>NW_027255895.1:0-1404967 GCF_043229965.1 Drosophila suzukii | reverse complement strand
AGTAGCAGCAACAAAAACAAACAGGAAAGGGAAAATAAGCAAACCCTATACATACTAAAACATAAAAATAAAGAAAGTACCACGGAAGTTGCGGTAATCGAATTTAAATAAGTTTACTTTGTAAACTATTCTCGTTTCGCTTCCTCTCCCCTTTTTTCCTTACTGAAAGTCAAACATCAGGGATTCCGTTTCAGCTTTTTTCCCTGATAAGCTAGCTTTACTTTCGCCAAAACAAAAATTTGTATCTTAAAATTGTTAAATATTTATTAACTCAATTGAAGTTTGGATAGGTATACCTAATTGTATACTTTTATACTGAAAGAAAATGAAGTATTTTTTGTCGTTTCGTTTTTTGTTATTTTGATAGCATCGAAGCCTATTTGAGGAATATTGGACTAAACGGGATAAGTAATGGCAACAAATATGTGTCAAATGTTATTTAAGGGATAAATGGATTTAAGTACATACACAGAAAGTTCTGACGTTCTCATCTGAGTTGAAAATGTTCTTAAAAATAGAACGACATTTTTAAGTTGAAATATCTTTTTTTTTGCTTGAATCAAGTTAAATTGGCGGTAATTAGTTACATTTTATATACAAATAAACTATTAGTTCAGTCCTTAGTGTATACTTATCAAAAAGATGTTAAATAAACTCAATTAACCTTTTCTCTTCTAACCATTTCGTTCTTATAAATGTACTCACACGGTTTTTAAGAACTTATGTTGTCGATTCAAGAACAATGTTCTCAATTTAAGAACAATGTTCTTGATAGTTTTCTATGTGTATGGACTCTTCGTTCATTTTTCCCTTAAATCTACGGGAGGTACATTTTTGAGGCCATTATTAATACTGTTTAGTCTATTATTCTAAGAATTAAAAATTTTGTAACAAATTTGTTTTAAAAAACTCGTTTTAAAGAGATTTTAACTCAGAACTCAAATATTATGAAAAATTACAAATAATGCCATGTATGGGAAATCAATTCAGATGTTTAGCTACTTTTAACCTACAGTTTCCGAAATCCTGTCAGCACTGAAAGCGAAGGGCGGGCGAGTGTTGCAAAAATATTAGCTTTTGACAGTCACCGCCCACACACTCCCACCCTCGCAGGGGTTAGAGCGAGAGGGGAGGTCGAGGAAGAGAGAAGGCCTCTGATGTCCTGCCGCGCATATTAATCATTGTTGTTGAGGCCATTATTAATACTGTTTAGTCTATTATTCTAAGAATTAAAAATTTTGTAACAAATTTGTTTTAAAAAACTCGTTTTAAAGAGATTTTAACTCAGAACTCAAATATTATGAAAAATTACAAATAATGCCATGTATGGGAAATCAATTCAGATGTTTAGCTACTTTTAACCTACAGTTTCCGAAATCCTGTCAGCACTGAAAGCGAAGGGCGGGCGAGTGTAGCAAAAATATTAGCTTTTGACAGTCACCGCCCACACACTCCCACCCTCGCAGGGGTTAGAGTTAGAGGGGAGGTCGAGGAAGAGAGAAGGCCTCTGATGTCCTGCCACGCATATTAATCATTGTTGTTGGGCTGACACTTTTGCCAAGGCCGAAAGAACAACTGCACCAACAGCGGCGGCTTTTAATGACTGTTTTAAGGCCGCAATAACAATAACAGATGTTTCGAGTTAAGCGCTTTAAGTTTCCAGAAAGTGCAATGCAGCGGGATAACAATGGAAAAGCCTTCCTAACGTGATTAACACGTTTAATTGCACATGCATAATTCATGTGCACGCATATCCCACCCACACAAACGAAATTGTCCACATTTCAGAATTTATTTAATTAAAAGTTCGTTTTTTAGTTAACAAATCAAAGGCAATCGTTGAAGGGAATATTTTTTATATGTTTTGAAAAAATGTGGGCATTACAGGAAGTAAATTTAAAATGATTACATTTAATGAATTTCATTAAAAAATTTAAACTGAAAAAATACTCCATATTTCAATATTATTTAAAGACTTTAGTACTTCATGTTTGCTTTCATCGATTTTAAGAGCTGAGTAGCACTCTGTGGCAATAACCGCTCGACAAGGATTGAGCATAATAATGTTGGAAATTGCAAAAATATTTATGTAAATCACTGAGAATACAATCAAACGAAACACGCCGTTGGCTGGGAAATCAACAATAGAAATGCATTTCCCATTGGAAAATCGAATTGACGGCAGGCCGAAAATGAAAGGCACAACCTTCGCGCCATAAATAATTAAAGTTGGGAAATTTGTGCACTGTAATCAGCAATTACGAGCAGTGAAGTGACACGACCAATTCGTTTTCGTGCGAAATACAGTTTTTAATTACTTTGTGCGTACTTTCATTTAATTTTCGCCACCAATTATTGAAACACATTTTGCCCATGCGACCCAGAATGCTAATGCACTGCTCTTTTCATTTGAAGGATTATCGGATGCCCTGGCCGAGGGACTGCTCACCGATGACTTTGTAACCGGGGCCCGCATTTTGGCCCTGAATCTGACGAATGGAGCGGTGCAGTCGTACGTGTGGTGGGTCAAGGGGGCCCAGTCGGAAACGCAGCGTTACGACGAGGACGGGCTGCAGATTGGCAAGAAGCCCGCAGGCAGCTATCCCTGGTATGTGCCAAAAATCAGTGTTGCTGGAATGTTATATTGGCGTTACAAAGTGAAATCCTTTTTGAAAAACGTAAATTATAAAGTTTATGTGAGTTTTTCATTAGTACAATAATATTCTTTTATTCAAAGTATATCCTAAAAATTCAATACTGTAGTATTTTAAAATCTTTCTGCATATTTTTTAGGCACCAGGCTAATATACTAAGTTAATGTAAAAATTGTACTTATGCTCGAAAGATGGTAACATGCAATAACGCCTGGTTTCGCCTACGGGTGTAATCGCACTTTTTATAGTGCAATAACGCCAAGCCAAACTTTGGTCGGATAAGATTTTTTCTCAACGACATAGTTGTATTTTCTTTAAATTTATTACTGAATTTAGTAGACAGGTATACTGCTAAGTCAAGGTTAACCATCGGATAAGATGTAGTTAAAAAAGATTTGGCAAAACATCGCTTAGATTTGTGACAACACTATTCATTTAAAATACCCTCCACAGGTTCGACGACGAGACCTCGACACGCTGCGTTCCCCAAAATTCGCCCCCAGTCCGCCCAACAACTATTACAAGGGCTGGTGGACCTTCCCCTACTTCTCGTGCTCCCTCAGCCGCTGGCTGGTGTCCTACAGCATCGCAATCCCGCCGATTGGGCGCCACGGGCTAAGGGGTTTCATCAGCATCGACATCGACGTGTCCACGCTGCGGGTCAACCAGTGCGAGGCGGAGCCCTATCAATTCGGGAGTCGCCGCCAGAAAATGCAGAAGCTGCAGCAACAACATCGTCTCACGGCTCGGAGATCCCCGTTTTTGGGCGGCAGGATGAGGCCCATCAATGATCTGCAGGCGTTCCACAGCTCCCACAAGTGTCATCGCACCTCCATGGTGGTGAGTACATAGAAGCTCCATAAAGGGTCCAAGTAAATATGCCTAAGATACTTTTTATTTAGTGCATAAATATAAGTGGTTATACCTTAAATAGTATTTTATAATTTCATCATGGGTACTCAGATATAAATATATTTTTATAAGAATAATATTGTAATATATTTTATTGGTTCAAAGTTACAAATACGAAGCAGGCTTTAGTCCGAGTTACCCGTGCCTTTAGTTTAGTCTAGTTTATTCACTCAGATTCAGTAAAGAACGCGGGACACATTTTGTAATTCAAGGTAAATATTTGTTGTACAGTTTTTGAAAAATTGCAGAGCAAAGACTCAGTTACTTTAGCCTTGTCGTGGCACTTTCTAACTGAAATATTAAATTCAGCCAACAAATATACAAACAGAAGATCAAGTGAATTAATCAGAAGTGGCAATGAATAATGAAAATGGTGAACTGTCTGATGTAAAAACGCAGAAGAATCCAACCAAACAGCTCCGTAAACCCGTCAAACGTCTCAATGCTGAAGTTCGCGGGGTGGTGACCCCTGAAAATTCACCCAAAAAGGTAGGTAACTCACCGACAGCCCCTGCTGTGGAAAGTCGCCACACCATTAGCCGTCGAAGCAGTATGGCATACAAGAATTTCTTAGGAAAATTCATTCCTCTATTTGGCGCAAAATGAGCCTTCAGGAAAAGGAACAATTTCGAGCGGACAGCACTGATCGACATAAAACGAGTCAAGGGAATAGTAAATCTGTAGATAATCCGGTTGCTGAGGAAGTGCCACCTTTAGAAATAGTCAATGATATTGAGTCAGAGAGGCATATTCAAAACGACCAACTTCAAGAAACTACAGATAGCAATAAAATATCCTGGCTGAGTTTTTATTGCGTTTCTGTCTGAGTAAATCAAAAAATTTATTTTCTTAAATATTAGTTTTCCAAATTGTTAATGTTCAATGTAAAAAACTGATAAATTTAAATTATGTTACTGTTAAAACATCTTCAAATTCTAAATAGTTTTTACGTTTAAGTTCGCTCTTGCTAAGGAGTTCACCTAAGATTAATTTTTATTTTTCTGAGTGCATGTTGCAAATGCAATTGATTTGCAACTATTTAAGCCAAGTGCTTTTGCTTTCCCCCTGGCAGTGTGATTACCGCCAGCCGAGTGCGGAGACCCCGACAATAAGCGGCGGAAAACTGCTGACCACGCTGACTGGGATCAGCAGCTGGGCCCGGGGATCCTACCAGTGCCTGTGCCGGGCGGGATTCTACTCTCTGCGGCATCCGGACGGATTCAACGGCACCATAATGGAGATTGCCTGGCAGGACCAGAAGGACAATATAAGCAATTAATACACGGAGGTCTTCAAGAGTTTGCCCTGCGCCCCCGGCTGTGACACGTGCACGGGTCCGGAGCCATGCCTGGCCAACTACCACTGGCCATTCAGGTTGGTATCCGTATCCGTGATTGTTGGCCAGTGATGGGAGAGATGATACCACCCTTACAAGGTTTATGGCAAGGAAAAGTAGCCAACAGTGCTAGAGAGGGTTTCCTTTCAGTTAGTAAATAAATATGGAATGCTGTGCAGTTGGTTTTTTTAAAGAGGTTTTTATAATAATATTTTCCAAATTCCCTCTGACAGTTTTTTATCCATACAGAATTTATTACGGAAGATACTTACCCATACTTACCCATAACCAAGTCCTAGCAACGAATTCAAATAGAATGAACTATACTGGAACTTTTAAGAAACAGTGTCATATACATATGAGATTTTATTTAAATAGATCTTACAGCTTTAACTGCCTAAAGAGGCTACTTATTTTACAAATAATTGCATTTAGCATATTTTTCTTTTAAATACTTTACAGCTTAGATTGGTTTTAATTTAGCTTGTAGTAAAGCATTAGACAATATTCAAACACAATTTATGAATTCATCAGGTATTTCAAACCACACAAAAGACAATTCTGCAATCCAGCATCCCAAACAAGAATAAAAGGAAGGGAGGACATAACCACTTTCCACCACTGGTACTTGTTTAGTAACTTTAATTATGATTTCGGCCCGCAACAGTAAATATTTATTAACCTACACGTACATTTTCTGCTGTAGGGTGCCGAATACATAAATTTAATATAGTTTATTTATTTTATCGAATGTAATATCATTTTTCGTCACAATTGTTGATATCAGAAATTTTTGTTAAGAGCGCTTTCGCTACTACTTTTTACCTCGTTAAGAGGTGTTTTTGTTTGATATCAGAAGTTTTTTTTGCACAAGAGTTTAAGTACCTCTATACCATGACTAGGAGTCGTGAAAAACCAAACACACACTTTCATGTTCCACTTCGGCTTAACTTTATTCTAATAAGGTATGGGTTGTTTACACTTACATTTTAATAAGAATGAAACATATAATATGAATATTAAACTTTTTAATAACAAGTTTTATCGCTTCAATTACCTATTTTAATAGCACAAGGAATCTAAAGGGTTGTACAGTTTCAGATTCGAAGAGAAATCTGTCGTTTCTTACATTTCCCGCTGAACTCGCGGGTTTTTCCAAAGTGGTAGAACAAATAGATCAAGTTTCCTATTTCGATTAGCTTCATGCAAGTAAAGGACTTTAAAACCATAACAGATTTTCCGTTTGAAAAAATCTAATAAGAATATTGTTCATTAAATAGTTTTTTTTCTTGTTTATTCCAATAAGTATGAAATATTACGGATACGGAGCTGAAACCAGTTGCACTTTTTACCGCTTAATATCATCCAAACGGTAATTTTTAGTGCAAAAAGTGTTATACATAAAAAGTTGAGGAATCTCAAGGGCTAGGTTAGGTTAGGTTAGGTAGGAGTGGTTGGAGACTAAATATTAGTCCCCTCACTTAGGCCACAATGGGCCCCTTGTGATACCACATGATCTCTGAAAAGATCCGTTTCCCTAGCTCATGGGTTATCTGCTTTCGCGAAGTATTCTGTTTTTCTCAAGAAACATAGTAGTTTTTGAATGCTTAAGTCCTGAATGGCCGCAAGGTTCGGAAGTGTGTAGCTACCTAGAGCTTGAAAGCGCTTTAGGTTATGCGCTGGGCAGAAGCATAGGAGGTGTTCGATGCTCTCCTCTTCGTCTATCTGTTTGCAGCTGCGGCAGAAGTCGTGGTTACTTAGACCCAGCCTTATCGCATGAGTCCCTATAAGACAGTGGCCCGTGAGGGCATTTAGGAGAGTGGAGATGTTCTCCCTGCTACATTGTAGGAGAGTTTTCGTTCTTTTCGTGTTGTAGTTTGGCCATGTGAGTCTAGAATTGTGGCATGTTGAGATTGAGTTCCAACGGTTGTTGGAAAGAGTATACAATCTCTGCCTGAGATGGAGCTTGCAGGTAGCCATGGGCATCCCTACCGTGTCCTTATCGCGAAGGATATCGGCGGTTGTCCCCTGTCTTGCTAGCTCGTCTGCTATGCAGTTGCCCTCAATGTTGCGGTGTCCAGGCACTCAGATGAGGTTGATACTCAGATGAGTGGCCATCTCGTTAAGAGATTTGCGGCATTCAGAGATTGTTTTTGAGCTCGTTGTGTAGGAGTCGAGGGCCCTGAGGGCAGCTTGACTATCCGAGAAGATGAAGATTTCCATGTCTTGATGTACAGACGTGTTCAGGTGGGTAGTGGCTTCCTGAGTTGCAATCACTTCCGCTTGGAAAACACTACAGTGGTCTGGTAGGCGGAAAGAGACCTTTAAGTCTAGTTCGGGGGAAAAGACTCCCCCACCTGTTTGGGAGTTAAGCTTGGAGCCGTCAGTGTATATGTTGACGGCGTTTACGAATTGATGTGGGAGGTTGTCCCAGTCTGAACGGGTGGGTATATAAATTTTGTATCTTCTTTCGAAGTCGACTATGGGTGGGACGTAGTCTGTATAACGTGGTAGGGGTGAATGCTTTGATAGGATATTGGAGTGACCCGTGGAGCCTGTTGTCCATGCCGCTGCTTCACGGAGCCTCAGCGCTGTGGCTGATGCCCAGCTTTTGGCTAGTAGGTCCAGGGGATGGAGATCGAGAATTGTATTTAGTGCCTCAGTGGCGGTAGTGCGCAACGCCCCACTGATGCAGAGCTCTGCGCTTCTTTGGATCTTGTGAAGGATCCGGAGGTTACAGTTTTTATCTAGAGAAGGCCACCAAACGATGTTTCCGTAGAGTAGAATGGGCCTGACTATTGCAGTATATAGCCAGTGAACTATCATGGGGGAGAAACCCCACTTCCTCCCTACGGCTTTTTTACAAGCGAAGAGGGCTATGGGCGCTTTGCGTGTGCGATCTAGGATGTTATCAGTCCAGAGGAGCTTTTTGTCAAGAATGACACCTAGGTACTTTGCTTGGTTGCTAAAGGTTAGGCGCGTTTGGTGTAGTTTTGGGGGAACTAGAATTGGTACCTTGTACTTCCTTGTAAAGAGAACTAGTTCGGTTTTTTCCGGGTTAACTCCCAGTCCACAGCCAGCTGTCCACCGGGAGAGGGTGGATAGGGCTGTCTCCGTTAGATTGCAAAGGGTTTGCGGGAATTTACCCTGCAGTAGGATAACCACGTCATGCGCGTAGGCTACCACGTTTGTGCCCGCCTCTTCTAGGAGTGAAAGCAGTTTGTTGACCACTAAAACCCATAGAAGAGGTGAGAGTACGCCCCCTTGTGGGGTTCCTCTACTGACGTTCCTGGTCGAGTGGGCCGGTCCCACAGTGGAGTGCACTACCCTGCTGGTTAGCATGGTGTGTATGAGTCCCACTATGGGCCGCTCAATGCCCAGTTCAGTCAGAGCACAAGTAATCGCCGTTGGGGTGACGTTGTTAAGGGCGCCTTCTATGTCTAGAAACGCTGCAAGAGAGTATTCCTTATTGCGGAAGCCTCGTTCTATACTGTACACTAGAGAGTGGAGGGCGGTATCGGTTGACCTACCCTTACGGTATGCATGCTGTGCGTCAGAGAGTAGGCTATGGTCGATGGTTAGTCTGATATGGGTGTCGATTAGCCTTTCCAGGGTCTTCAACAAGAAGGAAGAGAGACTGATCGGGCGGAAGTCCTTTGGGTTGGTGTGGGAGGGCTTGCCGGCTTTCGGTATAAAAATTACCTTAACGTCCAGCCACCTTGTTGGAATATGGTTTAGAGCAAGGCAGCCGTGGAAGATGGCTGTCAGCCAGGGAAGGGACATATCTAGTGTCCGTTGTAACTGGGCCGGGAAGAACCCATCTGGGCCAGGTGATTTGAAGGGCTTGAAAAAGTTGACAGCCCACTGAATGCGGCCAGGGTTTGAAATGTTGTCAATACTCTGGTCGTCTAAATTCTCCTCTATGTGGAGGTCCTCCACTACATGGGTGTTCTTAGGGAAGTGGGTGTCTAACAGTAGTTCAAGGGTTTCCTGACTGTTTTCCGTCCAGCTGTTTTAAGATAGCCAATGGTCGCTGGAGCTTTAGCTAGAATTTTTCTCAGTCTGGATGCCTCCGCAGTAGATTCTATACTACTGCAGAAGTTAGCCCAGGCTCTTCGTTTTGATATTCTAATTTCCTTTTGTATAGGCTTAGTTTTGTATGATATAAATTCCAGGAGGATTCGCTATTGTTGTATTTAGCTTTATTGAAGTACGTTCTACACTCTCTTTTAATGTTCGCTAGGGTTGGGTTCCACCATAAGGGTTTGTGCTTTGTTTTGACTGTTCTACTTGGGCAAGCCCTTTTTAAGGCCTCACCGCAGATATCAGTAAAAGTGTTAACTAGGCTATCTAATTCTTGACGGTTGCGTATGTGTGTCGGAGGAGCGAGTAGGTTCCTGTTGAGGAGATTTTTATAGTATCCCCAGTTGGTTAATCTTAGATTAGTTATGTTCTCGGCGGGAGGATAGTCTAGACTTATATAATTATTATAAATTCTATGTATCGGTGGTCCGAGAATGAGTGTTTGATCCCCACCTTCCACGCGTCTAGCTGGTTAAGTAAGGGATCAGATATTAGAGTAATGTCTAGTACTTCCCTCCTATTTCTAGTGATGAAAGTTGGGTCATTACCTTTGTTGCAGATGAATAGATTTGATTGAAGGAGATAGTCGTAGAGTAACTCACCCCTTTCGTTGGTGTTTGTACTTCCCCATTGTGTGGGGAGGATGAGTTCCTTAGATGAGTGAGGGCGTATGAGTTCTTGTGTAGTGGTGTTTGGTAGTGGCCCTTCGTAGTCGTGAGCTAGATAGAATATGCTATGGTGTGATGGGTGTGTTCGTTTAGCTCCAGTCTGACCGTGGTAAGGTCGCCTTCGCTAAACTGTGGAATAAGAAATGTATTAAAGTGTGACTTTGTAAGAATGCAGGTTCTGATTTTACCCTTGTCCTTGGTGTAAAAAAGCTTGTATAGGGGGGTTGATAAGCCACAGATGTTGTTACCAACAATCCATGGCTCTTGAATGAGGACTACGTCTATGTTGCCTGTTGCCAGGCGGGTGAGGAGGGCAGCGGATGCTGCCTTGCTGTGGTGCAGATTAATTTGCAGAAACTACACCATCTTTGGGACTGGGTTCGGGCTGGGTACCCTCCGCTTCCTCCGCTATGTCCTGGAGAACAGAGCGCCCTGGTCGGGTTGTGTCCTGGGTGCACAGCTGCTTCAGGCTCTCCGTCAGCTCCGAGTCGGTTGACACGTAGCCGGTGAGGGTGGCCTCTTCGTGATCTAGTTCGTCGTCGCTCGGGGGTTCGTACGACGCGCAGGCAGCCAGGTTGTCTGCCGCCAACTTATCGGTGTCATATATGCGTAGCTGCACCTTATCGAGCCAGTAGTTCACTCTGTGTTGTTGGGGTGCGAGGGGTTCCAAGCAGGCCTGGTTCAGGAGGATAACCACGCTCATGGTGACTCGCTCGGTTTTCTCCACCTTGACCACCTTCCAACCGTCTGTTGGAAGTTTTGGGTTGAAGTATAGGCTGAGTATAGCCTCTGGTTCCGATGGTTCCGACGGCAGCCACACCCTCGCTCTCGGTCGAGACGGGATGTCTGCAGCCTCACAAACTGCCAGCTTGGCCCCGGGGTAGACCTCGCCGACTTTGGTAATTTCAGCCTTGTAGAGTGCTGCCGATCTCTCGTCTTCGCAGGCGATCAACTTTACATTGCCCTGGTACCACCCTGCATCTGTGCAATCGGGTGGCGGGCCTGGGTTTTCGTCCAACACTTTCAAGGCCACTGATGCAAGGGCCCGTCTAACCAGACCCCATTGGTTTCTTGGGATCCTACCGCCTTCAACGCTCTGGTCGATGACACCAATGATCTTCCGATCCTTTACCACTTCCACAAAGGATCTCGACTATGTGCCGCGGTTGGTTACCTTAGCCTTCTTGCTCGCTGGTTGAGCTGACTCCATCGACCTCTCTCGCTTGTTGCTGTGGCTGGTGGTCATAGCGATGTCGAAGTCTGGGATAATTGCCTTTGCCCAGGCTATGTCCTCCCGTATCGGATTGGTGGCCAGCCGTTTGAGGATCCTAGAAGCCTTCCTTCTTTCAAGAGGTCCTGCCTAATTAGGTGGTACCCTCTTAAACTCCTTTGCCCTGGTACTCACCACGAGACCGGCCTTAGCGCTACCCTCAGGTTGGAGTGGCTGGTTAGCCACACCTACGCTGGTGGGAGGCTTGGGCTTGTCGCTATGGCGAGTTGGGCTTAGCCGGCTGCGTTGTTCGCTGGCCTTGGCAGGGGTGGACGTCACGTGGACTGGGGTAGTCAGAGCCGTGATCTTGCTCTTTCTTTCGTCGTTGGTTACGACTTCCGACTTTATAAGAGTGTCGGGCTCTTGACTTGTGCAGTCTTTTAGTTTTGTATTTGTTAAATTCTCCATGTTAATTCCCACGAGCTGCGGAGAAAGGACAGGTCCACCCGGGCAGAGATCCGCCGTACCCGGGTAAGGCTGAATTAGAACAGGCGGTCGCCACTTGCCTGAGCTCACCGTTTGAGACTGAGTTATTTGATGACTCGGGCTCCCAGCCAGATTGACTCTCGGCACGGTACGAGTGACACCTTAGTCCAGCCCGGGGTGAGATGAGTTGTGTGGGTAGGGAAGAGGTAGGTACAGAGCGTGTGGGTAGGGGTGCGTGTGAGCTATTTGTCGGAGGCGGCAGCACAAGCGCGACGTCGGTACTGCTACGGGGCTACTTATTTTGCTTCGTGTTGGGGGCTTGGTGGTAGCCGCGCCGTGTCCAACTTCCACGCTTATTCGTAGCTACCCTGGAGAACCAGGGCGCTCGCTATCCGCAACCTGCGACCCATTCGGTAGCCTTCAGCTCGGCGCCCTCAGAGCCATCCCACTAGCTCTTTGGCCGAAATCTCAAGATATAAAATTAAAAAAAGAATTCGTTCGACTCAATTTTGAGAAAATAGTCAAAAAGTGGTTTTAAAAAATAACTTTTTATCGTAACTCTAAATCTATTATATTCATACAACTTTACTATATAAAGAGTATTTAGCAAATTAAATTATCATTTCAGAGATTTATAGCACGTTTCTGTAGCATTAGTAGTTTAGCTACTATAAGCATTTTAAATCTGGCTTTTATTTTTGATTTTCCTCTAAACTAGCGGGTTTTTCCAAAAGTCGTAGAACAAACGTTTTCTATTTCAAGCTACTTTATACACCCATAGGGTTTCCAAAACCCTAAAACTAAGATGGGATGCATACAAACCCACAAACAAAAGGACAAATATTTTCATTTTGGGAAGAAGAAGAAAATCTTGTTTTTTGAATTACTTTTGAACGGAACATCGGATTTGAACAATAGAGGTCCAATTTTATAAATTATTTTTTTACACTTTCACCGCTTTTTCTCCCAAACAAATCTATATTTCGAAAGTCTTGGTATGCAATCTTCTTAGTTAGTGCGATACCTTTCGATTGGTGTATCACTCGTTATGATCGGACCATAAGTGCAGATTTTCAATTCTGCGGCTATATATAGTAGTTGTCTTCGCCGTCGATCGAAGAACAGCAGGATACTGCGGCTAAAGGTCTAGGTTTCCTGCAGGGGCACAACACCCTGGCGCTAGCCTAGGGGTTGGGCCAACCAATAGTGGAGGCACGCCGGCAAACAAAGGCCTGGCGGCGCCGGCTGTTGCCGACGGCTTCTACACGCCTTTGTCCAGTCTACCTGACTGGGCCAACACGGGAGCTGACCCGTTAAAAAAAAGCAGTGTAATAGCGGGATCGCCAGAAAAAAGGGTGGCCCAACCGAAACCTAAGCCCCAACCAATTTACGTTAGGGAGAAAATCTCGAACGCCCTGGACCGGGGACGGAAACTTTCATGTTGTTCGGGTCACAAAAGGGGATATCCATGAAACCAAGCACATTTCCGAGCATTATCCAAATACCTGGAGGAAGCTAGGAAAAGCTACTACACGTATCAACTAAAAAGCAGCCAAGGCCTGCAATTGGTACTAAAAGGAATCGAGCCCGACGTAACCGCCAAGGAAGTTATCGATGCTCTTAAGGAAAAAGTGTTTTCTGCAAAGAACGTCAGTAACATTATAAACAGGAAAAAAGAGCCGCAATCACTCTTCAGGGTCGACCTGGAGCCAGACAACTGAGTCTTGAAAAAAATATAGTGCACCCCATTTATAACCTGCAATACTTATTGCAGGCAACTGCATAGCGGACGAATTAGCCAGGCCTGTGATAAACAAAAAAAAACCTCGGAATTACTTAAATTCAGCCGCACAGAGTGTGGCATGTTGGCACACATGCCGGCATTCTAAAAGCCACAAAAAATAACTTCTTTAGAAGCTGCAGGGATGAAGAAGAAGAAACGGTAGAACACCTTCTCTGCCTCTGCCCAGCCCTATGCAGACTCAGAAGGAAAGACTTAGGAAACACCTTCATCAACCGAAATATCGGGGATTAATCTGAAAAACGTAAGTGCTTTAATTAAATCTTTCGGGTGGAAGACTTGCTGATCAGCTACACACAGGTTGAAACATATAAGTTATGGGACCCTAGAGAAGGAAAAGAGAGAGAGAGAGAGAGATCATGCGCTATATCAATGGACCCACAGAGGTCTAAGTGTGTCGGATTACAGTCCGACAGCCGCCCTAACCTAACCTAACCTACTTATTGCACCGAAGAATTAACGTGGAAGAGCCACATAAAAGGAACGTCCCAGTGCAATGTACAAATTGTCAGGAGTATTGACACACCATGGCATACTGTTCACTTCTAACAGTCTGAGTAGCTTGTGGAGACTTCCACAACTGCTCATAACTGCCCTGCCAACAAGGAAGACTCCAAAAAGAAAAAATGCGTTAACTGCCAAGGTAACCACACGGCAAACTACAGGGGCTGTCCGAGCTGCAAGCAGATGAAGGACCGCATGCGAAATGTGACAGAAAAAGTGACATCAGAATACACAAAATGCGTACACTTACTCGCGTACGACTCCGGAAGTATTTTTCGGCACGTCCGCAAGATCCTCCTTTGGTCAACTAAATACCCAGAAGGGATTCTCTTACGCCGATGCCCTTCGATCGGGGACGGAAAACCCACTCCAGTCTAATCTAGGAAACGCTCAGCAGATCCAAGAACAGTCGCAAAGCACTCTGGAAACTATGATGGTCACCATGCAACAAAGTATGATGGAACTCATGTCATTCATGAAAACGACCATGCAAACATTGGTTCAAAACCAGAACATGGTGTTACAGCTACTTGCAGCTAAGCAGCCCAAATAACAGATGGCAAATCTACGAATAACAATGTGGAACGCCAATGGCTTTTCACGCAAACCCTTGAAGTAACACAGTTCCTGAATGATAATCATATCGACATTATGCTTCTGGTAGAGACGCACCTCACAAACAAATACAACTTCCAAGTAAGAGGCTACACTTTCTACCGCACAGACCATCCAGATGGTAAAGCCCACGGCGGAACCGGCATCCTAATCAGGGAACGCATCAAGCACCACTTTCACCAAAGGTTTGCAACTAATTACTTGCAAGCCACGTGTATAAAAGTGGAGGCAGGCAACGGAAACCTCACCATAGCCGCTGTCTACTGCCCGCCTCGCCTTAGGGGGCGTCCATATACCACGTGGACAAATTTTAAGCACTTTTTGAAAAACTACAGATCACCCCCTCAGGCTGACGTCGCACAGAACCAACTGGTTTAAATATAACAAGGAAGAACGCTATAGTCGAGTACCTCGACTATCAGAACCCGAAAGAACAACGAGAAGATAGAAAAAGAAGCACGATAGTCCCGTTTCCTTAAGCGGTTGCCTAGGAAACCAAGACATCGGAATGTGCGTCTACCTCTCGTACACATACATTCATGCAAACATGAATTGCACAATTATCCATGTGACTTTTGTATATTTGAACATGCAAACTCCAACACGCCGCCTCAAAAGTTACATTGATTATCACTTCAATTCCTGACGTGAGTTTGTGCTTTAGTTTTAATTTGTTTTTTCATGTCATTTCTTTTCTTTTTCAGTTCTGGGGATACATTAGATCCAGCATTTGCTGCAAGAGTTGGGGAAACCCAGTAAAACCCAACTAGATCCATAAAAAAAATTAACATAATTAAAGCTTTGAAAAATGAAATTAAACAGGAATAAACAGTAAATATGAAAATTGAAATTAATTACAAGTACTTCATGAGATCCATTTGAAAAAATAAACAAGAATATAATTTCAATTCAATTTTTTAAGTCTTAGTAAGTAAAAAAAATAATCATAAATGACTTCATGGGATCCATTTCATGTTTTGCTTCGATGGATTTTCAGCAACAGTTCACCAGGTTCGTAGTTGGATTATTCAAAAAGACCCAGCTGGCTTCTCAGGGAAATAAACCGGGCAGATGGTAATGGCTTCGTCAATATGTCGGCTAGTTGCAGATCTGTGGGAATATACTTTACACAAATTAGTTTCTTTTTAATTAGCTCTCTTGTTAAGTGATATTTAATATCTATGTGCTTTGTTCTCTTATGGCAAGTAGGATTATTTGCAATACTTATACAACCTTGGTTGTCTTCAAAAATATCAATAGGACCACTTAATTCTAGATTAATCTCATTTATTAGCGATTTTAACCAAAGAGCTTCTCTTACACCTTCAAACAAGGCCATGTATTCTGCTTCAGTAGATGAAGCAGCAACCGACTTTTGCTTCATGGTACTCCATGAAACCAAACAATTTTCAAACATTTTAAAAAGGTACCCCGTGGTACTTCTTCTGTCAGTTTCATTTCCAGCCCAATCGGAATCTACATAGCCTGTAAGAATATTATTAAAATTAGCTACCTTCTTGAATCTAAGCTTGATATTAACAGTTCCCTTCGGATATCTAAGAACTCTCTTAAGGCATTGCCATAGTTCCTTATTGTTGTTGTTTGTATATCTGCTTAGAATACTTATTGAAGTACTTAAGTCGGGCCGTGTACATAACATTATGTGCATCACGCAACCAATTAAATTTCTACACGGTGCATCACATAATTCTTTTGATTGCAGAGCTGTATAGTCTAACTTACTTGAGAGGGGAGTACTAACTGGATTACACTCTTCCATATTAAATTTTCTCAATACATTTTTAATATATGCTGACTGACTAAGACAAATCTCTCCATTAGTTCTATCAATTTTAATGCCAATAAAGTGTCTAATTTCACGTAAATCGGTCATTTGAAACTTGTCATGAAGGTAAGATTTAAAATTGGACATTGTATCAGATTTGTTTGTAGCAATTACTGCATCGTCCACATATAACAAGACATATATATTTATAGAAATATCTCCCTTATCCAAAATATAAATACACCGATCAACTCCTAAGTTTTTAAATCCAACATCCTTCAACACACTTTCAAAAACTTCGAACCAACATCTAGCAGCTTGCTTAAGACCATATATAGCTTTATTAAGTTTACATACTTTATTTTCATAAGAGTGATTCAGGCCTTTTGTAACGCTCATGTAGATTTCATCCTTTAAAGTTCCGTTTAAAAAGGCAGTTTTTACGTCCATATGATGAACCATTAAATCGTATTGATTTGAAAGTGCCAACAAAAATTTAAACTGGAAATTCGTGCAAATGATGCCAATGTCTCATCGTAATCAGTCATATATTCTTGAGTGAAGCCCCGCGCTACAAGTCTTGCTTTGTACTTTACTAAGTTCCCAAATTCATCTTGTTTTATACTAAATACCCATCTGCAATCAACTATGTTTTTATTTTCTGGCTTATGCACTAGGGACCAAGTATTATTTTGAAAATGAGAATTAAGTTCATCTTGTATAGCTTTCTCCCAGAAAGATCTGTCCTCACGAAACTTAATTTCATCAAAGGTATTAGGAATATCATTTAAGCATATTTGAGTATTCATGAGACTTCTTTCTAAAAATCGATATGAGAATTTGGGTCTACTTTTAATTCTTTCACTGCGTCTGATTTCTTCGTCACTTTTATTTTCTTTTAATTTATCACCAGCTTTAACAACTGAATCGGCATTCTCTAGACATGTGGAATTTTCATTGAGTTATTCACTTGACTCAGAATCAACAGATTCATTATTTTCTATCAAAGGAAAAACCAACTCTTTTCCTTTACTTAAAGATTCATTATTTTGTTCAACAGTATTAATTTGAACCTCAGAATCTTCCCCATGTAAAACTCTTGATTTTAACATGTTTATTTCATCCACCACAACATCTCTTGCTGTCATAAATTTCCTCGATTCCTCAGACCACAACTTATAACCATTTGGTTCATATCCAACAAGTATAGCTTTAATTGACATTTCGTCAAACTTTCTTTTTCGTATTTTTTTCAAAGCATATACCGTCGAACCAAATATTTTAAGATATTTCAACGTTGGCTTTTTCTTATGCCACATCTCAAATGGTGTTTTATTAATCTTTTGCAATGCTCTACTTGGGGATCTGTTAATTAAATAGGTTGCTGTTAAAACAGCCTCACCCCAAAAATGCGTATTGAGCTTAGCACAAATGATCATAGATCGAGCCTTTTCGGTGATTGTTCGAATCATCCGTTCTGATACACCATTCAATTGTGGAGTATGAGGAACCGTTAAATGATAGCTGATGCCTTTTTCGACACAGAAATCACGCATTTCCTTAGAAAGATATTTCCTTCCATTATCGATATACAAATTCACCGTTTTTAAATTGAAGTGAGCCTCGCTCTTCGCTACGAAGTCTTTGAAAACAAAAAACACATCCGACTTATAGGTTATTAAATATGTCACACAGTATACTCATACACATACTATACTCAAGTACATACACATGCCCTCGCGCTCCAGCCAAAGAGAGCATAATTAAATACACTTTATATACATAAGGTATACATAGCCATCTCTCTGCCGCCCAACTGTAAGCAGCGCAGCTACGAGAATTAGGCTTACTTAGATCCTAAGGCAAATTGTAAAATCAGAAACAACTTGACGTTGGAAGCGGCATTAACGCTGCTCCTGCCAAGCAAACCAAATAAATAAAGAATGTAACAAAACTACCAAAGAGATGCGTTATCAATAAAAATGGATAAAGATTATTAACATTTCCAACACAAGGAGTTTCACACAACAATGTGTATACTGATCAATAAAGACTACATAGTAGTTCTTATCATCAATGGTAGAGGGTGTTATTGGACCACAGACATCGGAATGGACAACAAACTATGGTCGTGTAATATTTTCTTTATTTTTAAATTTTTGAAATTTTAATCTAGCTTGCTTGCCATTTATACAAGCCTCGCATAATTCATGGTTTAAATCAATATTGTTTAATATATTAGTATCTTCAAAAAGACTATTTCGTTTTATTTCTAAAAATTTTCCTACACTTATGTGGCCTAATTTTTCATGCCATAATCGATACTCAGCACTATTAGAAATTTTAGTCGTAAATATTTTTCTGTTCAATTGAAATTTTATAACAGGTACATTGTACTCACATATTCCATTAAAGGCCAATTTACCATTTTTAGATACTTTTACACCTTTAGGGTTAAATTCGATGGTCATGCCTGCATCCTGCATCTTCTTTACCGATAGTAGGTTGTGTGGAATATCCTTACAATACAAAACGTTTTGCAAGGTGATTTTGTTTCCGCAGCTGTTAAGATTGACCACTCCTTTGGCTGTAGCGTATATAAACTCTCCTCGTTTGGCAATCTCGATGGCCACATTTGATTGCAAACACTCATATTCGGAGAACAATGCTGTGTCATTTATAAGGTGGTCCGATGCTCCTGAGTCTAGGATAAACTCAGCCTCGCTTGACTTTGAATTGGAAGTTGCATTTCTCAACATGAAGGCAAAACTACGCTCTGCTTGGGCTGTTGCTGCTGTTGCCATCTGAGCCTGCCCATCTTTTCTTTTATTTTCACTAAAGTTCTGATTCGGCTGCCTTTTCAAAAGGAAACAATCTTTCTTTAAATGACCTGGCTTACCGCAATGGAAACATTTTGGTTTCGGTTTGAAACTTGGCTTAAACTGAATCTTCTTGAACTTCTGCAATGGATTATTTTTAAATTTGATATCTTTTAACTCCTTTTTACTTACTGCTTGCAAAACTTTAACACTCGTATCCTTGCTTATATTCCTAAGCTTAATCTTTTGGTCAAGAAGTCGTGTTTTTACAAAAGCTAATGTTCAGTTACTTTCAGATAGAGTCTCTATTGCGGTTATAACTCCATCATAACTGGGTGGAAGAGTTAGGAGTAAATGGGAAATTTTATCCATATCATCTAACTTTGCTCCTGACGCGATAAGTTCAGTAATGAGATCATCGAAGAAATTAAAATGATTAAGGAGTGAAGTGTCACCTTTTAATTTCATGGCTAAAAGTTTCTTTCGCAGAGATAGTTGCGATGCCAAGCTTCTTCTCTCATAAATTGCATCTAAGTTTGCAAAAATCTGCTTAGCAGTGTTTTCACTGTTAGCGTAAGATAAGAAATCATCACTTAAATATTCAATTATTAAACTTTTTGCATTTCGTTCTGCCTTTTTTATCTCATCAGTCACTTCTGCATGAGTTTCATCTATGACCCTCAAAAGATCGTGCTCTTCTAACAGCGCTCTCACTCTGAACTTCCATATAGAATATTTTTCACCGTCAAATGGTTTGATATTTCTTTTCCCTTTATCCATTGTATGGTTCTCTATCAAAAAACAGCACCCCAACAACTACCTCCTCAGCAACACCAACAGCAACCCTTCACAGCAATGTTTAGCAACAGCGGCCAGCAACTTTCAACAGCATTAACGTCGCTCAACACTGTCCAGCAACAATGTCTTTCAGCAGCAGCACTGTCTGGCAACACTGTCCCGCCGCAACGTGGAGATTTGCGGCAAATTTGTCGAAGCGTTTGTATGTGTGCGTTCAGGAAAGATTTCTCGGCGAATTCGTAAGTGTGTTCTAGAAATATCACGGCGAATTGGTGATATGTATGCGCTTCTTCCTGGAAATAGAAAAATGTTTTGCCACGAATTTGTCGCAGCGTTATACACAAAACTAATTTAATCCTCTTTATTGTTCAGGAATTCCTTTTTGTTCTTCATGGACCACTCCGCACATATGTACATATATGTACATACATATGTAGATGCTCATATTCGAATGCACACACACACATATAATTAGTTCACTTTTATGCACTTTCAAATTGGAACAATTAAAGCACTATTATTTATTCACTGCAATTGTGTCTGGGCCCATAACCTATGGTTTTGTTAATGAATAGATGTAACACAATTAAGTATTAAACAGACAACCTCCCAATGAACAAATAATAATGCAAGCTTAGATTGTGTGAACCGCAAGCTCTCAACGCCAGCATCGAAGTGAACGAGAATATCAAGAGAGAAAAAGGAAAACGAGAAGATAGGAAAAGAAGCACGATAGTCCCGTTTCCTTAAGCGGTTGCCTAGGAAACCAAGACATCGGAATGTGCGTCTACCTCTCGTACACATACATTCATGCAAACATGAATTGCACAATTATCCATGTGACTTTTGTATATTTGAACATGCAAACTCCAACAATTTTTTATCTAGCATAAAAATTGTGGGCGTCACAGGTTTTCGCGGTTTGTGGGCGTTAGAGTGGGCGTGGCATATTCGCGTAACCAACTTGCGCTGCGTATAAGGCTACGGAATCTAAATCTGAAACCCCAATTCTCTATCTTTGATAGTTTCCGAGATATCCACGTTCATACTTACGATTTTTTGAAGTTTATGGGCGTTAGGGTGGGCGTGGCAAACTTTTTTTGGGTCAATCGATAGGTATTGATGAGAACATTACATTTCAGTTAAAATTTTTATTCTAGCATCAAAACTGTAGGAGCCACAGTTTTGGGCGGTTTGTGGGCGTGGCACTCTACTGAAACAAACTTGCGCTGCGTAAGAAGCTCAGGAATCTGCACGCCAAATCTCAATAGCCTAGCTCCCATAGTTTCCAAGATCTCAGCGTTCATCCGGACAGACAGACGGACAGACGGACAGACGGACATGGCTAGATCGACTCGGCTAGTGATCCTGCTTAAGAATATGTATACTTTATGGGGTCAGAAACGCTTCCTTCTGCCTGTTACATACTTTCACTTGCGCTTTCTATTTTCGCAAATACTAAATCAGTGGTGTGCGAAAGGGGCTGCGGGTGCTATAGCAGCTAGCATCGGACAGGGTGCAGGCTACGTGCCGTAGCACGTAGGGAAATTTTGTGCGGCTCTTTTAAAAATTAGAAAATAAAAACCATAAATCTTAGTAATAAGGTTTAAGCGCTCTTAAGAAAAATTTCTGATATCAACAATTGTGACGAAAAATGATATTACATTCGATAAAATAATTAAACTATATTAAATTTATGTATTCGGCACGCTACAGCAGAAAATTAACGTGTAGGAAAATAAATATTTATATTTATTTATATTTATTTAAAGTCATTTTATGCGCCTAAAGGTCATGAGTAGCTCGTATATTTTGTTAAAACTGTATTTTGAAAAATATCCCAAAACATCTTTACCATATGTTAAAAAAGCTACAGTCAATGTGAAAGATTCTTCAGATATCCATTACCAACGATCGAAGTCATTTCCAACTGAATCTGGTTGAAAAGTATTTGCAGTTTTAACAGATTAAAGAGGTGAACTTTTTCTTAAAGTGTAGAAAGCATCCAATAAAATGCTATCAGTGTGTCATGCATAGTCAAGGACGAGCCGGAGCACAAAACGCACAATGAACTCATCGCTGGGGCTCTGGTTCTCGGCTTGTCTTCGGATGGGATCGGGATAATAAGGGGGGGCTGGAAGTGTTGGAGCGCACAAGTTGCCATTATGGCCATGATTTCCACTCCGTCTTGAAGCAGACCGCTTCTCTCGGTTGGCAGACAGCTATATCTGGGTTTTTCTTGGAGTCACTCGCTATGTTCGTGCTCACAAAAGTGAGAGATGTCAGCGAAAATCGCATAAAGGGAAGGAAAATTGAAGCCTTTGTTCTGCTGCTGTTGTTATTGTTCCATCATCCTGTTGAGCGCAGGACAGCAACAGGAGGCTGCCATTTGTATACAATTTTGGCACTTGCCTCTATCTTACCCTCGGCCGCCTGTTCGACTCTTGAAATTTTGATGCGGTACATAAATTATTCATATAAAGTGCCCTCGCAAATCGAATAAATTAAAGACAATTTAAAAGGGGCAAGAGCGACATCCACTCAAAAGGATAACACTTGCTGAGGAGCGTCCAGCTGCACACTGTGAGAAGCGAAGAAAGAGGCTGTGTGCAAAGCCAATTGCCCGCTTTTAGGCTTAAATGAAGAGGGTTGCGTCAAGGGCATGGAAATTACCTTTTAATTTAAAGGGCACATAAAACTATTTAGTTTGACTTCCTTTAGGTACTAAAAATCTCTTTTCTGTCAATGGAAAAGAGGTACACCAAAAAAATAGTCATCAAAAAGCAACTATTGTTACATAAATTTTACACTATTGAGTATCGATTTGTCGTTGATAGAATGAGTATTCAATTAATACTTTCCAAAGTATTAACTTTAACTAACTTTCTATATTAAAGAGTTTTAACACAACAGGTATGTAATCGTAACTATCTGTTTTTTTGTTGGGTGTGGTTCTACTATGCTACCTAGACTAATGCTATAAACGAAAACTCCAGCGTGTTGCACTAAGAAATCGAATAAATAAATAAATTAATAACAATCCATTTGAGCATTTCATATGACAACTTTGTTTTGTTGAACTGAAATCACATGAATAGCATTGTCATTCAAAGGCATGAGTAGCTTGTAACTACACTTTAACAATTTAAATAAAAATGCGCCATTCTTGTTCTATTTACCATTTTCACTTATAAAGAGAACATCGTATTATGCGTATATTAACTATTTAAGCCGACCACCTGCAATTTATATAAAGCTTTCGGAATATCCCTTTAAGTTTGTTAGCCGACAACCAAACCAACTTTCTTCCACATATTATTCCCAAAAACATAGCAAATTACCCCAGAAGTCAGTTTTCAGGCAAACCGAATCTCGGGTAAATTTAATTATTCCTGAAACACCTGGCACCTGAAAACGTGAGACTGCAAAAACATGTCTGACTGCAGTTTGAATAATTGCCAATTTTACACATTCTGAAACTTTTGTTTTGTCCGACAGCCAAGAAAATGAAAAGCACAAAATGTTACAATTGTTGTTACATTTTCAGCAACACCTTTCCAGCGAGTAAAACAAAAACATGCCCAGGAGGCAATAAATTATACAACTATCCAAAAAAATGGCAAAATAGATTGATGACGGTATACGGACGAGTGCGGAACAAAATGGCAGAGCGGATGATGAATGCGCCCGTGACCCATAAGCACATCATTCCCGTTATTCGTTCTGTCGCAGTGTGTTACCTTCGCAGGTGAAAACCGGCTGTCAGCCATTGCGAAATGTTGTTTACCATAAGCGTTCTGTCTCGGCCACATTGCTCAGAGTTGTAGTAAGGGTAAGGATAAGAAGTAAACACATGTCTACACAGTGACAACGATTGTTAATTGAATAAGTAGGGTAGTGTAGGATGTAGTAAAAAACGATTCGTTTTTTTAATGTCACTTTTCCGAAAATTATTATTTTTGAAACGTTAAAGAGCAGAAAGTTGCTGACATCTATTGAGCATATTCCAGTTCGATGGTAAAATTCAGCATTTGGCCTAATCCTAAATTTGTTTTCACTTTTACAAGATGCAGGGTAAGGTGACGAACTGATAAATACACACTAAAACTCCATGCAAATGTAAAAATTATTTGTTTTTTCTTTAAGAAAAGGTTAAAATGTTTATAATGGAGTACAAATTGAGTTCTGGGTTTAAATTGATAAAATGAAGTTGATCAATTTCTAGTTCAGAAAAATCTACGACAAATAATTTGTTTTTTAGTAATCGACTGTAATACCAAAAAAAATACCAAAAAAAAGTTAAATCTCATACCCTACAAAATTTTGTCACCATACCCTCTTAGGAACTGTTCGAAATATAATTGTGTCACTTCCAACCATTGCTACAGATCTTATTTATACTTGTATATATTAATCTGACTTGGTTTTCCACCAATCTTTACTCTAGCACTGCTTAAACACATTAATCGGTTTTATAATTTTTACTTCACCTTTTGATTCAAAATTATCTCACGAACCACTTACGCGAACACTTATTAATATTATTGTAAATACATTGTTGGCACGATAAAAGAAATCTACTACAATTATTTGCGTTTTTGCCGTGAAGTCACTTATGAGATTTGACGAGTTCGTAACCTTACCCTACACTTTCCTCTTCAAAGTTCCTTTTTAAGTTCTACTTACACCCTAAATTGATTGCATTGCTATTGTATCAAGCGCGATATCAAAGACTTTGAGTACTGGATAAATTATGCTAGTATTTTTATAATAAAAGGGTATATAAAAGGGTATACTAGATTCGTCGGAAAGTATGTAACAGGCAGAAGGAAGCGTTTCCGACCCCATAAAGTATATGTATTCTGGAACAGGATCACTAGCCGAGTCGATCTAGCCATGTCCGTCTGTCCGTCTGTCCGTCTGTCTGTCCGGATGAACGCTGAGATCTCGGAAACTATGGGAGCTAGGCTATTGAGATTTGGCGTGCAGATTCCTGAGCTTCTTACGCAGCGCAAGTTGGTTTCAGTAGAGTGCCACGCCCACAAACCGCCCAAAACTGTGGCTCCTACAGTTTTGATGCTAGAATAAAAATTTTAACTGAAATGTAATGTTCTCATCAATACCTATCGATTGACCCAAAAAAAGTTTGCCACGCCCACCCTAACGCCCATAAACTTCAAAAAATCGTAAGTATGAACGTGGATATCTCGGAAACTATCAAAGATAGAGAATTGGGGTTTCAGATTTAGATTCCGTAGCCTTATACGCAGCGCAAGTTGGTTACGCGAATATGCCACGCCCACTCTAACGCCCACAAACCGCGAAAACCTGTGAATTTTAACTGAAATTTATACCTATCGATTGGTCCAAAAAAAAAAATTTGCCACGCCCACTCTAACGCTTAAATCTGTATACCGCTGGTAGGTGGCGCATTTTAATCTCGCTTTACTACTTGCTTATTTCTATTTAGCTGAGTAACGGGTATCGTGTTTTTTAATCGGATGGGGAAAGTAAGCATCAACATTTCACCCGCGTATGTACGTATACTGCCATATCGCAGATCCTTTGTTTCAATTTTACTCCAACCCCACAAAATCAAAAAAGTTTGACAACTAAAAAAATGCACGTACACGGCTTGCGTTACTTTCTCCCGGATAAAGAAGAGAAAAACTTTCCGAGATGTTGCGCGTACCTTCTATAGTAGCAGCAACAAAAACAAACAGGAAAGGGAAAATAAGCAAACCCTGTACATACTAAAACATAAAAATAAAGAAAGTACCACGGAAGTTGCGGTAATCGAATTTAAATAAGTTTACTTTGTAAACAATTCTCGTTTCGCTTTCGCTTCCTCTCCCTTTTTTTCCTTACTGAAAGTCAAACATCAGGGATTCAGTTTCAGCTTTTTTCCCTGATAAGCTAGCTTTACTTTCCCCAAAACAAAAACATGTATCTTAAAATTGTTAAATATTTATTAACTCAATTGAAGTTTGGATAGGTATACCTAATTGTATACTTTTATACTGAAAGAAAATGAAGTATTTTTTGTCGTTTCGTTTTTTGTTATTTTAATAGTATCGAAGCTTATTTGAAAAATATTGGACTAAACGGGATAAGTAATGGGAACAAATATGTGTCAAATGTTATTTAAGGGATAAATGGATTTAAGTGCATACACAGAAAATTCTGACGTTCTCATCTGAGTTGAAAATGTTCTTAAAAATAGAACGACATTTTTAAGTTGAAATATTTTTTTTTTGTTTGAATCAAGTTAAATTGGCGGTATTTAGGTACATTTTATATACAAATAAACTATTAGTTCAATCCTTAGTGTATACTTATAAAAAAGATGTTAAATAAACTCAATTAACCTTTTCTCTTCTAACCATTTCGTTCTTATATTGATACCAAAATGTACTCACACTTAAGAACTTAAGAACTTATGTTGTCGATTCAAGAACAATGTTCTCAATTCAAGAATAATGTTCTTGATTGTTTTCTACGGGAGGTACATTTTTGAGGCCAATATTAATACTGTTTAGTCTATTATTCTAAGAATTAAACATTTTTTAACAATATTTGTTTTAAAAAACTCGTTTTAAAGAGATTTTAGCTCAGAACTCAAATATTATGAAAAATTAGGAATAATGCCATGTATGGGAAATCAATTCAGATGTTTGCTACTTTTTAACCTACAGTTTCCTAAATCCTGTCAGCACTGAAAGCGAAGGGCGGGCGAGTGTTGCAAAAATATTAGCTTTTGACAGTCACCGCCCACACACTCCCACCCTCGGAGGGGTTAGAGCGAGAGGGGAGGTCGAGGAAGAGAGAAGGCCTCTGATGTCCTGCCGCGCATATTAATCATTGTTGTTGGGCTGACACTTTTGCCAAGGCCGAAAGAGCAACTGCACCAACAGCGGCGGCTTTTAATGACTGTTTCAAGGCCGCAATATCAATAACAGATGTTTCGAGTTAAGCGCTTTAAGTTTCCAGAAAGTGCAATGCAGCGGGATAACAATGGAAAAGCCTTCCTAACGTGATTAACACGTTTAATTGCACATGCATAATTCATGTGCACGCATATCCCACCCACACAAATGAAATTGTCCACATTTCAGAATTTATTTAATTAAAAGTTCGTTTTTTAGTTAACAAATCAAAGGCAATCGTTGAAGGGAATATTTATTATATGTTTTGAAAAAATGTGGGCATTACAGGAAGTAAATTTAAAATGATTACATTTAATGAATTTCATTAAAAAATTTAATCTGAAATAATACTCCATATTTCAATATTATTTCAAGACTTTAGTACTTCATGTTTTCTTTCATCGATTTTAAGAGCTGAGTAGCACTCTGTGGCAATAACCGCTCGACAAGGATTGAGCATAATAATGTTGGAAATTGCAAAAATATTTATGTAAGTCACTGAGAATACAACAATAGAAATGCATTTCCCATTGGAAAATCGAATTGACGGCAGGCCGAAAATGAAAGGCACAACCTTCGCGCCATAAATAATTAAAGTTGGGAAATTTGTGCACTGTAATCAGCAATTACGAGCAGTGAAGTGACACGACCAATTCGTTTTCGTGCGAAATACAGTTTTTAATTACTTTGTGCGTACTTTCATTTAATTTCCGCCACCAATTATTGAAACACATTTTGCCCATGCGACCCAGAATGCTAATGCACTGCTCTTTTCATTTGAAGGATTATCGGATGCCCTCGCCGAGGGACTGCTCACCGATGACTTTGTAACCGGGGCCCGCATTTTGGCCCTGAATCTGACGAATGGAGCGGTGCAGTCGTACGTGTGGTGGGTCAAGGGGGCCCAGTCGGAAACGCAGCGTTACGACGAGGACGGGCTGCAGATTGGCAAGAAGCCCGCAGGCAGCTATCCCTGGTATGTGCCAAAAATCAGTGTTGCCGGAATGTTATATTGGAGTTACAAAGTGAAATCCTTTTTGAAAAACGTAAATTATAAATTTTATGTGAGTTTTTGATTAGTACAATAATATTCTTTTATTCAAGTAAAAATTCAATACTGTAGTATTTTAAAATCTTTCTGCATACTTTTTAGGCACCAGGCTTGTTCCTGAACGGTTGCAGTCTTTAATAACCTCTCATCATTAGGCGCATAATGCCATCTCTATCCTATGTAATATAATATCGATATACATATATATATACCATTTTTCGTTTCTGGCAACGCTGCTACGTCGAAGTCTTTTTGTGAAATTCAGATCAGTATCAAATAGGCTTCGAAACCGTCAAGAATAAAACTACATACAGTCCACACAAATCGTTTATATTTCTAACCATATTGCTGGTCCATCGTTCCGGATTCTTGGACAGTTTTGAAGTGCTTTGATTCTCAATTGGTAATTGTTTGCAATGGAACAATTAAAATCATTAGTGAAGAGCCGTGCCAGACTAAAGGCCAACATCACACGTGTCTTGGCATGGGCTGAACACACGGAGATTGCTACACACACAGAGATCGTCACACGGATAGATCTTCTCAACGAAGTTTGGAAGGAGTTCAACCAGTTTAGCGATTGCATTGCGCTTCACGAGGAAGTGGAAGGCTATGTCGATCCGGAGATCGACAATGCGGTCTACGAAGCAAAATACCTAAGGGCAAGCGCTATTCTCAAGGAAAGGAGTAATGACCTACAACCGGGGACATCTACAAGCGGTGCGAGTGGCAGCAACGGGCTACATTCACACAACGATGCAATCTTGAACTTGCTGCAACAAAACCAACAACTATTTGAGCGACTTGCAGTAAGTCAGAGCACACCGAACACGCCTGATCATGATGGTGGTGACGTCACATTAGCGAATTCTCGGAACTCGGTACTCACGGCGAATTCAAATCTGAGCGAATTGCCTAAAATTCAAATCAAACGGTTCTCGGGCAACTACACAGAGTGGCCATCCTTTCAAGACATATATGAAAGCACAATTCATAACAAACAGCATTTGTCCAACACCCAGAAGTTCCATCACTTAAAAACACTACTCGTTGATGAGGCTGCCAACTTGGTTCGACACTTGGCAATTACGGACACGGCTTACAACACTACATGGGAACGTCTTAAGGAAAGATACAGTCGTCCACGGAACATTGTAAACTCGTTTTTGGAACAGTTTATGAGCCTGCCAACAACTACAAAGATCGATGCATCAGTTTTACGGAAGGTTTCGGACGGAGCAAACGAAATTGTTCGTGGATTGGATGCGGTGAATCAGACGGGACGCGACTGTTGGATCATATATCTAGCCCTAGAGAAACTTGACGCTGACACACGGCGCAGGTGGATTGAGCGCAGCATGGAGACAGATTCACCCACTCTAGAGGAATTCTTCAAGTTTCTCGATTCTCGCTGCGAGGAACTGGAGCTGAGCAAAAGGGAGCTTGCGACTGGAAGCAAGACAACAACACATCCTGAAAAGCCAAAACGGATCACACAATCGATGGTTGCGGTCGAAAGAAGTGGCTGCACCAAATGCAGTTCTGCGGAACACACTCTATATGGCTGTCAGCAGTTTCTGGATATGTCTGGACTGCAGAGGCGATCATTTGTGAAGGAGAAATCACTATGCTACAACTGCTTGCGACCTGGTCATGGGGTCAACAGGTGCAAGTCAACATACAAGTGCAGGCAATGCAAAGGAAATCATCACTCCCTTCTTCACGTCCAACCGAATCCACAGGCTAGTGGGAATCTTGCCCAGATAGCGGAGGGGGACGAGCAAAACTTAAGCGCGTCTAACACAAACTCAGTGACACTCAGTCATGTGGCCCAAGGAGCGGGCACCCAAAAGGTTGTATGTGCACAAGGCACTGCAAAATCTACACATCTAACGGAATTCAAACGAAGCATATTACCAACTGCAATGGTGTATGTTAGAAACGCAAAAGGTGACCACGTAACATGCCGTCTTCTATTGGACACAGGATCAGAGCTAGCTTATGTATCTGAGCGTTGCATCCAAGCTCTCGGATTGACACGGTCGGCATCACGCATTTTGGTTACGGGAATCTCTTCCGTAAAAGCAGACACTACAAGGGGATGCAGCACGCTGCAAATCAAGTCTCGCATATCTGATGATCGTTTGGTTGTCTATGCCCACGTGCTAGGCAGAATCACCTCATCTCTGGAGCGCCAACATATCGACGCATCGACACTCGAGGTATTTAAGGAGCTGCAGCTGGCGGATACACATTTCAACGCAAACACACCAGTAGATATACTATTGGGAAGCGAACACGTATGGTCAGTGTTCACAGGACGAAAGATGTACGACAACAAGGGTAATCCTATCGCTATTTCCTCGGTATTCGGATGGGTTATCACTTCACTCATCACATCGAACGCAAGCAACGCTATTGCACTAACCACAGCAATGGATATCGACAACACGCTTCAGAAGTTTTGGGAACTGGAGAACGTTCAAAGCAACACAAAATTGGAACCGGAAGACGATCAGGTCGAGAAGCACTTTCTCGCCACCCACAGCCGCGATGAAAACGGGAAGTATATCGTGGAACTTCCATTCAACACGGAATGTCCTGAATTCGGAGAAACTCTACATGGAGCTCTCAAACGTTTCAAATCGGTGGAGCGACGACTACAACAAAACGAGCAGCTGCGGACACAGTACGTATACTTTATGCGAGAGTATATCAACCTGGGGCACATGCGTGAGGTGCCGCCAGAGGAAATCGCTACTGGGAATCACTTCTTTCTTCCCCACCACACAGTGCTAGGCCGAAAACTGCGAGTGGTCTTTGATGGATCCTTTCGCGACGCTAACGGTAAGGCCTTAAATGACACTCTTTTCACAGGGCCCAGTATCCAGCGCGATCTATTTGCTGTGTGCTTACGCTTTCGAATGTACAAGTTCGCATTCTCAGCGGACATCGTTAAAATGTTCCGCCAAATATGGGTAAACGAAAAGCACAGAAACTACCAGAAGATCGTTTGGAGAGAGGATCCATCCGATCCGATCAAGCATTTCCAATTGTGCACTGTAACCTACGGAAAGTCATGTGCACCATTCCTGGCGGTACGAGTGCTGGAACAACTCGCCGTGGATCATCAAGACGAATACCCGAATGCTTCAAAAATCCTACTGGAGGATTTTTATGTAGATGATGTTCTTACTGGATCAAACAATGAGGATGAACTACGTCGAAACCGAGACGAGTTGATTCAGCTGATGTCGTGCGCAAATTTGGAACTCGGGAAATGGGTATCAAATACCTCATTTATACAAAAGGATGATACCAACGCACAATCGTCGCCAGTTAAGGTTCTCGGACTATACTGGGATCCTGAAAAAGATATTCTAACGTACAACATTGGTCTAGCAGCAAATCCTGACTGCACAAAGAGACAAGTCTTGTCCGACGTTTCCAGGATATTTGATCCTCTCGGACTCTTAGCACCAATTGTCATCCAATTTAAGATTATCTTCCAAAAACTCTGGCTCTTAAACTTGGATTGGGATGACCCGCTTCCAACTAAACTAGCGGACAACTGGCTGAAGTGTAGAGAAGATCTAGACACTCTACAAAAATTCCAACTACCACGCTTCGTTGCCAACGACGCAGACAATATCGAACTTCACGGATTTTCGGATGCCTCAACCAAGGCGTATGCTGCTGTGGTGTACAGCAGAGTTACAAATGACGACGGATCCATCTCGGTGTCCCTTGTGGCTGCGAAGACAAGGGTGGCGCCACTGAAACAACAATCCTTGCCACGCCTGGAGCTTTGCGCAGCGCTTCTTCTAAGCCAACTCATTCGGTCGATCTCTTCTGGATAGCGCCACAAGAACATAACTGTTTTTGCCTGGTCCGACTCATCAATAGTGCTGTCCTGGTTATCTTATGCACCAGCCCAACTAAAGACTTTAGTTGCAAACAGAACCTCGGAAATACTTGACACTATCCCTAGGAAGGCCTGGCGGCACGTAGACTCCAAATCAAACCCAGCTGACTGCGCTTCCAGAGGTCTGATGGCTGCTGACCTCATCGACTTCCATTTGTGGTGGAATGGACCTTTGTGGCTACGGGACCAGGATCAATACCTGGTAAAGTTGAACGATTCACGTTTTGGTTTGTCTCTTTCAGACAAACGCATTCAAGGAGAAGTCAAGTCCAACTGTTTGGCTACAGTGGCTGTTGCAACTCAGGTTCATCCACTCGATGAGCTGATCGCACGAGTTTCTTCTTGGCTCAAGCTCGTTCACATTGTCGCCTATGTGAAGCGATTCATTCAACGCACACAAAACCCGTCATGCGATAGGGCGTCAAGAGCTCTTACGTTTGGAGAGATTAAGGCAGCTAGGATCATCTGTATAAAACACGCGCAGCATTGTTTCCACGAGGACTACCAATTGCTCCTTGCCAAGAAACCCCTAAGGAACCGATCGCAGCTGGTCAAACTTGCACCAATGATCGACGAAAACGATTTGCTGAGGGTAGGCGGAAGACTGCACCAATCGCAGTTGTCACGAGAGGCAAAACACCCAGTTTTGCTACCAAAAACGCACCGAATCTCGAAGCTGATTCTGGAACACGAGCACCGAGTAAATCTTCACCCTGGCGTTTCTTCCTTGTTTGTAATCGTTCGTCAGAGATTCTGGATACTTGGAGCACGTAATCTTATTCGCAGAATAGCACACGACTGCTTATGTTGCTTTCGTCAACGCCACCACACCGCCCAACAACAAATGGCTGATTTACCCAGCGTGCGTGTCACTCAAGCCCTTCCATTTGTCAATACTGGTTGCGACTATGCAGGTCCAATCTTTCTGAAGGATGCCAAAGTTCGGAAGCCACGTATCAGCAAGGGCTACATTTGCTTGTTCGTCTGCATGGTCACCTCGGCCATACACCTGGAACTTGTCACAGACCTGACAACAGAAACATTCTTGGCTGTCTTGCGCCGCTTTATATCCCTACGTGGCAAGTGTAGCAAGATCTACAGCGACAACGGAACAAACTTTATTGGATTGCTTGCATCACAACGACATAAGGACATCGTCACATCCACTCTAGCAGATGACGGAATTCAGTGGGTACTCATTCCCCCCAGAGCTCCTCATTGGGGAGGGAAATGGGAGTCGGCAGTTCGCTGCGTCAAACTGCATCTGCGCCGAGTCACCGGCAACTCAACGCTCACCTTCGAGCAAATGCGCACCTTGCTTGCTCAAATCGGCGCAGTGATAAATTCACGCCCCTTATGCTACACATCGGATACCGAAGACAACTACTTATCACCCGCCCACTTCTTAATTGGGCGACCGTTAACAACAGTGCCAGATCCTGACTTAAGCCACATCCCTGTGGGTCGATTAGGATATTGGCAAAGCATCCAGGCTATGCTTCAAGGATTCTGGAAGAAATGGCACCAGGAGTATCTGACTACTCTGCAACAACGTCCAAAATGGACCACTTCAACACCCAACCTCTCGATCGGTGATGTAGTTCTCGTTAAGGAGTCCAATACGGCACCAGCATCGTGGCACATCGCACAGGTTATGGAAACCTATCCAGGGAAGGACAACCTCGTTCGAGCAGTCAAGCTGAAGACATCAACAGGAGAGATGACCAGACCAATCACGAAGATTGCCGTTTTGCCCAGTTCAGAAACTGTGTTTCAGGGCGGGCCGGGATGTTCCTGAACGGTTGCAGTCTTTAATAACCTCTCATCACTAGGCGCATAATGCCATCTCTATCCTATGTAATATAATATCGATATACATATATATATACCATTTTTCGTTTCTGGCAACGCTGCTACGTCGGCGTCTTTTTGTGAAATTCAGATCAGTATCAAATAGGCTTCGAAACCGTCAAGAATAAAACTACATACAGTCCACACAAATCGTTTATATTTCTAACCAAGGCTAATATACTAATTTAATGTAAAAATTGTACTTATGCTCGAAAGATGGTAACATGCAATAACGCCTGGTTTCGCCTACGGGTGTAATCGCACTTTTTATAGTGCAATAACGCCAAGCCAAACTTTGGTCGTATAAGATTTTTTCTCAACGATATAGTTATGTTTTCTTTAAATTTATTACTGAATTTAGTAGATAGGTATATTGCTTAATCAAGGTTAACCATCGGATTAGAGTTCATGATAAGATGTATGTTAAAAAAGATTTGGCAAAACATCGCTTAGAATTGTGACAACACTATATCGACCTCGACACCCACGCTGCGTTCCCCAAAATTCGCCCCCAGTCCGCCCAACAACTGTTACAAGGGCTGGTGGACCTTCCCCTACTTCTCGTGCTCCCTCAGCCGCTGGCTGGTGTCCTACAGCATCGCAATCCCGCCGATTGGGCGCCACGGGCTAAGGGGTTTCATCAGCACCGACATCGACGTGTCCACGCTGCGGGTCAACCAGTGCGAGGCGGAGCCCTATCAATTCGGGAGTCGCCGCCAGAAAATGCAGAAGCTGCAGCAACAACATCGTCTCACGGCTCGGAGATCCCCGTTTTTGGGCGGCAGGATGAGGCCCATCAATGATCTGCAGGCGTTCCACAGCTCCCACAAGTGTCATCGCACCTCCATGGTGGTGAGTACATAGAAGCTCCATAAAGGGTCCAAGTAAATATGCCTAAGATACTTTTTATTTAGTGCATAAATATAAGTGGTTATACCTTAAATAGTATTTTATAATTTCATCATGGGTACTCAGATATAAATATATTTTTATAAGAATAATATTGTAATATATTTTATTGGTTCAAAGTTACAAATACGAAGCAGGCTTTAGTCCGAGTTACCCGTGCCTTTAGTTTAGTCTAGTTTATTCACTCAGATTCAGTAAAGAACGCAGGACACATTTTGTAATTCAAGGTAAATATTTGTTGTACAGTTTTTGAAAAATTGCAGAGCAAAGACTCAGTTACTTTAGCCTTGTCGTGGCACTTTCTAACTGAAATATTAAATTCAGCCAACAAATATACAAACAGAAGATCAAGTGAATTAATCAGAAGTGGCAATGAATAATGAAAATGGTGAACTGTCTGATGTAAAAACGCAGAAGAATCCAACCAAACAGCTCCGTAAACCCGTCAAACGTCTCAATGCTGAAGTTCGCGGGGTGGTGACCCCTGAAAATTCACCCAAAAAGGTAGGTAACTCACCGACAGCCCCTGCTGTGGAAAGTCGCCACACCATTAGCCGTCGAAGCAGTATGGCATACAAGAATTTCTTAGGAAAATTCAGGAGATCCAACCCCGGAAAACTAACCGTTGAGGCCTCCTCTATTTGGCGCAAAATGAGCCTTCAGGAAAAGGAACAATTTCGAGCGGACAGCACTGATCGACATAAAACGAGTCAAGGGAATCTGTAGATAATCCGGTTGCTGAGGATGTGCCACCTTTAGAAATAGTCAATGATATTGAGTCAGAGAGGCAAATTCATAACGACCAACTTCAAGAAACTACAGATAGCAATAAAAGATACTGGCTGAGTTTTAATTGCGTTTCTAAAGCTCTGAGTAAAGCAAAAAATTTATTTTCTTAATTATTAGTTTTCCAAATTGTTAATGTTCAATGTAAAAAAGTGATAAAAATAAATTATGTTAGTGTTAAAACATCTTCAAGTTCCAAATAGTTTTTACGTTTAAGTTTGCCCTTGCTAAGGAGTTCACCTAAGATTAATTTTTATTTTTCTGAGTGCATGTTGCAACTGCAATTGATTTGCAACTATTTAAGCCAAGTGCTTTTGCTTTCCCCCTGGCAGTGTGACTACCGCCAGCCGAGTGCGGAGACCCCGACAATAAGCGGCGGAAAACTGCTGACCACGCTGACTGGGATCAGCAGCTGGGCCCGGGGATCCTACCAGTGCCTGTGCCGGGCGGGATTCTACTCGCTGCGGCATCCGGGCGGATTCAACGGCACCATTATGGAGATTGCCTGGCAGGAGCAGCAGGACAATATAAGCAATTACTACACGGAGGTCTTCAAGTGTTTGCCCTGCGCCCCCGGCTGTGACACGTGCACGGGTCCGGAGCAATGTCTGGCCAACTTCCACTGGCCATTCAGGTTGGTATCCGTATCCGTGATTGTTTGCCAGTGATGGGAGAGGTGATACAACCCTTACAAGGTTTATGGCAAGGAAAAGTAGCCAACAAAGCTAGAGAGGGTTTCCTTTCAGTTAGTTAATAAAGATGGAATGCTGTGCAGTTGGTTTTTTAAAGAGGTTTTTATAATAATATTTTCTGGCAGTTTTTTATCCATACAGAATTTATTAGGGAAGATACTTACCCATACTTACCCATAACCAACTCCTAGAAACGAATTCATATAGAATGAACTATACTGGAACTTTTAAGAAACAGTGCCATATACATATGAGATTTTATTTAAAGAGATCTTACAGCTTTAACTGCCTAAAGAGGCTACTTATTTTACAAATAATTGCATTTAGCATATTTTACTTTGAAATACTTTACAGCTTAGATTGGCTTTAATTTAGCTTATAGTAAAGCATTAGACAATATTCAAACACAATTTATGAATTCATCAGGTATTTAAAACCACACAAAAGACATTTCTGCAATCCAGCACCCCAAACAAGGACATAAGCACTTTCCACTACTGGTACTTGTTTAGTAACATAAAAGCTAAGCATCTTTCCTGTATCTTAGAATATCCCTGTTGACCATTTCGATTGGCTGTGCCTGTGGCACCTTTGTACTCGCCGGCTATTTCTTCCGGCATCGTCGCGTCAAGGTCTTCAAGGTGGCCATCCCCATCTTCCTCATGATCACGCTCATCGGCTGCGCCATCATGTATCTGGAGGTAAGTAGTACTTGGGTCATTTGGGGCGACACTGTTAACTTATTAAAGCGGCTGAAAGTCAAAAACACACAAAGGCCATTTGAAAACAATGTTGATAATGCGACAAAAGGCCCTACCGTGGTCGGCGAGGAAGAAGTTTAAATTAAGAATAGAAATAGTTAAAACCGTCGTAAAAGAATATATATATTTATATTTTAACTTAAATCAATAAACAATTATATAAAACCAATTTGCATTTCTTAAAAAAAACATTCTAATTTCTTCATTTTTTTCAATATTTCTGATCAAACAATAACACCTCTTAACGAGGTAAAAAGTAGTGGCGAAAGCGCTCTTAACAAAAATTTCTGATATCAACAATTGTGACCAAAAATTAAATTACATTCTATAAAATAAATAAACTATATTAAATTTATGATTTCGGCCCGCAACAGTAAATATTTATTTACCTACACGTAAATTTTCTGCTGTAGCGTGCCGAATACATAAATTTAATATAGTTTATTTATTTTATCGAATGTAATATCATTTTTCGTCACAATTGTTGATATCAGAAATTTTTGTTAAGAGCGCTTTCGCCACTACTTTTTACCTCGTTAAGAGGTGTTTTTGTTTGATATCAGAAGTTTTTTTTGCACAAGAGTTTAAGTACCTCAATACCATGACTAGGAGTCGTCCCCATATGGCTTGGCTATTGAAAAACCAAACACACACTTTCATGTTCCACTTCGGCTTAACTTTATTCTAATAAGGTATGGGTTGTTTACAGTCACATTTTAACAAGAATGAAACATATAATATGAATATTAAACTTTTTAATAAAAAGTTTTATCGCTTCAATTACCTATTTTAATAGCACAAGTTTGGAATCTAAAGGGTTGTACAGTTTCAGATTCGAAGAGAAATCTGTCGTTTCTTACATTTCCCGCTGAACTATCGGGTTTTTCCAAAGTGGTAGAACAAATAGATCAAGTTTCCTATTTCGATTAGCTTCATGCAAGTAAAGGACTTTAAAAACATAACAGATTTTCCGTTTGAAAAAATCTAATAAGAATATTTTTCATTAAATTGTTTTTTTTTCTTGTTTATTCCAATAAGTATGAAATATTACGTATACGGAGCTGAAACCAGTTGCACTTTTTACCGCTTAATATCTTCCAAACGGCAATTTAAAAGTGTTATACATCAAAAGTGGGGGATTCTCAAGGGCCACAAGATATAAAATTTAAAAAGAAATCGTTCGACTCAATTTTGAGAAAACAGTCAAAAAGTGGTTTTAAAAAATAACTTTTTATCGTAACTCTAAATCTATTATATTCATACAATTTTACTGCATAAGAGTATGCTACGTTTCTGTAGCATTAGTAGTTTAGCTACTATAAGCATTTTAAATCTGGGTTTTATTTTTGATTTTTCGCTAAACTAGCGGGTTTTTACAAAAGTCGTAGAACAAACGTTTTCTATTTCAAGCTACTTTATACACCCATATGGTTTCCAAAACCCTAAAACTAAGATGGGATGCTTACAAGCCCACAAACAAAGGGACAAACATTTTCATTTTGGGAAGAAGAAGAAAATCTTGTTTTTTGAATTACTTTTGAACGGAACATCGGATTTCAACAACCAGTGCGAGGCGGAGCCTTATCAATTCGAATGTCGCCGCCAGAAAATTCAACAGCTGCAGCAACAACATCGCCTCACGGCTCGGAGATCCCCGTTTTTGGGCGGCAGGATGGGGCTCATTGATGAGGGCACCATCAACGATCTGCAGGCGTTCCACAGCTCCCACAAGTGTCATCGCACCTCCATGGTGGTGAGTACATAGAAGCTCCATAAAGGGTCCAAGAAAATATGCATAATATATAAGTGTTTATACCTTAAATAGTATTTTTTAATTTCATCATGGGTACTCAGATATAAATATATTTTTATAAGAATAAAATTGTAATATATTTTATTGGTTCAAAGTTACAAATGCGAAGCAGGCTTTAGTCAGAGTTACCCGTGCCTTTAGTTTTGTCTAGTTTATTCACTCAGATTCAGTAAAGAACGTAGCACACATTTTGTAATTCAAGGTAAATATTTCTGCAGGGTCATCTTTTAGAAAAGATGACGCAGACTTAAATAGTATGATGATATGCTTTATTCACATTCGACTGATTAACTTAGGTTTTACAAAAATATACGTGTGCTAATGAACTGTACTTTGCGAGATTCTGGCAGCGAGTGAGTATGGCGGTGCGTTCCCTTTTTTACTCACGTTGCAACTGGGTATCGAATACAACTTAGGAATATCGAGTGTTACATAGGAATACCGAGTACAGAAAGGGAAAGATATTAGATCAGTAGGCGAGACCGCTTCTAGTGGACCTTGTATCTCCAGTACCGCATCCCATAATCGGCCCTCCTGAAGCAGGATTCGTCCCGAATGCCTTCATGTACTCTGCGACGGTTGATGTCTTCTACGGCCCATCCCCTTTTCCTACCCTTTCAACTTCGTATCTTCCATGGTTTGCTACTTTAACTACTTTATACGGCAATAGGTACTTTCCTTTCAATTTCAAACCAGTACCATACTGGGTGCGTTTAATGGCTACCAAATCGTTTAACTGGAACTTCTTTTCGACCTTTCTTTTTGAATCAAAAACTTTCTTGTTCTCCGCTTGGATACTCTGAATGTTCTCCCTTGCTTCCTTCCTTAGTTTGTGGCGTTCATCATCTAACTCTGAAATCAAACAATCCTGTATCAACGACTTGAGCTGGACATCTCCTGAGATACGCATATCTAATCCTGTTAGCAGTTTGAATGGTGAAACTTTGGTACTCCTTGGCTCAGTGTTGTTTATGATCTGCTGTACCTTACCTACATGCTTATACCAGCACCCTGGGCTTTCAAGGCTTAGTTTTAAGACCATCGGAACAACTATTTTATGCATGCGTTCTACTGTCCGTTTCCCCTTGGTACGCCTTTTGCTATCAGCAAATGTTGGATCTTCTCCCTATCGCAGTACTCCTTGAACAGGGGGGATGTGAATGCAGCTCCACGATCTGACACTATCCTATACGGATTTCCAAAACAAACAGCCTGGCGCTCCAAACAAGTCACCACTTCATCAATCCCTGTACTGGAAAAAGCATCTACAATCACGAAGATGTGATTATATCGTTTTTTGGTTAACTCCATCGGACCAACATTATCTACATGGTATGTGACGAGCGGCTTGTCTCCTTTGTCTGTTGGTGTAAGGAACCCTTCTTGCCTACCAGCCTTCGCATTCACAAGGATGCACTCTACGCAGCTATCGACCACTCGCGCTACTTTATCTTTTAGCTTCGGAATTTAGTACGACTTCTCAATCAAATCCTGAGTTATCTTGGATGAGAAGTGTCCTTGCTTGTGACTGTTCTGGATGATTTCTATGAGTGAAGGAACTACTAGCAACTCTTTATTAGGATCCTTGAACAGAACTTCGTTCACTATGTAGAAGTCTTTATAGCCTTTGGTCTCAACGACACTTTTGAGCACCTTTGTCCAATCATCTAGAAGCTGTGCTTCCCGCAAACGATGAAACAAACTGTCAGTCAACGTATAACATGACACCCTACTCAACGCATCGACATGTCTCATGTTAGAACCTGACCTGTGCTCTATTTCGTAGGCGAAATCTTGTAGATACATCGCCCATCTAGACACTCTGAGCGGAATCTCTTTTTTCTTCATGGTCATGGCAAAGGCGTTACATTCCGTAATAATTTTAAACTTCTTCCCTAGAACGTACACCCGCCACTTTACCAAGGCTCCAATAACTGCAAGTACTTCCAGTTCATAGGAATGATACTTTTCCTCACATGGCTTGGTTTTACGGCTCATGTAAAAAACTGGATGCCACAAGTTATAAAAGGGATCTCGTTGAAGCAAAACGGCTCAAAATCCGAACTTGGATGTCAATCCTAAGAACCTTTGGACTCCTTTCTTGTCGCGCGGAATCGGAAAATCAGCAACTGCTTGAGTTTTCTCATTACCTGGCTTGATGGTTTTCAACGACATAGCCTAAGAACTTAACTTTGCGCTTAAACACCTGACATTTAGTCCAATTTATGCGCAAGCCATTTCCTTGTGCCACTTCCAAAACTCGCTTCAACTTCTGCACGCCCTCATCGATACTCTTGCTCGAAATGATCACATCGTCCATGTATACAACCGCCTTAATCGAATCACGCATAACTGCCATGACAAACCTGGTAAACACTGCTGGAGAGTTTGTTATACCGAAGGGTACAAACAGGAACTAATACTGACCACTCTGAGTTACGAACGATGTGTACTTTTGGGATTCTGGCGAATCAGGCACATGAAAGAAACCATTAGTCAAATCTAGAGTTGTAAAAACTTGTCCACCCTGTAGCTTTTCGATCACACAGTCCATTTGAGCTGTTGGGAAGTTCTCGGACGATCTTTTCATTTAACTTTCTATAATCGCAACACAAGCGCTTCTTCCCGTTCTTCTTATCTACAAGCACCACTGGCGCAGCAAACTCGGATGTACTAGGTTTGATTATCCCTTCCTCTAGCCATTCTTGAACCTGGTCATCGACAATTTTCTGATCGCAATAAGCTAATCGTCTCGGATGTTGGAAAACAGGCAACTCGTCCATCAATAAGATCTACATCTCGACTGGTGAAGTGAGATTTCTTTTTGGCTTGTAACTTTCGATCAATGACTTCACTTCAGAAGCTACTTCCTGACTCAAGTGCTCTAAATCTACTGCTGAGACTGGCTTAGAGTCTTCCGTGCTGATCATGCACAGACTTTCGAATTCACTAATTAACTGCATACAAGTCTTTGCCCTGCCTGGCTATCGTCTGATCCTGTCGTTGGTCTTTGCTGAACACTTTGAACTCTTGGCGAAAATATAGTGCCAGACTTGGTTACCATCATGTCTATGCTGTTTAAGATTGTTGTGCCTAAGATTGCGTCAAACTTCATATCGTCATCTGGTATGACATGAAATCCGACCGACATGTCGATTCCATCGATAACGACCTTTGTAACGAAGCTTCCGAATTTTAGCACCTGACTTTCACCGATACCTGTTAAAACTCTCTGACGACCCATCAGACTGCCTACTCCTACACCTAGCTTCAAGAACACACGCCTACGCATCAAACACAGTTCAGCACCTGTGTCCACAAGTCCTTTGAATTCTGAATTCCTGCAAATCACAGATTTCAATTCCAAGCTCGAAGAAAAGGACTCACGCGATGGTTGTGAAACGACTTTATCGTCCTGGACGACATTGGTTGCTCTCTCTGTCTTAACCTGTACTTCTGCTTTGCACTGCGCTGCTCGGTGTTTTGTGTCGTGCACAGCCTTGCTACCCTGTGAACCATACTTGTTAACTGGTTTGGATGATCCACGTGATTTTTGATACGCGTCAATTTGTAACTTAAGATCCTTGAGGTTTCTGGCCTGGTATAGCATTGCTTTATTTGATCTAGCATCTGGGATACCCGCAACGAAATACTCGATCAAACTTTCTTCCTCCAAACAAATGGGCTTTGCAATTTCCATAAGTGCATAAAGGAACTCGTGCAAGGATTCACCCTTATGCTGCTGTCGTTTTCCCAACCTGCGATGAATTTCTGCTGAGGATAACTTGATTCCGAACTCCTCCAACAAAGCTGATTTCAAACTTGCCCAGTCTTTATTATTCCTCTGGCTACGCACAAACATCTTTGCTGCTCCACTAAGCAACTGTTTTGCATACACAAACAACTGTAAAGGGTTCCACTCAACTGTAGCTGCACAATCTTCCAACTCTCCTATCCATTGGTTTATATCTGGGGAACTCGACCCAGAAAACTGCGAAACACTGCCCTCTACATCTTTCAACGTGAACCATGATCTACCCTGCCTTTCATTTCCTAGTCCTTGATGCCAACCTGCTGCGTTTGGCCGAATTATAGTGGTTTCTGCGGACGTTACTGATAGACCATCTTCAGCATTATCCTCCGTTTCTGACTCACCATCGTTGTTTAGACCGTAGTAGGTCAACAACCTCTCTTGCAATTCCGCTTTCAATCCAGTCGTACCCAATTGCAACTTCGACAACTTCCGACGCAACTCTTCAACTCGCAGTGCCAAGACCTCGTTTCTCTCCATTTTACAACTTTGTCCTGTAGATTATTAAGATTAAACAATATTTTCTTAAATTTAGTATCAAAAGCAAATTGTAAATAGATTAACCACCCTGTCTCTGGAACTGCTTGATTTCAATGTTACCCCACTACTTTGGAAACGACTTGAATTAACTTTCCGGCAACACTCCTCCAAAAGTTCAGCCACTCGCTCAATGATGTCGCTTTTGGTCGTCGTCGTATTTCTTTGCCACGCTTCCCGCTTTTGTAGCGTCACACATACTATGAAGACTTCCAAACTCAACTGGAACTTTCTGGATGCTTTCGTCTGCTGCCAAGATCTGTGCACCAGCCTTCCGCTTGCACAATCCTGCACGCACGCTCCGATGACCACACCAGATCCAATGTCTTGCTCGCTGTATCTCCACTGCTTCCAGCCCGTGTCTGCTGCTTCTCCTAGATCTCCAGCCACGATCCGCTGCCTCCTAATCCTTCCAGCACTTTGTCCGCTAGTTCTCCAAGTTCTTGCCTTTGCAAAAGCCACCAACTGTGTCTGCTTTCTACGCCAGCCTTCTTTGTCACACTCCAGCCAAATTGCTTATGACGATTTGAAGATATCTAGCCGATTTGCTCAAATTCACCAGCTCTCTGCTTACGCACTCCACGTGTTTTTGCCAAGGTGAATGTTCTGTCGAATAGTAGGCTATATCCCGGTTGAGCCCCAAATATTGCAGGGTCCTCTTTTAGAAAAGATGACGCTGACTTAAATAGTATGATGATATTTATTCACATTCGACTGATTAACTTAGGTTTTACAAAAATATCCGTGTGCTAATGAACTGTACTTTGCGAGATTCTGGCAGCGAGTGAGTATGGCGGTGCGTTCCCTTTTTTACTCACGTTGCAACTGGGTGTCGAATACAACTTAGGAATATCGAGTGTTACTTAGGAATATCGAGTACAGAAAGGGAAAGATATTAAATCAGTAGGCGAGACCGCTTCTAGTGGACCTTGTCTCTCCAGTACCGCATCCCACATTAGTTGTACAGTTTTTGAAAAATTGCAGAACAAAGACTCAGTTACTTTAGCCTTGTCGTGGCACTTTCTAACAGAAATATTAAATTCAGCCAACAAATATACAAACAGAAGATCAAGTGAAATAATCAGAAGAGGCAATGAATAACGAAAATGGTGAACTGTCTGATGTAAAAACGCAGAAGAATCCAACCAAACAGCTCCGTAAACCCGTCAAACGTCTCAATGCCGAAGTTCACGGGGTGGTGTCCCCTGAAAATTCACCCAAAAAGCTAAATAACTCACCGACTGCCCCTGCTGTGGAAAGTCGCCACACCATTAGCCGTCAAAGCAGTATGGCATACAAGAATTTTTTAGGAAAATTCAGAAGATCCAACCCCGGAAGACTAACCGTTGAGGCCTTCCCTATTTGGCGCAAAATGAGCCTTCAGGAAAAGGAACAATGTCGACAATCGACATAAAACGAGTCAAGGGAATAGTAAATCTGTAGATAATCCGGTTGCTGAGGAAGTGCCACCTTTAGAAATAGTCAATGATATTGAGTCAGAGAGGCAAATTCATAACGACCAACTTCAAGAAACTACAGATAGCAATAAAAGATCCTGGCTGAGTTTTAATTGCGTTTCTAAAGCTCTGAGTAAAGCAAAAAATTTATTTTCTTAAATATTAGTTTTCCAAATTGTTAATGTTCAATGTAAAAAAGTGATAAAAATAAATTATGTTAGTGTTAAACATCTTCAAATTCCAAATAGTTTTTACGTTTAAGTTCGCCCTTGCTAAGGAGTTCACCTAAGATTAATTTTTATTTTTCTGAGTGCATGTTGCAAATGCAATTGATTTGCAACTATTTAAGCCAAGTTCTTTTGCTTTCCCCCTGCCAGTGTGACTAACGCCAGCCGAGTGCGGACACCCCGACAATAAGCGGCGGAAAACTGCTGACCACGCTGACTGGGATCAGCAGCTGGGCCCGGGGATGCTACCAGTGCATGTGCCGGGCGGGATTCTACTCGCTGCGGCATCCGAACGGATTCAACGGCACCATCATGGAGATTGCCTGGCAGGAGCAGCAGGACAATATAAGCAATTAACACACGGAGGTCTTCAAGTGTTTTCCCTGCGCCCCCGGCTGTGACACGTGCACGGGTCCGGAGCCATGTCTGGCCAACTACCACTGGCCATTCAGGTTGGTATCCGTATCCGTGATTGTTTGCCAGTGATGGGAGAGGTAATACCACCCTTACAAGGTTTATGGCAAGGAAAAGTAGCCAACAGTGCTAGAGAGGGTTTCCTTTCAGTTAGTAAATAAAGATGGAGTGCTGTGCAGTTGGTTTTTTTAAAGAGGTTTTTATAATAATATTTTCCAAATTCCATCTAACAGTTTTTTATCCATACAGAATTTATTAGGGAAGATACTTACCCATACTTACCCATAAACAGGTCCTAGCAACGAATTCAAATAGAATGAACTATACTGGAACTTTTAAGAAACAGTGACATATACATATGAGATTTTATTTAAATAGATCTTACAGCTTTAACTGCCTAAAGAGGCTACTTATTTTACAAATAATTGCATTTAGTATATTTTACTTTTAAGTACTTTACAGCTTAGATTGGTTTTAATTTAGCTTGTAGTAAAGCATTAGACAATATTCAAACACAATTTATGAATTCATCAGGTATATCAAACCACACAAAAGACATTTCTGCAATCCAGCATCCCAAACAAGAATAAGGGGAGGGAGGACATAACCACTTTCTACCACTGGTACTTGTTTAGTAACATAAAAGCTAAGCATCTTCTTGTATTTTAGAATATCCCTGTTGACCATTTCGATTGGCTGTGCCTGTGGCACCTTTGTACTCGCCGGCTATCTCTTCCGGCATCGTCGCGTCAAGGTCTTCAAGGTGGCCATCCCCATCTTCCTGATGATCACGCTCATCGGCTGAGCCATCATGTATCTGGAGGTAAGTAGTACTTGGGTCATTTGGGGCGACACTCTTAACCCATTAAAGCGGCTGAAAGCCAAAAACACACAAAGGCCATTTGAAAAGAATGTTGATAATGCGACAAAAGACCCTAACGTGGTCGGCGAGGGCTCATTCATAATTAACCCACATGTGAGCCCGTTTTGGTTCTCATCCCACTCCCATTTCTGGATGTAAAGGGATCTGCGAACTAACCATAACATAAAAGCACCATTTATGGGTTTTTAAATGCGGCTTTTAAGCACTTACTTGTCGAAAGGGTATGGAGGTTTAGGTACTCCATTTGTACCAAAACATGTTTTTTTTTCAATTTTTTTAAACCTGCTAGAAGTTTTAATTAAGAATAGAAATAGTTAAAACCATCGTAAAAGAATATATATATTTATTTGTACTTAAATCAATAAACAATTAAAAAAAAAAAAATTAGCATTTCCTAAAAAAAACATTCTAATTTCTTCATGTTTTTCAATATTTCTGATCAAACAAAAACACCTCTTAACGAGGTAAAAAGTAGTGGCGAAAGCGCTCTTAACAAAAATGTCTGATATCAACAATTGTGACGAAAAATGATATTACATTCGATAAAATAAATAAACTATATTAAATTTATGATTTCGGCCCGCAACAGTAAATATTTATTTACCTACACGTAAATTTTCTGCTGTAGCGTGCCGAATACATAAATTTAATAAAGTTTATTTATTTTATCGAATGTAATATCATTTTTCGTCACAATTGTTGATATCAGAAATTTTTGTTAAGAGCGCTTTCGCCACTACTTTTTAACTCGTTAAGAGGTGTTTTTGTTTGATATCAGAAGTTTTTTTTGCACAAGAGTTTAAGTACCTCAATACCATGACTAGGAGTCGTCCCCATATGGCTTGGCTATTGAAAAACCAAACACACACTTTTATGTTCCACTTCGGTTTAACTTTATTCTAATAAGGTATGGGTTGTTTACAGTCACATTTTAACAAGAATGAAACATATAATATGAATATTAAACTTTTTAATAACAAGTTTTATCGCTTCAATTACCTATTTTAATAGCACAAGTTTGGAACCTAAAGGGTTGTACAGTTTCAGATTCGAAGAGAAATCTGTCGTTTCTTACATTTCCCGCTGAACTAGCGGGATTTTTCCAAAGTGGTAGAACAAATAGATCAAGTTTCCTATTTCGATTAGCTTCATGCAAGTAAAGGACTTTAAAACCATAACAGATTTACCGTTTGAAAAAATCTAATAAGAATATTGTTCATAAAAATGGTTTTTTTCTTGTTTATTCCAATAAGTATGAAATATTACGTATACGGAGCTGAAACCAGTTGCACTTTTTAACGCTTAATATCTTCCAAACGGTAATTTTTAGGGTAAAAAGTGTTACACATCAAAAGTTGAGGAATCTCAAGGGCTACAAGATATAAAATTTAAAATGAAATCGTTTGACTCAATTTTGAGAAAATAGTCAAAAAGTGGTTTTAAAAAATAACTTTTTATCGTACCTCTAAATCTATTATATTCATACAATTTTACTATATAAAGAGTATTTAGCAAATTAAATTATATTTTCAGAGATATATAGCACATTTCTGTAGCATTAGTAGTTTAGCTACTATAAGCATTTTAAATCTGGCTTTTATTTTTGATTTTCCGCTAAACTAGCGGGTTTTTCCAAAAGTCGTAAAACAAACGTTTTCTATTTCAAGCTACTTTATACACCCATAGGGTTTCCAAAACCCTAAAACTAAGATGGGATGCATACAAACCCACAAACAGAGGGACAAACATTTTTAATTTGGGAAGAAGAAGAAATTCTTGTTTTTTGAATTACTTTTGAACGGAACATCGGATTTGAACAAATGACGCGTAATCTCAGTAAGAATACCCACCGTATCCAGCAGGTCCAATTTTCTAAATTTTTTTTTTTACACTTTCACCGCTTTTTTCTCAAACAAATCTATATTTTGAAAGTTTTGGTATGAAATCAGCTTAGTTAGTGCGATACCTTTCGATTGGTGTATCACTCGTTATGATCGGACCATAATTGCAGATTTTCGATTCTGCGGCTATATATAGTAGTTGTCTTCGCACGCTATCTTGCGCGCTTCACCACTACGTGTACTGCCGTCCACAGTGATAATTTATAAAAATAGTAAAGTCCGATCGAAGAACAGCAGGATACTGCGGCTAAAGATCTAAGCTTCCTGAAGGGGCACAACACCCTGGCGCTAGCCTAGGGGTTGGGCCAACCAGGCACGCCGGCAAACAAAGGCCTGGCGGCGCCGGCTGTTGCCGACGGCTTCAACACGCCTTTGTCCAGTCTACCTGACTGGGCCAACACGGGAGCTGACCCGTTAAAAAAAACAGTGTAATAGCGAGATCGCCAGAAAAAAGGGTGGAGACCCAACCGAAACCTAAGCCCCAACCAATTTACGTTAGGGAGAAAATCTCGAACGCCTTGGTCAACAAAATGGTTGCGCTGACCGGGGACGGAAACTTTCATGTTGTTCGAGTCACAAAAGGGGATATCCATGAAACCAAGCACATTTCCGAGCATTATCCAAATACCTGGAGGAAGCTAGGAAAAGCTACTACACGTATCAACTAAAAAGAAGCCAAGGCCTGCAATTGGTACTAAAAGGAATCGAGCCCGACGTAGCCGCCAAGGAAGTTATCGATGCTCCTATGGAAAACAAGGAAGAACGCTATAGTCGAGTACCTCGACTATCAGATACCCGATACTCAGCTAAATAGAGATATGCAAGTAGCAAAGCGAGATACCGGCGGTATACAGATTTAAGCGTTATGGGCGTTAGAGTGGGCGTGGACCAATCGATAGGTATTGACGAGACCAAAACATTTCAGTTAAAATTTTTTATCTAGCATAAAAATTGTGGGCGTCACAGGTTTTCGCGGTTTGTGGGCGTTAGAGTGGGCGTGGCATTATCGCGTAACAAACTTGCGCTGCGTATAAGGCTACGGAATCTAAATCTGAAATTATAATTCTCTATATTTAATAGTTTCCGAGATATCCACGTTCATACTTACGATTTTTTGAAGTTTGTGGGCGGTTTATGGGCGTTAGGGTGGGCGTTGCAAACTTTTTTTGGGTCAATCGATAGGTATTGTTGAGAACATTACATTTCAGTTAAAATTTTTATTCTAGCATCAAAACTGTAGGAGCCACAGTTTTGGGCGGTTTGTGGGCTCAGGAATCTGCATGCCAAATCTCAATAGCCTAGCTCCCATAGTTTCCGAGATCCCATAGTTTCCGAGATCTTACTCTACGAGTAACGGGTATAAAAAGGGTTTTTTGCAAAGAACGTCAGTAACATTATAAACAGGAAAAAAGAGCCGCAATCACTCTTCAGGGTCGACCTGGAGCCCGACAACTGAGTCTTGAAAAAAATATAGTGCACTCAATTTATAACCTGCAATACTTATTGCAGGCAACTGCATAGCGGACGAATTAGCCAGGCCTGTGATAAACAACAAAAAAACCTCGGAATTACTTAAATTCAGCCGCACAGAGTGTTGCATGCTGGCACACATGCCGGCATTCTAAAAGCCCCAAAAAATAACTTCTGGGATGAAGAAGAAGAAGAAACGGTAGAACACCTTCTCTGCCTCTGCCCAGCCCTATGCAGACTCAGAATGAAAGACTTAGGAAACACCTTCATCGACCGATGATATATATATATATAGGGGATTAATCTGAAAAACGTAAGTGCTTTAATTAAATCTTTCGGGTGGAAGACCTGCTGATCAGCTAAACGTAGGTTGAAACATATAAGTTATGGGACCCTAGAGTAGGAAAAGAACGAGATCATGCGCTATAACAATGGACCCATAGAGGTGTAAGTGTGTCTGATTACAGTCCGACAGCCGCCCTAATCTAACATAACCTACTTATTGCACCGAAGAATTAACGTGGAAGAGCCTGTAAAGAAGTGTCGTAGGCTGGGATATACTCAGTCCCGCCAGGGTCTCTTTACCGAAAATATTTGTAAAGATATGGGACAAAAAGGTCTAAGACGAAAATCGGTTGGCTGGCGTGAGATGTAGAGTGACAGCCACCGGGGTACGGAGTGAGAGAAACAGTTTATTCGGTGTCTGTAGCAGAGTGAAAAGCGTCAGCGGTAACGCGCATTTGGGCCTGGCTCTAGGAATTTGTCTAAAATCTAGGAATTTGTCTGGAAATATTCATATTTATGCGTGGCCAGCTCGATTGGATTTTTTTCCCTACGAGTTGCATTAAAATCAGGCGAGAAATATTTATTGGGGTATTTTTATTGATTCATTTGTAACTCGAGTTTCTACTTTATTTTGTTTTCCCAGTGTAGTCGGGCGCGAGTTGGCTCAATACAGCCGGCAGTGATAGAAGAAGAGGAATAAATTTTCCTTTTAAAAAAAAATATTTCCCGAAGTTCCTTTGGAAAGAGGGTGTGGCAGTGCGTAGTATTTTTAATAACTGAGAAATATTTTTATTTAATTAACGAGCAACAGGTTTCCTAAAGTTGGGTCAACCCCTTTCTCTCAGTGTAGTCAGCTCGGAAATCAACTCAGAAATCAAAGTAGTCAAAGGGAAAAAGAACAACATGGCAGCGGCAAATTTTGTGTTCAGATATGTAAGAAAATATTCTTTATTTAAATTCTTGGTTCATGTTTTTTTTCTCAGTGCTCGCAATTAACGGGCTAGGTTAGGTCATGGTTTATAAATTCTAGCCTACTCTGGGAGAAGCCGCATCGAGGCCTTCGAGAAATTTCTCATTGCACGGGACTCTCGCTGGCCAAAATGCGGTTCACTCCACTCACTCACCCGTCTCGGTCTCACGCACACACACACGCGTGACTCCGGGTGCTCCGCCGCTGGTCCTGGGCCGGCACACTCTCCTCGAGGTCGTCTAGGTAACCTCCTTCCTGGGTCACTTGGCATCAGCCCGAAGGCAAAAGACTCCTGCTGTCCACATAAATTTGCTCTGCTCGCACTTCTGATCCAGTGCGGCGCCTTTGCAAGAGCTGCTTCTCGCACTTCTGGTCCGGTGCGCCGCGTTTTCCAAAAGTCACCTGCTCGCACTTCTGGTCCGGTGCACTGCGTTTTCCAAAAGTGAACTGCTCGCACTTCTGGTCCGGTGCGCCGCGTTTTCCAAAAGAGAGACCTTTTTCTGATCCCGTGCACCGCCTTTGCAAAAATGACTCCTCGCACTTCTGTTCCCGTGCACCGCCTTTTCCAAAAGAGACCTAGTCAAGCTGTGAAGCCGCGTTTTGTTTCAGTTTTCGGCAGCTATGGGTTTTTTCCACTTGTCGAAGTTTCGGTACTCCTTTTCTCTCGCTCTTCCCTTGGCGCGTGCCAATTTTCGGGGGTTGTTTTCCTCCTCGATCGCATGTCCTCTCTCGCTTGCTCCTGTGCGGCGTTGCACTTATCGTGGTGAATATTTCGTTGCTCTCCTGGTGTGTGTGTGTGTGTGGCTACTGCTGATGTGAGAACGGAGGGGGAAAAGGTAAACAGAACCTATCGCTTAGGCTGAGCTAAAATAACTATTGTGTATCAATATAACTACAAATCTTATGATTATTGGCTAAGCTTATATATTAAATGCACTGTACAATGTTTTTTTTACAAAGTTATTCGCGAGGGTTTTGTTTGCGTTGTTAGCCGCTGTTGTTGTTGTCGCTGGCTGCTGAGGTTGCTGGCGCTGGCGATGTTGTAGCTGCTAGCTGGCGTTGTTGTTGGCGCTGGCGGCCAATGCTGTTGGCGCTGGCGATGTTGTAGCTGCTAGCTGGCGTTGTTGTTGGCGCTGGCGGCCGATGCTGTTGGCGCTGGCGATGTTGTAGCTGTTAGCTGGCGTTGTTGTTGGCGCTGGCGGCCGATGCTGTTGGCGCTGGCGATGTTGTTGGCGCTATTTGTGAGGGGTCAAACGACTCCTCACATTCCCCTCCTACTTCGGGGGGCGTTGAGGAATGTGGGTGGCCGTGGCTTGCGTGTTGTCATGCGCTACAGGTGGGACGGGTTGTCCGACGCCATGTCTGTAGGGGAGAAGAAAAGGGTATTAGTGCTTTGTTTTAACGATTACTAACTGGGTTTTAATTGTTTAGTTAGTAATCATGGGGAAAAAGGTTTGCTGCAGTGGCACTGGGAGCGTTAAGTTTCCCCTAGGGAAGTGGAACGTTGGGAAGGCGCACCCTCCAGCAAGTGGCCCCACTGACTCAAACATTGGCTCCTGTCGCAGTGTTCCTGGTTGGCTCTCGCCTCGGCCAGATCGAGCGTCACTCGCCGGCTTGTTTGTGGCAAGTCCGTTGCTATTGTGCCGTCTTCGTACGGACTTCTGGCGCTGCTGCTGCGCCACTATCATCGTGTATGCTTCCGCCGTCTGCGGGTATCCTTGGATGTTTCTCTGCTGCTCTCGTCTTGATGTGTACATGTCTTCGTGTATGCTTCTCCGTTGCTTCCGCCTTGATGCGGGTATCCTTGGTTTCTCTGCGGCTTCCCGTCTGGATGTGTACCTTTCTTCGTGTATGCGTCTCCGTTGCTTCCGCCTTGATGCGGGTATTCCTTGGTTTCTCTGCTGCTTTTGCTGTTGCTCTGCTACGGGTTTTTAGCGTCAATCGATCGCTAAACTTGCTCCGCCATCTGAATGTCTTCGTTGTCGTCCAGTCGTCTGGGTACAGATTCTGGGTTTCTGGCTCGTTGACTGCCTCCTTTAAATCTCTAAGGGATGCCGTTCTGCGTTGCCTGCTCTGGGTATGTTGCAAGCGCACTATGGTGGGAGAAAAGAACTTAATTGCTTTGTACGGGCCCTCGTACTTGGGTGCTAGCTTAGCGGCAAAGTTATCCGCTGCCCTGGACAAATGATGCTGTTTTACGAAGACCAGCGATCCTATGGTCGGTCTCCACTCACGTCGCCTGAGATCGTAATGCTTCCGCTGCTCCAACGAAGCTCTCTGAGTGTTCTCCTGTACTACCTTGAAAATGTCCCGTAGCAATTCCGCTTTCGCTTCGGGTGAACGTGGCGCTTGGCTTGGTCCTGGAGTCACTTCATCATACAAGGCTCCTGGGAGTCGTAGCTCTCTGCCTTGGACGATGAACGCTGGACTGAATCCGGTTGAGTCTGAGATGCTGCTATTAATTGCCAGATTCAGTTCGGGCAGAAGTTCGTCCCACGTCGTCTGCTTGTCCTCGATATACTGGGCGACCATCGTTTTAATGGTGCGATTGGCCCTTTCTGTCGGGTTCTGCTGCGGAGTATAAGGTGCTGTATGTTGGATCTCCATTCCCGCCTGCTTGCAGAAGGCTTTGAATGAACGACTCGTAAACTGTGTCCCATTATCGCAGAAAAATGTTCGGGGAATACCAAAGTGATTCAAAATCCTCTCCCGAAAGGATTTTTCGAGATGTACCGAAGTAGCTTTTCTCAAGGGGACCAACTCAGCCCATTTCGAAAAGGCGTCGAAGAATACGAGCAGCATCGTATTCCCACTCTTGGATCGCGGAAGGGGCCCAATAAAATCGGCGCAAACAGTATCGAACGGCTCGTTAATCTGTCTGGTGAACATTTTACCCGCCGGTTTGGTTTGGCTGACTTTGAACCGTTGGCAAGTTTCACACTTGCGGACATACCTGGCAATATCGCGGAAAAGACCTGGCCAGTAATATCTCTGGGCGATCCGGGTGGTTGTCTTCCTGATTCCGATATGTCCTGCCGTGGGCTGGTCATGGCATTCCGACAGTACTCGCTGTCGGTGTTCCTTGGCTACGCACAGTTTCCAGGGCACGGAGTCTTCGTCGTCAGGTCGGGATCCGATATGCCGATAGAGCTGTTGGTTGGCCCATACGATAGCCAGACACTCCTTTTCCGTGGCAGAGTAGTTTTCCTCGGCGGCGATGAGGCGTCTGCTGGCGAATGCGATGACTCGTTCTTCTCCCTGGATTTTCTGCGTTAAAACTGCTCCTAAGCCGATGTCGCTGGCGTCTGTTTGCAACACGAACTTCTCGTTGAAGTCGGGGCAGGCGAGAACCGGCGCCTCCGTGAGTTTTCTTTTGAGTTCCTCGAACGCATCTTGCTGCTCCTGCTCCCATTGCCATTTCTTTCCTTTCTTGAGTAGCAAAGACATGGGCTGCACTACGCTGGCAAAGTTGGGTACAAATCTCCTGTACCATGACGCGATCCCTAGACATCACCTCAACTCCTTGCATGTGGTGGGCGGACTCAGTCGGCGTACTGCCGAAATTTTATCTTATCCCAAGTACACCAGGCTGCGCTTAAAGAAACTGCATTTCTTCGCGTTGAGACGAAGGTTCGCCTTTCGTAGCCGTCGAAATACTTCTTGTAGATGCTGCACATGCTCCTCCAGAGTGCGGCCGATGATGATGATGTCATCCAAATACGCAAACGCGTTGGGCTCCATGTCCGGTCCTATGACGCTGTCGAGCGCATGCTGGAATGTGGCTGGTGCTGAGTGGAGGCCAAACGGCATCACTTTCCAGTGGTACAAGCCCCTCCCGGGGACTGTAAATGCTGTGCACTCGCGGCTGGACTCGGCTACGGGGATTTGCCAATATCCGCTCTTCAAATCGAGCGTCGATATGTACTTGGCATGGCGCAGACGCTCCAAGATGTGTGTTATCCTTGGCAGCGGGTATGCATCTGGAATAGAATGGGCATTTAGTTGTCGAAAATCTACACATAGTCGCATCTCTCCAGATTTTTGCCCACGAGTACAATAGGGGCGCTGTGGGGGCTCCGTGAAGGCTCTATACAGTCGTTGCGTAGCAGTTCGTCGATCTCCTCATCGACAATCTTCTGCATCGCGGGATTCCTAGGAAAATACCTCTGTTTGATGGGCTTATCATCTCGCATCGTGATCGTATGCCCAGCGATATTTGACACTCCCGTCAATCCTTCGAATTTGGCCAATTCCTCCTGTAGGATCTTGTTTACCCAGGGTTATAATTCTTCTTGCTCGGCGTTTGCGGTGATTGCGGCTAGTGCTCCTCCAGTGTCAGGCGTGTATCCTGGTCTGACTGGGGAAGGCGCTCGCCCTTCCTCTACTGGTTCCGCTGAAACAGTAGCATGATTCCGTCGAAATGGATTATTTCGCACGGCGTTGTCGTCTCGAGACCCTAAAATACTGCTGGTCGGGGTGGTTTGCACCTCGTTATCTGGATCGTTGTTTGCTGGAGTGAACGCATTTGTCAAGAGAGGAGGCATAGCTAAGTCGTTAGTGGGGCTGCTTATTAGGAGAGGGTCCAGCTGCAGCGAAGCGCGGCCGCATTGGAGAGTGGCAGACACGCCACAGAGGAAGTCCATGCCCAATAGCACGTCAAGACTCCACGCGAAGACTCCTCTCGTTTCCCGGCTGGGTACGACGGCAACACTCGAGAGTGGGTACTCCTCTGCGACCACAATCCCAACAAAAGAGGACTCTGGGATTGCGACATGTAGCTGAACGGTGACCCTCCTGGGCACAATTCCTGCAAGCAAGACTGAAATTCGGCACCATTGACCTGTTCCCCACTCGAGGAACTGATTGTAAAACTGTGGCTGGGGTGGGTGGTCGTCTGGCCGGTCGTGTGAAATTCTGTTGACCTATTGGTGATGCTCCTGCATACGCTGGGATCTCGTACTCGTTCCTTCTAGGCGCTGGTTGTGGTTCGGCCAACATTCTGGCATGGCTTCCTGTGCTCCGATCGCGGGTGACCTCGTAGTTTACCGCTAAAGTGGTAAGTTGCTCCAAAGTGGTGAAGTCCTGCCTCCTTGCGTACATCTGGTACTCCGGTTGGAGATTTTCATAGATCCGGTCCCACTCCTGCTCCGCATTATACCCCGCTCTGTGCATCATGAGTGTGATGTTGACTAGGTATTGTTTGAAAGTCTCTCCCCGTCGCTGATCTCTGGTGCGGATCTCATCCTCGAGTCGCTGAAAGTACCTGGGTGGCAGAAAGAAGTCAGGAAACGCCTTCTTGAAGTTCGTCCAAGTTCGTAATTTCCGCCTCGCATTTCTGTAGCCGCTCGGCTATCTCCAGCACGTGGTCGTCCCGATTATTAAAAGCAGCCAGCCGGCTCCTCATTTCCTCAACTGTTCCGGTTGCTTCCAAGGAAAACTCCTTCAGAATCGCCTCCAATTCCCGCTTCCGGAGAAACGAAATCCAACGCGCCCCCATATTGCTGTGAAATAATAGTTAACTGGCAAACGACAGGAAAAGTTTCAATAGGACGAGAGAAATTCTAGGACGAGGGTCAAACGATGTTCGAACTGGTTAAAATCTTCATTGAAAATTTTATTTTATTTGTCACCAAGAATTCACTGAATTCCCACGTGCAACGATGGTGACCACAATCCGATGTCAAACGACGATTTAATTCCTAAATTTTCTCGACGGTGATTGAATTTTGTTCGAGGACGATGTAGTTTTAAATTTTTCCACGACGATGTTTTTGAGAGCTTCCGATGCACGTGTTGACTCGGCGATGGTTATATGAGAAGCCCCCAACGATGTGATCCCGTTGCCTGTACTTGATCGACTCCTGCTCGTGTGAGAGGGACGACGATGAGAGTGAAACCGAAAAAACAAAATGGCTGCGCTGTAGGGAGTATACGTTAGCTTTTCCCTACCTCGTGCTTTCGAAACTCTCGTGACCTGAGTTGGCTAGCCTAGAGGGCTCTCGCTCTCTCTCTCTTTCCGATTATCTGCCTGTATGTGTTTCGTCCTCACTTGATTTGCTGGCCACGTGAGCTTGGAACAAAGAATCTCTGATTTTAGGTTATGTACTTTGCTCTGCTTAGAAATACATGTATGTGTGTCTGCGTGCGTTAGAAATTTCTTGCTGTGTGTGGGTATACTTTTGTATAAGTTCTCCCGAATGCCATGTGCTCTGCTTAAATTCTAAGTTTTTTTTTCTGAGGTTATGTTCGATGCGTTGGTATATTTTTAAATATATATATATTTCCCTGTTTCCTGCCCTAGAAATTTTTGTGTCCCTCGATATATGACTCTCCTTACGTTCCGACTTAAAAATTTCGCTTCTAAGTGACTGAACCGAAAATTTTCAAACTCTCTGTACACAGATGGGTCTTTAAGCCATATTTAGGTCGTCTAAAATTTCGTAAACCCCATGTCCCTGTTCGGGCGCCATTCTGTAAAGAAGTCTCGTAGGCTGGGATATACTCAGTCCCGCCAGGGTCTCTTTACCGAAAATATTTGTAAGGATATGGGACAAAAAGGTCTAAGACGAAAATCGGTTGGCTGGCGTGAGATGTAGAGTGCCAGCCACCGGGGTACGGAGTGAGAGAAACAGTTTATTCGGTGTCTGTAGCAGAGTGAAAAGCGTCAGCGGTAACGCGCATTTGGGCCTGGCTCATAGCATTCGCTACGAGAAGGCCGAGAGAGAGGGGATCGATTATGGGGACAACTTTTCCCTAGGGCAGAATTTATGGCCTAAAATCTAGGCATTTGTCTGGAAATATTCATATTTATGCGTGGCCAGCTTGTTGGGATTTTTTTCCCTATGAGTTGCATTAAAATCAGGCGAGAAATACATTTATTGGGGTATTTTTATTGATTCATTTATAACTCGAGTTTCTACTTTATTTTGTTTTCCCAGTGTAGTCGGGCGCGAGTTGGCTCAATACAGCCGGCAGTGATAGAAGAAGAAGAATAAATTTTCCTTTTAAAAAAAATATTTCCCGAAGTTCCTTTGGAAAGAGGGTGTGGCAGTGCGTAGTATTTTTAATTTCTGAGAAATATTTTTATTTAATTAATGAGCAACAGGTTTCCTAAAGTTGGGTCCACCCCTTTCCCTCGGTGTAGTCAGCTCGGAAATCAACTCAGAAATCAAAGTAGTCAAAGGGAAAAAGAACAACATGGCAGCGGCAAATTTTGTGTTCAGATATGTAAGAAAATATTCTTTATTTAAATTCTTGGTTCATGTTTTTTTTCTCAGTGCTCGCAATTAACGGGCTAGGTTAGGTCATGGTTTATAAATTCTAGCCTACTCTGGGCGAAGCCGCATCGAGGCCTTCGAGAAATTTCTCATTGCACGGGACTCTCGCTGGCCAAAATGCGGTTCACTCCACTCACTCACCCGTCTCGCTCTCACGCACACACACACGCGTGACTCCGGGTGCTCCGCCGCTGGTCCTGGGCCGGCACACTCTCCTCGAGGTCGTCTAGGTAAACTCCTTCCTGGGTCACTTGGCATCAGCCCGAAGGCAAAAGACTCCTGTTGTCCACATAAATTTGCTCTGCTCGCACTTCTGATCCCGTGCGCCGCCTTTGCAAGAGTCCCCTGCTTCTCGCACTTCTGGTCCGGTGCGCCGCGTTTTCCAAAAGTCACCTGCTCGCTCTTCTGGTCCGGTGCGCTGCGTTTTCCAAAAGTGAACTGCTCGCACTTCTGTTCCGGTGCGCCGCGATTTCCAAAAGAGACCTCTGTTTCTCATCCCGTGCACCGCGTTTGCAAAAATGACTCCTCGCACTTCTGATCCCGTGCACCGCCTTTTCCAAAAGAGACCTAGTCAAGCTTTGCCGCCGCGTTTTGTTAAAGTTTTCGGCTGCTCTGGGTTTTTTCCACTTTTGAAGTTTCGGTACTCCTTTTCTCTCGCTCTTCCCTTGGCGCGTGCCAATTTTCGGGGGTTGTTTTCCTCCTCGATCGCATGTCCTCTCTCGCTTGCTCCTGTGCGGCGCTGCACTTATCGTGGTGAATATTTCGTTGCTCTCCTGGTGTGTGTGTGTGTGTGGCTACTGCTGATGTGAGAACGGAGGGGGAAAAGGTAAACAGAACCTATCGCTTAGGCTGAGCTAAAATAACTATTGTGTATCAATATAACTACAAATCTTATGATTATTGGCTAAGCTTATATATTAAATGCACTGTACAATGTTTTTTTTACAAAGTTATTCGCGAGGGTTTTGTTTGCGTTGTTAGCCGCTGTTGTTGTTGTCGCTGGCTGCTGAGGTTGCTGGCGCTGGTGATGTTGTAGCTGCTAGCTGGCGTTGTTGTTGGCGCTGGCGGCCAATGCTGTTGGCGCTGGCGATGTTGTAGCTGCTAGCTGGCGTTGTTGTTGGCGCTGGCGGCCGATGCTGTTGGCGCTGGGGATGTTGTAGCTGCTAGCTGGCGTTGTTGTTGGCGCTGGCGGCCGATGCTGTTGGCGCTGGCGATGTTGTTGGCGCTATTTGTGAGGGGTCAAACGACTCCTCACAAGCTACGTGAAAGGAACGGCCCAGTGCAATGCACAAATTGTCAGGAGTATTGACACATCATGGCATACTGTTCACTTCTAACAGTCTGAGTAGCTTGTGGAGACTTCCACAATTGCTCATAACTGCCCTGCCAACAAGGAAGACCCCAAAAAGAAAAAATGCGTTAACTGCCAAGGTAACCACACCGCAAACTACAGGGGCTGTCCGAGCTGCAAGCAGATGAAGGACCGCATGCGAAAAGTGACAGCAACGCGTCATCACAATACACAAAATGCGTACACTTACTCGCGTACGACTCCGGAAGTATTTTTCGGCACGTCCGCAAGATCCTCATTTGGTCAACTAAATACCCAGAAGGGTTTCTCTTACGACGATGCCCTTCGATCAGGGACGGAAAACCCACTCCTGTCAAATCTACGAAACGCGTAGCAGATCCAAGTACAGTCACAAAGCACTCTGGAATCTATGATGGTGACAATGCAACAAAGTATGATAAATTTCATGTCGTTCATGAAAACGACCATGCAAACACTGGTTGAAAACCAGAACATGGTATTACAGCTACTTGCAGCCAAGCAGTCCAAATAACAGATTGCAAATCTACGAATAACAATGTGGAACGCCAATGGCTTTTCACGGCAAACCCTTGAAGTAACACAGTTCCTGAATGCTAATCATATCGACATTATGCTACTGGTAGAAACGCACCTCACAAACAAGTACAACTTCCAAATAAGAGGCTACACTTTCTACCACACAGACCATCCAGATCATAAAGCGCTCGGCGGAACCGGCATCCTAGTCAGGTAACGCATCAAGCACCACTTTCACCAAAGGTTTGCAACTAATTACTTGCAAGCAACGTGTATAAAAGTGGAGGCAGGCAACGGAAAACTCACCATAGCCGCTGTCTACTGCCCGCCTCGCCTTAGGGGCCGTTCATATACCACGTGGACAAGTTTTAAGCACTTTTTGAAAAACTACAGATCACCCCCCTCAGGCTGACGTCGCACAGAACCAACTGGTTTAAATATAAAAAGTATGTAAGCTCACACATCAAATTAATCCCTTAATTTAACATCGAAGCGGACATCGACTGCTCTACCGATGCTCTTGAAGAAGTATTCGTGGAGGCAGCCACTATCTTAACACCACAAGGCAGGGACATGCAAACCAACAACTTTAAAACTAATCTGCAAATTGAACGGCTATTCCTAGAAAAAAGAGCCTGCGTGGTGCCTGGCAAGCCAACAGATTGCCGTCATCAAAAACAACGTATTAAGGAAGCAACACGCACACTAAATCGAGCTCTAAAGCAAGAAACAGAAAATGCACAGCTGCGGTACATTAAAAAACTTTCGCCAACCAGTACAAAACATCCTCTGTGGGAGGGCTCACCCAAAACTGAGCTTTCCAATCGAAAAAGTCACTCCGATAAGAAATTCATCTGGCAGCTGGGTCCGCAGCGACGAAGACAGAGCCGAAACTTTTGCTTTACATCTCAGAAACGTCTTCCAGCCGAAACCTGCCACTGGTTCAATTGTCCTACCACAAATTGAATCTGAATCTATTTCCCTACCCCCATTGTTTCAGCCAAAGGAGATCGCGAAGGTCATTGGGGAACTGAAACCGAAACAGGACCCGGGCGGTGATCAAATAACCCCAAAAATTTTAATTGAACTTCCAAGCTCTGCCATTGAGGTTATTTGTAAGCTCTGTAATGGGATCATAACTCTCGGCTACTATACGGAAAAATGGAAAAACTATTATCATTATGATACCGAACCACGGAAAAGACCACACAATTCCTTCACCCTACAGACCAATTAGTTTATCATCGTGTCTGTCTAAGTTTTTTGAAAAATGCCTACTAACTCGCATAATACCATATCTAGGAGCACACAATGTTATCCGTGCCCATCAATTTGGCTTTCGTCAAAACCATGGAACAACCGAACAAGTTAACAGAATAACATCAGAAATACGCACAGCCCTTGAGCATCGGGAATACTGCAGCGCAATGTTCCTCGATATATATAGAGTATGGCTAGATGGCCTCATGCACAAAATCAAAACAAACTTGCCTAATTACACTCCCAAGCTTGAGAGAGTGAAAGCAGAGAGTGAGGACGCGTTCTAAAATCGCTTCGTTTATTTCTTAAAGTTTCCAGCATAAAGCCAGAAGTGTTGCCATCCGGCGTGGAGCACTAGGAACACGCACCTGGACATCAGCTGGTGGACGGGAGGCCGTGGAGGACATCCATGAGCAGCTTGGGAATCTATCCCCAACAGGTTTGGCGGCCAGGCAGGGGCCGGTCGTTGGTGAGGGAGGGGAGGCATCTCTGCCTCTTTTACGCTCTACTCGTTGTTTGTTTAGCAGTTGCCAAATTTTTTTACTTGCGCTTTCTATTTTCGCAAATACTAAATCAATGGTGTGCGAAAGGGGCTGCGGGTTTTATAGCAGCAAGCATCGGACAGGGTGCAGGCCAAGCACATAAGTGCGTGCCGTAGCACATAGGGGAATTTTGTGCGGCTCTTTTAAAAATTAGAAAATAAAAACCATAAACCTTATTACTAAGATTTATCCCTTTTATTAAATCAAACAAAAAAACACCTCTTAACGAGGTAAAAAGTAGTAGCGAAAGCGCTCTTAATAAATATTTCTGATATCAGCAATTGTGACGAAAAATGATATTACATTCGATAAAATAAATAAACTATATTAAATTTATGTATTCGCCACTACTTTTTACCTCGTTAAGAGGTGTTTTTGTTTGATTTATATAGGTGTGTAATGGGTAACTTACTGGATTTATTTTAATTAGTCATGATAACCCAGAGAAACCCATTTTCAAACCTAACAAAACTATAAGAATTTACTTAAAGGTCTTAAGATACTTGCTTAAGGTCATTTTATGCGCCAAAAGGTCATGAGTAGATCGTATATTTTGTTAAAATTATATTTTGAAAAATATCCCAAAACATCTTTACCATATGTTAAAAAAGCTACAGTCAATGTGAAATATTTTTCAGATATCCATTACCAACGATCGAAGTCATTTCCAACTGAATCTGGTTGAAAAGTATTTGCAGTTTTAACAGATTAAAGAGGTGAACTTTTTCTTAAAGTGTAGAAATCATCCAATAAAATGCTATCAGTGTGTCATGCATGTGGGAAAGGAAAAGAAGACAAGGAGTGGTCATGTCTACAACAGCTCTGCCTAAACTTATTTTACTTTATTTACATTAAGGTATATTCAAATCTGTTAACGTAAAATTATCGCTGGCAACTCTGTTAAAATATTATATTCGATACCGCACGAAAAGAATCGTCGCATAGAGTACTCGCTTGTGCTTTCTGTTTTTCCGAGGAAGAAGATGTAAAACGGAATATCTTATTGTCTATCAATTAAATAAAGTCATTAAACTTAATTGTTGAGATTATCTTTGAACCATCACCGGCGATCCTACAAATTTGGTGTCAGAAGTGGGATTTACTTGGAAAAACGGCAGAAAAGCGGACGTGCCACACAGATTCATTCAAATCAGAGTCCGGACAACATTGTTCTAGAAGGAGGGAAAGCAGTTCACTGGCAGATCGTATACACCTGAGAGGTAAAGTAAGGTGAGTAAGTAAGGTGAGTAAGGTAATCAGAGAGTAACAACGAGTACAGAATGCAGAGGGAAGAAATTTTGTCGCTTAACGTAAACGAGCTAAAAAAGCAATTATCACAGCTTAATTTAGCTACAAGAGGTAGAAAGCAAACATTGCAGGACAGACTTCTCGACCACTACAACTTACCGGCTGACGACATCGCGGATGAGGAATCTGACTGCGGGGATGCAAGTTCAATGCACAACCCACGTCTGTTCACAGCTGGATCCAAGAGTTTGAAGATAATGCCGCAGCAGTCCAATGGAATAGTCTTCAAATGTTTATCTATTCGAAGCAATTGTTAAAGGGAGGAGCTAAAATATTTGTTCGAAGTCAGCCAGGTATTTCCAACTGGTCAACTCTCAAGCGAGCTTTAGAAGCTGAGTTCGGCTCAGAGGTATCGGCAATTGAAGTCCACCGAACATTAAAAAACCGGCGAAAAGGCCCAAATGAGGATTATAAGGAGTATCTCTATTCACTCATGGAAATAGGAAAGCCTGTCAATCTGGACGACCCCAGCCTTATAGAGTACTTCATCGAAGGGATACCCGACTCGAGAGCCAACAAAAGCAACTTATACCAGGCCAGGACTCTGCAGGAACTGAAGGAACAAATAAAGGTATATGAGAAAATTCGCTGCCGTCGCCCTCAATTGCTTAATACGGCTAAATCTCATTATACCAATGAAGACAAGAAACCTGATGTGATCAAACAGCATTCCAAAAAATGTTTTAAGTGTGGTGATCCTTCGCATTTTGCCAGGGAGTGTAAACAGCCCATTAAATGCTACAGATGCGAACAGCTTGGCCACAAGGCATCGAATTGTCCAGGCAATAGGATCGCTGAAAAGAAGGAGGGAAAAAGTGCCAACTCCATGACGAAACATATCAGTAGCAGTGGCAAATGTATATTTAAGGAAATTTCCTGTAATGGCGTTCGATTTTCCGCTTTGATCGATACAGGCTGTGATCTTTGCCTTATCCTTGATGACGTAGTTGAGAAGCTAGGAAATATCGAGCTTACATACGAAAAACACTGTTTATTGGGTATTTGTAACAGCGAGCTAAATACGCTTGGCAGTTTCGCAACCACAGTTGTGGTAGACAACGCTTGTTTGGACTTAAACTTTCACGTTACCAGCAGAAATGATATTAAGTACTCAGCAGTCATCGGGAATAGCGTCCTGAAGCTGGTGGACTTGATATTCTCAGAGAATTCGGTAACATTTCAACAAAAAGGGAACCACAACATCCTGGAATCTTTTGCCGGAGAGAAAGCAGTCCAGTCTGAGTTACACATATTCCAGGAATACCCCCAGATGTGTCTTTTTGCTGAAGGTGAGGATCCCGAGATCGACGTCGCTCACCTGGAGAGACCAATTGCTAAAACTGTAAGAGATTTGATCAACAACTACAAGCCAGAGAAGAAAAAGGACAGTCCCATTCAGATGAAGATATTGCTAAATGACGAATACCCAGTCTATGAACGCCCTCGGCGCATTTCACCTGCAGACAAGACAATTATCGACAACCAGGTAGAGAAATGGTTAGAAGAGAAGATTGTCCAACCAAGTTCGTCTGAGTATGCCTCGCCGGTTGTCTTGGTACCGAAAAAGGATGGCAGCAAGCGCCTTTGCTGCGATTATAGACGACTAAACGCTAAGATCGCCAAGGATCATTTTCCGATGCCACTTATAGACGATGTCATTAAAAAAATTGCAAGGAAACAGCCTCTTTACAACACTTGACTTAGCGAATGAATTTTTCCATGTACCAGTTGAGCAAAATTCGAGAAAATATACATCTTTCGTGACACATGCAGGGCAATTCGAGTTTTTATATGTCCCTTTTGGAATTTCGAACTCACCAGCCGTATTTTCAAGATACATTTATGCGATTCTACTAGATATGGTGCAAGATGGTACAGTCGTAACATACATGGATGATCTCATTATTCCCTCTAAGAATGTAAATGAAGGAATACAAAAGTTAGAGCGTGTCCTAAATCGAGCTTCGGAGTTTAACTTGAAAATTAAGTGGAGCAAATGCCAGTTTCTCAAGGGAAAGGTAGACTTTTTGGGGTACATTGTCGAAGGAGAGACCATAAGACCGTCAGAGGCCAAAACTCAAGCAGTTAAGAACTTTTCAATTCCACATGACCGAAAGAGTCTTCAGCGTTTCCTTGGACTAACATCCTATTTTAGGCGATTCATTGCAGATTACGCGTTGAAAGCCAAACCACTTTCCGACTTGCTTCGTAAGGAAATTCCTTTCCGATTCGCCGAAGAACAGCTTGTAGCATTTGAGCAACTAAAAGTAGCATTGATATCTGCACCGGTGTTACGTTTATATAATCCTAAAGCTCAAACGGAGATACACATTGACGCTTCTATGCACGGTTACGGGGGTGTTCTTCTGCAAAAAGATCCGGACGATCAACAGTTGCACCCTATTTAATACCTAAGTCGAAAGACGAAGCCAGCTGAAGAGAAATACCACTCTTACGAGCTCGAAGTGTTGGCTATAGTTGAGGGTTTAAAAAAATGGCGTGTCTATTTACTTGGGATAAAGTTCAAAATTATAACCGACTGCAACGCATTTGCTTTAACGATGAAAAAGCGTGGAGAAGTTCCTCTAAGAGTGGCACGGTGGGCATTGTTTCTCCAGGATTATGACTATGTCATCGAACATCGAAGCGGCAGCAAAATGCGTCACGTAGACGCCTTAAGTCGTGTTTCATGTCTAATGTTGGAAGACACTTTGCATCACAAGTTGCAGGAAGCACAGTCGCAGGATGAATGGGTTCGGGCAGTAATGGCCTCCCTCGAAAACAGCACATATGGTGACTTCTTTATTAAGCATGGCATATTGTACAAGGATCCTGTCAAAGAACTGATTGTGGTGCCGACATTAATGGAGGAAGAAATCATTCGTATGGCCCATAAGCAAGGACATTTCTCAGTAAAAAGAACTCAAGAGGCTGTCGAGAAGACATTTTACATACCGAACTTATCGAAAAAAGTAATAAGAGTGGTCAAGAGTTGCGTCGAATGTATTATTTCTGAAGGCAAGGCAGGCAAAAAGGAAGGTTTCTTAACACCCATTAACAAAGATGACAAGCCGTTGGAAACATATCGTGTTGATCATGTAGGACCAATAGAGCAGACCAGCAAGAACTACAACTACATTCTCGTCGTGATCGATGCGTTCTCTAAGTTTGTCTGGCTCCACCCGACAAAAAATACAACCGCTGAAGGAGTTATCGATCGACTTACCCGTCAAGCGGCAGTGTTTGGAAACCCTAAGCGCATAATATCAGATAGAGGGGCAGCGTTTGTTGCAAACACATTTAGGCAATACTGCGACGAGAACGGGATACAGCATCTAATGATAGCCACTGGAGTTCCCCGAGGGAATGGTCAGGTGGAGCGAATCCATAAAATCGTAATCCCAATGTTGGCCAAGCTTTGTCAAGAGAAATCGTCCAGTTGGTATAAACATCTAGAGGTTGTGCAGCAAGTAATGAACAGCACACCCCCAAGAAGCACGAAACTATCACCCTTCAGGATATTAACAGGGGTTGAAATGAGGACCAACAAACTATCCGATCTCAACACGTTCCTTGAAGACGCCGCTATCGAAGAATTGGACCAAGAGAGAGAGACCGTTCGTATGGAAGCGAAGAGTAACATCTCCAAAATTCAGCAAGAGAATCGTAGGTCCTTTAACAAGGGTCGTAAGAAGGAGCTGAATTATAAAATCAACGAACTCGTCGCCATAAAGCGCACACAGTACGGGACCGGCTTAAAGTTAAAACCAAAATTTTTTGGACCTTACAAAGTAGTCAGGACTCTTCCCCATGGCCGATATGACGTGGAGAAAGTTGGTGACCATGAAGGTCCAGGAAAAACATCAACCGTCGCTGAATATATGAAGAAATGGAATCCTCAGTCAGACTCAGCAGAAGAACCATCAATCGAGCCGAATGATGAATCAGGATGGCCGATTGTGGGAAACGAAAAGAAGACAAGGAGTGGTCATGTCTACAACAGCTCTGCCTAAACTTATTTTACTTTATTTACATTAAGGTATATTCAAATCCGTTAACGTAAAATTATCGCTTGCAACTCTGTTAAAATATTATATTCGATACCGCACGAAAAGAATCGTCGCATAGAGTACTCGCTTTTGCTTTCTGTTTTTCCGAGGAAGAAGATGTAAAACGGAATATCTTATTGTCTATCAATTAAATAAAGTCATTAAACTTAATTGTTGAGATTATCTTTGAACCATCACCGGCGATCCTACATGCATAGTCAAGGACGAGCCGGAGCACAAAACGCACAATGAACTCATCGCTGGGGCTCTGGTTCTCGGCTTGTCTTCGGATGGGATCGGGATAATAAGGGGGGCTGGAAGTGTTGGAGCGCACAAGTTGCCATTATGGTCATGATTTCCACTCCGTCTTGAAGCAGACCGCTTCTCTCGGTTGGCAGACAGCTATATCTGGGTTTTTGTTGGAGTCACTCGCTATGTTCGTGCTCACAAAGGTGAGAGGTGTCAGCGAAAATCGCAAAAGGGGAAGGCAAATTGGAGCCTTTGTTGCTGCTGCTGTTGTTATTGTTCCATCATCCTGTTGAGCGCAGGACAGCAACAGGAGGCTGCCATTTGTATACAATTTTGGCACTTGCCTCTATCTTAGCCTAGGCCGCTTTTACACTATTGAGTATCGATTTGTCGTTGATAGAATGAGTATTCAATTAATACTTTCCAAAGTATTAACTTTAACTAACTTTCTATATTAAAGAGTTTTAACACAACAGGGATGTAATCGTAACTATCTGTTTTTTTGTTGGGTGTGGTTCTACTATGCTACCTAGACTAATGCTATAAACGAAAACTCCAGCGTGTTGCACTAAGAAATCGAATAAATAAATAAATTAATAACAATCCATTTGAGCATTTCATATGACAACTTTGTTTTGTTGAACTGAAATCACATGAATAGCATTATCATTCAAAGGCATGAGTAGCTTGTAACTACACTTTAACAATTTAAATAAAAATGGGACATACTTGTTCTATTTACCATTTTCACTTATAAAGAGAACATCGTATTATGCGTATATTAACTATTTAAGCCGACCATCTGCAATTTATATAAAGCTTTCGGAATATCCCTTTAAGTTTGTTAGCCGACAACCAAACAAACGTTCTTCCACATATTATTCCCAAAAACCTAGCAAATGACCCCAGAAGTCCGTTTTCAGGCAAACCGAATCTCGGGTAAATTTAATTATTCCTGAAACACATGGCATCTGAAAAGCCCCCACGTGAGACTGCAAAAACATGTCTGACTGCTGATTTTACACATTCTGAAACTTTTGTTTTGTCCGCCAGCCAAGAAAATGAAAAACACAAAATGTTACAATTGTTGTTACATTTTCAGCAACACCTTTCCAGCGAGTAAATCAAAAACATGCCCAAGAGGCAATAATTATGCAACTATCCAAAAAAATGGCAAAATAGATTGATGACGGTATACGGACGAGTGCGGAACAAAATGGCAGAGCGGATGATGAATGCGCCCGTGACCCATAAGCACATCATTCCCGTTATTCGTTCTGTCGCAGTATGTTACCTTCGCAGGTGAAAACCGGCTGTCAGCCATTGCGAAATGTTGTTTACCATAAGCGTTCTGTCTCGGCCACATTGCTCAGAGTTGTAGTAAGGATAAGGATAAGAAGTAAACACATATGTCTACACAGTGACAACGATTATTAATTGAATAAGTAGGGTAGTGTAGGGTGTAGTAAAAAAAGATTCGTTTTTTTAATGTCACTTTTCCGAAAATTAATATTTTTCAAACGTTTAAGAGCAGAAAGTTGCTGACATCTATTGAGCATATTCCAGTTCGATGGTAAAATTCAGCACTTGGCCTAATCCTAAATTTGTTTTCACTTTTACAAGTTACAGGGTAAGATGACGAACTGATAAATACACACTAAAACTCCATGCAAATGTAAAAATTATTTATTTTATCTTTAAGAGAAGGTTAAAATGTTTATAATGGAGAACAAATTGAATTCTGGGATTAAATTGATAAAATGAAGTTGATCAATTTATAGTTCCGAAAAATCTACGACAAATAATTTATTTTTTAGTAATCGACTGTAATACCAAAAAAAAATACCAAAAAAGTTAAATCTCATACCCTACAAGATTTTGTCACCATACCCTTTTAGGAACTGTTCGAAATATAATTGTGTCACTTTCAACCATTGCTACAGATCTTATTTCTACTTGTATATATTAATCTGACTTGGTTTTCCACCAATCTTTACTCTGGCACTGCTGAAACACATAAATCGGTTTTATAATTTTTACTTCACCTTTTGATTCAAAACAAGGAAGAACGCTATAGTCGAGTACCTCGACTATCAGATACCCGTTACTCAGCTAAATAGAGATATGCAAGTAGCAAAGCGAGATTAAAATGCGCCACCTACCGGCGGTATACAGATTTAAGCGTTATGGGCGTTAGAGTGGGCGTGGCAAATTTTTTTTTTGACCAATCGATAGGTATTGACGAGACCAATACATTTCAGTTAAATTTGTTTATCTAGCATGAAAATTGTGAGCATCACAGGTTTTCGCGGTTTGTGGGCGGTAAAGTGGGCGTGGCAAACTTTTTTTTGGACCAATCGATAGGTATTGATGAGAACAATACATTTCAGTGAAAATTTTTTATCTAGCATGAAAATTGTGGGCGTCCCAGGATTTCTCGGTTTGTGGGCGGTAAAGTGGGCGTGGCAAACTTTTTTTTTGGACCAATCGATAGGTATTGATGAGAACAATACATTTCAGTTAAAATTTTCTATCTAGCATCAAAACTGTAGGAGCCACAGTGGCACTCTACTGAAACAAACTTGCGCTGCGCAGGAATCTCAGGAATCTGCGTGCCTAATCCCAGTATTGTAACTCTCATAGTTTCCGAGATCTCAGCGTTCATACGGACAGACGGACAGACGGTCAGAAGGACGGACGGACAGACGGACAGACGGACATGGCTAGATCGACTCGGCTAGTGATCCTGATCAAGAATATATATACTTTATGGGGTCGGAAACGCTTCCTTCTGCCTGTTACATACTTTCCGACGAATCTAGTATACCCTTTTACTCTACGAGTAACGGGTATAATTATCTCACGAACTTACGCGAACACTTATTAATATTATTGTAAATACATTGTTGGCACGATAACCGTGACTTCACTTATGAGATTTGAGGAGTTCCTAACCTTACCCTACACTTTCCTCCTCAAAGTTCCTTTTTAAGTTCTACTGTTACACCCTAAATTGATTGTATTGCTATTGTATCAAGCGCGATATCAAACTTTGAGTACTGGAAAAATTATTCTAGTAAATTTTTTTAATCGGATGGGGAAAGTAAGCATCAGCATTTCACACGCGTATGTACGTATACTGCCATATCGCAGATCCTTTGTTTCAATTTTACTCCAACCCCACAAAATCAAAAAAGTTTGCCAACTAAAAAAATGCACGTACACGGCTTGCGTTACATTCTCCCGGATAAAGAAGAGAAAAACTTTCCGAGGTGTTGCGCGTACCTTCTATAGTAGCAGCAACAAAAACAAACAGGAAAGGGAAAATAAGCCAACCCTATACATACTAAAACATAAAAATAAAGAAAGTACCACGGAAGTTGCGGTAATCGAATTTAAATAAGTTTACTTTGTAAACTATTCTCGTTTCGCTTTCGCTTCCTCTCCCCTTTTTTCCTTACTGAAAGTCAAACATCAGGGATTTCGTTTCAGCTTTTTTCCCTGATAAGCTAGCTTTACTTTCCCCAAAACAAAAATTGGTATCTTAAAATTGTTAAATATTTAACAAATTTTTAATTGGTATTAACTCAAATTAAGTATGGATAGGTATACCTAATTGTATACTTTTATACTGAAAGAAAATGAAGTATTTTTTGTCGTTTCGTTTTTTGTTATTTTGATAGTATCGAAGCTTATTTGAGGAATATTGGACTAAACGGGATAAGTAATGGCAACAAATATGTATCAAATGTTATTTAAGGGATAAATGGATTTAAGTGCATACACAGAAAATTCTTACGTTCTCATCTGAGTTGAAAATGTTCTAAAAAATAGAACGACATTTTTAAGTTGAAAATTTTTTTTTTTTGTTCGAATCAAGTTAAATTGGCGGTATTTAGGTACATTTTATATACAAATAAACTATTAGTTCAATCCTTAGTGTATACTTATCAAAAAGATGTTAAATAAACTCAATTAACCTTTTCTCTTATAACCATTTCGTTCTTATATTGATAGCAAAATGTACTCACACGGTTTTTAAGAACTTATGTTGTCGATTCAAGAACAATGTTCTCAATTTAAGAACAATGTTCTTGATAGTTTTCTATGTGTATGGACTCTTCGTTCACTTTTCCCTTAAATCTACGGGAGGTACATTTTTGAGGCCATTATTAATACTGTTTAGTCTATTATTCTAAGAATGAACAATTTTGTATCAATATTTGTTTTAAAAAACTTCGTTTTAAAGAGATTTTAGCTCAGAACTTAAATATTATGAAAAATTAGGAATAATGCCATGTATGGGAAATCAATTCAGATGTTTAGCTACTTTTAACCTACAGTTTCCGAAATCCTGTCAGCACTGAAAGCGAAGGGCGGGCGTGTTGCAAAAATATTAGCTTTTGACAGTCACCGCCCACACACTCCCACCCTCGCAGGGGTTAGAGCGAGAGGGGAGGTCGAGGAAGAAAGAAGGCCTCTGATGTATGCATATTAATCATTGTTGTTAAGCTGACACTTTTGCCAAGGCCGAAAGAACAACTGCACCAACAGCTGCGTCTTTAATTGACTGTTTCAAGGCCGCAATAACAATAACAGATGTTTCGAGATAAGCGCTTTAAGTTTCCAGAAAGTGCAATGCAGCGGGATAACAATGGAAAAGCCTTCCTAACGTGATTAATTGCACATGCATAATTCATGTGCACGCAAATCCCACCCACACAAATGAAATTGTCCACATTTCAGAATTTATTTAATTAAAAGTTCGTTTTTAATTAACAAATCAAAGGCAGTTGTTGAAGGGAATATTTATTATACGCTCTGAAAAAATGTGGGCATTACAGGAAGTAAATTTAAAATGATTACATTTAATGAATTTCATTAAAAAATTTAAACTGAATTAATACTCCATTTTTCAATATTATTTAAAGACTTTAGTAGAACATGTTTGCTTTCATCGATTTTAAGAGCTGAGTAGCACTCTTTGGCAATAACCGCTCGACATGGATTGATAATAATGTTGGAAATTGCAAAAATATTTATGTAAATCACTGAGAATGCAATCAAACGAAACACGCCGTTGGCTGGGAAATCAACAATGGAAATGCATTTCCCATTGGGAAATCGAATTGACGGCAGGCCGAAATTGAGAGCCACAACCTTCGCGCCATAAATAATTAAAGTTGGGAAATTTGTGCACTGTAATCAGCCATTACGAGCAGTGAAGTGACACGACCAATTCGTTTTCGTGCGAAATACAGTTTCTAATTACTTTGTGCGTACTTTCATTTAATTTCCGCAACCAATTATTGAAACACATTTGTCCCATGCGACCCAGAATGCTTATGCACTGCTCTTTTCATTTGAAGGATTGTCGGATGCCCTGGCCAAGGGACTGCTCACCGATGACTTTGTAACCGGGGTCCGTATTTTGGCCCTGAATCTGACGAATGGAGCGGTGCAGTCGTACGTGTGGTGGGTCAAGGGGGCCCAGTCGGAAACTCAGCGTTACGACGATGGGAGAGGTGATACCACCCTTACAAGGTTTATGGCAAGGAAAAGTAGCCAACAGTGCTAGAGAGGGTTTCCTTTCAGTTAGTAAATAAAGATGGAGTGCTGTGCAGTTGGTTTTTTTAAAGAGGTTTTTATAATAATATTTTCCAAATTCCATCCATACAGAATTTATTAGGGAAGATACTTACCCTCACTTACCCATAACCAAGTCCTAGCAACGAATTCAAATAGAATGAACTATACTGGAACTTTTAAGAAACAGTGCCATATACATATGAGATTTTATTTAAATAGATCTTACAGCTTTAACTGCCTAAAGAGGCTACTTATTTTACAAATAATTGCATTTAGCATATTTTTCTTTTAAATAATTTACAGCTTAGATTGGTTTTAATTTAGCTTGTAGTAAAGCATTAGACAATATTCAAACACAATTTATGAATTCATCAGGTATTTCAAACCACACAAAAGACATTTCTGCAATCCAGCATCCCAAACAAGAATAAGGGGAGGGAGGACATAACCACTTTCCGCCACTAGTACTTGTTTAGTAACATAAAAGCTAAGCATCTTTCCTGTATTTTAGAATATCACTGTTGAGCATTTCGATTGGCTGTGCCTGTGGCACCTTTGTACTCGCCGGCTATCTCTTCCGGCATCGTCGCGTCAAGGTCTTCAAGGTGACCATCCCCATCTTCCTGATGATCACGCTCATCGGCTACGCCATCATGTATCTGGAGGTAAGTAGTACTTGGGTCATTTGGGGCGACACTCTTAACCCATTAAAGCGGCTGAAAGCCAAAAACACACAAAGGCCATTTGAAAACAATGTTGATAATGCGACAAAAGGCCCTAACGTGGTCGGCGAGGGCTCATTCATAAATAACCCACATGTGAGCCCGTTTTGGTTCTTATCCCACTCCCATTTCTGGATGTAAAGGGATCTGCGAACAAACCACAACATAAAGGCACCATTTATGGGTTTTTAAATGCGGCTTTTAAGCATTTACTTGTCGAAAGGGTATGGAGGTTTAGGTACTCCATTTGTACCAAAATATGTTTTTTTTCAATTTTTTTAAGCCTGCTAGAAGTTTAAATTAAGAATTGAAATAGTTAAAACCATCGTAAAAGAATATATATATTTATTTGTACTTAAAACAATAAACAATTATAAAATACCAATTTGCATTTCTTAAAAAAAACATTCTAATTCCTTCATATTTTTCAATATTTCTGATCAAACAAAAACACCTCTTAACGAGGTAAAAAGTAGTGGCGAAAGCGCTCTTAACAAAAATTTCTGATATCAACAATTGTGACGAAAAATGATATTACATTCGATAAAATAAATAAACTATATTAAATTTATGATTTCGGCCCGCAACAGTAAAATATTTATTTACCTACACGTAAATTTTCTGCTGTAGCGTGCCGAATACATAAATTTAATATAGTTTATTTGTTTTATCGAATGTAATATCATTTTTCGTTAAGAGCGCTTTCGCCACTACTTTTTACCTCGTTAAGAGGTGTTTTTGTTTGATATCAGAAGTTTTTTTTCACAAGAGTTTAAGTACCTCAATACCATGACTAGGAGTCGTCCCCATATGGCTTGGCTATTGAAAAACCAAACACACACTTTTATGTTCCACTTCGGTTTAACTTTATTCTAATAAGGTATGGGTTGTTTACAGTCACATTTTAACAAGAATGAAACATATAATATGAATATTAAACTTTTTAATAACAAGTTTTATCGCTTCAATTATCTATTTTAATAGCACAAGTTTGGAATCTAAAGGGTTGTACAGTTCCAGATTCGAAGAAAAATCTGTCGTTTCTTACATTTCCCGCTGAACTAGCGGGTTTTTTCAAAGTGGTAGAACAAATAGATCAAGTTTCCTATTTCGATTAGCTTCATGCAAGTAAAGGCCTTTAAAACCATAACAGATTTTCCGTTTGAAAAAATCTAATAAGAATATTGTTCATTAAATTGTTTTTTTTCTTGTTTATTCTAATAAGTATGAAATATTACGTATACGGAGCTGAAACCAGTTGCACTTTTTACCGCTTAATATCTTCCAAACGGTAATTTTTAGGGTAGATACATCAAAAGTTGAGGAATCTCAAGGGCTACAATATATGAAATCTAAAAAGAAATCGTTCGACTCAATTTTGAGAAAATAGTCAAAAAGTGGTTTTAAAATCTATTATGTTCATACAATTTTACTATATAAAGAGTATTTAGAAAATTAAATTATCTTTTCAGAGATATATAGCACGTTTCTGTAGCATTAGTAGTTTAGCTACTATAAGCATTTTAAATCTGGCTTTTATTTTTGATTTCCGCTAAACTAGCGGGTTTTTTCAAAAGTCGTAGAACAAACGTTTTCTATTTCAAGCTACTTTATACACCCATAGGGTTTCCAAAACCCTAAAACTAAGATGGGATGCATACAAACCCACAAACAAAGGGACAAACTTTTTCATTTTGGGAAGAAGAAGTAAATCTTGTTTTTTGAATTACTTTTGAACGGAACATCGGATTTCAGCAAACAGTGCGAGGCGGAGCCCTATCAATTCGGGAGTCGCCGCCAGAAAATGCAGCAGCTGCAGCAACAACATCGCCTCACGGCTCGGAGATCCCCGTTTTTGGGCGGCAGGATGGGGCTCATTGATGAGGGCACCATCAACAATCTGCAGGCGTTCCACAGCTCCCATAAGTGTCATCGCACCTCCATGGTGGTGAGTACATAGAAGCTCCATAAAGGGTCCAAGTAAATATGCATAAGATACTTTTTATTTAGTGCATAAATATAAGTGGTTATACCTTAAATAGTATTTTATAATTTCATCATGGGTACTCAGATATAAATATATTTTTATAAGAATAAAATTGTAATATATTTTTTTGGTTCAAAGTTACAAGTACGAAGCAGGCTTTAGTCCGATTTCACTCTGATTCAGTAAAGAACGCAGCACACATTTTGTAATTCAAGGTAAATATTTGTTGTACAGTTTTTGAAAAATTGCAGAGCAAAGACTCAGTTACTTTAGCCTTGTCGTGGCACTTTCTAACAGAAATATTAAATTCAGCCAACAAATATACAAACAGAAGATCAAGTGAAATAATCAGAAGAGGCAATGAATAACAAAAATGATGAACTGTCTGATGTAAAAACGCAGAGGAGTCCAACCAAACAGCTCCGTAAACCCGTCAAACGTCTCAATGCTGAAGTTCGCGGGGTGGTGACCCCTGAAAATTCACCCAAAAAGCTAGGTAACTCACCGACTGCCCCTGCTGTGGAAAGTCGCCACACCATTAGCCGTCGAAGCAGTATGGCATACAAGAATTTCTTAGGAGAATTCAGGAGATCCAACCCCGGAAGACTAACCGTTGAAGCCTCCTCTATTTGGCGCAAAATGAGCCTTCAGGAAAAGGAACAATTTTGATCGGACAGCACTGATCGACATAAAACGAGTAAAGGGAATAGTAAATCTGTAGATTATCCGGTTGCTGAGGAAGTGCCACCTTTAGAAATAGTCAATGATATTGAGTCAGAGAGGCAAATTCATAACGACCAACTTCAAGAAACTACAGATAGCAATAAAAGATCCTGGCTGAGTTTTAATTGCGTTTCTAAAGCTCTGAGTAAAGCAAAAAATTTATTTTCTTAAACATTAGTTTTCCAAATTGTTAATGTTCAATGTAAAAAAGTGATAAAAATAAATTATGTTAGTGTTAAAACATTTTCAAATTCCAAATACTTTTTACGTTTAAGTTCGCCCTTGCTAAGGAGTTCACCTAAGATTAATTTTTATTTTTCTGAGTGCATGTTGCAACTGCAATTGATTTGGAACTATTTAAGCCAAGTGCTTTTGCTTTCCCCCTGGCAGTGTGACTACCGCCAGCCAAGTGCGGAGACCCCGACAATAAGCGACGAAAAACTGCTGACCACGCTGACTGGGATCAGCAGCTGGGCCCGGGGATCCTGACAGTGCCTGTGCCGGTCGGAATTCTACTCGCTCATGGAGATTGCCTGGCAGGAGCAGCAGGACAATATAAGCAATTACTACACGGAGGTCTTCAAGTGTTTGCCCTGCGCCCCCGGCTGTGACACGTGCACGGGTCCGGAGCCATGTCTGGCCAACTACCACTGGCCATTCAGGTTGGTATCCGTATCCGTGATTGTTTGCCAGTGATAGGAGAGGTGATACCACCCTTACAAGGTTTATGGCAAGGAAAAGTAGCCAACAGTGCTAGAGAGGGTTTCCTTTCAGTTAGTAAATAATGATGGAATGCTGTGCAGTTGGTTTTTTTAAAGAGGTTTTTATAATAATATTTTCCAAATTCCATCCATACAGAATTTATTAGGGAAGATACTTACCCTCACTTACCCATAACCAAGTCCTAGCAACGAATTCAAATAGAATGAACTATACTGGAACTTTTAAGAAACAGTGCCATATACATATGAGATTTTATTTAAATAGATCTTACAGCTTTAACTGCCTAAAGAGGCTACTTATTTTACAAATAATTGCATTTAGCATATTTTACTTTTAAATACTTTACAGCTTAGATTGGTTTTATTTTAGCTTGTAGTAAAGCATTAGGGAATATTCTAACACAATTTATGAATTCATCAGGTATTTCAAACCACACAAAAGACATTTCTGCAATCCAGCATCCCAAACAAGAATAAGGGGAGGGAGGACATAACCACTTTCCACCACTGGTACTTGTTTAGTAACATAAAAGCTAAGCATCTTTCCTGTATATTTGAATATCCCTTTTGACCATTTCGGTTGGCTGTGCCTGTGGCACCTTTGTACTCGCCGGCTATCTCGTCCGGCATCGTCGCGTCAAGGTCTTCGAGGTGGCCATCCCCATCTTCCTGATGATCACGCTCATCGGCTGCGCCATCATGTATCTGGAGGTAAGTAGTACTTGGGTCATTTGGGGCGACACTCTTAACCCATTAAAGCGGCTGAATGCCAAAAACACACAATGTAATCGTAAAAGAATATATATCTTTATTTTTACTTAAATCAATAAACAATTATAAAAAACCAATTTGCATTTCTTAAAAAAAACATTCTAATTTCTTCATATTTTTCAATATTTCTGATCAAACAAAAACACCTCTTAACGAGGTAAAAAGTAGTGGCGAAAGCGCTCTTAACAAAAATTTCTGATATCAACAATTGTGACGAAAAATGATATTACATTCGATAAAATAAATCTGACCGCGACCGCGAAAAGTGCAAGAAAGTTGATAAATTAAATGCTAACAAAACACAAAAACTAAACTGGTTAATTTCAAATAAGCGAAAAGACGCTAAAACCCAAAGAAATTTAGGTTTCAACACAAAATCGGTGTAATGACTTTAACTAGCACATACATTTTTTCATCTTATAATAATAAATAAGTGCCACGCTAATAAAGGCTCTATGAGCTACGAACAGAATAAAGAGCAACTCAGCTCCGCGAGCCGAAGAGACGGTTACTTTTCGTATGTCTCAACGCGTGATAGCGAAGTGCAAAAAACGACCCTACTGTCGGTCGATAGCCAAAGAGCACGATCTTGCTCACCATGCTGACTTACGGCTACCCCTACTCCGACGGCGTGAAGTCAACAATGCAAAGCCCCCCCACCGTTAGTTTCGACCCCTGGCGCACCAACAACATGCAACGGTAAAACTTCTGCATCCGCACTAAATTTGTCAGCAACAACTACAGCTACGGCAAAAAAAACAACGTCAACCACAGCTACGACTATTATTTCGGAATCGACTGCAACCGCAGCTCTAAATAAAACGGCAACAAAAACCACGACAACAAATCAAAACCAAAACAAAATTCAGCGAGCGGGTCCGGCCATACAGACCGGACTAGATCGGTACATCCATATCAAGCGTAAGCTTAGCCCGCAGAACACCGCGGTAGGTAACAAGTCAAAAATAAACCGTGTCCAAGTGGAAGATATATTACCCGGGAGATCCGACAGCAATCGATTTGCGCTTCTAGCAGAAAATGAATCAGGACGGGCTCAGGAGACCCAACCGAAACCTAAGCCCCCAACAATTTACATCAGGGAGAAAATCTCGAATGCCCTGGTCAACAAAATTGTTGCGCTGACCGGAGACGGAAACTTTCATGTTGTTCCGGTCACAAAAGGGGATATCCATGAAACCAAGCTTCAGACCAAATCTGAAGAACGTTTCCGAGCAGTATCCAAATACCTGGAGGAAGCTAGGAAAAGCTACTACACGAACCAACTAAAAAGCAGCAAGGGCCTGCAAGTGGTAATAAAAGGAATCGAGCCCGACGTAACCGCCAAGGAAGTTATCGATGCTCTCAAGGAAAAAGGGTTTTCTGCAAAGAACGTCAGTAACATTATAAACAGGAAAAAAGGGCCGCAACCACTCTTCAGGGTCGAGCTGGAGCCAGACAGCGGAGTCTTGAAGAAAATGAAGTGCACCCCATTTATAACCTGCAATACTTATTGCACCGAAGAATTAACGTGGAAGAGCCACATAAAAGGAACGGCCCAGTGCAATGCACAAATTGTCAGGAGTATGGACACACCAGGGCATACTGTTCGCTTCGAACAGTCTGTGTAGCTTGTGGAGACTTCCACAATTCGGCTAACTGCCTTGCCAACAAAGAAGACCCCAAAAAGAAAAAAATGCGTTAACTGCCAAGGTAACCACACGCCAAACTACAGGGGCTGTCCGGTCTACAAGGAGATGAAGGACCGCATGCGAAAAGTGATAGCAACGCGTCATCAGAATACCCAAAATGCGTACACTTACTCGCGTACGACGCCGGAAGTATTTTTCGGCACGGCTGCAAGATCCTCCTTTGGTCAACTAAATACCCAGAAGGGATTCTCTTACGCCGATGCCCTTCGATCGGGGACGGAAAACCCACTCCAGTCTAATCTAGGAAACGCTTAGCAGATCCAAGAACAGTCGCAAAGCACTCTGGAAACTATGATGGTCACCATGCAACAAAGTATGATGGAACTCATGTCATTCATGAAAACGACCATGCAAACATTGGTTCAAAACCAGAACATGGTGTTACAGCTACTTGCAGCTAAGCAGTCCAAATAATCAGTGTGGAACGCCAATGGCGTTTCACGGCACAACCTTGAAGTAACAGAGTTCCTGAATGAAAATCATATCGACATTATGCTACTGGTAGAGACGCACCTCACAAACAAATACAACTTCCAAATAAGAGGCTACACTTTCTACCGCACAGACCATCCAGATGGTAAAGCCCACGGCGGAACCGGCATCCTAATCAGGGAACGCATCAAGCACCACTTTCACCAAAGGTTTGCAACTAATTACTTGCAAGCCAAGTCTATCAAAGTGCAGACAGGCAACGGAAACCTCACCATAGCCGCTGTCTACTGCCCGCCTCGCTTTACAATTTCTGAAGGACAATTCATGGACTTCTACAACTTGATTGGAGACCGCTTTATAGCTGCAGGGGACTATAATGCCAAACACACGCACTGAAGATCACGCCTTGTGACTTCCAAAGGAAGGCAATTATACAATGCAATCATAAAGCCGAACAACAAATTAGACTATGTTTCCCCTGGCAGCCCCACATACTGGCCAACAGACCCCAGGAAAGTTCCAGACCTAATAGACTTTGCGGTGACAAAAAACATTCCCCGCAATATAATAGGCGCCAAATCGCTTTCGGACCTGTGCTCAGACCATTCGCCAGTGCTAATAACTCTTCTTCAAAGCACAAAAACCACAGATCACCCCCTCAGGCTGACATCGCACAGAACCAACTGGTTAAAATATAACAAGGAAGAACGCTATAGTTGAGTACCTCGACTATCAGATACCCGTTACTCAGATAAGATAAGTTAGCCGCGCACTTTGTTCTCTCTCCCTTGCTCTCATTTCTCGGCTCTGCTTTTGTTTCAGCCAGCGCCAAGAATGAGAAAGCAACACATAAAATAGACAAAAAACATTTATATTTATGTATGCTTGCTAAACATACACAATTTTAAGGCACATTCTGTATTTAAAAATATTTGGTTGAATAGCTTTGTTTGAAAGAATTCTATTTGCCGCGGATATTAGTTTGCAATTTTTTACATCCACACAAATGCATATATACATATGTATGTATGTATGTCGTTTTCTGGCTCTAGTGTCAAGGCTTGTCCTAACTACTTTGGTTTGAGAGCATTGGACTGAAAACGGAAAAGTTTTTTTGGGACAATCTATAGGTATTTATTAAGCTAATACATATTCACTGAAAGAGATAAATAAAGATTTACAGATATTTAAAGGTTTTTCCCGCCAATTGGACAAATTGCTCATTATTCAAAAGAATAACAAGGAAGAACGCTATAGTCGAGTATCTCGACTATCAGATACCCGTTACTCAGCTAAAGGGACCAAAGGGAAATGGAGATATGCAAGCAGCAAATCGAGATTTAAATACGCCACCTACCGGCGGTAGACAGATTTAAGCGTTATGGGCGTTAGAGTGGGCGTGGCAAAATTTTTTTTGGATTAATCGATAGGTATTGACGAGACCAATACATTTCAGTTAAAATTTTGTATCTAGCATGAAAACTGTGGCCGTCACAGGTTTGGGCGGTTTGTGGGCGTTAGAATGGGCGGGGCAATTTTTTTTTCGGGTCACTCGATAGGTATTGATGAGAAGAATACACTTATGTTAAAATTTTTATTCTAGCATCAAAACTGTAGGAGCCACAGTTTTGGGCGGTTTGTGGGCGTGGCACATTGCTGAAACAAACTTGCGCTGCGTAAGAAGCTCAGGAATCTTCACGCCAAATCTGAACTAGCTCCCATAGTTTCCGAGATCTCAGCGTTCATCCGGACGGACAGACAGACGGACAGACGGACAGACGGACATGGCTAGATCGACTCGGCTAGTGATCCTGATCAAGAATATATATACTTTATGGGGTCGGAAACGCTTCCTTCTGCCTGTTACATACTTTCCGACGAATCTAGTATACCCTTTTACTCTACGAGTAACGGGTATAATGAGCAGAGCAGAGCTTTTTGCTTTGCCGCTAAGTTCGGCCGGCAACTATTTACACACACACACACGTCATAGCTTTTCTTCTTGGGAGGTTTGTGGGCGTTAAAATGGGCGTGGCAAACATTTTTTTGGGTCAATCGATAGGTATTGATAAGAACAATACATTTCAATTAAAATTTTTATTCTAGCATTAATCTGTAGGAGCCACAGTTTTGGGCGGTTTGTGGGCTCTACCGATGCTCTTGAAGAAGTATTCGTGGAGGCAGCCACTATCTCAACACCACAAGGCAGGGACGTGCAAACCAACCACTTCAAAACTAATCTGCAAATTGAACGGTTAGTCCTAGAAAAGAGGCGCCTGCGACGTGCCTGGCAAACCAACAGATCGCCGTCATCAAAAACAACGTATTAAGGAAGCCACTCGCTCACTAAATCGAGCTCTAAAGCAAGAAACAGAAAATGCACAGCTGCAGTACATTAAAAAACTATCGCCAACCAGTACAAAACATCCTCTGTGGAGGGCTCACCCAAATCTGAGCTCTCCAATCGAAACAGTCACTCCGATAAGAAACTCATCTGGCATCTGTGCCCGCAGCGACGAAGATAGAGCCGAAACTTTTGCATTACATCTACTATAAGAAACGTCTTCCAGCCGAACCCTGCCACTGCACAGTGGTTCGGCTTGTATGGAGCTGCGGCCATAATTACTTTGAGTTGTTATATTGTTACAAAATTTTCCCCAAAATTAAAAAAAAATTTTATAAATATATGTATGTTATAAGAAATGGCCAAATGACGACACCTTTTTTTTCCACCACCAACTTTGAAGTCTCATTACTTTTTGAACAGCCCTCGTATCGAGGCAATTTTTTTTTTTTATTTACTTTGAACCTTTTGTAATACAATAAATAAAAAAAGTTTTAAATTATTTTATGCGTTTTCAAATAAGAATTTTTTTAAAAAGGTTCCAAAAAACGGGTTTTCAGTGAGAAGACCCCCTTAAATAGAAAATTAGTATGTTATCTAAACTCCCAGACTACAAGGTTGGTGTAGTTTTACATTTGCTGCCATAGGAAAAATCAACTATTTTGTTTATATTTCATAAATTTACCTACTAAAATAATATCATATCAAAAAATCATAAATGAAACAATCATATTGTAAGCCAATTTATTATATTGATATTTTCAAAGCTATTAACGAATTAATATAATTATAACAAAGATTTATACTGTTTCTTTCAGTAAGTTGAACACAGATTCAAGTAACGTTGATTTATCCTTCTTTCCATGTTTTCTTCGCCCAGTTATAAATGGGTCCGACCGTAAAATGAGTGTGTTCAATATGTCTGTGTTTGTTGCAATCCGTGACATTTTTCGGCTGTGATACAATCTACATTTTTTTAATTCCTTATTATTAGACTCGGCAGCTTATTCCGAAAGCTCTCCGATTGACACGAGTGCATGCTCAATTACAGAAGATCCATGAACTAACACCTTATGGACTGCAGCTGTCAAACAGTACCATGGATACTCTTTTATCAATTCCTTAGCAGTATCGATGGCATATTTATTAAATATGTCCAAATTTATTTTGTAAACAAAAATTATAAAAGAAAAACGGAAAAATAATTAGAATAATTTTAAGTAAAAGAAATAAACTGACAAATAGAAGCTGTAAACAATCACAAAAGACGAACAGAAAGACACAACAAAAACAGAGACACAAAAGACGACACAGGGGCTCCGCTGCAGCGCGCTTGCAAAATTTGACCTTGAAAAAATAAGAAGTCGTGTTAGCATATTAACGATTACAACTACATTCGCAACATTCCGCACCTAACTTTAACGATTTTTAAATCTTAAAACTCTGATAAATATAAAAAAAAAATCCTTGTTTGGAATCGTGTGGGATCACAACTAAAACTTTAGGTAAACAAATTTGAGACACACAAAACAGGTACAAACAAAGAGGTTTCACATATCAAGTTGGATTTTATTAATTTCATATCAAGTTAGTATAAATTAATTTCATAAAGTAAAATAAATACCTTGAGCTTCAAAATCCATTTTGAATAATATAAATTTATCATCTTGAACAGTTACCAGTCACCACAGCTCCGATGCGCTGTTGAAATGAACGCGTGTTCATGCTTTTGATTCTATTTTTAGAATATACCGTTGGGTTTCCAGCGAAAACCGGTTTGCAAATTGGAAGATTGGACATTTTAGAGACAAACTGTGTAAATTTAATTTAAATATTTTCAAATCGGTTTTTTTGATTTTTGGCCTCTGACGGAACCACTGTGCACTGGTTCATTTTTCCTACCACAAATCGAATCTGAATCTATTTCCCTACCACCATTGTTTCAGCCAAAGGAGACCGCGAAAGTCATTGGGGAACTGAAACCGAAAAAGGCCCCTGGCGGTGACCAAATAACCCCAAAAATGTTAATTGAACTTCCAAACTCTGCCATTGAGGTTATTTGTATGCTCTTCAATGGGATTATAACTCTCGGCTACTAACCGAACAAATGGAAAAAATCTATTATCATTATGATACCGAAGCCCGGAAAAGACCACACAATTCCGTCATCCTACAGACCAATTAGTTTATTATCGTGTCTGTCTAAGCTGTTTGAAAAATGCCTTCTAACTCGCATAACACCATGTCTAGGAGCACACAATGTTATCCCTGCTCATCAATTTGGATTTCGTCAAAACCATGGAACAATCGAACAAGTTAACAGAATAACATCAGAAATACGCACAGCCTTTGAGCATCGGGAATACTGCAGCGCAATATTCCTCGATGTATCTCAAGCCTTGGATCGAGTATGGCTAGATGGCCTCATGCACAAAATCAAAACACACTTACCTGATTACACTCACAAGCTTCTTGAGTCGTATCTATACAACAGGACCTTCGCAGCAACAACATCCGACGACTACATTATCAAATCTGGAGTCCCGCAAGGAAGCGCGCTAAGGGCTACTCTGTTACTCCTATACACAGCGGATATTCCCACGAACGAGCAGCTAACAACATCTATGTTCGCTGACGACACCGCAATTTTAAGTCGCTCGAGGTGCCCAGGCCGAGCCACAACACAGCTAGCAAACCACCTCCTCGTAGTAGAGAGGTGGCTATCTGATTGGCGGATTAAAATAAATGAATAAAAATGTAAACACATAACGTTTACTCTCAACAGGCAAACATGCCCTCCACTATTATTGAATAATACGCAGATTCCCCAAGTCAACGATGTAACGTATCTCGGCGTCCACCTTGACAGACGACTAACCTGGAGGAGACACATCGAACGCAAGAAAGTACATCTAAAACTAAAGGCCAGCAGCTTCCACTGGATTTTTAACGATCGTTCGCCCTTGCGTCTGGACTACAAGGTTTTGCTCTACAACTCCACTCTCAAGCCCATCTGGACATATGGCTCCCAGCTATGGGGGAACGCCAGCAGAAGCAACATAGACATTATACAGCGCGTTCAATCGAAAATCCTGCGAACTATCACTGGGGCACCATGGTATATTCGCAACCAAAACATCCACAGGGACCTTAGCATTCTTACCGTAAAAGATGAAATAGACAAAAAAAAGCGTCCTACAACGAAAAACTCTCTGTGCACCCCAATCGCCTCGCAAGAGGCTTCACTTGGGTTTCCAGCCGATCCCGTCTACAACGCAACGACCTGCCAAGCCAGCTATAAAATTCGGGCACCTTTAGCACAACATCAGTCATATGACTGTGAGTTAGATTAATTAGTCTAAGATTTGATACACTTATTGTTAGTATCCAAAGGGAGAAGATTCAATAAATAAATAGCAAAGCAATTAAAAAAAAAAAAAAAAAAAAAATCGGAATTTGAGGAATTTGAAGGGCTACAAGATATAAAATATAAAAAGAAATCGTTCGACTCAATTTTGAGAAAATAGTCATAAAGTGGTTTTAAAAAAAACCTTTTTATCGTAACTCTAAATCTGTTATATTCATACAATTTTACTACATAAAGAGTATTTAGCAAATTAAATTATCTTTTCAGAGATATATAGCACGTTTCTGTAGCATTAGTAGTTTAGCTACTATAAGCATTTTAAATCTGGCTTTTATTTTTGATTTTCCTCTAAACTAGCGGGTTTTTCCAAAAGTCGTAGAACAAACGTTTTCTATTTCAAGCTACTTTATACACCCATAGGGTTTCCAAAACCCTAAAACTAAGATGGGATGCATACAAACCCACAAACAAAGGGACAAACATTTTCATTTTGGGAAGAAGAAGAAAATCTTGTTTTTTGAATTACTTTTGAACGGAACATCGGATTTCAACAACCAGTGCGAGTCGGAGCCCTATCAATTCGGGAGTCGCCGCCAGAAAATGCAGAAGCTGCAGCAACAACATCGCCTCACGGCTCGGAGATCCCCGTTTTTGGGCGGCAGGATGGGGCTCATTGATAAGGGCACCATCAACGATCTGCAGGCGTTCCACAGCTCCCACAAGTGTCAACGCACCTCCATGGTGGTGAGTACATAGAAGCTCCATAAAGGGTCCAAGTAAATATGCATAAGATACTTTTTATTTAGTGCATAAATATAAGTGGTTATACCTTAAATAGTATTATATAATTTCATCATGGGTACTCAGATATAAATATATTTTTATAAGAATAAAATTGTAATATATTTTATTGGTTCAAAGTTACAAATACGAAGCAGGCTTTAGTCCGAGTTTATTCACTCAGATTCAGTAAAGAACGCAGCACACATTTTGTAATTCAAGGTAAATATGTCGTGGCACTTTTTAACAGAAATATTAAATTCAGCCAACAAATATACAAACAGAAAAGTGAAATAATCAGAAGAGGCAATGAATAACGAAAATGGTGAACTGTCTGATGTAAAAACGCAGAAGAATCCAACCAAAGAGCTCCGTAAACCCGTCAAACGTCTCAATGCTGAAGTTCGCGGGGTGGTGACCCCTGAAAATTCACCCAAAAATCTAGGTAACTCACCGACTGCCCCTGCTGTGGAAAGTCGCCACACCATTAGCCGTCGAAGCAGTATGGCATACAAGAATTTCTTAGGAAAATTCCGGAGATCCAACCCCAGAAGACTAACCGTTGAGGCCTCCTATAGGAAGAGGCCTCCTGAGGAAGTGCCACCTTTAGAAATAGTCAATGATATTGAGTCAGAGAGGCAAATTCATAACGACCAACTTCAAGAAACGACAGATAGCAATAAAAGATCCTGGCTGAGTTTTAATTGCGTTTCTAAAGCTCTGAGTAAAGCAAAAAATTTATTTTCTTAAATATTAGTTTTCCAAATTGTTAATGTTCAATGTAAAAAAGTGATAAAAATAAATTATGTTAGTTTTAAAACATCTTCAAATTCCAAATAGTTTTTACGTTTAAGTTCGCCCTTGCTAAGGAGTTCACCTAAGATTAATTTTTATTTTTCTGAGCGCATGTTGCAACTGCAATTGATTTGGAACTATTTAAGCCAAGTGCTTTTGCTTTCCCCCTGGCAGTGACTACCGCCAGCCGAGTGCGGAAACCCCGACAATAAGCGGCGGAAAGCTGCTGACGACGCTGACTGGGCAGCAGCTGGGCCCGGGGATCCTACCAGTGCCTGTGCCGGGCGGGATTCTACTCGCTGCGGCACCATCATGGAGATTGCCTGGCAGGAGCAGCAGGACAATATAAGCAATTACTACACGAAGGCCTGCGCCCCCGGCTGTGACACGTGCACGGGTCCGGAGCCATGTCTGGCCAACTACCACTGGCCATTTAGGTTGGTATCCGTATCCGTGATTGTTTGCCAGTGATGTGAGAGGTGATACCACCGTTACAAGGTTTAAGGCAAGGAAAAGTAGCCAACAGTGCTAGAAAGGGTTTCCTTTCAGTTAGTAAATAAAGATGGAATGCTGTGCCGTTGGTTTTTTAGAGGTTTTTATAATAATATTTTCCAAATTCCATCTGGCAGTTTTTTATCCATACAGAATTTATTAGGGAAGATACTTACCCATACTTACCCATAACCAAGTCCTAGCAACGAATTCAAATAGAATGAACTATACTGGAACTTTTAAAAAACAGTGCCATATACATATGAGATTTTATTTAAAGAGATCTTACAGCTTTAACTGCCTAAAGAGGCTACTTATTTTACAAATAATTGCATTTAGCATATTTTACTTTTAAATACTTTACAGCTTAGATTGGTTTTAATTTAGCTTGAAGTAAAGCATTAGACAATATTCAAACACAATTTATGAATTCATCAGGTATTTCAAACCACACAAAAGACATTTCTGCAATCCAGCATCCCAAACAAGAATAAGGGGAGGGAGGACATAACCACTTTCCACCACTGGTACTTGTTTAGTAACATAAAAGCTAAGCCTTTCCTGTATCTTAGAATATCCCTGTTGACCATTTCGATTGGCTGCGCCTGTGGCACCTTTGTACTCGCCGGCTATCTCTTCCAGCATCGTCGCGTCAAGGTCTTCAAAGTGGCCATCCCCATCTTCCTGATGATCATGATGATGGCTGCGCCATCATGTATCTGGAGGTAAGTAGTACTTGGATCATTTGGGGCGACACTCTTAAACCCATTAAAGCGGCTGAAAGCCAAAAACACACAAAGGCCATTTGAAAACAATGTTGATAATGCGACAAAAGGCCCTACCGTGGTCGGCGAGGGCTCATTCATAATTAACCCACATGTGAGCCCGTTTTAGTTTTTATCCCACTCCCATTTCTGGATATAAAGGGATCTGCGAACAAACCACAACATAAAAGCACTATTTACGGGTTTTTAAATGCGGCTTTTAAGCACTTACTTGTCGAAAGGGTATGGAGGTTTAGGTACTCCATTTGTACCAAAATATGTTTTTTTTTTTCAACTTTTTTAAACCTGCTAAAAGTTTAAATTAAGAATAAAAATAGTTAAAACCATCGTAGAAGAATATATATATTTATTTGTACTTAAATCAATAAGCAATAATAAATAAACCAATTTGCATTTCTTAAAAAAAACACTCTAATTTCTTCATATTTTTCAATATTTGTAATCAAACAAAAACACCTCTTAACGAGGTAAAAAGTAGTGGCGAAAGCGCTCTTAACAAAAATTCCTGATATCAACAATTGTGACGAAAATAATATTACATTCGATAAAATAAATAAACTATATTAAATTCCAAGTAAATATGCATAAGATACTTTTTATTTAGTGCATAAATATAAATGGTTATTCCTTCAATAGTATTTTATAATTTCATCATGGGTACTCAGATATAAAAATATTTTTTTTTTTAGTCCGAGTTACCCGTGCCTTTAGTTTTGTCTAGTTTATTCACTCAGATTCAGTAAAGAACGCAGCACACATTTTGTAATTCAAGGTAAATATTTGTTGTACAGTTTTTGAAAAATTGCAGAGCAAAGACTCAGTTACTTAAGCCTTGTCGTGGCACTTTCTAACAGAAATATTAAATTCAGCCAACAAATATACAAACAGAAAAGTGAAATAATCAGAAGAGGCGATGAATAACGAAAATGGTGAACTGTCTGATGTAAAAACGCAGAAGAATCCAACCAAAGAGCTCCGTAAACCCGTCAACCGTCTCAATGCTGAAGTTCGCGGGGTGGTGACCCCTGAAAATTCACCCAAAAAGCTTGGTAACTCACCGACTGCCCCTGCTGTGGAAAGTCGCCACACCATTAGCCGTCGAAGCAGTATGGCATACAAGAATTTCTTAGGAAAATTCCGGAGATCCAACCCCGGAAGACTAACCGTTGAGGCCTCCTCTATTTGGCGCAAAATGAGCCTTCAGGAAAAGGAACAATTTTGAGCGGACAGCACTGATCGACATAAAACGAGTAAAGGGAATAGTAAATCTGTAGATTATCCGGTTGCTGAGGAAGTGCCACCTTTAGAAATAGTCAAAGATATTGAGTCAGAGAGGCAAATTCATAACGACCAACTTCAAGAAACTACAGATAGCAATAAAAGATCCTGGCTGAGTTTTAATTGCGTTTCTAAAGCTCTGAGTAAAGCAAAAAATTTATTTTCTTAAACATTAGTTTTCCAAATTGTTAATGTTCAATGTAAAAAAGTGATAAAAATAAATTATGTTAGTGTTAAAACATTTTCAAATTCCAAATACTTTTTTCGTTTAAGTTCGCCCTTGCTAAGGAGTTCACCTAAGATTAATTTTTATTGTTCTGAGTGCATGTTGCAACTGCTATTGATTTGCAACTATTTAAGCCAAATGCTTTTGCTTTCCCCCTGGCAGTGTGACTACCGCCAGCCGAGTGCGAAGACCCCGACAATAAGCGGCGGAAAGCTGCTGACCACGCTGACTGGGATCAGCAGCTGGGCCCGGGGATCCTACCTGTGCCTGTGCCGGGCGGGATTCTACTCGCTGCGGCATCCGGACGTATTCAACGACACCATCATGGAGATTGCCTGGCAGGAGCAGCAGGACAATATAAGCAATTACTACACGGAGGTCTTCAAGTGTTTGCCCTGCGCCCCCGGCTGTGACACGTGCACGGGTCCGGAGCAATGTCTGGCCAACTACCACTGGCCATTCAGGTTGGTATCCGTATCAGTGATTGTTTGCCAGTGATGGGAGAGGTGATACAACCCTTACAAGGTTTATGGCAAGGAAAAGTAGCCAACAGTGCTAGAGAGGGTTTCCTTTCAGTTAGTAAATAAAGATGGAATGCTGTGCAGTTGGTTTTTTAAAGAGGTTTTTATAATAATATTTTCAAATTCCATCTGGCAGTTTTTTATCCAAACAGAATTTATTAGGGAAGATACTTACCCATACTTACCCATAACCAACTCCTAGAAACGAATTCATACAGAATGAACTATACTGGAACTTTTAAGAAACAGTGCCATATACATATGAGATTTTATTTAAAGAGATCTTACAGCTTTAACTGCCTAAAGAGGCTACTTATTTTACAAATAATTGCATTTAGCATATTTTACTTTGAAATACTTTACAGCTTAGATTGGCTTTAATTTAGCTTATAGTAAAGCATTAGACAATATTCAAACACAATTTATGAATTCATCAGGTATTTCAAACCACACAAAAGACATTTCTGCAATCCAGCACCCCAAACAAGAATAAGGGGAGGGAGGACATAAGCACTTTCCACCACTGGTACTTGTTTAGTAACATAGAAGCTAAGCATCTTTCCTGTATCTTAGAATATCCCTGTTGACCATTTCGATTGGCTGTGCCTGTGGCACCTTTGTACTCGCCGGCTATCTCTTCCGGCATTGTCGCGTCAAGTTCTTCAAGGTGGCCATCCCCATCTTCCTGATGATCACGCTCATCGGCTGCGCCATCATGTATCTGGAGGTAAGTAGTACTTGGGTCATTTGGGGCTACACTCTTAACCCATTAAAGCGGCTGATAGCCAAAAACACACAAAGGCCATTTGAAAACAATGTTGATAATGCAACAAAAGGCCCATTCATAATAAACCCACATGTGAGCCCGTTTTGGTTCTTATCCCACTCCCATTTCTGGATGTAAAGGGATCTGCGAAAAAACCACAACATAAAAGCACCATTTATGGGTTTTTAAATGCGGCTTTTAAGCACTTACTTGTCGAAAGGGTATGGAGGTTTAGGTACTCCATTTGTACCAAAATATGTTTTTTTTCAATTTTTAAACCTGCTAGAAGTTTAAATTAAGAATAGAAATAGTTAAAACCATCGTAAAAGAATATATATATTTATTTGTACTTAAATCAGTAAACAATTATAAAAAAGGAATTGGCATTTCTTAAAAAAAACATTCTAATTTCTTCATATTTTTCAATATTTCTGATCAAACAAAAACACCTCTTAACGAGGTAAAAAGTAGTGGCGAAAGCGCTCTTAACAAAAATTTCTGATATCAACAATTGTGACGAAAAATGATATTACATTCGATAAAATAAATAAACTATGTTAAAATTATGATTTCGGCCCGCAACAGTAAATATTTATTTACCTACACGTAAATTTTCTGCTGTAGCGTGCCGAATACAAAATTTAATATAGTTTATTTATTTTATCGTATGTAATATCATTTTTCGTCACAAATGTTGATATCAGAAATTTTTGTTAAGAGCGCTTTCGCCACTACTTTTTACCTCGTTAAGAGGTGTTTTTGTTTAATATCAGAAGTTTTTTTTGCACAAGAGTTTAAGTACCTCAATACCATGACTAGGAGTCGTCCCCATATGGCTTGGCTTTCATGTACCACTTCGGCTTAACTTTATTCTAATAAGGTATGTGTTGCTTGCAGTCACATTTTAATAAGAATGAAACATATAATATGAATATTAAACTTTTTAATAACAAGTTATATCGCTTCAATTACCTATTTTAATAGCACAAGTTTGGAATCTAAAGGGTTGTAAAGTTTCAGATTCGAAGAGAAATTTGTCGTTTCTTACATTTCCCGCTGAACTAGCGGGTTTTTCCAAAGTGGTAGAACAAATAGATCAAGTTTCCTATTTCGATTAGCTTCATGCAAGTAAAGGACTTTAAAACCATAAGAGATTTTCCGTTTGAAAAAATCTAATAAGAATATTGTTCATTAAATTTTTTTTTTCTTGTTTATTCCAATAAGTATGAAATATTACGTATACGGAGCTGAAACCAGTTGCACTTTTTACCGCTTAATATCTTCCAAACGGTAATTTTTAGGGTAAAAAGTGTTATACATCAAAAGTTGAGGAATCTCAAGGGCTACAAGATATAAAATTTAAAATGAAATCGTTTGACTCAATTTTGAGAAAATAGTCAAAAAGTGGTTTTAAAAAATAACTTTTTATCGTAACTCTAAATCTATTATATTCATACCATTTTACTATATAAAGAGTATTTAGCAAATTAAATTATATTTTCAGAGATATATAGCACGTTTCTGTAGCATTAGTAGTTTAGCTACTATAAGCATTTTAAATCTGGCTTTTATTTTTGATTTTCCGCTAAACTAGCGGGTTTTTCCAAAAGTCGTAGAACAAACGTTTTCTATTTCAAGCTACTTTATACACCCATAGGGTTTCGAAAACCCTAAAACTAAGATGGGATGCATACAAACCCACAAACAAAGGGACAAACATTTTCATTTTGGGAACAAGAAGAAAATCTTGTTTTTTGAATTACTTTTGAACGGAACATCGGATTTCAACAACCACTGCGAGGCGGAGCCCTATCAATTCGGGAGTCGCCGCCAGAAAATGCAGCAGCTGCAGCAACAACATCGCCTCACGGCTCGGAGATCCCCGTTTTTGGGCGGCAGGATGGGGCTCATTGATGAGGGCACCATCAACGATCTGCAGGCGTTCCACAGCTCTCACAAGTGTCATCGCACCTCCATGGTGGTGAGTACATAGAAGCTCCATAAAGGGTCCAAGTAAATATGCATAAGATACTTTTTATTTAGTGCATAAATGTAAGTGGTTATACCTTAAAAAGTATTTTATAATTTCATCATGGGTACTCAGATATAAATATATTTTTATAAGAATACAAATGTAGTATATTTTATTGGTTCAAAGTTACAAATACGAAGCAGGCTTTAGTCCGAGTTACCCGTGCCTTTAGTTTTGTCTAGTTTATTCACTCAGATTCAGTAAAGAACGCAGCAAACATTTTGTAATTCAAGGTAAATATTTGTTGTACAGTTTTTGAAAAATTGCAGAGCAAAGACTCAGTTACTTTAGCCTTGTCGTGGCACTTTCTAACAGAAATATTAAATTCAGCCAACAAATATCCAAACAGAAGATCAAGTGAAATAATCAGAAGAGGCAATGAATAACAAAAATGGTGATCTGTCTGATGTAAAAACGCAGAAGAATCCAATCAAACAGCTCCGTAAACCCGTCAAACGTCTCAATGCTGAAGTTCGCGGGGTGGTGACCCCTGAAAATTCACCCAAAAAGCTAACTCACCGACTGCCCCTGCTGTGGAAAGTCGGCACACCATTAGCCGTCGAAGCAGTATGGCATACAAGAATTTCTTAGGAAAATTCCGGAGATCCAACCCCAGAAGACTAACCGTTGAGGCCTCCTCTGTTTGGCGCAAAATGAGCCTTCAGGAAAAGGAAAAATTTCGAGCGGACAGCACTGATCGACATAAAACGAGTCAAGGGAATAGTAAATCTGTAGATTATCCGGTTGCTGAGCAAGTGCCACCTTTAGAAATAGTCAAAGATATTGAGTCAGAGAGGCAAATTCATAACGACCAACTTCAAGAAACTACAGATAGCAATAAAAGATCCTGGCTGAGTTTTAATTGCGTTTCTAAAGCTCTGAGTAAAGCAAAAAATTTATTTTCTTAAACATTAGTTTTCCAAATTGTTAATGTTCAATGTAAAAAAGTGATAAAAATAAATTATGTTAGTGTTAAAACATTTTCAAATTCCAAATACTTTTTTCGTTTAAGTTCGCCCTTGCTAAGGAGTTCACCTAAGATTAATTTTTATTTTTCTGAGTGCAAATTAAATTCGTCGTTAATAAATGAATTAAAAAAATTTATTTTTTAATTTTTAAAACTTGGGTGATAGAACTTTATTCTTAAACTGAATTAATACAAGACACTTTTTAAATATTGTGAACCGATCGCGGTCTCGGATAAAATAGAACTGAATCTTAATTCTAAAAAATTCTCCAATGAACCTCGGCCAGAAGCTTTCCTTTTCTTAAGCTTCCAGAACTTTAATTTTTGTTTAAAATAAAAGCTTATGCTGAAACTGTCGCATCTCGTTGTGAAATGAAATTATGCTGACCGATGCAATTTGATTGAAAATCGGAACGCAATCTGTTCTGAACTTAGAACGCAATACTGTGGGCTTTGAACGGAAAAGTTTGGGCTTCGAACGGAAGCTTGTGTTTACTTTACGATTGGTTTATTTATCTTAGCAGCCCTCGAAGTAAATGGCAAAGGCAAAGGCAGAGTCTTTAAACAAAGGCAATGTCGCTGAAGGCAAGGGTAACATAGCTGAGATTGAATTCAAAAATTTGTTTATAAATTCCATAAGTGGAACCGTTTCACGGGTTGGATAACTCTCCCCCTTCTAAAATGGATCGTCCCGATTCAATATGGAATTCATTTAATTGATCTCTTAATTCTGTTAAAAAATTTCTTGGTTAATCGATTTTTCTGGTTCTGGCCGATGTTTTTTGGTTACAAATAATATGACATTTTTGTATTTTATAATAAGTAAAAAAATCAAATATATAATGATTAAAATTAATAATATAAAGGTAAGTGATATTTTGGTATTATTAATTTTAATGAAAGGATTTAAAATGTTTATATTATCTAAAGAAAGTTCTGAGTTATTTGATAATATGTAATCGGATATTTCATAGTTTTTGAAGTGGTTCGTAGTTAAGTAGTAAAGAATTTTGTTTTCCAAATTGGTATAAGAAATATTATTTATTTCGGTTGTACCATTAAATGTTATCAAAAATGAACCGTTTAAATGAGAGTTGTTCACAATATTGTTACCATTTATAAGAATGGCACCATCTTGTATGATGTATATTTTTTTATTTTTCTCTCTTATTTTTTTACAAGTGGATTTCTTGCCATTTAATAAGCGGGTAAAACAAGTTTTTTCATTATTTAAAGTACAATAATTATTAAAAAGTTCGTTCTTAAAGTTAGACATTTCATAAAACATATTTGCGCATTTTGCGACTTGATTGCTTAATACTAGTTTCCCATCGATTTGGGAAATCGCTCTAGCGTAATATATTTCGCATCTGTTTTTTATTATTGGGTATTTTATATAAATTATTACAAGTTCTTTATGCAGTGCGATTTTAAAAACAGAGATGTCCATTAAGTCAGCGATAATTACTGGTTTTTGTTCATGTTTTAATATTTCCATAATGTCATCATTGTTTAATATTTTGGTATTAAAAACGTCAATTTTTGCTAGTGTGATTGTGTCAATTAAATTTTGCAGATCGTAAGCGATGTTTTCGCAGTGGTAAATCTTGATCAATAAAAACATTTTTAAAATCATCAGAAAGAGATTCTATTTCTTTAAACAGTTTGGAATTGATAATAAATTGCTTATTATTATTTTCAATTAATTCATCGATTTTAATCTGTATTTTAATAAAATCATCATGATCCGGAGTTCCAGCTAACCATTTCCACACAGTGCCTATCTCATTTATCCCCCTTTTTGACCTAGTTGATATTAATTGGGATAAAATTAATTCGATTACTTCTATGTCATATTTAATTTCCTATTGTGACCTTTTATTAGTATCCCTTTTTATATTATCTGATTCCAATTTTATTATTTCTTTATAAAAACTTAAGTTAGTTACGTGGAATAATTCTGCGTATGAATCGTACGTCAATACGTCTTTATTGTCCTTGAATAAAAGTTACTCGTGACTTGTATAGTCTATTATTTCTGATTTTGTTAATAAAATAAGGTGTAGTATGAGCACCTGATAAAACATTTTCTGGAAAAGGAAAAAAAAGTAACATATAAATTTTTAGAATTTTATATTATCTTTGTGAATAATTCTATTTCTATTGTTGATTATTATTTTGTTAGGTAAATTTTCTTTAACTACTTGTTTTTTATATCTAGTTTTAAGTTTATTTCTTTCCCCGTGTTTCTTTTCATAAATTACCTGTCCTACATGATATACTTTTTCTTTTCTGTTTTCATCATGTGTTTCTAACATTTTCTCTTGTGTATTTATTAAAATTTGAGGAATGTTATCGTGCTCTATTTTATTATATAGTACGTCAAAAGGTTTTTGGTTCGTTGTAGAGTGAATGCTCTGATTATATTCTTGAGCGGCTCTTATTACTATTTCGGAATAGTCGGTTAGATTAAATTCTTCTTTAATGCATCGAGCTAATTCTGTTAGTGTAGAATGTGCCCTTTCAACTTGTCCGTTTGAGGTACTGTGCCTCGGGTCTCCGTAATGTAAAGTTAAACCGCACCTTTGTGCAAAAGATTTAAATTCCGAGGTAAAACTTGGTTAATTATCGGTCATTATTACTTTGGCTTGTGAAAAATGTTGAAGAAGTTCCATTACTTTGTTTTCGATATTTAATTTATTTTGGATTTCTTTTACTACTAAAAATTTTGAGTAAGCGTCAATACAAGTTATGAAAGTAAAACTTTGCGCGTAATAAATGTCGATGTGTAAATTTTCGCCTTCTTTAGTCGGGATTGGGGCTTCTCCAATTGGAATTTTAGTTGGGTGTCTGTTATATTTGTTTTCATTGCAAATTTTACAATTTTTTATATATTCTTTTAATTTTGTAAGTAAGTTTGGCCAATAATACAATCTACTGATTTGTTTATAATTTTCGTCAAGTCCCCTGTGTGCTCTGCAATGTGTTTCTTCGATTATAAGTGCTCTGTCCTCAGGAGTTTCTACATCTTGGACAAATATTTTTGTATACAAAAATTTATTCACAAAATTATCTTTAAGTGGTTTTTGAATTCTATAAAAGTCCTCTAAAGTACAATGAATACCTACCGTTAAATTAGGAGGAATATATTCTCTTAAGATTGATATCAAATTTTCGGGAGTGTCAAATTCTATTATATGTCTGGTATTTTCGAATATATTAATCTACTCATGTATTGTATACCTCCCCGTTGCTAATAGCAATTGTTGCTTAAACTGGTTTAAGGCCCATTAAGAGCCCATACTATGGCTAAAAGTTCCTTCTTATTATTGTAGTTGCATAAACTTGTTCTGTTTTAGTCAAGGTTTTTGAAATAAAAGTAATTGGTTTACCTTCTTGAGATAATGCTGCACCAATTGCGACGTCCGAAGCGTCGGTGTTCAAGGTAAATTTTTTATTATAATCCGGTTGAACTAATTCTACTTGAGCAATGAGATTTTCTTTCAGCTCGTTAAAAGCTTTAATAGCTGGGTCATCCAGCTGAATTAACATTTTTGTTGACATTCTTTTTGAAATTTTGCCATTATGACCTCCAAGATATTTTGTAAGAGGTTTGGCTATAGAGGCGTAATTTAAAACAAATGTTCTATAATAGCCCGTAAGGCCTAAGAAACTTCTTAGTTCCCGAATATTTTTTGGAAGCGGATATTTAATTATGGTGTCAATTTTTTCTGGGTCTGTCTTGATGACGTTACAAGATACGATGTATCCTAGAAAACTGGTTTCGCGTTTGAAAAACTTTGATTTTTCTAAAGAGATTTTCATGTTTGCCTTTAATAGTATATTTATAATTTTGTTTAAGTCTTTATAATGTTGTTCAATCGAGTTTGAGAATATTATAATGTCGTCCATGTAGACATGACATGTTTTCCCTATCTGTTCTCTTAGGATGTCGTCCATTGCTCTGTGAAAAATTCTTGGTGCATTTGTTAGTCCGAATGGCATTCTTAAAAATTCGTATTTTCCATTATTTATTGAAAAGGATGTTTTTTCTACATCAGATTCTTTCATTAATATCTGATGAAAACCTGATTCTAAATCTATTGTTGAAAAATATCTTGCTTTTCCCAAATTAGATAGAATTACTGATGGGTCTTGCATTGGGTACCTGTCAGGTATGGTATTTTCATTTAATTTTTTATAGTCAATGACGAGTCTTAATTTACGGCTTCCGTCTTGATTTTCTCCTTTCTTTGGTACTACCAGAACTGGTGAATTATAACGGCATCGACTAGGCCTAATAATTTGCTCTGCTAACATTCTACTGATTTCGCTGTTCACGAAGTCGGTGACAGAAAAAGCGTACGGATATTGTTTCCCGTATATTGGCCTGTCGTGAATAAGATTTATTTCCCCCTTTATGTCTGTTCTAAAAGGAATTTGAATATTTATCTTTGAATGCTCTTTTTCAATATAGAGAACTATTTTTTCCTTTAGTCCGTCTAATTGATCAGAACCTATATTGTTTATCTGTTGTTTATCGGATAACTCAACGACGGCGGGCTTGAAATTTTTATATTTCAAACGATTTTTATTTATTTGATTTTTGACGGTAATTACTTCGTCGGCACTCTCAGGATTTTGAATTCCCAAGATATTTGTATTTTTATTGACGGTATTTACTTCGTCCGCACTCTCAGGATTTTGAATTCCCAAGATATTTGTATTTTTATTGACGGTATTTACTTCGTCGGCACTCTCAGGATTTGGAATTCCCAAGATATTTGTACTTTTATTGACGGTATTTACTTCGTCGGCACTCTCAGGATTTTGAATTCCCAAGCTTTTTTCACTATTTTCCACAAATAATGAATCTGTGTTTTCGCTATTTTTTTCATCAAAATATTTTTTTATAATAAATTCTTTTAACGGAAAATATTATTTTCTTCAATTAAACTTATTTCATTTTTTCCTCATTGTCATAATATTTTAACTTTTCTGTTTTCCCTTTATATTCCAAGACTCCCTTTTCTATATTTATTATAGCTCCAATTTTTCTTAATAAATTAAATCCAATTAGCAGATCAGATTCTAATCCTTCGATTTCATAAAATAATTGTCTTGTTTCAAATATATTTATAATATGGTAATACCTAATAATTGAATACCCATGAACTGTAGTTACCTTTTTGTATATTGATAACTCATTTTTGTTTTCGAAAATTCCCTTTTTTATATAACAAGCAGTGGCTCCTGTATCTATTAAAATCTTTAACTGCTTCTTGGTTTTTCGGTCTGTCCTATTTAAATAAGGCATTCCCCTGTAGGGGTCTGGTCTAAAAAATGATCTTCGTTGATATTGTTTAATCTGGTTACTTTATTAGCTGGCTGATTTACTGTTCCTTCTGGTTCCCTTTTCTGAGCTTGAGTTTGCTCTTTATTTTGATTAGCGCGATAGTTATTTGATCGATTATTAATTTGATAATAATTATTATTGTATCTACCTCGATTATTATTTGCCTGCCAATTATTATTCGGCTGTCGATTGTAACTAGGTTTATTCTGGAGTTGAATCGATGGATCAACATCCATTGGCTCGACGGCTTGTTGCTTTTGATTATTATTATGATTATCGTTTTGCCAAAAGTTTCCCTTTTGTGGCCAATTATAATTCTGGTTATTATTCCAATAATTTCCCGTTTTATTAGTATTATTGTTCTGTCTTTTTTGATCAAACCGTAAGTTGTTTCCCTGATATTTATTTTCATTTTTAAATCGATTAAACCTGTTTGCAAAATGAGCACGGAAATTGTTTGATTCTAGTTCTTGGACCTTTGCTAAAGCATTGGGTAAATCTGGTGGATTTAATGAGAAAAGAGTTTCTGAGATAGACCCATTTAGCCCAGATATAAAAATTCGTAAAGCATTGCTCCTTATAGTTTTGTTTGTTTCTTTGGCAATTACGCTGTCCTTTCCGTATGTCATTATAGTTTTGTTTATTAGTAGTGTCATTTTCTTATTGACTTCATTATAGTATTCTGTAACTGTCATTCGTCCCTGCCTGAGGATACTTAGTTCTGACTCGAGAATATGTATTGGGCGTTTATCGCTATAAATAAAGTCCAATCTAGATAAGATTGCTCGAAAGTTTAAAACGGTGCCATGATTGGTAAGAGCATCATGGGCAGCTCCCAAAATTTTATTTCGTAAAATTGTTAAGGCGATAAAATATTGTTCACTTTGAATTTTATAGAGACTCATTACAGTTTCTGCGGCTTCCCTCCAACCTACATATTGTGTTGGTTCACCCGTGAATTTTGGTAAAGATTTTACCACTTCAAGTGTTGTATCGCATTTTATAGTTGGGTCGATTGTTTGTATTTTATAATCCTCCACAGTGTTTGCATCTGTGGCTAACTTTCCTTCTAAACCTTCTATTTTCCTGCTCACTTCATTTAATTGAACATTTATCAATCTATTTATTAATTCCACTGTTAAGCCGCCTGCTGTGGCTATACTACCTGCAGAAAAATTTGGTGCTGAACCTCCGGTTGCCATGGTTAGATTTATTTCACCAAAGCTATTTATTAAATCTTCCAGATTGTTTAATATTTTTTTTTTTTTAATTCGTGAATCTATCTTACTTTCTATCAATGTTTAAATTTTATATTATTTATATATTTTTTTTTTGAATTCCCTGATCTTAGATTATAATTTTTAATTTAATTTTTTTTTATTGAAAATTAATTTCTTACGAGACTGTCCCGATGGGGTCTTCCTTCTGCGAGGTTGTAGGTTGATCTTCCTTCCTGGACTCAGTAGAAATTATTGGCAATAAAATGCCCTTCCTTCCTTCTTTAATTTTTCCTGTTTCAGCGAGTTGTGATTTTGTTGTTGTTGTTGTAAGAGCTGGTTTGTTTAACTTTTTTTGTTTAGTGCGTTTCTGGTTTTGCTTTATTTTGTGTTCTTGTATTTTTTTTTATTTAAGATTTCGGTCCACCCTTTTTTTAAAGTTCACCTTTAAATGGATTATTTCATTTATTAATTTCCATTTAATTACTGTTAACGACCACTGTCACTTTGTTGTGATGTTTGGTGGATTTTTTAATTTCTCCACTAGAAATGTTGAGTTGTTGGCCGCGCAAGCTCCGTTTATATTTAACTTATTTTTCACTAAATAATTTTTGGAACTTTTTAATTAACGCGGCCCCACGTTGGGCGCCAATTAAATTCGTCGTTAATAAATGAATTAAAAAATTTATTTTTTTAATTTTTAAAACTTGGGTGGTAAACCTTTATTCTTAAACTGAATTAATACAAGACACTTTTTAAATATTGTGAACCGATCGCGGTCTCGGATAAAATAGAACTGAATCTTAATTCTAAAAAATTCTCCAATGAACCTCGGCCAGAAGCTTTCCTTTTCTTAAGCTTCCAGAACTTTAATTTTTGTTTAAAATAAAAGCTTATGCTGAAACTGTCGCATCTCGTTGTGAAATGAAATTATGCTGACCGATGCAATTTGATTGAAAATCGGAACGCAATATGTTCTGAACTTAGAACGCAATACTGTGGGCTTTGAACGGAAAAGTTTGGGCTTCGAACGGAAGCTTGTGTTTACTTTACGATTGGTTTATTTATCTTAGCAGGACGGTCAAGCGCGAAGTAAATGGCAAAGGCAAAGGCAGAGTCTTTAAACAAAGGCAATGTCGCTGAAGGCAAGGGTAACATAGCTGAGATTGAATTCAAAAATTTGTTTATAAATTCCATAAGTGGAACCGTTTCACGGGTTGGATAACTTGCATGTTGCAACTGCAATTGATTTGCAACTATTTAAGCCAAGTGCTTTTGCTTTCCCCCTGGCAGTGTGACTACCGCCAGCCGAGTGCGGAAACCCCGACAATAAGCGGCGGAAAACTGCTGACCACGCTGACTGGGATCAGCAGCTGGGCCCGGGGATCCTACCAGTGCCTGTGCCGAGCGGGATTCTACTCGCTGCGGCATCCGGACGGATTCAACGGCACCATCATGGAGATTGCCTGGCAGGAGCTGCAGGACAATATAAGCAATTACTACACGGAGGTCTTCAAGTGTTTGCCCTGCGCCCCCGGCTGTGACACGTGCAAGTTATCCAACCCGGGAAACGGTTCCACTTATGGAATTTATAAACAAATTTTTGAATTCAATCTCAGCTATGTTACCCTTGCCTTCAGCGACATTGCCTTTGCCGTTGTTTAAGATTCTGCCTTTGCCCTTTCCATTCACTTCGAGGGCCGCGCTTGACCGTCCTGCTAAGATAAATAAACCAATCGTAAAGTAAACACAAGCTTCCGTTCGAAGCCCAAACTTTTCCGTTCAAAGCCCACAGTATTGCGTTCTAAGTTCAGAACATATTGCGTTCCGATTTTCAATCAAATTGCATCGGTCAGCATAATTTCATTTCACAACGAGATGCGACAGTTTCAGCATAAGCTTTTATTTTAAACAAAAATTAAAGTTCTGGAAGCTTAAGAAAAGGAAAGCTTCTGGCCGAGGTTCATTGGATAATTTTTTAGAATTAAGATTCAGTCCTATTTTACCCGAGACCGCGATCGGTTCACAATTTTTAAAAAGTGTCTTGTATTATTTGGATTTAAGAATAAAGGTTTATCACCCAAGTTTTAAAAATAAAAAATAAATTTTTTTAATTCATCTATTAACGACGAATTTAATTGGCGCCCAACGTGGGGCCGCGTTAATTAAAAAGTTCCAAAAATTATTTAGTGAAAATTAAGTTAAATATAAACGGAGCTCGCGCGGCCAACAACTCAACATTTCTAGTGGAGAAATTAAAAAATCCACCAAACATCACAACAAAGTGACAGTGGTCGTTAACAGTAATTAAATGAAAATTAATAAATGAAATAATCCATTTAAAGGTGAACTTTAAAAAAAGGGTGGACCAAAATCTTAAATAAAAAAAATACAAGAACACAAAATAAAGCAAAACCAGAAACGCACTAAACAAAAACAGTTAAACAAACCAGCTCTTACAACAACAAAATCACAGCTCGCTGAAACAAGAAAAATTAAAGAAGGAAGGAAGGGCATTCTGTTGCCAATAATTTATACTGAATCCAGGAAGGAATATCAACCCACAACCTCACAGAAACAAGACCCCATCGGGACAGTCTCGTAAAAAATTAATTTTCAATAAAAAAAAATTAAATTAAAAATTATAATCTAAGATCAGGGAATTTAAAAAAATAATAATAATATAAGATTTAAACATTGATAGAAAGTAAGATAGATTCACGATTTTATAAAAAATATTGAGAAACAATCTGGAAGATTTTATAAATAGCTTTGGTGAAATAAATCTAACCATGGCAACCGGAGGTTCAGCACCAAATTTTTCTGCAGGTAGTATAGCCACAGCAGGCGGCTTAACAGTGGAATTAATAAATAGATTGATAAATGTTCAATTAAATAAAGTGAGCAGGAAAATAGAAGGTTTAGAAGGAAAGTTAGCCACAGATGCAAGCACTGGAGGATTATAAAATACAAATAATCGACCCAACTATAAAATGCGATACAACACTTGAAGTGGTAAAATCTTTACCAAAATTCACGGGGGAACCAACACAATATGTAGGTTGGAGGGAAGCCGCAGAAACTGTAATGAGTCTCTATAAAATTCAAAGTGAACAATATTTTATCGCCTTAACAATTTTACGAAATAAAATTTTGGGATCTGCCCATGATGCTCTTACCAATCATGGCACCGTTTTAAACTTTCGAGCAATCTTATCTAGATTGGACTTTATATATAGCGATAAACGACCAATACATATTCTCGAGTCAGAACTAAGTATCCTCAAGCAGGGACGAATGACAGTTACAGAATACTATAATGAAGAACAATAATACTAATAAAACGGGAAATTATTGGAGTAATAACCAGAATTATAATTGGCCACAAAAGGGAAATTTTTGGCAAAACGATAATCATAATAATAATCAAAAGCAACAAGCCGTCGAGCCAATGGATGTTGATCCATCGATTCAACTCCAGAATAAACCTAGTTACAATCGACATCCGAATAATAATTGGCAGGCAAATAATAATCGAGGTAGATACAATAATAATTATTATCAAAATAATAATCGATTAAATTACTATCGCGCTAATCAAAATAAAGAGCAAACTCAAGCTCAGAAAAGGGAACCAGATGGAACAGTAAATCAGCCAGCTAATAAAATAACCAGATTAAACAATATCAACGAAGATCATTTTTTAGATCATACCCCTACAGGGGAATGCCTTATTTAAATAGGACAGACCGAAAAACCAAGAAGCAGTTAAAGATTTTAATAGGTACAGGAGCCACTGCTTGTTATATAAAAAAGGGAATTTTCGAAAACAAAAATGAGTTATCAATATACAAAAAGGTAACTACAGTTCATGGGTATTCAATTATTAGGTATTACCATATTATATATATATTTGAAACAAGACAATTATTTTATGAAATCGAAGGATTAGAATCTGATCTGCTAATTGGATTTAATTTACTAAGAAAAATTGGAGCTTTAATAAATATAGAAAAGGGAGTATTGGAATATAAAGGGAAAACAGAAAAGTTAAAATATTATGATAATGAGGAAAAAAATGAAATAAGTTTAATTGAAGAAAATAATATTCTTCCGTTAAAAGAATTTATTATAAAAAAATATTTTGATGAAAAAAATAGCGAAAACACAGATTTATTATTTGTGGAAAATAGTGAAAAAAGCTTGGGAATTCAAAATCCTGAGAGTGCCGACGAAGTAAATACCGTCAATAAAAGTACAAATATCTTGGGAATTCCAAATCCTGAGAGTGCCGACGAAGTAAATACCGTCAATAAAAATACAAATATCTTGGGAATTCAAAATCCTGAGAGTGCCGACGAAGTCAATACCGTCAATAAAAATACAAATATCTTGGGAATTCAAAATCCTGAGAGTGCCGACGAAGTAATTACCGTCAAATCAAATAAATAAAAATCGTTTGAAATATAAAAAAATTGCATGCCCGCCGTCGTTGAGTTATCCGACAAACAACAGATAAACAATATAGGTTCTGATCAATTAGACGGACTAAAGGAAAAAATAGTTCTCTATATTGAAAAAGAGCATTCAAAGATAAATATGCAAATTCCTTTTAGAACAGACATAAAGGGGGAAATAAATCTTATTCACGACAGGCTAATATACGGGAAACAATATCCGTACGCTTTTTCTGTCACCGACTTCGTGAACAGCGAAATCAGTAGAATGTTAGCAGAGGAAATTATAAGGCCTAGTCGAAGCCCTTATAATTCACCAGTTCTGGTAGTACCAAAGAAAGGAGAAAATCAAGACGGAAGCCTTAAATTAAGACTCGTCTTTGACTATAAAAAATTAAATGAAAATACCATACCTGACAGGTATTCAATGCAAGACCCATCAGTAATTCTATCTAATTTGGGAAAAGCAAGATATTTTTCAACAATAGATTTAGAATCAGGTTTTCATCAGATATTAATGAAAGAATCTGATGTAGAAAAAACATCCTTTTCAATAAATAATGGAAAATACGAATTTTTAAGAATGCCATTCGAACTAACAAATGCACCAAGAATTTTTCAGAGAGCAATGAACGACATCCTAAGAGAACAAATTGGGAAAACATGTCATGTCTACATGGACGACATTATAATATTCTCAAACTCGATTGAACAACATTATAAAGACTTAAACAAAATTATAAATATATTATTAAAGGCAAACATGAAAATCTCTTTAGAAAAATCAAGGTTTTTTAAACGTGAAACCAGTTTTCTAGGATACATCGTATCTTATAACGTCATCAAGACAGACCCAGAAAAAATTGACACCATAATTAAATATCCGCTTCCAAAAAATATTCGGGAACTAAGAAGTTTCTTAGGCCTTACGGGCTGTTATAGAAAATTTGTTTTAAATTACGCCTCTATAGCCAAACCTCTAACAAAATATCTTGGAGGTCATAATGGCAAAATTTCAAAAAGAATGTCAACAAAAATGTTAATTCAGCTGGATGACCCAGCTATTAAAGCTTTTAACGAGCTGAAAGAAAATCTCATTGCTCAAGTAGAATTAGTTCAACCGGATTATAATAAAAAATTTACCCTGACCACCGACGCTTCGGACGTCGCAATTGGTGCAGTATTATCTCAAAAAGGTACACCAATTACTTTAATTCAAAAACCTTGACTAAAACGGAACAAGTTTATGCAACTAATAAGAAGGAACTTTTAGCCATAGTATGGGCTCTTAATGGGCCTTAAACCAGTTTAAGCAACAATTGCTATTAGCAACGGGGAGGTATACAATACATGAGTAGATTAATATATTCGAAAATACCAGACATATAATAGAATTTGACACTCCCGAAAATTTGATATCAATCTTAAGAGAATATATTCCTCCTAATTTAACGGTAGGTATTCATTGTACTTTAGAGGACTTTTATAGAATTCAAAAACCACTTAAAGATAATTTTGTGAATAAATTTTTGTATACAAAAATATTTGTCCAAGATGTAGAAACTCCTGAGGACAGAGCACTTATAATCGAAGAAACACATTGCAGAGCACACAGGGGACTTGACGAAAATTATAAACAAATCAGTAGATTGTATTATTGGCCAAACTTACTTACAAAATTAAAAGAATATATAAAAAATTGTAAAATTTGCAATGAAAACAAATATAACAGACACCCAACTAAAATTCCAATTGGAGAAGCCCCAATCCCGACTAAAGAAGGCGAAAATTTACACATCGACATTTATTACGCGCAAAGTTTTACTTTCATAACTTGTATTGACGCTTACTCAAAATTTTTAGTAGTAAAAGAAATCCAAAATAAATTAAATATCGAAAACAAAGTAATAGAACTTCTTCAACAATTTCCACAAGCCAAAGTAATAATGATCGATAATGAACCAATTCACCTCGGCCCAATTTAAATCTTTTGCACAAAGGTGCGGTTTAACTTAACATTACGCAGACCCGAGGCACAGTACCTCAAACGGACAAGTTGAAAGGGCACATTCTACACTAACAGAATTAGCTCGATGCATTAAAGAAGAATTTAATCTAACCGACTATTCCGAAATAAGAATAAGAGCCGCTCAAGAATATAATCAGAGCATTCATTCTACAACGAACCAAAAACCTTTTGACGTACTATATAATGAAATAGAGCACGATAACATTCCTCAAATTTTAAAAAATACACAAGAGAAAATGTTAGAAGCACATAATAAAAACAGAAAAGAAAAAGTATATCATGTAGGGCAGGTAGTTTATGAAAAGAAACACGGGGAAAGAAATAAACCTAAAACTAGATATAAAAAACAAGTAGTTAAAGAAAATTTACCTAACAAAATAATAATCAACAATAGAAATATAAATATTCACAAAGATAATATAAAATTCTAAAAATTTATATGTTAATTTTTTTTCCTTTTCCAGAAAATGTTTTATCAGGTGCTCAAGGTGTAGTACCTTGTTTTATTAACAAAATCAGAAATAATTGACTATACAAGTCACGAGTATCTTTTATTCAAGGACAATAAAGACGTAACTAACTTAAGTTTTTATAAAGAAATAATAAAATTGGAATGAGATAATATAAAAAGGGATACTAATAAAAGGTCACAATGGGAAATTAAATATGACATAGAAGTAATCGAATTAATTTTATCTCAATTAATATCAACTAGGTCAAAAAGGGGGATAAATGAGACAGGCACTGTGTGGAAATGGTTAGCTGGAACTCCGGATCATGATGATTTTATTAAAATACAGAATAAAATCGATGAATTAATTGAAAATAATAACAAGCAATTTATTATCAATTCCAAACTGTTTAAAGAAATAGAATCTCTTTCAGATGAATTTAAAAATGTTTTTATTGATTAAGATTTACCACTGCGAAAACAATTGCAAAATTTAATTGACACAATCACACTAGCAAAAATTTACGTTTTTAATACCAAAATATTAAACAATGATTACATCATGGAAATATTAAAACATGAACAAAAATCAGTAATTATCGCTGACTTAATGGACATCTCTGTTTTTAAAATCGCACTGCATAAGGAACTTGTAATAATTTATATAAAATACCCAATAATAAAAAACAGATGCGAAATATATTACGCTAGAGCGATTTCCCAAATCGATGGGAAACTAGTATTAAGCAACCAAGTCGCAAAATGCGCCAATATGTTTTATGAAATGTCTAACTTTAAGAACGAACTTTTTAAAAATTATTGCATTTTAAAAAATGAAAAAACTTGTTTTACCCGCTTATTAAATGGCGAGAAATCCACTTGTAAAAAAATAAGAGAGAAAAATATAAAAATAGACATCATACAAGATGGTGCCATTCTTATTGTTTGGTCATCTCACTGTTTGTTTTGTTTTCTATGGTCGTTGCGATGCCGACTATCGAAAGCTGCGCGCAGGGGCGTAGCACAGCTGATAATCGCTAATAAATTACCCCCTACAAGTCGGCAAGCAACGATCATACAACAAAATACTAGATTAAAAAACTACTAGATTACCATAAAATACTAACTCTAGATACCAATGTAATAGGGAAGATCTGAAACGATCGAGTTGGTAACATTGTTGATTAGAAAAAGCTCTTGAAATAAACGCACAATTTACATACATAGATGACGGCTAAGCAATGTTTTAAATAAAACCAGTGGATTCGCGAAGTTGCATATTTACTCCTGCTTCCTGAGCTAACATTGGCGCCCCCGGGTGGACTCACTGGTTCTTGGCCGTCTTCTAAACTTCGGATTTGCGTATTGTTATAAGTTGGCAAATCACCAAGAGTTATATAACAAGTGCACGCGGCCAATTCGCGTTACGCAACAAGTGCATCGGCATCGCACATTGGGTGCATGGTCCAAGTTGGAGACGCATTTACGCGCCCGTGCAACTTTAATTTCATCTTTCGTTGTTGGAGCGCCCGCACAGCCGGAGCGCAGTACCCACGTACATCTCGGCGTAGAGGGAGCGCACGTCGGCTGCGTCCATCTCCTCGCCACATTCTCGTCGGCACCCATAGAGAGGTGCAATAGAACGTCGTCGTCATTTCGTCACAGGAGAGCATCAGCGGGCTTCAACCTAACCTCGTCGGAAACACCGAGAAGTACAGCGATCCGTATTGTATATGGTAAAGTGGCCTACGTAAATATATGCAAACTTTATTTCCATCACTTGCACAAACACATATCATAATTCACTTGGCTTTCAGTCACATACACACACAAAGGCCCACCCAACATATACACACACACACATTCGGTCTTGCTTAATCTGCCTGGCCCCAATCTTCGCGCGCTCTTTGGTTGTGTCGGTCTTTACGCCTTCCTTGCTCCAATCGCGCATAGCCTGGCTGAGGATTTAGTACGGTGGGACAGTGCAGACATTCGATCGCTACCAGCAGCATTGCATTGGCATTTGCTTGTTAGAAACAATCTAAAAACGGGAAGTTGCTAGTCACAATGGGTGGAAGTCGGAAACGTTTTGGCAGAACTCCCTCAGCGGAGGACGACACAAACGAATTGCTGGAACAGCTTGAGCGGAATAAGAATCATATAATTAGAATTGAGGCCACAGTTCGTGGTCAAGTAACTCCCCCTAATGCGTGCGAAATGGAATGTCGTTTAGGTATTTTAAATGGATACATCGAAAAGGCGTTCGAGTTGCAACAACAATTAGAGGCAATTAATAACGAATTAGCATGTAGAGAGGAGTTAGAAGAATTATGTGTATCCGCAAAGGCATTATTAATGTCAAATTGTAACCGGCCCGAAGGAGAAAGAAATCATTCTACCTTCGCAAATAACAGTAGTTTAAACTCTTCAGCAAGTCACAGCAGAATGCTACCACAAATGAAACTCCCAAAATTCGACGGCAACTATGCCGAGTTCAAAAATTTTATAGGTTTATTTAACAGCTTAGTTCACGATGACGAATCTCTATCAAATGTTGAAAAGTTTAATCATCTGTTATCCTGTTTAGAGAAGGAAGCCTTAGGAACAGTAAAGACTTACCAGATCACAGAAGCAAATTACGCAAAGGCCCATGCGGCCTTGGTCAGGGTTTATGATAATCCGTGCCTAATATACTTTAAAAGTATTTCTCGATTGTTTGAAATCCCAACAATGCAAGCGCCATCCGCCTCGGCGTTGCGATCCCTTATCGACACTGTAACTGCTATATATGAATCTCTTCTCTCGCTCGGCAACGAGAAAACTCTCGCCAGCGCAATGATAATTCACATCGTCATGTCTAGAGTAGATCCCAAAACGCGGTCGCGATGGGAAGAGCAACTTAGTTACGATTCTAATCCGTTATGGAAAGATTGCTCAGAGGCGCTTAATAAACGATACCAACACTTAGCGGCTGAGGAATCCACGACAGGCAGAAAAGCTCCCAAACAGGGACAGCTAGGGAACAAGCCCAGATATAGCAAAGCGGCATTAGCAGTTTCCCGACCTGTCGAAGAACTTAAGTCTAAATGTTGCTTCTGCAAGTCAGACAGCCATTTCATCCAGAGTTGTACATCTTACGCTAATATCTCGGTAGAAGCTCGGTTCAAGTTCGCAAAGAATGCACCACTTTGCATCAATTGTCTACGCAGAGGACATAGTGTCGCAACATGCCAGTCATCTCGTTGTCGAATTTGTACGAAGGCTCATCACACACTTCTGCATCGGTATACCTCAACCTCCCAAGTACCGTCGAGCAATCAATTGTCATCGCCTATTGACAATCAGGTAGCCCAACAGTCACTAAGTGCCTCGGTTAGTCAGCCTATGCCGCAAAAGGTAGATCACGTCTTACTTGCAACGGCCCTTGTCGAGGTTCAAAGTCAGTCAGGAGCCAAGCTGTGCGCTAGGATTTTGCTAGACTCAGGGTCACAGGTTAATTTTATAACGGAGGAATTAGTAAATAATCTGCAATTAAAACGATACCGGCATGAGGCTAAATTCTCAGGCATTGGGAATTCCGCGTGTTCAGCTAGCTTCGCAGTCCAGACGACAATTGGGTCGCGATTAAACTCCTTCGAAGCGGCAGTTGAATGCATAATTTTACCGTCAATCTCAGGGTATCGTCCAGAAGCAACCGCAATATCTTCCGATTGGATTCGTAATGATATCTCCTTAGCAGACCCTTACTTTAACAAGCCCAAACGCGTCGACATGCTGATCGGCGCTGAGTTGTTTTTCGACTTGCTTAGGGAAGGACAAATACGTCACAAGCACTCAGGTCCAACTCTACAAAATACTGTCTTTGGCTGGGTAGCGTCAGGGACCTATAAAGAAAATCCGCCCGCACGATGTATCTCATACTCCACTCTAGTAGCTACTGAGGACAACAATTTGGATCACACGCTAAGGAAGTTCTGGGAAATTGAAAGAATACCCGATTTAACAAAATCGCAGCTCTATACCCCTGATCAAGTGTTGAGTGAAAAATCGTTTGCTAGCACCGTCTCGCGTGACTCTACAGGAAAATTTGTAGTTAGCCTGCCTTTCAAATCGAGTCCTTCGTGTCTCGGTTCCTCGTATGAAACTGCACGACGACGGTTTTTGTCCTTAGAACGGCGTATGAAAGGGAACCCAACAAATCATTCGTTGTATATCCAGTTTTTGAAGGAATACTTAGCTCTCGGTCACATGGAGGCTACAGATAATAGGATACCCAACGAGCCTCATTATTTTATACCGCATCAGTGCGTTCTTCGACCTGAAAGCTCTTCAACTAAATTAAGAGTCGTATTCGACGCGTCATGCAAAACCACTTCCCAAATTTCATTGAATGAAATTCTCTTGGTAGGGCCAACAATTCAGCCTTGCCTGTATGCCACGCTGCTTAAATTCCGGTTCCATAAATTTGCTATGTCGGCAGACATTACTAAAATGTACAGACAAGTGGTATTAGATGAGACCCATAGAAAGTTCCAGTTAATTGTATGGCGTGAGACCCCTCAAGACCCTCTACAAATTTATCGGCTTAACACCGTTACGTATGGTACGGCAAGTGCTCCTTTCCTTGCAATACGGTGTTTGAAGCAGCTAAGCGAGATCTACTCCGAATCTCTTCCCTTAGCTTCACAGGCTCTAGCAAATGATTTTTACGTCGATGACTTGTTAACAGGGGCCGATTCCATTCGTGAGTTAAGGAAATTGCGAGGGGAAATCACAGAGATTTTAGATTCCGCAGGGTTCGTCTTGGCTAAGTGGGCGTCGAATTGTACCCCCAACGAACGACAGGTCGCCGAGCCAGAAGTCCTGCATCGTTGGAAGACGGTGTCATCTTGCTTTACAGATTTAGAAACGTTAAACATCCCTCGGCATGTCGGAACTCAGTTTGGCGGCACTTATCAAATCCACGGATTTGCGGACGCGTCAACAGATGCTTACGGTTGTTGTCTGTACGTAAGGTCAGTGACCTCAGAGGGAATAAAAGTTAGGTTGCTAACAGCCAAATCTAGGGTAGCACCGATCAATAGACTTAGTATTCCACGACTAGAACTCTGTGCGGCTCACCTCTTAGCGAAGTTATGGAGTGATGTGCAAACGCTTAATCTTTACCGCGTCGAGCAGGTTACTATGTGGTCGGATTCTGAAGTTGTTCTCTTCTGGTTGCGCACTCATCTGTCAAAACTTAAAACATTCGTCGCAAATAGGGTTTCGGCTATTCACGAACTGGCTCCAACTGCAGTCTGGCGACACGTCCCGACTACCTTCAATCCAGCGGACCTACCCTCTCGAGGGACTACGGTCAAAGATCTCGATACGACGCTATGGTTTGAAGGCCCTTCGTTTTTGTCCATGGACTCGACTCATTGGCCAGTTAATCAGCACTTGGCTGACACGCCCCTCGAAAGCCAACTCGAAATGAAACCGCCAGTAATCGCCCATACGGTTGCTGTCGTCTCAAATCATCCGCTACTACAATTAGTTGAAAATTCTTCTTCCTATGTGAAGGTTGTGAGAATTACAACATTTATCTTTCGTTTTGTTTACGGCAGGGCCTGGAAATTGTGGAACGACCACGTCCTATCAGCCACCGAGCTTAGTTTTTCGTTCTCTTATATCGCGCAGGCTGTTCAGCGTGAATCGTTTGCAGACGAATTCAATAAATTAAAGAAAAATTTGCCATTACCCAGTTCTTACCAAAAACTTAGCCCATTAATCAGCAACGAAACTTTCGGAACCCGTACTTTAACATTGGTGCGGGTGGGCGGTCGACTAGCGCACGCGGATCTAGAACCCAGTGCCAAATTCCCAATATTAATGCCTAAAGGGAATCGTTTTGTCAAATTGTACATCGAGCACCTGCACTATGCTAATTGCCATGCAGGACCACGAGCCCTAGTCGGCCTGCTTCGGCAGACAATTTGGTTGATCAATGCACGACGCGAGTGCGGTGCTGTTGTGCGCCGATGCACGCACTGCTTCCGGTATAAGCCACGGTTAATGTCGCAAATAATGGGAAATCTGCCTCTTGACCGTGTCAGAATCAGTCGACCCTTTAGAATAAGCGGAGTCGATCTCTTCGGTCCAATCCGAGTGTCGCTAGGAGTGCGGGGCAAGGCAGCGTTAAAAATGTATGTCGCAGTATTCATATGTTTTTCAACGAAAGCGGTTCACCTAGAACTATTGAAGGATCTCACTTCTAACTCATTTATCCTCTGTCTCAGCAGATTTGTTGGGCGGCGCGGCCCGCTCGATCGACTCTACTGCGACAATGCAACCAATTTTGTTGGTTCCTCACGGCTGCTTCAGGAGATGGCCTCCGATGTCCGCAGCACAGTGGGAACGTACGGCGTCCATCACCAGGTTGAGTTTGTCTTCATTCCGCCCCGGTCGCCTCATTTCGGGGGCCTATGGGAGGCCGCCGTCAAGTCCGCCAAACACCTCTTTTTGAGGGCCGTCGGAAACGCCTTGCTGAAGGAGGACGAAGTCCAGACGATCCTGGTTGAAGTGGAAGCAGTGCTTAACTCGCGTCCGCTAGTAGCTGACAGCAGCAGCCCTAACGACGGAGAGGCTATTACTCCAGCCCACTTTCTGGTAGGCACCACGCTCGCTGCTCTACCCCCAGGATCGGCACCTCCTCATCCGGACGACGACCTAACTCATCTACAACGCTGGCAGCTTATATCAGCCATCAAGCGACGGTTTTGGCGAGACTGGTCCCGTGACTACATAGCTGGGCTGCAGCAAAGAGTTAAGTGGACAAAGGAATCGGCCAACCTTCTACCAGGAACCATCGTCGTCATCAAAGAGGACAATTTACCGCCCCAGAAGTGGCTGCTCGGCAGAGTCACCGAAGTAACGCACGGATCGGATGGCAAGGTGCGCGTTGCTCTAGTAAAAACCAAGCAAGGCGTATACAAACGCTCAGTACATCATCTGGCACCTCTTCCCATTAATTGAAGGCCTACAGCGCTTCAACGCGGGCGATGTTTGGTCATCTCACTGTTTGTTTTGTTTTCTATGGTCGTTGCGATGCCGACTATCGAAAGCTGCGAGCAGGGGCGTAGCACAGTTGATAATCGCTAATAAACTACCCCCTACAAGTCGGCAAGCAACGATCATACAACAAAATACTAGATTAAAAAACTACTAGATTACCATAAAATACTAACTCTAGATACCAATGTAATAGGGAAGATCTGAAACGAGCGAGTTGGTAACATTGTTGATTAGAAAAAGCTCTTGAAATAAACGCACAATTTACATAGATGACGGCTAAGCAATGTTTTAAATAAAACCAGTGGATTCGCGAAGTTGCATATTTACTCCTGCTTCCTGAGCTAATGGTAACAATATTGTGAACAACTCTCATTTAAACGGTTCATTTTTGATAACATTTAATGGTACAACCGAAATAAATAATATTTCTTATACCAATTTGGAAAACAAAATTCTTTACTACTTAACTACGAACCACTTCAAAAACTATGAAATATCCGATTACATATTATCAAATAACTCAGAACTTTCTTTAGATAATATAAACATTTTAAATCCTTTCATTAAAATTAATAATACCAAAATATCACTTACTTTTATATTATTAATTTTAATCATTATATATTTGATTTTTTTACTTATTATAAAATACAAAAATGTCATATTATTTGTAACCAAAAAACAACGGCCAGAACCAGAAAAACCTATTAACCAAGAAAATTTTTTAACAGAATTAAGAGATCAATAAAATGAATTCCATATTGAATCGGGACGATCCATTTTAGAAGGGGGAGAGTTATCCAACCCGTGAAACGGTTCCACTTATGGAATTTATAAACAAATTTTTGAATTCAATCTCAGCTATGTTACCCTTGCTTTCACCGACATTGCCTTTGCCTTTGTTTAAGATTCGGCCTTTGCCTTTGCCATTCACTTCGAGGGCCGCGCTTGACCGTCCTGCCAAGATAAATAAACCAATCGTAAAGTAAACACAAGCTTCCGTTTGAAGCCCAAACTTTTCCGTTCAAAGCCCACAGTATTGCGTTCTAAGTTCAGAACATACTGCGTTCCGATTTTCAATCAAAGTGCATCGGTCAGCATAACTTCATTTCACAACGAGATGCGAAAGTTTCAGCATAAGCTTTTATTTTAAACAAAAATTAAAGTTCTGGAAGCTTAAGAATAGGAAAGCTTCTGGCCAAGGTTCATTGGATAATTTTTTAGAATTAAGAGTCAGTCCTATTTTATCCGAGGACGCGATCGGTTCACAGTTTATAAAAAGTGTCTTGTATTAATTGAGTTTTAAGAATAAAGGTTTATCACCCGAGTTAGGATAGGTTAGGTTAGGGCGGCTGACACACTTAGACCTCAATGGGTCCGTTGTGATACCGCATGATCTCGTTTCTTCCTTCTCTAGGGTCCCGTTTCTAGTAGTTTCAGCCTGTGTTAAGCTGATCAGCATGTCTGTCGGGTCACGCAGCCGCAGCAGCCAACTAACTTCTTAATTCGATCTCTTATATTAATGGCATCGCGAAAAGTAGCTCTCTTTATCTAGCTCTCTCGTCTTTCGTGTACTTGCATTTTTCGGCCCAGCTTTCGGCTGGCTGTCCGTTTGTAAAATCAGTACGAATTCTGATCTCGACATAAAACGCATTCTCGTCTCGCCTGCTGTACTCTCTCTCGCTAATAAATTGTTAACAAGCCTAAAGCAACCTGAAATTCGTATTTTAATTTAGCAACAACTAATAAAAAAGCTTATTAGTTCAACATTGGTGACCCCGACGTGATTTGTGCATAAATAATACTAAGTGCAAATCATATACATAAGTCTATTTATTGACTTTTTTCATTCCTGCTTCTGCGGTGCATTGGCGTAGCAACAATCATAAGGCCTTAAATGCAGTGAGCGCTATAAATAAATAGCAGTTGGTGATTGCGGAAATTTACACATAAGGCGCAAAATCAGCTATACATAGAAGCGTACATAGCCAAGTAACGGGCTGTTATTCCCTCGTTTGCTTTGCGCTCATCTTCCCGCTGGAGCCGAATTTCGGGCATTTCGTCTGCTGTTGTTGTTGTAGCCATGCCTACGGGAGCTTTTGGAGATGTTACCGCTGATGCAAACAGGGCAATATTTTTAAAGCGCAAGGCAACGGCTTTATTTAATAGAGTGGAGCGCTTAGTGGATTCCCTATCAAGTGCGGCGTTAACTTCATGCGACGAATCCGGTCTTCATGTGAGGTTAGAGTTGATTGATGAGCTTCAAGAGTCATTTAAAAAGGTGCTCGGTGAGCTCGAAGAGTTGGATTTAGAGGAAATTGAAAGTGATTTAAGTGAGAAATTTGATGACATTCTCGTAACTCTGAAGTCATCGGTTCGATCCGAAATTTCAAAGCGCACCTCACAGCTTCTTTCGCATTCAACTTTTGCTGACGGCATCACTCCGGGAGTTTTCGGCCCCCAGCAGCGTCAGCCTCGACATAGGGCAGCATTGCTGCCCCCACTGGAGCTTCCAAAATTCGCTGGAGGTTATGCAAATTGGTCTGACTTTTATTCTATGTTTACCACGATCATAGATAGTCATCCGGACCTCACCAACGTAGAAAAGCTGCAGCATCTACGATCATGCCTGAGGGACGCAGCGTTGGAAACTATTCGCTCATTGGAAATTTCGGATGGCAACTACGCAATTGCTTTAGATTTGCTGAAAAATAGATTTGATAATCGACGTTTGGTTTTTCAGGCACACATTATTGAGATCCTGGGACTAAAGGCGGTGCAGAGTGGTTCCGTCTCGACACTTCGGGATCTGTCCGATAAATTCAATGCTCATATTCGTGCTCTCAAGGGACTGGGCACGACAGAACAAATCGCAGGATGCATCATCGTCCAAGTTCTGTTCCAAAGGTTGGATCCGGCAAGTCAGGCAAAGTGGGAAGAGCGTTTAGAGGACCCTGCCTTCGTCAATTTAATTCCTACGTGGGAGTCAATGGCATCATTTCTGGAGCAGCGATGCAGGACGTTGGAGACTATGGATTTCGCCATGGCAAACTATACGCCGGGCAATCAGGTGGGAAGTAACAGAATACCCAATGCGCGTAGATCAGCATTTGTTGCCTCGAACGCTAACCCCTGGATTTGTATATTCTGTAATGATACAGGGCATTCCATTTCTTATTGTCAGAATTTTAAAATCCTGTCTCCTGCGAATAGGCTTCAAGAAGCGAAGCGGCTCGGTCTTTGCATAAATTGTCTTAAGGTTGGTCATCAAGTTCGGCAATGCAACTCTAGTAGTTGTCGTTCATGCGGATCTAAGCACCACACCCTGCTTCACCTGGGAAACTCACCTTCTTTTCCTTCACAAGAAGGAGCACAGCTTCAAGAAGCACTTCCTTCTGCTTCACCCTCTGCACTGCCTTCCACTTCGACTGCTCTTATTGCACAGGAATTTAGTAATGATATTGTGCTCTTAGCAACGGCTAGCATTTTAGTAAAAAACCGTTCTGGGGTTTTCGTTCCCTGTCGAGCTCTACTCGATTCGGGCTCCCAACTGCATCTAATAACGTCCCGATTCGCAAATCAGCTTCAAGTAAAGAAAGTAAAATCCTCAGCATCTGTAACTGGAGTTGGAGATTCCAGTTTTGTGACGGACGGTCACTCGGTCAATATTACGATTCAGTCCCGAACTTCCGAATACTCGGCCAACATTACCGCGGTGATTGCTCCGAACATAACAGAGCGACAGCCTAGCTTCAACGTCGACATTGGCAGCTGGAACATACCCAAAAATATACAGTTAGCTGACCCAAGGTTTTATGCTCCCCAGCGGGTGGATCTTTTAATCGGAGCCAGCCTCTTTTTCGAGATGTTGTGCGTTGGCCAAATCAAGCTCCCACCTGGATTACCCCTAATTCAAAAGACGCGTCTGGGTTGGGTTGTTTCTGGAGGCTATGGCCTTTCCAATGGCTCGGTTTTAATGTCGTCTCAAGATGAACTTCTCGCTAGTAGAGAGAATAGTTTCGATCGGTTAGATGATCTTCTTCGACGATTTTGGGAAGTGGAAAGCTGCGCCGAGCCAATTATACGCGCTACTAAGGAAGAATTGGACTGTGAAGCACATTTCGTAAGACACGTCAATCGTTTGCCAGCTGGTGATTATTCTGTTCGGCTGCCTGCCAAGTTTAATCTAGATCTTTTGGGAGAATCCTACCAGCAAGCTTATCGAAGATTCTTGTCCCTAGAGAGAAAGTTGAATCGTCAGCCATCTTTGAAGGCTCAATATGCAGCATTCATAAAAGAATACCTCGATCTAGGACATATGTCATCAGTTTCTGCCGCTGACATTGGGTTGTGCCGATACTTCTTGCCTCATCATTGCGTCATAAAGAAAGATAGCTCCACTACAAAGCTTCGCGTAGTTTTTGATGGATCGGCAGCCAGTTCCTCAGGCTATTCTCTCAACGATGTTCTTATGGCAGGCCCTGTTATTCAGCCTAAGCTGTTCCAGATTCTTCTACGGTTTCGTTCACACCCAGTAGCAATCACAGGAGACATTTGCAAAATGTACCGTTGTGTTAGGGTTCAGCCTGAGGACAGCCATTTGCAATGCATTTTGTGGAGGGATTCCCCCCAGGATCAATTGCGAGTGTTTAAGCTAGACACCGTTACTTATGGCACGAAGCCAGCATCATTTCTGGCTGTGCGAGCTATGCATCAGTTGGCAGCAGACGAGCATACAGCGTTTCCGCTTGGGGCTGAGGTCATACGTCGCGATTTTTATGTGGATGATTTGATATCTGGAGCCAAGTCCAAGGAAGAGGCAGTCATCATTATGGATCAGGCATCAAAACTTCTAGCCAAGGGAAAATTTAAGCTTAGAAAGTGGTGCTCAAATGTGTCAGCTGTTTTGGATGGAGTTGCAGACAAGGATAAGGAGTCCTATTTGAAGTTTGATGATGGCACTGATTTTGCAAAAACCTTAGGTCTCGCTTGGGATCCAGTTTCTGACCAACTATTGTTTTCCTTTTCGGTCTTACAGTCAACATCAAGCCCCTGCAGGCGATCTGTCCTGTCTGCAATAGCGCGATTCTACGATCCTCTCGGGTTGGTTGGACCTGTGATCACCAAATCGAAAATTTTCCTTCAACAACTGTGCAAGGAGAAGTTATCCTGGGATGAAAGCCTTCCTGAATCACAGAATACAGAATGGAGTGCTATATGTACGAGTTTTGGGCAGATTAGACATGCGTCATTTCCTCGGCTGGTTCGTTCTCCAAACTCTGAGAGTGAAATTCATGGATTTTGTGATGCCAGCATAGAAGCATATGGTGCGTGTGTCTACATCGTTTGCAACGGTCGATCTCAATTACTTTGCTCAAAGTCAAGGGTAGCCCCCTTGAAAACACTCACTGTGCCCAAGTTGGAACTGTGTGGGGCGGAGCTCCTGTCTAGGCTCATCGCAGAAGTGTCTGGGACGAATGCATTTGAGGGAAAGGTTTATTGCTGGAGCGACTCTGCTGTTGCGCTTTCATGGATCCGGGACGAGCCGTCCAGATTCAATATCTTTGTAGCGAACCGAGTAGCTGCCATTCAGGAGCTAACTGAGTCAGTGGAGTGGCGATATGTTCCAACTTCTTTAAACCCAGCTGATATTCTCTCCCGAGGTGCTTTTCCTGCTGAGCTCAACGAGTCTCCTCTCTGGACTCATGGACCAAAATTCCTCTGTGGTCCCAAAGCTGACTGGCCGACCCCAATCACTGCTGAAAAGCCAACGCTTGAGGTTCGCCGGAGGATCCTGCTAATAAAATCTCCATATGAAGACATAGTGTCCAGTTCCAAATTTGCCAACTCCTTTGCTGCCCTTCAAAGAGTTTTCGGATACGTCTATAAGTTTAGTAATCGCATCCATCGCCCTACGCTCACGGTGTCTGACCTTCAAGGCGGTACACTGCTGTTGCTTCGTCTTGTCCAGCGCTCACATTTATGGGATGACATCAAATCATTGCAGTCAAAGGGAATGGTGCACTCCTCCAGCTCGCTCGCATCTCTTTCGCCATTCATTGACCAATTTGGGCTTCTTAGAGTGGATGGCCGGCTGAGGAATTCTTCTCTGGATTTTAATGGGCGTCATCCAATTATATTACCACGGAGTCATTCGGTCACTATTGCCATTATTACTCACTTTCATGAACGCAATCTGCACACTGGGCCACGGGCATTACTTGGCATAATTCGATCCCAATATTGGCCTATTGGGGGGAGAAAGACGGTAATGAAGGCGGTAAACAAGTGCATTAGATGCTTTCGAATGAAGCCTCGAGTAGTGGAGCATATAATGGCGGATCTTCCAAAGGAACGACTTGATGGATCTCATGCATTCGAAGTCACTGGCATTGACTTTTGCGGGCCATTTCTCTACAAGTCAGAGGTGCGAAGCAAGCCTCCAGTAAAATGCTACGTTTGTGTCTTCATTTGCTTCGCCACGAAGGCTATTCATCTGGAGTTGGTCAAGGATCTCTCTACGGTATCTTTTCTACATGGCCTCAAACGATTTATATGCACTAGAAGAAGGCCGCGGCAGATTTGGTCTGATAATGCAACCAACTTTGTTGGAGCTCGCAATGAGCTGCTCGAGCTAAGGCGTCTTTTCCTCAGCAGTGATCATCAGAGAGCTACATTGGACTTTTGCCTAGCGGAGGCTATTGATTGGTGTTTCATTCCTCCTAGGTCGCCACACTTTGGCGGTCTTTGGGAAGCGGCTGTGAAGATCGCTAAGCATCATTTCTACCGCGCTGTTGGCACTGCTGTTTTAGCCTTTGAGGAGCTGCGGACCCTGGTGTGTCACATTTCGGCGGTTGTTAATTCTCGACCATTAGTCTCGATTTCAGAAAACCCAGCTGATCTGGATGTATTAACCCCAGCACATTTTTTGAATGGTGGTCCGCCTTCTTCTTTCGTCGAGCCGGATGTGACCAGTCTTAACTTCAATCGCTTGGATGGATGGCAACGCGTGGCATACTTGCAGCAGATCTTTTGGTCCCGATGGAAGGAAGAATACTTAACATTACTGCAGCAGCGCTCCAAGTGGCGCACCCCAAAACCTGGCCTGGTTGTCGATGACTTAGTTCTGGTCAAGGACGAAAACTTGCCTCCCATGAAGTGGCCCCTCGCCCGAGTGATCGAGCTTCTCTTCGGTGGAGATGGGGTTGCTCGAGTTGCCGTTCTGAAGACAGCATCAGGAGTGACAAAGCGAGCAGTAAACAAGCTGTGTCTGCTACCCCTTAAGGATGATGTTGAAACCCAGGCTTCCAACGGGGGGAGTATGTCGGGTCACGCAGCCGCAGCAGCCAACTAACTTCTTAATTCGATCTCTTATATTAATGGCATCGCGAAAAGTAGCTCTCTTTATCTAGCTCTCTCGTCTTTCGTGTACTTGCATTTTTCGGCCCAGCTTTCGGCTGGCTGTCCGTTTGTAAAATCAGTACGAATTCTGATCTCGACATAAAACGCATTCTCGTCTCGCCTGCTGTACTCTCTCTCGCTAATAAATTGTTAACAAGCCTAAAGCAACCTGAAATTCGTATTTTAATTTAGCAACAACTAATAAAAAAGCTTATTAGTTCAACAATGTCTTCCACCCGGAAGACTTAATAAAGGCACTTATGCTTTTGAGATTAATCTCCGATATTTCGGTAAGATCGTCGATGAAGGGGCTTCCTAAGTGTTTCAGTCTGAGTCTGCATAGGGCTGCGCAGAAGCAGAGAAGGTGTTCTACCGTTTCCACTTCTTCCACTAAGTCAGCAAATTGCATCGGTCAGCATAATTTCATTTCACAACGAGATGCGAAAGTTTCAGCATAAGCTTTTATTTTAAACAAAAATTTAAGTTCTGGAAGCTTAAGAAAAGAAAAGCTTCTGGCCGATGTTCATTGCATAATTTTTTAGAATTAAGAGTCAGTCCTATTTTATCCGAGACCGCGATCGGTTCACCGTTTATAAAAAGTGTCTTGTATTAATTGAGTTTTAAGAATAAAGGTTTATCACCCGAGTTAGGTTAGGTTAGGTTAGGGCGGCTGTCGGACTATAGTCCGACACACTTAGACCTCAATGGGTCCGTTGTGATACCGCATGATATCGTTTCTTCCTTCTCTAGGGTCCCGTTTCTAGTAGTTTCAGCCTGTGTTAAGCTGATCAGCATGTCTTCCACCCGGAAGACTTAATAAAGGCACTTATGCTTTTGAGATTAATCTCCGATATTTCGGTAAGATCGTCGATGAAGGGGCTTCCTAAGTGTTTCAGTCTGAATCTGCATAGGGCTGCGCAGAAGCAGAGAAGGTGTTCTACCGTTTCCACTTCTTCCTCATCCCTACAGCTTCTGCAGAAATCATTTTGCGGGGCTTTTAGCCTGCCGGCATGCGCGCCAACAAGCCAGTGGCCTGTGAGAGCTCGGATCAACATGCCACACTCTGTACGGCTGAGCTTGAGTAACTCCGAGGTTTTTTTGTTGTTTATCACAGGCCATGTCTGGTGACAGATGCGACACTGTGGTGCGTTTTGCCAATTGGCTAGTGGCTAGTGTGTTGAAGTGGTTTTTTATGTTTAGCTTGCAAGTAGCCATGGGCATACCGACATTTTCCTCTCCTAGTAGGAGAGGCTTGGTGGTGCCCTGCCTGGCTAATTCGTCCGCTATGCAGTTGCCTACGATGTCCCGGTGACCCGGAACCGATATTAGGCTGATAGTAAACTGATTTGCCATCTCGTAAAGAGATCTGCGGCAGTCTGCTATTGTACGGGAGTTGGTGTTTGTCGAGTAGATCGACTTAATAGCCGCTTGGCTGTCACTATATATGTTTAGGTGTCCTCTCTGGAGGCTAAGGTTCCTTAAACAGATTAATGCTTCTTTTATAGCGTGGACCTCCGCCTGAAAGACGCTACAGTGGTCCGGGAGCCTGAATGACTTCCTGATATCTAATTGTTCGGAGTATACACCTCCGCCGACGTGTCCTTCTAATTTGGAGCCATCTGTATAGAAACAGATTGCGTCCGTCGTGCCCGGTCGGCCCTGTTCCCATTCCGGTGTGTGACTATATTCAATAGATTTGCATAGATCCGTGATATTCGGAATCGATTTATCATGCTGGAGAATTTTAGCATGGCCATATAATTGGGCTTTCCACTGCCCTGTGTCCCTCAGTCGAATAGCTGCCGATTTGGCCCTTTCCATGCCTGCTAAGTCCAGGCTATGGAGGTTCAAGATCGCATTCAGCGCTTCATTCGGGGTGGTTCGAAGGGCTCCACTATTACACAAAGCCGCCATTCGCTGTACTTTGTTTAGAGGAGTCAGTATGCATTGTTTGCGTAAGGCGGTCCACCACAGAGCCACTCCGTACAGTAGGATTGGCTTGACTACCGCTGTGTATATCCAGTTAACTATTCTTGGGGACATGCCCCATCTTGTAGTAGACAGCTAGGGTTTTCAGGCCTGCGTTCACTAGACTATGGATAACCTAGTGTATAGGAAGATTCGGGTTCGTGCACTTCTAGCATTGCTCGGTGCTAAGCTCGTCGGATTGTCGTGGGATCTTTCTAGTCTTCTCTATAACACGCACCGTACTACGCGAAAAAAGTTTTAAAAGGCACTAAGCGGTAATCTAAAAGGATCGAACAACAAAAAAATGGGTGTAAACGGACTCAAGGCACGCGGACGGAAACATTAAGAGTTAGGGTGGCTCGATGATATTGCCGCCCCTTTCTGTACCCTCCCTACCGTGATAACTCGTGTGAAATTGTTTGCGGTTATCCCTTATTCAAAGTTTATTCATTATTCACATTTTTACTTTATATAGCGGCGGCATAGCAAGATCAATCACGATTCCGCGTTACAAATTTATTCAACCATTGTTGAACTATCAACTTCAATTAACAAAAGAAAATTAGAAACTACAATCATGATTTCAATACAACTTAAATCCTTTCATCTTCAAAAATCAAATTTAACTCAAAATATAACAAGACTCAATCTGACCGAATAACCGTCCGTTTGCTTTGGCACGCATAATCATAATATCATTTATATATGGGTCAAATGTCAGAAAATCAATACGGTGATAACAATATTTCACTTACGCAAAACTCCGGCGATGCAGGTTCGGTGGGCCCATCGAAGACGCTGTGCAAGGTGACAAGATCAGTTATGTGTGTTCACGCCAAAAGGGCTTTTAATTTCAGGAGGCAGTGTCGAGCGGCAGTTTTATCCAGATGTCTACATCTCGCGCGCTCGCACTGCCGTCCGCTCTCCCTCTCCATCTCTCCCCTAAGTCTCCGCTCTGCTCTGGAGCGCTTAAGTTAAGTTAGGCTTAAGCAGTTCATGTTTCAAAGTGTACTAATAAACACCTACGCACGTCGCGTAAAAACCCAAAAGTACCCGCGTATTTTTATGCGTACCACTCGATCTTGGGGCTTCAATTATTTCATCGATCAAGCCGCACCGCCCCAACATTTTGGTCCAGTTCGAGCCGGATTTCAAAATCTTTGGACTTTCCTCTCCTGGAGTTTCCTTTGATTTTGTCCCAGCAGGCTTGAAACACTCCAGATAAGTTCCGCTTACTATAATTGCCGGTCATACAGCCAGTTTTTCGAACCCTATTTCGACTAACTTTCTGTATGATATAATGTCTAAATCCAAAAGAGATTAATCCGACGCAACGGCATTTAATATATGTATTTCAATTCCGTTACTTGTGCCCGACAATATTCCAGTTTCCTTTGCCCACAGTTGCACACTTGAAACAATTCCAGTAAATATCTCAGTGCTACTATTCAACGAAAATATTTGTCAAATATATTTTCAATTCCAATCGTGTGTAAAATATAACTCAGCCGCAGTAAAAAATTCCCGGTCATAAAATTTTTCCTTAAGATTTGCACCCTTTATTATACCCGTTACTCGTAGAGTAAAAGGGTATACTAGATTCGTCGGAAAGTATGTAACAGGCAGAAGGAAGCGTTTCCGACCCCATAAAGTATATATATTCTTGATCAGGATCACTAGCCGAGTCGATCTAGCCATGTCCGTCTGTCCGTCTGTCCGGATGAACGCTGAGATCTCGGAAACTATGAGAGCTAGGCTATTGAGATTTGTCGTGCAGATTCCTGAGCTTCTTACGCAGCGCAAGTTTGTTTCAGTAGACTGCCACGCCCACTCTAACGCCCACAAACCGCCCAAAACTGTGGCTCCTACAGTTTTGATGCTAGAATAAAAATTTTAACTGAAATGTAATGTTCTCATCAATACCTATCGATTGACCTAAAAAAAAGTTTGCCACGCCCACTTTAACGCCCACAAACCGCGAAAACCTGTGACGCCCACAATTTTTATGCTAGATAAAAAATTTTAACTGAAATGTATTCGTCTCGTCATTACCTATCGATTGACTCAAAAAAAAGTTTGCCACGCCCACTTTAACGCCCACAAACCGCAAAAACCTGTGACGCCCACAATTTTCATGCTAGATAAAAAATTTTAACTGAAATGTATTGGTCTCGTCGATACCTATCGATTGATCCAAAAAAAAATTTGCCACGCCCACTCTAACGCCCATAACGCTTAAATCTGTGTACCGCCGGTAGGTGGCGCATTTTAATCTCGCTTTGCTGCTTGCATATCTCCATTTCCCTTTGAGTAACGGGTATCTGATAGTCGAGGTTCTCGACTATAGCGTTCTTCCTTGTTTTTTACTGTGTTCCAGCTGCGTGTGTATATTTACATTAATATTCTAATACAGTCCACTCTAACTACTCTTTCTAATACAGTCCACTCCAACTACTTTTCTCGACCTACAAATACGGCTAACTTTTTTCCAATATTAAGAACAAAGTTACAAATTCCACAAATTTACTCCAGCAAATCGTTTGCAATTTAGTTGTGCAGGTGACAAACAAACGCACCGACATACAAACATAAGCGAAGTCTTTCCCATTCCCACAACGTTATTCTGCTACTCGCAATCCACATATGTACACACATATATACGTATATCGTATCACCTTCGCCAGTGCACAGTGGGTCAAGAGCTCACAATAAGTGTTCCTTCCAAACATACAATATTAAAGTCCGTAGTTCTTTACATAAGTCCGACTATCCGATATAATAAATATTTATTGACTCTGCCTATCCGACAGTGTGACCGTATATATTTACAATCTTACTTGGTTCCTAAATTCCAATTTGATTCCAATCCGTTTCCTTACTTCTGAATAAAAATTCTAAATTATTTAACGTCATGGCAACATCAGTAAAATCCGCTTTAACCCGATTTATGGCCACAGCTGACTGTCTGATTCACTTTGAGGCCACTGTGAACGCTCCAGGTGCTCCTACCCCAACGATATCCGGCTATAAAATCCGTCGCGATCACCTCAATTCCTTGTGGCAAACGGTAAAGGCAGTATACGACATATGCTCCGACTGCATTATAGCTGCAGGCGAGAGCGCCGCAGAAACAAAATCCATACTAAAGTCCAAGTTTAACCAAACGTAAGCTGATAGAACAAATCCAAAAAGGCTCCTCCCAAATACCTCAAGCTCCAGTAACTCCGTCCCGAAATTCCACGTCCTATGGCTGTCGGCTCCCTCCTATCGACACAGATGTTTTCTCTGACGATTATCTTCGCTGGCCGACTTTCCGGGACCTTTTCACGGCAATATACATAGACAATCCGAGTCTAACGCCCGTTGAAAAATTATTTCACTTAAATTCAAAAACAAGTGGCGAAGCTCATTCCATAGTTTCGAGATCCCCACTCACCAATGATGGCTTTCGCTCAGCCTGGAATAACCTAACTGAGCGATTCGAAAATAAGCGATTGCAGGTAAACAGTCACCTGAAAACACTTTTCAACGTGCACTCTATAGCACAGGAGTCGGGAGCAGCCTTAAAGGAACTTCAACGCACTTTTCATTTTCAGGTGCTAATATTGAGAATTGGGACCCTATCCTGGTTTATATGTGCTCGACAAAACTACCAAAGCTCACTCTCTCATTATGGGAGCAATCCATCCAAAATAAAGCCGAAATTCCTACGTGGCTTGAGCTTGATTCATATTTGACGGAGCGCCATCTAACTCTTGAGGCCGTCGATAGCTTCCGATCTTCCAATTTCCACCACGTCCAGTCCAAAGACACAAATCGAGAGGCAGAATTTCCAAAAATAAATTCCTTCAACACAAGGCTAGTTCCGATACCCAAAGGCTGTGATCTGTGTTCGAAGAAGAACCACCCCGTGCGTATATGTCCACGCTTCCTACAAATGACGGTAGACGATCGCATAGCCTATATTCAAAGGAACCAGTTGTGCTCCAATTGCTTTGCAAGCAGCCATCAATTTTGGGATTGCACAAGCGCTCACAACTGTCTAACTTGCCAAGATCGGCATCACACATTACTGCATCGAAACAGCGGCCCTACTACTCCGCCGATTCCATCCGACCCTCCAAGGCCAGTATCCGCCTCAGTTCCACACATCATTTCGTCCTATTCAGCGCAAGTTTCCGTACAAAAAGTTCCTCCAAAAAATACTCCATCCGAATATTGGGTTCCATACCCCGCCTTGGATGGCAGACGTACTCGAGGTATTAAATCCTACCAATGCCGAGTCTGCCAAAAGATCCATCCGGAAGTGCCACCACTTTCTACGGCTAAGCCCCCAGAATCGGCTTCAGGAAGTACATATCCAGAAGTACTGCTCCAATTGCTTGGCTCACAATCATTCCAAGGACTCCTGCCGCAGTGGTCATCACTGCCACAAGTGTGGAAAGGCCCACCACATTCTCCTACATACGGACGACCGATCTATACTTCCAAAATATTCCTAAGCCTACTATCCTGAGGTTCTTGCTACGGGTGAACTCGCAAGGGGGGGGAGAATGTTCACGCCGAAAGGGCGTTTAATTTCAGGAGGCAGTGTCGAGCGGCAGTTTTATCCAGATGTCTACATCTCGCGCGCTCGCACTGCCGCCCGCTCTCCCTCTCCATCTCTCCCCTAAGTCTCCGCTCTGCTCTGGAGCGCTTAAGTTAAGTTAGGCTTAAGCAGTTCATGTTTCAAAGTGTACTAATAAACACCTACGCACGTCGCGTAAAAACCCAAAAGTACCCGCGTATTTTTATGCGTACCACTCGATCTTGGGGCTTCAATTATTTCATCGATCAAGCCGCACCGCCCCAACAATGTGGAATGTACGGATGGTCATTGTCAGAACTTAAAGAAAATTACTACTAAGTCAATACCAAGGTACGCTACATAAGCTAGTACCGAAAAATTACTCTACATAGATCGAAAGTTAAACTACACAAAAGTTAGCGCCTCCGACAGCTCACTACATACCAGACAGTAGGTCTGGTCAATCGATGCTCTCCTCCAGATACATTCGCCTACGGTGAGGCTTCTCCCATCGGCAAGCCGCACGTGGCGAATACGGGCGAAAAGCCGGGTCTGTTGCTCTTCTTCAAATACATTCGCCTATGGCAAGGCTCTTCCCATCGGCAAGCCGCACGTGGCGAATACGGGCGAAGTGCCGGGTCTGCTGCGCTTTCAAAACGCCTTCCGAGATACTGCTCACTGGACTAGCCAGAGCTGAGAATTCCTTTGCCGCGCGTGGCGCGTGTGGGTGAGGCGATGTGGGTGTAGCAGCAAAAGTCACATCCGGTATCCATTCACTTCCTCATCCAAGTATGACCACGGCTTCAATCAGTGGTCCAAAAATGGCTGCTGTACTGGTACCATAACCCTCCAAAATGTCGCTCTATGGCTCAGCTAGAGCTGGGGCGGTGGATGCGACTTAAGAATTTATGAGCAACATTTGTCTGCAATAAAAACTGTTTTATCTAATCTTTCTTTTAATTGTTTTGGGTGATTTCAATCTCCCTGACATTTCTTGGTCCCTTTCCACTGACTCACCTGTCTCTACCCCTTTATCTGACCATGACTTCGTTGACGGTCTGTTAGAATTATCATTACAGCAAGTTAGCTTTATACGTAATTCACTAAACAGACAATTAGATCTTGTGTTTGTTTTAGATCCGTCTGAAGTCACTGTATCTAGAATTGACCCACTAGTTGTGCCTGAAGACCAGTATCATCCCACATTAGAACTTACAATTTGTCTTCCCGGCGTTGATACCCTCTCTCCCTCACTTTCTCCAAATAAATGTAGATGCTTTCGTAAATGTGACTTTAGTAAACTCAACAACTTGATTTCACAATATAACTGGACAAATTTATATAATTGCTTGGATATTGAAAGTGCTACGGAACTATTTTATAGTGTCCTAAACTCTTTTTTCAGTGAATGTGTTCCTGACAGTTTTCCTCCTAAGTTAGACAGGCCACCTTGGTTTACCAATCAGTTGCAAAGACTTAGAAATCTAAAAACAAACTTCTATAAAAAGTACAAAAAGTCGGGTAGGCCATCCGATTTTTCAAGATATGTGGTGGCTCGTACTAATTTTACTGTACTTAACAGTCATTGCTATTCCATGTATTTGAACCGATGTAAATTTGAATTTTCAAAGGATCCGAGGCAATTTTATAGCTTTGTCAATGCTAAACGAAAGTCTTCAGCATTGCCATCATCCGTACGATTAAACTCTATTGAGGCATCTACGGATCCCGAAACTGCAGATTTATTTGCTGAATTCTTCCAATCTACTTATAGTTCTGTTTCATGGTCTAATTCTAGCTACCCTAATCACTTAAACAGGGCAAATTGTATTTTTTCTCCTGTAATCACCGAGAGTTCTCTCTTAAGTGATTTAGAAACTATAACGCCAACCTATTCTCCGGGGCCAGATGGACTCCCTGGGTGTGTTCTAAAGTTTTGTGCCCGAACTATTTGTAAACCCATTCTTAAACTTTTTAATTTGTCTATCTCATCATCTGTTTTTCCTACTATCTGGAAAGATTCTTTTATTATTCCACTCCACAAAAAGGGTGCGAAGGTTAATGTTCAGAACTATAGAGGAATCTCCAAATTGTCTGCAATTCCTAAAACATTTGAACGCATTATTACCTCTCAGTTGCAACATTTGTGGCCCTCTTTAATATCGCCGTGTCAACATGGTTTTGTTAAGCGTAGATCGACCACCACTTACCTGCTCGAATTGACATCTTTTGTACTAGATTTTAGTAAAGCCTTTGACTCTGTTAACCACTCTCTTCTTTTATTCAAATTAGATCAGCTTGGGTTTCCAAATAATCTGTTAACTTGGATTTCAAGTTATTTGAATGGTAGATCTCAGAGGGTTTTATTTAAAAACGCTGTTTCCAAGATGATCAACGTGACATCTGGAGTGCTCAGGGCAGTCATTTAGGCCCTTCGCTGTTTACTCTGTTTATAAATGATCTTCCTTCTATCGTAAATCACTCTCGTGTACTAATGTATGCTGATGATGTTAAGCTTTGTTTTTCATATAATAATATTGAATCTGGTTTCTGCTTGCAGTCAGACATAAATAGATTCCAGGAATGGTGTCAGTACAACCTTTTGAACTAAACTATCTTAAATGCAACGTTATGACTTTTTATAGGGGTACGCCAAAGTTCATGAGTTACTCTCTTCAGAACATGTCCTTGGACCGAATATAATCAGTAAACGATTTAGGTGTTCTCCTAGATCCTAAACTTAAATTTGACTCCCACGTAACCTCTACTGTAAATAAAGCTATGAGTGTACTTGGGTTTATAAAGCGTTGGTCTAAAGAATTTGATGATCCATAAACTACCAAATTATTATTTACCTCACTTGTCCGTCCTAATTTAGAATACTGTTCTTCCGTTTGGAGTCCTCAGTATCAAGTGCACATTGACCGTATAGAGTCCGTACAGAAACAATTTCTTCTTTTTGGCTTACGTGGTTTGAACTGGGATCAAAACGTCAGTTCGCCTTCTTACTCGAGTAGATTGCTATTAATTAATTTGCCTACTCTAGTAAGCCGTAGAATTATGCTTGGTACTATTTTTATGAATAATCTTATCAGAGGCGATATTGATTCTGTAGATTTGGTAAGCCGCCTAAGTTTCAATGTTCCTGTTAGACTAATGCGAAACTACCATCCTATCAACTTGCCACGATGTTCATCTAATTTTAGTCAGCATGAGCCCTTTCGCATTCTTTCTAATAATTATAACAACCTATATCAATTAATTTGTTCCTCAACTTCTATCCCTATCCCTAATCTATGTTTTGTCCTGTCTTTATTTGTTCTATGTACCTTCCTCGCGAACCGTATTTGCCCCAAATAAAAATGGGCCCGCGCGTAACAAGCACGTGCTTGGTGTCGTTTGGGCCACTTGTTTGTACTGCTCTTAGTGCATCAACGTTCAACAACAATAAATACACGCCACTTAATAGCCTGCCAATGCGGTTAAATTTGTGTGTTCTTATTTACCAGTAGTTGGGTGTAAAAATATATATGATCCTCCTGTTAGCGTAGACTTGGCTGGTGCACACACACTTAGACAGAATTCGAACCGCGTGGGTTGTAATTTTCCGTTTGTATTCTACTTACGGCAGCAGCCTTGCGTCCTTTTCATTCAAAGTTTTAAACGAAGTGAACGAGAACTCTTGACTCGAGAAGTTGACTGTACGCTGCGGCGTTGCTAAGCACACCTAACGGGATCTTTCCAGATTCTGTTCTCCTTTCTGCCTTCACACGTTTTCGGTGCGCGCGAGAAAGAGAGGCTGTTATGCTGACAGACTGTACGTGTAAGCGGGTCAGCTAGACGATATTCGCTGCTCTCTGCTATACTCTGCGTTTGGCTGTTAGACATATGCGAATTTACGTGCAAAATGACTTTACTCTAATTTCTCTCAAAAGTTTCTACTTCCATTTACGACTGGCCCCCACACCAGAGTTAACTCTGGAAGAGATTGAACTCACAGAGGAGTTAACTGAAAGAAACAAAGGGTCAGTAAGCTCCATGATATGCACATTTAAGGTTCTGTTATCTTTCATATGGTATACTTCTAAGGACTTATTGGCTTCGTTCGCTAACTCGTAATATGTCGGACTGACCTTTTTCGTCACCGATGCCTTGATAAAGACAGGCGCAGTTTGCTACTAAACTTTTTCGCTGCGTTACTCTGAGCGAAACTGCGAGTGAATACCGTGTCTCCAACGTGCAATTGAACGGTTCGGCTACGCAAATTATATACCCTAGCATTTGCGGCATGTGATTCTGAAATCTTCTTTTTAGCTTGCTGGCGTGCTACTTGCAACATGTCAGGTGTTTTCAGGGCCACAACGTCGGTCAACAAATCCAGACTCCTCCTTTCTGACCAAACAGAGAAAATACGGGGAAAATCCTGTACTGCGGTGTACACTAGATCTTAAAGACGAGCTTATCGCATCGATATTTAGATCCCAGTTAGTGTGGTCAGCGCCGACATACGCTCTAATTGCGGCTAGTATCGATCTATTTACTCGCTCACTTGCGTTAGCTTGCGGCGAATAAATTGCTGTGCAAATATGCCTGACTCCGAATTTCGTTAAGAACGCTCTAAAATGACCTGATTTGAACTGCGACCTGTTGTCCGTGAGTATGGACTCTGGTGTACCGAAGGTGTAAAACACATGCTTCTCTAGAAATTCGCAAATCCTTTCGGACGTGAATTTTCGCAATGGCTGTAGGAAGTGAAACTTTGTACAGTGGTCAACTATTATCAAAAGTCCTATATTTCCTTTCTTGGACCGTGGGTATGGGCCAAGAAGATCCATATACAGTCTCTGAAATGGGCGGTCTGAAGTTGTGGGTCTCCCCATGGGTGGCCTAAGAACCTTGTTCTTTTATTATTCCACTCCACAAAAAGGGTGCGAAGGTTAATGTTCAGAACTATAGAGGAATCTCCAAATTGTCTGCAATTCCTAAAACATTTGAACGCATTATTACCTCTCAGTTGCAACATTTGTGCTCCTCTTTAATATCGCCGTGTCAACATGGTTTTGTTAAGCGTAGATCGACCACCACTTACCTGCTCGAATTGACATCTTTTGTACTAGATTTTAGTAAAGCCTTTGACTCTGTTAACCACTCTCTTCTTTTATTCAAATTAGATCAGCTTGGGTTTCCAAATAATCTGTTAACTTGGATTTCAAGTTATTTGAATGGTAGATCTCAGAGGGTTTTATTTAAAAACGCTGTTTCCAAGATGATCAACGTGACATCTGGAGTGCTCAGGGCAGTCATTTAGGCCCTTCGCTGTTTACTCTGTTTATAAATGATCTTCCTTCTATCGTAAATCACTCTCGTGTACTAATGTATGCTGATGATGTTAAGCTTTGTTTTTCATATAATAATATTGAATCTGGTTTCTGCTTGCAGTCAGACATAAATAGATTCCAGGAATGGTGTCAGTACAACCTTTTGAACTAAACTATCTTAAATGCAACGTTATGACTTTTTATAGGGGTACGCCAAAGTTCATGAGTTACTCTCTTCAGAACATGTCCTTGGACCGAATATAATCAGTAAACGATTTAGGTGTTCTCCTAGATCCTAAACTTAAATTTGACTCCCACGTAACCTCTACTGTAAATAAAGCTATGAGTGTACTTGGGTTTATAAAGCGTTGGTCTAAAGAATTTGATGATCCATAAACTACCAAATTATTATTTACCTCACTTGTCCGTCCTAATTTAGAATACTGTTCTTCCGTTTGGAGTCCTCAGTATCAAGTGCACATTGACCGTATAGAGTCCGTACAGAAACAATTTCTTCTTTTTGGCTTACGTGGTTTGAACTGGGATCAAAACGTCAGGTCGCCTTCTTACTCGAGTAGATTGCTATTAATTAATTTGCCTACTCTAGTAAGCCGTAGAATTATGCTTGGTACTATTTTTATGAATAATCTTATCAGAGGCGATATTGATTCTGTAGATTTGGTAAGCCGCCTAAGTTTCAATGTTCCTGTTAGACTAATGCGAAACTACCATCCTATCAACTTGCCACGATGTTCATCTAATTTTAGTCAGCATGAGCCCTTTCGCATTCTTTCTAATAATTATAACAACCTATATCAATTAATTTGTTCCTCAACTTCTATCCCTATCCCTAATCTATGTTTTGTCCTGTCTTTATTTGTTCTATGTACCTTCCTCGCGAACCGTATTTGCCCCAAATAAAAATGGGCCCGCGCGTAACAAGCACGTGCTTGGTGTCGTTTGGGCCACTTGTTTGTACTGCTCTTAGTGCATCAACGTTCAACAACAATAAATACACGCCACTTAATAGCCTGCCAATGCGGTTAAATTTGTGTGTTCTTATTTACCAGTAGTTGGGTGTAAAAATATATATGATCCTCCTGTTAGCGTAGACTTGGCTGGTGCACACACACTTAGACAGAATTCGAACCGCGTGGGTTGTAATTTTCCGTTTGTATTCTACTTACGGCAGCAGCCTTGCGTCCTTTTCATTCAAAGTTTTAAACGAAGTGAACGAGAACTCTTGACTCGAGAAGTTGACTGTACGCTGCGGCGTTGCTAAGCACACCTAACGGGATCTTTCCAGATTCTGTTCTCCTTTCTGCCTTCACACGTTTTCGGTGCGCGCGAGAAAGAGAGGCTGTTATGCTGACAGACTGTACGTGTAAGCGGGTCAGCTAGACGATATTCGCTGCTCTCTGCTATACTCTGCGTTTGGCTGTTAGACATATGCGAATTTACGTGCAAAATGACTTTACTCTAATTTCTCTCAAAAGTTTCTACTTCCATTTACGACTGGCCCCCACACCAGAGTTAACTCTGGAAGAGATTGAACTCACAGAGGAGTTAACTGAAAGAAACAAAGGGTCAGTAAGCTCCATGATATGCACATTTAAGGTTCTGTTATCTTTCATATGGTATACTCCTAAGGACTTATTGGCTTCGTTCGCTAACTCGTAATATGTCGGACTGACCTTTTTCGTCACCGATGCCTTGATAAAGACAGGCGCAGTTTGCTACTAAACTTTTTCGCTGCGTTACTCTGGGCGAAACTGCGAGTGAATACCGTGTCTCCAACGTGCAATTGAACGGTTCGGCTACGCAAATTATATACCCTAGCATTTGCGGCATGTGATTCTGAAATCTTCTTTTTAGCTTGCTGGCGTGCTACTTGCAACATGTCAGGTGTTTTCAGGGCCACAACGTCGGTCAACAAATCCAGACTCCTCCTTTCTGACCAAACAGAGAAAATACGGGGAAAATCCTGTACTGCGGTGTACACTAGATCTTAAAGACGAGCTTATCGCATCGATATTTAGATCCCAGTTAGTGTGGTCAGCGCCGACATACGCTCTAATTGCGGCTAGTATCGATCTATTTACTCGCTCACTTGCGTTAGCTTGCGGCGAATAAATTGCTGTGCAAATATGCCTGACTCCGAATTTCGTTAAGAACGCTCTAAAATGACCTGATTTGAACTGCGACCTGTTGTCCGTGAGTATGGACTCTGGTGTACCGAAGGTGTAAAACACATGCTTCTCTAGAAATTCGCAAATCCTTTCGGACGTGAATTTTCGCAATGGCTGTAGGAAGTGAAACTTTGTACAGTGGTCAACTATTATCAAAAGTCCTATATTTCCTTTCTTGGACCGTGGGTATGGGCCAAGAAGATCCATATACAGTCTCTGAAATGGGCGGTCTGAAGTTGTGGGTCTCCCCATGGGTGGTCTAAGAACCTTGTTTGGGCTCTTTGTCGACTTGCAAGTGGAACACTGTGAAACAAAGCTGCGAATCTGCGTTACCATTCCTGGCCAGAAGATATGACGCCTTAGTTTCTCAATCATTTTGTTCATTCCAATGTGTGCAGCATCGGGGGAACTGTGCGCCCGTATTAAAACCTGGTGGACGAGGTTCATTGGAACCCAAAGTTTCCATGATTCCTCTTCCTGCAACAAGTCTCCTTTCGCTAGTTCAGTTCTCTTATACACAAAATTATCCACGACCCTGAGATCGGGTAGCTTTGACTGGTTGTCATGAATCCGTTTTTTCAGTTCGAGGTACTGTTCTGAATTAAACTCCTTTGAACTTAAGTCAATAATGGGTCCTCCGTCGGAAATGCAAGAGACTACTTCTTCTTCGCGACGCGAAAGTGCATCGGCCACGATGTTTGATCGTGAATGAGAACCCTTGCAGACGAATGGACCATCTAGCCAAACGGCCGGACAAGTCCTTTTGTCGCATTAGCCATTTAAGTGAAGCATGGTCAGTTATGACGCAAAAATCTTGACCTTCAACGTAGGCTCTGAACTTGTTGATGCTCTTAATGACTGCTAAGCACTCTAATTCGGTCACCGAATAATTTCGCTGCGCTTTAGACAGCTTTTCAGACATATACGCTATGGGTAGTTCGACACCATCCTCCTTTTCTTGATCTAATACACAGCCGAGCCCGTACAGGCTTGCATCGCAAAGCAGAATGAAAGGTTTCTTAAAATTTGGTGTCCTCAAGCTTGGAGATGAGACTAATTTGGTTTTTAGCTGGTTAAAAGCGTCCTCTGCCTCTTGAGTCCACGACAGAACTTTATTTTTCTTGAGCAGATCAGTTAGCGGAACGGCAATCGTGGCATAGTTATCCACAAAGCGCCGGTACCAACCTGCTAGACCGAGAAATCTGCGCAATTGTTTGACGGTTGTAGGTGCAGGGAACTTTTCGATTGCACTTACTTTGTCCGGGTCAACTTTCAGCTCACCGTGACCAATGACAAAACCTAGGTACTTAATTTCAGTCATACAGAACTTTGATTTGGCTATGTTTATTGTCAGGTTCGCATCACGAAGATAGCCTGCGATTTCTTCTAACAGCTTCATGTGCGACTCGAAGTCGTCAGACAAAACCAAGAGGTCGTCCAAATAAACGAATACTCTCGTCCGCAATTTCGCTGGAATAACCAAATCCATTAGTCTACACAGAGTTTGAGCAGCGTTACATAAACCAAAAGGCATCATCTTATATTGATACAAGGGCCTGTTAGGTATTGTAAATGCCGTATACTGCCTGTACTTTTCCTCGAGCGGTATTTGCCAGAAAGCGTGTTTCATATCAAGGCCTGTGATATAGCGCGCGGGAGGCAATCGGCTAAGAATCCCGTCTATGTGCGGTAATGGATAAGCGTCCTTTATAGTTAACTTATTCACTTCTCTAGAATCGAGACACAAGCGAACTTTCTGTCCTTTCCTCACGAGAACACAGTTACTGCTCCATTGGCTTTTGGATTCTTCAATCACGCCTAACGCTAACATATTCTCCAACTCGGAAAACATAAGATCCTCTTTGGCCGGCGAGATTGGCCAATGACGCTGCTTTACTACCATCAAATGTGTTCGACCTAGACCGTTCTTTTCATAAGATGGTAATTTATTTATGACTACGTCTAGTCTTTCTTTTTGCTGTGCTGACAGCACGTGAACTTTGGGCGACTCAACGGCTACGTCTTCTCGACCTACGTGTAACTCTGAAACTGAGACTTTACCATCCAGAATCTTACTGAGTAATCCAAAATCACGCCAGAAATCTATTCCAAGATAAACATCTTGCTTAAGGTCTGGTATAACAAAAAACTGCACCGGCTTGGTAATTTCACGATAGGTAATTTCACACTCAAGTCTTCCGACAACTGAACACTCGTCATTATTGGCTGTTCGAATCTTGCCAGAACACTTGCGCATTTTGGGATGCTGTCCCAATACTTTTGTTGCTGTACCACCGATGCAACTTATGGAAGCACCTGAGTCCGATAGAGCCACATAGTGATGACCAGCTACGTTTGTGTCGGTATACAATTGGTTGTCTGAGTTCATAAAGAGTGCGGAGATCAGCTTTTGGCGACTTCCTTGAATTCTCTTCCAAAAACTTCGCATTCGCTTGGTTTAACGCTTGGTTTTACGCACACGAATGCAAGAACTGACGTCTCTAATATGATATGGCTGTGGGTATTTGACACTAGTTGATACGGATTCGTCCGGTTGGTTGATCGACTTGTCTGGGACTAATTCTACTAATATTTCTGTTTGGGTACCACTATCGAATTTTACTGCCTCGGATGCGACGTGTGGTTCTTGACCGACGCATCCATAGTGTAGTTTCCCGAAGGGTTGCACTTTTGGTATTTGGGCTTGTACGTGTTCTTCGCTCCACATCCGTAACAAAAGATGGTCCGAGCTTCGAAACACTCATCAAAACGATGACCTAGCATATCGCAGTTCCAACACTTCAATTGCTTGCGTTGTATCGCTGCCACTTCAGCTGATTCGTTGTCGTCAAATTCTTGTTCTATCTGAGAAACAAAAGAGCGTTGATGAAAACTACTCTTCATTGTTTGTGCTTTCATCTGTCTACAAAATTGTTCATGAGTCCTGACTTCTTCCCTGAGCTGAGCTAACGTAACTATACGTAAATGCATAAGTTCGTACCATAGAGATGGCTTTGAATGTCGTATGAGAAGCCTCACTAACGATTCTTCTGAGATCGGAGTATTCAAACGAGAAACGAGTCTTTCCACCTGAAATTGGTAATCCTCAAAAGACTCTTTTTCAGCTTGACGCTTGTTGTTTATAAACTCCCAAATGTCCATATCGTTGTCGCTCTCCTTGAACTTATTCCGGAACTCTCTACAAAACTCTATCCAATTAAATTGATGGCATGAACGATGGAACTTCCAGTACCATTCGCTGGCCTTCCCCACGAAAAATAAATGTAAATGGTCACACAAAAGCTGACGATCTCCATTTAAATTTTGCTGAGCTAATGCTTGTACACGATACAGGAATTCTTCGGTCTGTAATATCATTTTTCGTCACAATTGTTGATATCAGACATTTTTGTTAAGAGCGCTTTCGCCACTACTTTTTACCTCGTTAAGAGGTGTTTTTGTTTGATCAGAAATATTGAAAAATATGAAGAAATTAGAATGTTTTTTTTAAGAAATGCCAATTCCTTTTTTATAATTGTTTATTGATTTAAGTACAAATAAATATATATATTCTTTTACGATGGTTTTAACTATTTCTATTCTTAATTTAAACTTCTAGCAGGTTTAAAAATTGAAAAAAAACATATTTTGGTACAAATGGAGTACCTAAACCTCCATACCCTTTCGACAAGTAAGTGCTTAAAAGCCGCATTTAAAAACCCATAAATGGTGCTTTTATGTTGTGGTTTTTTCGCAGATCCCTTTACATCCAGAAATGGGACTGGGATAAGAACCAAAACGGGCTCACATGTGGGTTTATTATGAATGGGCCTTTTGTTGCATTATCAACATTGTTTTCAAATGGCCTTTGTGTGTTTTTGGCTATCAGCCGCTTTAATGGGTTAAGAGTGTAGCCCCAAATGACCCAAGTACTACTTACCTCCAGATACATGATGGCGCAGCCGATGAGCGTGATCATCACGAAGATGGGGATGGCCACCTTGAAGACCTTGACGCGACGATGCCGGAAGAGATAGCCGGCGAGTACAAAGGTGCCACAGGCACAGCCAATCGAAATGGTCAACAGGGATATTCTAAAATACAGGAAAGATGCTTAGCTTTTATGTTACTAAACAAGTACCAGTGGTGGAAAGTGGTTATGTCCTCCCTCCCCTTATTCTTGTTTGGGATGCTGGATTGCAGAAATGTCTTTTGTGTGGTTTGATATACCTGATGAATTCATAAATTGTGTTTGAATATTGTCTAATGCTTTACTACAAGCTAAATTAAAACCAATCTAAGCTGTAAAGTATTTAAAAGTAAAATATGCTAAATGCAATTATTTGTAAAACAAGTAGCCTCTTTAGGCAGTTAAAGCTGTAAGATCTTTTTAAATAAAATCTCATATGTCAATGGCACTGTTTCTTAAAAGTTCCTAGGGGGTAAGTATGGGTAAGTATCTTCCCTAATAAATTCGGATACCAACCTGAATGGCCAGTGGTAGTTGGCCAGACATGGCTCCGGACCCGTGCAAATTAAAATCGTCGTTAGTAGATGAATTAAAAAAATTTATTTTTTTGTTTTTAAAACTCGGGTGATCTCGGCTGAGGAACTTGTGAGATGGTTCCAAAGTCGCCTAGCTGGGGCAACCGAGCGGGTCGCAGGTTGCGGATAGCGGACGACCTCTCTCGAGGTCAACTGTGAATAAGCTGGTGGGATAAGTCAAACACGGTACCGTGGACGGAAACCCCAGTGAATAAACAGTCCCGGACAGCCAGCGGGTATTTTGCAACGAAGCAATACCGACGATGCGAGTTGCCGCATCTAAATAGTTGCTTTACACAAACCCACTCCCAACACAACACCTACCCAACTCCCCTCCCAAACAACATCTCACTCCGGGCCGGACTACGGTGTAATACGGACAGTGCCAAGAGTCAGCCTGGCTGGGGGCCCGGATCAAAAATAGCCCAGTCTCAAACGGTGTGCTCAGGGACATGGCGGCCCCCTGTTCTAACTATCGCCTTACCCGGGCATCGCGGATCTCTGCCCGGGCGGACTTTTCCCCTTCTCCGCAACTCGTGGGACCAAATTATGGAGCATAAAACAGAAAACACAAAGAAAAAAACACAGAGACGGGTACTCTTAAAAAACCCATGGATAAGATGAACACTGGTTCCACCTTCCATACCAGCACGGTCTAGAAAGGGCCGCATCCCAAACTGGGGATGATGGGTGGCAGAAAGCCAGCCGCGAACGCCTCCGCCACGTGCGCATCTGCGCCGAAAGCAGCGGTAGGCACTGCCAAGGCGCTCGGGCCACCCGCTGGTGCTAAATACACATACGCAGAAAGGCGGACTGCCGCCCAGACTCTGCGCTCACACACCAGGAGCACCGTTGCCACGCTTTCGCCTGAATGGCTAAAGAAGGTAGAGTGGGCAAGGAAGGTGCTCCCAAACTACGGGCAGGAAAAGCCCACTCAAGAGGCGACTCAGGCGAAAAGGCAGCGATCCCTTGAACTACACGGGCCATCGGCGAAGAGATCTAAGATCTAGCCATCGGTCTCTTTCGCCGAAATCACGAAGAATCGTGTTTTACTTGGCCTGATTGACAGGGGAAATCCGGAGGGCAGGATCCCCAGAAACAAGTGGAAGGCAGTGGAGTCCCACCTTTCCCTCATTTGCCTGCGCATGGTACGAGAGAAGCCAGGCACCTCGCCCTGCTGCATAGACGCGGGCTGGTACCAGGGCAGCGTAAAGGTGGTAGCATGCGACAGTCAGCGGTCGGCTGATATGTACAAAGAGGCGACAAGGGGCGAACATCGTTGCGCTTGACTGGTGCGATGTCCCCAGTAGACCCCGAGCCAGGATCTGGCTCCCAGCAGCGATCAAGACGCCGGAGGACATCCTCTTCATGTTGCAAGAATGCAACCCGCACCTCCCCACGAAGGACTGGAAAGTCGTCAAGGTGGAGGAGCATGAAGGGGATGTCAACCAGGCGGTTTTGGTCCTGAACAAGGAGTCAATAGCTCCGATCGAGACTGCTCGAGGAGTGCTGAACTTCGGGTTCAGTGCGATACACATCAAAGTGTATAAGGGCGACTCCAACGCCGCTAGCAGCTCTGCCGGCAACCCAGCCAAGCAGGTGCTTGCTGAGGAGTTGGAGACACTTGGTGGGCCGGAGGACGGCTAGAGAGATGCGAGCGCTCGGATCGGCAATCGAGGACGTGGACTTCAGCGACACAGAGGAGGCCGACGTCACTGTGGTGGAGGTTGAAGCTGTAGATGTCATTAAGACTTCTACAAATAAACCTTCACCACAGTAAAGCAGCGTCTGCTGCACTTCTGCTTCGCCTGACAGAAGGCGGAGCCGACCTAGTCCTCGTACAGGAACCTTGGGTTGTAGGAGGCAAGGTTGCTGGACTAGGAACAAAGGAATACAAGCTTATGATTGACCCCAAAGAAGGTAAAATTCGAACCTGCATATTAGCCAAAAGGCATCTTAGTACATTTCTACTTCGCAATTACAGCAACGGAGACAACACCGCAGTAAGCCTGCATCTGCAGAGTGGCTCTATAAGGGTTCTATCGGCCTATTTGGCCTTTGAGAAGGAAAACCCTCCAGATGCGCTGGTCAGAGGACTAGCAGAGGAATGCGAACAGCTCAAGAACGGATTAATAATAGGCTGTGACGCCAACGCCCGTCACACCCAGTGGGGTTGCCCAAACAACAACGACAGAGGTGAGTCTCTTTTTGATTTTATTCTAAATTCGAACCTATTCTTATGCAATAGGGGCAATGCCCCTACTTTCATAACTAAAGCTTGCCAAACAATCATAGATCTAACTTTGGTATCAGATTCACTCGTAGGCGCAGTCAAAAACTGGGCAGTCTCTGACGAGCACTCCTTTTCGGACCATAGATTCATAGAAACCGTATTGTCCCTTGATTCGCCCTTGCCGGTCAGCTTCGCCAACCCCAGACGAGCGGTCTGGCACAGGTACAAAGAAGTTCTGACAAATATCCTCCCCATGGAACCGTCAGAAAGCATCACAAACCCACATGAGCTGGACGAAACAGTATACAAATTCACAGAGGCACGCAACACTGCCTTCAAAGTGGCATGCCCCACGGAGAAACCAAGAGGAAGGAAAAAACCCCCCTGGTGGACCCAACAACTATCTATCCTCAGATCCAACTGCAGATGCCTGTTTAACAGAGCAAAGGCGGGAAATAAGGACACCAATTGGCTGAACTACAAGTTTCAACTAGCCTCCTAGCCTGGCAGACCTTCTGCTCTGACATAGAAAAAACAACTGATGCCGGAAGGCTTAGGAAAATACTCTCTAAGACAGCCGCGCCTTTGGATGGATCACGGTCAGACTCCAGTAAAGAGTCCTTAGACCTGCTCCTAAACGCTCACTTCCCGGGGAGCCAACAAGCAGGTCATTCACCTGAAAGAGGAGCAGGACAGGGAATCGAAATAGATCCACTCCTACCAGACCGCAACATGAAATGGTCCATTCATAATTTCAAACCATACAAATCGCCGGGACCGGACGGGATAACACCGGCTCACATCCAGCAAGCAGTACAAATAGCCATAAACTGGTTGAAAAAAATCTTCCAATCCATCCTGGCGGTAGGAGAACTACCAACAGCATGGCAAGAAACAAAGGTGGTTTTCATTCCCAAGGCAGGGAAGGCCACTCACACCACAGCAAAGGATTTTAGGCTTAAGAGCTTTGAAAGAATGATAAGCCTACACATAAGGGCCACCGTAGACCCGACACAAATATCAAAAGCACAACACGCTTACACCAAAGGTAAGTCAACCGAATCGGCGCTACACTTGGTGGTAAACAGCATCGAGAAATCACTCAACATCAAGGAATACACACTGATCGCCTTCCTGGATATAGAGGGAGCTTTCAATAACGTGCTTCCCACCGCTATAACAGAATCTCTCACAGAACTAGGGGTTGAGCCGCCAATGGAGAGGCAAATCCATAAATTGCTGATAAGCAGAATGGTCACAGCCACACTAGGGACCTCAACCCAGTGAACAGAGGCACCCCGCAAGGAGGTGTACTATCACCCCTCTTGTGGAATATCGCAGTAAATAAACTACTGCGGATTCTGGAGGGAGGAGGTTGTAAGGTCGTAGCATACGCAGACGACGTCGCCATTATCTTTAATGGAAAATATCCACAAACACTTAGCGATCTTATGACCGCTAAACTTAAAATACTATCGGAATGGACGATAGCGAACGGACTCGGGGTAAATCCCTCGAAAACAGAACTTGTTCTATTTACGAATATGTACAAAATTCCACAACTTAACCCACCCATTTTAAACAATTGTAATCTCTCCTTTAGCGATCACGCCAGGTACTTGGGGTTAGTACTAGATAAACGCCTCAAATGAGGCTTAAACAACCAAGAGAGAACCAAAAAAGCGACCATTGCACTTTACTCCTGTAAAAAAGCAATCGGGCTAAGATTGTGGGGGTCAGTCGTAAATGGAAGTAGAAACTTTTGAGAGAAATTAGAGTAAAGTCATTTTGCACGTAAATTCGCATATGTCTAACAGCCAAACGCAGAGTATAGCAGAGAGCAGCGAATATCGTCTAGCTGACCCGCTTACACGTACAGTCTGTCAGCATAACAGCCTCTCTTTCTCGCGCGCACCGAAAACGTGTGAAGGCAGAAAGGAGAACAGAATCTGGAAAGATCCCGTTAGGTGTGCTTAGCAACGCCGCAGCGTACAGTCAACTTCTCGAGTCAAGAGTTCTCGTTCACTTCGTTTAAAACTTTGAATGAAACGGACGCAAGGCTGCTGCCGTAAGTAGAATACAAACGGAAAATTACAACCCACGCGGTTCGAATTCTGTCTAAGTGTGTGTGCACCAGCCAAGTCTACGCTAACAGGAGGATCATATATATTTTTACACCCAACTACTGGTAAATAAGAACACACAAATTTAACCGCATAGGCAGGCTATTTAGTGGCGTGTATTTCTATGTATTTTTTTTGTAATAGGAAAAGAAAGGAGGTTCTGTCGAAGCCGGCCGGCAACATCAGCGCCAGCGCGGCGTGATTGCGCCGTTTTTAATTTCGCAACCGGCCGGCCAAGACGAGACTTTTTTTTGGGTGTGAGTTCAAGCCAACCTGCCACGGCGGGGTTGCCACCTGCGGACACGTGTCGCGCTAGGAGCCCCCTGCGATCAGCAAAGGCGCGAACATTTTGGAAGGTGACCGAGGTTACAGATTGCCGCGAACGGCGTAAATCTCTGGCCCGGCCCGGCGGCCTTGTAAGAACCGCCCTACTCGAAGAAAGTCTACCTGAGTGACCAGCTCTGGCTAGTTCAGTGAGCAGTATCTCGGAAGGCGTTTTGTAAGCGCAGCAGACCCGGCACTTCACCCGTATTCGCCACGTGCGGCTTGCCGATGGGAAGGGCCTCGCCATAGGCGAATGTATTTGAAGAAGAGCAACAGACCCGGCACTTCGCCCGTATTCGCCACGTGCGGCTTACCGAAGGGAGAAGCCTCACCATAGGCGAATGTATCTGGAGGAAAGCATCGATTGACCAGACCTACTGTCTGGCATGCGAAGACGCAGATCCCTTCGTATGTAGTGAGCTGTCGGAGGCGCTAACTTTTGTGTAGTTTAACTTTCGATCTATGTAGAGTAATTTTTTGGTACTAGCTTATGTAGCGTACCTTGGTATTGACTTAGTAGTAATTTTCTTTAAATTCTGACAATGACCATCCGTACATTCCACATAACTGATCTTGTCAGAAATTAATATGATAACTTGTCTTAAAGGCATCCTTGCACAGCGTCTTCGATGGGCCCACCGAACCTGCATCGCCGGAGTTTTGCGTAAGTGAAATAATGTTATCACCATATTGATTTTCTGACATTTGACCTATATATAAATGATATTATGGTTATGCGTGCCAAAGCAAATGGACGGTTATTCGGTCAGATTGAGTCTTGTTATATTTTGAGTTAAATTTGATTTTTGAAGATGAAAGGATTTAAGTTGTATTGAAATCATGATTGTAGTTTCTAATTTTCTTTTGTTAATTGAAGCTGATAGTTCAACAATGGTTGAATAAATTTGTAACGCGGAATCGTGATTGATCTTGCTATGCCGCCGCTATATAAAGTAAAAATGTGAATAATGAATAAACATTGAATAAGGGATAGGTTAGGTTAGGTAGGAGTGGTTGGAGACTAAATATTAGTCCCCTCATTTAGGCCACAATGGGCCCCTTGTGATACCACATGATCTCTGAAAAGATCCGTTTCTCTAGCTCATGGGTTATCTGCTTTCGCGAAGTATTCTGTTTTTCTTAAGAAACATAGTAGTTTTTAAATGCTTACGTCCTGAATGGCCGCAAGGTTCGGAAGTGTGTAGCTACCTAGGGTTTGAAAGCGCTTTAGGTTATGCGCTGGGCAGAAGCATAGGAGGTGTTCGATGCTCTCCTCTTCGTCTATCTGTTTGCAGCTGCGGCAGAAGTCGTGGTTACTTAGACCTAGCCTTATCGCATGAGTCCCTATAAGACAGTGGCCCGTGAGGGCATTTAGGAGAGTGGAGATGTTCTCCCTGCTACATTGTAGGAGAGTTTTTGTTCTTTTCGTGTTGTAGTTTGGCCATGTGAGTCTAGAATTGTGGCATGTTGAGACTGAGTTCCAACGGTTGTTGGAAAGTGTATACAATCTCTGCCTGAGATGGAGCTTGCAGGTAGCCATGGGCATACCTACCGTGTCCTTATCACGAAGGATATCGGCGGTTGTCCCCTGTCTTGCTAGCTCGTCTGCTATGCAGTTGCCCTCAATGTTGCGGTGTCCAGGCACCCAGATGAGGTTGATTCTCAGATGAGTCGTCATCTCGTTAAGAGATTTGCGGCATTCAGAGATTGTTTTTGAGCTCGTTGTGTAGGAGTCGAGGGCCCTGAGGGCTGCTTGACTGTCCGAGAAGATGAAGATATCTATGTCTTGATGTACAGACGTGTTCAGGTGGGTAGTGGCTTCCTGAATTGCAATCACTTCCGCTTGGAAAACACTACAGTGGTCTGGTAGGCGGAAAGAGACCTTTAAGTCTAATTCGGGGGAAAAGACTCCCCCACCTGTTTGGGAGTTAAGCTTGGAGCCGTCAGTGTATATGTTGACGGCGTTTACGAATTGATGTGGGAGGTTGTCCCAGTCTGAACGGGTGGGTATATAAATTTTGTATCTTCTTTCGAAGTCGACTATGGGTGGGACGTAGTCTGTATAACGTGGTAGGGGTGAATGCTTTGATAGGATATTGGAGTGACCCGTGGAGCCTGTTGTCCTTGCCGCTGCTTCACGGAGCCTCAGCGCTGTGTCTGATGCCCAGCTTTTGGCAAGTAGGTCCAGGGGTTGGAGATCGAGAATTGTATTTAGTGCCTCAGTGGCGGTAGTGCGCAGCGCCCCACTGATGCAGAGCTCTGCGCTTCTTTGGATCTTGTGAAGGATCCGGAGGTTACAGTTTTTATCTAGAGAAGGCCACCAAACGATGTTTCCGTAGAGTAGAATGGGCCTGACTATTGCAGTATATAGCCAGTGAACTATCATGGGGGAGAAACCCCACTTCCTCCCTATGGCTTTTTTACAAGCGAAGAGGGCTATGGCCGCTTTGCGTGTGCGATCTAGGATGTTATCAGTCCAGAGAAGCTTTTTGTCAAGAATGACACCTAGGTACTTTGCTTGGTTGCTAAAGGTTAGGCGCGTTTGGTGTAGTTTTGGGGGAACTAGAATTGGTACCTTGTACTTCCTTGTAAAGAGAACTAGTTCGGTTTTTTTCCGGGTTAACTCCCAGTCCACAGCCAGCTGTCCACCGGGAGAGGGTGGATAGGGCTGTCTCCATTAGATTGCAAAGGGTTTGCGGGAATTTACCCTGCAGTAGGATAACCACGTCATCCGCGTAGGCTAAAGGCGCCTTTTATGTCTAGAAACGCTGCAAGAGAGTATTCCTTATTGCAGAAGCCTCGTTCTATACTGTACACTAGAGAGTGGAGGGCGGTATCGGTTGACCTACCCTTACGGTACGCATGCTGTGCGTCAGAGAGTAGGCTATGGTCGATGGTTAGTCTGATGTGGGTGTCGATTAGCCTTTCCAGGGTCTTCAACAAGAAGGAAGAGAGACTGATCGGGCGGAAGTCCTTTGGGTTGGTGTGGGAGGGCTTGCCGGCTTTCGGTATAAAAATTACCTTAACGTCCAGCCACCTTGTTGGAATATGGTTTAGAGCAAGGCAGCCGTGGAAGATGGCTGTCAGCCAGGGAAGGGACATATCTAGTGTCCGTTGTAGCTGGGCCGGGAAGAACTCATCTGGGCCAGGTGATTTGAAGTGCTTAAAAGAGTTAACAGCCCACTGAATGCGGCCAGGGTCTGGTCGTCTAAATTCTCCTCTATGTGGAGGTCCTCCACTACATTGGTGTTCTTAGGGAAGTGGGTGTCTAACAGTAGTTCAAGGGTTTCCTGACTGTTTTCCGTCTAGCTTTCAGCATTGGTTTTAAGATAGCCAATGGTGGCTAGAGCTTTAGCTAGAATTTTTCTGAGTCTGGATGCCTCCGCAGTAGATTCTATACTACTGCAGAAGTTAGCCCAGGCTCTTCGTTTTGATATTCTAATTTCCTTTTTGTATAGGCTTAGTTTTGTATGATATAAATTCCAGGAGGAGTCGCTATTGTTGTATTTAGCTTTATTGAAGTAAGTTCTACACTCTCTTTTAAGGTTCGCTAGGGTTGGGTTCCACCATGGAACCTCCTATTTCTAGTGATGAAAGTTGGGTCATTACCTTTGTTGCAGATGAATAGATTTGATTGAAGGAGATAGTCGTAGAGTAACTCACCCCTTTCGTTGGTGTTTGTACTTCCCCATTGTGTGTGGTGTGAGTTAGCGTCCCCACCCAGGATGAGTTCCTTAGATGAGTGAGTGCGTATGAGTTCTTGTGTAGTGGTGTTTGGTAGTGGCCCTTCGTAGTCGTGAGCCAGATAGAATGATGCTATGGTGTGATGGGTGTGTTCGTTTAGCTCCAGTCTGACCGTGGTAAGGTCGCCTTCGCTAAACTGTGGAATAAGAAATGTATTAAAGTGTGACTTTGTAAGAATGCAGGTTCTGGTTTTACCCTTGTCCTTGGTGTAAAAAAGCTTGTATAGGGGGGTTGATAAGCCACAGATGTTGTTACCAACAATCCATGGCTCTTGAATGAGGACTACGTCTATGTTGCCTGTTGCCAGGCGGGTGAGGAGGGCAGCGGATGCTGCCTTGCTGTGGTGCAGATTAATTTGCAGAAACTGCACCATCTTTGGGACTGGGTTCGGGCTGGGTACCCTCCGCTTCCTCCGCTATGTCCTGGAGAACAGAGCGCCCTGGTCGGGTTGTGTCCTGGGTGCACAGCTGCTTCAGGCTCTCCGTCAGCTCCGAGTCGGTTGACACGTAGCCGGTGAGGGTGGCCTCTTCGTGATCTAGTTCGTCGTCGCTCGGGGGTTCGTACGACGCGCAGGCAGCCAGGTTGTCTGCCGCCAACTTATCGGTGTCATATATGGGTAGCTGCACCTTATCGAGCCAGTAGTTCACTCTGTGTTGTTGGGCTGCGAGGGGTTCCAAGCAGGCCTGGTTCAGGAGGATAACCACGCTCATGGTGACTCGCTCGATTTTCTCCACCTTGACCACCTTCCAACCGTCTGTTGGAAGTTTTGGGTTGAAGTATAGGCTGAGTATAGCCTCTGGTTCCGATGGTTCCGACGGCAGCCACACCCTCGCTCTCGGTCGAGACGGGATGTCTGCAGCCTCACAAACTGCCAGCTTGGCCCCGGGGTAGACCTCGCCGACTTTGGAAATTTCAGCCTTGTAGAGTGCTGCCGATCTCTCGTCTTCGCAGGCGATCAACTTTACATTGCCCTGGTACCACTTTGCATCTGTGCAATCGGGTGGCGGGCCTGGGTTTTCGTCCAGCACTTTCAAGGCCACTGATGCAAGGGCCCGTCTAACCAGACCCCATTGGTTTCGTGGGATCCTACCGCCTTCAACGCTCTGGTCGATGACACCAATGATCTTCCGATCCTTTACCACTTCCGCAAAGGATCTCGACCATTGGATTTTTTGGTAATCCAATTTCAATGTCTGATCCTCCCGTATCGGATTGGTGGCCAGCCGTTTGAGGATCCTAGAAGCCTTCCTTCTTTCAAGAGGTCCTGCCTGGTTAGGTGGTACCCTCTTAAACTCCTTTGCCCTGGTACTCACCACGAGACCGGCCTTAGCGCTACCCTCAGGTTGGAGTGGCTGGTTAGCCACACCTACGCTGGTGGGAATTGGACTTAGCCGGCTGCTTTGTTCGCTGGCCTTGGCAGGGGTGGACGTCACGTGGACTGGGGTAGTCAGAGCCGTGATCTTGCTCTTTCTTTCGTCGTTGGTTACGACTTCCGACTTTTATAAGAGTGTCGGGCTCTTGTCTTGTGCAGTCTTTTAGTTTTGTATTTGTTAAATTCTCCATGTTAATTCCCACGAGCTGCGGAGAAAGGACAGGTCCACCCGGGCAGAGATCCGCCGTACCCGGGTAAGGCTGAATTAGAACAGGCGGTCGCCACTTGCCTGAGCTCACCGTTTGAGACTGAGTTATTTGATGACTCGGGCTCCCAGCCAGATTGACTCTCGGCACGGTACGAGTGACACCTTAGTCCAGTCCGGGGTGAGATGAGTTGTGTGGGTAGGGAAGTGGTAGGTACAGAGCGTGTGGGTAGGGGTGTGTGTGAGCTATTTGTCGGAGGCGGCAGCACAAGCGCGACGTCGGTACTGCTACGGCGCAGATACCCGCTGACTGTCCGGGGCTACTTATTTGCGCTTCGTGTTGGGGGCTTGGTGGTAACCGGGCCGTGTCCAACTTCCACGCTTATTCGTAGCTACCCTGGAGAACCAGGGCGCTCGCTATCCGCAACCTGCGACCCGTTCGGTAGCCTTCAGCTCGGCGCCCTCAGAGCCATCCCACTAGCTCTTTAGCCGAATGAAATGAATAAGGGATAGCCGCAAACAATTTCACACGAGTTATCATGGTAGGGAGGGTACAGAAAGGGGCGGCAATATCATCGAGCCACCCTAACTCTTAATGTTTCCTGATTCGCTTGTGCCTTCAACGTCCGTCCGCGTGCCTTGAGTCCGTTTACACCCATTATTTTGTTGTTCGATCCTTTTAGATTACCGCTTAGTGCACTTAAAACTTTTTTCGCGTAGTGGTACCAGGGCAATGTAAAGTTGATCGCCTGCGAAGACGAGAGATCGGCAGCACTCTACAAGGCTGAAATTACCAAAGTCGGCGAGGTCTACCCCGGGGCCAAGCTGGCAGTTTGTGAGGCTGCAGACATCCCGTCTCGACCGAGAGCGAGGGTGTGGCTGCCGTCGGAACCATCGGAACCAGAGGCTATACTCAGCCTATACTTCAACCCAAAACTTCCAACAGACGGTTGGAAGGTGGTCAAGGTGGAGAAAACCGAGCGAGTCACCATGAGCGTGGTTATCCTCCTGAACCAGGCCTGCTTGGAACCCCTCGCAGCCCAACAACACAGAGTGAACTACTGGCTCGATAAGGTGCAGCTACCCATATATGACACCGATAAGTTGGCGGCAGACAACCTGGCTGCCTGCGCGTCGTACGAACCCCCGAGCGACGACGAACTAGATCACGAAGAGGCCACCCTCACCGGCTACGTGTCAACCAACTCGGAGCTGACGGAGAGCCTGAAGCAGCTGTGCACCCAGGACACAACCCGACCAGGGCGCTCTGTTCTCCAGGACATAGCGGAGGAAGCGGAGGGTACCCAGCCCGAACCCAGTCCCAAAGATGGTGCAGTTTCTGCAAATTAATCTGCACCACAGCAAGGCAGCATCCGCTGCCCTCCTCACCCGCCTGGCAACAGGCAACATAGACGTAGTCCTCATTCAAGAGCCATGGATTGTTGGTAACAACATCTGTGGCTTATCAACCCCCCTATACAAGCTTTTTTACACCAAGGACAAGGGTAAAACCAGAACCTGCATTCTTACAAAGTCACACTTTAATACATTTCTTATTCCACAGTTTAGCGAATGCGACCTTACCACGGTCAGACTGGAGCTAAACGAACACACCCATCACACCATAGCATCATTCTATCTGGCTCACGACTACGAAGGGCCACTACCAAACACCACTACACAAGAACTCATACGCACTCACTCATCTAAGGAACTCATCCTGGGTGGGGACGCTAACTCACACCACACACAATGGGGAAGTACAAACACCAACGAAAGGGGTGAGTTACTCTACGACTATCTCCTTCAATCAAATCTATTCATCTGCAACAAAGGTAATGACCCAACTTTCATCACTAGAAATAGGAGGTTCCATGGTGGAACCCAACCCTAGCGAACCTTAAAAGAGAGTGTAGAACTTACTTCAATAAAGCTAAATACAACAATAGCGACTCCTCCTGGAATTTATATCATACAAAACTAAGCCTATACAAAAAGGAAATTAGAATATCAAAACGAAGAGCCTGGGCTAACTTCTGCAGTAGTATAGAATCTACTGCGGAGGCATCCAGACTCAGAAAAATTCTAGCTAAAGCTCTAGCCACCATTGGCTATCTTAAAACCAATGCTGAAAGCTAGACGGAAAACAGTCAGGAAACCCTTGAACTACTGTTAGACACCCACTTCCCTAAGAACACCAATGTAGTGGAGGACCTCCACATAGAGGAGAATTTAGACGACCAGAGTATTGACAACATTTCAAACCCTGGCCGCATTCAGTGGGCTGTTAAGTCTTTTAAGCACTTCAAATCACCTGGCCCAGATGAGTTCTTCCCGGCCCAGCTACAACGGACACTAGATATGTCCCTTCCCTGGCTGACAGCCATCTTCCACGGCTGCCTTGCTCTAAACCATATTCCAACAAGGTGGCTGGACGTTAAGGTAATTTTTATACCGAAAGCCGGCAAGCCCTCCCACACCAACCCAAAGGACTTCCGCCCGATCAGTCTCTCTTCCTTCTTGTTGAAGACCCTGGAAAGGCTAATCGACACCCACATCAGACTAACCATCGACCATAGCCTACTCTCTGACGCACAGCATGCGTACCGTAAGGGTAGGTCAACCGATACCGCCCTCCACTCTCTAGTGTACAGTATAGAACGAGGCTTCCGCAATAAGGAGTACTCTCTTGCAGCGTTTCTAGACATAAAAGGCGCCTTTAGCCTACGCGGATGACGTGGTTATCCTACTGCAGGGTAAATTCCCGCAAACCCTTTGCAATCTAATGGAGACAGCCCTATCCACCCTCTCCCGGTGGACAGCTGGCTGTGGACTGGGAGTTAACCCGGAAAAAACCGAACTAGTTCTCTTTACAAGGAAGTACAAGGTACCAATTCTAGTTCCCCCAAAACTACACCAAACGCGCCTAACCTTTAGCAACCAAGCAAAGTACCTAGGTGTCATTCTTGACAAAAAGCTTCTCTGGACTGATAACATCCTAGATCGCACACGCAAAGCGGCCATAGCCCTCTTCGCTTGTAAAAAAGCCATAGGGAGGAAGTGGGGTTTCTCCCCCATGATAGTTCACTGGCTATATACTGCAATAGTCAGGCCCATTCTACTCTACGGAAACATCGTTTGGTGGCCTTCTCTAGATAAAAACTGTAACCTCCGGATCCTTCACAAGATCCAAAGAAGCGCAGAGCTCTGCATCAGTGGGGCGCTGCGCACTACCGCCACTGAGGCACTAAATACAATTCTCGATCTCCAACCCCTGGACCTACTTGCCAAAAGCTGGGCATCAGACACAGCGCTGAGGCTCCGTGAAGCAGCGGCATGGACAACAGGCTCCACGGGTCACTCCAATATCCTATCAAAGCATTCACCCCTACCACGTTATACAGACTACGTCCCACCCATAGTCGACTTCGAAAGAAGATACAAAATTTATATACCCACCCGTTCAGACTGGGACAACCTCCCACATCGATTCGTAAACGCCGTCAACATATACACTGACGGCTCCAAGCTTAACTCCCAAACAGGTGGGGGAGTCTTTTCCCCCGAATTAGACTTAAAGGTCTCTTTCCGCCTACCAGACCACTGTAGTGTTTTCCAAGCGGAAGTGATTGCAATTCAGGAAGCCACTACCCACCTGAACACGTCTGTACATCAAGACATAGATATCTTCATCTTCTCGGACAGTCAAGCAGCCCTCAGGGCTCTCGACTCCTACACAACGAGCTCAAAAACAATCTCTGAATGCCGCAAATCTCTTAACGAGATGACGACTCATCTGAGAATCAACCTCATCTGGGTGCCTGGACACCGCAACATTGAGGGCAACTGCATAGCAGACGAGCTAGCAAGACAGGGGACAACCGCCGATATCCTTCGTGATAAGGACACGGTAGGTATGCCCATGGCTACCTGCAAGCTCCATCTCAGGCAGAGATTGTATACACTTTCCAACAACCGTTGGAACTCAGTCTCAACATGCCACAATTCTAGACTCACATGGCCAAACTACAACACGAAAAGAACAAAAACTCTCCTACAATGTAGCAGGGAGAACATCTCCACTCTCCTAAATGCCCTCACGGGCCACTGTCTTATAGGGACTCATGCGATAAGGCTAGGTCTAAGTAACCACGACTTCTGCCGCAGCTGCAAACAGATAGACGAAGAGGAGAGCATCGAACACCTCCTATGCTTCTGCCCAGCGCATAACCTAAAGCGCTTTCAAACCCTAGGTAGCTACACACTTCCGAACCTTGCGGCCATTCAGGACGTAAGCATTTAAAAACTACTATGTTTCTTAAGAAAAACAGAATACTTCGCGAAAGCAGATAACCCATGAGCTAGGGAAACGGATCTTTTCAGAGATCATGTGGTATCACAAGGGGCCCATTGTGGCCTAAGTGAGGGGACTAATATTTAGTCTCCAACCACTCCTACCTAACCTAACCTATCCCTTATTCAATGTTTATTCATTATTCACATTTTTACTTTATATAGCGGCGGCATAGCAAGATCAATCACGATTCCGCGTTACAAATTTATTCAACCATTGTTGAACTATCAGCTTCAATTAACAAAAGAAAATTAGAAACTACAATCATGATTTCAATACAACTTAAATCCTTTCATCTTCAAAAATCAAATTTAACTCAAAATATAACAAGACTCAATCTGACCGAATAACCGTCCATTTGCTTTGGCACGCATAACCATAATATCATTTATATATAGGTCAAATGTCAGAAAATCAATATGGTGATAACATTATTTCACTTACGCAAAACTCCGGCGATGCAGGTTCGGTGGGCCCATCGAAGACGCTGTGCAAGGATGCCTTTAAGACAAGTTATCATATTAATTTCTGACAAGATCAGTTATGTGGAATGTACGGATGATCATTGTCAGAATTTAAAGAAAATTACTACTAAGTCAATACCAAGGTACGCTACATAAGCTAGTACCAAAAAATTACTCTACATAGATCGAAAGTTAAACTACACAAAAGTTAGCGCCTCCGACAGCTCACTACATACGAAGGGATCTGCGTCTTCGCATGCCAGACAGTAGGTCTGGTCAATCGATGCTTTCCTCCAGATACATTCGCCTATGGTGAGGCTTCTCCCATCGGTAAGCCGCACGTGGCGAATACGGGCGAAGTGCCGGGTCTGTTGCTCTTCTTCAAATACATTCGCCTATGGCGAGGCCCTTCCCATCGGCAAGCCGCACGTGGCGAATACGGGTGAAGTGCCGGGTCTGCTGCGCTTACAAAACGCCTTCCGAGATACTGCTCACTGAACTAGCCAGAGCTGGTCACTCAGGTAGACTTTCTTCGAGTAGGGCGGCTCTTACAAGGCCGCCGGGCCGGGCCAGAGATTTACGCCGTTCGCGGCAATCTGTAACCTCGGTCACCTTCCAAAATGTTCGCGCCTTTGCTGATCGCAGGGGGCTCCTAGCGCGACACGTGTCCGCAGGTGGCAACCCCGCCGTGGCAGGTTGGCTTGAACTGACACCCAAAAAAAAGTCTCGTCTTGGCCGGCCGGTTGCGAAATTAAAAACGGCGCAATCACGCCGCGCTGGCGCTGATGTTGCCGGCCGGCTTCGACAGAACCTCCTTTCTTTTCCTATTACAAAAAAAATACATAGAAATACACGCCACTAAATAGCCTGCCTATGCGGTTAAATTTGTGTGTTCTTATTTACCAGTAGTTGGGTGTAAAAATATATATGATCCTCCTGTTAGCGTAGACTTGGCTGGTGCACACACACTTAGACAGAATTCGAACCGCGTGGGTTGTAATTTTCCGTTTGTATTCTACTTACGGCAGCAGCCTTGCGTCCGTTTCATTCAAAGTTTTAAACGAAGTGAACGAGAACTCTTGACTCGAGAAGTTGACTGTACGCTGCGGCGTTGCTAAGCACACCTAACGGGATCTTTCCAGATTCTGTTCTCCTTTCTGCCTTCACACGTTTTCGGTGCGCGCGAGAAAGAGAGGCTGTTATGCTGACAGACTGTACGTGTAAGCGGGTCAGCTAGACGATATTCGCTGCTCTCTGCTATACTCTGCGTTTGGCTGTTAGACATATGCGAATTTACGTGCAAAATGACTTTACTCTAATTTTAAGTTAATTAAGTTTCTACTTCCATTTACGACTGACCCCCACAATCTTAGCCCGATTGCTTTTTTACAGGAGTAAAGTGCAATGGTCGCTTTTTTGGTTCTCTCTTGGTTGTTTAAGCCTCATTTGAGGCGTTTATCTAGTACTAACCCCAAGTACCTGGCGTGATCGCTAAAGGAGAGATTACAATTGTTTAAAATGGGTGGGTTAAGTTGTGGAATTTTGTACATATTCGTAAATAGAACAAGTTCTGTTTTCGAGGGATTTAGCCCGAGTCCGTTCGCTATCGTCCATTCCGATAGTATTTTAAGTTTAGCGGTCATAAGATCGCTAAGTGTTTGTGGATATTTTCCATTAAAGATGATGGCGACGTCGTCTGCGTATGCTACGACCTTACAACCTCCTCCCTCCAGAATCCGCAGTAGTTTATTTACTGCGATATTCCACAAGAGGGGTGATAGTACACCTCCTTGCGGGGTGCCTCTGTTCACTGGGTTGAGGTCCCTAGTATGGCTGTGACCATTCTGCTTATCAGCAATTTATGGATTTGCCTCTCCATTGGCGGCTCAACCCCTAGTTCTGTGAGAGATTCTGTTATAGCGGTGGGAAGCACGTTATTGAAAGCTCCCTCTATATCCAGGAAGGCGATCAGTGTGTATTCCTTGATGTTGAGTGATTTCTCGATGCTGTTTACCACCAAGTGTAGCGCCGATTCGGTTGACTTACCTTTGGTGTAAGCGTGTTGTGCTTTTGATATTTGTGTCGGGTCTACGGTGGCCCTTATGTGTAGGCTTATCATTCTTTCAAAGCTCTTAAGCAGGAATGATGTTAGGCCTATTGGCCTAAAATCCTTTGCTGTGGTGTGAGTGGCCTTCCCTGCCTTGGGAATGAAAACCACCTTTGTTTCTTGCCATGCTGTTGGTAGTTCTCCTACCGCCAGGATGGATTGGAAGATTTTTTTCAACCAGTTTATGGCTATTTGTACTGCTTGCTGGATGTGAGCCGGTGTTATCCCGTCCGGTCCCGGCGATTTGTATGGTTTGAAATTATGAATGGACCATTTCATGTTGCGGTCTGGTAGGAGTGGATCTATTTCGATTCCCTGTCCTGCTCCTCTTTCAGGTGAATGACCTGCTTGTTGGCTCCCCGGGAAGTGAGCGTCTAGGAGCAGGTCGAAGGACTCTTTACTGGAGTCTGACCGTGATCCATCCAAAGGCGCGGCTGTCTTAGAGAGTATTTTCCTAAGCCTTCCGGCATCAGTTGTTTTTTCTATGTCAGAGCAGAAGGTCTGCCAGGCTAGGAGGCTAGTTGAAACTTGTAGTTCAGCCAATTGGTGTCCTTATTTCCCGCCTTTGCTCTGTTAAACAGGCATCTGCAGTTGGATCTGAGGATAGATAGTTGTTGGGTCCACCAGGGGGGTTTTTTCCTTCCTCTTGGTTTCTCCGTGGGGCATGCCACTTTGAAGGCAGTGTTGCGTGCCTCTGTGAATTTGTATACTGTTTCGTCCAGCTCATGTGGGTTTGTGATGCTTTCTGACGGTTCCATGGGGAGGATATTTGTCAGAACTTCTTTGTACCTGTGCCAGACCGCTCGTCTGGGGTTGGCGAAGCTGACCGGCAAGGGCGAATCAAGGGACAATACGGTTTCTACGAATCTATGGTCCGAAAAGGAGTGCTCGTCAGAGACTGCCCAGTTTTTGACTGCGCCTACGAGTGAATCTGATACCAAAGTTAGATCTATGATTGTTTGGCAAGCTTTAGTTATGAAAGTAGGGGCATTGCCCCTATTGCATAAGAATAGGTTCGAATTTAGAATAAAATCAAAAAGAGACTCACCTCTGTCGTTGTTGTTTGGGCAACCCCACTGGGTGTGACGGGCGTTGGCGTCACAGCCTATTATTAATCCGTTCTTGAGCTGTTCGCATTCCTCTGCTAGTCCTCTGACCAGCGCATCTGGAGGGTTTTCCTTCTCAAAGGCCAAATAGGCCGATAGAACCCTTATAGAGCCACTCTGCAGATGCAGGCTTACTGCGGTGTTGTCTCCGTTGCTGTAATTGCGAAGTAGAAATGTACTAAGATGCCTTTTGGCTAATATGCAGGTTCGAATTTTACCTTCCTTGGGGTCAATCATAAGCTTGTATTCCTTTGTTCCTAGTCCAGCAACCTTGCCTCCTACAACCCAAGGTTCCTGTACGAGGACTAGGTCGGCTCTGCCTTCTGTCAGGCGAAGCAGAAGTGCAGCAGACGCTGCTTTACTGTGGTGAAGGTTTATTTGTAGAAGTCTTAATGACATCTACAGCTTCAACCTCCACCACAGTGACGTCGGCCTCCTCTGTGTCGCTGAAGTCCACGTCCTCGATTGCCGATCCGAGCGCTCGCATCTCTCTAGCCGTCCTCCGGCCCACCAAGTGTCTCCAACTCCTCAGCAAGCACCTGCTTGGCTGGGTTGCCGGCAGAGCTGCTAGCGGCGTTGGAGTCGCCCTTATACACTTTGATGTGTATCGCACTGAACCCGAAGTTCAGCACTCCTCGAGCAGTCTCGATCGGAGCTATTGACTCCTTGTTCAGGACCAAAACCGCCTGGTTGACATCCCCTTCATGCTCCTCCACCTTGACGACTTTCCAGTCCTTCGTGGGGAGGTGCGGGTTGCATTCTTGCAACATGAAGAGGATGTCCTCCGGCGTCTTGATCGCTGCTGGGAGCCAGATCCTGGCTCGGGGTCTACTGGGGACATCGCACCAGTCAAGCGCAACGATGTTCGCCCCTTGTCGCCTCTTTGTACATATCAGCCGACCGCTGACTGTCGCATGCTACCACCTTTACGCTGCCCTGGTACCAGCCCGCGTCTATGCAGCAGGGCGAGGTGCCTGGCTTCTCTCGTACCATGCGCAGGCAAATGAGGGAAAGGTGGGACTCCACTGCCTTCCACTTGTTTCTGGGGATCCTGCCCTCCGGATTTCCCCTGTCAATCAGGCCAAGTAAAACACGATTCTTCGTGATTTCGGCGAAAGAGACCGATGGCTGGATCTTAGATCTCTTCGCCGATGGCCCGGGTAGTTCAAGGGATCGCTGCCTTTTCGCCTGAGTCGCCTCTTGAGTGGGCTTTTCCTGCCCGTAGTTTGGGAGCACCTTCCTTGCCCACTCTACCTTCTTTAGCCATTCAGGCGAAAGCGTGGCAACGGTGCTCCTGGTGTGTGAGCGCAGAGTCTGGGCGGCAGTCCGCCTTTCTGCGTATGTGTATTTAGCACCAGCGGGTGGCCCGAGCGCCTTGGCAGTGCCTACCGCTGCTTTCGGCGCAGATGCGCACGTGGCGGAGGCGTTCGCGGCTGGCTTTCTGCCACCCATCATCCCCAGTTTGGGATGCGGCCCTTTCTAGACCGTGCTGGTATGGAAGGTGGAACCAGTGTTCATCTTATCCATGGGTTTTTTAAGAGTACCCGTCTCTGTGTTTTTTTCTTTGTGTTTTCTGTTTTATGCTCCATAATTTGGTCCCACGAGTTGCGGAGAAGGGGAAAAGTCCGCCCGGGCAGAGATCCGCGATGCCCGGGTAAGGCGATAGTTAGAACAGGGGGCCGCCATGTCCCTGAGCACACCGTTTGAGACTGGGCTATTTTTGATCCGGGCCCCCAGCCAGGCTGACTCTTGGCACTGTCCGTATTACACCGTAGTCCGGCCCGGAGTGAGATGTTGTTTGGGAGGGGAGTTGGGTAGGTGTTGTGTTGGGAGTGGGTTTGTGTAAAGCAACTATTTAGATGCGGCAACTCGCATCGTCGGTATTGCTTCGTTGCAAAATACCCGCTGGCTGTCCGGGACTGTTTATTCACTGGGGTTTCCGTCCACGGTACCGTGTTTGACTTATCCCACCAGCTTATTCACAGTTGACCTCGAGAGAGGTCGTCCGCTATCCGCAACCTGCGACCCGCTCGGTTGCCCCAGCTAGGCGACTTTGGAACCATCTCACAAGTTCCTCAGCCGAGATCACCCGAGTTTTAAAAACAAAAAAAAAAATTTTTTTAATTCATCTACTAACGACGATTTTAATTTGCACGGGTCCGGAGCCATGTCTGGCCAACTACCACTGGCCATTCAGGTTGGTATCCGAATTTATTAGGGAAGATACTTACCCATACTTACCCCCTAGGAACTTTTAAGAAACAGTGCCATTGACATATGAGATTTTATTTAAAAAGATCTTACAGCTTTAACTGCCTAAAGAGGCTACTTGTTTTACAAATAATTGCATTTAGCATATTTTACTTTTAAATACTTTACAGCTTAGATTGGTTTTAATTTAGCTTGTAGTAAAGCATTAGACAATATTCAAACACAATTTATGAATTCATCAGGTATTTCAAACCACACAAAAGACATTTCTGCAATCCAGCATCCCAAACAAGAATAAGGGGAGGGAGGACATAACCACTTTCCACCACTGGTACTTGTTTAGTAACATAAAAGCTAAGCATCTTTCCTGTATTTTAGAATATCCCTGTTGACCATTTCGATTGGCTGTGCCTGTGGCACCTTTGTACTCGCCGGCTATCTCTTCCGGCATCGTCGCGTCAAGGTCTTCAAGGTGGCCATCCCCATCTTCCTGATGATCACGCTCATCGGCTGCGCCATCATGTATCTGGAGGTAAGTAGTACTTGGGTCATTTGGGGCTACACTCTTAACCCATTAAAGCGGCTGATAGCCAAAAACACACAAAGGCCATTTGAAAACAATGTTGATAATGCAACAAAAGGCCCATTCATAATAAACCCACATGTGAGCCCGTTTTGGTTCTTATCCCACTCCCATTTCTGGATGTAAAGGGATCTGCGAAAAAACCACAACATAAAAGCACCATTTATGGGTTTTTAAATGCGGCTTTTAAGCACTTACTTGTCGAAAGGGTATGGAGGTTTAGGTACTCCATTTGTACCAAAATATGTTTTTTTTCAATTTTTAAACCTGCTAGAAGTTTAAATTAAGAATAGAAATAGTTAAAACCATCGTAAAAGAATATATATATTTATTTGTACTTAAATCAATAAACAATTATAAAAAAGGAATTGGCATTTCTTAAAAAAAACATTCTAATTTCTTCATATTTTTCAATATTTCTGATCAAACAAAAACACCTCTTAACGAGGTAAAAAGTAGTGGCGAAAGCGCTCTTAACAAAAATGTCTGATATCAACAATTGTGACGAAAAATGATATTACATTCGATAAAATAAATAAACTATGTTAAAATTATGATTTCGGCCCGCAACAGTAAATATTTATTTACCTACACGTAAATTTTCTGCTGTAGCGTGCCGAATACAAAATTTAATATAGTTTATTTATTTTATCGTATGTAATATCATTTTTCGTCACAAATGTTGATATCAGAAATTTTTGTTAAGAGCGCTTTCGCCACTACTTTTTACCTCGTTAAGAGGTGTTTTTGTTTAATATCAGAAGTTTTTTTTGCACAAGAGTTTAAGTACCTCAATACCATGACTAGGAGTCGTCCCCATATGGCTTGGCTTTCATGTACCACTTCGGCTTAACTTTATTCTAATAAGGTATGTGTTGCTTGCAGTCACATTTTAATAAGAATGAAACATATAATATGAATATTAAACTTTTTAATAACAAGTTATATCGCTTCAATTACCTATTTTAATAGCACAAGTTTGGAATCTAAAGGGTTGTAAAGTTTCAGATTCGAAGAGAAATTTGTCGTTGCTTACATTTCCCGCTGAACTAGCGGGTTTTTCCAAAGTGGTAGAACAAATAGATCAAGTTTCCTATTTCGATTAGCTTCATGCAAGTAAAGGACTTTAAAACCATTACAGATTTTCCGTTTGAAAAAAATCTAATAAGAATATTGTTAATTAAATTTTTTTGTTTTTGTTTATTCCAATAAGTATATAATATTACGTATACGGAGCTGAAACCAGTTGCACTTTTTACCGCTTAATATCTTCCAAACGGTAATTTTTAGGGTAAATACATCAAAAGTTGAGGAATCTCAAGGGCTACAAGATATAAAATTTAAAAAGAAATCGTTTGACTCAATTTTGAGAATATAGTCAAAAAGTGGTTTTAAAAAATAACTTTTTATCGTAACTCAAAATCTATTATATTCATACAATTTTACTATATAAAGAGTATTTAGCAAATTAAATTATTTTTTCAAAGATATAAAGCACGTTTCTGTAGCATTAGTAGTTTAGCTACTATAAGCATTTTAAATCTGGCTTTAATTATGATTTTCCGCTAAACTAGCGGGTTTTTCCAAAAGTCGAAGAACAAACGTTTTCTATTTCAAGTTACTTTATACACCCATATGGTTTCCAAAACCCTAAAACTAAGATGGGATGCATACAAACCCACAAACAAAGGGACAAACATTTTCATTTTGGGAAGAAGAAGAAAATCTTGTCTTTTAAATTACTTTTGAACGGAACATCGGATTTCAACAGACAGTACGAGGCGGAGCCCTATCAATTCGGGAGTCGCCGCCAGAAAATGCAGCAGCTGCAGCAACAACATCGCCTCACGGCTCGGAGATCCCCGTTTTTGGGCGGCAGGATGGGGCTCATTGATGAGGGCACCATCAACGATCTGCAGGCGTTCCACAGCTCTCACAAGTGTCATCGCACCTCCATGGTGGTGAGTACATAGAAGCTCCATAAAGGGTCCAAGTAAATATGCATAAGATACTTTTTATTTAGTGCATAAATATAAGTGGTTATACCTTAAATAGTATTTTATAATTTCCTAATGGGTACTCAGATATAAATATATTTTTATAAGAACAAAATTGTAATATATTTTATTGGTTCAAAGTTACAAATACGAAGCAGGCTTTAGTCCGAGTTACCCGTGTCTTTAGTTTTGTCTAGTTTATTCACTCAGATTCAGTAAAGAACGCAGCACACATTTTGTAATTCAAGGTAAATATTTGTTGTACAGTTTTTGAAAAATTGCAGAGCAAAGACTCAGTTACTTTAGCCTTGTCGTGGCACTTTCTAACAGAAATCGTAAATTCAGCCAACAAATATACAAACAGAAGATCAAGTGAAATAATCAGAAGAGGCAATGAATAACGAAAATGGTGAACTGTCTGATGTAAAAACGCAGAAGAATCCAACCAAACAGCTCCGTAAACCCGTCAAACGTCTCAATGCTGAAGTTCGCGGGGTGGTGACCCCTGAAAATTCACCCAAAAAGCTAGGTAACTCACCGACTGCCCCTGCTGTGGAAAGTCGCCACACCATTAGCCGTCGAAGCAGTATGGCATACAAGAATTTCTTAGGAAAATTCAGGAGATCCAACCCCGGAAGACTAACTGTTGAGGCCTCCTCTATTTGGCGCAAGATGAGCCTTCAGGAAAAGGAACAATTTCGAGCGGACAGCACTGATCGACATAAAACGAGTCAAGGGAATAGTAAATCTGTAGATAATCCGTTTGCTGAGAAAGTGCCACCTTTAGAAATAGTCAATGATATTGAGACAGAGAGGCAAATTCATAACGACCAACTTCAAGAAACTACAGATAGCAATAAAAGATCCTGGCTGAGTTTTAATTGCGTTTCTAAAACTCTGAGTAAAGCAAAAAATTTATTTTCTTAAATATTAGTTTTCCAAATTGTTAATGTTCAATGTAAAAAAGTGATTAAAATAAATTATGTTAGTGTTAAAACATCTTCAAATTCCAAATAGTTTTTACGTTTAAGTTCGCCCTTGCTAAGGAGTTCACATAAGATTAATTTTTATTTTTCTGAGTGCATGTTGCAACTCCAATTGATTTGCAACTATTTAAGCCAAGTGCTTTTGCTTTCCCCCTGGCAGTGTGACTACCGCCAGCCGAGTGCGGAGACCCCGACAACAAGCGGCGGAAAACTGCTGACCACGCTGACTGGGATCGGCAGCTGGCCCAGGGATCTTACCAGTGCCTGTGCCGGGCGGGATTCTACTCGCTGCGGCATCCTGACGGATTCAACGGCACCATCATGGAGATTGCCTGGCAGGAGCAGCAGGACAATATAAGCAATTACTACACGGAGGTCTTCAAGTGTTTGCCCTGCGCTCCCGGTTGTGACACGTGCACGAGTCCGGAGCCATGTCTGGCCAACTACCACTGGCCATTCAGGTTGGTATCCGTATCCGTGATTGTTTGCCAGTGATGGGAGACGTGATACCACCCTTACAAGGTTTATGGCAAGGAAAAGTAGCCAACAGTGCTAGAGAGGGTTTCCTTTCAGTTAGTAAATGAAGATGGAATGCTGTGCAGTTGGTTTTTTTAATAATATTTTCCAAATTCCATCTGGCAGTTTTTTATCCATACAGAATTTATTAGTGAAGATACTTACCCATACTTACCCATAACCAAGTCCTAGCAACGAATTCAAAAAGAATGAACTATACTGGAACTTTTAAGAAACAGTGCCATATACATATGAGATTTTATTTAAAGAGATCTAACAGCTTTAACTGCCTAAAGAGGCTACTTATTTTACAAATAATTGCATTTAGCATATTTTACTTTTAAATACTTTACAGCTTAGATTAGTTTTAATTTAGCTTGTAGTAAAGCATTAGACAATATTCAAACACAATTTATGAATTCATCAGGTATTTCAAACCACACAAAAGACATTTCTGCAATCCAGCATCCCAAACAAGAATAAGGAGATGGAGGACATAACCACTTTCCACCACTGGTACTTGTTTAGTAACATAAAAGCTAAGCATCTTTTCTGTATTTTAGAATATCCTTGTTGACCATTTCGATTGGCTGTGCTTGTGGCCCCTTTGTACTCGCCGGCTATCTCTTCCGGCATCGTCGCGTCAAGCTCTTCAAGGTGGCCATCCCCATCTTCCTGATGATCACGCTCATCGGCTGCGCCATCATGTATCTAGAGGTAAGTAGTACTTGGGTCATTTGGGGCGACACTCTTAACCCATTAAAGCGGCTGAAAGCCAAAAACACACAAAGGCCATTTGAAAACAATGTTGATAACGCGACAAAAGGCCCTTACGTGGTCGGCGAATAATTATTATTATTAATTAACCCACATGTGAGCCCGTTTTGGTTCTTATCCCACTCCCATTTCTTGATGTAAAGGGATCTGAGAACAAACCACAACATAAAAGCACCATTTATCGGTTTTTAAATGCGGCTTTTAAGCACTTACTTGTCGAAAGGGTATGGAGGTTTAGGTACTCCATTTGTACCAAAATATGTTTTTTTTTTCAATTTTCTTAAACCTGCTAGAAGTTTAAATTAAGAATAGAAATAGTTAAAACCATCGTAAAAGAATATATATATTTATTTGTACTTAAATCAATCAACATTTATAAAAAACCAATTTGCATTTCTTAAAAAAAACATTCTAATTTTTTCATATTTTTCAATATTTCTGATCAAACAAAAACACCTCTTAACGAGGTAAAAAGTAGTGGCGAAAGAGCTCTTAACAAAAATGTCTGATATCAACAATTGTGACGAAAAATGATATTACAATCGATAAAATAAATAAACTATTTTAAACTTATGATTTCGGCCCGCAACAGTAAATATTTATTTACCTACACGTAAATTTTCTGCTGTAGCGTGCCGAATACATAAATTTAATATAGTTTATTTATTTTATCGAATGTAATATCATTTTTCGTCACAATTGTTGATATCAGAAATTTTTGTTAAGAGCGCTTTCGCCACTACTTTTTACCTCGTTAAGAGGTGTTTTTGTTTGATATCAGAAGTTTTTTTTGCACAGGAGTTTAATTACCTCAATACCATGACTAGGAGTCGTCCCCATATGGCTTGGCTATTGAAAAACCAAACACACACTTTCATGTTCCACTTCGGCTTAAATTTATTCTAATAAGGTATGGGTTGTTTACACTCAGATTTTAATAAGAATGAAACATATAATATGAATATCAAACTTTTTAATAACAAGTTTTATCGCTTCAATTACTTATTTTAATAGCACAAGTTTGGAATCTAAAGGGTTGTACAGTTTCAGATTCGAAGAGAAATCTGTCGTTTCTTACATTTCGCGCTGAAATAGCGGGTTTTTCCAAAGTGGTAGAACAAATAGATCAAGTTTCCTATTTCGATTAGCTTCATGCAAGTAAAGGACTTTAAAGCCATTACAGATTTTCCGTTTGAAAAAATCTAATAAGAATATATTTTTAAATTGTTTTTTTTCTTGTTTATTCCAATAAGTATGAAATATTACGTTTACGGAGCTGAAACCAGTTGCACTTTTTACCGTTTAATATCTTCCAAACGGTAATTTTTATGGTAAAAAGTGTTATACATCAAAAGTTGAGGATTCGCAAGGGCTACAAGATATAAAATTTAAAAAGAAATCGTTCGACTCAATTTTGAAAAAATAGTCAAAAAGTGGGTTTAAAAAATAACTTTTTGTGTAATATCATTTTTCGTCATAATTGTTGATATCAGAAATTTTTGTAGCATTATCAGTCTAGCTACTATAAAAATTTTAAATTTGGCTTTTATTTTTGAGTTTCCGCTAAACTAGCGGTTTTTTCCAAAAGTCGTAGAACAAACGTTTTCTATTTCAAGCTACTTTATACACCCATAGGGTTTCCAAAACCCTAAAACTAAGATGGGATGCATACAAACCCACAAACAAAGGGACAAACATTTTCATTTTGGGAAGAAGAAGAAAATCTTGTTTTTTGAATTACTTTTGAACGGAACATCGTATTTCAACAACCAGTGCGAGGCGGAGCCCTATCAATTCGGGAGTCGCCGCCAGAAAATGCAGCAGCTGCAGCAACAAAATCGCCTCACGGCTCGGAGATCCCCGTTTTTGGGCGGCAGGATGGGGCTCATTGATGAGGGCACCATCAACGATCTGCAGTCGTTCCACAGCTCCCACAAGTGTCATCGCACCTCCATGGTGGTGAATACATAGAAGCTCCATAAAGGGTCCAAGTAAATATGCATAAGATACTTTTTATTTAGTGCATAAATATAAGTGGTTATACCTTAAATAGTATTTTATAATTTCATCATGGGTACTCAGATATAAATATATTTTTATACCCGTTACTCGCAGAGTAAAAGGGTATACTAGATTCGTCGGAAAGTATGTAACAGGCAGAAGGAAGCGTTTCCGACCCCATAAAGTATATATATTCTTGATCAGGATCACTAGCCGAGTCGATCTAGCCATGTCCGTCTGTCCGTCTGTCTGTCCGGATGAACGCTGAGATCTCGGAAACTATGAGAGCTAGGCTATTGAGATTTGGCGTACAGATTCCTGAGCTTCTTACGCAGCGCAAGTTTGTTTCAGTAGACTGCCACGCCCACTCTAACGCCCACAAACCGCCCAAAACTGTAACTCCAACAGTTTTGATGCTAAATAAAAAATTTTAACTGAAATGTATTGTCCTCATCAATACCTATCGATTGACCTAAAAAAAAGTTTGCCACGCCCACTTAAACGCCCACAAACCGCGAAAACCTGTGACGCCCACAATTTGCATGCTACATAAAAAATTTTAACTGAAATGTATTGGTGTCGTCAATACCTATCGATTTATCCAAAAATAAATTTGCCACGCCCACTCTAACGCCCATAACGCTTAAATCTGTCTACCGCCGGTAGGTGGCGCATTTTAATCTCGCTTTGCTGCTTGCATATCTCCATTTAGCTGAGTAACGGGTATCTGATAGTCGAGGTACTCGACTATAGCGTTCTTCCTTGTTATAAGAATAAAATTGTAATATATTTTATTGGTTCAAAGTTACAAATACGAAGCAGGCTTTAGTCCGAGTTACCCGTGCCTTTAGTTTTGTCTAGTTTATTCACTCAGATTCAGTAAAGAATGCAGCACACATTTTGTAATTCAAGGTAAATATTTGTTGTACAGTTTTTAAATTTTTATGGTAAAAAGTGTTATACATGTGGCCCCATTAATTCCGCAGTGATGCAAATGTTCTTGGGACAACGACGAGTTCAATTATTATGTGTAATGTTTATTTTATATTATTGTTTGGAATCAGAAATACAAAAACTTAAGTTGTAGTGTTACATTTGATGATGTACAAAGGGTATGCTTATTGGCTTGCGTAGCGCGTGAGAACTTGGCACCGACTGACTTTATATGAGTTTTATTCTCTCTCGCGCTCTCTGGATCATTAAAAACGACGACCACTCCTGGTCTCTCTGATTGCTTGCTCTTCTGGTATTTTGCGACCATCCCTGTTTCCTACATTCGGCTCTCCTGACGTGGTGTTCGTCCCGAACTCCTTCATAAACTCAGCCACAGTGGATGTTTTCAAAGGTCCTTCGCTATCTCCAACTTTCTCTACATCATACCTGCCATGATTGTGAATCTCAACTATTTTGTATGGTCCAAGATATTTTCCCTTTAGCTTTAGGCCCACTCCGTACTGGGTACGCCTGATCGCAACTAAATCGTTTACCTTGTAACGCTTTTCACCCTTTCTTTTCAAATCAAAAGATCGCTTGTTTTCCTCTTGAAGAGCTTGAATGTTTTCTCTGGCTTTTTTGCGTAACTGATCTCTCTCGTGGTTTAACTCTTCTACCAAAGACTGCTGTACCTGCTCTTTAAGTCCTGCTATGACTTCCACACGCATGTCAACACCTGTTAACATCTTGAATGGGGATACTTTTGTGCTCCTAGGCTCGATATTGTTGATCAATTGCTGCACTCTACCCACATGCTTGTACCAATTTCCAGGATTCTCTAAGCTCATCTTCGACAACATTGGCACAACGATTTTATGCATTCTTTCGACCTGTCCGTTGCCACGAGGTACTCCTGTAGTGATTAATAAGTGCTGGATCTTTTGTTTGTCGCAGTATTCCTTAAACAAGTGTGAAGTGAACGCTGCACCACGGTCTGATACGATCCTGAAGGGATTACCAAAGGATACGGCCTGCCTGTCCAGGCAAATAAGGACTTCTTCGACTCCGGTACTGCGTGTCGGATACAACCAGACAAATTTGGAAAATGCATCTACGACAACTAGGATGTGATTGTACCTTTTCTTGGTGATCTCCATCGGCCCCACGTGATCTATGTGATAAGTGACTAACGGTTTGTCTCCCTTATCGGTAGGATTCAGATAACCTTCCTGTTTTCCCGATCTTGCGTTTACCAAAATGCATTCCACACAGCTGCCTACTTCTCTGGAAACTTTATCCCTAAGATTTGGTATGAAATAAGATTTCTCCACAAGATCTTGGGTTTTTTCGCCGAAAAATGGCCTTGTCTGTGAGCAATTTGAATGATTTCAGTCTCCATTTGGGATGGAACTACTATTAGCTCTCGGTCTGGGTCTTTGAACAAAATCTGATTGGCAATGTAGTAATCCTCATGTCCCTTATCTTCCACCAAACTACGAACTGCATTTGTCCACACGTCTGCCATCTGAGCTCCCTTCAATTTGTGCATCACACTCTCTGCCAATACAAAACAAGTAACTCTGCTAAGCGCATCCACGTGCCTCATCTTTGTTCCTGATCGATGCTCTATCTCGTAGTCGTAATCTTGCAAAAACATTGCCCACCTAGCTACTCGTAATGGAACTTCTTTCTTTTTCATCGTCATGGCGAACGCACTACAATCAGTGATTATTTTGAATTTCGTTCCCAAGACATATACACGCCATTTGGTCAGTGCTGCGATGACTGCTAGCACCTCCAGCTCGTATGAGTGATATTTTTCCTCACATGGTTTGGTTTTCCGACTCATGTACATGACGGGGTGCAACTGACTGTCTTCTGGATCCTTTTGTAGAAGGACTGCGCCAAAACCAAACTTAGACGCATCCGTGTGTATCTCTGTGGTCAATTTAGGATTGTACAGCTTCAAAACTGGTTTCCTAGTCAATGCTGCCTTTAATTGCTCGAATGCTACCTGCTGCAATTCTCTGAACTCAAATTTGACATCCTTCCTCAGCAAATCTGACAACGGCTTTGCTATAACCGCATACCCATCTACGAACTTCCTAAAATACGATGTCAATCCAAGAAATCGCTGTATAGCCTTCCGATCAGTGGGTATGGGAAAATGTGCTACCGCCTGAGTTTTTTCATCACTGGGTGTGATCGAACCGTTTTCGATAATGTATCCGAGGAAATCTACCCTGCTCTGTAAGATTTGACACTTGGTCCAATTGATCTTCAACCCATGCTGCTCTGCTACTCGAAGCACTTTCTCGAGCTTTTCCACTCCTTGAACAACGTCCTTGCTAGGGATGATAATGTCATCCATGTAGACAACTGCGTCACCGTTATTAATAAGGTCCCTAAGAACTGCCATTATAAAACGGGTAAAAACTGCCGGTGAGTTTGAAATGCCAAAGAAGAACTCGAATTGTCCATTCTGTGTAACAAATGAAGTATACTTTTGTGAGTCAACTTCTACTGGTACATGAAAATAACCGTTTGTTAAATCTAGTGTTGTGAAAATCCTCGCGCCCTGTAACTTCTCTATAACGCTGTCCATTTGTACCATTGGAAAGTTATCCCTCACAATTTTCTCGTTCAATTTGCGGTAATCGCAACACAACCGTTTCTGTCCGTTCTTTTTTGCTACAAGTACGATCGGAGAAGCGAACTCTGAAGTACTCGGCTTGATAATATTCTGTTCGAGCCACTCTTGAACCTGCGCATCTACTACCTTCTGTTCGGTGTAAGGAATACGTCGAGGATGTTGAAATACTGGAGATTCATCAGTGAGTATAATCTTCATCTCGACAGGGCAATGAATAATTCTCTTCGGCTTGTATTCGTCTATCATCCGCTTCACAATACCTCTCTGAGAGTGTGGCAAGTGAGATAGTTCTATATCTTTCTTAGTTTCTGTCTGCTCTAAAGTGATCATACACAAGCTCCCAAACTCAGCCAACAACTCTGTGCATGAACTTCTGTCTTGTTCTTGAACGTAGCGCTTTTGTGCTGTGACCACCTGACTCTCTGCTCTGCAAACCAGTTATGTTCCGTTTTTGGTTATCTTCATATCAACGCTGTCTAAGAGAGTTCGACCCAAAATAGCTTCAAAAGCCATGTCCTCGTCCGATATGATGTGGAACTCTACCTGAAGGTTAATACCATCAATCTGCACTGGAATTGTCAGACTTCCAAAAGTCACAATCTGGCTTTCTCCTATTCCAGTCAAACATTTTTGGTCACCTGTCAATTTATCTACTCCAAGCTTTAAGAAAATACTGCGCCGCATTAAACACAAATCCGCTCCCGTATCTATCAACCCTTTAAAGATAACTTTCCCGAACGAAATGTACTTCAACTCCAGTCCCGAAGACGTAAACGTGCTTGTTGGCATCGCCCTGCCTTCCATCTGTACAAGATTTGTTGTCTTTTCCTGCTTCGCTACCATTTCGACCTTGCACTGAGCTGCTCTGTGTCCTGGCTGGTTGCATCTGAAGCATTTGTAGTCCCTCTTTGGGCAATCTCGTTTGATATCACCCTCGTCTCCAAAGTTGAAACATTTCCTAACTTTTTCCACTGCCTTTACTGACTCTTTCTCACCTTTATTGAAATGAGTGTCGTACCTATCTTGTTTTCCTGATCCTCGCATCTTCTGATATGCCTCTATTTGTACTTTCAACTGTCTCATGCTTTTTGCTTGGTAGAGTAAAGCCTTGTTCACCTTGGAGTCTGGAATACCGTCGACAAAGTATTCGATCAAGCTCTCGTCATCAAGATCAATTGGCTTTGCCAATTCCATTAACGCGTAGAGGTACTCATGCAACGATTCAGTTTTCTTTTGCTGCCGTTTGCCAAGTCTACGATGAACCTCTGCTGATGACACCCTCACACCGAATTCGTCGAGCACACCGAATTCAACGATCTCCAATCCCGAACATCTCGCTGACTATGGACAAAAAGTTTGGCCGCTCCACTGAGCAATTGTTTAGCAAAAATAAAGATCTGTAATTGGCTCCATTCCACCGTCAGTGCACACTCTTCTAGTTCCTCAATCCACTGATTAATGTCAGGTGAATTAGTTCCTGAAAACTGTGACACACTTCCCTCCACATCCTTCAATGTAAACCACGACCTACCTGAAGCTGAATTTACTGTCTGAAGGTTCTGCCCTTCTACGACTGCATTTCTTTCGGACCTACCACCTGCCTGCATATTATTGGAATGTACGCTTTCGAAAGAGCCCTCATCATCCTCATCCACTTCGATGCCTTCATTGTCTTCATCAGCTTGCAAACCATAGTGAGCAAGCAGTCTATTTTGCAACTCAGGTTTTCTTCCATTTGTGCTGAGTCCCAGCTCTGTTAACTTTTCGCGTAAATCTGCTACAAGCAGTGCCAAAACCTGTTGCTTGTTCATATTGAAACTTAAATATACTTTTACAATATAGGAGTAATATAGATATAGTAATATAGATATATATAGATAAGCAGTAATATGAAATATAAAATACACAGCCAAATTACTGCTTTACGGTATACGTTACGTTAAATCAACAGCTTTATGTCCTGCTTGAAATTTGCTACGTTATATACGGAAGTACTTCTTGACTCTCTTCTTGTTGTTGGAATTCGTCTCGCCGCTCTCTTCGTAGTTAATTTTCGCCATCCAACATTGCCTGAATTCTTGTCTCCTCTTGTCGCTTTCACCCAATTTTCCTGCCACTCACCAAGAATTTCATCAGCTCCAGAATGATGTACTCGCTGCTTCACAAATACAGCTTTGAATTCGTCTTCCAGCCGCCAAAAGTTCACCACCAATACAGTTCCAAAATTGACTTCTCTTTGCTCGCCAACTATTGGTACTTCTCCAGATCTTCCTGCCCCTTCTTCGGCGATCTCCTCCTGTACCAGTTCCAGCTTCCTTCGTCTTGACCAGCCTCCTGAACACCGGTTCCTTAGCCTTGACCAGCCTCTTGAACACCGCTTCCTTGTTTTATCTTGACGCGCAAATATTGCGATCCGCCTGCTTCTTTCGCTTTGACCAGAACCCTGAACACCACTTTCTTCGCCTTGACCAGCCTCCTGAACACAGGTTCCTTGTGTTCTCCTGACGCACAGCTTCTGTGATCCGCCTGTTACCGTAACTGCTCCACGCCTTAATTTGTGTCCAGATGACCACCGCCAACGATCCTGCCTTCCGCTGGTTGACGTTAACCACAAAATTTTTGCGCTGCTCCCAGATTCGGTACTCGCTGATTTTTCGCTCTCTTTTTTGTTACGCCAGTCGCCTTTGAGTCGGTTTTTCTTCTATTTTTTTTGCGTTGCAAAAATTGAATTTCGCAACATTTTCTTCTCGTTGTCACGCACTCTGTTTCTTGCTAATTTTTTGTCTTCTATTGCGCAGCAATTTTTGATTTTTAGCAACTGCTACTACCACCGCAATGCACAAGTTTATACCACTTTTAAACTCACAACTTATTAGTTTAATGACTGTAGTTTGTATTTGATCCAAATTTTTTTCCGGTTGAGCCCCCAAAATTGTGGCCCCATTAATTCCGCAGTGATGCAAATGTTCTTGGGACAACGACGTGTTCAATTATTATGTGTAATGTTTATTTTATATTATTGTTTGGAATCAGAAATACAAAAACTTAAGTTGTAGTGTTACATTTGATGATGTACAAAGGGTATGCTTATTGGCATGCGTAGCGCGTGAGATCTTGGCACCGACTGACTTTATATGAGTTTTATTCTCTCTCGCGCTCTCTGGATCATTAAAAACGACGACCACTCCTGGTCTCTCTGATTGCTTGCTCTTCTGGTATTTTGCGACCATCCCTGTTTCCTACATACATCAAAAGTTGAGGATTCGCAAGGGCTACAAGATATAAAATTTAAAAAGAAATCGTTCGACTTAATTTTGAAAAAATAGTCAAAAAGTGGTTTTAAAGAATAACTTTTTATCGTAACTCTAAATCTATTATATTCATACAATTTTACTATTGTATATAAAGAGTATTTAGCAAATTAAATTATCTTTTCAGAGATATATAGCACGTTTCTGTAGCATTATTAGTTTAGCTACTATAAGCATTTTAAATCTGGCTTTTATTTTTCATTTTCCGTAAAACTAGCGGGTTTTTCCAAAAGTCGTAGAACAAACGTTTTTTATTTCAAGCTACTTTATACACCCATAGGGTTTCCAAAACCCTAAAACTAAGATGGGATGCATACAAACCCACAAACAGAGGGACAAACATTTTCATTTTGGGAACAAGAAGAAAATCTTGTTTTTTGAATTACTTTTGAACGGAACATCGGATTTCAACAACCACTGCGAGGCGGAGCCCTATCAATTCGGGAGTCGCCGCCAGAAAATGCAGCAGCTGCAGCAACAACATCGCCTCACGGCTCGGAGATCCCCGTTTTTGGGCGGCAGGATGGGGCTCATTGATGAGGGCACCATCAACGATCTGCAGGCGTTCCACAGCTCTCACAAGTGTCATCGCACCTCCATGGTGGTGAGTACATAGAAGCTCCATAAAGGGTCCAAGTAAATATATATGATGGACGTTGATGCACTACGAGCAGTACAAACAAGTGGCCCAGCGACACCAAGCACGTGCTTGTTACGCGCGGGGCCCTTTTATCAATTTGGGCAAAAAATACGAGTTCGCGAGGAAGATACAAAAAACAAATAGAGACGGGACACAAATGAAAATAAAAGGAGCATCTAAGAATGAAGCAAATGAGTTAAAATATTAGTTTTTAATACCGGGATAGAAGTTGAAGTGCAAATTAAATGATAAAGGTTGCTATAATTATTACATAGAACGCGAAAGGGCTCGTGCAGACAAAAATTAGATGTACATCGTGGCAAATTTAGGGGATAATAATTTCGTGTTATTCTAACAGGAACATTGAAAGTTAGGCGGTTTACAATTTCTACAGAATCAATATCACCTCTTATAAGATTTTGCATAAAAATAGTACCAAGCATTGTTCTACTATTTTAAAGGGTAGGTAAATTAAGCAATAGTAATCTACTCTGATAGGAAGGTAGCCTTATGTTTTGATCCCAGTTCAAACTACGAAGGGCAAAAAGAAGAAATTTTTTTTGTACCGACTCAATACGGTCGATATGCACTTGATATTGTGGACTCCAAACCGAAGAACAATATTCCAAAACAGGACGGACAAGAGAGGTAAATAATAATTTGGTTGTATAAGGGTCATCAAATTCTTTTGACCAACGCTTTATAAACCCAAGAACACTCATGGCCTTGCTGACAGTGGACATTATGTGGCAGTCAAATTTAAGTTTTGGGTCCGGAAGAACGCCTAAGTCATTAACTGAATATATACTGTCGAGTGGCGTATTTTGAAGAGAGTAACTAACAAAAGTAGGAGTACCCCTATGAAAAGTCATAACGTTGCATTTAAGGCAGTTCAAATTTAAAAGGTTATACTCACACCATCCCTGAAACAATCAATATCTGACTGTAAGTTGAAACCTGACGCTATATCATTATGTGATAAACAAATCAGCATACATTAGTACACGAGAGTGTGTTATGATAGAGGGAAGATCGTTAATAAACAAAGTAAACAGCAAAGGGCCCAAATGACTACCCTGAGGCACTCCAGATGTCACATAGATCAGTTTTGAGGCAGCGTTGCCTAGATAAATGTTGCAAATGAGAAGTAATAATACGTTCAAATGCTTTAGGAATTGCCGACAATTTAGAAATACCTCTGTAATTCTGGGCATCCGCCTTCGCACCCTTTTTGCGAAGTGGAATGATAAAAGAGTCCTTCCAGATAGTAGGTAAACTTAAGCACACACCCGGGGAGTCCTTCAGGACCTGGAGAATAAGTTGGCGTTGTTTTTTCTAAGTTTCGTAAAGATACAATTTGCCTTATTTAAGGGATTAGGGTAGTTAGTATATATATATATAACTATAAGTAGTTTGGAAAAACTCGGCAAATAAATCAGCAATTTCAGAATCCGTCGATGCCTGCATTGAGTTAAAACGTACCGATGAAGGCAATGCTGACGACTTACGCTTGGCATTGACAAAGTTATAAAACTGCTTCGGATCATTTGAAAATTCAAATTTACATCGACTTAAATACATAGAATAGCAATGACTATTGAGAACATTAAAATCCGATCGAGCCACCACATATTTCGAAAAATCAGATGGCTTACCCGATTTCTTATACTTTTTATAAGTGTTTGTCTTAAGGTTTTTAAGTCTTTGAAGCGCGTTGGTAAACCAAGGTGGCCTGTTTGTCTTTGAAGGAAACCTATCAGGAACGCATTCATTAAAAAAGGTATTTAACACTGTATAGAAGTGTTCAGTGGCACTTTCAATATCCATACAATTGTACAATTCTGCCCAATTATATTGAGAAATTATGTCGTTAAAAGCACCAGAGAGATTCAAAAGGCTGTCTCGAGTCTGCTTCATAAAGTCGCTCATCTCAACAACCATTTCCTTGCAGGATCCACATGACCACATGAGTCCAGAATTCTGATCAATGAAGTCTTTGACTCTACCAGTAAATCCAGCGCATTTAACGTGCATTATCGACTCGCAGAGCCAGCAGAAAATAAAAGGGTGTTTAGTTGAAGACGAAAGAGTACAATTTTTCTTAGAGCAGACAAGAGCCATTTTAAGGAAATTAAATAAAATAAAAAAATATATGAAAAATACCTCGAGTAAATTTGGCACTGGGATCAAATTCCAAAACCACAAAGGCACAAAACACGAAAAAAAAAAGAGCGCGAGATCGCGTAATAATTTAAATGTAAGAGAGCACGAGAGAAAAAATCTTCTATCGATTGAGCGTTGCTTGTGGGACACTGACAACTTTACGCAGGAACAGTAATGTATGTAAAGCAAGCAAGAGAGAGAGAGAGAGAGAGACAAGAGAATAGCACACCAAAAGTCTACCAGAAATTTGGCAGGTTCAGAGAGAGTTTAAGTTACAGTTGTAATATAGAGCGGGAGAGAGAGTGAGAATCAAAGACTTTTAGCAAGTTTAGTGAGTATAAGAATTACACTAACAAAGCTAGGAGATTAAAGAAATCTAATATAAATGTTAAAATAACTATAATCACTGGGAGATCTAGTAAAAAACAATAAACACACTAACCCAGCGGTTAGACTAAGCTTTGTTAATAAACAAACACAAAACACTCGCAAAAAATCACAGAATAGACAAAAATTCAGAGCACAAGAGTAAACACAACCGTTCACAAGCGACGCTGAATATGCATAAGATACTTTTTATTTAGTGCATAAATATAAGTGGTTATACCTTAAATAGTATTTTATAATTTCATCATGGGTACTGAGATATAACTATATTTTTATAAGAATAAAATTGTAATATATTTTATTGGTTCAAAGTTACAAATACGAAGCAGGCTTTAGTCCGAGCTACCCGTGCCTTTAGTTTTGTCTAGTTTAAAGAGGTTTTTATAACAATATTTTCCATATTCCATCTGGCAGTGTTTATCCATACAGAATTTATTAGGGAAGACACTTACCCATACTTACCCTTAACCGAGTCCTAGCAACGAATTCAAATAGAACAAGGAAGAACGCTATAGTCGAGTACCTCGACTATCAGATACCCATTACTCAGATAACAAACTTAAAAATAAGTTAGCCGCGCACTTTGTTCTCTCTCCCTTGCTCTCATTTCTCGGCTCTGGTTTTGTTTCAGCCAGCGCCAAGAATGAGAAAGCAACACATAAAATAGACAAAAAACATTAATACTTATGTATGCTTGCTAAACATACACAATTTTAAGGCACATTCTGTAATTCAAAATATTTGGTTGAATAGCTTTGTTTGAAAGAATTCTATTTGCCGCGGATATTAGATCGCAATTTTTTACATCCACACATGCATAAACACATACATGTATGTATGTATGTATGTATGTCCCCTGCAGTTCCACAATTGAGTTAAGCGCCCAACCATCACGAAGCCGACTGCGACGTCGGCAGAGAAGCCAGTGACGCCGGCAGAGCTGAGCGCAACGGCGGCAAAGCGACGCGCTCTCGTCGGGTCCGCAAAGAGAATGCACAAAAAGTAATTTTGGGCTCTCCCTCTCTCGCCATGTCTCAGACGGAAAAGTGCGTGTGATGGGAAGGAGGCCCAGCAACTAAAATATATAGACTTTTGTGCACCCTTGCCTTTTGAATAATGCGACATTTGTTCGTAAATGATAAAACAACCATTTAAAATAATAGGTTTCTGTTTTAAAATATTTGTATTTCTTAAAAAAATTTATAGGTTTATTAATATTATTTAATAATATGTGAAGTTTTAAAAATATATTTTTATAAACCGATTTGCATAGTCGGATATGTCTATAAATACGCTGCTTTTATGTGCAAGATGCATAGACCAAACGGGACATGCCAAAAAAACAGAACGACAACGGATTAGCGGAACCGTTGTTGTTGTTGTTTGTTGTTTTTCTGGAAGGCACGCGACTTTTTTCGTCTTTTTCACTTGGGTTTACTTATGTGAAGGAGTTAGAATTGCACGCAATTAAGGTAGTTAAGTATAGTAATACCTATACGATTCCCAGGTAAGTCTGTCGCAGACCAATATTTATTTAATCAGTGAGAGTAAAAACAAGTTAATGTATATTAAAAAAATGGAAAATACAAGTTTCTAAAAAAAACACGTGGCGGAAAAAAAATAGCTGTGAAAAATATTAATTTTGGACGTGAAAAACAACAAATGATGCATATAAATAAACAAATGAATGAATCTGTGAAAAAATTTTAAAATCTTATTGAGTGCTGAGTTCCTAGGGACCAAAAATAAGAGATGTTTGTTTTTATAACTTGTGATTTGTTGTATTAATAACATTAAAGCACAACATTTATTTTTGTGTAAGTAAACAAACATGGCTATTTAAATAAAAATCTCAAACATCTCTAATTTTCCGTCCCTGGAAAAGTGGTATTTTTTCCGCATCTGCAAAATAAATAAATGATTTATTAAATAATAAAAAAAATACATAAATATTTTTTTACAACAAAATAAAATAAATCAAGTGACCGAAAACAAAAGTTTGCAAATTTCATCTCGATATTTTTTTAATTTTCTTTATATTTTTAGACATCTTAAGCATATTATCCGAGGAACTTGTTCTGTCCCACAACTTGGAAAGGGGGCAAAACAAGAAGAGGCTCAGACTACCCAAATTTCGCCCGTGCCTTATTAAGTAAGTTTTTGTTGAGGCTGAAAACTATTGTTTGTAAGTTTAATTTTTAAAAGACTTCTGGGATTTTTACATTGAATGCCAAAGATAACATTTCTTTTTATATAAATAAATCTTACAACTAACGATTACTTTCGGTCACTCGTTTTTATTCTCGTCTTGTTTTATTTTTAAAACTAATTTTTTTCTAATACTAGATGCAATCGCCCTGGTGGATCCCTCGGAGCCTCCCGAAAAGGCGCTGCGGTGCGTTAAAAACTTGAGTTGTACCAAAAAAAAGGCAACGCCGGCACCAGATGCTGAGAAGGAGGTGCCAGCGACCCCGATAACACCGGAAACCCCCGAGCTCAAATTTTAAAATAAACAAATAAAAATAAAAATTACAACTGAAATTGTATTTGCTGCTAAGCGCTGAAAGTGCGCTTTTTCGCTGCTAACGTGTGCTGAATGTGTGCTTTTACCGCTGCTCAATCGAGCGCTCAACATGTGCTGAATGTGTGCTTTTTCCGCTGCTCAATCGAGCGCTCAACATGTGCTGAACGTGTGCTTTTTCTGCTGCTCAAAAAAGCGCTCAAGAGGGAGCTCAAAAAAGCGCTCAATGCGTGCTATTTTTTGAGCACTGATGAACCCTAGGACATGCCTATGTTAATTTAAGCACTTAGTTCCATACAAATTGTGCGCTTATTGAGCGCTCAGTGATGAGCTTTTTGCAGTGATTGAGTGCTCAATAAGCGCTGAATGGTACTGCAGGGTAATCACTTTCCACCACTGGTACTTGTTTAGTAACATAAAAGCTAAGCATCTTTCCTGTATTTTAGAATATCCCTGTTGACCATTTCGACTGGCTGTGCCTGTGGCACCTTTGTACTCCGGCTATCTCTTCCGGCATCGTCGCGTCAAGGTCTTCAAGGTGGCCATCCATACCGTCTGTCCGTCTGTCCGTCTGTCTGTCCGTCCGGATGAACGCTGAGATCTCGGAAACTATGAGAGCTAGGCTATTGAGATTTGGCGTACAGATTCCTGAGCTTCTTACGCAGCGCAAGTTTGTTTCAGTAGACTGCCACGCCCACTCTAACGCCCACAAACCGCCCAAAACTGTAACTCCTACAGTTTTGATGCTAGACAGAAAATTTTAACTGAAATGTATTGTTCTCATCAATACCTATCGATTGACATAAAAAAAAGTTTGCCACGCCCACTTAAACGCCCACAAACCGCGAAAACCTGTGACGCCCACAATTTGCATGCTAGATAAAAAATTTTAACTGAAATGTATTGGTGTCGTCAATACCTATCGATTGATCCAAAAATAATTTTGCCACGCCCACTCTAACGCCCATAACGCTTAAATCTGTCTACCGCCGGTAGGTGGCGCATTTTAATTTCGCTTTGCTGCTTGCATATCTCCATTTCCCTTTGAGTAACGGGTATCTGATAGTCGAGGTACTCGACTATAGCGTTCTTCCTTGTTTCGATATATTATCTTACACTTAACATTTTCTCTTGCTTCATAATCTTTCATTATTTTACAGGCTTTACAACGTTATAAACAAATTTCAATTCTTATTCTCATTGTATAATCAAATTCATTTTAACATTTAATTCATTTCATTTACTTCTTAGCATTTCAAAATTCGACTCTAGTTATTGTCATTATGAGTTCCTTTTGATTAAGAGCTTAGTCCCGTCAAGAACGGCACACGCCATGTTTCAACTTTCTTCTTTCACTTGTGCTTGCTCAATGACGCAGATAGCTTAAATCTCAAAACCATACCTTTAACTCATACATTTCAATCAAATATTGTCATATATCAACCATACATAAACTTTACATCCGCCAGGTTATTTCCATTTATTTCCACAAACATGTTCTTATCGAAGTCTATTGCAACTTCATTTCAACCATTCCATACTCTATATGAACATTTTGTTTTCACTTAACATATCCTCTCACACGGATATATTAAAACCATTTCAACAAGTCTCGGGCGGGCACTCCAATTCACTCGGAACATAACCATCTGGCATCTTTCTCAAATCTTCATGGCAATATTTATAAGTTCTCTTACTATGCAATGACTTCAAGATATATCTTTCTCCTTCTAGAACTTCACTAACCAAAAATGGTCCTTTAAACTTTACATCCAATTTAGATTGATGCCGTTCTTCATTTTTCAGTAAAACAAAATCTGCAATTTTATGTCGTTCAACTGCTGCTTTATTTTTATCGAATCTTATTTTGTCGTAACTAGCTTGATTGTTCATATTTTCAATTGCCCTATCTCTAGCATTATCTACCTCCATCTCCGTATCATACGGTGGAATCAAACCTAAAGGGAGAGCCTCCTTGCCGACAAGTAACTCTAGGGGACTTGCTTTGGTTGTACTACTAACTGTGAAATTCAAGGCAAGTTGTACCTCACCTAAAGCATCTTGCCAAGATCCATGACTTGATTCAACCGCTGACAGTAGATTCTTAAGGGTACTCATCACACTTTCAACTTGACCGTTTGCACGGCTTCCTCCTGTAGCTATAAGATGAAGCTTAATCTTCTGTGATGTACAAAATTCTGAAAATTTCCCACTAGTAAAACATCTACCCTGATCAGCTATTATACGCTGCGGTATTCCAAACAAAGAGATAGATGATTTCATTGCCTGAATACAACTGTCAGAATCTAATCTTAAAGTAAGAAACAAATAAACAAATTTTGTTAAGGCATCAATTTGTACTATCACGTATTCCTTAAGATCATTCTTCCCACTTAATTTTCCAGTGATGTCGATATGCACCGTGTGCCACGGCACATTCACTTTTGGAATTGGATGTAACTCTGCTTGTATCTTTCCAGATGAACCCTTAACAGTTTTACATGTAATGCAGCTATCGACAAACTTCCTAACATATTTATTCATCTTAGCAAACCAATAATATTGGTAAGTTTTGTCAAAAGTCTTTTTCCATCCCAAATGCACGTGCACTTAATTTATTACTGACCATCGAAATGCATGGGGCACTACTGGCAAACAACGGGTTCTTCCATTTCTCTCGACTTTACGAAACAAGACACCTTTTCTCAACTCATAAGTCTGTGCAACATCATCTGTCAACTCTTTAGAGTTAAGTTTGTTAATGATATCAGTAATTTCAGAATCCTGGCGCTGTTCAGCAGCAAGCCAGTCACTTGAGATTTCTGCCAAGTTTACACGCTTTTCAGGAACTAAAGACTTTTCAACTTTTGTGGTTTACTGAATGTGATTTCTCGATAAAAAAATTCACATGCGCTATGCGCTTTCCTTCTCTATATTCGATTTTGAAATCAAACGACTGCAGATACGCCCACCAACGATGCACTCTTGGTGTCAGATCAATCTTTGTCCGCGATGATTTAAGAGAATTACAGTCAGTATACACTACAAACGTACGACCAACTAAATAATGACGGAACTGTTTAACGGATTCTACCACTGCCAAGGTTTCTAATTCGTATGAATGGTATCTAGACTCTGCAGGGGAAGTAGTTTTACTAAAATACTCTATTACATGAGGACTACCATTGATTCGATGCATTAACATTGCACCATAACCGTAAGAGCTTGCATCTGTGTGTAACTCTATTGGATGTTGTGGATCAAAAATAACAAGTACAGGCTCATTTATAAAGATAGCAATAATATTTTTTCTAATATCTTCCAACTCGTTATTCCAATTAAACACACTTTTACTCGAAGTTAAAGAATATATCGGTTTCATAATCTGTGAGAACCGAGGCACGAATTTTCGAAAATAAGACGCTAATCCTATAAACTGTCTTACGCTACGAACTGTTTGCGGTGGTGGCAAGGAATTAACTCCTTAACTCTCCAGCTCGTACCTCATACCCCAAGTATTGTACAGTAGTTTTTAAGAATCAACATTTTGCTATGTTAAAAGAGAATCCCGCTGCAGTCAATACATCCAACACAATCCTCAATCTTTCCATACCTAATTCTATGGTCGTCCATATAGACTATTACATAAGAATATGCAAGATTTCCCAATGCGTTTATAATAGCTCGCTGGAAAACAGACGGGGCGTTCTTGAGGCCAAATGGCATTGTCAGATACTCATAGTGCCCATCAGGTATAATAAACGCGGTATATTCAACAGAATCGGGATGAATGGGTATCTGATGGTATCCACTAGCCATATCCAGACAAGTAAAATATTTTGCACCCGCCAGTCTAGCAATCTGGTCATTGGTAAGTGGTAAGGGATATCTGTCAGAAACAGTATTGCAGTTCAGTTCACGATAGTCAACGCAAAGTCGATCGGATCCGTTCTTTTTTTTAACCAAGAGTATAGGGCTAGCAAAATGAAGGGCAACTAGGTCGAATAATGTTACAGTTTAACAATTCTGTTATCCTTTCAAGTACAATTTCTTTTTCATTTGGACTCAGACGATATGGACGCCGCTGCACAGTTTTGTTTGAATCAATTAATTTAATAGTCATCTCACCCGTATTAACCTTTATGCAAGGGATTCCATCAATAAATGCAGCTGAATAGTCTTTGAGGAATTTAATTAAGATTTCTTTGTCATTACCAACCATTTCAGTATCAACATTAAGTAACAAAGCAGATGGCTCAGGTACTTTAAAGACGTTTACAGATTTAGACTTAACAAATTCAAATTTATCAGGTGTCAAGATGATTTCGTATCCTTGACTAAGGATTTCCCTACCAATTACAATATCATTTGTGAGATGCTTATCTGCTATGATATGAAACAGTATTTCTACAATATTTCCATTAATAATGCATTTAGATAGTTTTTGTAGCTTACTGGAAATGCCAGCGTCGCCAATACCTCGTATTATGACAATATTATTAATAAGTTTGCCATCAAATTTATCGACAACACTACTTCGCATAAGCGAGCATTCTGCTCCAGAGTCAAAGCAAATAGGAAAGATCTCGCCCTGGTGTGTCATAACTCCTTTTGGCTCAGCCACAAAACATTGGTTACATTTCTTCACAGTAACTGCTCCAGATTTGTCTGCATTGTTCGTGCACCGGTTCGCAAGACGCCCAAGTTGTCCACACCGGTAACCGGTCACATTCTGCAAGTCACGATGCTGCTTATTCTCCGATCCAGACCACTTCGATTTACACTCCGCCATTTTATGTCCTGTCCATCAGTACTTCCAGCACTCCGCTTTTTGTCAAATGTAAATGCTCTCAGTTCCATCTGGAGTTGACTTCTAGTTTGTACATTTGACGAAAACACCATACGCTGCAAACGGTTGTCAAAATTGGCCATATGCGCAAGTACCGTGGATACAGCTATTTCCTCGGCGTTCATATTGCGCCATTTTGTGGTCAATGACGTCACCATACGGCTTGCGTACACTGCAGGGCACTCGTTGTGGGCTGGACGGCTGTTCAGCAGATTCAGGAACATAGCTGCCGGCGTTTTCTTAATCTCGAAACGCTGTATAAATAGTTCTTTAAACTGCTCCCAATTAATGCCGGGATAGCAGATCTGTGCAAGCCACGCTGAAGCACTGCCCTGCATGCAACTACTCAACATCATGATAAGTGCGCTGCCATCAATTTGCTGTTCGTCCATAATAATGCTTGCCGTTGCACACCATTGAGTCGCATCGGCTTCAGTTAAATCTGGGTTAAATTTTGGCAAAACCACTTGATTTTGTGGACGCACAGACGCTTGCATAGCTTTACACATTTCAACGAAATTGCGATTCTGCAGTTCCATAATAGTACGCCACTGATCTTCAGAAAATGCAGGAGTTGGCACCGGTCCCACTTCTGATGTCGGGTTATGGATTTGATTTTCCATATTTTGCGCAGATTGTATACGGCGAATATCCTTGAGCACACCACAGTCGATTTGAGAATGCGCGCCAGCCTTCTGCATACCGAAAAAGTCCTCCCGAAAATGCTGCAACGAGAATACTTGTGTCTCTGTCTCTCGCAGTGGCTCAAGGATACACGCACAACAATCGTAGTGAGCATCTCTCTCTCAAACCTCTAACCTCTCACAACTTTCTTTCTCACGTTCGCATCGAACTATACTGACCACCTGGCGAATAGACGGAACAAAGCGTACTAACAAACAACCGTTAGAGTGCAGAGACGAGAATTGCCACTTGGTACACGCATTTAATGCTGTTACACTGACTACCATAGTTTAAGATCCGACATATATATTTATTTGTACTTAAATCAATAAACAATTATAAAAAACCAATTTGCATTTTTAAAAAAAACATTCTAATTTCTTCATATTTTTCAATATTTCTGATCAAACAAAAACACCTTAACCAGGTAAAAAGTAGTGGCGAAAGCGCTCTTAACAAAAATTTCTGATATCAACAATTGTGACAAAAATGATATTACATTCGATAAAATAAATAAACTATATTAAATTTATGATTTCGGCCCGCAACAGTAAATATTTATTTACCTACACGTAAGTTTTCTGATTGTTGATATCAGAAATTTTTGTTAAGAGCGCTTTCGCCACTACTTTTTACCTCGTTAAGAGGTGTTTTTGTTTGATATCAGAAGTTTTTTTTGCACAAGAGTTTAAGTACCTCAATACCATGACTACGAGTGGTCCCCATATGGCTTGGCTATTGAAAAACCAAACACACACTTTCATGTTCCACTTCGGCTTAACTTTATTCTAATAAGGTATGGGTTGTTTACACTCACATTTTAATAAGAATGAAACATATAATATGAATATTAAACTTTTTAATAACAAGTTTTATCGCTTCAATTACCTATTTTAATAGCACAAGTTTGGAATCTAAAGGGTTGTACAGTTTCAGATTCGAAGAGAAATCTGTCGTTTCTTACATTTCCCGCTGAACTAGCGGGTTTTTCCAAAGTGGTAGAAGAAATAGATCAAGTTTCCTATTTCGATTAGCTTCGTGCAAGTAAAGGACTTTAAAACCATAACAGATTTTCCGTTTGAAAAAATCTAATAAGAATATTTTTCAATAAATTGTTTTTTTCTTGATTATTTCAATAAGTATGAAATATTACGTATACGGAGCTGAAACCAGTTGCACTTTTTACCGCTTAATATCTTCCAAACGGTAATTTTTAGGGTAAAAAGTGTTATACATCAAAAGTTGAGGAATCTCAAGGGCTACAAGATATAAAATTTAAAAAGAAATCGTTCGGTTCAATTTTGAGAAAATAGTCAAAAAGTGGTTTTAAAAAAAACTTTTTATCGTAACTCTAAATCTATTATATTCATACAATTTTACTATATAAAGAGATATTTAGCAAATTAAATTATCTTTTCAGAGATAGATAGCACGTTTCTGTAGCATTAGTAGTTTAGCTACTATAAGCATTTTAAATCTGGCTTTTATTTTTGATTTTCCGCTAAACTAGCGGGTTTTTTCCAAAAGTCGTAAAACAAACGTTTTCTATTTCAAGCTACTTTATACACTCATAGGGTTTCCAAAACCCTAAAACTAAGATGGGATGCATACAAACCCACAAAGGGACAAAAATTTTGATTTTGGGAAGAAGAAGAAAATCTTGCTTTTTGAATTACTTTTGAACGGCACATCGGATTTCAACAACCAGTGTGGATTTCAACAACCTTATCAATTCGGGAGTCGCCGCCAGAAAATGCAGCACCTGCAGCAACAACATCGCCTCACGGCTCGGAGATCCCCGTTTTTGGGCGGCAGGATGGGGCTCATTGATGAGGGCACCATCAAAGATCTGCAGGCGTTCCACAGCTCCCACAAGTGTCATCGCACCTCCATGGTGGTGAGTACATAGAAGCTCCATAAAGGGTCCAAGTAAATATATATGATGGACGTTGATGCACTACGAGCAGTACAAACAAGTGGCCCAGCGACACCAAGCACGTGCTTGTTACGCGCGGGGCCCTTTTATCAATTTGGGCAAAAAATACGAGTTCGCGAGCAAGATACAAAAAACAAATAGAGACGGGACACAAATGAAAATAAAAGGAGCATCTAAGAATGAAGCAAATGAGTTAAAATATTAGTTTTTAATACCGGGATAGAAGTTGAAGTGCAAATTAAATGATAAAGGTTGCTATAATTATTACATAGAACGCGAAAGGGCTCGTGCAGACAAAAATTAGATGTACATCGTGGCAAATTTAGGGGATAATAATTTCGTGTTATTCTAACAGGAGCATTGAAAGTTAGGCGGTTTACAATTTCTACAGAATCAATATCACCTCTTATAAGATTTTGCATAAAAATAGTACCAAGCATTGTTCTACGATTTTAAAGGGTAGGTAAATTAAGCAATAGTAATCTACTCTGATAGGAAGGTAGCCTTATGTTTTGATCCCAGTTCAAACTACGAAGGGCAAAAAGAAGAAATTTTTTTTGTACCGACTCAATACGGTCGATATGCACTTGATATTGTGGACTCCAAACCGAAGAACAATATTCCAAAACAGGACGGACAAGAGAGGTAAATAATAATTTGGTTGTATAAGGGTCATCAAATTCTTTTGACCAACGCTTTATAAACCCAAGAACACTCATGGCCTTGCTGACAGTGGACATTATGTGGCAGTCAAATTTAAGTTTTGGGTCCGGAAGAACGCCTAAGTCATTAACTGAATATATACGGTCGAGTGGCGTATTTTGAAGAGAGTAACTAACAAAAGTAGGAGTACCCCTATGAAAAGTCATAACGTTGCATTTAAGGCAGTTCAAATTTAAAAGGTTATACTCACACCATCCCTGAAACAATCAATATCTGACTGTAAGTTGAAACCTGACGCTATATCATTATGTGATAAACAAATCAGCATACATTAGTACACGAGAGTGTGTTATGATAGAGGGAAGATCGTTAATAAACAAAGTAAACAGCAAAGGGCCCAAATGACTACCCTGAGGCACTCCAGATGTCACATAGATCAGTTTTGAGGCAGCGTTGACTAGATAAATGTTGCAAATGAGAAGTAATAATACGATCAAATGCTTTAGGAATTGCCGACAATTTAGAAATACCTCTGTAATTCTGGGCATCCGCCTTCGCACCCTTTTTGCGAAGTGGAATGATAAAAGAGTCCTTCCAGATAGTAGGTAAACTTAAGCACACACCCGGGGAGTCCTTCAGGACCTGGAGAATAAGTTGGCGTTGTTTTTTCTAAGTTTCGTAAAGATACAATTTGCCTTATTTAAGGGATTAGGGTAGTTAGTATATATATATATAACTATAAGTAGTTTGGAAAAACTCGGCAAATAAATCAGCAATTTCAGAATCCGTCGATGCCTGCATTGAGTTAAAACGTACCGATGAAGGCAATGCTGACGACTTACGCTTGGCATTGACAAAGTTATAAAACTGCTTCGGATCATTTGAAAATTCAAATTTACATCGACTTAAATACATAGAATAGCAATGACTATTGAGAACATTAAAATCCGATCGAGCCACCACATTTTTCGAAAAATCAGATGGCTTACCCGATTTCTTATACTTTTTATAAGTGTTTGTCTTAAGGTTTTTAAGTCTTTGAAGCGCGTTGGTAAACCAAGGTGGCCTGTTTGTCTTTGAAGGAAACCTATCAGGAACGCATTCATTAAAAAAGGTATTTAACACTGTATAGAAGTGTTCAGTGGCACTTTCAATATCCATACAATTGTACAATTCTGCCCAATTATATTGAGAAATTATGTCGTTAAAAGCACCAGAGAGATTCAAAAGGCTGTCTCGAGTCTGCTTCATAAAGTCGCTCATCTCAACAACCATTTCCTTGCAGGATCCACATGACCACATGAGTCCAGAATTCTGATCAATGAAGTCTTTGACTCTACCAGTAAATCCAGCGCATTTAACGTGCATTATCGACTCGCAGAGCCAGCAGAAAATAAAAGGGTGTTTAGTTGAAGACGAAAGAGTACAATTTTTCTTAGAGCAGACAAGAGCCATTTTAAGGAAATTAAATAAAATAAAATAATATATGAAAAATACCTCGAGTAAATTTGGCACTGGGATCAAATTCCAAAACCACAAAGGCACAAAACACGAAAAAAAAAGAGCGCGAGATCGCGTAATAATTTAAATGTAAGAGAGCACGAGAGAAAAAATCTTCTATCGATTGAGCGTTGCTTGTGGGACACTGACAACTTTACGCAGGAACAGTAATGTATGTAAAGCAAGCAAGAGAGAGAGAGAGAGAGACAAGAGAATAGCACACCAAAAGTCTACCAGAAATTTGGCAGGTTCAGAGAGAGTTTAAGTTACAGTTGTAATATAGAGCGGGAGAGAGAGTGAGAATCAAAGACTTTTAGCAAGTTTAGTGAGTATAAGAATTACACTAACAAAGCTAGGAGATTAAACAAATCTAATATAAATGTTAAAATAACTATAATCACTGGGAGATCTAGTAAAAAACACTAAACACACTAACCCAGCGGTTAGACTAAGCTTTGTTAATAAACAAACACAAAACACTCGCAAAAAATCACAGAATAGACAAAAATTCAGAGCACAAGAGTAAACACAACCGTTCACAAGCGACGCTGAATATGCATAAGATACTTTTTATTTAGTGCATAAATATAAGTGGTTATACCTTAAATAGTATTTTATAATTTCATCATGGGTACTCAGATATAACTATATTTTTATAAGAATAAAATTGTAATATATTTTATTGGTTCAAAGTTACAAATACGAAGCAGGCTTTAGTCCGAGCTACCCGTGCCTTTAGTTTTGTCTAGTTTAAAGAGGTTTTTATAACAATATTTTCCATATTCCATCTGGCAGTGTTTATCCATACAGAATTTATTAGGGAAGACACTTACCCATACTTACCCATAACCAAGTCCTAGCAACGAATTCAAATAGAACAAGGAAGAACGCTATAGTCGAGTACCTCGACTATCAGATACCCATTACTCAGATAACAAACTTAAAAATAAGTTAGCCGCGCACTTTGTTCTCTCTCCCTTGCTCTCATTTCTCGGCTCTGGTTTTGTTTCAGCCAGCGCCAAGAATGAGAAAGCAACACATAAAATAGACAAAAAACATTTATATATTTATGTATGCTTGCTAAACATACACAATTTTAAGGCACATTCTGTAATTCAAAATATTTGGTTGAATAGCTTTGTTTGAAAGAATTCTATTTGCCGCGGATATTAGATCGCAATTTTTTACATCCACACATGCATAAACACATACATGTATGTATGTATGTATGTATGTCGTTTTCTGGCTCTAGTATCAAGGCTTGTCCTAACTACTTTGGTTTGAGAGCATTGGACTGAAAACGGAAAAGTTTTTTTTGGGACAATCTATAGGTATTTATTAAGCTAATTCATATTCTTTGAAAGAGATAAATAAAGATGTACAAATCTACACACACACAGATCTACACACATACACGCGTACAAACATTTCGCATTGTCTGGCTCTGACGTCATAGCTTTTTTCTTTGGAGGTTTGTGGGCGTTATAGTGGGCGTAGCAAAATTTCAATATCACCTCTTATAAGATTTTGCATAAAAATAGTACCAAGCATTGTTCTACGATTTTAAAGGGTAGGTAAATTTAGCAATAGTAATCTACTCTGATAGGAAGGTAGCCTTATGTTTTGATCCCAGTTCAAACTACGAAGGGCAAAAAGAAGAAATTTTTTTTGTACCGACTCAATACGGTCGATATGCACTTGATATTGTGGACTCCAAACCGAAGAACAATATTCCAAAACAGGACGGACAAGAGAGGTAAATAATAATTTGGTTGTATAAGGGTCATCAAATTCTTTTGACCAACGCTTTATAAACCCAAGAACACTCATGGCCTTGCTGACAGTGGACATTATGTGGCAGTCAAATTTAAGTTTTGGGTCCGGAAGAACGCCTAAGTCATTAACTGAATATATACGGTCGAGTGGCGTATTTTGAAGAGAGTAACTAACAAAAGTAGGAGTACCCCTATGAAAAGTCATAACGTTGCATTTAAGGCAGTTCAAATTTAAAAGGTTATACTCACACCATCCCTGAAACAATCAATATCTGACTGTAAGTTGAAACCTGACGCTATATCATTATGTGATAAACAAATCAGCATACATTAGTACACGAGAGTGTGTTATGATAGAGGGAAGATCGTTAATAAACAAAGTAAACAGCAAAGGGCCCAAATGACTACCCTGAGGCACTCCAGATGTCACATAGATCAGTTTTGAGGCAGCGTTGCCTAGATAAATGTTGCAAATGAGAAGTAATAATACGTTCAAATGCTTTAGGAATTGCCGACAATTTAGAAATACCTCTGTAATTCTGGGCATCCGCCTTCGCACCCTTTTTGCGAAGTGGAATGATAAAAGAGTCCTTCCAGATAGTAGGTAAACTTAAGCACACACCCGGGGAGTCCTTCAGGACCTGGAGAATAAGTTGGCGTTGTTTTTTCTAAGTTTCTTACGAGAGAAATTTCCGTAATTTCAGGGGTAAAGATACAATTTGCCTTATTTAAGGGATTAGGGTAGTTAGTATATATATATATAACTATAAGTAGTTTGGAAAAACTCGGCAAATAAATCAGCAATTTCAGAATCCGTCGATGTCTCCATTGAGTTAAAACGTACCGATGAAGGCAATGCTGACGACTTACGCTTGGCATTGACAAAGTTATAAAACTGCTTCGGATCATTTGAAAATTCATAGCTGACGTCATAGCTTTTTTCTTTGGAGGTTTGTGGGCGTTATAGTGGGCGTAGCAAATTGCCGACAATTTAGAAATACCTCTGTAATTCTGGGCATCCGCCTTCGCACCCTTTTTGCGAAGTGGAATGATAAAAGAGTCCTTCCAGATAGTAGGTAAACTTAAGCACACACCCGGGGAGTCCTTCAGGACCTGGAGAATAAGTTGGCGTTGTTTTTTCTAAGTTTCTTACGAGAGAAATTTCCGTAATTTCAGGGGTAAAGATACAATTTGCCTTATTTAAGGGATTAGGGTAGTTAGTATATATATATATAACTATAAGTAGTTTGGAAAAACTCGGCAAATAAATCAGCAATTTCAGAATCCGTCGATGCCTGCATTGAGTTAAAACGTACCGATGAAGGCAATGCTGACGACTTACGCTTGGCATTGACAAAGTTATAAAACTGCTTCGGATCATTTGAAAATTCAAATTTACATCGACTTAAATACATAGAATAGCAATGACTATTGAGAACATTAAAATCCGATCGAGCCACCACATATTTCGAAAAATCAGATGGCTTACCCGATTTCTTATACTTTTTATAAGTGTTTGTCTTAAGGTTTTTAAGTCTTTGAAGCGCGTTGGTAAACCAAGGTGGCCTGTTTGTCTTTGAAGGAAACCTATCAGGAACGCATTCATTAAAAAAGGTATTTAACACTGTATAGAAGTGTTCAGTGGCACTTTCAATATCCATACAATTGTACAATTCTGCCCAATTATATTGAGAAATTATGTCGTTAAAAGCACCAGAGAGATTCAAAAGGCTGTCTCGAGTCTGCTTCATAAAGTCGCTCATCTCAACAACCATTTCCTTGCAGGATCCACATGACCACATGAGTCCAGAATTCTGATCAATGAAGTCTTTGACTCTACCAGTAAATCCAGCGCATTTAACGTGCATTATCGACTCGCAGAGCCAGCAGAAAATAAAAGGGTGTTTAGTTGAAGACGAAAGAGTACAATTTTTCTTAGAGCAGACAAGAGCCATTTTAAGGAAATTAAATAAAATAAAATAATATATGAAAAATACCTCGAGTAAATTTGGCACTGGGATCAAATTCCAAAACCACAAAGGCACAAAACACGAAAAAAAAAGAGCGCGAGATCGCGTAATAATTTAAATGTAAGAGAGCACGAGAGAAAAAATCTTCTATCGATTGAGCGTTGCTTGTGGGACACTGACAACTTTACGCAGGAACAGTAATGTATGTAAAGCAAGCAAGAGAGAGAGAGAGAGACAAGAGAATAGCACACCAAAAGTCTACCAGAAATTTGGCAGGTTCAGAGAGAGTTTAAGTTACAGTTGTAATATAGAGCGGGAGAGAGAGTGAGAATCAAAGACTTTTAGCAAGTTTAGTGAGTATAAGAATTACACTAACAAAGCTAGGAGATTAAACAAATCTAATATAAATGTTAAAATAACTATAATCACTGGGAGATCTAGTAAAAAACACTAAACACACTAACCCAGCGGTTAGACTAAGCTTTGTTAATAAACAAACACAAAACACTCGCAAAAAATCACAGAATAGACAAAAATTCAGAGCACAAGAGTAAACACAACCGTTCACAAGCGACGCTGAATATGCATAAGATACTTTTTATTTAGTGCATAAATATAAGTGGTTATACCTTAAATAGTATTTTATAATTTCATCATGGGTACTCAGATATAACTATATTTTTATAAGAATAAAATTGTAATATATTTTATTGGTTCAAAGTTACAAATACGAAGCAGGCTTTAGTCCGAGCTACCCGTGCCTTTAGTTTTGTCTAGTTTAAAGAGGTTTTTATAACAATATTTTCCATATTCCATCTGGCAGTGTTTATCCATACAGAATTTATTAGGGAAGACACTTACCCATACTTACCCATAACCAAGTCCTAGCAACGAATTCAAATAGAACAAGGAAGAACGCTATAGTCGAGTACCTCGACTATCAGATACCCATTACTCAGATAACAAACTTAAAAATAAGTTAGCCGCGCACTTTGTTCTCTCTCCCTTGCTCTCATTTCTCGGCTCTGGTTTTGTTTCAGCCAGCGCCAAGAATAAGAAAGCAACACATAAAATAGACAAAAAACATTTATATATTTATGTATGCTTGCTAAACATACACAATTTTAAGGCACATTCTGTAATTCAAAATATTTGGTTGAATAGCTTTGTTTGAAAGAATTCTATTTGCCGCGGATATTAGATCGCAATTTTTTACATCCACACATGCATAAACACATACATGTATGTATGTATGTATGTATGTCGTTTTCTGGCTCTAGTATCAAGGCTTGTCCTAACTACTTTGGTTTGAGAGCATTGGACTGAAAACGGAAAAGTTTTTTTTGGGACAATCTATAGGTATTTATTAAGCTAATTCATATTCTTTGAAAGAGATAAATAAAGATGTACAGATCTTTAAAGATTTTTGCCCGTCAATGTGACAAATGGATAAAGGGTTCATTATTCAATAGAATAAGTTAGCCGCGCACTTTGCTCTCGCTGAGCGCCGGCAGGGCTTTTTTCTTTGCCGCTAAGTTCGGCCGGCAACTATTTACATACACACACATACACGCGTACAAACATTTCGCACTGTCTGGCTCTGACGTCATAGCTTTTTTCTTTGGAGGTTTGTGGGCGTTATAGTGGGCGTAGCAAAATTTCAATATCACCTCTTATAAGATTTTGCATAAAAATAGTACCAAGCATTCTTCTACGATTTTAAAGGGTAGGTAAATTAAGCAATAGTATTCTACTCTGATAGGAAGGTAGCCTTATGTTTTGATCCCAGTTCAAACTACGAAGGGCAAAAAGAAGAAATTTTTTTTGTACCGACTCAATACGGTCGATATGCACTTGATATTGTGGACTCCAAACCGAAGAACAATATTCCAAAACAGGACGGACAAGAGAGGTAAATAATAATTTGGTTGTATAAGGGTCATCAAATTCTTTTGACCAACGCTTTATAAACCCAAGAACACTCATGGCCTTGCTGACAGTGGACATTATGTGGCAGTCAAATTTAAGTTTTGGGTCCGGAAGAACGCCTAAGTCATTAACTGAATATATACGGTCGAGTGGCGTATTTTGAAGAGAGTAACTAACAAAAGTAGGAGTACCCCTATGAAAAGTCATAACGTTGCATTTAAGGCAGTTCAAATTTAAAAGGTTATACTCACACCATCCCTGAAACAATCAATATCTGACTGTAAGTTGAAACCTGACGCTATATCATTATGTGATAAACAAATCAGCATACATTAGTACACGAGAGTGTGTTATGATAGAGGGAAGATCGTTAATAAACAAAGTAAACAGCAAAGGGCCCAAATGACTACCCTGAGGCACTCCAGATGTCACATAGATCAGTTTTGAGGCAGCGTTGACTAGATAAATGTTGCAAATGAGAAGTAATAATACGTTCAAATGCTTTAGGAATTGCCGACAATTTAGAAATACCTCTGTAATTCTGGGCATCCGCCTTCGCACCCTTTTTGCGAAGTGGAATGATAAAAGAGTCCTTCCAGATAGTAGGTAAACTTAAGCACACACCCGGGGAGTCCTTCAGGACCTGGAGAATAAGTTGGCGTTGTTTTTTCTAAGTTTCTTACGAGAGAAATTTCCGTAATTTCAGGGGTAAAGATACAATTTGCCTTATTTAAGGGATTAGGGTAGTTAGTATATATATATATAACTATAAGTAGTTTGGAAAAACTCGGCAAATAAATCAGCAATTTCAGAATCCGTCGATGCCTCCATTGAGTTAAAACGTACCGATGAAGGCAATGCTGACGACTTACGCTTGGCATTGACAAAGTTATAAAACTGCTTCGGATCATTTGAAAATTCATAGCTGACGTCATAGCTTTTTTCTTTGGAGGTTTGTGGGCGTTATAGTGGGCGTAGCAAAATTTTTTTTTGGTCAATCGATAGGTATTGACAAGACTAATACATTTCAGTTAAAATTTTCTATCTAGCATCAAAACTGTAGGAGTTACAGCTAAGGGCGGTTTGTGGGCGTTAGAGTGGGCGTGGCAGTCTACTGAAACAAACTTGCGCTGCGTAAGAAGCTCAGGAATCTGTACGCCAAATCTCAATAGCCTAGCGCTCATAGTTTCCGAGATCTCAGCGTTCATCCGGACAGACGGACATGGCTAGATCGACTCGGCTAGTGATCCTGATCAAGAATATATATGTAAATGCTCTCAGTTACATCTGGAGTTGACTTCTAGTTTGTACATTTGATGAAAACACCATACGCTGCAAACGGTTGTCAAAATTGGCCATATGCGCAAGTACCGTGGATACAGCTATTTCCTCGGCGTTCATATTGCGCCATTTTGTGGTCAATGACGTCACCATACGGCTTGCGTACACTGTAGGGCACTCGTTGTGGGCTGGACGGCTGTTCAGCAGATTCAGGAACATAGCTGCCGCCGTTTTCTTAATCTCGAAACGCTGTATAAATAGTTCTTTAAACTGCTCCCAATTAATGCCGGGATAGCAGATCTGTGCAAGCCACGCTGAAGCACTGCCCTGCATGCAACTACTCAACATCATGATAAGTGCGCTGCCATCAATTTGCTGTTCGTCCATAATAATGCTTGCCGTTGCACACCATTGAGTCGCATCGGCTTCAGTTAAATCTGGGTTAAATTTTGGCAAAACCACTTGATTTTGTGGACGCACAGACGCTTGCATAGCTTTACACATTTCAACGAAATTGCGATTCTGCAGTTCCATAATAGTACGCCACTGATCTTCAGAAAATGCAGGAGTTGGCACCGGTCCCACTTCTGATGTCGGGTTATGGATTTGATTTTCCATATTTTGCGCAGATTGTATACGGCGAATATCCTTGAGCACACCACAGTCGATTTGAGAATGCGCGCCAGCCTTCTGCATACCGAAAAAGTCCTCCCGAAAATGCTGCAACGAGAATACTTGTGTCTCTGTCTCTCGCAGTGGCTCAAGGATACACGCACAACAATCGTAGTGAGCATCTCTCTCTCAAACCTCTAACCTCTCACAACTTTCTTTCTCACGTTCGCATCGAACTATACTGACCACCTGGCGAATAGACGGAACAAAGCGTACTAACAAACAACCGTTAGAGTGCAGAGACGAGAATTGCCACTTGGTACACGCATTTAATGCTTTTACACTGACTACCATAGTTTAAGATCCGACATATATATTTATTTGTACTTAAATCAATAAACAATTATAAAAAACCAATTTGCATTTTTAAAAAAAACATTCTAATTTCTTCATATTTTTCAATATTTCTGATCAAACAAAAACACCTTAACCAGGTAAAAAGTAGTGGCGAAAGCGCTCTTAACAAAAATTTCTGATATCAACAATTGTGACAAAAATGATATTACATTCGATAAAATAGATAAACTATATTAAATTTATGATTTCGGCGCGCAAAAGTAAATATTTATTTACCTATACGTAAAGACGAAGACTAGCTAAACAGCTTGGGGCTTTTATCCCCACCGTATCCAGCAGCTCCAATTTTCTAAATTTTTTCTTTCACACTTTCACCGCTTTTTCTCCCAAACAAATCTATATTTCGAAAGTCTTGTTTTGCAATCTTCTTAGTTAGTGCGATACCTTTCGATTGGTGTATCACTCGTTATGATCGGACCATAATTGCAGATTTTCAATTCTGCGGCTATATATAGTAGTCGTCTTCGCACGCTCTCTTGCGCGCTTCACCACTACGTGTATTGCCGCCCACAGTGATAATTTATAAAAATAGTAAAGTCCGATCGAAGAACAGCAGGATACTGCGGCTAAAGATCTAAGCTTCCTGCAGGGGCACAACACCCTGGCGCTAGCCTAGGGGTTAGGCCAACCAATAGTGGAGGCACGCCGGCAAACAAAGGCCTGGCGGCGCCGGCTGTTGGCGACGGCTTCCACACGCATTTGTCCAGTCTACCTGACTGGGACAGCCAAAAAGCTAGGTAACTCACCGACTGCCCCTGGTGTGGAAAGTCGCCACACCATTAGCCGTCAAAGCAGTATGGCATACAAGAATTTCTTAGGAAAATTCAGGAGATCCAACCCCGGAAGACTAATCGTTGAGGCCTCCTCTATTTGGCGCAAAATGAGCCTTCAGGAAAAGGAACAATTTCGAGCGGACAGCACTGATCGACATAAAACGAGTCAAGGGAATAGAAAATCTGTAGATAATCCGGTCGCTGAGGAAGTGCCACCTTTAGAAATAGTCTATGATATTGAGTCAGAGAGGCAAATTCATAACGACCAACTTCAAGAAACTACAGATTGCAATAAAAGATCCTGGCTAAGTTTTAATTGCGTTTCTAAAACTCTGAGTAAAGCAAAAAATTTATTTTCTTAAATATTAGTTTTCCAAATTGTTATTGTTCAATGTAAAAAAGTGATAAGAATAAATTATGTTAGTAGGACAAGGCCTGGCGGCGCCGGCTGTTGGCCGACGGCTTCCATACGCATTTGTCCAGTCTACATGACTGGGACAACACGGGAGCTGACCCGTTAAAAAAAAGCAGTGTAATAGCGAGATCGCCAGAAAAAAAGTGGAGTGCAGTGGCAGGCAGCCTGGCACCCCCCCAGCAGAAGAAAAAAGCAGCCCAAAAGCTGCTGATGAAGAGCAGGGGGATATGCTGAAACAGCTGACTGGCCTGCGATCGAAGGCCAGGGAGCTGAAGAAGCTAATGGAAGGAAAGCGTTCCATTACAAACCCCATGAGGGATATAGTCGACGAAATTGACTATCTCCAGAGGGAAGTCCTGTCGGCTGTGCATAGTCGAAGAACAGGAAAAAGCTAAGGAGATAGCTAAAAAAACCTGCGCAGAAGTGCTCGCGAGCGGCACCAGCAAGCGACCCAGGGGTCAAGCAACTCGGGTGACGTTAGCGGTACCAACGAAAAAGGCAATGCATAAGGCACCGGCAAGTGATGCCAGTCAAGGTGTAAATAAAGGGAAACATGCTGGGACAGTGAGCACCAGCAAGCCCCAAAAACCTAAGAAGAAGCCAGAGGAGTGGACACGGCTGTCCTGGCAAAATTAGGCTGCGATAGACCTGGTGTAGAGTCCGCCCAAAGCTAACACCTAAAAGGTGTTTTAAATGTATGGAGTTTAACCATATAGCAGGGAATTACAGGGTCCAGGAGGACTGCTCAAAATGCTGCTACAACTGTGGCGCAAAGGAGCACCAAGCCAGAGGCTGCAAAGCAAAGGCCTGCTGCACGCTATGCAAACGCAAGAAGGATATAGATTGCGATCACCCAACAATGAGTGGGAAATGCCCGTACTTCAGGAGGGCTATACAAGGGCTTAGGGGTAAAAGAAGTTCCTTCAGATTAACCTAAACCATTGCGAGGTTGCCCAATCGTTGCTGGAGCAAAATGTCATCGAGAAAAACGTAGACATGGCACTCATAAGCGAGCAATACAGGAATAAAAATTCCGAAGAATAGGTAACAAATAATAGCAAAAAATCGGCAATATGGAGCTGTGGTAATCCAAGGCGACAGATTAGCAAGAAAAAATGCGGAAATTGCTTCGCTGGGGCCCATGTGAATGGTATAGCCTTAGCCTTCCACAGGCAATGTCTTCGATCGAAGAGATTGCAGAAGTCGCCCGGTAAAATCGCCCCGCTTTAATTGCCGGGGACTTTAATGCTTGGGCTACGGAGTGGGGGTCCCCCGATCCAACGCGAGGGGAAAGGCGCTACTTGAGAGCTTCGCTGAACTCTGGAACAAAACCGACTTTTTCAAGAGCCGGCACCAGTTTCACATTTCACATTCACATTTCACATTTGTGAACTCTGGATTGGCCTCGGGCTCCAGCTGGGAGGTTAGTGACACCTACACGGGTAGTGACCATGCAGCAATAATCTGCATGATAAATTCTAGAAATGGCCCACCACGAGTTCCTAAGACCGTGCCAGTGTACAAAATAGAAACGCAACACGTGGAGATGGTACAGATGCTGTTCGAGGACCTCTCCACAAGCGGCTCAACTGAAGAAAGGGCAAACCACATCGCAGAATACACCAAGGCAGCCTGTGATGCATCTGTGCAGAGAAGGGGGAAAATCCCATCAAGAAGAATACCTGCATACTGGTGGAACCAATCCATTGCGGAAGCCAGGAAAGACTGACACAGGGCAAGACGAGCATACCAACGCTCAAGAGGAAGGCCCGATTTGAGGCACTTCAAATATATTTCAGGGGAAAAAGACGAACGCAGGTGCCACCACCGACATGCCCAGTCAGCCTAAAAAGGACAGTGGAAATACTATTCCCAGAGCAAGAGGGTATGGCGCGAACCTTACTGATCGTGAACAGGGCGATCATAAAGCTCGCAAGTGCCGAAGAAGTCCTCCAGGTATTGAAGACAATACTGGACGACAAGGCACCGGGACCAGATGGTATCCCGAATAAAGTTCTCAAAATTTCCAAAAAGGCAAATACTAAAGAGTACGTTGACATGTATAATGCATGCCTAACGGAAGGTGTGTTCCCTAGCCGCTGGAAAACACAGCGGCTGGTACTCATACCAAAGGGGGAAAAACCCGCGGGGGAGCCTTCTTCGTATAGGCCACTCTGCATGCTGGACACGGTGGGTAAAATTCTCGAAAGAATAATCCACTCCCGGCTAGAAGGTGCTCTTGTCGAAACAAACGGCCTCTCAGAAATGCAGTATGGTTTTCGGAAGGGGCTATCCACCATCGATGCCGTCGGTAAACTGTGTGAAATCGCAGATAAAGCCATTGAGGGGAAAAGGTAGTTGTACGGCACCAAACAGTACTGCATAGCGGCAACGTTGGTTGTAAAAAACGCTTTCAACTCCGCCAGCTGGCACCACACACTAAATGCACTGAGCAACCTAAATGTACCAGTGTATACACAGAGAGTAATAGCGAGCTACTTCGAAGGCCGCCTGCTCCTGTACGAAACTGATTCCGGGCAATCGACCCACAGGGTCACCGGGGGAGTTCCTCAAAGATCAGTCCTAGGCCCTTTGTTATAGAATGCCATGTACGATGGGATCCTTAGGATGACGATGCCCGAAGGGGCACGACTCATTGGTTTCGCGGATGACGTGGCTATAGTAGTTACGGCAAAGAAACTCCCAGATGCGGAAAGAATCTGCAACGAAGCGGGGAATCGAGCAAGCGCATGGCTCGACTCCAAGAAACTCGCCTTGGCAGCGCAGAAAGTGGAGGCGGCTACTATCCGAATTGGAGCCACAACTACATCGCGTCCAAGCGTAAAATACTTGGGCGTCATGATCGACCACCGGCTTTCTTTCAAAGAACATCTAGCGTACGCTGGTGGCAAGGCCAGTAGGACCTCGGCCGCGATTTCGCGAATTATGGCGAACACTCAGGGACCAAGGCAACGAGGACGTAGATTACTGGTTAGTATTGTCACATCGACGCTGATGTACGCTGCTCGCATATGGGCTCGAGCCACAAAAAATGGAAGTTATGTGCAAGACGGCAACTCCTTGCAGAGATTGTGTGCCCTACGGGTATGCTGTGCGTTTCGCACGGTATCCCATGACGCGGCGCTGGTAATATCGGGAGTCATACCGATTGATCTGCTGGCAGTGGAATCAACTAACATCCGCGCAGGCAGCACAGGGGTCGCAACTGCAGAATCCCTACGGAAAAGGTGCAGAGGCCATTGCTAAGTGGCAAGAGAGGTGGGTAAATAGTAGCAAAGGACGATGGACGTATAAGCTTATCCCAGAACTGCAGAGATGGCTGGGACGGAAGCATGGACATGTGGACTTTTACTTAACGCAACTGTTGACAGACGTGGATGCTTTAAATACTACCTGAATAGGTTTAAGCATGAACGTTATCCGCACTGCCCACTCTGCGAGTCGGATAATCAAGACGCAGAACACCTGTTTTTTGTCCGTCCGAGATTCGAAAATGAACGAAGAGATCTGAGCATAAGGGTTGGGAGGACGCCAGCCGCTTGTAACCTGGTGAACATTATGCTTGAACCAGAAGTAAATTGGTCTGCGGTATGCCACATGGCCACAATAGTACTTAAAAAACTGCGCATCGCAGAAAGACTGCGAAATTCCAATAGGATGCAATCCTTAAGAGTCCTAAGGGCACCCCCCCCCCCCTACCTAACGGCAGTACCGCCGGGGAAGCGGGGAGGGGGTGGAGTTTTTACTGGGTTAGAGTCCCAGATTTCGGCAAGCTGGCTCAGGTCCGAGTTGGCTTTCAATGCTTTAAACCACCACTAACACAAAAAAAAACTCCCCAGCTTTTTGAGTCGTATCTATACAACAGAACCTTCGCAGTAATGTGCAACACAACAACATCCAACGACTACATTATCAAAGGTGGAGGTCTTCCTATACAACATAAAGTGTCCTTCAATGAAAAACTCTCTGTGCACCCCAAACGCCTCGCAAGACGCTTGACTTGGGATTTCTAGCCGATCCCGTATACAACGCAACGACCTGCCAGGCCAGCAATTACTTTTGGGCTCCCTTTGGCAGAATATCAATCATATGACTGTTAGTTAGATTAATTAGTTTAAGATTTGATACACACATTGTTAGGTTTCAAAGGGAGAAGATTCAATAAATAAATAGCAAAGCATTAAAAAAAACTGGCGTAACTTGCGGACAAGAGCAAGAGTAGCAAGAAGCTCAAGTATTGCAAAAAATCTAAAATAAACTGATCAGCAGAGAAAAGGTGTTTTTTATTAAACAATCCATTCGACGACTACAACGACTGTGGTTTGTGTGGGCTAGAACTCGGTCCTTCGAGCCCCATAATCCTGAATCGGTATAACCCTTACCAGGTAATTACCCCAACAAATGGTCTTTCGAGCCCCATAATCCTGAATCGGTATAACCCTTACCAGGTAATTACCCCAACAAATGGTCCTTCTTTGCCTCCTGAACTGCACATGGATTACGCGAAACTAAAGCGCAGTTTCATCAGCCAAATCTTGCAAGTGTGTATGCATTGCCGAGCGTGATCTTGGACATGCACAAAAGAGTATGCACGCACATACATTGAAAACGACTAGTGCAAAAAAACTACAATGCAGATGCGAAAATTTGGCCAGCAAAAACTTGCAAGTTTGAGAGTGTGTATCTAAGATAGCGTGATCTCGGACATGCGCAAAAGAGTCTTTACACATACATTGACGACGACTAGTGTGTGTGCAACTGTGAAATTTGGAACTGGACAACCACAACCTCAAAAAGATGCCTAAGACACGTCTCAAGAAGCAAACGAATGACGACAATACGCCCAGGGGAATAGAGGACACGCCGCGACCAGGCACCTCTGCGGCAAATCTACTCTATATGTCAAGGGCAACGGTGATGCCATGGGCAGCATCAACGCAGAGCCACCAATTTCAACGATCCGTTAAAGCCCAAAAACTTCACCTTCAAATGTAGTATTAACAGAAGCAACAAGAGCTGAAAGCGAAACGGATGCAGCTTGATGCAACCAGATGAAGCTCAGCCAAATGACTTCAATTTAAAGGCGATTGCTAGCTTTATGGCTAGGCAAACAATTAAACAGGAGCTTCTTTATTTAGTGGTGACCCTTTAGAATGGCCAATTTTTATTGCCGAGTATGAAAACAGTTCTCAAGTATGTAAATTTAGCGACTAAGAAAATATCAATCGCTTGCGAAGAGCACTGATAGGGCGAGCCAAAGAATGTGTACAGTCACTTCTATTAGTGCCACAAAATGTAAATGATATAATTAACATATTAAGAAACCGATTCGGAGACTGTAGTCATGTCGTGAAAATGATGATAGATAAAATTCGTGCCTTTCCTGTAATCAAAGAGGATAAATATGACAGACTCATCACTTTTCGTGATATGTATACTAATATTCTTCAAACTTTACTGTCTTTCAATGATGTTGATCAGATTCGTAACAACATGCTGTTTGAGGAAATTCTTGAAAAAATCCAGGTTTCTCAAAGAATATCCTTTCATGAATGGTTAGGTCAAACCATAAAGGCAGCGACAAGAAAGAACCCTAATAGTCTCAAGTCCAGTCAAGACAGTCGAAAAATCCAAATACTATTGCAACTTACAGTTAAGTCTACTGATCATCACATAACAGATTGTCCGAAGTTTAAAGCCCTGAGTGTCGACAAACGTTGCGAATTCACATCTTACAATGAGTTATGTATATCTTGTCTGGGTAGAAATCACATTATGAAAGACTGCAAACGCAAAAAGACGTGTAGGCAGCAAATTGTAAGTTTAACAAAAATTCTTTGTTGCAAAACAAGACAACTGCAACATTAATTTTGGTTGTAACAAAGTATTACCAAAGGTTATTACAGTCACTCTAATAGGTCCTCAAAAAGCAATCCATAGATGAAGCCTCGACAATTTCATTGATCGATAAACAACTAGCGACTTACCTACAACTAGAAGGACCGACAAGTCTTTTAAAGTTTCAGTGGACTAATAACGAGTTGTATAAACAAGCGGACTCAAAGTTAGTTAGTGTGGGTATCCGAGGTATAGAGCAGACTTCCAAAGTATTTACGCTTCGAAAAGTAAGGACGGTAACATGCTCTACAAACTCTTTTAATAAGCGACAAGTCTGAGACCTACAAGTTCTTGAAGGACTTTTTTTCCGCTCCAACCAAAATGCGGATCCAGTGATTTTGATTGGTCCAGTTAATTGGTCAATCAGAATATCTCGAAAATTAAAATATCAATCACTTCAAGGTCTTGCCGCTTGCCGGCGCTACGTTGGGTTGAACACAAAATTTTAGGAATGATTACAAAATTGCAAGATAGAAATTATTCATGCCATGTATTTAATAGCGTAGGTTACGACAACCCCAATGGTGACCTAGACATTCTACACAATCTAGTTAAATCCTATTGGTTCATTGAGAACGAGTTACTAACGCCTCATGACTTTCTGACATCACTTGACGACAAAAGATGTTTGTAAATTGTTGAGGAAATTGACTTCTGCAGAGAAAACTAATATCACTCCCTTGACCTACTACTCAGGCAGCAAGCCTGACAAGCCATGGTTATTGCTTTAGTGATTTTCTTTTGCCAGGTCCAGATCTATACAACTAATTGTCAAGAGAGAGATATGGAGGGGCGCAACTTTACGAATTGGACGACGAATGACTCCTTTTGCCGTCTTAATATCGACGACTCGGACTCTTTCGTCTGCTCCAGAGCAAGTATTGGTAATGCGTCCCAAGGGCCATTGCTGAGGTGAAGCGTTGTCTTCATGGATCATGACCACCTGTCCCGGGACTATGTTCGCCTTTGGAGAAAGCCACTTGCTGCGGGCGTGCAAGGTGTGCAGGTAATCTCGTCGCCAAAGCTCCCAGAATTGTTGCTTGATGTGGGTGACCCGTTGCCAACGTGTCAAGTGCGATAGGTTGCATTCCTCTAAACTTGGCTCTGGAAGTGCCTTTAAAGACGTTCCGACCAAAAAATGCGATGGAGTGAGGGCTTCTCCATCGTTTGGATCTTCTGAAAGAGGCGCGAGGGGTCGTGAGTTGACAACCGCTTCAGCATCAACTGCGACAGTTTGGAGTTCCTCGTACGTCAGATGTGAGTGACCAGTGTTTTTTACCAATAAAAGCTTCATGGACTTTACCGCCGCCTCCCACAAGCCGCCAAAATGTGGTGCACGGGGTGGAATGAAGCTAAATTCTACGCCATTGGATGAGGTGAACATTTGTAGGTCCTTCAACGCTTGCTGGCTGAAGAGTTGCATTTTAAATTCCTCTAATTGAGTGCGGGTTCCAAAGAAGTTGGTTGCGTTGTCGCAGAATATCCGATTTGGCAAACTTCTCCGCCCGATGAAGCGCTTTAAACAGAGAATAAAGGTATTAGTTGACAGATCAGATACAAGTTCTACATGTACTGCTTTGGTGGCAAAGCAAACGAAGACGGCCATATATGTTTTGTATGGAGCCTTTCCGCGAATGCGATAGGACGTCAAAAATGGACCACACAGGTCGACTCCAGTTACAGCAAAGGGTTTTGTGAGTGACAACCGGTCAGCAGGAAGTGACCCCATGATCTGGTCCAGCAAATGAGGCTTGTAGTCATAGCAGTGGATACAGTTGCGCAACACCTTGCTAACTAATCGACGAGAATTAACGATCCATATTTGGAGACCTAGGATTCCGATTAGAGCCTTGGGCCATGCGTGCATGTTAGTTTGGTGAAGAAATTCGACGAGTTTTTATGTGAATTTGTGTTCTTTTGGCAATAAAAGTGGGTACTTGGCTTCTACCGGGATTTTCGCATTTTCTAGACGCCCTCCAACACGAATTAGTGTCACCGTGCGAGTTCCTGAAGATCTGCGCTGAGGACTTTACCCATTCCATTTGGCTAACTCCAATCCGGCACAAGACAAGATTCCAGTAACTTGATCAATCATCAATTTTAAATCCTCAATGCAGTCAGCACCTGTAAGTAGGTCATCGACATACATCTCTTTAGATATAATTTCAGGTCCTATAGAAAATTCTTTCCTATATTTCTCTGCTATGAAATACAAACTTCTGATGGCTGATTAACTGAAACTTGCGGTCCTGGGGATCTTCAATTAATTGCCGATACATTTTTGTTATATGAGCTGTTAGAGCATGCCTATACAACCTAAATGAAAGCAGGGTTAAGATGAGGTCCTGCTGAACTGTCTGTCCAACCATTAAAATGTTATTTAATGATACTCCTGTCGACGACTTCGCAGATGCGTCAAAAACAACACGCAACTTTGTTGTTGAGCTGTCTGTACATAGTGAGGTTGATTTGAGTCAAATCTATGTAGAGGTTGCATGTGCCCTAGATCAATATATTCTTGCATGAAATCAGAATACATTTTTTTTGATCGGGTAAACGTTGTATTTGCCAAAATCATTGCTTGGCAATATACACTGAACTTCCCAATTTTTGGGTAGATTTCGAAAAGGGAAGCCGAACTTGAACTCGCCCATTCTCGAGAAAAACAGAGTTTTTACAGAAATGGCGATCACATTCTCCCTCTTCAGTTGTTTACTCGTTTTGAGATGATTCTGGAAACGAGTCGATTTCCCAAAACCTTTTTAGATTTTCATTCAGCTTTTGGGACTGCGAGATTTTGCACATAAGAACATTAGCCTTCCCCCTAGATCGCGGATTATCAACAACTTGTCCACCAATAATCCATCCGAGTGTAGTGTTGAGTAGGCATGACAGCCCAGGCCCCAGTGAAAATTTTTCGCCAGTGAGCAATGCGAAGAATTCCTGGGTGCTTAGTAAAATGTCAATTTTTTGTGGTTTAAAAAACAATGTGTCAGCCAAATCCATTCCGTCAGGGATTGACCACGTTGATGATTCTATTCGAGTGGCGGGTTGAGTCAATGCTATTGTCTTGGTAATAGCAAATTGCAATGACCATTCGTCCGCAGACAAACGTGAGCGTATGGTCGTCGAGGCTGAGAACTAAAGTTTTGCTGTAACAGCTCCTATACCAGAAACTTCAAAATGTTGACGCTTTCGCTGAAGTTGTAAATTGTTGGCCAAAGTATCTTTGATAAAGTTAATTTCCGAGCCAGTATCAAGCAAGGCCCTTGCCGGGTGGAACATTCCGTATTTATCCTGAATAAGAACTATAGCGGTTGGGATAAGAGCTCGATTTGATTTACGAGAAAGACATGCGACTACTTGTGTGGAGCAACGAGGTTGCTCGTTTGTCTGCGAAATTTCGAAGGACAGTCAGCTGCGATGTGGCCCTTATGAAGACAGTTTAAACATAGCGCTGCCTGTTTGACCCAAGCATGTCGCTTCTCATGTGGAAGTGCAACGAATGAAGGTCACGATCCTAGATTGTGATCTGTAGAATCGCATTTTATACAACTGCCTCTAGCCGTTAAGAATGCCTTTTTGTGGGGGTGATTTAGTTTTTCTAGACGCTTATCATACTGCTTGAACTCCTGGCCTGGCTTTGCGCTGCATTCTAGAAACTGACAATGCCTGCCTAATATGTTGTAGAAATTATCCCAAGTTGGAAACTGCTCATAGTTCTGACCTCGATCATAAGCATTTTTTGAATCTGAATCGACCTTTTGCAAAACGAGCTGAAATAAAATGGCTTCAAATGCATTTTGTTCGGTGCCAAGAGAGCCAGTGAACCACGCAACGCTGCCACTGTATCTAAAATTTCTCGAAGAGATGAAGAATAAGATTTTCTTATTTGAGAAATGGAAAAAAAGCTAGATACATGTTCGAGTAAGATCAACACTTTTTTATCGTATCGTTTCTTAAGGTGCTCCAATGCCTTTTTGTAATTGTCTTCCGATACTTGAAATGCAGCCACTACACTCAATGCAGGACCAGATAGACATCCGAGTAGATACGTACACTTGTCAATATCAGAAAGTAAGACATCATCATGAACCATATGATTGAAGGATTCATTAAAACGGTTGTACTCGCCATATTTTCCGTCAAATTTTGGGAGTTTTAGAGAAGGTAATCGATTATGGGAACTGGCCCCTAAGCAGGTAGAATTTATCAAGACGGAGTCCTCAGGGCCATTGCGCTTGTCAACATTTGCACGTTTTAAAAGCGTAGATTTTGTTGCTATAAAATCTGCATCAAACTGATCGCGAGAATCTTCTTCCTAGTCTATTTCTTCAATTTGATGTTGAACTTGACACAATTGCCTAAAGTGCGATTCCAAAAGGCCAAGTGACACTCTGCTGATGCAGCGTCCATTGCTGCGTCTGCAACTGCTATATTCGAAGTTCTTTGCATGTTTCGCTGCAGCAGAGATCTTTTCCGCCTAAGTGCAGCTAGCTGTTATTCTACAGATGGTTTTGTCATGTTTGCAAAGAGATGAAAGATCAGCCAAACTGTGAATAAAATGCGTTTGAGAGGCTTTAACAAGTTTTGAAACCCTACAACAGTTTAAGAGTAACTGCGAAACTTTTTGATGTAATACTGGGGTACATCAAGCCTGCGTGTTCTGAGAAGCTTTTACGACATAGGTTAAATAAATCACACCTATATATCTAGATATATTTTCTCGACTTTACTTTTTTATTTGTATTATGTGCGTCCAAAAGATCAAATAACAAGTGAACTGGGTTAAATTTGCCGATTTAAATGCTTACGTGCTCCAGTAAGTGTCTAAGGTGACGTAATGGCGTGATGCCGCAAATGTCCTAGTTGAGATAACTTTCCAACTGATCCGCCTGAATTTTAGCTGCTACTGAATCGCTGGTGATCCCTCGCAGCCGAATTGTTAAGGTTCAGGACAGCTGTCCTGTCACGGTAGCCAATGTTTAATCCGCAGCCAAAGGAGAAATTTGCCCTCGTGCAAATGCCTCTGCCCCTGTGCCGATGGCGGAGCTTGATCCAAAAATTAAAACGACGGAGTCAATGATATTTACTTCACGATGTTCTGTGTGAGACTATATTCTCCTTTTTGTTATACATTTGGTTGGGCTATGCATAACAAAAAAGCTTATGATTTACAGTTTTCAGTGTGGATCATAATGCTTAACAATAGAGGGTAATATTTTAGCATACAATTTCAACTTAAATAAAGAGGCAAGCGTGAACAAATATCAATGTCCACTTTTGATCCCTTAGGGTTTCTATCAATCCTTTCAATATCAAATCCTTCTACAAGCCATTTGGTATAGCGGAATCCATTGAAATGACTACATTTCAGACGATCAATTTCAAATTTGGAGGGCATTGTAGTAATTTAAATAAAATAAACGATTTTAACATTCCAAGGCAGTTGACTACACTTATTATAAGTCATTGTAATATCCAATTACATATATTTTGCGATGCCTCAAAATACGCATACGTAACATGCGCGTACTAACGCTTCGAGTGCAACAGCCAAATAGAAACTACCTTGATTCCAGCTAAGTCCCAAGTAGCGCCACTTAAACCACTGTCAATTCCTAGACTATAGCTTCAAGGAACCTCGCTAGGAGCTAGGCTAAGCAAAAATTTCAAAGAAACATTAAATCTTAGAATAGACTCAACAGCAAAAGTTTCAAGACTTTTGTGGCTCAGAGCTTGGTAGAGATACAAGTATTAACAAGTTCAAGCGAATGGCGACACGTACCCTCAAAGCAGAACCCCGCTTATTAGGCAACAAAGATATCATCCTTCGACTTCTCATCAAAGAAGTTATGGTTGATAGGACCGCCATGTCTAAGAAAGAGTCAAGATCAGTGACCATTAGGCAATAGCTCTTAGTCCAGACAGGTCTGAGGTACCAAAGACAGTAATGTTTTGAAGGAAGGTGATGTAGTTTTGTTAATGGAATCCGATCTTCCTAGAAATGTTTGGGCAAAAGGCATAATTGTCAAAACGTATCCATCAAATTATGGTCGTGTGCGTACTGTTAATGTAAAAATTAAAGACCTTATTTACAAGAGACCTTCTGTAAAAATAATTAAACTAGATGTAAGAACAGATATATTGAAAACTCTAAGTATTGTCGTCGTCTACATTTAATTTTTCGCGAGTTTAATACTTGGGAGGAGTATGTTGATTCAGTACATTAATTTGTATTGTTAACGAACTTATTATATTAAGAAAAACAAGGAAGAGCGATAAGGTCGAGTACCTCGACAATCCGATACCCGTTAATCAGCTAAAGAGACAAAAGGAAAATGGAGATATGCAAGCAGCAAAGCGAGACTGAAATGCGCCACCTACACCTGATCTCACTATAGGCTTATGTAACCGGTAGACAGATTTAAGAGTTATGGGCCTTAGAGTGGGCGTGGAAAACTTTTTTTGGATCAACCGATAGGTATGGACCAGACTAATAAATTTCAGCTAAAATTTTTTCTAGCATAAAAATTGTGGACTCCACAGGTTTGGGTGATTTGTAGGCGTTAAAGTGGGCATGGAATATTCGCATAACAAACATGCGCTGCGCACAAGGCTACGGAATCTAAATCTGAAATCCCAATTCTCTATCTTTGATATTTTCCGAGGTATCCGAGATCTCAGCGTTCATCCGGACGGGCATGGCTAGATCGACTCCGCTAGTGATCCTGATGAAGAATATATATACCTTATTGGGTCAGAAACCCTTCTATCTGCCTGTTATATACTTTCCGACGAATCTAGTATACTGTTTTACGCTACGAGTAACGGGTATAAAGACATGTAGAAATCAGGCTCCCCCAGACAAGACCAGAGTACTGTCGAACCTTCATCTTCCACAGTAGCAACTTCTTAAAAAACTCAAAACTAACTTAACTCTTTCAACTCAGAATACCAAAGGCTTACGTAGCAAGCCAATTAAATTGTATTCGGACAGCTTTTCATTTGCATCATATTGTTTTCACTGAGACCTGGTTAAAACTTTTAAGTACACCATTTATAGGCACGATGGAACCTTCAGGCGAGGAGGTGGTGTTTTAAATGCCGTGGACAATTCAGTTAAGATTTTTGCTCTAGCATCAAAACTGTAGGAGCCACAGTTTTGGGCGGCTTGTGGGCGTTAGAGTGGGCGTGGCACTCTTCTGAAACAAACTCTGCATGCCCAATCCTAGATGTAGCATTAATAGTTTCCGAGATCTCAGCTTTCATACGGACAGACGGACAGACAGGCATGGCTAGATCGACTCGGCTAGTGATCCTGATCAAGAATATATATACTTTTTGGGGTCGGAAATGCTTCCCCCTGCCTGTTACAAGTTTGTTTCAGCACAGTGCCACGCCCACTCTAACGCCCACAAACCGCCCAAAACTGTGGCTCCTACAGTTTTGATGCTAGAATAAAAATTTTAACTGAAATGTATTGTTCTTACCAATACCTATCGATTGACCCAAAAAAAAGTTTGCCACGCCCACTTTAACGCCCACAAACCGCGAAAACCTGTGACGCCCACAATTTTCATGCTAGATAAAAAATTTTAACTGAAATGTATTGGTCTCGTCGATACCTATCGATTGATCCAAAAAAAAATTTGCCACGCCCACTCTAACGCCCATAACGCTTAAATCTGTATACCTCCGGTAGGTGGCGCATTTTAATCTCGCTTTGCTGCTTGCATATCTCCATATAGCTCAGTAACGGGTATCTGATAGTCGAGGTACTCGACTATAGCGTTCTTCCTTGTTTTTTCTGTATACTTAATGGTCGGTCTCGTTTTACCGTTTTCGCTTCGGCATGCAATTCCTCGATCTGAGCTTTGAACGTCAGGGCCTGCATGAAATAGGCTTCCAGTATTGACAGACGTCATGTTAAACCCGCCGCTAAGCGTTGTTGAATTGGATCAACTATTTGTTTAATACGAGTCATACTCCTGCGTGTATTGGAACGTTGTGTTTTCATTTGTTCTATTTTATATTGAGCCAAGTTAGGACTAACGAAATGTCGACTATCTGTTTAGTTAGTTTGGGAATTAAGGTTAACAAATTGAGTAATGCTGACTAAATAATTTTCCAAATGTAATGTAAAGTACAGTTGTACGTGTGTATACATACTTGCAAATTTGTAAGGATGTACCATCTCGGCGATGGCGTAAAATTGTTTTAAAGGTTAGGTTAAACGCGTGTAGCGCAACCTTTTCGACGAGTTTTTTGCAATTACTGGGCGATGTTAAAGGCTTGTGGCTATGATGCACGTAGCCTTAGCAGATTATCCTGGCTGCTGGGAAGCCTACGTCGAAGATTACGATGTTTGTGGACGACTACTGCGAATGCGATCTGTATATTTGTAACGCGGACAGCAATGGCTTGTATATCGAACTCGAACACACATATATGTATAGACGTGCGCTCCGAAAATTTCATATTAGTTATTTAATTTGAATAACTTGGTCCACGTTGTGCGCCAAAATGAATTTTCAAGGCTCTCTGATGATCGGCTTTAATTCATTTAAATAATTGTTATCACAAGATTTTCTGACGGCTTGAGCAATATAGGTCATTATTATGTTGACAATACCAGGCTACAGCTGATAGTATTACATGTCTTATGTAAACTTAAATTATAGCGAGGTATTTGAGAGTATGACTAGTTATATTATGCGTTTACCAAATTTTTCGGGCAAGTCACCAAAAATAGTCTACATTATGTCCCGTTTTAATTTAATTAATTTAAACTTTCTTCAGGCTTACAGATAGGGTCCTCCACTTAAGCCCTTTACTTGGTCAAAAGGACTCTGGTTACGAAATGACATACCTTATATCGTTTGTGAAAAAATTATGCTGTCACCTGGATTAAAATATTTAACAATAAACTTGGTCATATCAACTCGGATTCTGAAACGGCATATCTGCATTAAAATATTTCACTTTAAATGTAGGCAACATTCTAAACTCGGAATTCGAAATGCCAACTTCCATGGGCTTGGGGAATGATTATACAGTTATCTGTTCAGACTAGTTTTAGTGCTAAACTTTCTGTGTTACACAAACTATTTAAATCGATGTAAGGTTTAATTTTCTTAGAATCCGAAAAAGTTTTTTAATTGTGTTAGCACTATGCGTAAATCCACCAATTATCCTTCCTCCCTTTTTTTGAAAATATTACCGCAACAACTGATCAGGAAATAGTTTATCTATTTTCCACGTTTTTTCAAACAACATATTCTACTTTGCCTCGTTCTTCATGATAATTTTACAATGTATCCAAGTCGAGTTTAACATTCTGTCCCACCTTAAATGAAAACTCTCTGCTTGCTGATCCTCAACGTGTTAAGCCCGTCTATTCGCCTGTTATCGATGGATTATCTGGGTGCGTACTTAGATATTGCGCGGAGGCCTTATGCAAGTCCCTTCTCAAACTGTTTACCTTATCTTTAGAATCTTCATAATTTCCCCGTAACTGGATGGAATCGATTGTAATTCCTCTCCACAAGAAGGGTAGCAAAATGGAACAAATAATTACAGAGGTATCTCTAAATAGTCAGCGATCCCAAAGCTCTTTGAAAATGTTATTACTCCCCATGTGCAGCACCTCTGTTATCTCCGTGTCAACACGGGTTAATAAAACATAGATCAACAACCACTAACCTTTTGGAACATACATAATTTCTGATACAGGGCTTTAATAATCTTAGACGTTCCTTACACTGACTTTAGTTAAGCCTTTGACTCAGTAAATCACGTTCATTTAGTTAGAAAACTCGATTTATTAGGGTTCCCTGTTGATCTTATAAGATGGATCTTAAGTTACCTGAATTCCAGAACACAATGGAGCCACCTTGGGCATCAACTTTTTACTTTATTATACCCGTTACTCGTAGAGTAAAAGGGTATACTAGATTCGTCGGAAAGTATGTAACAGGCAGAAGGAAGCGTTTCCGACCCCACAAAGTATATATATTCTTGATCAGGATCACTAGCCGAGTCGATCTAGCCATGTCCGTCTGTCCGTCTGTCCGTCTGTCCGTCTGTCTGTCCGTCCGGATGAACGCTGAGATCTCGGAAACTATGGGAGCTAGGCTATTGAGATTTGGCGTGCAGATTTCGAGCTTCTTACGCAGCGCAAGTTTGTTTCAGCACAGTGCCACGCCCACTCTATCGCCCACAAACCGCCCAAAACTGTGGCTCCTACAGTTTTGATGCTAGAATAAAAATTTTAACTGAAATGTATTGTTCTCACCAATACCAATCGATTGACCCAAAAAAAAGTTTGCCACGCCCACTTTAACGCCCACAAACCGCGAAAACCTGTGACGCCCACAATTTTCATGCTAGATAAAAAATGTTAACTGAAATGTATTGGTCTCGTCGATACCTATCGATTGATCCAAAAAAAAATTGCCACGCCCACTCTAACGCCCATAACGCTTAAATCTGTATACCGCCGGTAGGTGCCGCATTTTAATCTCGCTTTGCTGCTTGCATATCTCCATATAGCTGAGTAACGGGTATCTGATAGTCGAGGTACTCGACTATAGCGTTCTTCCTTGTTTTTAAATGACCTTCCCTATAACTCATTCTCGTGTACTCTGACAATTTATTGAAATTTAAATGGCTCTAAGTGTAAGGTAATGACTTTATGTCGATTCAATCTTCAATATGCGACTTACAAGCTGAGTGTGGGCTCATTGTATAGAATAACTCTAGTAAACGACCTTGGCGTTCTTTTGGACCCAAGTCTAATATTTGCTGATCATATTTCGTCCATAGTAAATAAAGGTAGGCGTGGGGTTGGCTTTATTAAAAGGTGGTCAAAGGATTTTGATGATCCTTATATGACTAAGACCATATTTATTTCGCTTGACCGCCGGATACTTGAGTATGGAATTCCCGTCTGGAGCCCCAATAAGGAAATCATGTTGATCGTATCGAATCTGTACAGAAGAACTTTTTGCTATTTGCTTTATGGCGCCTAAACTGGGATGCAAACCTCATTTTACCTTCTTATTCTAGTAGATTACTTCTAATTAACTTACCCTCCCTATCTTTATTTATAACCTTATTCGAGGGGAAATTTATAGCCCCGACTTCTTTAGTTTACTTTTCTGTTCCATGCAGATTAGCAAGAAATTACACTCCCCTAATTTAAAAAAATTGTAGATCTATAAGTATGACTTGCAAGAACCTTCTTGACTATAATAGACTTCAACATATTATCTCAAAATCTGGCTTTGTTTCTCTCTGAAAACGAATATATTTCTGGCCTTATAATGAAAATGCGAATAGTTATCATCAAAAATATTTTAAATGTGTTTTAAGTATTCTCCTACAATATTTATTCACTTTTGCATGCGCTCAATACAAATGCGGAAGTACTTTTTTCACTCCTAATGCGATACCTTCAAAGCGGGGTTTTTGTAAGCTTCAACATCTTCTGGCGACAAAATTCGTTTACCAGCCATATTTCTCTTGATATTCGGGAATAAAAAGAAGTCATTGGGTACCAAGTCGGGGTTGTACGGCAGATAACCCACCAATTCGACGTTTTGGCTGGTCAAAAAGGCACAGGTTTAATCTAATGTGTAAGTGCTCCGAAGACTTTAGGCAAACCAATTGTGGAAGGGCGTATAATTTTTGGAGGCAGTGTCGAGCTGCAGTTTGCAATTCCGTTATTTGTTCCCAGACAATAATCCAGTTTCCTTTGCCCACAATTGTACAATTTAAACAATTCCAGAAGATATTCAAGTGCTACTATTTAACTCCTATATTCTTCAAATATATTTATACTCGCCGTAGAGTAAAAGGGTATACTAGATTCGGCAGCAAGTATGCAATAGGTAGAAGGAAGTGTTTCCGACCCTATAAAGTATATACATTCTTGATCAGGATCACTAGCCGAGTCGATCTAGCCATGTCCATCTCGGAAACTGCAAAGTTAGCATTTGTCATGTAGATTCCTGAGCTTCTTGCTTGCCTCTTGTTTCGTCAGTGTGCCACGCCCACTCTAACGCCCACAAACTGCCCAAAGCTGTGGCTCCTACAGTTTTAATGCATCACATCAATACCTATCGATTGACCTAATAGCTTTGCCACGCCCACTTTAACGTTCACAAACCGCTAACCAACTTAAAAAAATCATAAGTACGAACGCTGAAATCTCGGAAACTATCAAAGATAGAGAAATGGGATTTCAGATTTATGTTCCGTAGCCTTAAACGGAGACCAAGTTTGTTACGCGAATAAGGGCACGCCCACTCTAACGCCCACAAACCGCCCACAATTTTCATGCTAGAAACAAAATTTTAACTTAAATGTATTAGTCTCGGTAACACCTATCGATTTACCCAAAAAAGTTTGCCATGCCTTTCTGGCGCATTCCAATCTCGCTTTGCTGAGTAATCCGCGCAGATCATGGAACAAATCCACCAGGGCTACTCCCAAACACCTCAAGCTCCAGTGTGGCTTATGGCTGTCGGCTCCCTCCTATCGACATAGAACAAAGCTGTTTCACTCGCCAATATCGACTTCACTTACTCCAAGGCCAGTATCAGCCTTAGTTTCACACACAATTTCGTCCTATTCAGAACAAGTTTCCTAGAACACATGATTCCTTCAAGTTATCAGCTCTGTACGAATGTTCACGCCAGAAGGGCGTTTAATTTCTGGAGGCAGTGTAGAGCGGCAGTTTTCTCCAGATGTCATGCGCGCTCTGACTGTCCTCTGCTCTCCCTCTCTTCCCAAATTCTCCGCTACAATCTGGAGCGCTTAAGTTAAGTTAGTCTTAAGCAGTTCTATTTTCCAAATCAACCTGTGCACACTGGACCAGAAGGTTAATTTTTTGGCTCAAAATCTGTATTTTCTCTCCTGGGATACTTAGAAGGATGCAGTTTTTTTCGATTTTCTCCTAAAAGATTGAACTTTTTAACGAACTAAAAGTACAATTTGTGGGAGAAAATCGGATAATTTTACGTACATTTCGGTTTTTTATTTTTTATACAAGGAAGAACGCTATAGTCGAGTTCCTCGACTATCAGATACCCATTACTCAGCTAAAGGGACCAAAGGGAAATGGAGATATGCAAGCACCAAAGCGAGATTAAAATACGCCACCTACCGGCGGTAGACAGATTTAAGCGTCATGGGCGTTAGAGTGGGCGTGTCAAATTTTTTTTTGGATCAATCGATAGGTATTGACGAGACCAATACATTTCAGTTAAAATTTAAAATTTAAAATTTATCTACCATTAAAACTGTGGGCGTCACAGGTTTGGGCGGTTTGTGGGAGCCACAGTTTTGGGCGGTTTGTGGGCGTAAGAGTGGGCGTGGCACTCTACTGAAACAAACTTGCGCTGCGTAAGAAGCTCAGGAATCTGCACGCCAAATCTCAATAGCCAAGCTCTTTTTGGTTTTGAGATCTCAGCGTTCATCCGGACGGACAGACAGACGGACAGACGGACATGGCTAGATCGACTCGGCTAGTGATCCTGATCAAGAATATATATACTTTATGGGGTCGGAAACGCTTCCTTCTGCCTGTTACATACTTTCCTTTTACTCTACGAGTAACGGGCATAAAAATAACTAGAAGACCCACTTAATCCATTTTTATACACAATTAAGTATGAGAGGAAAAAATTTAAAAAAATTACCTCCACTATAAAATATTATGTCGTTTAAGGTTTATGAACCGTTAAAAATTGCTACTTTCGGAGATTCCCACTTCAACGTATATTTAATAATCGACCAAACAAAATTTTCTATTTTTTCTTCTTGTTATCTCTTCAGATTCTTATAGTCAAATTATAAAAAAAAAATTGTTTGTAAAATATTGATTTTTAATTTGTTTAATGTTAATTTGACATGTCCTGAGGTCATCTCAAAAGTATGCTGCATTTGTTTATTTACTTATAGGGGGTGTAGTGCTAGCTACGAGGTCTTTGACTACGTATTTATGTAAGCTACATTTATATTTTTATACCCTTGCAGGGGGTATATTGATTTCAGTCAGAATTTTGCAACGCAGTGAAGGAGACGTTTCCGACCCCATAAGGTTTATATATTCTTGATCAGCATGACTAGACGAGTCGATCTTGCCATGTCCGTCTGTCCGTCCGTTTCTACGCGGACTAGTCTCTTAGTTTTAAAGTTATCGGGCTGAAACTTTCCCAAAAGTCTTATATCTTTTGCAGGACAACTATATCTTATAGCTCCCATAGAAATAATCGGAAAAAAAAATTTTAAAAAATGATGTCTTTGGTGTTTTTAAACATATAACCTCCTAAGCTTGGAAACACAATTTATAAATTAGTTTTTATTTATGTTTTATCAAAATCGGACGACTATATCATATAGCTGCCATAGGAACGATCGGAAAATTGGTGGGAAAATAATATGAAACAAATTATAGCTTCGGTGTTTTTTAACATATAACCTTCTACGCTTGGAAATAACATTTTTTAATTAGTTCTGAATTTCAAATTTAATTTTATCAAAATCGGACGACTACATAATATAGCTGCCATAGGAACGATCAGAAAATTGGTTGGAAAGTAATATGAAACATATAACCTCCTACGCTTGGAAATATAATTTTTTAATTAGTCAGCGATGAGCGATATTAGTAAATTAATCAAAGAATTTATATTTGATGTAATGACTCCATTTGGGAATGACACTCAAAAGCACTCAAAAAGCAAAGTACTCATTTGCTAAAAAAAAAAGCAGTAAAAATCAACGAAAAAGTTTCTTTTAGGAAACAAGTAAGACATACAAGCTATTAATAATAATTAACATTTTTTACTTGTTGAAAATAATGACTTCTAAAAGTTTTGTTAAGAAGTCGATCAGCTACATCAGCATCTTTGACTTCTAGATTTTTGTTTCATTCCCATCAATATTTGATGAATTTTTATACCCGTATTCTTGATCAGTAACACTAGCCGAGTCGATCTTGCCATGTCCGTTTGACCGTCTGTCCGTATGAACGCTGAGATGTCGAAAACTAGAAAAGCTACAATACTGGGATTAGGCATGCAGATTCCTCAGATTCTTGCGCAGCGAAAGTTTGTTTCAGCAGGGTGCCACGCCCAATCTAACGCCCACAAACCGACCAAAACTGTGAGTCCTACAGTTTTGATGCTTGAATTCAAATTTCAACTGAAATGTATTGTTGTCGATTAACCCAAAACAGAGTTTGCTACGCCCATTTTAACGCCCACAAACGTTCAAAAATCTTATTCTAACGACTAGAAACAAATTTTAAGAAATATGTATAATCTATCGATTGACCCATAAAAAGAATTTGCCACGCCCACTTCAACGCCCACAAACTTCAAAAAATCGTAAATATGAACGCGGATATGTCGGAAACTATCAAAGGTAGACAATTGTGATCTCAGACTCATATTCCGTAGCCTTGTAGGCAACGCAAGTTTGTTACGCGAATATTCCACTCCCACTCTAACGACCAAGCTGTGGCACCCACAATTTTCACGGTAGAAAACATTTTAACAAAAATGTATTGGTCTCGTCAATACCTATCGATTGAGCCACAAAAAAAATTTGCAACGCCCACTCTAACGCCCATAACGCTTAAATCTGTCTTCCGCCCACATATCCATATATTGAGATCACGGGTAGGTGACGCATTTCAATCTCGCTTTGCTGCTTGCATATCCTTATTTCCCTTTGGTCCCTTAAGCTGAGTAAGGGGTATAGTCGAGGTACTCGAGTATAGCGTTCTTCCTTGTTTTTACTGCATCAACGTTCTACAATCCAATTGTAATTGAAAAGATTAAGCCAGAAGACAGAGGCAGATTTATTGTATTTTCTTTCTTTTGCTGACAATAATTCGACTGCTAAATACATTTTTGACTCTGTGTAGAAACGTAATGTTAGGTTACACAGTTTTCTGTGCGGAAGCCATTATTAATATTTAAATAGTGTTTGTGCCTAACCGAAGTAGACACTTCCGGGTCACACCGCGGGACAAAAATGTAATGAGCACTTGTCGCTGGCACGGGGACGCTTTGATGGCAGGACGATCGCGTCGCGGCAATGGTAACGATGGTTACTACGAAGCCGGTAGAACTAACGTGGTTAGCTGCTAGTTGAGATAGTGTATTACGAGCCCTATTCCCAGAGGTAGGAAGAAGAACCGCGGAGATATGAGATGCGTTGATAACTGATTTATTCTTCATTTAAGCATAGAAGTTAAGTGTAATGATTAGTGAAGTAAGCTACATTCTAAGGTAGGTAGGTAGGTCAGGGAGTTTTGATTGTGGTAGCAGTTTGTGTAGCTGGCTTGGCAGACACTGCAAAATGTGCTGACTGCATTGGCGGGTCAGTGTGCCGTTGAGTCGGTGAGACGGTGAGTTAGTGAGACATATAATATGCTGATCAGCCATTCTCATATGCAGTGGGTGCTACTGAGCGCCTGGTACTGTTCCCAACTTGGCTATGGCTTGATTTGTTGGGTGTGGTCATGTTGAGCACCTTTAGGTACTAACAAATAGCGACAATCCTCTTATTATTCATTTAAATTTTGTATATCAAAAGTTTTACAGGTGCCGCTGATGTATCCTTCATATTGGGCTCCGGAGCTTCAGATGACATGATAAACCACATAAATCTGTTTTCCAACTATTCGACATTGCATTGATGAGAACAAGAAGTGCCGTCTAAAAAGCGCAAGCTTCAGGTTTGGTAGTTGAATTCAGTTCAAAGCAAACAAGAATTTCCATAAATGGAAATTAGTTTTTTGAAGGTAATTGTAAAATTGTTACTGGGTAACTTATTTGATGACTTATAACTCTGAAGTATTTAATTTCTTAAAAGATGATATCGCAAAGAGTGAAGATCATTTCATCTAAAAAGTTGGGAATTTTTACATCGATTATGGCATAGAATATTTGTCAAAGGGAATAAAAGATTATAATTATTTTAGTGAAAAAGGCATAGGTTACCACATTTCTCCGCAATAAAATGGAGTATCCAAACGCATGATCAGATCCATAACTGAAAAGGCTAGAGCAATGATTAGTCGATCTAAATAAAGTAAAAGTTTTTTTAATGCAGCTGTTTTAACAGCAACATATTCAGTTTATAGAACTCCAAGTAGGGCGTTGTAGAATAAGAAAACTTCATTTGAAACGTGGCACAACGGAAAGCCAAAACTGAAATATTTAAAGATATTTGGCTGTTGTTGAACGGACTTTTTTAATGTCCTACTATAACTCGCATTAAGGATGTTAGAGTACACCAAACGAAATTTTTTGTATAAATGCTGTCTGCGGTCTGTGAATTGGTTTCAAAATATATAAATCATAAGTTGATAAAATAAATTATTTGAATATAGGGGGTCATGACTTGGAAACAAAAGTTTGACGAAAAGTTATTCAAGTGAATACAGGTTGGTTATGAACATTGATGAACAACCACGTCTCTTTCTTACAAAAACTTCTTTGAACGTTTGTACCATAACTTATAGCCGTTCTATAAGTTATGGTACAAACGTTCAAAGAAGTTTTTGTAAGAAAGAGACGTGGTTGTTCATCAATGTCACTGGGGACGGCAGTCCACGTAGTGACGAAGCGCACCAGGAGTGTGTGCGAATACATGAAGAAATAAAAATACACAGTAATCGTTCCATTGTTACGAGTGATACATCAATCGAAAGGTATTGCAAAAACAATAAGGATTGTATATCAAGATTTTAGAAAGAAAGAGTGAGAGCTGCTGAGGCCGGTGGGGATAATTACCGCCCGCTATTAACCTAGTTTAATTCTAAAATTCGAGTCGATTGACACCTCAACTGTCAAAATCGAATGCTCCGTTCAAAAGTAATGCGTAAAATGAAACTAGGAAGAACGCTATAGACCCGAGATCTCAATGTATGGTTATGTGGGCGGTAGACAGATTTAAGCGTTAAGGGCGCTAGAGTTATATTGCCAAACTTTTTTTTTTTTGATCAATCGATAGGTGTTGACGAGACCAATACAATTCAGTTACAATTTTTTATCTAGCATGAAAATTGTGGGCGCGACAGGTTTGGGCGGTTTGTGGGCGTTACAGTGGGCATTAGAGTGGGCGTTGCATATTCGCGTAACAAACTTGCGCTGCGTACAAGGCTACGAAATCGAAATCTGAGATCCCAATTCTTTATCTTTGATAGTTTCCGAGATATCCGTATAATTTTAACGATTTTTGAAGTTTATGGGCGGTTTGTGGGCATTAAAGTGGGCGTGGTAAACTTTTTTTTCTGTCAATCGATAGGTATTGATAAAAACAATACATTTCAGTTCAATTTTTATACCCGTTACTCGTAGAGTAAAAGGGTATACTAGATTCGTCGGAAAGTATGTAACCGGCAGAAGGAAGCGTTTCCGACCCCACAAAGTATATATATTCTTGATCAGGATCACTAGCGGAGTCGATCTAGCCATGTCCGTCTGTCCGTCTGTCCGTCTGTCTGTCCGGATGAACGCTGAGATCTCGGAAACTATGGGAGCTAGGCTATTGAGATTTGGCGTGCAGATTCCTGAGCTTCTTACGCAGCGCAAGTTTGTTTCAGCACAGTGCCACGCCCACTCTAACGCCCACAAACCGCCCAAAACTGTGGCTCCTACAGTTTTGATGCTAGAATAAAAATTTTAACTGAAATGTAATGTTCTCATCAATACCTATCGATTGACCCAAAAAAAAGTTTGCCACGCCACATTAACGCCCACAAACCGCGAAAACCTGTGACGCCCACAATTTTCATGCTAGATAAAAAATTTTAACTGAAATGTATTGGCCCACTCTAACGCCCATAACGCTTAAATCTGTATACCGCCGGTAGGTGGCGCATTTTAATCTCGCTTTGCTGCTTGCATATCTCCATATAGCTGAGTAACGGGTATCTGATAGTCGAGGTACTCGACTATAGCGTTCTTCCTTGTTTTTTTCTTGTTTATTCCAAAAGGTATGAAATATTACGTTTACGTACCTGAAACCAGTTGCACTTTTTACCGTTTAATATCTTCCAAACGGTAATTTTTAGGGTAAAAAGTGTTATACATCAAAAGTTGAGGAATCTCAAGGGCTACAAGATATAAAATTTAAAAAGAAATCGTTCGACTCAATTTTGAGAAAATAGTCAAGAAGTGGTTTTAAAAAATAACTTTTTATCGTAACTCTAAATCTATTATATTTATACAATTTTACTATATAAAGAGTATTTAGCAAATTAAATTATCTTTTCAGAGATATATAGCACGTTTCTGTAGCATTAGTAGTTTAGCTACTATAAGCATTTTAAATCTGGCTTTTATTTATGATTTTCCGCTAAACTAGCGGGTTTTTCCAAAAGTCGTAGAACAAACGTTTTCTATTTCAAGCTACTTCATACACCCATAGGGTTTCCAAAACCTTAAAACTAAGATGGGATGCATACAAACCCACAAACAAAGGGACAAACATTTTCATTTTGGGAAGAAGAAGAAAATCTTGTTTTTTGATTGATTGTGGAAACGTCTCGCACATATAAGGACAATAAAGGTGTTGTGCGCCATAGAATTATTAATGTTCTCCAACCGCAAAAATGGACGGAAATCTTCTCGAAGAAGATTTACGACCAGTTTAGAATGACGCATGGCTACCACTTTAAAAATAGCTATATAAATTCAGAGAACAATTCGGGACAATTCCAAGGTATAAACCCACCACTCATATTCTACACCAGAAATCTATGTCATCAAATACTATATTGGCTGTTAATATATATTTTTTTCAATATTATTGCAGGTCATTGCAAATGTGGCAGCAAATTGAATGCGGAAATTTTGAAAGATGGAGAGATTTTTAAAATGATGTGCACAGCCAACAAAGGTAAAAAGGAGTGCGGCAAACGACAGCTTCGAGGCCAAACTAGAAATGTTTTAGCTGACCATCTGGAGAAGGAGTCGACCCTATATTACAGGACCAAAACAGCTTCTGAGCTTATGGGTTCGGATGATGATGTGGAGCCACCTCACCTGTATTCTGCTTCGGTGTGCAGAAATGCCAAGTACGAGGCAGGGAATAAGCGATATAGGAAGGCAGATCCGTTGGACGCCATCTCTGACCTAAAAAGAAGCCAAATGGGTCAAAATGTAATTCGCGAGATAGGGAAGGACCCAGTTAAAGTCCTTTTTTGGTCACCACATCAGGTTCGCGTTTTTAACAAACTAAGAAAACAGAGTTCCCTGTGCATTGACGCCTCTGGTGGCAGGTATATGGAATATGTTCACATAGATGGACTAAAGTCTCAACATATATTCCTACACATTGCTGTACTTCACTCTCCGTTCGGTCAGCTGGTGGTATCATCTATGCTCACGGAGAAACAAGATATGGTGACCATTACAGCATGGCTATTAAGATGGCTCCAAACAGGAGCTCAGAATCCAAAAGAAGTGTTATTTTAGAGAAGTTATTACTTATATGAGCAACATATTTATATTAATTTTGATTTATTGCAGGTGTGCGATTCTTCAAGGGCCTTGTTGTCGGCCTGTTACTTGGCATTCGCCACCTTCAACACGGTTGAAGCGTATGCAGATGCTTGCATGACAGCCAATATGCCGAGAGCATACATACGCATCGACGTCGCTCACTATATGTAAAATTGGGCCAATTTTTTTAAGAACGAAAAAAAACTGGTAAAACGTTTTTATCTATTTGGAATTGGGCAGCTCATATTGGCAACTAGTCCCGAAGATGCGCGGACTATTATTAGGGCATTGCTAATAATTTCACTGTGTAAACGAGGCGGAGATGGAGCTACTTGTTTGAAAGAATCGGTCCAATTAATAGAAAGTCGAGCAAAGGAAGACAGTCAGCTAAATACTATTGTCGACTCAGCTGAAGAAACAAGAACTGTCGACGACCCTGGTAAACTATATTAGTTTAGAAATTACTATACACATTTAAACTACGAACATGTTCTTTATATATCTCGGCAGATCCGACTGAAAACGTTTTCGATGCTGAGTATCTGCAGAACACAACAAGCTACCTCGCACAATGGGCTTCGTGCATAAAAAGGGAAGTGGATGAAATTGTAGAAAAGGAGGAAGGCGACGATCTTAATCCTCGTGAGTGCGACCATTTTTCAAAACGGCTCCTAAAACAGATCAGGACGATTCCACTTTGGTCTAGTATAGCTAGGAACAAATTTGTATATGGCAGGATCCCAGCTAGTAGCGCACCAGTCGAAATCGAGTTTAACTCAATAAAAAACAAAGTGGTAAGATCCAAATGCCGCATGGACACAGCTGTGGAGAAGCTAATAACATATTTCAACGGAAGTGCTAAGTTGATTGATTGCTCTGCAAAAAATGAACAAAATTTGAGCATTGAAGATCGGGAGTGTTCCGAGGTAGAGAACCAAAAGCAAACTAGAGAACCACTTTTGGATATCAGCAATGTATCCGATTTAGCTGTGGCTGGAACTTCAGGAACTTGCTTTCTTTGTGAAAATATGGTCGAGGATGGTCGAATTCTTGATGACGATGGAAAAAAGATCCACGTTTGCAAAGACTGTTTCGACTGTTCCCATAATTCACCCAGAGTGGCATTGAATGGGGTAGAAAACTGGAGAGGATTGGGGCGACCAACTATAAAAAAACGCAACCTTTACCTTAATAAGGAGAACTGCGACTTAAATGATATTTTTTCGCCAAAGTGTACCCCTTTGTCGATTTTGAAAAATGGCAACGATTTCTCCTTAGGCCTAGTAAATGTAGAAGGGTCAACATTTTCTTTCCACAAAACTTGTGCATTTGACAGTCTGTTTCAGATACTCTTGGCTGGAGTTTCAGACTCTAGTCTTTTAAACCAGTATGTTGCAACGAAAAGAAAAGACAATGATTTATTTGAAACAGTTCTTAATGTGTCTGAATTCAAAATTGACGCTCAGACTTATAAAAAACGAGCACAAATCATGATCGGCTTTCTTAAAAAACAGCCACAAAATTCCATTGAAAGTGTGGATTGCAGCTGCAACGTAGTAAGCCTGGCTAATTTTATATTTAAAGCTACTCCATCATTTAAAGAAATTTCCATTTGTCCTTCTGGATGTAAGCCACAAATAACCGAGTTACCTACAATTACACTAACCGCACGGGAGCTGATCGAAGGCCTTGGAAATGCTATACAGCAGCATGTGGCTCTAGAAGGATCTAGATGTCCCCAAGATGGATGCGCCAACATACGCATTAACAGAATTCATGATATAGGTAAATGCAAAATAATTTTCAGTTTTAAATACTCAACTGGTTTCAAATACATTTTAATATTTCCAGGTGATTTGGTGCTAATTGGATTAGACATTGACCATCCTTTGGTATTTTCGACAATACCTGAAAAATTCCAAAATCCCAAGGACGGAGAAAATGATTGCCTTATCGGATTTATTGATTTCGTTGGTCCTCCAGTGACAACCATGATGAATAATACAGTTTCGCACTACAAAGCCTTTTGCCGAAGGCGCACTACGTGGACGGTCTATGACGACATGTTAAAAAAACCACATGCTGCAGAACAATTGGCCAAAGTGAAACCAGAATTGTTAATATATTCTAAGATGTAAAAAAAATTATCAAAACAATATATACATACAACAAACAATTGGGGGTAGCCACCCGAATAACTTTTTATTCGTTATGAACATATATTGTATTTTTTAAAAGTTTTTAATAGGTTATAGGTCAAAAGATGAATATTTGTGTATATATGTTGATTTACGCAAATTTTACGCAAAAAATATTTTTTACTCCGAGGACCCGGGCAAATGTTTGAGAAAGGCGATGAAGAACGTGAAAAACAAACTAACAAAACAAAAAATCAGAAATACTAACAATAATTGTCCCTTTATTAAAAATCGGAATAATTTGATGTAATTAAAATGAATTTAAATGTAAATAAAAATGTATGTATTTTAAATTCTATATTTATACCCGTTACTCGTAGAGTAAAAGGGTATACTAGATTCGTCGGAAAGTATGTAACAGGCAGAAGGAAGCGTTTCCGACCTTATAAAGTATATATATTCTTGATCAGGATCACTAGCCGAGTCGATCTAGCCATGTCCGTCTGTCCGTCTGTCCGTATGAACGCTGAGATCTCGGAAACTATGAGAGTTACAATACTGGGATTAGGCACGCAGATTCCTAAGATTCCTGCGCAGCGCAAGTTTGTTTCAGTAGAGTGCCACGCCCACTCTAACGCCCACAAACCGCCCAAAACTGTGGCTCCTACAGTTTTGATGCTAGAATAAAAATTTTAATTGAAATGTATTGTTCTCATCAATACCTACCGATTGAGCCAAAAAAATGTTTGCCACGCCCACTTTATCGCCCACAAACCGCGAAAACCTGTGATGCCCACAATTTTCATGCTAGATAAAAAATTTTAACTGAAATGTATTGGTCTCGTCAATACCTATCGATTGATCTAACAAAAAATTTGCCACGCCCACTCTAACGCCCATAACGCTTAATTCTGTATACCGCCGGTAGGTGGCGCATTTTAACCTCGCTTTTCTGCTTGCATATCTCTATTTAGCTGAGTAACGGGTATCTGATAGTCGAGGTACTCGACTATAGCGTTCTTCCTGAATTTCACAAGTGATTTCACTTGGGACGTGTCACTTGCAAGTGATTTTATAAGTGAAATCTCATGGAAAAAAATACTGAATTTCACAAGTGATTTCACTTGGGACGTGTCACTTGCAAGTGATTTTATAAGTGAAAACTCATTGGAAAAATTATGATGTTACGATGTTTAACACTGTTGCTGTATTGGCTTGCGTTTCTTGATAGTAAAGCTGCATTTTAAAGAAAGGGAATAAGGGGAACTCTTACAGTGCTAAGGATCGGTATTTTTCTCCAATGTACACATACGTAAAATAATCGCTTAAAAACAAAAAAATAAATTTTAAAAATGGAGCGACAAAACTTATTCTTTCACGAATAATTTACGGATAAATAACGGCAAAATATCAGTTAAAAGCATTTTGGAAAAGTTCAAGTTTAAGGAGTTGCACTGCTAACTTGATATCAACTTAGCAGAACAACTAAGTTTTTTTAAAAAATAAATTTTAAAAATGGAGCTACAAAATTTATTCTTTCACGAATAATTTACGGATAAATAACGGCAAAATACCAGTTAAAAACATTTTGGAAAAGTTCAAGTTTAAGGAGTTGTTCTGCTAACTTGATATCAACTTAGCAGAACACCTTATAATTTTTAAAAAAATTAAGCGGCAAATTTATTTCTTTCACGAATAATTTACGGATAATTAACGGCAAATTGTCAATAGGAAAAAAGTTTGGATATCAAAAGTTGTTCTGATAACTTGATGCGTATAAAAACATTGAAGTCGTTACTAGCTGCCCTACGCATATGTATTATATAAGTTCTAAGAGCTACGTTAAGTACACGCCCACTCTAACGGCCGTAACGCTTAAACCTGTCTACCGCCGGTAGGTGGCGCATTTCAATCTCGCTTTCCTGCTTGCATATCACCATTTCCCTTTGGTCCCATTAGCTGAGGAACGGGTATATGATAGTCCAGGTACTCGACTATAGCGTTCTTCCTTGTTTTAACTATTAAAACCATTCAAATGAAATATTCTACTAATAAATATAAAAATATTTTGACATATTTGATCGAAATTTAAAAATTTACTAAGAGATTATTCAAAAACAAGGAAGAACGCTATAGTCGAGTACCTCGACTATCAGATACCCGTTACTCAGCTAAATGGAGATATGCAAGCAGCAAAGCGAGATTAAAATGCGCCACCTACCGGCGGTATACAGATTTAAGCGTTATGGGCGTTAGAGTGGGCGTGGCAAATTTTTATTTTGGACCAATCGATAGGTATTGTCGAGACCAATACATTTCAGTTAAAATTTTTTATCTAGCATAACAATTTTGGGCGTCACAGGTTTTCGCGGTTTGTGGGAGTTAGAGTGGGCGTGGCAAATTTCTTTTTGGATCAATCGATAGGTATTGACGAGACCAATACATTTCAGTTAAAATTTTTTATCTAGCATGAAAATTGTGGGCGTCACAGGTTTTCGCGGTTTGTGGGCGTTAAAGTGGGCGTGGCAAACTTTTTTTTGGATCAATCGATAGGTATTGATGAGAACAATACATTTCAGCTAAAATTTTTATTCTAGTATCAAAACTGTAGGAGCCACAGTTTTGGGCGGTTTGTGGGCGTTAGAGTGGGCGTGGCACTGTGCTGAAACAAACTTGCGCTGCGTAAGAAGCTCAGGAATCTGCACGCCAAATCTCAATAGCCTAGCTCCCATAGTTTCCGAGATCTCAGCGTTCATCCGGACGGACAGACAGACGGACAGGCGGACAGACGGACATGGCTAGATCGACTCGGCTAGTGATCCTGATCAAGAATACATTTACTTTATGGGGTCGGAAACGCTTCCTTCTGCCTGTTACATACTTTCCGACGAATCTAGTATACCCTTTTACTCTACGAGTAACGGGTATAATTAACAAACTTTTTATCGTTTTTAAAGACTCTTGTGTTAGGATCTACACCGCTGGGAAAAATAGTTGAAAAGTTGGCGAAATAGTGACATTTCCGATGTTTTTTCTACCAGTGTAGAAGAATTGTTTTCAGTAGCATACCATTTCTCAACGCCAACAACGATTTTTTATGAGCATTACTCTTTTAATGATAATTAAAAAACAATGCTAGTGCTATTTAAAATATAAAAGTTGTAGGTATCCAGCACTAAACCTCAGATCCTTACATCTGTAAAACGAACAAGAAGCGAGCAAAGACGATTTCAGCAATGGCATAAAAATACTAAGAAACTTTCTTAAATGAACATATGTTTAGCTGACGGTTCTTACCTACTACTTCTTGAGACCCGTAACCAAAAATAATGCAGAACATTGCATTTTTCTTAACAACTTAAAATTTTTATACCACACGGCCTGTGTGTAAACTAGTTTAAAATATAAAACTATACCCGATCAAATCAATAGAGTGACGTAAGACTCATTATAAGTCTCCCTCTTCATTAAACTAAGTTCAGCTCTTAGAGTGGATTTTTCGCAAGCCAGGTTTTTTTGAAGGCTTAAGAACGTAAAAAGAGCACATCAATGTCTCATCCACAGACATCATAGCTCCTGCATTGTCAAATTCACCGCAATAGTTCGGTGCCGAAAATATAGTAATTAGTTGCCGCTTTGCAAAGAACTCGTAACCATCCTCTACCACCTGGTGGGCGCGACAGACGAGATCGAATTTGTGGCGATGCACGAACTTGCCTACTATGTCAGCTCCAAAGGTGACACTGACGCCGCGGTCGTTGTCGCTCCATCCCATTATTTTAGGGTCCGGATCTGACCACAGGAGGTCGCAAAGTAAACCTTTGTCAGGGACGTCACATGGTCGGGCCAACTGTCCAATTTGGTTCATGTTTAGTAAATCAGGGCTAAGACCGCCGTGACAACAGAATATTTTCTCGTCCACTATTGCAGATACCGGCATGCAACTATAACAGTCGACAAAAGTACGCCAAAGCTTTATGGTATATCGCCGCTTGCACTCATCATAAAATCCATATATTCGGTTAATTCCAGCCGACTCATGATTTCCGCGAAGCAAAAAAAAGTTTTCCGGGTATTTTATTTTATAGGCGAGCAATAGGCACATGGTCTCAATTGATTGCTTCCCGCGGTCCACATAGTCTCCAAGAAATAGGTAATTTGAGGCTGGCGGGTATCCACCATAATCAAACAGGCGCAAAAGGTCCGTAAATTGGCCGTGTATGTCACCGCAGATCTTTACCGGAGCTGATAGTTCAAGCAGCATGGGCTGCGACATAAAGACTTCCCGCGATCTGTTACATAACAGGCGTATATCCGTTTCGGTTAAATTAAGCTGCTTGAGGCGCCGGGTGTCAATAATGCGCAAGATGAGCTGGTCAATATTATTTATGTCAGTCATGGTCGTCATTTGCTGTGACATTTTCGCTCTTCTGACGGCAAAAAAGCGAGTCAAATGAAAATTTTGTTTTTAAAGGTCGCCTATAACGATTTTAAATATACATGCCAAAAATAAAACAAATGACATTTGAGACATCATTTTCAAAATTCCCTCCAGTGCCGTCCTTTTTGGTCAATTTAGGGGAGAAAAAAGGAGAACATAAATCCATCCCTCTCGCACTCCTTTAAGCTTTTAACGGGTATCTAATAGTCGAGGCACTCGACTATAGCGTTCTTCTTTGTTTAATTTTTAACCGATACAATATGCTTTTAATTGGAAGAACACCGACCTAAATGTTACAAGACTCAAACTAAACCTCTAAAAGCAGTTCTGAGCTTTATAGCTTTTCCTTAGTGACTTTCTGAATTGGACTTTAATTTTTATAATTGGATCACGAAATTGCTAACTTATCTTAGTTCAGGAACCACTTCGGTTACGCTAAAGTCTTCAACACTTATTTATTTATATACCTCAACGCTATTGTCGATGCCATCGACTATTATATACCCATTACTCAGCTAAGATTACTGGGAACACTCAGAAAGTGCGGTGGAGATAAAGATATACAAGTAGCAAAGCGTCTGTTCCCATTTTTTAATGAATGGCCCGAATTGAACAATTGGCAACTACTTGGACATGATAATCAAAACAAAATCACATTTAAATTGTTTGAAACAATTAAGAAATGTGGATGCTAAACGGGTTTTCGCATTTTGGGCGTTTTTGGAGGCTAGAGTGTAGTACACCCTCTAACTCTACAAGGAACGGGTATAACAATTTGTATATTTTCAATTTTGTCTTTGAAGAAATGGTACTTAAATCAATATGTTTTTTTCATTTGAGGCTTTAAATACAACAGATTATTAACATCATTATTTTATACCTACATCACTAACTTAGTTAGAAGTGGGGTGTTGACTGCATGACATTTCTCCATATTAAACTTCTTTAAAATATTATTAATGTATCAAGCAAAAAGACCTTTTAACGAGGTAAAAAAAAAAGTTCTGATATCATAGTTTTTAAAAAAAAATTGTTTTACACTCGAAAAAATAAGAACACTTTCTAAAATTTACTCATTTGGAAAAATATTTAAGATTTTACACACACAAACATATTTTTTGTAGCGTGCCGAAAAAGTAAATTTAATATTTTAAACATTGTATTTAGACAAATTAAAAGCTTAAGTCTCTAGCTGCAGCAGTACAAAAGTTAGGGCCTTCCAAAATTCTAGCTGTTTTTCCGCTAAACTAGCGGGGTTTTCGAAATGTGGTAAAACTAATGTTTCTTATATCGAGCGGTTTAACACCATCTAAAATTTCTAGGAGCCTAAAACATCATTTTGGGTCAAACGGACAAACTGACAAACATAATTATTTTTTTATTATTTAGAGTAAAATGATATACAAGATTCGTCGGAAAGTATGTAACAGGCAGAAGGAAGCGTTTCCGACTTCATAAAGTGTATATATTCTTGATTAGGATCACTAGCCGAGTCGATCTAGCCATGTCCGTCTGTCCGTATGAACGCTGAGATATCGATTAGAGTAAAATGATATACAAGATTCGTCGGAAAGTATGTAACAGGCAGAAGGAAGCGTTTCCGACTTCATAAAGTGTATATATTCTTGATCAGGATCACTAGCCGAGTCGATGTAGCCATGTCCGTCTGTCCGTATGAACGCTGAGATATCGATTAGAGTAAAATGATATACAAGATTCGTCGGAAAGTATGTAACAGGCAGAATGAAGCGTTTCCGACTTCATAAAGTGTATATATTCTTGATCAGGATCACTAGCCGAGTCGATCTAGCCATGTCCGTCTGTCCGTATGAACGCTGAGATATCGAAAACTATAAGAGCTGCAATACTGGGACTAGGCATCCAGATTCCTGAGATTCCGGCACAGCGGAAGTTTGTCTCAGCAGGGTGCCACGCCCACTCTAACGCCCACAAACCGCCCAAAACTGTGGCTCCTACAGCTTTGATCCTAGAATAAACAAGGAAGAACGCTATAGTCGAGTACCTCGACTATCAGATACCCGATACCGTTTTCGCGGTTTGTGGGCGTTAAAGTGGGCGTGGCAAACTTTTTTTTGGGTCAATCGATAGGTATTGATGAGAGCATTACATTTCAGTTAAAATTTTTATTCTAGCATCAAAACTGTAGGAGCCACAGTTTTGGGCGGTTTGTGGGCGGCTTGCGCTGCGTAAGAAGCTCAGGAATCTGCACGCCAAATCTCAATAGCCTAGCTCCCATAGTTTCCGAGATCTCAGCGTTCATCCGGACAGACAGACGGACAGACGGACAGACGGACATGGCTAGATCGACTCGGCTAGTGATCCTGATCAAGAATATATATACTTTGTGGGGTCGGAAACGCTTCCTTCTGCCGGTTACATACTTTCCGACGAATCTAGTATACCCTTTTACTCTACGAGTAACGGGTATAAAAATTGAACTGAAATGTATTGTTTTTATCAATACCTTTCGATTGACAGAAAAAAAAGTTTACCACGCCCACTTTAATGCCCACAAACCGCCCATAAACTTCAAAAATCGTTAAAATTATACGGATATCTCGGAAACTATCAAAGATAAAGAATTGGGATCTCAGATTTCGATTTCGTAGCCTTGTACGCAGCGCAAGTTTGTTACGCGAATATGCAACGCCCACTCTAATGCCCACTCTAACGCCCACAAACCGCCCAAACCTGTCGCGCCCACAATTTTCATGCTAGATAAAAAATTGTAACTGAAATGTATTGGTCTCGTCAACACCTATCGATTGATCAAAAAAAAAAAAGTTTGGCAATATAACTCTAGCGCCCTTAACGCTTAAATCTGTCTACCGCCCACATAACCATACATTGAGATCTCGGGTCTATAGCGTTCTTCCTAGTTTCATTTTACGCATTACTTTTGAACGGAGCATTCGATTTTGACAGTTGAGGTGTCAATCGACTCGAATTTTAGAATTAAACTAGGTTAATAGCGGGCGGTAATTATCGCCACCGGCCTCAGCAGCTCTCACTCTTTCTTTCTAAAATCTTGATATACAATCCTTATTGTTTTTGCAATACCTTTCGATTGATGTATCACTCGTAACAATAGAACGATTACTGTAGATTTTTATTTCTTCATGTATTCGCACACACTCCTGGTGCGCTTCGTCACTACGTGGACTGCCGTCCCCAGTGACATTGATGAACAACCACGTCTCTTTCTTACAAAAACTTCTTTGAACGTTTGTACCATAACTTATAGCCGTTCTGTTCCAACCAACTAGAATACATTTGAATAATTTGTCGTAAAATTTTTGATCCCAGTCATGACCCCCTATTGGAAAATACTTTATACATTTTGGAACCAATTCACAGACCACATACAGCATTTTTACAAAAAACTTCGTTTGCAAACTTATAGTAGTTTCCTAATGCGGGTTAAAATGTCTATTCAACAACAACAAAATATCTTTGAATATTTCAGTTTTGGCTTTCTGTTGTGTCACATTTTGAATTGACTTTTCTTATCGTAAAAGGCCCTACTTGGAGTACTACAAACTGTTCTTAAAACAGCTTCACTACAAAAACTTTTACTTTATTCAGATTCACTAATCATTGCTCTAGCCTTTTCAGTTATGGATCTAATCATGAGTTTGGATACTCCATTTAATTGCGGTGAAATGTGGTGCTCTCATAAAGATTGCTGCGGAGTAAGACTGTTTCATTTGCAGAAGGATATATGTATGCAATTCGCTTTGCAATTGCTATCTCAATGCAATGTCGAATAGTTGGTAAACAGATTTCTGTGGTTTATCATGTCATCTGAAGCTCCGGAGTCCAATATGAAGGATACATCAGCGGCTCAGTAAAACGTTTGAGAGAGGAGTGTCGCTACTTAAATGTTCATAATTGCTTCCGCAGAGAAAACTGTGTAGCCTAACATTTACACTTTTACACAGAATCTAACTTTTCAAGAAAGAAAACAATCGTTTAAAAACGCTGATTAGCAGACCTTTCTGCCTCTGTCAACTCTTCATCTACCTCTTCTGGCTTTACCTTTCCAATTACAAATAGATTGAAGAATGTTGACGCACTAAGAGTAAAGTAAAAACCAAGTGACCCATCGACACCAAGCTCGTCGTCGTTATGCGCGGGGCCCATTTATGATGTCGGGCAAAACTACGGTAAGATACATGGAACAAATAGGGACACAACAAAGGAAAAAAACAGAAGAAACTAAGGCTGAAGCAAATGATTTCAAATTTCAAAGATGTCAATTCGATCTTCGCTCAACAAACCCTTGTTTACTCGATGATATCAGCGAGGAGCAGAAGTGCTGCAAATAAGATGTAATAAGGCGATCAAGATATCTCTATCTAGGTTAGGTTATGTAAGGGCGGCTGTCGGACTATAGTCCGCCACACTTAGGCATGTTTGGGTCCATTGTGATACCGCAATATCTCTTTTTTTTTCTTCTCTAGCCATACAGTGGCCTGTAAGAGCTCAAACTAGCATGCCATACTCTGTGCGGCTGAATTTGAGTAGTTCCGAGGTTTTTTTTTGTTTATCACTGGCCATGTCTGGTGAGAGATACGACACTGTGGTGCGTTTTGCCAACGGGTGTTGGCTAGTTTGTTAAAATAGTTTTTTATATTTAGCTTGCAAGTTGCCATATGCATGCCGACATTCTCCTTTCCTGGGAGGAGAGGCATTATGGTGCCCTGCCTGGCTAACTCGTCCGCTATGCAGTTGCCTACGATATCCCGGTGACCCGGAACCCCAATTAGGCTGATAGTAAACTGACTAGCCATCTAGTGGAGAGATCTGCGACAGTCTGCTATTGTACGGGAGTTCGTGCTTGTCGAGTAGATCGATTTCATATCCGCTTGGCTGTCACTATATATATTTAGGTGTCCTCTTTGGAGGCTTATGTTCTCTAAACAGTTTAGTGTTGCTTTTATAGCGTGGACCTCTGCTTGGAAGACGCTATCTAATTGTTCGGAGTACACACCTCCGCCAGATTGCGTCCGTCGTGCATGGTCGGCCCAGATTCCATTCCTCTCTATCTGTAATCAGGGCCTCAAAGGGTGTGTGACTGTATTCATAGATCTTGGCATTCCACTGCCCGATGTCCCTCAGTCGAATAGCTGCCGATTTGGCACTTTCCAATGCCTGCCAAGTCCAGGCTAAGGAGGTTCAAGGTCGCATTCAGCGCTTTTTTCGGGGTGGTTCGAAGGGCACTACGAATGCACAAAGCCGCCTTTCGCTTACTTTTTTTTGGGGAGTCAATATGAATTGTTTGTGTAGAGCGGTCCACAACAGAAGTACTCCATATAGTTGGATTGGTTTGACTACCGCTGAGTATATCCAGTTGACTATTCTAGGGGACATGCACCATCCTAGCCCAATTGCTTTTTTACAGGAGTAAAGTGCAATGGTCTCTTTCTTGGTTCTCTCTTGGTTATTTAAGCCCCATTTGAGACGCTTATCTGCTACTAACGTTAAGTATCTGGCTTGATCGCTAAAGGAGAGATTACAGTTGTTTAGGATAAGTGGGTTGAGTTGTGGAATTTTGAATCTATGTGTAAATAGAACAAGTTCCGTGTTTGAGGGACTTACCGCAAGTCCGTTCTCTATCGTTCATGCCGATAGTATGATGGCGACATCGTCTACGTATGCCACTACCTTACAGCCTCCTCCCTCCAGAATCCGCAGTAGTTTAACTACTGCGTTATTCCACTAGAGGGGGTTATAGAACACCTCCTTGCGAGGTGCCTCTGTTCACTAGTCTAGTCTGGGCTGTTATAGCAATTGCAGGTTCCCTCTATTTCTAGGAAAGCTATCAGTGTGTATTCTTTGATGCTGAGTGATTTCTTGATGCTGCTTACCACCAAGTGTAGCGCCGATTCGGTTGACTTACCTTTGGTATAAGCGTGTTGTGACTCTGATATGTGTGCCGGGTCGATAGTGGCCCTTATGTGTAGGCTTATCATTCTTTCAAAGCTCTTTAGCAGGAATGATTTTATGCTTATTGGCCTAGAATCCTATGCTGTGGTGTGGGTGGCCTTCCCTGCCTTGGGAGGTGCCGGTTGCATTCTTGCAACAAGTAGAGGATGTCCTCCGTTGCCTTGATTGCTGCTGGGAGCCTAATCCGACATCACACCAGTCTAGTGCGACAATGTTCGCCCCTTCGCAGATCTCACCGAGCTTGCTCGTAGCCATCACTAACTTAGTTAGAAGTGGGGTGTTGACTGCATGACATTTCTCCATATTAAACTTCTTTAAAATATTATTAATGTATCAAGCAAAAAGACCTTTTAACGAGGTAAAAAAAAAAGTTCTGATATCATAATTTTAAAAAAAAATAGTTTTACACTCGAAAAAATAAGAACACTTTCTAAAATTTACTCATTTGGATATTTAAGATTTTACACACACGAACATATTTTTTGTAGCGTGCCGAAAAAGTAAATTTAATATTTTAAATATTGTATTTAGACAAATTAATAGCTTAAGTCTCTAGCTGCAGCAGTACAAAAGTTAGGGCCTTCCAAAATTTTAGCTGTTTTTCCGCTAAACTAGCGGGGTTTTCGAAATGTGGTAAAACTAATGTTTCTTATATCGAGCGGTTTAACACCATCTAAAATTTCTAGGAGCCTAAAACATCATTTTTGGTCAAACGGACAAACTGACAAACATAATTATTTTTTTATTATTTAGAGTAAAATGATATACAAGATTCGTCGGAAAGTATGTAACAGGCAGAAGGAAGCGTTTCCGACTTCATAAAGTGTATATATTCTTGATTAGGATCACTAGCCGAGTCGATCTAGCCATGTCCGTCTGTCCGTATGAACGCTGAGATATCGATTAGAGTAAAATGATATACAAGATTCGTCGGAAAGTATGTAACAGGCAGAAGGAAGCGTTTCCGACTTCATAAAGTGTATATATTCTTGATCAGGATCACTAGCCGAGTCGATCTAGCCATGTGCGTCTGTCCGTATGAACGCTGAGATATCGATTAGAGTAAAATGACATACAAGATTCGTCGGAAAGTATGTAACAGGCAGAAGGAAGCGTTTCCGACTTCATAATGTGTATATATTCTTGATCAGGATCACTAGCCGAGTCGATCTAGCCATGTCCGTCTGTCCGTATGAACGCTGAGATATCGAAAACTATAAGAGCTGCAATACTGGGACTAGGCATCCAGATTCCTGAGATTCCGGCACAGCGGAAGTTTGTCTCAGCAGGGTGCCACGCCCACTCTAACGCCCACAAACCGCCCAAAACTGTGGCTCCTACAGCTTTGATCCTAGAATAAACAAGGAAGAACGCTATAGTCGAGTACCTCGACTATCAGATACCCGTTACTCAGCTATATGGAGATATGCAAGCAGCACAGCGCCACCTACCGGCGGTATACAGATTTAAGCGTTATGGGCGTTAGAGTGGGCGTGGCAATTTTTTTTTGGATCAATCGATAGGTATCGACGAGACCAATACATTTCAGTTAAAATTTGTTATCTAGCATGAAAATTGTGGGCGTCACAGGTTTTCGCGGTTTGTGGGCGTTAAAGTGGGCTTTGCAATCGATAGGTATTGATGAGAACATTACATTTCAGTTAAAATTTTTATTCTAGCATCAAAACTGTAGGAGCCACAGTTTTGGGCGGTTTGTGGGCGTTAGGGTGGGCGTGGCACTGTGCTGAAACAAACTTGCGCTGCGTAAGAAGCTCAGGAATCTGCACGCCAAATCTCAATAGCCTAGCTCCCATAGTTTCCGAGATCTCAGCGTTCATCCGGACAGACAGACGGACAGACGGACAGACGGACATGGCTAGATCGACTCGGCTAGTGATCCTGATCAAGAATATATATACTTTGTGGGGTCGGAAACGCTTCCTTCTGCCGGTTACATACTTTCCGACGAATCTGGTATACCCTTTTACTCTACGAGTAACGGGTATAAAAATTGAACTGAAATGTATTGTTTTTATCAATACCTATCGATTGACAGAAAAAAAAGTTTACCACGCCCAGTTTAATGCCCACAAACCGCTTATAAACTTCAAAAATCGTTAAAACTATACGGATATCTCGGAAACTATCAAAGATAAAGAATTGGGATCTCAGATTTCGATTTCGTAGCCTTGTACGCAGCGCAAGTTTGTTACGCGAATATGCAACGCCCACTCTAATGCCCACTCTAACGCCCACAAACCGCCCAAACCTGTCGCGCCCACAATTTTCATGCTAGATAAAAAATTGTAACTGAAATGTATTGGTCTCGTCAACACCTATCGATTGATCAAAAAAAAAAAGTTTGGCAATATAACTCTAGCGCCCTTAACGCTTAAATCTGTCTACCGCCCACATAACCATACATTGAGATCTCGGGTCTATAGCGTTCTTCCTAGTTTCATTTTACGCATTACTTTTGAACGGAGCATTCGATTTTGACAGTTGAGGTGTCAATCGACTCGAATTTTAGAATTAAACTAGGTTAATAGCGGGCGGTAATTATCCCCACCGGCCTCAGCAGCTCTCACTCTTTCTTTCTAAAATCTTGATATACAATCCTTATTGTTTTTGCAATACCTTTCGATTGATGTATCACTCGTAACAATAGAACGATTACTGTAGATTTTTATTTCTTCATGTATTCGCACACACTCCTGGTGCGCTTCGTCACTACGTGGACTGCCGTCCCCAGTGACATTGATGAACAACCACGTCTCTTTCTTACAAAAACTTCTTTGAACGTTTGTACCATAACTTATAGCCGTTCTGTTCCAACCAACTAGAATACATTTGAATAATTTGTCGTAAAATTTTTGATCCCAGTCATGACCCCCTATTGGAAAATACTTTATACATTTTGGAACCAATTCACAGACCACATACAGCATTTTTACAAAAAACTTCGTTTGCAAACTTATAGTAGTTTCCTAATGCGGGTTAAAATGTCTATTCAACAACAACAAAATATCTTTGAATATTTCAGTTTTGGCTTTCTGTTGTGTCACATTTTGAATTGACTTTTCTTATCGTAAAAGGCCCTACTTGGAGTACTACAAACTGTTCTTAAAACAGCTTCACTACAAAAACTTTTACTTTATTCAGATTCACTAATCATTGCTCTATCCTTTTCAGTTATGGATCTAATCATGAGTTTGGATACTCCATTTAATTGCGGTGAAATGTGGTGCTCTCATAAAGATTGCTGCGGAGTAAGACTGTTTCATTTGCAGAAGGATATATGTATGCAATTCGCTTTGCAATTGATATCTCAATGCAATGTCGAATAGTTGGTAAACAGATTTCTGTGGTTTATCATGTCATCTGAGGCTCCGGAGTCCAATATGAAGGATACATCAGCGGCTCAGTAAAACGTTTGAGAGAGGAGTGTCGCTACCTAATTTAAATGTTCATAATTGCTTCCGCAGAGAAAACTGTGTAGCCTAACATTTACACTTTTACACAGAATCTAACTTTTCAAGAAAGAAAACAATCGTTTAAAAACGCTGATTAGCAGACCTTTCTGCCTCTGTCAACTCTTCATCTACCTCTTCTGGCTTTACCTTTCCAATTACAAATAGATTGAAGAATGTTGACGCACTAAGAGTAAAGTAAAAACCAAGTGACCCATCGACACCAAGCTCGTCGTCGTTATGCGCGGGGCCCATTTATGATGTCGGGCAAAACTACGGTAAGATACATGGAACAAATAGGGACACAACAAAGGAAAAAAACAGAAGAAACTAAGGCTGAAGCAAATGATTTCAAATTTCAAAGATGTCAATTCGATCTTTGCTCAACAAACCCTTGTTTACTCGATGATATCAGCGAGGAGCAGAAGTGCTGCAAATAAGATGTAATAAGGCGATCAAGATATCTCTATCTAGGTTAGGTTATGTAAGGGCGGCTGTCGGACTATAGTCCGCCACACTTAGGCATGTTTGGGTCCATTGTGATACCGCAATATCTCTTTTTTTTTCTTCTCTAGCCATACAGTGGCCTGTAAGAGCTCAAACTAGCATGCCGACATTCTCCTTTCCTGGGAGGAGAGGCATTATGGTGCCCTGCCTGGCTAACTCGTCCGCTATGCAGTTGCCTACGATATCCCGGTGACCCGGAACCCCAATTAGGCTGATAGTAAACTGACCAGCCATCTAGTGGAGAGATCTGCGACAGTCTGCTATTGTACGGGAGTTTATTTCATATCCGCTTGGCTGTCACTATATATATTTAGGTGTCCTCTTTGGAGGCTTATGTTCTCTAAACAGTTTAGTGTTGCTTTTATAGCGTGGACCTCTGCTTGGAAGACGCTATCTAATTGTTCGGAGTACACACCTCCGCCAGATTGCGTCCGTCGTGCCCGGTCGGCCCAGATTCCATTCCTCTCTATCTGTAATCAGGGCCTCAAAGGGTGTGTGACTGTATTCATAGATCTGGGCATTCCACTGCCCGATGTCCCTCAGTCGAATAGCTGCCGATTTGGCACTTTCCAATGCCTGCCAAGTCCAGGCTAAGGAGGTTCAAGGTCGCATTCAGCGCTTTTTTCGGGGTGGTTCGAAGGGCACTACGAATGCACAAAGCCGCCTTTCGCTTACTTTTTTTTGGGGAGTCAATATGAATTGTTTGTGTAGAGCGGTCCACAACAGAAGTACTCCATATAGTTGGATTGGTTTGACTACCGCTGAGTATATCCAGTTGACTATTCTAGGGGACATGCACCATCCTAGCCCAATTGCTTTTTTACAGGAGTAAAGTGCAATGGTCTCTTTCTTGGTTCTCTCTTGGTTATTTAAGCCCCATTTGAGACGCTTATCTGCTACTAACGTTAAGTATCTGGCTTGATCGCTAAAGGAGAGATTACAGTTGTTTAGGATAAGTGGGTTGAGTTGTGGAATTTTGAATCTATGTGTAAATAGAACAAGTTCCGTGTTTGAGGGACTTACCGCAAGTCCGTTCTCTATCGTTCATGCCGATAGTATGATGGCGACATCGTCTACGTATGCCACTACCTTACAGCCTCCTCCCTCCAGAATCCGCAGTAGTTTAACTACTGCGTTATTCCACTAGAGGGGGTTATAGAACACCTCCTTGCGAGGTGCCTCTGTTCACTAGTCTAGTCTGGGCTGTTATAGCAATTGCAGGTTCCCTCTATTTCTAGGAAAGCTATCAGTGTGTATTCTTTGATGCTGAGTGATTTCTTGATGCTGCTTACCACCAAGTGTAGCGCCGATTCGGTTGACTTACCTTTGGTAGTGGCCCTTATGTGTAGGCTTATCATTCTTTCAAAGCTCTTTAGCAGGAATGATTTTATGCTTATTGGCCTAGAATCCTATGCTGTGGTGTGGGTGGCCTTCCCTGCCTTGGGAGGTGCCGGTTGCATTCTTGCAACAAGTAGAGGATGTCCTCCGTCGCCTTGATTGCTGCTGGGAGCCAAATCCGACATCACACCAGTCTAGTGCGACAATGTTCGCCCCTTCGCAGATCTCACCGAGCTTGCTCGTAGCCTTTTTGTATAGGTCAGCCGACCGCTGACCATCGCAGGGCACCACCTTGACGCTGCCCTGGTACCAGCCCACGTCCATGCAGTCCGTCTATCTGCGTAAGTAAATTTATTTGCGCCAGCGGGTGGCCCGAGCGCCTTGGCTGTGCCTACCGCTGTTTTGGGCGCAGAATCGCCCGTGACGGAGACATTCGCGGCTGGCTTTCTGCCACCCGACATCCCCAGTTTGGGATGCGGCCCTTTCAGGACCGTGCTGGTGCGGATGTTGGAACAAGTGTTCGGCATTTCCGTGGGTTTTTTAAGAGTTCCCGTCTCTGTTTTCTGTTGTAAGTTTGTTTTTTGTCCATAGTTGGTCCCGCGAATTGTGGAGAAGGGGAAAAGTCCGCCGGGGCAGAGATCCGCGATGCCGGGTAAGGCGTTAGTTAGAACAGGCTGTCGCCGTGTCCCCGAGCACACCGTTAGAGACTGGGCTAGTTTTTGATCCGGGCTCCCAGCCAGGCTGACTCTTGGCACGGTGGGTATTACACCGTAGTTCGGCCTGAAGTGAGATGTTGTTTTGGGAGGGGAGATGGGTAGGTGTTGTGTTGGGTATGGGTTTCCATAAAGCAACGATTTAGATGCTGCTGAACGATGTTTGACTTCCCCCACCAGCACAGTTGACCTCGGGAGAGGTAGTCCGCTATCCGCAACCTGCGACCCGCTCGGTTGCCCCAGCTAGGCGACTTTGGAACCATCTCACAAGTTCCTCAGCCGAGATATAACAATCTATATAATCTATTGTTCTGCACCTCTGCCTTCGCCCCTGATTTGGGGAGTTGAATAATAAAATAATCTTTCCAGATAGTTGGTGAAACAGATGTTGAATTCGACAAATGAAGAAGTTTAAGAACCAGTTTACATATGGTTAAAGCACAAAACTTTAGCACCCACAGGGGGTATATCTAACCCAGGAAAATAGGTTACCGTTGTAGTTGCTAAATCACTCAGGAGAGAACTTTCAGTAATTACTGGGAAAATATAACTTGATCTATTTAAATGATTAGGATAGCTAAAGTTTGACCGAAGAAGAAGCAGAACTAAAAGTATTTTGAAAAAACTCAGCAAATAAATCTGGAATATCAGAATACATAAATTCCTCAATTGAATTTAACCAAACCGATGAAGCTAAAGCGGATGACTTTCGCTTAGCATTACCAAAGTTAAAAATTTGCCTGGGATCCTTGGAAAACTCAAATTTACATCGGCTTAAATTCATGGAATAGCAAAGACTGCTAAGAACATAAAAATCCGATCGAGCCATCACATGTCGTGATAAATTTGATTGCTTAACCTTCATTTTCTTAAATGGGTCTTTGTTTTAAGGTTTCTAAGTCTTTAAAGCGCATTTGTAAACCAAGGGGGCCTGCTTAGCTAAGGAAGAGTCTATCAGGCAAGCATTCATAAAAAAAGAGTTTAAAACGATATACAATACTTCAGTAGCTTTTCCAATATCCATGCAATTGTATAAATTTGTCCAATTAAATTGGGAAATCACGTAGTTCAGTTTATTAAACTAAACTGTTCATTCCAATGTTGGATGATATCGGTCTTCTGGGACAACAAGTGCGTCAATTCAAGATACCATGACATTAGACGGATCTAAAACAAACACAAGATCTAATTGTCCATTTAGTGAATTACTTATAAAGCGTACTTGCTGTTATGATAAATCTAACAGACCATCAACAAAGTCATGAACAGATAAAGGCAGAGACAAGGGAGTCAGTCAGTCAGTCAGCCAGGAAGTGGACCAACAAATATCAGGAGATTGAAATCTCTCAAATCAAGCAAAAGATTCCTGCCGGAAAAATGAGATAGAAAGCGTACTTACTGTTATGATAAATCTAACAGACCATCAACAAAGTCATGAACAGATAAGGGCAGAGACAAGGGAGTCAGTCAGTCAGGAAGTGGACCAACAAATATCAGGAGATTGAAATCTTTCAAATCAAGCAAAAGATTCCTGCCGGAAAAATGAGATAGATCAGATTATATTGTTGACAAATGGTGCAACTCTTACACAAACAAATTTAATTCAAACAACCCCAACGGTTTTGAGGGTTTATTTTCTCCCAAGTTAGACTTAAGGTAACGGAAATTAGCACGCCACCCCCTCCCTGAAGAGCGACCGGATTAATAGGTATTAAAGTTATTGGACTGAACTTTTGATGCAGATGTCTCAGGTTTCTACCAAGTCTCAGTATAGGCCTCGGCCTCGGCCTCGGAAAATCGTAGTTGATCTTTATCTTCATTCCTTAGCCCCCTCCCACCCCATTGAGGGGTTACGTCAATTAAGGCGTGTTGTCGGTCAGCACTTGACCGAATCGTATAGTAAACAGCGATCAAAACATTGACCATTGCTAATCCTTCCTGTAGCTGCGAAGGTTTAGAGCCATCGATATTCCTTATATTCGATAGTAGTTTATTCTCTTGCAGTATGTAATTCCGTTAGCTGCAAAGAACCATTATTTGTAACAGTTGGATCTCGTTCGGATGAGTCAGTGTCGATAGTTCTTGATTGGCAACACTTATCTTCAGGCTCTATTACTTTATGATCAACCATTGTTAACTTCGTTGAAAGGATACCGCAATATCTCTTTTTTTTCTTATCTAGCCATACAGTGGCCTGTAAGAGCTCAAACTAGCATGCCGCACTCTGTGCGGCTGAATTTGAGTAGTTCCGAGGTTTTTTTTTGTTTATCACTGGCCATGTCTGGTGAGAGATACGACACTGCGGTGCGTTTTGCCAATGGGTTTTGGCTAGTTTGTTAAAATAGTTTTTTATATTTAGCTTGCCAGTTGCCATAGGCATGCCGACATTCTCCTTTCCTGGGAGGAGAGGCATTATGGTGCCCTGCCTGGCTAACTCGTCCGCTATGCAGTTGCCTACGATATCCCGGTGACCCGGAACCCAAATTAGGCTGAGAGTAAACTGACTAGCCACCTCGTGGAGAGATCTGCGATAGTCTGCTATTGTAAGGGAGTTCGTGCTTGTCGAGTAGATCGAATTAATAGCCGCTTGGCTGTCACTATATATATTTAGGAGTCCTCTTTGGAGGCTTATGTTCCCTAAACAGTTTAGTGTTGCTTTTATAGCGTGGACCTCTGCTTGGAAGACGCTATCTAATTGTTCGGAGAATACACCTCCGGCAGATTGCGTCCGTCGTGCCCGGTCGGCCCAGATTCCATTCCTCTCTATCTGTAATCAGGGCCTCAAAGGGTGTGTGACTGTATTCAACAGAATGGCCATAGATTTGGGCATTCCACTGCCCGATGTCCCTCAGAGGCACTCCATTTAGTAGCATTGGTTTAACTACCGCTGAGTATATCCAGTTGACTATTCTGGGGGGCATGCCCCATCCTAGCCACGATCTAGCCATTTCCGTCTGTCCGTCTGTCTGTCTGTCCGGATGAACGCTTAGATCTCAAAAACTATGGGATCTAGGCTAATGAGATTTAGCATGCAGATTCCTGAGCTTCTTACGCAGCGCAAGTTTGTTTCGGCAGAGTGCCACGCCCACTAAAACGCCCACGCTAACGCCCACAAATTGTCCCAAACTGTGGCTCCTACAGTTTTGATGCTAGAATAAAATAAAAAATAAAATGAAATGTATTGCTCTCATCAATTCCTATCAATTGACATAAACAAAAGTTTTCCACGCCCACTTTAACGCCCACAAACCGCGAAATTCTGTGACAAACACAATTTTCATGCTAGATAAAAAATGTTAACTGAAATGTATTGGTCCCGTCAATACCTAATGATTGACCCAAAAATAAATTTGCCATGCCCACTCTAACGCCCATAACGCTTAGATCTGTCTACCCCCGATAGGTGGCGCATTTTAATCTCGGTTTGCTGCTTGCATATCTATATTTTCCTTTGGTCCCCTTAGCTGGGTAACGGCTGTCTGATAGTCGAGGTACTCGACTATAGCGTTCTTCCTTGTGTTTTTTTTAGTTTAGGGGTCATAAGATCACAAAGTGTTTGTTGATATTTATACCCGTTACTCGTAGAGTAAAAGGGTATACTAGATTCGTCGGAAAGTATGTAACAGGCAGAAGGAAGCGTTTCCGACCCCATAAAGTATATATATTCTTGATCAGGATCACTAGCCGAGTCGATCTAGCCATGTCCGTCTGTCCGTCTGTCCGTCTGTCCGTCTGTCCGTCTGTCCGTCTGTCTGTCCGGATGAACGCTGAGATCTCGGAAACTATGAGAGCTAGGCTATTGAGATTTGGCGTACAGATTCCTGAGCTTCTTACGCAGCGCAAGTTTGTTTCAGTAGACTGCCACGCCCACTCTAACGCCCACAAACCGCCCAAAACTGTAACTCCTACAGTTTTGATGCTAGATAGAAAATTTTAACTGAAATGTATTGTTCTCAACAATACCTATCGATTGACCTAAAAAAAAGTTTGCCACGCCCACTAAAACGCCCACAAACCGCGAAAACCTGTGACGCCCACAATTTGCATGCTAGATAAGAAATTTTAACTGAAATGTATTGGTGTCGGAAATACCTATCGATTGATCCAAAAATTTTCCACGCCCACTCTAACGCCCATAACGCTTAAATCTGTCTACCGCCGGTAGGTGGCGCATTTTAATCTCGCTTTGCTGCTTGCATATCTCCATTTCCCTTTGAGTAACGGGTATCTGATAGTCGAGGTACTCGACTATAGCGTTCTTCCTTGTTTTTATTAAAGATGATGGCGACATCGTCTACGTATGCCACTACCTTACGGCCTCCTCCCTCCAGAATCCGCAGTAGTTTATTTACTGCGTTATTCCACAGGAGGGGTTGTAGTACACTTCCTTGCGGGGTGCCTCTGTAGTCTAGTCTGGGCTGAGGTCCATAGTGTGGCTGTGTGCATTCTGCTTACCTTTCTGTGAGAGATTCTATTATAGCAATTGTAGGTTCCCTCTATTTCTAGGAAGGCGACCAGTGTGTATTCTTTGATTCGGTTGACTTACCTTTTGTATAAGCGTGTTGTGCCTCTGATATGTGTGTCGGGTCGATAGTGGCCCTTATGTGTGGGCTTATCATTCTTTCAAAGCTCTTTAGCAGGAATGATGTTAGGTTTATTGGCCTAGAATCATTTGCTGTGGTGTGGGTGGCCTTCCCTGCCTTGGGAATGAAAGCTACCTTCGTTTCTTGCCATGCTGTTGTTAGTTCTCCTACCGCCAGGATGGAGTGGCACTTCTTTCTGGAGGATGATCTGTTTGTTGGCTCCCTGGAAAGTGAGAGTCTAGGAGCAGGTCCAAGGAATCTCTACTGGAGTCTGACATGATCCATTTACCTTCTGAAGATAGCCCAAAGGCGCGGCTATCTTAGAGAGTATTTTCCTGAGCCGTGCGGCATCAGTCTTTCTTTCTATATCAGAGCAGAAGGTTTGCCGTGCACTTCGTTTCGCTCTTCTAATGGCCTTTTTTTGAGAGGCTAGTTCATGCTTGTAGTTCTGCCAGTTATTGTCCTCATTTCCCGCCTTTACTCTGTTAAACAGGCATTTGCAGGTGGTTCTGTAGGGTTTCCCTGTAGGGCATGCAACTATCAAGGCAGTATTGCATTCTTCTGTGAATTTATCTACTTTTCTATCCTGTACCTATCGGTAATGCTTCCTGTCGGTTCACTGGGGAGGATATTCGTACCTGTGCCAGTCTGCTCGTCTGGGGTTAGCGAAACTGTCGGGCAAGGGCGAGTCAAGGGACAATATTGTTTCTATGAATCTATGGTCTAAAAAAGTGTGCTCGTTAGGGACTGCACAGTTTTCGACAGCGCCTACGAGTGAGTCTGATACCAATGTTAGATGTATGATCGTTTGGCAAGTTATGAATGTAGGGTCAATGCCCTTATTGTAATTCGAATTTAGAATAATATCAAATAGAGACTCACTTTTGTCGTTATTGATTGGACAACGCAAATGGGTGTGATGGGCGTTGGCGTCACAGCCTGTTACCAAACCTTTCCTGAGCTTTTCGCATTCCTCTGCGCGTCCCCTGACCAGCGCATCTGGGGGGTTTTTCTTTTCAAAGGCCAAGTAGGCCGATAGTACCCTTATAGTGCCACTTTGCAGCTCCAGGCTTACTGCGGTGTTATCTCCGTTGCTGTAATTGCAAAGCAGAAATATACTAAGATGACTTTTGGCTAATATGCAGGTTCAAATTTTACCTTTCTTTGGGGTCAAACATAAGCTTGTATTCCTTTGTGCCTAGTCCAGCAAACCTTACCTCCTACTACCCAAGGTTCCTGTACTAGGACTAGGTCGACTCCGACTTCGGCCAGGCGAAGCAAACGCGCAGCAGACGATGCTTTACTGTGCTGCAGGTTTATTTGAAGAAGTCTTATTGACATCTACAGCTGCAACCTCCACCACAGTGACGTCGGCTTCCTCTGTGTCGCTGAGATCCACGTCCTCGATAGCCGGTCCGAGCACTCGCATCTCTCTGCCTGGCCGAAGGCGGAGCCGACCTAGTCCTAGTACAGGAACCTTGAATAGTAGGAAGTAAGGTTTGCCAGGCGAAGCAAACGGGCAGAAGACGCTGCTTTACTGTGCTGCATGTTTATTTAAAGAAGTCTTATAGACATCTACAGCTGCAACCTCCACCACAGTGACGTCGGCCTCCTCTGTGTCGCTGAGGTCCACGTCCTCGATAGCCGGTCCGAGCACTCGCATCTCTCTGCTCAGCGACGAATCGGTAGAGTAGCCGTCCTCCGGCCCATCAGGTGCCTCCAACTCCTCAGCAAGCACCTGCTTGGCTGGGTTGCCGGCAGAGCTTCTAGCGGCGTTGGAGTCGACCTTGTAAATCTTTATGTGGATTACACTAAGCCCCAAGCTCAGCACTCCTCGAGCAGTCTAGACTGGAACAACGGACTCCTTGTTTAGGACCAACACCGCCTGATTGACATCCCATTCATGCTCCTCCACCTAGACGACTTTCCAGTCCTTCTTGGAGAGGTGCCGGTTGCATTCTTGCAACAAGTAGAGGATATCCTCCGTCGCCTTGATTGCTGCTGGGAGCCAAATCCGACATCACACCAGTCTAGTGCGACAATGTTCGCCCCTTCGCAGATCTCACCGAGCTTGCTCGTAGCCTTTTTGTATAGGTCAGCCGACCGCTGACCATCGCAGGGCACCACCTTGACGCTGCCCTGGTACCAGCCCATGTCCATGCAGTCCGTCTATCTGCGTAAGTAAATTTATTTGCGCCAGCGGGTGGCCCGAGCGCCTTGGCTGTGCCTACCGCTGTTTTGGGCGCAGAATCGCCCGTGACGGAGACATTCGCGGCTGGCTTTCTGCCACCCGACATCCCCAGTTTGGGATGCGGCCCTTTCAGGACCGTGCTGGTGCGGGTGTTGGAACAAGTGTTCGGCATTTCCGTGGGTTTTTTAAGAGTTCCCGTCTCTGTTTTCTGTTGTAAGTTTGTTTTTTGTCCATAGTTGGTCCCGCGAATTGTGGAGTAGGGGAAAAGTCCGCCCGGGCAGAGATCCGCGATGCTGGGTAAGGCGTTAGTTAGAACAGGCGGTCGCCATGTCCCCGAGCCCACCGTTTGAGACTGGGCTAGTTTTTGATCCGGGCTCCCAGCCAGGCTGACTCTTGGCACGGTGGGTATTACACCGTAGTTCGGCCTGGAGTGAGATGTTGTTTTGGGAGAAGAGATGGGTAGGTGTTGTGTTGGGTATTGGTTTCTATAAAGCAACGATTTAGATGCTGCTGATCGATGTTTGACTTCCCCCACCAGCACAGTTGACCTCGGGAGAGGTAGTCCGCTATCCGCAACCTGCGACCCGCTCGGTTGCCCCAGCTAGGCGACTTTGGAACCATCTCACAAGTTCCTCAGCCGAGATATAATCTATAGTTCTGCACCTCTGCCTTCGCCCCTAATTTGGGGGGTTGAATAATAAAACAAGGAAGAACGCTATAGTCGAGTACTTCGACTATCAGATACCCGTTACTCAAAGGGAAATGGAGATATGCAAGCAGCAAAGCGAGATTAAAATGCGCCACCTACCGGCGGTAGACAGATTTAAGCGTTATGGGCGTTGGAGTGGGCGTGGCAAATTTATTTTTGGATCAATCAATTATCTAGCATGCAAATTGTGGGCGTCACAGGTTTTCGCGGTTTGTGGGCGTTTAAGTGGGCGTGGCAAACTTTTTTTGGGTCAATCGATAGGTATTGATAAGAACAATACATTTCAGTTAAAATTTTCTATCTAGCATCAAAACTGTAGGAGTTACAGTTTTGGGCGGTTTGTGGGCGTTAGAGTGGGCGTGGCAGTCTACTGAAACAAACTTGCGCTGCGTAAGAATTTCAATAGCCTAGCTCTCATAGTTTCCGAGATCTCAGCGTTCATCCGGACAGACAGACGGACAGACGGACATGGCTAGATCGACTCGGCTAGTGATCCTGATCAAGAATATATATACTTTATGGGGTCGGAAACGCTTCCTTCTGCCTGTTACATACTTTCCGACGAATCTAGTATACCCTTTTACTCTACGAGTAACGGGTATAATAATCTTTCCAGATAGTTGAAGAAATAGATGTTGAATTCGACAAATGAAAAAGTTTAAGAACCAGTTTACATATGGTTAAAGCACAAAACTTTAGCACTCACAGGGGGTATATCTAACCCAGGAGAATAGGTTACCGTTGTAGTTGCTAAATCACTCAGGAGAGAACTTTCAGTAATTACTGGGAAAATATAACTTGATCTATTTAACTGATTAGGATAGCTAAAGTTTGACCGAAGAAGAAGCAGAACTATAAGTATTTTGAAAAAACTCAGCAAATATATCTGGAACATCAGAATCCATAAATGCCTCAATTGAATTTAACCAAACCGATGAAGCTAAAGCGGACGACTTTCGCTTAGCATTAACAAGTTAAAAATTTGCCTGGGATCCTTGGAAAACTCAAATTTACATCGTCTTAAATACATGGAATAGCAATGACTGTTAAGAACATTAAAATCTGATCGAGCCATCACATGTCGTGATAAATTTGTTTGCTTAACCTTCATTTTCTTAAATGGGTCTTTGTTTTAAGGTTTCTAAGTCTTTAAAGAGCATTGGTAAACCAAGGAGGCCTGCTTAGCTAAGGGATGTCTATCAGGCATAAATTTGTCCAATTATATTGGGAAATCATGTAGTTCAGTTTATTAAATTAAATTGTTCATTCCAATGTTGGATGATATCGGTCTTCTTGGACAACAAGTGCGTCAATTCAAGATACCATGAGTTCAGACGGATCTAAAACAAATACAAGATCTAATTGTCCATTTAGTGAATTACTTATAGCGTACAGAGTACTTGCTGTTATGATAAATCTAACAGACAATCAAAAAAGTCATGAACAGATGAAGGCAGAGACAAGGGAGTCAGTCAGTCAGTCAGGAAGTGGACCAACAAATATCAGGAGAGGAGGAGATTGAAATCTTTCAAATCAAGCAAAAGATTCCTGCCGGTATTGGTTATTAGACTGAACTTTTGATGCAGATGTCTCAGGTTTCACCCAAGTCTCAGTATAAGCCGGAAAATCGTAATTGATCTTTATCTTCATTCCTCCGCCCCCTAACCCATTGAGGGGTTACGTCAATTAAGGCGTGATGTCGGTCAGCACTTGATCGAATCGTATAGTAAACAGCGACCAAAACATTGACCATGGCTAATCCTTCCTGTAGCTGCGAAGGTTTAGAGCCATCGATATTCCTTATATTCGATAGTAGTTTATTCTCTTGCAGTAAGTAATTCCGTTAGCTGCAAAGAACCATTATTTGTAACAGTTGGATCTCGTTCGGATGAGTCAGTGTCGATAGTTCTTGATTGGCATCGCTTATCTTCAGGCTCTATTATTTAATGATCAACCAATTTTAACTTCGTTAAAAGGATCTTTTCTTCATCGATATATCTCATTCAATTAAATTTGTTGCCATCTACCTTGTTTTCATCTTTCGTTGGCTCACAAGCTGCGTTCGGTCCTGTAAGATCGTCTATGCCTTCTTCCAAAATAGGTGGCATTTCCATATCACGACGATTGTTTTATGAGAAAACCTGTGAATACACAGCCAAGATGTCTTGATCACAGCCAAGATCTTTTACAGTGCGACATGTTTGTAGTTGACCTGTTGGTCCCTGTAACGATACATTAGCGGTTGCGAGCAGAACATATTCCTACGCCGGGCACTGCATTGCTTATCAGTCTTGTATGGCTTAACAAGTGGTCAGTGATCCACAGCCTTGTGAGTTGTAGACAAGCACCTAGTTGATTAATAGCTTGGCCCGACATTTTGGGACATTTTTCCTGAAAACGGCTATACGCTCTTAGGTGGTGGACTAAATGATTGCGGTGGAGCGTTGTTGTAGGTAGGTGCATCTGCTGAATTTTCCAGTGCAGATAGAGTCTGTTGATCAAATTTTCTTTTGATAATAAATCACAGGGTTGGATGATATCTAGGTTTTTGAGGGTGCTTTAAGTCCTTCGCACTGTATCAGACGATTTTTTCTATTACAGCTAAGTCTAATCTTGGTACCTGGCTTTTAGTCGTTAGCGGGTGTCGTGGTATCCACCTTTGAAAGGCTGTCTGCTAAAATGTTCCTTGCCCCACCATGGAGTGCAGAATATGCAGCTTTTGGATGGCTGTGTATGGATTACAAATTCCGCAAATAATTCGTGAAACCGGGTCGACATAGATTTAGGGTCTTTAGAGCGTCGTTTTCTCGATATTCTTCTTAAAATGTCTGAAATCCACATACATCTTCTTCGGCGACGGCCTCTGCCCCAGCGTATTATAGAGATCATCATGGGGCCGTCTCAATAGTTTCCATTGGACCTCCAGGTAGGGCCCCCCAGTACCCCAGTAGTGCTGGGGTAATAGCTGGCTCATTCGACTCCAGAATTAGAGATCATTATAATTATGATTTCGTCCCGCAACAGTAAATATTTATTTACCTACATGTAATTTTTCTGCTGTAGCGTGCCGAATACATAAATTTAATATAGTTTATTTATTTTGTCGAAAGTAATATCATTTTTCGTCGCAATTGTTGATATCAGACATTTTTGTTAAGAGCGCTTTCGCCACTACTTTTTACCTCGTTAAGAGGTGTTTATGTTTGATATCAGAAGTTTTTTTTGCACAAGAGTTTAAGTACCTCATGACTAGGAGTCGTCCCCATATGGCTTGGCTATTGAAAAACCAAACACACACTTTCATGTTCCACTTCGGCTTAACTTTATTCTAATAAGGTATGGGTTGTTTACACTCACATTTTAATAAGAATAAAACATATAATATGAATATTAAACTTTTTATTAACAAGTTTTATCTCTTCAATTACCTATTTTAATAGCACAAGTTTGGAATCTAAAGGGTTGTACAGTATCAGATTCGAAGAGAAATCTGTCGTTTCTTACATTTCCCGGTGAACTAGCGGGTTTTTCCAAAGTGGTAGAACAAATAGATCAAGTTTCCTATTTCGATTATCTTCATGCAAGTAAAGGACTTTAAAACCATAACAGATTTTCCGTTTGAAAAAATCTAATAAGAATATTGTTCATTAAATTGTTATACCCGTTACTCGTAGAGTAAAAGGGTATACTAGATTCGTCGGAAAGTATGTAACAGGCAGAAGGAAGCGTTTCCGACCCCATAAAGTATATATATTCTTGATCAGGATCACTAGCCGAGTCGATCTAGCCATGTCCGTCTGTCCGTCTGTCCGTCTGTCCGGATGAACGCTAAGATCTCGGAAACTATGGGAGCTAGGCTATTGAGATTTGGCGTACAGATTCCTGAGCTTCTTACGCAGCGCAAGTTTGTTTCAGTAGAGTGCCACGCCCACTCTAACGCCCACAAACCGCCCAAAACTGTGGCTCCTACAGTTTTGATGCTAGAATAAAAATTTTAACTGAAATGTAATGTTCTCATCAATACCTATCGATTGACCCAAAAAAAAGTTTGCCACGCCACATTAACGCCCACAAACCGCGAAAACCTGTGACGCCCACAATTTTCATGCTAGATAAAAAATTTTAACTGAAATGTATTGGTCTCGTCGATACCTATCGATTGATCCAAAAAAAAATTGCCACGCCCACTCTAACGCCCATAACGCTTAAATCTGTATACCGCCGGTAGGTGGCGCATTTTAATCTCGCTTTGCTGCTTGCATATCTCCATATAGCTGAGTAACGGGTATCTGATATAGCGTTCTATAGCGTTCTTCCTTGTTTTTTTCTTGTTTATTCCAAAAGGTATGAAATATTACGTTTACGTACCTGAAACCAGTTGCACTTTTTACCGTTTAATATCTTCCAAACGGTAATTTTTAGGGTAAAAAGTGTTATACATCAAAAGTTGAGGAATCTCAAGGGCTACAAGATATAAAATTTAAAAAGAAATCGTTCGACTCAATTTTGAGAAAATAGTCAAGAAGTGGTTTTAAAAAATAACTTTTTATCGTAACTCTAAATCTATTATATTTATACAATTTTACTATATAAAGAGTATTTAGCAAATTAAATTATCTTTTCAGAGATATATAGCACGTTTCTGTAGCATTAGTAGTTTAGCTACTATAAGCATTTTAAATCTGGCTTTTATTTATGATTTTCCGCTAAACTAGCGGGTTTTTCCAAAAGTCGTAGAACAAACGTTTTCTATTTCAAGCTACCTCATACACCCATAGGGTTTCCAAAACCTTAAAACTAAGATGGGATGCATACAAACCCACAAACAAAGGGACAAACATTTTCATTTTGGGAAGAAGAAGAAAATCTTGTTTTTTGATTGATTGTGGAAACGTCTCGCACATATAAGGACAATAAAGGTGTTGTGCGCCATAGAATTATTAATGTTCTCCAACCGCAAAAATGGACGGAAATCTTCTCGAAGAAGATTTACGACCAGTTTAGAATGACGCATGGCTACCACTTTAAAAATAGCTATATAAATTCAGAGAACAATTCGGGACAATTCCAAGGTATAAACCCACCACTCATATTCTACACCAGAAATCTATGTCAACAAATACTATATTGGCTGTTAATATATTATTTTCAATATTATTGCAGGTCATTGCAAATGTGGCAGCAAATTGAATGCGGAAATTTTGAAAGATGGAGAGATCTTTAAAATGATGTGCACAGCCAACAAAGGTAAAAAGGAGTGCGGCAAACGACAGCTTCGAGGCCAAACTAGAAATGTTTTAGCTGACCATCTGGAGAAGGAGTCGACCCTATATTACAGGACCAAAACAGCTTCTGAGCTTATGGGTTCGGATGATGATGTGGAGCCACCTCACCTGTATTCTGCTTCGGTGTGCAGAAATGCCAAGTACGAGGCAGGGAATAAGCGATATAGGAAGGCAGATCCGTTGGACGCCATCTCTGACCTAAAAAGAAGCCAAATGGGTCAAAATGTAATTCGCGAGATAGGGAAAAACCCAGTTAAAGTCCTTTTTTGGTCACCACATCAGGTTCGCGTTTTTAACAAACTAAGAAAACAGAGTTCCCTGTGCATTGACGCCTCTGGTGGCAGGTATATGGAATATGTTCACATAGATGGACTAAAGTCTCAACATATATTCCTACACATTGCTGTACTTCACTCTCCGTTCGGTCAGCTGGTGGTAGCATCTATGCTCACGGAGAAACAAGATATGGTGACCATTACAGCATGGCTATTAAGATGGCTCCAAACAGGAGCTCAGAATCCAAAAGAAGTGTTATTTTAGAGAAGTTATTACTTATATGAGCAACATATTTATATTAATTTTGATTTATTGCAGGTGTGCGATTCTTCAAGGGCCTTGTTGTCGGCCTGTTGCTTGGCATTCAATGCATGACAGCCAATATGCCTAGAGCATACATACGCATCGACGTCGCTCACTATATGTAAAATTGGGCCAATTTTTTTAAGAACGAAAAAAAACTGGTAAAACGTTTTTATCTATTTGGAATTGGGCAGCTCATATTTGCAACTAGTCCCGAAGATGCGCGGACTATTATTAGGGCATTGCTAATAGTTTCACTGTGTAAACGAGGCGGAGATGGAGCTACTTGTTTGAAAGAATCGGTCCAATTAATAGAAAGTCGAGCAAAGGAAGACAGTCAGCTAAATACTATTGTCGACTCAGCTGAAGAAACAAGAACTGTCGACGACCCTGGTAAACTATATTAGTTTAGAAATTACTATACACATTTAAACTACGAACATGTTCTTTATATATCTCGGCAGATCCGACTGAAAACGTTTTCGATGCTGAGTATCTGCAGAACACAACAAGCTACCTCGCACAATGGGCTTCGTGCATAAAAAGGGAAGTGGATGAAATTGTAGAAAAGGAGGAAGGCGACGATCTTAATCCTCGTGAGTGCGACCATTTTTCAAAACGGCTCCTAAAACAGATCAGGACGATTCCACTTTGGTCTAGTATAGCTAGGAACAAATTTGTATATGGCAGGATCCCAGCTAGTAGCGGACCAGTCGAAATCGAGTTTAACTCAATAAAAAACAAAGTGGTACGATCCAAATGCCGCATGGACACAGCTGTGGAGAAGCTAATAACATATTTCAACGGAAGTGCTAAGTTGATTGATTGCTCTGCAAAAAATGAACAAAATTTGAGCATTGAAGATCGGGAGTGTTCCGAGGTAGAGAACCAAAAGCAAACTAGAGAACCACTTTTGGATATCAGCAATGTATCCGATTTAGCTGTGGCTGGAACTTCAGGAACTTGCTTTCTTTGTGAAAATATGGTCGAGGATGGTCGAATTCTTGATGACGATGGAAAAAAGATCCACGTTTGCAAAGACTGTTTCGACTGTTCCCATAATTCACCCAGAGTGGCATTGAATGGGGTAGAAAACTGGAGAGGATTGGGGCGACCAACTATAAAAAAACGCAACCTTTACCTTAATAAGGAGAACTGCGACTTAAATGATATTTTTTCGCCAAAGTGTACCCCTTGTCGATTTTGAAAAATGGCAACGATTTCTCCTTAGGCCTAGTAAATGTAGAAGGGTCAACATTTTCTTTCCACAAAACTTGTGCATTTGACAGTCTGTTTCAGATACTCTTGGCTGGAGTTTCAGACTCTAGTCTTTTAAACCAGTATGTTGCAACGAAAAGAAAAGACAATGATTTATTTGAAACAGTTCTTAATGTGTCTGAATTCAAAATTGACGCTCAGACTTATAAAAATCGAGCACAAATCATGATCGGCTTTCTTAAAAAACAGCCACAAAATTCCATTGAAAGTGTGGATTGCAGCTGCAACGTAGTAAGCCTGGCTAATTTTATATTTAAAGCTACTCCATCATTTAAAGAAATTTCCATTTGTCCTTCTGGATGTAAGCCACAAATAACCGAGTTACCTACAATTACACTAACCGCACGGGAGCTGATCGAAGGCCTTGGAAATTCTATACAGCAGCATGTGGCTCTAGAAGGATCTAGATGTCCCCAAGATGGATGCGCCAACATACGCATTAACAGAATTCATGATATAGGTAAATGCAAAATAATTTTCAGTTTTAAATACTCAACTGGTTTCAAATACATTTTAATATTTCCAGGTGATTTGGTGCTAATTGGATTAGACATTGACCATCCTTTGGTATTTTCGGCAATACCTGAAAAATTCCAAAATCCCAAGGACGGAGAAAATGATTGCCTTATCGGATTTATTGATTTCGTTGGTCCTCCAGTGACAACCATGATGAATAATACAGTTTCGCACTACAAAGCCTTTTGCCGAAGGCGCACTACGTGGACGGTCTATGACGACATGTTAAATTGGCCAAAGTGAAACCAGAATTGTTAATATATTCTAAGATGTAAAAAAAATTATCAAAACAATATATACATACAACAAACAATTGGGGGTAGCCACCCGAATAACTTTTTATTCGTTATGAACATATATTGTATTTTTTAAAAGTTTTTAATAGTTTATTGGTCAAAAGATGAATATTTGTGTATATATGTTGATTTACGCAAATTTTACGCAAATAAAATTTTTTGCTGCGAGGCAAATGTTTGAGAAAGGCGATGAAGAACGTGAAAAACAAACTAACAAAACAAAAAATCAGAAATACTAACAATAATTGTCCCTTTATTAAAAATCGGAATAATTTGATGTAATTAAAATGAATTTAAATGTAAATAAAAATGTATGTATTTTAAATTCTATATTTATACCCGTTACTCGTAGAGTAAAAGGGTATACTAGATTCGTCGGAAAGTATGTAACAGGCAGAAGGAAGCGTTTCCGACCCCATAAAGTATATATATTCTTGATCAGGATCACTAGCCGAGTCGATCTAGCCATGTCCGTCTGTCCGTATGAACGCTGAGATCTCGGAAACTATGAGAGTTACAATACTGGGATTAGGCACGCAGATTCCTGAGATTCCTGCGCAGCGCAAGTTTGTTTCAGTAGAGTGCCACGCCCACTCTAACGCCCACAAACCGCCCAAAACTGTGGATCCTGCAGTTTTGATGCTAGAATAAAAAATTTTAATTGAAATGTATTGTTCTCATCAATACCTACCGATTGAGCCAAAAAAATGTTTGCCACGCCCACTTTATCGCCCACAAACCGCGAAAACCTGTGACGCCCACAATTTTCATGCTAGATAAAAAATTTTAACTGAAATGTATTGGTCTCGTCAATACCTATCGATTGATCTAAAAAAAAATTTGCCACGCCCACTCTAACGCCCATAACGCTTAATTCTGTATACCGCCGGTAGGTGGCGCATTTTAACCTCGCTTTGCTGCTTGCATACCTCTATTTAGCTGAGTAACGGGTATCTGATAGTCGAGGTACTCGACTATAGCGTTCTTCCTGAATTTCACAAGTGATTTCACTTGGGACGTGTCACTTGCAAGTGATTTTATAAGTGAAATCTCATGGAAAAAAATACTGAATTTCACAAGTGATTTCACTTGGGACGTGTCACTTGCAAGTGATTTTATAAGTGAAATCTCATGGGAAAAATACTGAATTTCACAAGTGATTTCACTTGGGACGTGTCACTTGCAAGTGATTTTATAAGTGAAAACTCATTGGAAAAATTATGATGTTACGATGTTTAACACTGTTGCTGTATTGGCCTGCGTTTCTTGATAGTAAAGCTGCATTTTAAAGAAAGGGAATAAGGGGAACTCTTACAGTGCTAAGGATCGGTATTTTTCTCCAATGTACACATACGTAAAATAATCGCTTTAAAACAAAAAAATAAATTTTAAAAATGGAGCGACAAAACTTATTCTTTCACGAATAATTTACGGGTAAATAACGGCAAAATATCAGTTAAAAGCATTTTGGAAAAGTTCAAGTTTATGGAGTTGTACTGCTAACTTGATATCAACTTAGCAGAACAACTAAGTTTTTTTAAAAAATAAATTTTAAAAATGGAGCGACAAAATTTATTCTTTCACGAATAATTTACGGATAAATATCGGCAAAATATCAGTTAAAAACATTTTCGAAAAGTTCAAGTTTAAGGAGTTGTACTGCTAACTTGATATCAACTTAGCAGAACAACTAAGTTTTTTTAAAAAATAAATTTTAAAAATGGAGCGACAAAATTTATTCTTTCACGAATAATTTACGGATAAATAACGGCAAAATACCAGTTCAAGTTTAAGGAGTTGTACTGCTAACTTGATATCAACTTAGCAGAACAACTAAGTTTTTTTTAAAAATAAATTTTAAAAATGGAGCTACAAAATTTATTCTTTCACGAATAATTTACGGATAAATAACGGCAAAATACCAGTTAAAAACATTTTGGAAAAGTTCAAGTTTAAGGAGTTGTACTGCTAACTTGATATTAACTTAGCAGAACAACTAAGTTTTTTAAAAAAATAAATTTTAATAATGGAGCGACAAAATTTATTCTTTCACGAATAATTTACGGATAAATAACGGCAAAATACCAGTTAAAAACATTTTGGAAAAGTTCAAGTTTAAGGAGTTTTTCTGATAACTTGATATCAACTTAGCAGAACACCTTATAATTTTTAAAAAAATTAAGCGGCAAATTTATTTCTTTCACGAATAATTTACGGATAATTAACGGCAAATTGTCAATAGGAAAAAAGTTTGGATATCAAAAGTTGTTCTGCTAACTTGATGCGTATGGACAGACGGACATGGCTAGATCGACTCGGCTAGTGATCCTGATCAAGAATATATATACTTTATGGGGTCGGAAAGGCTTCCTTCTGCCTGTTACATACTTTCCGACGAATCTAGTATACCCTTTTACTCTACGAGTAACGGGTATAAATATTGTAATAAAAATGTATAATAAGTAAACATAACATTATAAGTAAATCCAAATTACTTAATTTTACTATAATCAAATAATTTACTTTTATAAAACAATATAAGTTGTATATTTTCGATACACAATAATGCTCCTAAAATATTAAAGCATTCACATGTCGCTGCTCCACGAAAATTTTTCCGCCGAAATATTAGTCGCTAGCCGAACATAACGGAGAGACGCAAAAAAAAATTACGGACCGGCCGAAATTTGTCTCTGCGAGCACGGAGTGCAGGCATATTATAAGACAAGAAAGAGAGGGAAATATCCGAGTATCTGCCTCTCTTTGTTGCACGATCGTTTTCGTGGGCAGTCTTCTACGCTGCGCCGACTGCTCTGCTGACGTCAACAGCGGCACAGCGTTTTAGGCACAAAAAAAACAAAAAAATCTTTTTGCCTTGAGCCATGTCACCGCGTCCCTACTGCAGAACTGAAGGGTACACTTTAACAATTTAAATAAAAATGGGCCATTCTTGTTCTATTTACCATTTTCACTTATAAAGAGGACATCGTATTATGCGTATATTAACTATTTAAGCCGACCATGATTTCGGAATATCCCTTTAAGTTTGTTTGCCGACAACCAATCAAACGTTCTTCCACATATTATTCCCAAAAAAATTACCCCAGAAGTCCGTTTTCAGGCAAACCGAATCTGAGGTAAATTTAATTATTCCTGAAACACCTGGCATCTGAAAAGCCCCCACGTGAGACTGCAAAAACATGTCTGACTGCAGTTTGAATAATTGCCAATTTTATACATTCTGAAACTTTTGTTTTGTCCGTCAGCCAAGAAAATGAAAAAGACAAAATGTTACAATTGTTGTTACATTTTCAGCAACACCTTTCCAGCGAGTAAAACAAAAACATGCCCAGGAGGCAATAAATTATACAACTATCCAAAAAAAATGGCAAAATAGATTGATGACGGTATACGGACGAGTGCGGAACAAAATGGCAGAGCGGATGATGAATGAGCCCGTGACCCATAAGCACATCATTCCCGTTATTCGTTCTGTCGCAGTGTGTTACCTTCGCAGGTGAAAGCCGGCTGTCAGCCATTGCGAAATGTTGTTTACCATAAGCGTTCTGTCTCGGCCACATTGCTCAGAGTTGTAGTAAGGATAAGGATAAGAAGTAAACACATATGTCTACACAGTGACAACGATTATTAATTGAATAAGTAGGGTAGTGTAGGGTGTAGTAAAAAAAGATTCGTTTTTTTAATGTCACTTTTCCGAAAATTAATATTTTTCAAACGTTTAAGAGCAGAAAGTTGCTGACATCTATTGAGCATATTCCAGTTCGATGGTAAAATTCAGCACTTGGCCTAATCCTAAATTTGTATTCACTTTTACAAGTTACAGGGTAAGGTGACGAACTGATAAATACACACTAAAACTCCATGCAAATGTAAAAATTATTTATTTTATCTTTAAGAGAAGGTTAAAATGTTTATAATGGAGAACAAATTGAATTCTGGGTTTAAATTGATAAAATGAAGTTGATCAATTTCTAGTTCAGAAAAATCTACGAAAAATAATTTATTTTTTAGTAATCGACTGTAATACCAAAAAAATACCAAAAAGAAGTTAAATCTCATACCCTACAAAATTTTGTCACCATACCCTATTAGGAACTGTTGGAAATATAATTGTGTCACTTTCAACCATTGCTACAGATCTTATTTATACTTGTATATATTAATCTGACTTGGTTTTCCACCAATCTTTACTCTGGCACTGCTGAAACACATAAATCGGTTTTATAATTCTTACTTCACCTTTTAATTCAAAATTATCTTACGAACCACTTATTAATATTATTGTAAATACATTGTTGGCACGATAAAAGAAATCTACTACAATTATTTGCATTTTTGCCGTGACGTCACATATGAGATTTGACGAGTTCATAACCTTACCCTACACTTTCCTCCTCAAAGTTCCTTTTTAAGTTCTACTGTTACACCCTAAATTGATTGTATGCTATTGTATCAAGCGCGATATCAAAGACTTTGAGTACTGGATAAATTATGCTAGTAAATCGGATGGGGAAAGTAAGCATCAGCTTATGTACGTATACTGCCATATCGCAGATCCTTTGTTTCAATTTTACTCCAACCCCACGAAATTAAAAAAGTTTGCCAACTAAAAAAAAGCACGTACACGGCTTGCGTTACTTTCTCCCGGATAAAGAAGAGAAAAACTTTCCGAGATGTTGCGCGTACCTTCTGTAGTAGCAGCAACAAAAACAAACAGGTAAGGGAAAATAAGCAAACCCTATACATACTAAAACATAAAAATAAAGAAAGTACCACGGAAGTTGCGGTAATCGAATTTAAATAAGTTTACTTTGTAAACAATTCTTGTTTCGCTTTCGCTTCCTCTCCCCTTTTTTCCTTACTGAAAGTCAAGCATCAGGGATTCCGTTTCAGCTTTTTTCCCTGATAAACTAGCTTTACTTTCCCCAAAACAAAAATTTGTATCTTAAAATTTTTAAATATTTAACAAATTTTTAATTGGTATTAACTCAATTGAAGTATGGATAGGTATAATTAATTGTATACTTTTATACTGAAAGAAAATGAAGTATTTTTTGTGGTTTCGTTTTTTGTTATTTTGATAGTATCGAAGCTTATTTGAGGAACATTGGACTAAACGGGATAAGTAATGGCAACAAATATGTGTCAAATGTTATTTAAGGGATAAATGGATTTAAGTGCATACACAGAAAATTCTGACGTTCTCATTTGAGTTGAAAATGTTTTTAAAAATAGAACGACATTTTTAAGTTGAAATTTTTTTTTTTTCACTTTTTGTATTTAGGTACATTTTATATACAAATAAACTATTAGTTCAGTTCTTAGTGTATACTTATCAAAAATATGTTAAATAAACTCAATTAACCTTTTATCTTCTAACCATTTAGTTCTTATATTGATACCAAAATGTACTCACACGGTTTTTAAGAACTTATGTTGTCGATTCAAGAACAATGTTCTCAATTCAAGAACAATGTTTGTTCGTACCCAAAGGTACTCAACTTGACCACAACCAACAAATCAAGCAGAAACCAAGTTGGGAACAGTACCAGTACTCACTGCCGATGAGAAGTGCTTATCAGCATATTATATGTCTCACTAACTCACCGTCTCACCGACTCAACGGCGCACTGACCCGCCAATGCAGTCAGCATATGTTGCAGTGTCAGTACCAGGCGCTCAGTAGCACCCACTGCATATGAGAATTGCTGATCAGCATATTATGTCTCACCAACTCACCTGCAGTCAGCACATGTTGCAGTTTTAGCCGAGCCAACTGCACCATAATCATAATTTCCTGACCTACTTTAGATTATAGCTTATTTTACTAATCATTACACTAAGCTTCCGTGTTCCAAGTATTATATAAGCAGGTATCAAATGAAGAATAAATCAGTTATCAACGCATCTCATAACTCCGCGGTTCTACTTCCTACATCTGGGAATACGGCTCGTAACACACCATCTCAACTAGCAGCTAAACAAGTTAGCTCACCCTCAGCGCAGCTCCAGCATCGCCTGTGGTCCGGCATCGCAGTAACCATCGTTACCATTGCCGCGACGCGATCGTCCTGCCATCATAGCGTCCCCGTGCCAGCGACAAGTGCTCATTACCCCCTTGTTCCGCGGTGTGACCCGGATGTGTCTACTTCGGTTAGGCACAAACAATGTTCTTGATAGTTTTCTATGTGTATGGACTCTTTGTTCATTTTTCCCTTAAATATGTTAATATGTTATTAAAAAAATATTAGCTTTTGCCAGTCACCGCCCACACACTCCCACCCTCGCAGGGGTTAGAGCGAGATGGGAGGTCGAGGAAGAGAGAAGTCCTCTGATGTCCTGCCGCTCATATTAATCATTGTTGTTGGGCTGACAGCTGCACCAACAGCTGCGGCTTTTAATGACTGTTTCAATGCCGCAATAACAATAACAGATGTTTCGAGTTAAGCGCTTTAAATTTCCAGAAAGTGCAATGCAGCGGGATAACAATGGAAAAGCCTTCCTAACGTGATTAACACGTTTAATTGCACTTGCATAATTCATGTGCACGCATATCCCACCCACACAAATGAAATTGTCCACATTTCAGAATTTATTTAATTAAAAGTTCGTTTTTAATTAACAAATCAAAGGCAATTGTTGAAGGGAATATTTATTATATGTTCTGAAAAAATGTGGGCATTACATTAAGTAATTTTAAAATGAATACATTTAATGAATTTCATTAAAAAATTTAAACTGAAATAATACTCCATATTTCAATATTATTTAAAGACTTTAGTACAACATGTTTGCTTTCATCGATTTTAAGAGCTGAGTAGCACTCTGTGGCAATAACCGCTCGACAAGGATTGAGCATAATAATGTTGGAAATTGCAAAAAAATTTATGTAAGTCACTGAGAATGCAATCAAACGAAACACGTCGTTGGCTGGGAAATCAACAACGGAAATGCATTTCCCATTGGGAAATCGAAATGACGGCAGACCGAAAATGAGAGCCACAACCTTCGCGCCATAAATAATTAAAGTTGGGAAATTTGTGCACTGTAATCAGCAATTACGAGCAGTGAAGTGACACGACCAATTAATTAATTACTTTGTGCGTACTTTCATTTAATTTCCGCCACCAATTATTGAAACACATTTTGCCCATGCGACACAGAATGCTAATGCACTTCTCTTTTCATTTGAAGGATTGTCGGATGCCCTGGCCAAGGGACTGCTCACCGATGACTTTGTAACCGGGGCCCGCATTTTGGCCCTGAATCTGACGAATGGAGCGGTGCAGTCGTACGTGTGGTGGGTCAAGGGGGTCCAGTTGGAAACGCAGCGTTACGACGAGGACGGGCTGCAGATTGGCAAGAAGCCCACAGGCAGCTATCCCTGGTATGTGCCAAAAATCAGTGTTGCCGGAATGTTATATTGGAGTTACAAAGTGAAATCCATTTTGAAAAACGTAAATTATAAATTTTATGTGAGTTTTTGATTAGTACAATAACATTCTTTTATTCAAAGTATATCCTAAAAATTCAATACTGAAGTATTTTAAAATCTTTCTGCATACTTTTTAGGCACCAGGCTAATATACTAAGTTAATGTAAAAATTGTACTTATGCTCGAAGGATGGTAACATGTTTCGCCTACGGGTGTAATCGCACTTTTTATAGTGCAATAACGCCAAGCCAAACTTAGGTCGGATAAGATTTTTTCTCAACGTTATAGTTATATTACTGAATTTAGTAGATAGGTATATTGCTAAATCAAGGTAAACCAGTACTCACTCGGATTAGAGTTCTTGATAAGATGTATGTTAAAAAAGATTTGGCAAAACATCGCTTAGAAATGTGACAACACTAGATCGACCTTCTCTAGCCTCATTTAAAATACCCTCCACAGGTTCGACGACGAGACCTCGACACCCACGCTGCGTTCCCCAAAATTCGCCCCCAGTCGGCCGAACAACTATTACAAGGGCTGGTGGACCTTCCCCTACTTCTCGTGCTCCCTCAGCCGCTGGCTGGTGTCCTACAGCATCGCAATCCCGCCGATTGGGCGCCACGGGCTAAGGGGTTTCATCAGCATCGACATCGAAGTGTCCACGCTGCGGGTCAACCAGTGCGAGGCGGAGCCCTATCAATTCGGGATTCGCCGCCAGAAAATGCAGCAGCTGCAGCAACAACATCGCCTCACGGCTCGGAGATCCCCGTTTTTGGGCGGCAGGATGGGGCTTATTGATGAGGGCACCATCAACGATCTGCAGGCGTTCCACAGCTCCCACAACTGTCATCGCAACTCCATGGTGGTGAGTACATAGAAGGTCCATAAAGGGTTCAAGTAAATATGCCTAAGATACTTTTTATTTAGTGCATAAATATAAGTGGTTATACCTTAAATAGTATTTTATAATTTCATCATGGGTACGCAGATATAAATATATTTTTATACCCGTTACTCGTAGAGTAAAAGGGTATACTAGATTCGTCGGAAAGTATGTAACAGGCAGAAGGAAGCGTTTCCGACCCCATAAAGTATATATATTCTTGATCAGGATCACTAGCCGAGTCGATCTAGCCATGTCCGTCTGTCCGTCTGTCCGTCTGTCCGTCTGTCTGTCCGGATGAACGCTGAGATCTCGGAAACTATGAGAGCTAGGCTATTGAGATTTGGCGTACAGATTCCTGAGCTTCTTACGCAGCGCAAGTTTGTTTCAGTAGACTGCCACGCCCACTCTAACGCCCACAAACCGCCCAAAACTGTAACTCCTACAGTTTTGATGCTAGATAGAAAATTTTAACTGAAATGTATTGTTCTCAACAATACCTATCGATTGACCTAAAAAAAAGTTTGCCACGCCCACTAAAACGCCCACAAACCGCGAAAACCTGTGACGCCCACAATTTGGATGCTAGATGAAAAATTTTAACTGAAATGTATTGGTGTCGTCAATACCTATCGATTGATCCAAAAATAAATTTGCCACGCCCACTCTAACGCCCATAACGCTTAAATCTGTCTACCGCCGGTAGGTGGCGCATTTTAATTTCGCTTTGCTGCTTGCATATCTCCATTTCCCTTTGAGTAACGGGTATCTGATAGTCGAGGTACTCGACTATAGCGTTCTTCCTTGTTATAAGAATAAAATTGTAATATATTTTATTGGTTCAAAGTTACAAATACGAAGCAGGCTTTAGTCCGAGTTACCCGTGCCTTTAGTTTTGTCTAGTTTATTCACTCAGATTCAGTAAAGAACGCAGCACACATTTTGTAATTCAAGGTAAATATTTGTTGTACAGTTTTTGAAAAATTGCAGAGCAAAGACTCAGTTACTTTAGCCTTGTCGTGGCACTTTCTAACAGAAATATTAAATTCAGCCAACAAATATACAAACAGAAGATCAAGTGAATTAATCAGAAGTGACAATGAATAACGAAAATGGTGAACTGTCTGATGTAAAAACGCAGAAGAATCCAACCAAACAGCTCCGTAAGCCCGTCAAACGTCTCAATGCTGAAGTTCGCGGGGTGGTGCCCCTGCTGTGGAAAGTCGAAGCAGTATGGCATACAAGAATTTCTTAGGAAAATTCAAGAGATCCAACCCCGGAAGACTAACCGTTGAGGCCTCCTCTATTTGGCGCAAAATGAGCCTTCAGGAAAAGGAACAATTTCGAGCGGACAGCACTGATCGACATAAAACGAGTCAAGGGAATAGTAAATCTGTAGATAATCCTGTTGCTGAGGAAGTGCCACCTTTAGAAATAGTCAATGATATTGAGTCAGAGAGGCAAATTCATAACGACCAACTTCAAGAAACTACAGATAGCAATAAAAGATCCTGGCTGAGTTTTAATTGCGTTTCTAAATCTCTGAGTAAAGCAAAAAATTTATTTTCTTAAATATTAGTTTTCCAAATTGTTAATTTTCAATGTAAAAAAGTGATAAAAATAAATTATGTTAGTGCTAAAACATCTTCAAATTCCAAATAGTTTTTACGTTTAAGTTCGCCCTTGCTAAGGAGTTCACCTAAGATTAATTTTTATTTTTCTGAGTGCATGTTGCAACTGCAATTGATTTGGAACTATTTAAGCCAAGTGCTTTTGCTTTCCCCCTGGCAGTGTGACTACCGCCAGCCGAGTGCGGAGACCCCGACAATAAGCGGCGGAAAACTGCTGACCACGCTGACTGGGATCAGCAGCTGGGCACGGGGATCCTACCAGTGCCTGTGCCGGGCGGGATTCTACTCGCTGCGGCACCATCATGGCCTGCGCCCCCGGCTGTGACACGTGCACGGGTCCGGAGCCATGTCTGGCCAAGTACCACTGGCCATTCAGGTTGGTATCCGTATCCGTGATTGTTTGCCAGTGATGGGAGAGGTGATACCACCCTTACAAGGTTTATGGCAAGGAAAAGTAGCCAACAGTGCTAGAGAGGGTTTCCTTTCAGTTAGTAAATAAAGATGGAATGCTGTGCAGTTGGTTTTTTTAAAGAGGTTTTTATAATAATATTTTCCAAATTCCATCTGGCAGTTTTTTATCCATACAGAATTTATTAGGGAAGATACTTACCCATACTTACCTATAACCAAGTCCTAGCAACGAATTCAAATAGAATGAACTATACTGGAACTTTTAAAAAACAGTGCCATATACATATGAGATTTTATTTAAAGAGATCTTACAGCTTTAACTGCCTAAAGAGGCTACTTATTTAACAAATAATTGCATTTAGCATATTTTACTTTTAAATACTTTACAGCTTAGATTGGGTTTAATTTAGCTTGTAGTAAAGCATTAGACAATATTCAAACACAATTTATGAATTCATCAGGTATTTCAAACCACACAAAAGACATTTCTGCAATCCAGCATCCCAAAGAAGAATAAGGGGAGGGAGGACATAACCACTTTCCACCACTGGTACTTGTTTAGTAACATAAAAGCTAAGCATCTTTCCTGTATTTTAGAATATCCCTGTTTACCATTTGGATTGGCTGTGCCTGTGGCACCTTTGTACTCGCCGGCTATCTCTTCCGGCATCGTCGCGTCAAGGTCTTCAAGGTGGCCATCCCCATCTTCCTGATGATCACGCTCATCGGCTGCGCCATCATGTATCTGGAGGTAAGTAGTACTTGGGTCATTTGGGGCGACACTCTTAACCCATTAAAGCGGCTGAAAGCCAAAAACACACAAAGGCCATTTGAAAACCATGTTAATAATGCGACAAAAGGCCCTAACGTGGTCGGCGAGGGCTCATTCATAATTAACCCACATGTGAGCCCGTTTTGGTTCTTATCCCACTCCCATTTCTGGATGTAAAGGGATCTGCGAACAAACCACAACATAAAAGCACCATTTATGGGTTTTTAAATGCGGCTTTAAAGCACTTACTTGTCGAAAGGGTATGGAGGTTTTAGGTACTCCATTTCTACCAAAATAGGTTTTTTTTCAATTTTTTTAAACCTGCTAGAAGTTTAAATTAAGAATAGAAATAGTTAAATCTATCGTAAGAGAATATATATATTTATTTGTACTTAAATCAATAAACAAATATAAAAACCAATTTGCATTTCTTAAAAAAAACATTCTAATTTCTTCAGATTTTTCAATATTTCTGATCAAACAAAAACACCTCTTAACGAGGTAAAAATTAGTGGCGAAAGCGCTCTTAACAAAATTTTCTGATATCAACAATTGTGACGAAAAATGAAATTACATTCGATAAAATAAATAAACTATATTAAATTTATGTATTTATGAAATATCATTTTTCGTCCCAATTGTTGATATCAGAAATTTTTGTTAAGAGCGCTTTCGCCACTACTTTTTACCTCGTTAAGAGGTGTTTTTGTTTGATTTATATAGGTGTGTAATGAGTATTTTACTGGATTTATTTTAAATAGTCACGGTAACGCAGAGAAACCCATTTTCAAACCTAACAAAACTATAAGAATTTACTTAAAGGTCTTAAGACATTTGCTTAAAGTCATATTATGCGCCTAAAAAAATGTTAAAAAAGCTGCAGTCAACGTGAAAGATTCTTCAGATATCCATTACCAACGATCGAAGTCATTTCCTACTGAATCTGGTTGAAAAGTATTTGCAGTTTTAACAGATTAAAAAGGTGAACTTTTTCTTAAAGTGTAGAAAGCATCCAATAAAATGCTATCAGTGTGTCATGCATAGTCAAGGACGAGCCGGAGCACAAAACGCACAATGAACTCATCGCTGGGGCTCTGGTTTTTCGGATGGGATCGGGATAATAAGGGGGGCTGGAAGTGTTGGAGCGCACAAGTTGCCATTATGGCCATGATTTCCACTCCGTCTTGAAGCAGACCGCTTCTCTCGGTTGGCAGACAGCTATATCTGGGTTTTTCTTGGAGTCACTCGCTATGTTCGTGCTTACAAAGGTGAGAGGTGTCAGCGAAAATCGCATAAAGGGAAGGCAAATTGGAGCCTTTGTTGCTGCTGCTGTTGTTATTGTTCCATCATCCTGTTGAGCGCAGGACAGCAACAGGAGGCTGCCATTTGTATACAATTTTGGAACTTGCCTCTATCTTAGCCTCGGCCGCTTGTTCGACTCTTGAAATTTTGATGCGGTGCATAAATTATTCGTATAAAGTGCCCTCGCAAATCGAATAAATTAAAGCCAATTTAAAAGGGGCAAGAGCGACAGCCACTTAAGAGGATGACACTTGCTGAGGAGCGTCCAGCTGCACACTGTGAGAAGCGAAGAGAGAGGCTGTGTGCAAAGCCAATTGCCCGCTCTTGGGCTTAAATGAAGAGGGTTGCGTCAAGGGCATGGAAATTACCTTTTAATTTAAAGGGCACATAAAACTATTAAGTTTGGCTTCCTTTAGGTACTAAAAATCTCTTTTCTGTCAATGGTACACCAAAAAAATAGTCATCAAAAAGCAACTATTGTTACATAAATTTTACACTATTGAGTATCGATTTGGCGTCCATAGAATGAGTATTCAATTAATACTTTCCAAAGTATATACTTTAACCACCTTTCTATATTAAAGAGTTTTGAATTTGGATTTGAGGTATTATTTTTAAACCAATTACATACAATCAAAGTTTACATTTAATACTTTGGAAAGTATTAATTGAATACTCAGTCTGAATTGAAAGAATAGTCTTTATATTATTGAGTGTTGAATCTACACCTTAAATCTTTGGTATACTCTTAGCACAACAGGTATGTAATCGTAACAACTTTCGACAACTTTGTTTTGTTGAACTGAAATCACATGAATAGCATTATCATTCAAAGGCATGAGTAGCTTGTAACTACCCTTCAGTTGAAAAAAAAAAGTTTCACTTGTGAATCACCTTGGGAATCACCTGGGACATGTCCTCGTGCACAAGTGAAGAACAAGTGACGCTCCATATAGAAAATTGTATGGGATGTCCGCATTTTCACAAGTGAAAATTCAAATGAAAATTTTTCGAAGTCCTACGGGATTTCACTTGTTCCTTATACTCATTTTTCGTATGGCCTGTCACGTGCCGGCGACACGTCCCAAGTGAATCACTTGGGAAAATCAGAATTTTTCCTTGAGTTTTCACTTGTGAAATCACTTGCAAGGGACACGTCCCAAGTGAATCACTTGGGAAAATCAGAATTTTTCCTTGAGTTTTCACTTGTGAAATCACTTGCAAGGGACACGTCCCAAGTGAATCACTTGGGAAAATCAGAATTTTTCCTTGAGTTTTCAATTATAAAAATATAGAATTTAAAATACATACATATTTAATTTCATTTTAATTCATTTTAATTATATGGTATTATTTAGATTTTCAAAAATTGTACAATTATTGTTTCTGTTTTTTTTGCTTCGTAAGCTTATTTTAAACGTTAGTCATCGCCGTCCTTAAACCTTTGTCCGGGTCCTCTGAATCCTTGGCCAACGCTCCTGAAAAAACATATGTTTAAAAAATGCGTTTTATTTGTTTAATTGTATATTTACCTTTTATAGCTGTGTTTAACCCTTTGCAGGATTTTTATTGGATCAAAGCATTTCGTCATCCACTTTCGGCTAACGGAACCCATTGAATACCTTCAAAATTTACGTACTTTAAACTAAGATCAATGCACAACATCTAAAACTTAACTTACCTGACTTTATTATATTAACTTAAAGAGACGACTAAAGTAACTCTGCTGCGCACAATTAACATGGATGCTTCCCTTTCAATCACTCAAACAGAATGCACCAAGTCTTCTCACCCCTTTACTTGATTTCTTTTGTTTTCTCTTCGCTGTTGGCGCGTGCCACTGCACTTATACCCTTTCTAAGGCGAAATATATCCGACTATATAATTTGTACTTCTTAAGTAAGAAATACAATACGAATTTTTTAAAAAGGTTAATACTAATACTACTAATGTTTTAAATATTGAAATCAATTTTAACGGACTAATTTTCTATAATTACACTAAAAAAATATATTGTAATAAAAATGTATAATAAGTAAACATAACATTATAAGTAAATCCAAATTACTTAATTTTACTATAATCAAATAATTTACTTTTATAAAACAATATAAGTTGTATATTTTCGATACACAATAATGCTCCTAAAATATTAAAGCATTCACATGTCGCTGCTCCACGAAAATTTTTCCGCCGAAATATTAGTCGCTAGCCGAACATAACGGAGAGACGCAAAAAAAAATAACGGACCGGCCGAAATTTGTCTCTGCGAGCACGGAGTGCAGACATTATTATAAGACAAGAAAGAGAGGGAAATATCCGAGTATCTGCCTCTCTTTGTTGCACGATCGTTTTCGTGGGCAGTCTTCTACGCTGCGCCGACTGCTCTGCTGACGTCAACAGCGGCACAGCGTTTTAGGCCATTTGCACTTATAAAGAGGATATCGTATTATGCGTATATTAACTATTTAAGCCGACCATCTGCAATTTATATAAAGATTTCGGAATATCCCTTTAAGTTTGTTAGCCGACAACCAATCAAACGTTCTTCCACATATTATTCCCAAAAAAATTACCCCAGAAGTCCGTTTTCAGGCAAACCGAATCTGGGGTAAATTTAATTATTCCTGAAACACCTGGCATCTGAAAAGCCCCCACGTGAGACTGCAAAAACTTGTCTGACTGCAGTTTGAATAATTGCCAATTTTATACATTTTGAAACTTTTGTTTTGTCCGACAGCCAAGAAATTGAAAAGGACAAAATGTTACAATTGTTGTTACATTTTCAGCAACACCTTTCCAGCGAGTAAAACAAAAACATGCCCAGGAGGCAATAAATTATACAACTATCCAAAAAAAATGGCAAAATAGATTGATGACGGTATACGGACGAGTGCGGAACAAAATGGCAGAGCGGATGATGAATGAGCCCGTGACCCATAAGCACATAATTCCCGTTATTTGTTCTGTCGCAGTGTGTTAACTTCGCAGGTGAAAACCGGCTGTCAGCCATTGCGAAATGTTGTTTACCATAAGCGTCAGAACGGCCACATTGCTCAAAATTGTAGTAAGGATAAGGATAAGAAGTAAACACATATGTCTACACAGTGACAACGATTATTAATTGAATAAGTGGGGTAGTGTAGGATGTAGTAAAAAACGATTCGTTTTTTTAATGTCACTTTTCCGAAAATTAATATTTTTCAAACGTTTAAGAGCAGAAAGTTGCTGACATCTATTGAGCATATTCCAGTTCGATGGTAAAATTCAGCACTTGGCCTAATCCTAAATTTGTTTTCACTTTTACAAGTTACAGGGTAAGGTGACGAACTGATAAATACACACTAAAACTCCATGCAAATGTAAAAATTATTTATTTTATCTTTAAGAGAAGGTTAAAATGCTTATAATGGAGAACAAATTGAATTCTGGGTTTAAATTGATAAAATGAAGTTGATCAATTTCTAGTTCAGAAAAATCTACGACAAATAATTAATTTTTTAGTAATCGACTGTAATACCAAAAAATACCAAAAAGAAGTTAAATCTCATACCCTACAAAATTTTGTCACCATACCCTATTAGGAACTGTTGGAAATATAATTGTGTCACTTTCAACCATTGCTACAGATCTTATTTATACTTGTATTTATTAATCTGACTTGGTTTTCCACCAATCTTTACTCTGGCACTGCTGAAACACATAAATCGGTTTTATAATTCTTACTTCACCTTTTAATTCAAAATTATCTTACGAACCACTTATTAATATTATTGTAAATACATTGTTGGCACGATAAAAGAAATCTACTACAATTATTTTCATTTTTGCCGTGAAGTCACTTATGAGATTTGACGAGTTCATAACCTTACCCTACACTTTCCTCCTCAAAGTTCCTTTTTAAGTTCTACTGTTACACCCTAAATTGATTGTATTGCTATTGTATCAAGCGCGATATCAAAGACTTTGAGTACTGGATAAATTATGCTAGTAAATCGGTAGGGAAAGTAAGCATCAGCATTTCACCCGCGTGTGTACGTATACTGCCACATCGCAGATCCTTTGTTTCAATTTTACTTCAACCCCACGAAATCAAAAAAGTTTGCCAACTAAAAAAAAGCACGTACACGGCTTGCGTTACTTTCTCCCGGATAAAGAAGAAAAAAACTTTCCGAGATGTTGCGCGTACCTTCTGTAGTAGCAGCAACAAAAACAAACAGGTAAGGGAAAATAAGCAAACCCTATACATACTGTAACGAACTGATTTTGTGTGTCTGCTCGCTACGAGATTCGTGCGGCTAGCTCAGAAGATTGTGCGTTCGTCCCACCAAATTTATATGACGTGATTGCCCGTAGATCAGTGAGAAAACAAAGTGTTCAAATGGTAACAGTGGGATTTATTCTCGTGGTATTAGTACAGCGGGTGTGTGGCTGGGCTGGCTTCGGTATCTCTTGCCTCTGGTTCCGCCGGCTGCTGGCGCTCCTCTTTCTGGCTCCTCGACGCGTTGACTCGTCCTCCTCTGGATCCTGGGTCTCGGGACGCTCGACGCGTTGCCTCGGGGTCGCTTGTTGCGCCTTAGACCCGCAGAGAGTTCGGCCTTGTGGGCTTAGGGAAGCGTCACCGTTCTCAGACTAGGGTGAACAAGCCTTGCTCTCCAGGCTGACGCCTTTCGAGGCAATACCTGTCCCTTGCTCTGTCCCGGACGGTCCCGCTAGGTTCTTGCTCAGTTCGCGCTGACAGTCAAGGCTGCCGCCCGGAGGCTGTCTAGCGGTTCACTTCGCTTTACGCCTAGAGCAGACGAACGTTCCAACCGGCTTCACCCTAATGCGTGACGTCCGCGACGCTCCTGCGCTCCCCAATGAGCTCCGCGCGGCGATGGTAACGTGGCTGCCGGAAATGTCTGCTGGCGTCGCTGTCGATGTCCTCTGCGCTGTCTTCTGACCAGTATCTCGTTGTTCTGGCGCTCGGGGAGCTGGGCGGTCGCTGCTCGGGAACTTCGCCGGTAATCGCAGGGCTCTCCAGGCTGCCGCCTCTTGAAACCGCAAATCGATCTACCGCTCGTCCGTCACGCCAGGTCCTGCTTGGTCGGGCAAGGTACGCTGGGTCGCAGACAACTTTCCTCCCCAAGCTGACGGCTCTTCGTCGTAGGACTCTTTTGCTTGTCTCTGACAGACCCGCCGGGCGACTCGCCAGGGTGTGGTCGTGACAAAGTTAGAAAACAAACGCCTTGACTTAGCCGCGTGATGCCCTTCAGAACTCAGCAACCTGTGTCTCAATTCGGAGATTCCTGATGTCCTAATCCCGAACGTCTCGACGTGGCGATCTTGCTCCTTGTATGCTTCCCACGGCGCTGCTTCTGACGACTCGCTTGGTTGTAGCTCCCTCGTAGATTATTTGCTTGACTGACTGTTTATTTGGTACTTTAATTGATTTTGAAGGTTTGACTCCTCGTGATCGACTGATCCAGCTGCCAGCGCTCTGCGGCCTTATATAGGGCCTCCAAGCACCGTTATTTCCCTTTTGCGCACGGCACGCTGGATCTCTCCACTCTGGGTCCAAAGTCCGTGCCTCCTGGATGACCCACTTCTCCTTCACGTACCGCTTTCAATCGATGCTCCGCCCACTGCTGCAGTCCCGCTGATTCCCGGGCCGCTTGTGGCACGCCTGTGTGCCGCTCCACTGCCGAGATGTGGCACTTCCTCTCCCGGTCCAAAGTTCACGGGAGAGTCCAAAGTCCGGTGGAGTTCCGTTATCCCCTTTTGCATACGGCACTCTTGCTCTGCCCGCGAAGTCTCCATTCTCTCTCGATCTCCATCCTTGGTCTCCAATCTCTCTCGCTCTCCTTCATTGGTCTCCAAACTCTCTCGCTCTCCTTCGTTGGTCTCCAAACTCTCTCGATCTCCACCCTTGCTCTCCAAACTCTCTCGTTCTCCTCGCCGCGCCGTTACTACGCGAATTCGCCGCGTATCTGGTAAGCGGCCGGCCATCTGCTGCTGGTTCTATTTGTGGGGAGTTATTCAACTCCTCACATTCCCCCCTTACTTCGGGAAACATTTAAGACTGGTTCCTACTCTCCGGCGTTTCCTTGCTCATCCTAGCCTTTGAGTCCTTGTGATTGCCGCGGCGCTCCCTCGTTGCTCCCTCGATGCTCCCTCGACGCTCTTAACTCCCTTGAGTTTCTACAGCGGGGGTCATCCTCCTCGTAGCAACTTTAAATCTCCCGCGACGATATTTCCTGTGTTCCCACTGGGACATCGATACTCCTGGGCTATCGATCCCCAGCTCGCTGCTCATTGCTGCGTCTCACTCCTTTCCATGTTTCCTCCGCCTGGTCACACCGTTCGTGCGTGATCGATATTTATTCGCATATCGATACCGACGGTGCGGCGTTGCCACCTGCTCGTTTGCGATATTTCCACCTTGGCCGATATTTCCATTGTCGTGTGCCCATCGATCGCACTATCGTCCAGTGCCAATCGATCGCCTATCGAGGCGCCCCCTTCCCTGGCTCGTGGTGATTTTGCAAATTTTCATGGGTAAGTTCCTTTTACATTTCCTCTACTCCTTCTCATCTTATCCTTCTCTCTCCTTTCGTCCTCTCTCGCCCTTCACTCGTCCTCTATCGGCTGCATCGGACTCCATATTGGCAGCTCTCGAGAGCGGGTGCGGAGAGGACTTCGCATTCACTTTGCAACCGGGACAGCAGGTAAGTAATTGACGTTCATTTCTTCTTCCTGGACTAAGACCATTTGACTTACAGGTTGCTGAAGTGGCCCATGCATGCCCCGTTCTTCTTCCAGCCACCCCAATCAAACTCTTGGCCCCGTACCCCTTCTCTTGTTGCTTGGGAAAAACCTTGTGTTGTTTTTTGTGATTTTTTTTTTCGTTTATTTATTGCGTGAAAACCCGGATGCCCGCGACTCCGGTGTCGCCGGTGTTGGCGGGCCCGTGCTTGGTGTCGGCGGGACCCACGCATCCTGTCGGCTCCTCGTCCGGGGGTCCCGAGGGTTCAACTTGGGTGCCCCCTCCTCCCATATCCTGGGAACCTCCTTCGTCGGTCCTGTCGCGGGCCCCTCGGGCCACGTCCATGTCACCGTCTGCTGCCGCCACCGCATGCCCTTTTTCTTAAAGTGTAGAAAGCATCCAATAAAATGCTATCAGTGTGTCATGCATAGTCAAGGACGAGCCGGAGCACAAAACGCACAATGAACTCATCGCTGGGGCTCTGGTTTTTCGGATGGGATCGGGATAATAAGGGGGGCTGGAAGTGTTGGAGCGCACAAGTTGCCATTATGGCCATGATTTCCACTCCGTCTTGAAGCAGACCGCTTCTCTCGGTTGGCAGACAGCTATATCTGGGTTTTTCTTGGAGTCACTCGCTATGTTCGTGCTTACAAAGGTGAGAGGTGTCAGCGAAAATCGCATAAAGGGAAGGCAAATTGGAGCCTTTGTTGCTGCTGCTGTTGTTATTGTTCCATCATCCTGTTGAGCGCAGGACAGCAACAGGAGGCTGCCATTTGTATACAATTTTGGAACTTGCCTCTATCTTAGCCTCGGCCGCTTGTTCGACTCTTGAAATTTTGATGCGGTGCATAAATTATTCGTATAAAGTGCCCTCGCAAATCGAATAAATTAAAGCCAATTTAAAAGGGGCAAGAGCGACAGCCACTTAAGAGGATGACACTTGCTGAGGAGCGTCCAGCTGCACACTGTGAGAAGCGAAGAGAGAGGCTGTGTGCAAAGCCAATTGCCCGCTCTTGGGCTTAAATGAAGAGGGTTGCGTCAAGGGCATGGAAATTACCTTTTAATTTAAAGGGCACATAAAACTATTAAGTTTGGCTTCCTTTAGGTACTAAAAATCTCTTTTCTGTCAATGGTACACCAAAAAAATAGTCATCAAAAAGCAACTATTGTTACATAAATTTTACACTATTGAGTATCGATTTGGCGTCCATAGAATGAGTATTAAATTAATACTTTCCAAAGTATATACTTTAACCACCTTTCTATATTAAAGAGTTTTGAATTTGGATTTGAGGTATTATTTTTAAACCAATTACATACAATCAAAGTTTACATTTAATACTTTGGAAAGTATTAATTGAATACTCAGTCTGAATTGAAAGAATAGTCTTTATATTATTGAGTGTTGAATCTACACCTTAAATCTTTGGTATACTCTTAGCACAACAGGTATGTAATCGTAACAACTTTCGACAACTTTGTTTTGTTGAACTGAAATCACATGAATAGCATTATCATTCAAAGGCATGAGTAGCTTGTAACTACCCTTCAGTTGAAAAAAAAAAGTTTCACTTGTGAATCACCTTGGGAATCACCTGGGACATGTCCTCGTGCACAAGTGAAGAACAAGTGACGCTCCATATAGAAAATTGTATGGGATGTCCGCATTTTCACAAGTGAAAATTCAAATGAAAATTTTTCGAAGTCCTACGGGATTTCACTTGTTCCTTATACTCATTTTTCGTATGGCCTGTCACGTGCCGGCGACACGTCCCAAGTGAATCACTTGGGAAAATCAGAATTTTTCCTTGAGTTTTCACTTGTGAAATCACTTGCAAGGGACACGTCCCAAGTGAATCACTTGGGAAAATCAGAATTTTTCCTTGAGTTTTCACTTGTGAAATCACTTGCAAGGGACACGTCCCAAGTGAATCACTTGGGAAAATCAGAATTTTTCCTTGAGTTTTCAATTAAAAAAATATAGAATTTAAAATACATACATATTTAATTTCATTTTAATTCATTTTAATTATATGGTATTATTTAGATTTTCAAAAATTGTACAATTATTGTTTCTGTTTTTTTTGCTTCGTAAGCTTATTTTAAACGTTAGTCATCGCCGTCCTTAAACCTTTGTCCGGGTCCTCTGAATCCTTGGCCAACGCTCCTGAAAAAACATATGTTTAAAAAATGCGTTTTATTTGTTTAATTGTATATTTACCTTTTATAGCTGTGTTTAACCCTTTGCAGGATTTTTATTGGATCAAAGCATTTCGTCATCCACTTTCGGCTAACGGAACCCATTGAATACCTTCAAAATTTACGTACTTTAAACTAAGATCAATGCACAACATCTAAAACTTAACTTACCTGACTTTATTATATTAATTTAAAGAGACGACTAAAGTAACTCTGCTGCGCACAATTAACATGGATGCTTCCCTTTCAATCACTCAAACAGAATGCACCAAGTCTTCTCACCCCTTTACTTGATTTCTTTTGTTTTCTCTTCGCTGTTGGCGCGTGCCACTGCACTTATACCCTTTCTAAGGCGAAATATATCCGACTATATAATTTGTACTTCTTAAGTAAGAAATACAATACGAATTTTTTAAAAAGGTTAATACTAATACTACTAATGTTTTAAATATTGAAATCAATTTTAACGGACTAATTTTCTATAATTACACTAAAAAAATATATTGTAATAAAAATGTATAATAAGTAAACATAACATTATAAGTAAATCCAAATTACTTAATTTTACTATAATCAAATAATTTACTTTTATAAAACAATATAAGTTGTATATTTTCGATACACAATAATGCTCCTAAAATATTAAAGCATTCACATGTCGCTGCTCCACGAAAATTTTTCCGCCGAAATATTAGTCGCTAGCCGAACATAACGGAGAGACGCAAAAAAAAATAACGGACCGGCCGAAATTTGTCTCTGCGAGCACGGAGTGCAGACATTATTATAAGACAAGAAAGAGAGGGAAATATCCGAGTATCTGCCTCTCTTTGTTGCACGATCGTTTTCGTGGGCAGTCTTCTACGCTGCGCCGACTGCTCTGCTGACGTCAACAGCGGCACAGCGTTTTAGGCCATTTGCACTTATAAAGAGGACATCGTATTATGCGTATATTAACTATTTAAGCCGACCATCTGCAATTTATATAAAGATTTCGGAATATCCCTTTAAGTTTGTTAGCCGACAACCAATCAAACGTTCTTCCACATATTATTCCCAAAAAAATTACCCCAGAAGTCCGTTTTCAGGCAAACCGAATCTGGGGTAAATTTAATTATTCCTGAAACACCTGGCATCTGAAAAGCCCCCACGTGAGACTGCAAAAACTTGTCTGACTGCAGTTTGAATAATTGCCAATTTTATACATTTTGAAACTTTTGTTTTGTCCAAGAAATTGAAAAGGACAAAATGTTACAATTGTTGTTACATTTTCAGCAACACCTTTCCAGCGAGTAAAACAAAAACATGCCCAGGAGGCAATAAATTATACAACTATCCAAAAAAAATGGCAAAATAGATTGATGACGGTATACGGACGAGTGCGGAACAAAATGGCAGAGCGGATGATGAATGAGCCCGTGACCCATAAGCACATAATTCCCGTTATTTGTTCTGTCGCAGTGTGTTAACTTCGCAGGTGAAAACCGGCTGTCAGCCATTGCGAAATGTTGTTTACCATAAGCGTCAGAACGGCCACATTGCTCAAAATTGTAGTAAGGATAAGGATAAGAATTAAACACATGTCTACACAGTGACAACGATTATTAATTGAATAAGTGGGGTAGTGTAGGGTGTAGTAAAAAACGATTCGTTTTTTTAATGTCACTTTTCCGAAAATTAATATTTTTCAAACGTTTAAGAGCAGAAAGTTGCTGACATCTATTGAGCATATTCCAGTTCGATGGTAAAATTCAGCACTTGGCCTAATCCTAAATTTGTTTTCACTTTTACAAGTTACAGGGTAAGGTGACGAACTGATAAATACACACTAAAACTCCATGCAAATGTAAAAATTATTTATTTTATCTTTAAGAGAAGGTTAAAATGCTTATAATGGAGAACAAATTGAATTCTGGGTTTAAATTGATAAAATGAAGTTGATCAATTTCTACTTCAGAAAAATCTACGACAAATAATTAATTTTTTAGTAATCGACTGTAATACCAAAAAATACCAAAAAGAAGTTAAATCTCATACCCTACAAAATTTTGTCACCATACCCTATTAGGAACTGTTGGAAATATAATTGTGTCACTTTCAACCATTGCTACAGATCTTATTTATACTTGTATATATTAATCTGACTTGGTTTTCCACCAATCTTTACTCTGGCACTGCTGAAACACATAAATCGGTTTTATAATTCTTACTTCACCTTTTAATTCAAAATTATCTTACGAACCACTTATTAATATTATTGTAAATACATTGTTGGCACGATAAAAGAAATCTACTACAATTATTTTCATTTTTGCCGTGACGTCACTTATGAGATTTGACGAGTTCATAACCTTACCCTACACTTTCCTCCTCAAAGTTCCTTTTTAAGTTCTACTGTTACACCCTAAATTGATTGTATTGCTATTGTATCAAGCGCGATATCAAAGACTTTGAGTACTGGATAAATTATGCTAGTAAATCGGTAGGGAAAGTAAGCATCAGCATTTCACCCGCGTGTGTACGTATACTGCCACATCGCAGATCCTTTGTTTCAATTTTACTTCAACCCCACGAAATCAAAAAAGTTTGCCAACTAAAAAAAAGCACGTACACGGCTTGCGTTACTTTCTCCCGGATAAAGAAGAAAAAAACTTTCCGAGATGTTGCGCGTACCTTCTGTAGTAGCAGCAACAAAAACAAACAGGTAAGGGAAAATAAGCAAACCCTATACATACTGTAACGAACTGATTTTGTGTGTCTGCTCGCTACGAGATTCGTGCGGCTAGCTCAGAAGATTGTGCGTTCGTCCCACCAAATTTATATGACGTGATTGCCCGTAGATCAGTGAGAAAACAAAGTGTTCAAATGGTAACAGTGGGATTTATTCTCGTGGTATTAGTACAGCGGGTGTGTGGCTGGGCTGGCTTCGGTATCTCTTGCCTCTGGTTCCGCCGGCTGCTGGCGCTCCTCTTTCTGGCTCCTCGACGCGTTGACTCGTCCTCCTCTGGATCCTGGGTCTCGGGACGCTCGACGCGTTGCCTCGGGGTCGCTTGTTGCGCCTTAGACCCGCAGAGAGTTCGGCCTTGTGGGCTTAGGGAAGCGTCACCGTTCTCAGACTAGGGTGAACAAGCCTTGCTCTCCAGGCTGACGCCTTTCGAGGCAATACCTGTCCCTTGCTCTGTCCCGGACGGTCCCGCTAGGTTCTTGCTCAGTTCGCGCTGACAGTCAAGGCTGCCGCCCGGAGGCTGTCTAGCGGTTCACTTCGCTTTACGCCTAGAGCAGACGAACGTTCCAACCGGCTTCACCCTAATGCGTGACGTCCGCGACGCTCCTGCGCTCCCCAATGAGCTCCGCGCGGCGATGGTAACGTGGCTGCCGGAAATGTCTGCTGGCGTCGCTGTCGATGTCCTCTGCGCTGTCTTCTGACCAGTATCTCGTTGTTCTGGCGCTCGGGGAGCTGGGCGGTCGCTGCTCGGGAACTTCGCCGGTAATCGCAGGGCTCTCCAGGCTGCCGCCTCTTGAAACCGCAAATCGATCTACCGCTCGTCCGTCACGCCAGGTCCTGCTTGGTCGGGCAAGGTACGCTGGGTCGCAGACAACTTTCCTCCCCAAGCTGACGGCTCTTCGTCGTAGGACTCTTTTGCTTGTCTCTGACAGACCCGCCGGGCGACTCGCCAGGGTGTGGTCGTGACAAAGTTAGAAAACAAACGCCTTGACTTAGCCGCGTGATGCCCTTCAGAACTCAGCAACCTGTGTCTCAATTCGGAGATTCCTGATGTCCTAATCCCGAACGTCTCGCCGTGGCGATCTTGCTCCTTGTATGCTTCCCACGGCGCTGCTTCTGACGACTCGCTTGGTTGTAGCTCCGTCGTAGATTATTTGCTTGACTGACTGTTTATTTGGTACTTTAATTGATTTTGAAGGTTTGACTCCTCGTGATCGACTGATCCAGCTGCCAGCGCTCTGCGGCCTTATATAGGGCCTCCAAGCACCGTTATTTCCCTTTTGCGCACGGCACGCTGGATCTCTCCACTCTGGGTCCAAAGTCCGTGCCTCCTGGATGACCCACTTCTCCTTCACGTACCGCTTTCAATCGATGCTCCGCCCACTGCTGCAGTCCCGCTGATTCCCGGGCCGCTTGTGGCACGCCTGTGTGCCGCTCCACTGCCGAGATGTGGCACTTCCTCTCCCGGTCCAAAGTTCACGGGAGAGTCCAAAGTCCGGTGGAGTTCCGTTATCCCCTTTTGCATACGGCACTCTTGCTCTGCCCGCGAAGTCTCCATTCTCTCTCGATCTCCATCCTTGGTCTCCAATCTCTCTCGCTCTCCTTCATTGGTCTCCAAACTCTCTCGCTCTCCTTCGTTGGTCTCCAAACTCTCTCGATCTCCACCCTTGCTCTCCAAACTCTCTCGTTCTCCTCGCCGCGCCGTTACTACGCGAATTCGCCGCGTATCTGGTAAGCGGCCGGCCATCTGCTGCTGGTTCTATTTGTGGGGAGTTATTCAACTCCTCACATTCCCCCCTTACTTCGGGAAACATTTAAGACTGGTTCCTACTCTCCGGCGTTTCCTTGCTCATCCTAGCCTTTGAGTCCTTGTGATTGCCGCGGCGCTCCCTCGTTGCTCCCTCGATGCTCCCTCGACGCTCTTAACTCCCTTGAGTTTCTACAGCGGGGGTCATCCTCCTCGTAGCAACTTTAAATCTCCCGCGACGATATTTCCTGTGTTCCCACTGGGACATCGATACTCCTGGGCTATCGATCCCCAGCTCGCTGCTCATTGCTACGTCTCACTCCTTTCCATGTTTCCTCCGCCTGGTCACACCGTTCGTGCGTGATCGATATTTATTCGCATATCGATACCGACGGTGCGGCGTTGCCACCTGCTCGTTTGCGATATTTCCACCTTGGCCGATATTTCCATTGTCGTGTGCCCATCGATCGCACTATCGTCCAGTGCCAATCGATCGCCTATCGAGGCGCCCCCTTCCCTGGCTCGTGGTGTTTTTGCAAATTTTCATGGGTAAGTTCCTTTTACATTTCCTCTACTCCTTCTCATCTTATCCTTCTCTCTCCTTTCGTCCTCTCTCGCCCTTCACTCGTCCTCTATCGGCTGCATCGGACTCCATATTGGCAGCTCTCGAGAGCGGGTGCGGAGAGGACTTCGCATTCACTTTGCAACCGGGACAGCAGGTAAGTAATTGACGTTCATTTCTTCTTCCTGGACTAAGACCATTTGACTTACAGGTTGCTGGAGTGGCCCATGCATGCCCCGTTCTTCTTCCAGCCACCCCAATCAAACTCTTGGCCCCGTACCCCTTCTCTTGTTGCTTGGGAAAAACCTTGTGTTGTTTTTTGTGATTTTTTTTTTCGTTTATTTATTGCGTGAAAACCCGGATGCCCGCGACTCCGGTGTCGCCGGTGTTGGCGGGCCCGTGCTTGGTGTCGGCGGGACCCACGCATCCTGTCGGCTCCTCGTCCGGGGGTCCCGAGGGTTCAACTTGGGTGCCCCCTCCTCCCATATCCTGGGAACCTCCTTCGTCGGTCCTGTCGCGGGCCCCTCGGGCCACGTCCATGTCACCGTCTGCTGCCGCCACCGCATGCCCTTTTTCTTAAAGTGTAGAAAGCATCCAATAAAATGCTATCAGTGTGTCATGCATAGTCAAGGACGAGCCGGAGCACAAAACGCACAATGAACTCATCGCTGGGGCTCTGGTTTTTCGGATGGGATCGGGATAATAAGGGGGGCTGGAAGTGTTGGAGCGCACAAGTTGCCATTATGGCCATGATTTCCACTCCGTCTTGAAGCAGACCGCTTCTCTCGGTTGGCAGACAGCTATATCTGGGTTTTTCTTGGAGTCACTCGCTATGTTCGTGCTTACAAAGGTGAGAGGTGTCAGCGAAAATCGCATAAAGGGAAGGCAAATTGGAGCCTTTGTTGCTGCTGCTGTTGTTATTGTTCCATCATCCTGTTGAGCGCAGGACAGCAACAGGAGGCTGCCATTTGTATACAATTTTGGAACTTGCCTCTATCTTAGCCTCGGCCGCTTGTTCGACTCTTGAAATTTTGATGCGGTGCATAAATTATTCGTATAAAGTGCCCTCGCAAATCGAATAAATTAAAGCCAATTTAAAAGGGGCAAGAGCGACAGCCACTTAAGAGGATGACACTTGCTGAGGAGCGTCCAGCTGCACACTGTGAGAAGCGAAGAGAGAGGCTGTGTGCAAAGCCAATTGCCCGCTCTTGGGCTTAAATGAAGAGGGTTGCGTCAAGGGCATGGAAATTACCTTTTAATTTAAAGGGCACATAAAACTATTAAGTTTGGCTTCCTTTAGGTACTAAAAATCTCTTTTCTGTCAACGGTACACCAAAAAAATAGTCATCAAAAAGCAACTATTGTTACATAAATTTTACACTATTGAGTATCGATTTGGCGTCCATAGAATGAGTATTAAATTAATACTTTCCAAAGTATATACTTTAACCACCTTTCTATATTAAAGAGTTTTGAATTTGGATTTGAGGTATTATTTTTAAACCAATTACATACAATCAAAGTTTACATTTAATACTTTGGAAAGTATTAATTGAATACTCAGTCTGAATTGAAAGAATAGTCTTTATATTATTGAGTGTTGAATCTACACCTTAAATCTTTGGTATACTCTTAGCACAACAGGTATGTAATCGTAACAACTTTCGACAACTTTGTTTTGTTGAACTGAAATCACATGAATAGCATTATCATTCAAAGGCATGAGTAGCTTGTAACTACCCTTCAGTTGAAAAAAAAAAGTTTCACTTGTGAATCACCTTGGGAATCACCTGGGACATGTCCTCGTGCACAAGTGAAGAACAAGTGACGCTCCATATAGAAAATTGTATGGGATGTCCGCATTTTCACAAGTGAAAATTCAAATGAAAATTTTTCGAAGTCCTACGGGATTTCACTTGTTCCTTATACTCATTTTTCGTATGGCCTGTCACGTGCCGGCGACACGTCCCAAGTGAATCACTTGGGAAAATCAGAATTTTTCCTTGAGTTTTCACTTGTGAAATCACTTGCAAGGGACACGTCCCAAGTGAATCACTTGGGAAAATCAGAATTTTTCCTTGAGTTTTCACTTGTGAAATCACTTGCAAGGGACACGTCCCAAGTGAATCACTTGGGAAAATCAGAATTTTTCCTTGAGTTTTCAATTATAAAAATATAGAATTTAAAATACATACATATTTAATTTCATTTTAATTCATTTTAATTATATGGTATTATTTAGATTTTCAAAAATTGTACAATTATTGTTTCTGTTTTTTTTGCTTCGTAAGCTTATTTTAAACGTTAGTCATCGCCGTCCTTAAACCTTTGTCCGGGTCCTCTGAATCCTTTGCCAACGCTCCTGAAAAAACATATGTTTAAAAAATGCGTTTTATTTGTTTAATTGTATATTTACCTTTTATAGCTGTGTTTAACCCTTTGCAGGATTTTTATTGGATCAAAGCATTTCGTCATCCACTTTCGGCTAACGGAACCCATTGAATACCTTTAAAATTTACGTACTTTAAACTAAGATCAATGCACAACATCTAAAACTTAACTTACCTGACTTTATTATATTAACTTAAAGAGACGACTAAAGTAACTCTGCTGCGCACAATTAACATGGATGCTTCCCTTTCAATCACTCAAACAGAATGCACCAAGTCTTCTCACCCCTTTACTTGATTTCTTTTGTTTTCTCTTCGCTGTTGGCGCGTGCCACTGCACTTATACCCTTTCTAAGGCGAAATATATCCGACTATATAATTTGTACTTCTTAAGTAAGAAATACAATACGAATTTTTTAAAAAGGTTAATACTAATACTACTAATGTTTTAAATATTGAAATCAATTTTAACGGACTAATTTTCTATAATTACACTAAAAAAATATATTGTAATAAAAATGTATAATAAGTAAACATAACATTATAAGTAAATCCAAATTACTTAATTTTACTATAATCAAATAATTTACTTTTATAAAACAATATAAGTTGTATATTTTCGATACACAATAATGCTCCTAAAATATTAAAGCATTCACATGTCGCTGCTCCACGAAAATTTTTCCGCCGAAATATTAGTCGCTAGCCGAACATAACGGAGAGACGCAAAAAAAAATAACGGACCGGCCGAAATTTGTCTCTGCGAGCACGGAGTGCAGACATTATTATAAGACAAGAAAGAGAGGGAAATATCCGAGTATCTGCCTCTCTTTGTTGCACGATCGTTTTCGTGGGCAGTCTTCTACGCTGCGCCGACTGCTCTGCTGACGTCAACAGCGGCACAGCGTTTTAGGCCATTTGCACTTATAAAGAGGACATCGTATTATGCGTATATTAACTATTTAAGCCGACCATCTGCAATTTATATAAAGATTTCGGAATATCCCTTTAAGTTTGTTAGCCGACAACCAATCAAACGTTCTTCCACATATTATTCCCAAAAAAATTACCCCAGAAGTCCGTTTTCAGGCAAACCGAATCTGGGGTAAATTTAATTATTCCTGAAACACCTGGCATCTGAAAAGCCCCCACGTGAGACTGCAAAAACTTGTCTGACTGCAGTTTGAATAATTGCCAATTTTATACATTTTGAAACTTTTGTTTTGTCCGACAGCCAAGAAATTGAAAAGGACAAAATGTTACAATTGTTGTTACATTTTCAGCAACACCTTTCCAGCGAGTAAAACAAAAACATGCCCAGGAGGCAATAAATTATACAACTATCCAAAAAAAAATGGCAAAATAGATTGATGACGGTATACGGACGAGTGCGGAACAAAATGGCAGAGCGGATGATGAATGAGCCCGTGACCCATAAGCACATAATTCCCGTTATTTGTTCTGTCGCAGTGTGTTAACTTCGCAGGTGAAAACCGGCTGTCAGCCATTGCGAAATGTTGTTTACCATAAGCGTCAGAACGGCCACATTGCTCAAAATTGTAGTAAGGATAAGGATAAGAAGTAAACACATATGTCTACACAGTGACAACGATTATTAATTGAATAAGTGGGGTAGTGTAGGGTGTAGTAAAAAACGATTCGTTTTTTTAATGTCACTTTTCCGAAAATTAATATTTTTCAAACGTTTAAGAGCAGAAAGTTACTGACATCTATTGAGCATATTCCAGTTCGATGGTAAAATTCAGCACTTGGCCTAATCCTAAATTTGTTTTCACTTTTACAAGTTACAGGGTAAGGTGACGAACTGATAAATACACACTAAAACTCCATGCAAATGTAAAAATTATTTATTTTATCTTTAAGAGAAGGTTAAAATGCTTATAATGGAGAACAAATTGAATTCTGGGTTTAAATTGATAAAATGAAATTGATCAATTTCTAGTTCAGAAAAATCTACGACAAATAATTAATTTTTTAGTAATCGACTGTAATACCAAAAAATACCAAAAAGAAGTTAAATCTCATACCCTACAAAATTTTGTCACCATACCCTATTAGGAACTGTTGGAAATATAATTGTGTCACTTTCAACCATTGCTACAGATCTTATTTATACTTGTATATATTAATCTGACTTGGTTTTCCACCAATCTTTACTCTGGCACTGCTGAAACACATAAATCGGTTTTATAATTCTTACTTCACCTTTTAATTCAAAATTATCTTACGAACCACTTATTAATATTATTGTAAATACATTGTTGGCACGATAAAAGAAATCTACTACAATTATTTTCATTTTTGCCGTGACGTCACTTATGAGATTTGACGAGTTCATAACCTTACCCTACACTTTCCTCCTCAAAGTTCCTTTTTAAGTTCTACTGTTACACCCTAAATTGATTGTATTGCTATTGTATCAAGCGCGATATCAAAGACTTTGAGTACTGGATAAATTATGCTAGTAAATCGGTAGGGAAAGTAAGCATCAGCATTTCACCCGCGTGTGTACGTATACTGCCACATCGCAGATCCTTTGTTTCAATTTTACTTCAACCCCACAAAATCAAAAAAGTTTGCCAACTAAAAAAAAGCACGTACACGGCTTGCGTTACTTTCTCCCGGATAAAGAAGAAAAAAACTTTCCGAGATGTTGCGCGTACCTTCTGTAGTAGCAGCAACAAAAACAAACAGGTAAGGGAAAATAAGCAAACCCTATACATACTGTAACGAACTGATTTTGTGTGTCTGCTCGCTACGAGATTCGTGCGGCTAGCTCAGAAGATTGTGCGTTCGTCCCACCAAATTTATATGACGTGATTGCCCGTAGATCAGTGAGAAAACAAAGTGTTCAAATGGTAACAGTGGGATTTATTCTCGTGGTATTAGTACAGCGGGTGTGTGGCTGGGCTGGCTTCGGTATCTCTTGCCTCTGGTTCCGCCGGCTGCTGGCGCTCCTCTTTCTGGCTCCTCGACGCGTTGACTCGTCCTCCTCTGGATCCTGGGTCTCGGGACGCTCGACGCGTTGCCTCGGGGTCGCTTGTTGCGCCTTAGACCCGCAGAGAGTTCGGCCTTGTGGGCTTAGGGAAGCGTCACCGTTCTCAGACTAGGGTGAACAAGCCTTGCTCTCCAGGCTGACGCCTTTCGAGGCAATACCTGTCCCTTGCTCTGTCCCGGACGGTCCCGCTAGGTTCTTGCTCAGTTCGCGCTGACAGTCAAGGCTGCCGCCCGGAGGCTGTCTAGCGGTTCACTTCGCTTTACGCCTAGAGCAGACGAACGTTCCAACCGGCTTCACCCTAATGCGTGACGTCCGCGACGCTCCTGCGCTCCCCAATGAGCTCCGCGCGGCGATGGTAACGTGGCTGCCGGAAATGTCTGCTGGCGTCGCTGTCGATGTCCTCTGCGCTGTCTTCTGACCAGTATCTCGTTGTTCTGGCGCTCGGGGAGCTGGGCGGTCGCTGCTCGGGAACTTCGCCGGTAATCGCAGGGCTCTCCAGGCTGCCGCCTCTTGAAACCGCAAATCGATCTACCGCTCGTCCGTCACGCCAGGTCCTGCTTGGTCGGGCAAGGTACGCTGGGTCGCAGACAACTTTCCTCCCCAAGCTGACGGCTCTTCGTCGTAGGACTCTTTTGCTTGTCTCTGACAGACCCGCCGGGCGACTCGCCAGGGTGTGGTCGTGACAAAGTTAGAAAACAAACGCCTTGACTTAGCCGCGTGATGCCCTTCAGAACTCAGCAACCTGTGTCTCAATTCGGAGATTCCTGATGTCCTAATCCCGAACGTCTCGACGTGGCGATCTTGCTCCTTGTATGCTTCCCACGGCGCTGCTTCTGACGACTCGCTTGGTTGTAGCTCCCTCGTAGATTATTTGCTTGACTGACTGTTTATTTGGTACTTTAATTGATTTTGAAGGTTTGACTCCTCGTGATCGACTGATCCAGCTGCCAGCGCTCTGCGGCCTTATATAGGGCCTCCAAGCACCGTTATTTCCCTTTTGCGCACGGCACGCTGGATCTCTCCACTCTGGGTCCAAAGTCCGTGCCTCCTGGATGACCCACTTCTCCTTCACGTACCGCTTTCAATCGATGCTCCGCCCACTGCTGCAGTCCCGCTGATTCCCGGGCCGCTTGTGGCACGCCTGTGTGCCGCTCCACTGCCGAGATGTGGCACTTCCTCTCCCGGTCCAAAGTTCACGGGAGAGTCCAAAGTCCGGTGGAGTTCCGTTATCCCCTTTTGCATACGGCACTCTTGCTCTGCCCGCGAAGTCTCCATTCTCTCTCGATCTCCATCCTTGGTCTCCAATCTCTCTCGCTCTCCTTCATTGGTCTCCAAACTCTCTCGCTCTCCTTCGTTGGTCTCCAAACTCTCTCGATTTCCACCCTTGCTCTCCAAACTCTCTCGTTCTCCTCGCCGCGCCGTTACTACGCGAATTCGCCGCGTATCTGGTAAGCGGCCGGCCATCTGCTGCTGGTTCTATTTGTGGGGAGTTATTCAACTCCTCACATTCCCCCCTTACTTCGGGAAACATTTAAGACTGGTTCCTACTCTCCGGCGTTTCCTTGCTCATCCTAGCCTTTGAGTCCTTGTGATTGCCGCGGCGCTCCCTCGTTGCTCCCTCGATGCTCCCTCGACGCTCTTAACTCCCTTGAGTTTCTACAGCGGGGGTCATCCTCCTCGTAGCAACTTTAAATCTCCCGCGACGATATTTCCTGTGTTCCCACTGGGACATCGATACTCCTGGGCTATCGATCCCCAGCTCGCTGCTCATTGCTGCGTCTCACTCCTTTCCATGTTTCCTCCGCCTGGTCACACCGTTCGTGCGTGATCGATATTTATTCGCATATCGAAACCGACGGTGCGGCGTTGCCACCTGCTCGTTTGCGATATTTCCACCTTGGCCGATATTTCCATTGTCGTGTGCCCATCGATCGCACTATCGTCCAGTGCCAATCGATCGCCTATCGAGGCGCCCCCTTCCCTGGCTCGTGGTGATTTTGCAAATTTTCATGGGTAAGTTCCTTTTACATTTCCTCTACTCCTTCTCATCTTATCCTTCTCTCTCCTTTCGTCCTCTCTCGCCCTTCACTCGTCCTCTATCGGCTGCATCGGACTCCATATTGGCAGCTCTCGAGAGCGGGTGCGGAGAGGACTTCGCATTCACTTTGCAACCGGGACAGCAGGTAAGTAATTGACGTTAATTTCTTCTTCCTGGACTAAGACCATTTGACTTACAGGTTGCTGGAGTGGCCCATGCATGCCCCGTTCTTCTTCCAGCCACCCCAATCAAACTCTTGGCCCCGTACCCCTTCTCTTGTTGCTTGGGAAAAACCTTGTGTTGTTTTTTGTGATTTTTTTTTTCGTTTATTTATTGCGTGAAAACCCGGATGCCCGCGACTCCGGTGTCGCCGGTGTTGGCGGGCCCGTGCTTGGTGTCGGCGGGACCCACGCATCCTGTCGGCTCCTCGTCCGGGGGTCCCGAGGGTTCAACTTGGGTGCCCCCTCCTCCCATATCCTGGGAACCTCCTTCGTCGGTCCTGTCGCGGGCCCCTCGGGCCACGTCCATGTCACCGTCTGCTGCCGCCACCGCATGCCCTCGGCCTCGAACGCCCGTGTGCTGTGGCTCACGTGCGCCGCCGGCACCTCCGTCCGCACCACCGACGGCTCCTCCGCCCTTGCCTGGTGGACGTCCTCCTCCTGCGGTTGCGGCATCGGCTGCGCGGTCGACTCCTCGCTCGGCGTCTGCTCCTCCGGTCGTCGTGGCTCGTGTATCGCGGCGTGGGTGGCCGGGCCGGCCTCCACGGCGGCGTGGCCAACGGTGCTCCATCGTCGCCGTCTCGAGCGCCGTCCGTGAGCCACTCCCCCTCGTAGCGGGGAGTGGGTGGCACCTCGGGTAACCACCGCGGAGGGGATGGCGCGCGTGGTTCGTACTCGTCCTCGTCCCTCGGACTGGGTTCCTCGGCCGCGTATCTGGGGGTGAGTGGCACCTCCCACGCGTCCTCCACCGGTGCCTCCCACAGACGTCGCTCTTCTTCCTCCGCCTCTCGCAAGCGGGCATGCCACCGCGCCGCCTGCCATCTCGCCTCCTCCTCCGTCGACCGTTGCTGCTCCTCGTCCGACGGCTCCCGGTCTCGGAACCGCTTCTGAGACTCCTCGGTGGCCCGACAAACCGCCTCCGAGTGGCTCCTCGGGAGTTCCTCTCCTCCGACGTCCGTCGTCCCGCGCGGTATCCGACCGCCCGCCGCCGCCTTCCGGAGTCGCCACTCTCTCTCCTCGACGGCGGGATCGCCGATCACCTCCACGTCGCTGTCGGAGCTCACCGCGGGTTCCGGTGCGGAGTCCTCGTCTCGGGTCCGCTCCAGGCCCCGCCGCGGAGCTCGGGTAGGCCGGGTCTCCGACCATCCTTGCCCAGTGCGAGGTTCCTGGAGGGCCGCCATCCTCCTGCGTGCTTCGGCTCTGGTGACGCGTGTGCTCATGATGGTGTTCTGAATTTTAGTGCTCGACCGTCGCCAGGCTCCCCATACATGAAACCTCGGTTGCGCGCCTTCCTTTTGCCCGATACCGTTATGTCCTTTCTTTGGGGCGCTCGCTCTCTTACGGTACAGCTCTCTTTGCTGTACCGTCTTCCCCCTTTCTTCGTAAACCACATGTTGTATTCCCTCAGATCACCGTGGCACTCTGGATGCTGCGGTGCGTTGTACCTCCCGGTTCCGTAATTAACTTGATCACCTTTGGTGAGTATTCTTGGAAGTTGTCCTTGGGCCTACACCTTGCTTCGGGGCGTTCCTGGTTGGTATCCTTGGTGTCCTTGGGTTATTATTGGGGTATCCTTGAGGTGTCTTTCGAGTCCTATTGGGGTATCCTTAGGTATCCTTGGGGTATCGTTGGGCTATCCCTAGGGTATCCTTCGGGTGTCCTTTGGGTACACTTAGAGGTATTGTTGGGGCGTCCTTCAGGTATAGTTTGGGAACACTTAGGGTATCCTTCGGGTATAGTTTGGGCACACTTAGGGTATCCTTCGGGTGTCCTTTGGGTATCCTTTGGGCACACTTAGGGCATCCTTCGGGTGTCCTTTGGGTATCCTTCGGGTATAGTTTGGGCACACTTAGGGTATCCTTCGGGTGTCCTTTGGGTATCCTTTAGAGGTGTTGTTGGGGTGTCCTTCGGGTATATTTCGGGCACACTTAGGGTATCCTTCGGGTGTCCTTGGGGTACGTGATATGCTTTCGCTACTATTTTTGTCGACCTTGTCCGTTTCCTCCCCGCTTGGCCTAAACCCGGATGACTCTGGCAACTGCCCGACGCTGAATCCTGTTGCCATCGCGGGTGGATCCCTATATGTTACCCGTATCCTTATGATGTTTTGTAAGTGTCCCTTCTGCCTGGCGTAAACGCGGGTGACTCTGGCCACTGCCCGACGCTGAATCCTGATGCCTTGCGGTTGGATCCCTACATGTTACCCGTATCCTTGTGCCGTTTTGTAAGTGTCCCTCCCGCCTGGCGTGATCGCGGATGACTCCGCCTTCCGGAGTCGCCACTCTCTCTCCTCGACGGCGGGATCGCCGATCACCTCCACGTCGCTGTCGGAGCTCACCGCGGGTTCCGGTGCGGAGTCCTCGTCTCGGGTCCGCTCCAGGGCCCGCCGCGGAGCTCGGGTAGGCCGGGTCTCCGACCATCCTTGCCCCGTGCGAGGTTCCTGGAGGGCCGCCATCCTCCTGCGTGCTTCGGCTCTGGTGACGCGTGTGCTCATGATGGTGTTCTGAATTTTAGTGCTCGACCGTCGCCAGGCTCCCCATACATGAAACCTCGGTTGCGCGCCTTCCTTTTGCCCGATACCGTTATGTCCTTTCTTTGGGGCGCTCGCTCTCTTACGGTACAGCTCTCTTTGCTGTACCGTCTTCCCCCTTTCTTCGTAAACCACATGTTGTATTCCCTCAGATCACCGTGGCACTCTGGATGCTGCGGTGCGTTGTACCTCCCGGTTCCGTAATTAACTTGATCACCTTTGGTGAGTATTCTTGGAAGTTGTCCTTGGGCCTACACCTTGCTTCGGGGCGTTCCTGGTTGGTATCCTTGGTGTCCTTGGGTTATTATTGGGGTATCCTTGAGGTGTCTTTCGAGTCCTATTGGGGTATCCTTAGGTATCCTTGGGGTATCGTTGGGCTATCCCTAGGGTATCCTTCGGGTGTCCTTTGGGTACACTTAGAGGTATTGTTGGGGCGTCCTTCGGGTATAGTTTGGGAACACTTAGGGTATCCTTCGGGTATAGTTTGGGCACACTTAGGGTATCCTTCGGGTGTCCTTTGGGTATCCTTTGGGCACACTTAGGGCATCCTTCGGGTGTCCTTTGGGTATCCTTCGGGTATAGTTTGGGCACACTTAGGGTATCCTTCGGGTGTCCTTTGGGTATCCTTTAGAGGTGTTGTTGGGGTGTCCTTCGGGTATATTTCGGGCACACTTAGGGTATCCTTCGGGTGTCCTTGGGGTACGTGATATGCTTTCGCTACTATTTTTGTCGACCTTGTCCGTTTCCTCCCCGCTTGGCCTAAACCCGGATGACTCTGGCAACTGCCCGACGCTGAATCCTGTTGCCATCGCGGGTGGATCCCTATATGTTACCCGTATCCTTATGATGTTTTGTAAGTGTCCCTCCTGCCTGGCGTAAACGCGGGTGACTCTGGCCACTGCCCGACGCTGAATCCTGATGCCTTGCGGTTGGATCCCTACATGTTACCCGTATCCTTGTGCCGTTTTGTAAGTGTCCCTCCCGCCTGGCGTGATCGCGGATGACTCCGCCTTCCGGAGTCGCCACTCTCTCTCCTCGACGGCGGGATCGCCGATCACCTCCACGTCGCTGTCGGAGCTCACCGCGGGTTCCGGTGCGGAGTCCTCGTCTCGGGTCCGCTCCAGGGCCCGCCGCGGAGCTCGGGTAGGCCGGGTCTCCGACCATCCTTGCCCCGTGCGAGGTTCCTGGAGGGCCGCCATCCTCCTGCGTGCTTCGGCTCTGGTGACGCGTGTGCTCATGATGGTGTTCTGAATTTTAGTGCTCGACCGTCGCCAGGCTCCCCATACATGAAACCTCGGTTGCGCGCCTTCCTTTTGCCCGATACCGTTATGTCCTTTCTTTGGGGCGCTCGCTCTCTTACGGTACAGCTCTCTTTGCTGTACCGTCTTCCCCCTTTCTTCGTAAACCACATGTTGTATTCCCTCAGATCACCGTGGCACTCTGGATGCTGCGGTGCGTTGTACCTCCCGGTTCCGTAATTAACTTGATCACCTTTGGTGAGTATTCTTGGAAGTTGTCCTTGGGCCTACACCTTGCTTCGGGGCGTTCCTGGTTGGTGTCCTTGGTGTCCTTGGGTTATTATTGGGGTATCCTTGAGGTGTCTTTCGAGTCCTATTGGGGTATCCTTAGGTATCCTTGGGGTATCGTTGGGCTATCCCTAGGGTATCCTTCGGGTGTCCTTTGGGTACACTTAGAGGTATTGTTGGGGCGTCCTTCGGGTATAGTTTGGGAACACTTAGGGTATCCTTCGGGTATAGTTTGGGCACACTTAGGGTATCCTTCGGGTGTCCTTTGGGTATCCTTTGGGCACACTTAGGGCATCCTTCGGGTGTCCTTTGGGTATCCTTCGGGTATAGTTTGGGCACACTTAGGGTATCCTTCGGGTGTCCTTTGGGTATCCTTTAGAGGTGTTGTTGGGGTGTCCTTCGGGTATATTTCGGGCACACTTAGGGTATCCTTCGGGTGTCCTTGGGGTACGTGATATGCTTTCGCTACTATTTTTGTCGACCTTGTCCGTTTCCTCCCCGCTTGGCCTAAACCCGGATGACTCTGGCAACTGCCCGACGCTGAATCCTGTTGCCATCGCGGGTGGATCCCTATATGTTACCCGTATCCTTATGATGTTTTGTAAGTGTCCCTCCTGCCTGGCGTAAACGCGGGTGACTCTGGCCACTGCCCGACGCTGAATCCTGATGCCTTGCGGTTGGATCCCTACATGTTACCCGTATCCTTGTGCCGTTTTGTAAGTGTCCCTCCCGCCTGGCGTGATCGCGGATGACTCCGCCTTCCGGAGTCGCCACTCTCTCTCCTCGACGGCGGGATCGCCGATCACCTCCACGTCGCTGTCGGAGCTCACCGCGGGTTCCGGTGCGGAGTCCTCGTCTCGGGTCCGCTCCAGGGCCCGCCGCGGAGCTCGGGTAGGCCGGGTCTCCGACCATCCTTGCCCCGTGCGAGGTTCCTGGAGGGCCGCCATCCTCCTGCGTGCTTCGGCTCTGGTGACGCGTGTGCTCATGATGGTGTTCTGAATTTTAGTGCTCGACCGTCGCCAGGCTCCCCATACATGAAACCTCGGTTGCGCGCCTTCCTTTTGCCCGATACCGTTATGTCCTTTCTTTGGGGCGCTCGCTCTCTTACGGTACAGCTCTCTTTGCTGTACCGTCTTCCCCCTTTCTTCGTAAACCACATGTTGTATTCCCTCAGATCACCGTGGCACTCTGGATGCTGCGGTGCGTTGTACCTCCCGGTTCCGTAATTAACTTGATCACCTTTGGTGAGTATTCTTGGAAGTTGTCCTTGGGCCTACACCTTGCTTCGGGGCGTTCCTGGTTGGTGTCCTTGGTGTCCTTGGGTTATTATTGGGGTATCCTTGAGGTGTCTTTCGAGTCCTATTGGGGTATCCTTAGGTATCCTTGGGGTATCGTTGGGCTATCCCTAGGGTATCCTTCGGGTGTCCTTTGGGTACACTTAGAGGTATTGTTGGGGCGTCCTTCGGGTATAGTTTGGGAACACTTAGGGTATCCTTCGGGTATAGTTTGGGCACACTTAGGGTATCCTTCGGGTGTCCTTTGGGTATCCTTTGGGCACACTTAGGGCATCCTTCGGGTGTCCTTTGGGTATCCTTCGGGTATAGTTTGGGCACACTTAGGGTATCCTTCGGGTGTCCTTTGGGTATCCTTTAGAGGTGTTGTTGGGGTGTCCTTCGGGTATATTTCGGGCACACTTAGGGTATCCTTCGGGTGTCCTTGGGGTACGTGATATGCTTTCGCTACTATTTTTGTCGACCTTGTCCGTTTCCTCCCCGCTTGGCCTAAACCCGGATGACTCTGGCAACTGCCCGACGCTGAATCCTGTTGCCATCGCGGGTGGATCCCTATATGTTACCCGTATCCTTATGATGTTTTGTAAGTGTCCCTCCTGCCTGGCGTAAACGCGGGTGACTCTGGCCACTGCCCGACGCTGAATCCTGATGCCTTGCGGTTGGATCCCTACATGTTACCCGTATCCTTGTGCCGTTTTGTAAGTGTCCCTCCCGCCTGGCGTGATCGCGGATGACTCTGGCAACTGCCCGACGCTGAATCCTGCTGCCTTGCGGTTGGATCCCTTATCTTTACTCGTGTCTTTGTGTCGTCCTCGTAAGTGTCCTTTCCGCCTGGCGTAATCTCGGATGACTCTGGCAACTGCCCGACGATGAATCCTGTTGCCTTGCGGTCGGGATCACCATCCATCCTTATCCACGTCCTTGTGCCCTATCCTTGTAATTGTCCTTTCTGCGTGGCGTGTGGATGACTCTCGCTTAGGCCTGACGCATAATCCTGTGGCCTCGCAGACTGGATCAATGTGAATTCCTTATCCACGTCCTTGTGACCTATCCTTGTAATTGTCCTTTCTGCGTGGCGTGTGGATGACTCTCGCTTAGGCCTGACGCATAATCCTGTGGCCTCGCAGACTGGATCAATGTGAATTCCTTATCCATGTCCTTGCGACCTATCCTTATGGTTGATCTTTCTGCGTGGCTTGTGGATGACTCTCGCTTAGGCCTGACGCATAATCCTGTAGCCTCGCAGTCTGGATCAACGTGAAATCCTTATCCATGTCCTTGTGCTACGCTGATTGTCCTTTCCGTGTGGCGTATTGATGACTCTCGCTTCGGCCTGACGCCTAATCCTGTCGCCTCGTACCTGACGTTTCTGCTGTCTGCTCGTTTTGTTGTTGCTTGAGCTCGCCAACGTGAACTGTCCTTTCTTTCTTCGACTGTGTGTGGCGAATTTTGCAGATCACTGGAGAGACGAAATCTACCACCTGGTAAGGGCCATCGTACCTCGGGGCTAGTTTTGCAGCGAATCCTTCAGCCGCTTTGGACAGGTGATGTTCTTTGGCCCACACTATATCGCCCACCGCTGGTGACCATTGTCTCCTTCTCAGATTGTAGTGTCTGGCTTGGTCCTGGGACGCCTTTTCCATATTTCGCCGCACGATCTCGAATACCTCTCTTAGTTTGTTGGCATTTTCCTCAGGGGTCTCCGTAGCTCGTCCAGTTTCTAGGGTTTCCTTATCGTATAGGCTGCTGGGTAGACGTGGTTCCCTTCCCTGGGAAAGAAACGCCGGTGTATGGCCGGTGGATTCCGATGTGCTCGTGTTCACTGCTAGCATAATCTCCGGCCACTTCTCGTCCCAGTTTCTCTGGTCCGGCCCTGCGAACTGCGCAATCATGGTCTTGACCGTTCTGTTTGCTTGTTCGGTTGGATTCTCTTGTGGTGTGTATGGCGCGGTGAATTGTTGACTGATACCCATCTCAGCCAGGAAATTTTTAAATATGCGGCTTGCAAACTGTACTCCATTGTCCGTTATGACCACCTTCGGGACCCCGTACCTTGCGATTATGCGCTCCCTAAACGCCTTCTTGAGCGACTCTGCCGTCGCACTGCGTAGGGGCACCAGTTCCGTCCATTTCGAAAACCTGTCTATCATGACCAGCAGCATTTGGTTCCCGTGCTTACATCTTGGTATGGGTCCAACGTTGGGCGCCAGATGTAACGAACTGATTTTGTGTGTCTGCTCGCTACGAGATTCGTGCGGCTAGCTCAGAAGATTGTGCGTTCGTCCCACCAAATTTATATGACGTGATTGCCCGTAGATCAGTAAGAAACCAAAGTGTTCAAATGGTAACAGTGGGATTTATTCTCGTGGTATTAGTACAGCGGGTGTGTGGCTGGGCTGGCTTCGGTATCTCTTGGCTCTGGTTCCGCCGGCTGCTGGCGCTCCTCTTTCTGGCTCCTCGACGCGTTGACTCGTCCTCCTCTGGATCCTGGGTCTCGGGACGCTCGTAGTGGCCGCCTCTGCTTGCTTGCCGACGCGTTGCCTCGGGGTCGCTTGTTGCGCCTTAGACCCGCAGAGAGTTCGGCCTTGTGGGCTTAGGGAAGCGTTACCGTTCTCAGACTAGGGTGAACAAGCCTTGCTCTCCAGGCTGACGCCTTTCGAGGCAATACCTGTCCCTTGCTCTGTCCCGGACGGTCCCGCTAGGTTCTTGCTCAGTTCGCGCTGACAGTCAAGGCTGCCGCCCGGAGGCTGTCTAGCGGTTCACTTCGCTTTACGCCTAGATCAGACGAACGTTCCACCCGGCTTCACCCTAATGCGTGACGTCCGCAACGCTCCTGCGCTCCCCAATGAGCTCCGCGCGGCGATGGTAACGTGGCTGCCGGAAATGTCTGCTGGCGTCGCTGTCGATGTCCTCTGCGCTGTCTTCTGACCAGTATCTCGTTGTTCTGGCGCTCGGGGAGCTGGGCGGTCGCTGGTACTCGCAGGGCTCTCCAGGCTGCCGCCTCTTGAAACCGCAAATCAATCTACCGCTCGTCCGTCACGCCAGGTCCTGCTTGGTCGGGCAAGGTACGCTGGGTCGCAGACAACTTTCCTCCCCAAGCTGACGGCTCTTCGTCGTAGGACTCTTTTGCTTGTCTCTGACAGACCCGCCGGGCGACTCGCCTGTGTCTAGATTCGGAGATTCCTGATGTCCTAATCCCGAACGTCTCGACGTGGCGATCTTGCTCCTTGTATGCTTCCCACGGCGCTGCTTCCGACGACTCGCTTGGTTGTAGCTCCCTCGTAGATTATTTGCTTGACTGACTGTTTATTTGGTACTTTAATTGATCTTGAAGGTTTGACTCCTCGTGATCGACTGATCCAGCTGCCAGCGCTCTGTGGCCTTATATAGGGCTTCCAAGCACCGTTATTTTCCTTATCTCTCCACTCTGGGTCCAAGGTCCGTGCCTCCTGGATGACCCACTTCTCCTTCACGTACCGCTTTCAATCGATGCTCCGCCCACTGCTGCAGTCCCGCTGATTCCCGGGCCGCTTGTGGCACGCCTGTGTGCCGCTCCACTGCCGAGATGTGGCACTTCCTCTCCCGGTCCAAAGTTCACGGGAGAGTCCAAAGTCCGGTGAAGTTCCGTTATCCCCTTTTGCATACGGCACTCTTGCTCTGCCCGCGAAGTCTCCATTCTCTCTCGATCTCCATCCTTGGTCTCCAATCTCTCTCGCTCTCCTTCATTGGTCTCCAAACTCTCTCGCTCTCCTTCGTTGGTCTCCAAACTCTCTCGATCTCCACCCTTGGTCTCCAAACTCTCTCGTTCTCCTCGCCGCGCCGTTACTACGCGAATTCGCCGCGTATCTGGTAAGCGGCCGGCCATCTGCTGCTGGTTCTATTTGTGGGGAGTTATTCAACTCCTCACAATACTAAAACATAAAAATAAAGAAAGTACCACGGAAGCTGCGGTAATCGAATTTAAATAAGTTTACTTTGTAAACAATTCTCGTTTCGCTTTCGCTTCCTCTCCCCTTTTTTCTTTACTGAAAGTCAAACATCAGGGATTCCGTTTCAGCTTTTTTCCCTGATAAACTAGCTTTACTTTCCCCAAAACAAAAATTTGTATCTTAAAATTTTTAAATATTTAACAAATTTTTAATTGGTATTAACTCAATTGAAGTATGGATAGGTATAATTAATTATATACTTTTATACTGAAAGAAAATGAAGTATATTTTGTCGTTTCGTTTTTTGTTATTTTGATAGTATCGAAGCTTATTTGAGGAATATTGCACTAAACGGGATAAGTAATGGCAACAAATATGTGTCAAATGTTATTTAAGGGATAAATGGATTTAAGGGCATACACAGAAAATTCTGACGTTCTCATCTGAGTTGAAAATGTTCTTAAAAATAGAACGACATTTTTAAGTTGAAAAATTTTTTTTTTGCTCGAATCAAGTTAAATTGGCGGTATTTAGGTACATTTTATATACAAACAAACTATTAGTTCAGTCCTTAGTGTATACTTATCAAAAATATGTTAAATAAACTCAATTAACCTTTTTTCTTCTAACCATTTCGTTTTTTAGTTCAGTCCTTAGTGTTTACTTATCAAAAAGATGTTAAATAAACTTAATTAACCTTTTCTCTTCTAACCATTTCGTTTTTGTATTGATACCAAAATGTACTCACACGGTTTTTAAGAACTTATGTTGTCGATTCAAGAACAATGTTCTCAATTCAAGAACAATGTTTTTGATAGTTTTCTATGTGTATGGACTCTTCGTCACTTTTCTCTTAAATCTACGGGAGGTACATTTTTGAGGCCATTATTAATACTGTTTAGTCTATTATTCTAAGAATTAAAAATTTTGTAACAATATTTGTTTTAAACAAGGAATAACGGTATAGTCGAGTACCTCGACTATCAGATACCCGTTACTCAAAAGGAAATGGAGATATGAAAGCAGCAAAGCGAGATTAAAATGCGTCACCTACCGGCGGTAGACAGATTTAAGCGTTATGGGCGTTAGAGTGGGCGTGGCAAATTTATTTTTGGATCAATCGATAGGTATTGACGACACCAATACATTTCAGTTAAAATTTTTTATCTAGCATGCAAATTGTGGGCGTCACAGGTTTTCGCGGTTTGTGGGCGTTTAAGTGGGCGTGGCAAACTTTTTTTTAGGTCAATCGATAGGTATTGATGAGAACAATACATTTCAGTTAAAATTTTCTATCTAGCATCAAAACTGTAGGAGTTACAGTTTTGGGCGGTTTGTGGGCGTTAGAGTGGGCGTGGCAGTCTACTGAAACAAACTTGCGCTGCGTAAGAAGCTCAGCAATCTGTACGCCAAATCTCAATAGCCTAGCTCTCATAGTTTCCGAGATCTCAGCGTTCATCCGGACAGACAGACGGACAGACGGACAGACGGACAGACGGACATGGCTAGATCGACTCGGCTAGTGATCCTGATCAAGAATATATATACTTTATGGGGTCGGAAACGCTTCCTTCTGCCTGTTACATACTTTCCGACGAATCTAATATACCCTTTTACTCTACGAGTAACGGGTATAAAAACTCGATTTAAAGAGATTTTAACTCAGAACTCAAATATTATGAAAAATTAGGAATAATGCCATGTATGGGAAATCAATTCAGATGTTTAGCTACTTTTAAACTACAGTTTCCGAAATCCTGTCAGCACTAAAAACGCGAAGGGCGGGCGAGTGTTGCAAAAATATTAGCTTTTGACAGTCAACGCCCACACACTCCCACCCTCGCAAGGGTTAGAGCGAGAGGGGAGGTCGAGGAAGAGAGAAGGCCTCTGATGTCCTGCCGCGCATATTAATCATTGTTGTTGGGCTGACACTTTAGCCAAGGCCGAAAGATCAACTGCACCAACAGCTGCGGCTTTTAATGACTGTTTCAAGGCCGCAATAACAATAACAGATGTTTCGAGTTAAGCTCTTTAAGTTTACAGAATTAAGAATTAAAAGTTCGTTTTTAATTAACAAATCAAAGGCAATTGTTGAAGGCAATATTTATTATATGTTCTGAAAAAATGTGGGCATAAAGTAAATTTAAAATGATTACATTTAATGAATTTCACTAAAAAATTTAAACTGAAATAATACTCGATATTTCAATATTATTTAAAGACTTTAGTACAACATGTTTGCTTTCATCGATTTTAAGAGCTGAGTAGCACTCTGTGGCAATAACCGCTCGACAAGGATTGAGCATAATAATGGAAATTGCCAAAATATTTATGTAAATCACTGAGAGTGCAATCAAACGAAACACGCCGTTGGCTGGGAAATCAACAATGGAAATGCATTTCCCATTGGGAAATCGAATTGACGGCAGGCCGAAAATGAGAGCCACAACCTTCGCGCCATAAATAATTAAAGTTGGGAAATTTGTGCACTGTAATAAGCAATTACGAGCAGTGAAGTGACACGACCAATTCGTTTTCGTGCGAAATACAGTTTTTAATTACTTTGTGCGTTTGTTTTTCATTTAATTTCATTTCATTTAATTTCCGCCACCAATTATTGAAACACATTTTGCCCATGCGACCCAGAATGCTAATGCACTGCTCTTTTCATTTGAAGGATTGTCGGATGCCCTGGCCAAGGGACTGCTCACCGATGACTTTGTAACCGGGGCCCGCATTTTGGCCCTGAATCTGACGAATGGAGCGGTGCAGTCGTACGTGTGGTGGGTCAAGGGGGCCCAGACGGAAACGCAGCGTTACCACGAGGAAGGGCTGCAGATTGGCAAGAAGCCCGCAGGCAGCTATCCCTGGTATGTGCTAAAAATCAGTGTTGCCGGAATGTTATATTGGAGTTACAAAGTGAAATCCTTTTTGAAAAACGTAAATTATAAATTTTATGTGAGTTTTGGATTAGTACAATAATATTCTTATATTCAAAGTATATCCTAAAAATTCAATACTGAAGTATTTTAAAATCTTTCTGCATACTTTTTAGGCACCAGGCTAATATACTAAGTTAATGTAAAAATTGTACTTATGCTCGAAAGATGGTAACATGCAATAACGCCTGGTTTCGCCTACGGGTGTAATCGCACTTTCTATAGTGCAATAACGCCAAGCCAAACTTAGGTCGGATAAGATTTTTTCTCAACGTTATAGTTATATTTTCTTTAAATTTATTACTGAATTTAGTAGATAGGTATATTGCTAAATCAAGGTTAACCATCGGATTAGAGTTCATGATAAGATGTATGTTAAAAAAGATTTGGCAGAACATCGCTTAGAATTGTAACAACTCTATATCGACCTTCTCTTGCCTCGCTTGAATTCATTTAAAATAATCTCCACAGGTTCGACGGCGAGACCTCGACACCCACGCTGCGTTCCCCAAAATTCGCCCCCAGTCCAAGGGCTGGTGGAGCATCGCAATCCCGCCGATTGGGCGCCACGGGCTAAGGGGTTTCATCAGCATCGACATCGACGTGTCCACGCTGCCGGTCAACCAGTGCGAGGCGGAGCCCTATCAATTCCGGAGTCGCCGCCAGAAAATGCAGCAGCTGCAGCAACAACATCGCCTCACGGCTCGGAGATCCCCGTTTTTGGGCGGCAGGATGGGGCTCATTGATGAGGGCACCATCAACGATCTGCAGGCGTTCCACAGCTCCCACAAGTGTCATCGCAACTCCATGGTGGTGAGTACATAGAAGCTCCATAAAGGGTCCAAGTAAATATGCCTAAGATACTTTTTATTTAGTGCATAAATATAAGTGGCTATACCTTAAATAGTATTTTATAATTTCATCATGGGTACTCCTAGTCATGGTATTGAGGTACTTAAACTCTTGTGCAAAAAAAACTTCTGATATCAAACAAAAACACCTCTTAACGAGGTAGAAAGTAGTGGCGAAAGTGCTCTTAACAAAAATTTCTGATATCAACAATTGTGACGAAAAATGATATTACATTCGATAAAATAAATAAACTATATTAAATTTATGATTTCGGCCCACAACAGTAAATATTATATTATATATATTACATTTTCTGCTGTATCTGATGTCCAGGTGCGTGTCCCTATTGTCCACGCCGGATGGCTGCACTTCTGGCTTTATGCTGGAAACTTTAAGAAATAAACGAAGCGATTTTAGAACGCGTCCGCACTCTCTGCTGTCACTCTGTACCATTAGCAGTTTAGCTACTATAAGCATTATAAATCTGGCTTTTATTTTTGATTTTCCGCTAAACTAGCGGGTTTTTCCAAAAGTCGTTGAACAAACGTTTTCTATTTCAAGCTACTTTATACACCCATAGGGTTTCCAAAACCCTAAAACTAAGATGGGATGCATACAAACCCACAAACAAAGGGACAAACATTTTTATTTTGGGAAGAAGAAAATCTTGTTTTTTGAATTACTTTTGAACGGAACATCGGATTTCAACAACCAGTGCGAGGCGGAGCGCTATCAATTCGGGAGTCGCCGCCAGAAAATGCAGCAGCTGCAGCAACAACATCGCCTCACGGCTCGGAGATCCCCGTTTTTGGGCGGCAGGATGGGGCTCATTGATGAGGGCACCATCAACGATCTGCAGGCGTTCCACAGCTCCCACAAGTGTCATCGCACCTCCATGGTGGTGAGTACATAGAAGCTCCATAAAGGGTCCAAGTAAATATGCATAGTGGTTATACCTTAAATAGTATTTTATAATTTCATCATGGGTACTCAGATATAAATATATTTTTATAAGAATAAAATTGTAATATATTTTATTGGTTCAAAGTTACAAATACGAAGCAGGCTTTAGTCCGAGTTACCCGTGCCTTTAGTTTTGTCTAGTTTATTCACTCAGATTCAGTAAAGAACGCAGCACACATTTTGTAATTCAAGGTAATTATTTGTTGTACAGTTTTTGAAAAATTTCAGAGCAAAGACTCATTTACTTTAGCCTTGTCGTGGCACTTTCTAACAGAAATATTGAATTCAGCCAACAAATATACAAACAGAAGATCAAGTGAGTTAATCAGAAGTGGCAATGAATAACGAAAATGGTGAACTGTCTGATGTAAAAACGCAGAAGAATCCAACCAAACAGCTCCGTAAACCCGTCAAACGTCTCAATGCTGAAATTCGCGGGGTGGTGACCCCTGAAAATTCACCCAAAAAGCTAGGTAACTCAGCGACTGCCCCTGCTGTGGAAAGTCGCCACAACATTAGCCGTCGAAGCAGTATATCATACAAGAATTTCTTAGGAAAATTCAGGAGATCCAACCCCGGAAGACTAACCGTTGAGGCCTCCTCTATTTGGCTCAAAATGAGCCTTCAGGAAAAGGAACAATTTCGAGCGGGCAGCACTGATCGACATAAAACGAGTCAAGGGAATAGTAAATCTGTAAATAATCCGGTTGCTGAGGAAGTGCCACCTTTAGGCAAATTCATAAAGACCAACTTCAAGAAACTACAGATAGCAATAAAAGGTGCTGGCTGAGTTTTAATTGCGTTTCTAAAGCTCTGAGTAAAGCAAAAAATTTATTTTCTTAAATATTAGTTTTCCAAATTGTTAGAAAAAGTGATAAAAATAAATTATGCTAGTGTCAAAACATCTTAAAATTCCAAATAGTTTTTAAGTTTAAGTTCGCCCTTGCTAAGGAGTTCACCTAAGATTAATTTTTATTTTTCTGGGTGCATGTTGCAACTGCAGTTGATTTGCAACTATTTAAGCCAAGTGCTTTTGCTTTCCCCCTGGCGGTGTGACTACCGCCAGCCGAGTGCGGAGACCCCGACAATAAGCGGCGGAAATCTGTTGACCACGCTGACTGGGATCAGCAGCTGGGCCAGGGGATCCTACCAGTGCCTGTGCCGGGCAGGATTCTACTCGCTGCGGTATCCGGACGGATTCAACGGCACCATCATGGAGATTGCCTGGCAGGAGCAGCAGGACAATATAAGCAATTACTACACGGAGGTCTTCAAGTGTTTGCCCTGCGCCCCCGGCTGTGACACGTGCACGGGTCCGGAGCCATGTCTGGCCAACTACCACTGGCCATTCAGGTTGGTATCCGTATCCGTGATGGTTTGCCAGTGATGGGAGAGATGATACAACCCTTACAAGGTTTATGGCAAGGAAAAGTAGCCAACAGTGCTAGAGAGGGTTTCCTTTCAGTTAGTAAATAAAGATGGAATGCTGTGCAGTTGGTTTTTTTAAAGAGGTTGTTTGTGGGGAAGACAACAAATATGCCACCCTTATATTTATAATTAATAACGCACGAATAGGTTATATTTAAATGTATAGCGTTTATTCGGAGCGGCAGACGGACCGTGAATGTGAAAAAAGCTTGGCTCCAAGATCTTCATATAGACATATGCAGGCTTACAAAGTAGTTGCTGAATAGATAAGCGACAGCTTTATGGGTATGAGAAAGAAGGCGAAAGATAAGCAGAGAGCGATGCAGGTGCCGTCGTACACCTATGCGCGCATGACTAGGCGCTGGCGATCTGCTCCGAACATACTCCCCCCGTTGGAGGAGGTAAGGTTCCAACTATCTCGGAATCGATGGGCAGAACGGCTAGCTTGGCGACGGCTCTCTTGATCAGACCCGTAGCTGTACGGACCATAGCTACTCTGATGACTCCGTCCCCGCCGGGTATGACTTCTTGGATGCACCCAAGCTGCCATCTCAAGGGTGGAACGTTGTCCTCCTTAAGCAAAACTATGCGTCCAACCTTGATGTTAGACGTTTCGACGCGCCACTTGCTCCTCTCTTGAAGTAGGGACAAATACTCGCTGCTCCACCTTTTCCAGAAATGTTGCTGCATCTGGGTAACCCGCTGCCATCTGCTGAGGCGGTCTTCGCGGAGATGAGAAATGCCAGGCTCAGGAAACTTAGTGTAGCTGGAACCCTTCAGGAAATGCGCCGGTGTTAGCACCTCAAGGCTTTCAGCATTTTCTGAAATTGGACAGAGTGGACGGGAGTTAAGGATGGCAGAAATCTCTTATGCAAGAGTTCTTAATTCATCGATGGCTAAGATGGATGCACCGACGACTCTGTAGAAGTGAAATTTAGCTGACTTCACAGCGGCCTCCCATAAACCACCGAAGTGCGGGGCACGCGGAGGGATGAACTTCCAATCGATCCCATCAGCTAAACAGACGGAAGATATTGATGCTGTGTGCTGCTCGCTCAAAAAGAGCTCTTTCAGCTCGGCAAGCTCTCTCTTTGCACCGACAAAGTTTGTAGCATTGTCGCTCCAAATGGTACGCGGACTGCCTCTAAGGCTGATGAATCTCCTCAGCGCTGCGATGAAAGAATCCGTCGTGAGATCCTGGACCACTTCCAAATGAGCAGCCTTCGTGGAAAAACAGACAAAGACGGCGATATAGCACTTGTGGGGTGCCTTATTTCTGGCCTCTGCTTTATGATAGAATGGCCCACAATAGTCCACTCCTGTGGTATGAAAAGCTGGATTAGGCTGCACTCTATTTGCTGGAAGGCTACCCATGACGTGCTCCCAAGTAACAGGCTTCATTCGGAAACATCGGACGCATTTGTTGATAACGCTGGCGACGAACTTGCGGCCTCCAATCGGCCAGTACCTTTGCCGTAATGCGGCAAGCAGCGCCTGCGATCCTCCATGCAAATATTTCTCATGATAATAAACGATGATCGCCTTGGTGACTGGATGATCCTTGGGCAACAGTATCGGATGCCTCGTGTCGTAGTCCAAGTTTGCGTTCTGAAGCCTTCCACCCACGCGAAGTAACCCATCGGAGCCGAGTATAGGTCTAAGCGAAACCAGCTTGCTTTTCTGTGGAAACGGCTTGCCCTGGCTAAGAGATCCATACTCCTTCGCCAAGTTAACCTGTTGGATGCTCCTCAGAAGAAGTACAGTTCCAGAGTTGATCTCCTCCACCAAAAGTCGACCTTTTAACGGCGCAGATTTGGCTCTGCAATTTGAAATGAATCGATAAATGTATGCAACTGTCTATGCAAACGGCACCAATTAGAGCCACAGAACGGCGCTCTGGAAGATCCTTTACTGAGTCTAGCAGGGACGGCCAATTTGACGAGCTTTGCAGAAGGAATGGAGGCCCGTTAGCCCAAAGGGAATGTTCCAACAATTCTCTTGGGGTACATCCTCGCGATACGACGTCTGCCGGGTTCAAGTTTGTAGGAACGTGATGCCAAGATATGTCTTTCGTCATCTCCTGAATTATCGCGATTCTGTTTGATACGAAAACGTTAAACTCCCTCGGAGGTTGCCGAATCCACGCCAACACAATGGACGAGTCCGACCAGCAATGAAAGGTGCAATCGAAATCTATGGCTTCCTTGGAGTTTACGATTAGCTCAGCCAATAAAAGCGCTGCGGAAAGTTCTAATCTTGGAATTGTTAAGGCCTTCAATGAAGCTACCCTTGACTTGGCACAGAGCAGATGGACTTTCGATTCTCCATTGGTCTCCGATCGCAAGTATAGACACGCTCCATAAGCTGACATGCTAGCATCGCAGAATCCATGCAACTCAACGGAAGCCCTTGGTTGCAGTACGAATCGCGGGAATTTTAAGTTCTGTACGACCGAGAACTGTGAGGTCAACTCCCCCCATGACGAAAGAATGGGCTCTGGCACTGCATCATCCCAATCCACGTTCGCACTCCATAGAGATTGCAGAAAAATCTTAGATTTTGTGATAATAGGAGTTATTAAACCGAGTGGATCATAGAATTTGGCAATCGTCGACAATGCAACCCGCTTAGTGGGTCGTTGATTGATTGGCAGTTGAGAAAAATGAAATAGGAGCTGATCAGAAGATGGATCCCAGACTAGTCCCAATGCCTTGGCGACATCCGATCCATCGTGAAATTTGATTAACTGCTCCTTGTCGCATTCAGACTCTCCCTTCAGGGCTGCTGACTCATTCGAACACCATTTGCGAATTGGAAAGTGGCCTCGCGACAGTAATTCCTTCACCTGACGACGAATTTCTCTCACCTCCTCAACTGAGTCCCCACCAGATATTAAATCATCCACATAGAAATCTCTACGAACAATTTTTGCTCCAATAGGAAATGATTCCTCCTCATCGTAAGAGAGTTGATGCATGGCCCTTATAGCCAAGAAGGCAGCTGGCTTGGTTCCGTAAGTCACCGTGTTCAATTTAAAAACACTCAATTCTTTCCTGGAGCTCTCTCTCCAAACGATGCACTGCAAGAAATCATCCGGGTACGAAACACGCACGCAACGGTACATCTTGCAGATATCTCCACAAAGGGCAACTTTAAAAAATCGAAAGCGAAGCAGTATATTGAAGATTTTTTGTTGAATTGTTGGTCCTGCCAGAAGTAAGTCGTTCAGAGAGCTACCAGAAGTTGTTTTAGCAGATCCACCAAAAACGACACGAAGCTTCGTACTCGTGCTTTCCTGCTTATGTACGCAATGATGGGGCAAAAAGAATTGTGTTTCTGGCGGTTCCTTAGTTACAAGAGACATGTGACCTAGGTCGATATACTCCCTCAAAAATGCTGAATACTGAGCTTTCAGGGCTGGGTTTCTATCTAATTTAGCTTCCAAACTCTTGAAACGACGACGAGCCAAGCAATAAGAATCACCTAAAGATTCGAATCCGGAAGTGGTCAAGAGACGAACAGAGTATTGGCCGTTTCCAAGTCGAATGCAATTTTCAGTAAAAAGTTGCTCACATCGCAAGTCTTCCGGCAATAAAGATGGCTTAGACGAAGTGAAGTCCTCAATTTCACAAAATCGCTTTACAATGGCGGAAAGTGTGTCATCGGAATAATCAGTTGGGTCCTTGATGCTGGCTTGTAAAACCGACTTATGAGTTGGCATGTTCGATGATAACCCTCCAGAGACTATCCAACCAAGCTTGGTGTTCTGAAGAGTTGGCAAAGCCCTATCCAAATGAATTTGTCCCATAGAAATTATTTCGAAAAACAACCCAGCGCCGAGTAAAAGGTCAATTCGTTGTGATTGATTGAAATTAGGGTCAGCGAGTGAAATGTTTTGCGGTATCCTCCACGATGTTGCATTTATATTGAAATAATCAGTAATACTGTGAGTCACAACCGCTGTGAATGCCGCTCGATAGCTTGCATCCCGTGATTGCACAAGAATATCGACAGTCTTATCAGAGATCATGGAAGATTCTCCTATCCCAGAAATCGACGTTTGCGATCTTCTGTGATTCAAGTTAAGTTGGCTGGCTAAGCGAGAGGTTATGAAGTTTAGCTGGGAGGCCGAATCTAAAATTGCTCGGCAAGGCATAAATGCTCCAATTCTATTTCTGACGTAGATAATAGCAGTTGGAAGCAACACGTAGTCGATCGGCAAAATATTTAAGGCTTTGGGTGGAGGGCTTGGTAAATGATGATCAGGATGCGATGATGTATGCGAACATGATACTAATGCTGATGAAGTAGATGGTAATGGCTGAGAGCTCGAGGATGGATCGCATGATGGAGATAAAAATGAGGTTGATGTTGCGGATGGGTCATGGTTCATGTGTAATAATGAATGATGCTTCATGCGACAATACTTGCAGTGAGTCGACTTGCATTGCTGCAAACTATGCCCCTTGCGCAAACAGTTGAGGCAAAGGTGCAACTTCTTTGCTTCTCTATATCGAAGATTCGGACTCAAATTTAAAAATCGAGGACACTTTGGCAAATAATGATCCCGTGCATCGCAAAATAAGCATGTCAAATGATTTGAGTTAGTAGCAGATGCAATAAGTGTATTTTGGTTATATTTGTGCAAGTTTTTTCCCACCTGCTGGCCTGGTGTTTGAGTTACCAAGGCTTGATTCAAGTTTTCCATCATCCTGCACCTCTTTTCCAAAAACGAGTCCATAGCATCCCAGGTAGACAGCTCAGTGATTGACAAATCCTCTTCCCATTTTTCCCGCGTCCTCTGATCCAGTTTCCGAGTGACGATGTGAATTAAAAGTCCATCCAAAATTTGTTGCGTATTGGCCAGGGTTCGAATTGCTCGCAGATGCGAATTCATGCAATCGCTCAGCTCCCGAAGACCCTTCGAAGATCCCTTCTCGACACCCTTTAAACCGAATATTGCCTGAACATGTGCCTGAAAGTGTAAAACTTTATTATCAAATCGATTAACCAGCAAATTCATAGCTTTTTTAAAATTAGCATTCGAGGGTTCGAGCGATCGTATGGTTTCCAGAGCCACGCCGCCCAAACTCGAACGCAAATATTGTAATTTTTCAATGTCGCTTAGCTCATCATCATTTCCGATGACCGTAGTGAAAGTCGCAAGAAAATCCGGCCACTCAGAGTAGGATCCATGAAAACGAGCAATTTCCAATTTTGGCAACCGAGGCTTTCTAGATCGAAAAGAAAGATCCGCATTATTAGTGATGTCAATAGATGTTGAATTTGCAGCGGTTGAAGCCGGCAATTGTGACTTGCGATGAGCCGCCAAGCCTCGGCTTAGTTTCGCCTTCACATCCATGAAGACTTCAGCAAATTCAATCCGATGGTCGCTCGAGATCTCTGCAAAGTCCAGTCTTTCCAACGATGTCTGCGCAGAATCAAATGCCTGGTTTAAGGAATTGATCAGATTCGTCAAACTGATTAACCGCATCAGCGTTTAAATAGCATTTCATCGAGCTCATTTGCCGCAAAATAGATTGGGCTTTGACTCGGTAGTAGTCGACGTCACTTGTGGATTCATTTTGAGCCCGAACCGAGTTTACCGTATCAGACATTTTTCAATCACGAGAAAGAAAAAAATGAAATGAAAATGAAGTAAAGTAAAATGTCCGACCGCGTTAGAGGCACAAAACACCGTATACCCTTTACCGCGAAAACGTGAAGGTTAACAAGCGTCGCCGAGATGCAACGGAACCTTTAACTTTGTTGTTGATGCTCTTGCCGATAAATTGCCTGCCTAGCAACAGCGGATTATGTAACTGGCAAACGAATGTATGTATGGCTATATGTACATGTATATATGTAATATGCGCTATTAACAAAGATTAAATGCGATTCACTTTGTTAAGAATTATTTGCACAACACAAATTTGGTGCTTTTTCACAGCGCAAAATGTACAAAAAATCCAACGGCCGGCTGTGCACTTTTATATGCACATATGTATGTATGTTCGTCTGTTTGTGACCGAATGCACGATAACGACAGCGAAACAAAGCGTTTGTTTAAACTATATTAAACAATCGCGAAACCGAGTTGCAGACTCCGATTAAAACTGCTATCACGTCGGGGTCACCAAATGTTTGTGGGGAAGACAACAAATATGCCACCCTTATATTTATAATTAATAACGCACGAATAGGTTATATTAAAATGTATAGCGTTTATTCGGAGCGGCAGACGGACTGTGAATGTGAAAAAAGCTTGGCTCCAAGATCTTCATATAGACATATGCAGGCTTACAAAGTAGTTGCTGAATAGATAAGCGACAGCTTTATGGGTATAAGAAAGAAGGCGAAAGATAAGCAGAGAGCGATGCAGGTGCCGTCGTACACCTATGCGCGCATGACTAGGCGCTGGCGATCTGCTCCGAACAGAGGTTTTTATAATAATATTTTCCAAATTCCATCCATACAGAATTTATTAGGAAAGATTCTTACCCTCACTTACCCATAACCAAGTCCTAGCAACGAATTCAAATAGAATGAACTATACTGGTACTTTTAAGAAACAGTGCCATATACATATGAGATTTTATTTAAAGGGATCTTACAGCTTTAACTGCCTAAAAGGCTACATATTTTACAAATAATTGCATTTAGCATATTTTACTTTTAAATACTTTACAGCTTAGATTGGTTTTATTTTAGCTTGTAGTAAAGCATTAGGCAATATTCTAACACAATTTATGAATTCATCAGGTATTTCAAACCACACAAAAGACATTTCTGCAATCCAGCATCCCAAACAAGAATAAGGGGAGGGAGGACATAACCACTTTCCACCACTGGTACTTGTTTAGTAACATAAAAGCTAAGAATCTTTCCTGTATTTTAGAATATCCCTGTTGACCATTTCGATTGGCTGTGCCTGTGGCACCTTTGTACTCGCCGGCTATCTCTTCCGGCATCGTCGCGTCTAGGTCTTCAAGGTAGCCATCCCCATCTTCCTCATGATCACGCTCATCGGCTGCGCCGATGCGACACTCTTAACCCATTAAAGCGGCTGAAAGCCAAGAATACACAAAGGCCATTTGAAAACAATGTTGATAATGCGACAATAGGCCCTAACGTGGTCGGCGAGGGCTCATTCATAATTAACCCACATGTGAGCCCGTTTTGGTTCTTATCCCACTCCCATTTCTGGATGTAAAGGGATCTGCAAACAAACCACAACATAAAAGCACCATTTATGCGTTTTTAAATGCGGCTTTTAAGCACTTACTTGTCGAAAGGGTATGGAGGTATAGGTACTCCATTTGTACCAAATTTTTTTTTTTTTCCATATTTTTAAACCTGCTAGAAGTTTAAATTAAGAATGTTACGTACGCCCTCCCCCATACCAAGATTAACCCCGGCAAAACAACTGCCATTAGTTGAGGGTAGGGGCCGTAATGACTAACCACACTGCGATTGATAAAAGCAAAACAGCAAAAACAATTCGACAACTCATGGGTGTCGCGTGGCCAGAACAACGACCACGATCGACCTGCTCGTAACCGTAATCCAGTAAGGTGGCAAAGTGCACCAGCCGGCCATTGACTCCTGAAATAGGGGAAATGGAGAAACAGTACCCCTAGGTGGGAACACCTACTTAATTCATCCAATATGGGGGCTAACGAATGCTCTAGTCCGGTATAAAAGACCCCAGACCCAGCCAAATGGAGAAAGACGGAAATTGTTCTGATCTCTCCATGACGGTGGTCTAGAAGTGCAACTCCCATCAACACAGACCACGACTGGAAGAAGGCTGGTGTCCAGAAGGATGTCTTGACGTTTCCCTAGAATCAAATTCACCCAGGAGGAAGTCCCGATAACCGGTCCTGCGATCGACCACAATCTGAAGGAAGTCAACCAGCAAAATCCCGAAGGACGAAAATAACTAATGAACCAAGTGAATGGCCAGAAGACCCCAAGATGGGCGGCGAAACTTCCAAGGTGGCCGACAGCACCGCCAATGTGATTAATCACGTAGAGATCGTTGACCACAGGGACGATATTCAAGATGTCAACAGGACCCTGAAGCTCATAGCTGGACTACTACTGGTTATAGTGATCCTTAAAGTGGTCAAGATGTACAAGCGCTCTGTTCAGAGACGCCGCGACCAACATCACACCCTGGAGAAAGTGGTGACCCACATTGGAGCATAAGCCGAGCCGATACAGTGAAGTGAAACCACAAAAAGACAATAAAAGCAGCAAAAAGGCAATAGAAACAATAAAATAATATTAAGTAAATTGCACTCCAATGTTATGAACAAAAAGTGAATCGCCCAGAAACAATCACAAACAATTTGCGAGTACATGCATTTCTGAATGCAAGGGTAAACAGCACCTCCAAATACATACGCTGAACAAGAAATTGGAGCTGCACCGACCAGCCCAGCCCGAGCATACATACATATCTATACAGCGTAATTTTTGTGTTTTGTTTTTGTAAGCCACCATCAAATCTTGCACGTATATATATGTATAAACCAATTCTAAAATCTCCCAAAGCCCAGGATCCAGAGCGTCGAGATCTCATCGCCCAGGATTAAAAAGAGGGTAAGTTTGTCGGAACACGGTTCCTCTTCTTATACATACATATTATATCCGTGCGCCATGATTACATCAGAAGCTTTAGCAAAAGCAATAGACACCGATCCACAATTTACCGTAAGAATTTTATACTTGTTATCCAAAGCCAAACTGTCAATAACAGTGAGTGAATTAGAGTACTTATATATTGAGACCTTCCGTCTAGATTTTTCACCACTTGTCCACTGCAATAAAACATAAAAGGCTATCATTATCTCTACCGTTCCAACGGTCATTGTTCTCTCCCGTCTGGATAAGAATTTGTTTTTGGGCAATGTTAATACTTTCCTAGTTAAGACAAAGAATTAATCTGTTAGGAATACGTGTATTAATATATAATATCCACATATAATAATTGTTTCATATATGTAATCATTTAGATATACTTTTCTTTTTATACCTTTTTTTATACATAATAATTAAATGTTAATTTTTCAGCGGCGAGTATCAGCCTTGTAATTGTATGACAATTGCAAGAGCCCTCTGAGCGACGCTTGCAGTCGTAAATAGTCAGCATTTTGCTGATGTGTGCACCTTCACAGGTGGTCAAATCGATACTCTCCGCTAATACAATAATTGTCAATTAATTTAATCCCTATATGAATTAACCAATATTATGTTATTCAACACCGGCACACGCCGACATAAATATTATTTAATAAATTTATAATGTGAAAAAGAATTGAAAACCATGTTGTGCTAGAACTCTAAAAAAGGGGGTGTGCTGACGCGAGGAGTGAAGTAGGTCAAGAACAATGACATAACTTTCGACGGACAACCTTGACAATAGGGGATCGTATTGCGCGGCCCGCGACGATCCATTGGCACACGAATGTGTGAAGGGGAGGGAATATGGCCAAAACACAGCCCGATCGTATTGCGATCAAGCGACAGCTAAGCTTGTTGGGCAGTGTGGACTGATGACTGACGAACTTGATGACTATTATTATTTTTCCAGGCACTTTTAATATTTATTCTCGTTATGTTGGAGAGGAGAGAGGCTTACCAAGATCCCACGACCCGAATACGACGTAGCTTATGCCGGCAAATGGTGCCTGAACATCGGAAGCCTCTCCCTCGGCCCAAGTCCTTGTCAGGACTCGGGCACTAATATGCCCACGTAACAGAATTGGCGCCCAACGCTAGGATTTTTTATATTCCTTAAGGAATTTTACCAGGGTCCACAATCTCGATGCCTGCGGTATCGGAGTGGATATACCTAGGGATGGCATAGCTTTCATCTTTATTTGCCATGAGTAATTTGACTGTTTGATAGAACAGGGAGCTTAAATAATTTTAGATATGCGCATACTTAGTTTGTCTTTAAATTAGTAACTTTAAAGTCCCCAACTTCTGTGACTGTCCGTGTTGAGAGGCCTCTCAATCAGAACGTTGTCTCAGAATAGTGGCTTGACTTTAAAAAGTTTTAACCTTAGAAATTCTCTGTTTATTCATGGACAATGTTCGGAGCAGATCGCCAGCGCCTAGTCATGCGCGCATAGGTGTACGACGGCACCTGCATCGCTCTCTGCTTATCTTTCGCCTTCTTTCTTATACCCATAAAGCTGTCGCTTATCTATTCAGCAACTACTTTGTAAGCCTGCATATGTCTATATGAAGATCTTGGAGCCAAGCTTTTTACACATTCACAGTCCGTCTGCCGCTCCGAATAAACGCTATACATTTTAATATAACCTATTCGTGCGTTATTAATTATAAATATAAGGGTGGCATATTTGTTGTCTTCCCCACAAACATTTGGTGACCCCGACGTGATAGCAGTTTTAATCGGAGTCTGCAACTCGGTTTCGCGATTGTTTAATATAGTTTAAACAAACGCTTTGTTTCGCTGTCGTTATCGTGCATTCGGTCACAAACAGACGAACATACATACATATGTGCATATAAAAGTGCACAGCCGGCCGTTTGATTTTTTGTACATTTTGCGCTGTGAAAAAGCACCAAATTTGTGTTGTGCAAATAATTCTTAACAAAGTGAATCGCATTTAATCTTTGTTAATAGCGCATATTACATATATACATGTACATATAGCCATACATACATTCGTTTGCCAGTTACATAATCCGCTGTTGCTAGGCAGGCAATTTATCGGCAAGAACAACAACAACAAAGTTAAAGGTTCCGTTGCATCTCGGCGACGCTTGTTAACCTTCACGTTTTCGCGGTAAAGGGTATACGGTGTGTTGTGCCTCTAACGCGGTCGGACATTTTACTTTACTTCATTTTCATTTCATTTTTTTTTCTTTCTCGAGATTGAAAAATGTCTGATACGGAAAACTCGGTTCGGGCTCAAAATGAATCCACAAGTGACGTCGACTACTACCGAGTCAAAGCCCAATCTATTTTGCGGCAAATGAGCTCGATGAAATGCTATTTAAACGCTGATGCGGTTAATCAGTTTGACGAATCTGATTTGCTGGCGCGAATGGAATGGATCAATTCCTTAAACCAGGCATTTGATTCTGCGCAGACATCGTTGGAAAGACTGGACTTTGCAGAGATCTCGAGCGACCATCGGATTGAATTTGCTGAAGTCTTCATGGATGTGAAGGCGAAACTAAGCCGAGGCTTGGCGGCTCATCGCAAGTCACAATTGCCGGCTTCAACCGCTGCAAATTCAACATCTATTGACATCACTAATAATGCGGATCTTTCTTTTCGATCTAGAAAGCCTCGGTTGCCAAATTTGGAAATTGCTCGTTTTCATGGATCCTACTCTGAGTGGCCGGATTTTCTTGCGACTTTCACTACGGTCATCGGAAATGATGATGAGCTAAGCGACATTGAAAAATTACAATATTTGCGTTCGAGTTTGGGCGGCGTGGCTCTGGAAACCATACGATCGCTCGAACCCTCGAATGCTAATTTTAAAAAGGCTATGAATTTGCTGGTTAATCGATTTGATAATAAAGTTTTACACTTTCAGGCACATGTTCAGGCAATGTTCTGTTTAAAGGGTGTCGAGAAGGGATCTTCGAAGGGTCTTCGGGAGCTGAGCGATTGCATGAATTCGCATCTGCGAGCAATTCGAACCCTGGCCAATACGCAACAAATTTTGGATGGACTTTTAATTCACATCGTCACTCGGAAACTGGATCAGAGGACGCGGGAAAAATGGGAAGAGGATTTGTCAATCACTGAGCTGTCTACCTGGGATGCTATGGAGTCGTTTTTGGAAAAGAGGTGCAGGATGATGGAAAACTTGGATCAAGCCTTGGTAACTCAAACACCAGGCCAGCAGGTGGGAAAAAACTTGCACAAATATAACCAAAATACACTTATTGCATCTGCTACTAACTCAAATCATTTGACATGCTTATTTTGCGATGCACGGGATCATTATTTGCCAAAGTGTCCTCGATTTTTAAATTTGAGTCCGAATCTTCGATATAGAGAGGCAAAGAAGTTGCACCTTTGCCTCAACTGTTTGCGCAAGGGGCATAGTTTGCAGCAATGCAAGTCGACTCACTGCAAGTATTGTCGCATGAAGCATCATTCATTGTTACACATGAACCATGACCCATCCGCAACATCAACCTCATTTTCATCTCCATCATGCGATCCATCCTCGAGCTCTCAGCCATTACCATCTACTTCATCAGCATTAGTATCATGTTCGCATACATCATCGCATCCTGATCATCATTTACCAAGCCCTCCACCCAAAGCCTTAAATATTTTGCCGATCGACTACGTGTTGCTTCCAACTGCTATTATCTACGTCAGAAATAGAATTGGAGCATTTATGCCTTGCCGAGCAATTTTAGATTCGGCCTCCCAGCTAAACTTCATAACCTCTCGCTTAGCCAGCCAACTAAACTTGAATCACAGAAGATCGCAAACGTCGATTTCTGGGATAGGAGAATATTCCATGATCTCTGATAAGACTGTCGATATTCTTGTGCAATCACGGGATGCAAGCTATCGAGCGGCATTCACAGCGGTTGTGACTCACAGTATTACTGATTATCAACCCCATTTCAATATAAATGCAAAATCGTGGAGGATACCGCAAAACATTTCACTCGCTGACCCTAACTTCAATCAATCACAACGAATTGACCTTTTACTCGGCGCTGGGTTGTTTTTCGAAATAATTTCTATGGGACAAATTCATTTGGATAGGGCTTTGCCAACTCTTCAGAACACCAAGCTTGGTTGGATAGTCTCTGGAGGGTTATCATCGAACATGCCAACTCATAAGTCGGATTTACAAGCCAGCATCAAGGACCCAGCTGATTATTCCGATGACACACTTTCCGCCATTGTAAAGCGATTTTGGGAAATTGAGGACTTCACTTCGTCTAAGCCATCTTTATTGCCGGAAGACTTGCGATGTGAGCAACTTTTTACTGAAAATTGCATTCGACTTGGAAACGGCCAATACTCTGTTCGTCTCTTGACCACTTCCGGATTCGAATCTTTAGGTGATTCTTATTGCTTGGCTCGTCGTCGTTTCAAGAGTTTGGCAGCTAAATTAGATAGAAACCCAGCCCTGAAAGCTCAGTATTCAGCATTTTTGAGGGAGTATATCGACCTAGGTCACATGTCTCTTGTAACTAAGGAACCGCCAGAAACACAATTCTTTTTGCCCCATCATTGCGTACATAAGCAGGAAAGCACGAGTACGAAGCTTCGAGTCGTTTTTGATGGATCTGCTAAAACAACTTCTGGTAGCTCTCTGAACGACTTACTTCTGGCAGGACCAACAATTCAACAAAAAATCTTCAATATACTGCTTCGCTTTCGATTTTTTAAAGTTGCCCTTTGTGGAGATATCTGCATGATGTACCGTTGCGTGCGTGTTTCGTACCCGGATGATTTCTTGCAGTGCATCGTTTGGAGAGAGAGCTCCAGGAAAGAATTGAGTGTTTTTAAATTGAACACGGTGACTTACGGAACCAAGCCAGCTGCCTTCTTGGCTATAAGGGCCATGCATCAACTCTCTTACGATGAGGAGGAATCATTTCCTATTGGGGCAAAAATTGTTCGTAGAGATTTCTATGTGGATGATTTAATATCTGGTGGGGACTCAGTTGAGGAGGTGAGAGTAATTCGTCGTCAGGTGAAGGAATTACTGTCGCGAGGCCACTTTCCAATTCGCAAATGGTGTTCGAATGAGTCAGCAGCCCTGAAGGGAGAGTCTGAATGCGACAAGGAGCAGTTAATCAAATTTCACGATGGATCGGATGTCGCCAAGGCATTGGGACTAGTCTGGGATCCATCTTCTGATCAGCTCCTATTTCATTTTTCTCAACTGCCAATCAATCAACGACCCACTAAGCGGGTTGCATTGTCGACGATTGCCAAATTCTATGATCCACTCGGTTTAATAACTCCTATTATCACAAAATCTAAGATTTTTCTGCAATCTCTATGGAGTGCGAACGTGGATTGGGATGATGCACTGCCAGAGCCCATTCTTTCGTCATGGGGGGAGCTGACCTCACAGTTATCGGTCGTACAGAACTTAAAATTCCCACGATTCGTACTACAACCAAGGGCTTCCGTTGAGTTGCATGGATTCTGCGATGCTAGCATGTCAGTTTATGGAGCGTGTCTATACTTGCGATCGGAGACCAATGGAGAATCGAAAGTCCATCTGCTCTGTGCCAAGTCAAGGGTAGCTCCATTGAAGGCCTTAACAATTCCAAGATTAGAACTTTCCGCAGCGCTTTTATTGGCTGAGCTAATCGTAAACGCCAAGGAAGCCATAGATTTCGATTGCACCTTTCATTGCTGGTCGGACTCGTCCATTGTGTTGGCGTGGATTCGGCAACCTCCGAGAGAGTTTAAAGCTCGTCAAATTGGCCGTCCCTGCTAGACTCAGTAAAGGATCTTCCAGAGCGCCGTTCTGTGGCTCTAATTGGGGCCGTTTGCATAGCCAGTTCATCAAACTGCAAATTCCTCAACTCTTTCGATAAGTTGCAGCGCGTATTTGCATACATTTATCGATTCATTTCAAATTGCAGAGCCAAATCTGCGCCGTTAAAAGGTCGACTTTCGGTGGAGGAGATCAACTCTGGAACTGTACTTCTTCTGAGGAGCATCCAACAGGTTAACTTGGCGAAGGAGTATGGATCTCTTAGCCAGGGCAAGCCGTTTCCACAGAAAAGCAAGCTGGTTTCGCTTAGACCTATACTCGGCTCCGATGGGTTACTTCGCGTGGGTGGAAGGCTTCAGAACGCAAACTTGGACTACGACACGAGGCATCCGATACTGTTGCCCAAGGATCATCCAGTCACCAAGGCGATCATCGTTTATTATCATGAGAAATATTTGCATGGAGGATCGCAGGCGCTGCTTGCCGCATTACGGCAAAGGTACTGGCCGATTGGAGGCCGCAAGTTCGTCGCCAGCGTTATCAACAAATGCGTCCGATGTTTCCGAATGAAGCCTGTTACTTGGGAGCACGTCATGGGTAGCCTTCCAGCAAATAGAGTGCAGCCTAATCCAGCTTTTCATACCACAGGAGTGGACTATTGTGGGCCATTCTATCATAAAGCAGAGGCCAGAAATAAGGCACCCCACAAGTGCTATATCGCCGTCTTTGTCTGTTTTTCCACGAAGGCTGCTCATTTGGAAGTGGTCCAGGATCTCACGACGGATTCTTTCATCGCAGCGCTGAGGAGATTCATCAGCCTTAGAGGCAGTCCGCGTACCATTTGGAGCGACAATGCTACAAACTTTGTCGGTGCAAAGAGAGAGCTTGCCGAGCTGAAAGAGCTCTTTTTGAGCGAGCAGCACACAGCATCGATATCTTCCGTCTGTTTAGCTGATGGGATCGATTGGAAGTTCATCCCTCCGCGTGCCCCGCACTTCGGTGGTTTATGGAAGGCTGCTGTGAAGTCAGCTAAATTTCACTTCTACAGAGTCGTCGGTGCATCCATCTTAGCCATCGATGAATTAAGAACTCTTGCATATGAGATTTCTGCCATCCTTAACTCCCATCCACTCTGTCCAATTTCAGAAAATGCTGAAAGCCTTGAGGTGCTAACACCGGCGCATTTCCTGAAGGGTTCCAGCTACACTAAGTTTCCTGAGCCTGGCATTACTCATCTCCGCGAAGACCGCCTCAGCAGATGGCAGCGGGTTACCCAGATGCAGCAACATTTCTGGAAAAGGTGGAGCAGCGAGTATTTGTCCCTACTTCAAGAGAGGAGCAAGTGGCGCGTCGAAACGTCTAACATCAAGGTTGGACGCATAGTTTTGCTTAAGGAGGACAACGTTCCACCCTTGAGATGGCAGCTTGGGTGCATCCAAGAAGTCATACCCGGCGGGGACGGAGTCATCAGAGTAGCTATGGTCCGTACAGCTACGGGTCTGATCAAGAGAGCCGTCGCCAAGCTAGCCGTTCTGCCCATCGATTCCGAGATAGTTGGAACCTTACCTCTTCCAACGGGGGGAGTATGTTCGGAGCAGATCGCCAGCGCCTAGTCATGCGCGCATAGGTGTACGACGGCACCTGCATCGCTCTCTGCTTATCTTTCGCCTTCTTTCTTATACCCATAAAGCTGTCGCTTATCTATTCAGCAACTACTTTGTAAGCCTGCATATGTCTATATGAAGATCTTGGAGCCAAGCTTTTTACACATTCACAGTCCGTCTGCCGCTCCGAATAAACGCTATACATTTTAATATAACCTATTCGTGCGTTATTAATTATAAATGTAAGGGTGGCATATTTGTTGTCTTCCCCACAAACAGACAAGTTTACCAGAATTTTCTTTAACCAAGAAGTATGAGGTATCCTTTTTATAATACTATACCTACAACTAAGTGCCGACTGACTATTTGTTGAAAGTAACGTAAATACAATTTAGAGGTGTTTTCTGGCCGACGCCACACGACGTACTACGCATTTGCTCGGTCGTTTGAATTGGTTCGAGTCCAGAAAGAGCAGGAGCGCAAGCATTACGGTAACGCATTTAGCAGTTGCGGTGCGGATCTACTGTTCGTTTGTCGATCCAGGACAGAATGGGGGTGGGGGAACTGACAGGAAACGCAAAGCCGACGCCCCACAACGTATTAGGCTAGTTGGTCCGGTCGTTTGCTTGGTTCCAGAGAAATAGGAGACGGTTGTGGAGCCCGAGAATGATCGGTCAAATAACTTGTTTTCCGACGACTGGCGGGAGGGGGTTTTTGGACAGATTCCTTATCTAAACACAGCCATTCCGTTTGGAACATTTGAGCTGAACAGAAAGGGAAAATAAGGGCATGATAGCTTAGCGGAACCGCGTTGTGTAGAAGCGGCTAACACCCCTAGTTAGGGAAATTTATTTTGTTTTGTTTTGGGGCTTAAATATCTGACGGTTCTTGACCGAAGAGAAACTTGAGAAGCAGAGGGAAGCACCCCCAGTTGTTAAACATTCTTTTTGTCGACTTATTCAGCGTGTACGTCGCTAACCGGGTATTTTGAAAAGAATCACGTGAAGCTTTTATACCAATCTTATAAATGAAGGGGCCAAGAAGAAGGTCTTATTCCAACCCAGCAGCGGAAGAGTGACCCGGGCAACAACGCGCGGTGAAAATCACCAACCCCGCAGCGCGCCAAGGCTAGGAGATTCACCTGAAAGAGAGCCGTGGGAGCGCGCACAGGATCAGCCAGGACAGGTAGGCACCCTGTCTGAAGAAAACAACCTGGACCAATATTCTGAAATGGAAGGAGCCGCCGGAGAGGAGAATCTACCCCTAGGACCGCCGAAAGGAAGATCAAGTATGCTTCCTCAATTTCAGAGGCACGAGGAGGACAACTTAGAGGATGCCGAGAGACGTGAACAAAGATTGATGGAGCTCTTGTGGCAAAGCAATGAAATGCAGCGTGGAATGAGTGCCCAGATAGAAGCGCTGAAAGCACAGATAACAGAATTGCAGTCTCCGACATCCAGGAGACCCGAACAGAAGGGACTGCCTTCGCCGCCCCGTACTGTCCCGAATCCAACGGACAACTTTTTGAGATACCAAGAGACGCCGCCTCTGGAACCGGTAACACAGGGCATGCTCAATAGCCAGATGCACCGGCTAAGAACACCCAGGCGGATGGACACCCCATCACACAGGCAATTCAGATCAAACGAGAGGGAGTCGAGTCACCAACTGCATCTAGAGATCGATCGGAACTCATCATTCCAAGGACCGCGACCAAAAGATGTCAGATTGGACAGATGGAACTTAAAGTTCGATGGAAGCGGACGCGGCATGACAGTTGAGAGTTTCCTATTCCGCGTGGACCGACTACAAGAATTGTATGACCTCAGCCGTCAACAATCTTTCGTGAATTCCATCTTCTGCTGGCAGGTGCAGCCACGAAATGGTATTGGCAGCTAATGGAAGACAAGGCAGAGGATTACGACTTTGACTACTACTCATTGACCCAAGAAATGAGACGGGCATTTTCCACTACAGGAAGTGACCTTTTGAAAGTCAAAGAATTAATGGAACGCAAGCAAGGGCCACACGAAACCTTTAGCGATTATGTCACGGATATGCATAACCTGCATTTTAAGCTCAAGCACAAAATCGCTGAAGATGAATTCGTGGAGCTCTTAAAGGATAACATGAACTCCCAGATGGGGGGATTACTACTAACATCCCCAATCACCTCATTAGCGGAGCTCAATCGAGAGGGTCTCAGAGTTGATCGCTGGCTGAGAAACACAGGAAGAAACATGCGCAGCCGAGCTGCAATTAACGAAATAGAGGAATTCCAGACACGGGAGGACTTGCCGGACGCGGTCACGGTGGAAGAATTCAACCGGCAGCGGAAAGATACGCGAGGGCGTTACGAGGATGGACAAGGATGCCGAGGCCCATTACACGCGCTGGTGTGTTATAAGTGTGGCAAAGGAGCAGACTTCTACAGGAAGCATCCTTCGGAGGAAGAATCCTGCCCTATCAAATTCCACGATGCCACCTGCAGGTTCTGCGAGAAAGTCGGGACGGATGCAGATGCTAACCCAGCGGCTTTTGCGCGGAGTCCGTCAGGCAAAACCGGGACAGCCGGGCGGACCAGGACCAACCCTTTCCGGTAAACACACGGAAGCCCAACCAAATCTCCACTCATAAGAGCCTAAAACAACGAGAGAGGGAGTACGAACATGCTCGTGAACGTATCTTCAATGGCTCGGAAGATGCAGACAGCGAGACACGGACAACGCGAAAAATACTAAAATTATATGATGCCCGAGCAGACTATCGCCGGCTCATGCAAAAGGTGGTGGACACAGTAGTGAGCGTGCAAAATGACAACCGTTTCTTTGCTAAAACGAAGGTCGATGGAGAAGAGATACTCGCATTACTGGACACAGGCGCCAGTGCGAACTGTATTGGCAGAGGAGCACACGCTTTCTTGGAAAACCGGACGCGGCCGATAAGGAAGCTAAGCGAAGAATGCGTACGCACAGCAAGCGGTGGTTAGACCCAAGTAACCGGAGCCATAACGTTACCTGTGGAATGGGAAGGAGAAACCAAGGACCTACAGTTTTTGATAGTGCCAGGTCTGAGACAACGATTTTATTTCGGAATTAATTTCCGGGATACGTTCGGCCTCACATTCCTCGGTAAAGGTAGACGCGAGGTTGCCGCCGTTGAAACAACTCCGGATTTCGACCTTATGACCGGCGACCTAGACATGAACAATACGCTCAAGCCCGAGACCGCCTATACCCCACATCAGCTTACCCCAGAACAACATTGTAAGCTGCAACAAGTGATAGACACATACCCGTCTTGTCTAGAAAAAGGATTAGGAAAGACCAGTTTAGAGCAACATATAATTGAAGTGACCAACGAGGACTTACCAATCAAGCAGCGACATTACCCGATATCCCCAGCCAAACAGAAGCTGGTGTACGCCGAGCTAGATCGCATGTTAGGTCTAGGCGTGATCGAGGAGAGCAATAGCAGCTGGAGTTCACTAGTAACTCTGGTGCAAAAAGGGCCGAAAAATCGCCTATGCCTCGATGCGCGTAAAGTAAATTCCCGGACAATCAAAGATGCGTATCCACTACCACATATTGAGGGTCTGTTGAGCCGACTACAGGAAACGTATTACATTTCCGCAATTGACTTAAAAGACGCCTTTTGGCAAATACCTCTCGAAACCAAAAGCAGAGAAAAAACCGCGTTTACAGTGCCCGGCAGGCCACTGTATCAGTTTACAGTCATGCCGTTCGGCTTGTGCAATGCCGCGCAGCGAATGTGCCGATTAATGGATAAAGTTATACCAGCGGCGCTACGCGAGAATGTATTTGTGTATCTGGATGACTTACTGGTCTGTTCACCTACATTTGAAGCCCACATGGATATGTTGATCCAGGTCAGTGCCTGCTTACAGCGGGCAGAGCTAACGATAAATGTAGACAAGAGCAAGTTTTGCTACAGCCAGGCAAGATATTTAGGATATGTAGTTGGGGGAGGATGCATCTGAACGGATGACACGAAAATACAATCGATACAGGAATTTCCCCAGCCTAGCTCCGCCAAACAGATGCGGAGGTTCCTGGGAATGACAGGCTGGTACAGGAGGTTCATCCAAAATTACGCCCAGACAGCGGCACCGCTTCACGACTGTTTGAAGAAAGACCGCATAAAGAAATTTGAGTTGTCAGAAGAAGCAATCAAGGCGTTTGAACTTTTAAAAACCAGCATGGCAACAGCACCGGTACTCGTCACCCCGGATTTTAAGAAACCATTTACCATCCAATGTGATGCCTCGACCACTGGAGTGGGGGGAGTTTTGTTCCAAACAGATGACGAGGGCGGAGAACATCCAATCGCCTATATGTCAGCCAAATTGAACAAAGCACAGCGGAATTACAGCATAACCGAGTTGGAGTGCTATGCCGCTATCCTCAGCATTACCAAATTCCGTGCCTACGTAGATGGGATGCCCTTCAAAGTGATCACTGACCACGCTAGTCTGAAATGGCTGATGAGTCAGAAAGACTTATCAGGCAGGCTTGCGTGATGGAGTCTGAAGCTACAAGCGTTCGACTTCACAATAGAACACAGGAAAGGATCACTAAATGTAGTCCCAGATGCTCTCTCACGAGTTCATATGGACGAGCTACAGAAGGCCGGTGCGGAAGAACTGGACATACACATCAACCACGATTCGACAGCGTTCCAGTCATCGGATTATGTCAACCAAGTGCAGGAGGTGGACGAAAATTTAGGTAAAAGTCCAGACCTTCAAACATCAGAAGGCTATGTATATAAACGGATGGGATTCTGCCTAAACGACGCTGTGGATGAAGCCCGGGCATGGAAGCTCTGGGTTCCCGCCGAGCTGCGTCCTGATTTAGTCTGGAGAGCACATCATGCCATAACCGCAGGGCATGGGGGGTTGCACAAATCACTAGCCAAATTGAGACAGTTTTACTATTGGCCAGGCATGGCTGTAGACGTCCAAAAAGTAGTGAAGGAATGCGAGGTCTGTAAGATCACCAAGACCGCCAACAAAAATGACCGACCACCCATGGGAGAACAGCGGGTTACGGAGCGGGCTGGCCAAAGGTTGTTCATCGACTTTATGGGACCATACCCGAGGACCAAAGCTGGGAACTCGGTGATTTTTGTATGCCTAGACCATTTTTCCAAATTTGTCTGGCTACAGCCGATGAGACATGCAGTAGCTGCAAAAGTCATCAAATTCCTTGAGACCAAAATTTTCCATCAATTTGGAGTCCCCGAGTTTGTACACTCAGACAACGGCAAACAGTTTGTGTCTCAAATTTTTGGCGAGCTAATGACATCAGAGTAACAAAGCTGACGGATATAATGCCAAGCTGGGCCCGAATCGAATTCGCTGTGTTGTACTCCAGCGTAAGGGCAAAGCGCTATATGAGCTGGGCAATGCAGTAGGGAAAAGTGTCGGGGTATTCCATGCTAAAGACCTATATGTCGCCTAAACCTCTGAACGTAATCCGACGACTCCAAAAGGCGACAAACTCAGAACTGCGAGACTGCACTACTTGATAGAAGCTCCCGATCACATGATGGGTAGAACAGTCATCAGAACTGCCCCAGTTCTGCTATAAAAGCCACAACCAGGGACCGACCAGTCACCAGACATGATGCAGTCCTCAAACACCATCCGAGCTGCCCGCCGGCTTCGTCGGCTACAGGTTAGGTACGGGGACCAGGCATCATATCTGGCGCTCCTCGTCGAGTGGATGAACGGGATTTGCCATGCCATCCACTTGAACGAGGACCATATCCAGCAATGCTGGATACACCGATACCAGTCAGAAGATGAAGAACTGGCATCTGAACTCGAGCAAGAGATCCGGCTCCGGAGCCGAGATCAGGAGGAGGACCAGAACCAGTTGCTCCGAGTCCAGGAGCAACTACAAAGGAACCAAGCACACATCGCCCGGATACAACGGGAAACATGGAAAATGAGCCGGCGCATGAACCGCGCGGTCAGAAGACTTTACATTCGAAGCCCTCAACTTGGTATCCAGGCGAGGCGAAAAGTAGCAGCCATCATGAAAGAGCCGCTAAACTTAGATTAAAACATTGTAACTAATATAAAATGTTAAGCATATAAAAATAAAAATACTAATAAATAAATAAAAAAACCAATGAAAAAAAAAAAATGTCTTATACTTTTAATATATTTTTCTTCGGGAAATGGGAAACCTTTTTATTAACCTTTCACTTTTCAGCTGAGCAGCCCCTGGTCAAAAACCATGGTTATGGCACCCTCAGCAATTTTATTCTCAACTTTTTAGCTGTTACTCACTTCTGATTTTTATATATATATTTATATATTATTTTTCATTAAAACTATATTATATATTTTATTATGAGCCATATTTTTATTTACAGGTATAAATATGTATGTATGTATGTTTCCGTGCGAGGCCGGAAAGCTTTTCTTTTTCAGCATATATAATAATAGAATAAACAAGTACAATATTAAAACAATAAAGTAATAAGCCCGACTAGCTCATCTGAGACTGGGTTGATGTAGTGGGTCGAAGCCACACGTAAATGGGCGCCTAAGAAAAGAATAAAGGAGAAGAAGGAGATCTAAGGAGATGGCCGTACGAAGATTTCTTTTGCGAAGTCATTCCATGCGAAGCCGCATCGATCACTTCGAGCCTGTTACGTACGCCCTCCCCCATACCAAGATTAACCCCGGCAAAACAACTGCCATTAGTTGAGGGTAGGGGCCGTAATGACTAACCACACTGCGATTGATAAAAGCAAAACAGCAAAAACAATTCGACAACTCATGGGTGTCGCGTGGCCAGAACAACGACCACGATCGACCTGCTCGTAACCGTAATCCAGTAAGGTGGCAAAGTGCACCAGCCGGCCATTGACTCCTAAAATAGGGGAAATGGAGGTTTCTCCAGTACCCCTAGGTGGGAGTCAATGGCCGGCTGGTGCACTTTGCCACCTTACTGGATTACGGTTACGAGCAGGTCGATCGTGGTCGTTAAACCAGGGGGCTAGCGAAAGCTCTAGTCCGGTATAAAAGACCCCAGCCAAATGGAGAAAGACGGAAATTGTTCTGATCTCTCCATGACGGTGGTCTAGAAGTGCAACTCCCATCAACACAGACCACGACTGGAAGAAGGCTGGTGTCCAGAAGGATGTCTTGACGTTTCCCTAGAATCAAATTCACCCAGGAGGAAGTCCCGATAACCGGTCCTGCGATCGACCACAATCTGGAGGAAGTCAACCAGCAAAATCCCGAAGGACGAAAATAACTAGTGAACCAAGTGAATGGCCTAAAGACCCCAAGATGGGCGGCGAAACTTCCAAAGTGGCCGACAGCACCGCCAATGTGATTAATCACGTAGAGATCGTTGACCACAGGGACGATATTCAAGATGTCAACAGGACCCTGAAGCTCATAGCTGGACTACTACTGGTTATAGTGATCCTTAAAGTGGTCAAGATGTACAAGCGCTCCGTTCAGAGACGCCGCGACCAACATCACACCCTGGAGAAAGTGGTGACCCACATTGGAGCATAAGCCGAGCCGATGCAGTGAAGTGAAACCACAAAAAGACAATAAAAGCAGCAAAAAGACAATAGAAACAATAAAATAATAATAAGTAAATTGCACTCCAATGTTATGAACAAAAATTGAATCGCCCAGAAACAATCACAAACAATTTGCGAGTACATGCATTTCTGAATGCAAGGGTAAACAGAACCTCCAAATACATACGCTGAACAAGAAATTGGAGCTGCACCGACCAGCCCAGCCCGAGCATTGGAACTGACGTGTGCCTCAGTGAAACTCTCATACAATGCATACATACATACATATCTATACAGCGATTGTGTTATTTTTTTTGTGTAACGTAATTTTTGTGTTTTGTTTTTGTAAGCCACCATCAAATCTTGCACGTATATATATGTATAAACCAATTCTAAAATCTCCCAAAGCCCAGGATCCGGAGCGTCGAGATCTCATCGCCCAGGATTAAAAAGAGGGTAAGTTTGTCGGAACACGGTTCCTTTTCTTATACATACATATATATATCCGTGCGCCATGATTACATCAGAAGCTTTAGCAAAAACAATAGACACCGATCCACAATTTACCGTAAGAATTTTATACTTGTTATCCAAAGCCAAACTGCCAATAACAGTGAGTGAATTAGAGTACTTATATATTGAGACCTTCCGTCTAGATTTTTCACCACTTGTCCACTGCAATAAAACACAAAAGGCTATTATTATCTCTACCGTTCCAACGGTCATTGTTCTCTCCCGTCTGGATAAGAAATTGTTTTTGGGCAATGTTAATACTTTCCTAGTTAAGACAAAGAATTAATCTGTTAGGACTACATGTAATAATATATAATATCCACATATAATAATTGTTTCATATATGTAATCATTTAGATGTACTTTAATTTTTATACCTTTTTTTATACATAATAATTAAATGTTAATTTTTCAGCGGCGAGTATCAGCCTTGTAATTGTATGACAATTGCAAGAGCCCTCTGAGCGACGTTTGCAGTCGTAAATAGTCAGCATTTTGCTGATGTGTGCACCTTCACAGGTGGTCAAATCGATACTCTCCGCTAATACAATAATTGTCAATTAATTTAATCCCTATATGAATTAACCAATATTATGTTATTCAACACCGGCACACGCCGACATAAATATTATTTAATAAATTTATAATGTGAAAAAGAATTGAAAACCATGTTGTGCTAGAACTCTAAAAAAGGGGGTGTGCTGACGCGAGGAGTGAAGTAGGTCAAGAACAATGACATAACTTTCGACGGACAACCTTGACAATAGAGGATCGTATTGCGCGGCCCGCGACGATCCATTGGCACACGAATGTGTGAAGGGGAGGGAATATGGCCAAAACACAGCCCGATCGTATTGCGATCAAGCGACAGCTAAGCTTGTTGGGCAGTGTGGACTGATGACTGACGAACTTGATGACTATTATTATTTTTCCAGGCACTTTTAATATTTATTCTCGTTATGTTGGAGAGGAGAGAGGCTTACCAAGATCCCACGACCCGAATACGACGTAGCTTATGCCGGCAAATGGTGCCTGAACATCGGACGCCTCTCCCTCGGCCCAAGTCCTTGTCAGGACTCGGAGACTAATATGCCCACGTAACAACAATAACAAGAATAGAAATAGTTAAAACCATCGTAAAAGAATGTATATATTTATTTGTACTTAAATCAATAAACAATTATAAAAAACCAATTTGCATTCCTTAAAAAAAAACATTCTAATTTCTTCAAATTTTTCAATATTTCTGATCAAACAAAAACACCTCTTAACGAGGTAAAAAGTAGTGGCGAAAGCGCTCTTAACAAAAATTTCTGATATCAACAATTGTGACGGAAAATTATATTACATTCGATAAAATAAATAAACTATTTATGATTTCGGCCCGCAACAGTAAATATTTATTTACCTACACGTAAATTTTCTGCTGTAGCGTGCCGAATACATAAATTTAATATAGTTTATTTATTTTATCGAATGTAATATCATTTTTCGTCAAGAATGAAACATATAATATGAATATTAAACTCTATAATAACAAGTTTTATCGCTTCAATTACCTATTTTAATAGCACAAGTTTGGAATCTAAAGGGTTGTACAGTTTCAGATTCGAAGAGAAATCTGTCGTTTCTTACATTTCCCGCTGAACTAGCGGATTTTTCCAAAGTGGTAGAACAAATACATCAAGTTTCCTATTTCGATTAGCTTTATGCAAGTAAAGGACTTTAAAACCATAACAGATTTTCCGTTTGAAAAAATCTAATAAGAATATTGTTCATTAAATTGTTTTTTTTCTTGTTTATTCCAATAAGTATGAAATATTACGTATACGGAGCTGAAACCAGTTGCACTTTTTACCGCTTAATATCTTCCAAACGGTAATTTTTAGGGTAAAAAATGTTATACATCAAAAGTTGAGGAATCTCAAGGGTTACAAGATATAAAATTTAAAAAGAAATCGTTCAACTCAATTTTAAGAAAATAGTCAAAAAGTTGTTTTAAAAAATAACTTTTTATCGTAACTCTAAATCTATTATATTCATACAATTTTACTATATAAAGAGTATTTAGCAAATTAAATTATCTTTTCAGAGATATATAGCATGTTTCTGTAGCATTAGCAGTTTAGCTACTATAAGCATTTTAAATCTGGCTTTTATTTTTGATTTTCCGCTAAACTAGCAGGTTTTTCCAAAAGTCGTTGAACAAACGTTTTCTATTTCAAGCTACTTTATACACCCATAGCGTTTCCAAAACCCTAAAACTAAGATGGGATGCATACAAACCCACAAACAAAGGGACAAACATTTTTATTTTGGGAAGAAGAAGAAAATCTTGTTTTTTGAATTACATCGGATTTCAACAACCAGTGCGAGGCGGAGCCCTATCACTTCGGGAGTCGCCGCCAGAAAATGCAGCAACTGCAGCAACATCGCCGCACGGCTCGGAGATCCCCTTTTTTGGGCGGCAGGATGGGGCTCATTGATGAGGGCACCATCAACGATCTGCTGGCGTTCCACAGCTCCCACAAGTGTCATCGCACCTCCATGGTGGTGAGTACATAGAAGCTCCATAAAGGGTCCAAGTAAATATGCATAAGATACTTTTTATTTAGTGCATAAATATAGGTGGTTATACCTTAAATAGTATTTTATAATTTCATCATGGGTACTCAGATATAAATATATTTTTATAAGAAGAAAATTGTAATACATTTTATTGGTTCAAAGTTACAAATACGAAGCAGGCTTTAGTCCGAGTTACCCTTGCCTTTAGTTTTGTCTAGTTTATTCACTCAGATTCAGTAAAGAACGCAGCAAACATTTTGTAATTCAAGGTAATATTTGTTGTACAGTTTTTGAAAAATTGCAGAGCAAAGACTCAGTTACTTTAGCCTTGTCGTGGCACTTTCTAACAGAAATATTAAATTCAGCCAACAAATATACAAACAGAAGATCAAGTGAAATAATCAGAAGAGGCAATGAATAACGAAAATGGTGAACTGTCTGATGTAAAAACGCAGAAGAATCCAACCAAACAGCTCCGTAAACCCGTCAAACGTCTCAATGCTGAAGTTCGCGGGGTGGTGACCCCTGAAAATTCACCCAAAAAGCTAGGTAACTCACAGACTGCCCCTGCTGTGGAAAGTCGCCACACCATTAGCCGTCGAAGCAGTATGGCATACAAGAATTTCTTAGGAAAATTCAGGAGATCCAACCCCAGAAGACTAACCGTTGAGGCCTCCTCTATTTGGCGCAAAATGAGCCTTCAGGAAAACGAACCATTTCGAGCGGACAGCACTGATCGACATAAAACGAGTCAAGGGAATAGTAAATCTGTAGATAATCCGGTTGCTGAGGAAGTGCCACCTTTAGAAATAGTCAATGATATTGAGTCAGAGAGGCAAATTCATAAAGACCAACTTCAAGAAACGACAGATAGCAATAAAAGATCCTGGCTGAGTTTTAATTGCGTTTCTAAAGCTCTGAGTAAAGCAAAAAATTTATTTTCTTAAATATTAGTTTTCCAAATTGTTAATGTACAATGTAAAAAAGTGATAAAAATATATTATGTTAGCTCTAAAACATCTTCAAATTCCAAATACCGCCAGCCGAGTGCGGAGACCCCGACAATAAGCGGCGGAAAACTGCTGACCACGCTGACTGGGATCAGCAGCTGGGCCCGGGGATCCTACCAGTGCCTGTGCCGGGCGGGATTCTACTCGCTGCGGCATCCGGACGGATTTAACGACACCATCATGGAGATTGCCTGGCAGGAGCAGCAGGACAATATAAGCAATTACTACACGGAGGTCTTAAAGTGATTGCCCTGCGCCCCCGGCTGTGACACATGCACGGGTACGGAGCCATGTCTGGCCATCTACCACTGGCCATTCAGGTTGGTATCCGTATCCGTGATTGTTTGCCAGTGATGGGAGAGGTGATACCACCCTTATTATTATATTTTACAAATAATTGCATTTAGCATATTCTACTTTTAAATACTTTACAGTTTAGATTGGTTTAAATTTAGCTTGTAGTAAAGCATTAGACAATATTCAAACACAATTTATGAATTCATCAGGTATTTCAAACCACACAAAAGACATTTCTGCAATGCAGCATCCCAAACAAGAATAAGGGGAGGGGGACATAACCACTTTCCACCACTGGTACTTGTTTAGTAACATAAAAGCTAAGCATCTTTCCTGTATTTTAGAATATCCCTGTTGACCATTTCGATTGGCTGTGCCTGTGGCACCTTTGTACTCGCCAGCTATCTCTTCCGGCATTGTCGCGTCAAGATCTTCAAGGTGGCCATCCCCATCTTCCTGATGATCACGCTCATCGGCTGCGCCATCATGTATCTGGAGGTATGTAGAACTTGGGTCATTTGGGGCGACACTCTTAACCCATTAAAGCGGCTGAAAGCCAAAAACACACAAAGGCCATTTGAAAACAATGTTGATAATGCGACAAAAGGCCCTAACGTGGTCGGCGAGGGCTCATTCATAATTAACCCACATGTGAGCCCGTTTTGGTTCTTATCCCACTCCCATTTCTGGATGTAAAGGGATCTGCGAACAAACCACAACATAAAAGCACCATTTATGCGTTTTTAAATGCGGCTTTTAAGCACTTACTTGTCGAAAGGGTATGGAGGTTTAGGTACTCCATTTGTACCAAAATATGTTTTTTTTCCATATTTTTAAACCTGCTAGAAGTTTAAATTAAGAATAGAAATAGTTAAAACCATCGTAAAAGAATATATATATTATTTGTACTTAAATCAATAAACAATTATAAAAAACCAATTTGCATTTCTTAAAAAAAACATTCTAATTTCTTCAAATTTTTTAATATTTCTGATCAAACAAAAACACTTCTTAACGGGGTAAAAAGTAGTGGCGAAAGCGCTCTTAACAAAAATTTCTGATATCAACAATTGTGACGAAAAATGATATTACATTCGATAAAATAAACTATACTAACAACAGTAAATATGTTTTTACCTACACGTAAATTTTCTGCTGTAGCGTGCCGAATACATAAATTAAATATAGTTTATTTATTTTATCGAATGTAATATCATTTTTCGTCACAATTGTTGATATCAGAAATTTTTGTTAGGAGCGCTTTCGCCACTACTTTTTACCTCGTTAAGAGGTGTTTTTGTTTGATATCAGAAGTTTTTTTTGCACAAGAGTTTAAGTACCTGAATACCAAGACTAGGAGTCGTCCCCATAGTGCTTGGCTATTGAAAAACCAAACACACACTTTCATGTTCCACTTCGGCTTAACTTTATTCTAATAAGGTATGGGTTGTTTACACTCACATTTTAATAAGAATGAAACATATAATATGAATATTAAACTTTTTAATAACAAGTTTTATCGCTTCAATTACCTATTTTAATAGCACTAGTTTGGAATCTAAAGGGTTGTACAGTTTCAGATTCGAAGAGAAATCTTTTGTTTCTTACATTTCCCGCTGAACTAGCGGGTTTTTCCAAAGTGGTAGAACAAATAGATCAAGTTTCCTATTTCGATTAGCTTCATGCAAGTAAAGGACTTTGAAACCATAACAGATTTTCCGTTTGAAAAAATCTAATAAGAATATTGTTCATTATATTGTTTCTTTTCTTGTTTATTCCAATAAGTATGAATTATTACGTATACAGAGCTGGAACCAGTTGCACTTTTTACCGCCTAATATCCAAACGGTAATTTTTAGGGAAAAAAGTGTTATACATCAAAAGTTGAGGAATCTCAAGGGCTACAAAATAAAAAACTTAAAAAGAAATCGTTCAACTCAATTTTGGGAAAATAGTCAAAAAGAGGTTTTAAAAAATAACTTTTTATCGTAACTCTAAATCTATTATATTCATACATTTTTACTATATAAGGAGTATTTAGCAAATTAAATTACCTTTTCAGAGATATATAGCTTATTTCTGTAGCATTAGTAGTTTCGCTACTATAAGCATTTTAAATCTGGCTTTTATTTTTGAAGGAAAGCGTTCCATTACAAACCCCTTGAGGGAAATAGTCGACGAAATTGACTATCTAAAGAGGGAAGTCCTGTCGGCTGTGCATAGTCGAACAGGAAAAAGCTAAAAAACCTGTGCAGAAGTGCTCGCGAGCGGCACCAGCAAGCGACCCAGGGGTCAAGAAACTCGGATGACGTTAGCGGTACCAGCGAAAAAGGCAATGCATAAGGCACCGGCAAGTGATGCCAGTCAAGGTGTAAATAAAGGGAAACATGCTGGGACAGTGAGCACCACCAAGCCCCAAAAGCCTGAGAAGAAGCCAGAGGAGTGGACACGGCTGTCCTGGCTGTCCTGGGCAACAATGTTGACGTCAGAGCGCTGACTGAGACAATGCTGATCGAGGTAAAAGAGATCGATGAGACCACCGACAAAACGGACATCCTATGTGCGGTTCAATAACAGTTTGATGTGGAACTGCCAGAATCCGCGGTGGTAAATCTAAGGGTGGCATACGGAGGCACCCAAACCGCCACACTAAGAGTTATGCCCGACATAGAGAGACGACTCTTGGAGAAGGGCAAAATTAGGCTGCGATAGACCTGGTGTAGAGTCCGCCCAAAGCTAACACCTAAAAGGTGTTTTAAATGTATGGAATTTAACCATATAGCAGGGAATTGCAGGGTCCAGGAGGACTGCTCAGAATGCTGCTACAACTGTGGCGCAAAGGAGCACCAAGCCAGAGGCTGCAAAGCAAAGACATGCTGCATGCTATGCAAACGCAAGAAGGATAAAGATTGCGATCACCCAACAACGAGTGGGAAATGCCCGTACTTCAGGAGGGCTATACAAGGGCTTAGGGGTAAATGAAGTTCCTTCAGATTAACCTAAACCATTGCGAGGTTGCCCAATCGTTGCTGGAGCAAAATGTCATCGAGAAAAACGTAGACATGGCACTCATAAAGAGCAATACAGGAATAACAAGGAAGAACGCTATAGTCGAGTACCTCGACTATCGGATACCCGTTACTCAGCTAAATGGAGATATGCAAGCAGCAAAGCGAGATTAAAATGCGCCACCTACCGGCGGTAGACAGATTTAAGCGTTATGGGCGTTAGAGTGGGCGTGGCAAATTTATTTTTGGATAAATCGATAGGTATTGACGACACCAATACATTTCAGTTAAAATTTTTTATGTAGCATGCAAATTGTGGGCGTCACAGGTTTTCGCGGTTTGTGGGCGTTTAAGTGGGCGTGGCAAACTTTTTTTTAGGTCAATCGATAGGTATTGATGAAACAATACATTTCAGTTAAAATTTTTTATCTAGCATCAAAACTGTTGGAGTTACAGTTTTGGGCGGTTTGTGGGCGTTAGAGTGGGCGTGGCGTCTACTGAAACAAACTTGCGCTGCGTAAGAAGCTCAGGAATCTGTACGCCAAATCTCAATAGCCTAGCTCTCATAGTTTCCGAGATCTCAGCGTTCATCCGGACAGACAGACGGACAGACGGACATGGCTAGATCGACTCGGCTAGTGATCCTGATCAAGAATATATATACTTTATGGGGTCGGAAACGCTTTCTTCTGCCTGTTACATACTTTCCGACGAATCTAGTATACCCTTTTACTCTACGAGTAACGGGTATAAAAATTCCGAAGAATGGGTAACAAATAATAGCAAAAAATCGGCAATATGGAGCTGTGGTAATCCAAGGCGACAGATTAGCAAGAAAAAATGCGGAAATTGCTTCGCTGGGGCCCATGTGAATGGTATAGCCTTAGCCTTCCACAGGCAATATCTTCGCTCGAAGAGATTGCAGAAGTCGACCGGTAAAATCGCCCCGCTGTAATTGCCGGGGACTTTAATGCCTGGGCTACGGAGTGTGGCTCCCCCGATCCAACGCGAGGGGAAAGGCGCTACTTGAGAGCTTCGCTGAACTCTGGAACAAAATCGACTTTTTCAAGAGCCGGCACCAGCTTAATTATTGACCTCACATTTGTGAACTCTGGATTGGCCTCTGGCTCCAGCTGGGAGGTTAGTGACACCTACACGGGTAGTGACCATGCAGCAATAATCTGCATGATAAATTCTAGAAATGGCCCACCGCGAGTTCCTAAGACCGTGCCAGTGTACAAAATAGAAACGCAATACGTGGAGATGGTACAGATGCTGTTCGAGGACCTCTCCACAAGCGGCTCAGCTGAAGAAAGGGCAAACCACATCGCAGAACACACCAAGGCAGCCTGTGATGCATCTATGCAGAGAAGGGGGAAAATCCCATCAAGAAGAAGACCTGCATACTGGTGGAACCAATCCATTGCTGAAGCCAGGAAAGACTGACACAGGGCAAGACGCGCATACCAACGCTCAAGAGGAAGGCCCGAATTTGAGGCACTTCAAATATATTTCAGGAAAAAAGACGAGCCCTGGAAAAAACTATAAAAGAGAGAGAACGCAGGAGCTTTAACAATATATGCGAAGAAATAGACTCCAACCCATGGGGCTTCGCATATAAACTCGTCACAAAACGGCTGCAGGCCATCACCGACATGCCCAGACAGCCTAAAAAGGATAGTGGAAACACTATTCCCAGAGCAAGAGTTTATGGCGCGAACCTTACTGATCGTGAGCACGGCGAGCATAAAGCTCACAAGTGCCGAAGAAGTCCTCCGGGTATTAAAGACAATACTGGACGACAAGGCATCGGGACCAGATGGAATCCCAAATATAGTTCTAAAAATTGCCATAAAAGCAAATACTAAAAAGTATGTTGACATGTATAATGCATGCCTAAGAGAAGGTGTGTTCCCTAGTCGCTGGAAAGCACAGCGGCTGGTACTCATACCAAAGGGGGAAAAATCAACGGCCTCGCAGAGATGCAGTTTGGTTTTCGGAAGGGGCTATCTACCATCGACGCCGTCGGTAAACTGTGCGAAATCGACGACAAAGCCATCGAGGGGAAAATGTGGTTGTACAGCACTAAGCAGTACTGCATAGCGGCAACGTTGGATGTTAAAAACGCATTCAACTCCGCTAGCTGGCACCACACACTAAATACACTGAGCAACCTAAATGTACCAGTGTATATAAAGAGAGTAATAGCGAGCTATTTCGAAGGCCGCAAACGAAACTGATTCCGGGCAATCGACCCACAGGGTCAGCGGGTCCCCAAAGGATCAGTCCTAGCCCCTTTGTTATGGAATGTCGTGTACGATGGGATCCCTAGGATCACGATGGTCGAAGGGGTACGATTCATTGCTTTCGCAATTGACGTGGCCAAAGTAGTGACGGCAAAGAAACTCCCAGATGCGGAAAGAATCTGCAACGAAGCGGGGAAACGAGCTAGCGCATGGCTCGACTCCAAGGGACTCGCCTTGGCAGCGCTCAAGACAGAAGCAGTCTTGATAAGTATCTGGCAGAAAGTGGAGGCGTCTACTTCAAAATTGGAGAAGATACAATTACATCTCCTCCAAGCCTAAAATACTTGGACGTTATGATTGAACACCGGCTAGATTACCGGTTAGCGTTGTCACATCGACGCTTATGTACGCTGCTCCCATATGGGCTCGAGCCACAAAAAATGGAAGTTATATGCAAGATGGCGACTCCGCGCAGAGATTGTGTGCCCTGCGGGTATGCTGTGTGTTCCGTACGGTATCCGCGGCGCTGGTAATATCGATTGTTCTAACTGCAGAGATGGCTGGGACGGAAGCATGGACATGTGGACTTTTACTTAACGCAACTGCTGACAGGTTGTGGAGCAATTAGCATAATCCATAAACTAACTGATTTGAGTAGGTTTAGATGCCACAAAAACGTCACGATCATATCCATAAAGAGTATACCTGATTGCCCTCACCCCCACACTCCTATGTGACAATACGATCACGTGACCTTTTTCCTCATTATGAGCAATTCACAATCAGCTGGTGTTGCTGTTCACGTGAGAAAGGTCGCACACCCAAAGTATTCAAAGATAGTTTCCTTAGGGAAACATGTCCTATTATGTTGGGGAATCCCTTTTCTTATTGTTCGTACCCAAAGGTACTCAACATGGCCACACCCAACAAATCAAGCAGTAGCCAAGTTGGGAACAGTACCAGGCGCTCAGCAGCACCCACTGCATATGAGAATGGCTGATCAGCATATTATATGTCTCACTAACTCACCGTCTCACCGACTCAACGGCACACTGACCGACCAATGCAGTTGCAGTGTCTGCCGAGCCAACTACACAAACTGCTACCATAATCAAAACTACCTGACCTACCTACCTACTTTAGAAAATAGCGCACTTCACTAATCAGTACACTAAACTTTCGTGTTCCAAGTAGTATATAAACATGTTCCAAATGAAGAATAAAACAGTTATCAACGCATCTCATAACTCCGCGGTTCTACTTCCTACCTCTGGGAATAGGGCTTGTAATACACTATCTCCACTAGCAGCTACCCACGTTAGCTCACCCTCAGCGCAGTTCAGCATCGCCTGTGGTCCGGCATCGCAGTAGCTTAATCCAGCTTCACAGGATACGCTTCTTCTTCCAGCGTCACAGGAACTTCAGCTTAATCCAGCTTCACAGGATACGCTTCTTCTTCCAGCGTCACAGGAACTTCAGCTTAATCCAGCTTAACAGGATACGCTTCTTCTTCCAGCGTCACAGGAACTTCAGCTTAATCCAGCTTCATAGGATACGCTTCGTCTTCCAGCGTCACAGGAACTTCAGCTTAATCCAGCTTCACAGGATTCGCTTCTTCTTCCAGCGTCACAGGAACTTCAGCTTCATCCAGCTTCACAGGATACGCTTCTTCTTCCAGCGTCACAGGAACTTCAGCTTAATCCAGCTTCACAGGATTCGCTTCTTCTTCCAGCGTCACAGGAACTTCAGCTTCATCCAGCTTTACAGGACACGCTTCTTCTTACTGCGTCACAGGAACTTCAGCTTCATCCAGCTTCACAGGATACTCAGCTTCATCCAGCTTCACAGGATACTCAGCTTCATCCAGCTTCACAAGATTCTTTGTTTCCAAGATACACAATATGTCTACTTCATTCATTGAGGAAACAAGTCACACAAGAATCGATTTACACAATCGATTACTAGACACCCAAAACGAGCTGCAAGGGAAAATCCAACAGCTCATTAAGAATTATGGCAAGCATTCTGCCGACCGACGCCACCCAGACGGCTATTATTCCAGTAAGCTAAATCAGTTAAACGATCTCTGGCAGCAGTTTTGCGACCTAGATGAAGAAGTCCAGCAAGCGGCATTACCCACTGGAAGTGAGTACTCTTCACGACTAGTAGCACTTAAAGAGCTGGTCGAAAAATATCAGAATATTTTTCTGGACAACATGCCGACTGGAAGCGGGCTTCCGAAGGCCCCCAGACGAACTTCGGCCAACATCAAGATCACAACAAGAGATCAAGTCAAAGGAGATTCCGCAATTGACACTTTGATTCGACAGTTGCAGAGAAGATGCAACGAATTGGAGTCATCATTAACATTAGCCCCGAACGCCCCAACCGTCACCCCAGCCCTACAACGGCACCTGGATCTCCATTGGGCGTTACTGAGGCAGGCCCACGACGAATTGGACAGCACACCTGGGGCCGCAGCCCTGGCAGAAGCAGAGCTAGCTCAATTCCACACATTATACGAGGAATACGAAATGAACCTGCTTCGGGAAAACGACGCGCCAATGAGCCTAATCTTGGCACTTCCGCCAATTAGCATTCCGGAGTTCAACGGCGAGCATCTAGACTGGCCACGGTTCCATGATCTCTTTGTGGAATTGGTACATAATAAACCATATTCGGCCAGTCAAAAACTACATACTCTACAGAGTTCGCTTCGTGGTGAAGCGAGGAACGTCTTGACAGACACAGCCTTCTCACAGGGTGGCTATGACAACACCTGGTTGCGGTTGAAGGCCAGGTACCAGAACGGCAAAATAATAGTATTCGCCGCCATAGCAAAAATTATTGACCATACCCCTATAGACGGTTCCTCGCGCCAACTAAGGGCCTTACATGACACTATAAAAAACTCAATGAGTACTCTTCAAAACCTCGATATAAGCACAAAATCCTGGGATCCAATCCTGTGTTTTCTTATCAGAAGAAAACTAGACCAGCAGTCTCTAGCTGCTCTAGAAAATTAAGCGGATGCACCAACGGAAATTCCAACGTTATGGAGTGTACTGACGTTTATTGAGCGGCGCGCTTGCATGCTGGAGACGATAAGCGCTCAACCTACAGCAACATTCCGCCATCAGTCAGTTCACAACGAAGAGAGCTGTAAGATTTGTCACCTAGGACAACATAATCTTAGAGCATGTAGCCGTATCCAGCAAATGGACCCCAAAGCACGGCGCCAAGCCATTATTCAAGTAGGAGCATGCACAAATTGTTTGTCTACAGCTCATATGGTTGAAAACTGTGGATCACCGACCAATTGTTGAGTCTGCCAGCAACGGCATCATTCACTGTTACACCAAGGACCGACTAGCAATACAGTGGCCGGCGCAGTAACCATTGCAGGCTACGACGACGTAGGAGGATATACTCTGCTCGCGACCGCCAAGGTCTCATTACATGGGCCAAACGGTCAATTACAAACATGTCGCGCTGTAATAGTGAATCTTATCTCAAGGAGAATGGCAGATCTGCTATCTTTTAAGGAAAGGTCACCGATTGAAATATCTGGAATCGGAGGAAAAATATCAACAGCAATTAGATCAACATTAAAGCTCTCATCAGTTACATCAGGGTTTGAAAGACTAATAGAGGTATTTATTATTCCCACAGTCATTCCAGACCAACCGTCAGTATCGATTGATAACGATCTTAATATTCCCGGGGGACTGTCATTAGCAGATCCTGACTTTTGGCAACCTGGACCCATTGACCTAACCTTAGGGGCTGAGGTGTATTCTCGTGTAATAACCGGTGAACTTCTTGAACTAGGACCTAATAAGCCTTTGGCACAAGGCACTAAGCTTAGTTATGTAATCACAGGTTATCTCAATAAAGAAACCTCATCTGATACGGAAATCAACCCTATTCTGGTAGAAGGCAGAGGTGATTTTGCAGGACCGAACGCTGCTTATGAGCCAACAAAAGATAAAAATCCGATGAATATAGAACCGACTTCTCATCAATTTAAAACCTACAAGATGGCTGACTTTGGTTCAACATTTCCAAACCTAACCAAGAAATATCTTAGTTTTGTTGCAGAATGTCCACATACCATAGACGTGCCAAATGATCAAGTTCTACGAGAGCACAATTTCAGTCCCCACGATAATGTCAATTTTATCGCAAAGGGAAGTATTAAGCAGCATCAAGAAGATGTGAAGGACCTGAATCACAAACATGAACCGCAGTTAAAGGAAAGATCCACCTTGGTCAATGATTTGTTAGGTGCTTCCTATACAATTCGGTCAAGGGCTGACCGACATCACGACTTAATTGAGCGTACCCCTCAATGGGGGGGAGAATGTTCGTACCCAAAGGTACTCAACATGGCCACACCCAACAAATCAAGCAGTAGCCAAGTTGGGAACAGTACCAGGCGCTCAGCAGCACCCACTGCATATGAGAATGGCTGATCAGCATATTATATGTCTCACTAACTCACCGTCTCACCGACTCAACGGCACACTGACCGACCAATGCAGTCAGCACATTTTGCAGTGTCTGCCGAGCCAACTACACAAACTGCTACCATAATCAAAACTACCTGACCTACCTACCTACTTTAGAATGTAGCGCACTTCACTAATCAGTACACTAAACTTTCGTGTTCCAAGTAGTATATAAACATGTTCCAAATGAAGAATAAAACAGTTATCAACGCATCTCATAACTCCGCGGTTCTACTTCCTACCTCTGGGAATAGGGCTCGTAATACACTATCTCCACTAGCAGCTAACCACGTTAGCTCACCCTCAGCGCAGTTCAGCATCGCCTGTGGTCCGGCATCGCAGTAACTATCGTTACCATTGCCGCGACGCGATCGTCCTGCCAGCAAAGCGCCCCCGTGCCAGCGACAAGTGCTCATTACCCCCTTGTCCCACGGTGTGACCCGGAAGTGTCTACTTCGGTTAGGCACAAACACTTATGATTGTAAATCAAATTTAGAAATCAAAAGCACACCGATAAAATAAATCTCACAAGTTAATGATTCTCAGATGTGGAATATTTTCAAACACACAATTTTGTTTTCCTTCCCAAAACGTTTAACTCGTAAATTGTCTAGGATTCTCTCCTTTCCACAAACAGGTCATAATCATGTCATAAACGGAATTCAAGCAAGAGCTACCCGAACTTGCGCACTTATCCATAACCGGGCCGGAATTAAAGGGACACATGCTCATGGCTCATTGACAAGATCATGGCCCACGTTTACGATGTCAATTCAGGATTTCAAAATGTTAAGGGTTCACGATAATTCGTAGTTTTTGTGTTTAGAAGGTATTGAAAATGCAGACCAATAATCTATCCTTTACATTTTTGGTTTTCTTGTAGGTTTTCTTGTAAGTCTTTACACATCTAGTCCCAACTTTAAAATAATGTGTAAAAATTATTTTATTGCCATTAAGCTTATTTCAAAAAATGTCCGGCGATTTGCACAGAAAATTTATAGTGTTCAACAAATTTTGTAGTTTTTAGATCATGTCCACCTCAATTAAGGAACATAGTTTTTGTGTTTAGAAGGTATTGAAAATGCTGACCAATTATCTCTCCTTTAAATTTTTCAATAAATTGGTCAATTTCCTCATAAAATTTTATTTTGAAAATTTATTTTCTTGTAGGTCTTTACGCATCTAATCTCAACTTTAAAATGATGTATAAAAATTAAATTACATTTTGGAGCTACTTTTAAACAATGTCAAAATAATGTATGCATTGTTAAAAGCACACACCCCGCCCTTAGGGAAACCGGTATCCTTTAAGCCGGTTTATTGACGGACAGCCCATTTCTTTTCCTCAACTTTACAAATAATTTGTTTTCCGCCTGTAATTGTCCTTAGATTGTTCGAGTTTGTAAAAAATGTCCTATCATATCATTCAAGGTAAAATCATATAATGGATCTATTAAAAAACTAATATTTAAGTTTGGATATTTTTCGAATACAATTCCAATTTCCTTTAAAATAAAATTATTATTATCATCAAATAAACCTTTAGCAAACAGTATCTCTCGACATTTTTCTAATGTTAAACAACTCGTTTTAGTAGCCCGTTTAATGGGTTATATTCAACTAAACGGTCATGTATGAGGAGTCGGTAAGCTTGGGAATTTTCAAGACTTGGTGTCTTTAGTTCTATTGAAATTTTCACATCAATAGTAAGCATACTGATTCTTACTAAAATTATCATTCAGAATATTATACGGATATGACTCAGAAATCAAGTGAACTTTAAAGTTTGATAAATTATTTGTGATAAGTTCTTCATTTAGTGTAAATCCAATTATTACAAATCTTGGTTTTTCGCGGTTAGTCCAAAATTTCACATTCCAGTTATGTTGCCTCCCATACTCCAATTTGGGGTTAACATATGAGTACCAACTTTTGTTGTTGGTGTTTGTTTCTTATTTTTCGCAAAATCGCTTGGAGGTCGATGGGGAATTTTCCGCACATCGCCAATATTCTTAGTTAGCATCAACACTAGTTCATGTTAACATTTTAACAAAACTTTTTTATAATCATTTGCAAATCCCAACACATTTTTTAATGGCACAGAAAAGTTGATGTGGGGTCCCGTATAAATTTCATCTCCACTGCTCCATCCAGAACTTAATAGATTTTGACTTTGAAGATTATCCAGAGATATAAAATTTAGTAAATGTCATACCGACATAGACTTGACACGTTGGACACGTTGTATTTAGTTGTTACCTAGGAGTATTTTGATGGTTACTTTCTGTTTAGTCTGGTTTTTTAATGGATATTATGTGTATCGTACCTGCAAAGTACTTTGTTTTGGATGGTTACTATCTGTTTCGACTGTTAACACCTGTTAACAGGTGTTGTTAGTTGGTATAGTCTCTCTACGCTCAGGAATCTGCATGCCAAATCTCAATCAATATAGTTTCCGAGATCTCAGCGTTCATCCGGACGAACGGACAGACGGATGGACGTACAGACGGACATTGCTAGATCGACTCGGCTTGTGATTCTGATCAAGAATATACATAAATTATGTGGTCGGAAACGCTTCCTTCTGTTTGTTACATACTTTCACTCAAAGTATTGGGTATTTATGTATTGAAATTAATTTTCTGGCTTCGTTCCGAAGAGACAGTCGCATGTTTCCGATTTCAATCCAGGATTACAAAATGTTAAGTGTACACCGAAATTCGTTGTTTTGAGATTATGTCCACCCCTGTTCATGAACATAGTTTTTGCGTTTAGAAGGAATTGAAAATGCTGACCAATTATATGTCCTTTAAATTGTTCAATAAATTGATCATTTCCTCATGAAATTTCATTTTGAAAATTTTGTTTTCTTGTAGGTCTTTACTCATCTAGTCTCAACTTTAAAATGATTTATTTATTTTATTGTTTTGGAGCTATTTTTAAAAAAAATTTCAAAATAATGTACGCAATGCTAAGAGCACAAACCCCGCCCATAAGAAGTGTTTCACAATAGAAAAACCTGTTTATTGACGGACAGCCCATTTCCTCGATATTAATGAGCTGACGACTCCGAAAAAAACGCCTGTAGAAATCGATTCTTTTCCACACCCTCCCAAATTATTTGTTTTCCGCTTGTAATTGTCCTTAAATACTCTCGAGTTTGCGGAAAAATCGTTCCAAAATTTTTTTTTAGTACGTGTTGGCTTACCGAAAGGCAGCCTTTCGAGATTTTGTAGTTAGCAAAGTAAAATCATATGTGGGTCCTATTTAAAAATTATTACTCAAGTTTGTATCTTTTTCGAAGACAATTCCGATGTCCTTTAAAAGAAAACTATTATTATTATCAAAGAAACCTTGAACATCAATCGAAGCAGTATCTTTCAACATTTTTCTAATGTTAAGCAACTCGTTGTACTAGTCCGTTTAGTGGGTCATATTCGACTAAACGGTCATGTATGTGGAGACAATAAGCTTGGGTATTTTCATGACTTTGTGTCTTCAGATCTATTGAAATTCTCAAGTCAATAGACCAACCACAATAATAGGGGCCTTCAATTTAAATTCTTTTGGATTTTTCGATTGAAATCTAGTATATATTTCATACAGGTAAGCATACTGATTCTTACTAAAATCGACATTCAGAAATCAAGTGAACTTTCAAGTTTGATAAATTATTTTTGATAAGTTCTCCATCTAGTATAAATTGAATTATTACAAATCTTGGTTAGCCGACAATTTCACATTCCAGCTGTGTTCACTCCCACACCCCAATGGGGGGTTAGCATATGAATATCAACTCCGGAATGCAATTGGTAGGCTTACACCACATTTTTGCAACTTCGCTCGCAGGTGCATGCGGAATTTTCAAGGTTATATTCGTCATTTCCAGTTTAAAAGTTTTGTTCGTTTTCTGATTTGTTTAAACACATCGCCAAGATTCTTAGTTAGCATTAACACAAGTTCATGTTTACATTTTAACAAAACTTTTTTATATTCTCAGCAAGTTCCAACAAAATTTTTAATGGTACAGAAAAGTTGAAGTGGGGTTCCGTAGAAATTTCATCTCCACTGCTCCATCCAGAATTTAATAGATTTTGACTTTGAAGATTATCCAGAGATATAAAATTAAGTAGTAGTCATACCGACATGGACTTGACACGTTGGACAGGTTGTATTTAGTTGTTACCTAGCAGTATTTTGATGGTTACTTTCTAATTATTCTGGTTTTTGGATGGTTTTTTTGTGTACAGTACCTGTAAAGTACTTGGTTTTGGATGGTTACTATCTGTATAGTATCTGTAAAGCACATGGATGGTTACTATCTGTTTAGTGTCTCTAAAGAACTTTGTTTTAGATGGTAACTAACTGTTAACAAGTGTTATGAGTTGTTATAGTCTCTTGTAAAGAATGGTCAAAGAACACAAGTTAATGTTTCTCAGACGTGTTAACCATTTCGTCTCAGAATTATTAACTATAAAAATGAGAAAGATTCTCTTTTTTCCGCAAATGATCTATAAACATGTTACCAATGTTTCTCAGATGTGTTAGCCATTCCGTCCCAGAATTATTAACTGTAAAAATGAGAAAGATTTTCTTTTTTCCGCAAATGATCTATATAGGGACGCACAGAAGACCTACCCCGATCACTTGCCGTGATCTATCATTATCTGACCATCGTAAAAGTCACATGCCCAAGACCCAAGGCGCAGGGCGACTGATAAGATCATACATCTTAATACCATTGATATGAGATAAAGTTACGACCATGCAACAACTCGTAAGTAGCCGATGTACCTCATTGAAGAAAATACTTCTTATCTTTTGTACCTGTAGTTTTAATTAATAATATTATTTTGCAGATTTTCGATTGGTTCCCATGAAAAATATTTCTCACAAATCTGGTTTTCGTGATTGATGATGGGAGTTGAGCTGCTTGGACTGTGATGATTAGCTGTTATTAACTGTTATTAGCTATAATTAGATGGTTACTATCTGTTTAGTAGATGTTAACTAGTTGTTATTAGCCGCTAACTATCTGTTTAGTAGAAGTATACTAGTTGTTTAATAGATGTTATTAGCTGCAACTAGCTTAGTACTTGTTTACTTGTTGTTTACTAGTTGTTATTAGCTGGTTACTAGCTGTTATTAGCTTCTACGAGCTGTTATAGTCGCTTGTTAAGAATGATCTACAATTCTTGGCCTCTAGACAACTTTCGGTTAAGAACTTACACTCTGATTTTCAATGTGTTTGTTGTGTAAGTGAGAAAGATCGCACAACCAAAATATCTGAAGATTGATATCTTAGAGATTATGTCCGATTATGTTGGGGAAAGATGAACCCTAAGATTGTAAAACTATTTAAGAAATTAAAGGAACCACATTAGCTGTCTAAAAGCTGTTAAGCAGCTGTTTTGATAAACGATTTCGATTGATGTTAACAGATACTAGTAATATCATCAACTTTAACTAGTATATTGTAAAAATTAAACATTTCCTTCCTTCTTATTCTTTCATCTTGTGTAGGTATCAAATGTTTCTAGGGTCCTTAACGTCGATAGCTAGCCTTACATCCTATAACTATAGTTATTATCTACAGAATACACGCCAAATAACAAATTGAAGATAGCTATCGGGTTCAGCCACGCGAACACACCGATACATCTTGCAGATGTCACCAGTCAATGCATCAAGGAAATTCCGAATTTGTAAGAGCGTGTTGAACAGCTTCTGTTGATTGGTATGCCTTGCCACGAAAACCTTCATCAGCGAATGTCCACTTGACGTTTTGCCAGACCCATCAAAAACGTCTCGCAGTTTGGTCGTGGTGCAGTCTTCCTTGAAAACGCAGTGGATAGGCAGAAAATATTTGCAAAGACTCAAGGAGTCTCTGGGCACGACGGACATGTGATTCAAATTCAAATATTTACGCATGAATGCCAAATATTGAACCTTGACTTCTGGCTTGCGCTCTAGCTTATTCTCCAAGTTGAGAAGCCGACGATAAGCTTGATTGTACGATTCACCCTGTAGTTCTAGAGTGTTCCTTGCTGATATTCGTACGGAGTACTCACCAGAGTCTAAAAGACGAAAGTTGGACTTGAAATAAGTTATTAGCTATTCTAAAAAGTCTAGAAAGAAACTAAAACTTGAATGTCAAAAAACGATTTAAAACTACCTATAAGTGGGTAAGTAATTGTAATCGCTCCGGAGTAATACAGTAATAAACAAAAACACTATGATTATCCCATTTTCTATCACCATAACAAATGTGGTTACCCACACCTAAATGACCAATTGTATTTTTTGTCCAAAAATGTCTGTGACTTTCACTTACAAATTTGTCACCGATAATACAAAACGCTCGCGCAAAGGTAATAAAAAAATTCATGGAATATTATCCTTTCATAAACGAAGTCATAAAAAATATAACTGGGAATGGATTGTTTTTTTTATTTGCGAACCATTTATAACTGTTACAAACAATACAAATAGAGATGTCACAAAGGATTGCTAACATGTCTCGACACAGGCGCAAAGGTCAAGGTAATTGAAAAAATTCATGGAATATTATCCCTTTATAAAAAATAGTCATAAAAAATATAATTGGGAAAACATTTCTTTTTTATTTGCGAACCATTTACAACTGTTACCAACAATATAAATAATGATGTTTCAAAGGATTGCTAAATATCCTTGATAAAACTAATTGTTTGATAGTCTCTAACTAATTGAGTAATGAGTTTTTACGTGCCTATTTAATTTACCAAAAACAGTATTAGTTTCTATTAGTCTTCTCTCGTTCCACCAATAAGTTTATAATAATAATAAATTTAAATTTATTAAATAATATTAATATTAAATAAGTATTTAAAAGTTTTCCGTTAAAATGTTTCTTCGGTGCTTCATAGCCTGGTTGATGTAGTTGTAGAGAATCGACAAGCATTGCACCTCCAGCGAATTGTATATTGTTGCAGCTGTGCCTTACCAAAATGCAGCAGGCGGATCTCCCGTAAAATGGGTCAGAGCCCAATAAAGTGCACGACGTTTTCCTGCTCCCTCATGTTGCAGATCGGGCACGCAGTGTCGCTGGCTGTCACGTTTGGGATATAGCTTAGTGAGAGGATTTCTCCACAGTGAAAGCGTCAGTAAAATTTTTCTCCACTCCCAGTTCATGTTCAAGGGGCCTATGAGTCAGCAGAGTTGTCCTCCTCGATTCCATTCTGAACTGAGTCCTATAGGTTTCTTCCATATGTACTAAGATACTTTTCGCCCATTGCGACCATCTGCAAAAGTCGCGGCAAACGTCTCCTTTATATATACCATTGCTGCACCAAATAGTTCTCTAGAACTCGTGGCAACCAATGTTCGAGCATGATTAACACTTTCTGTATATACCTGAAATGCATTTTAGCTGTAAGGATATGCAGCGGCGACAGTCCTGTTTCAGGATTTAGCATCCTGTTCGGGGTAAATCTGGGTAGACAAAAAAGTTTTTCAACTTTATAAATAAAGTTTTTTGAAAGATCTTTGGGACTGTTGATTGCAGGGATTTGAAATGAGGAATAGCGAACGTTCTGAATTCCGATGGTATCCTGTCAGACCCGAATGCTCTTCCTTTTTTTTAAATCGCAAGTAGAATTTCCACTTGTCCTGTTATACATCCATGCGGCGATAGCCTCCAATCTGGAGGCGTTAGAAGATCGTATGCATTAGCTTCCATTGATTTTACAAATGAATTTTCTTTGAGTTTCCTAATAGTACGCCAGTATGCCCTGATATTTGCAATGGAATCCAATGATCTCACTAGGTTAATGTAAAGTTGCGTTCGAGCGTTTTGACAAGTTAACTTGTATGCGGCGTTTGCTTCATGATACATTACCACTGCACTTGCTGAGTTCGTTGTTTTAACCTGCCTCAGCAAGTTGAAAGAAAGTAATCGAGCTGCCTCACACTGCTCGGTGTACCACTCTTGTTTAAAGTCTCTTGGCTTTCTTCGGCCTTGGCCTTTAATTCCGGCAGGGGTTTTAAAATTTTCCACACAATTTGTTGCCAGGTTTCGGTCAAACTTTGTCCTGTTGTTTAGACTCTCTCGATTTCGCTAAAAGAAACCTTGGTAGAAGTGGAAGCGGCACTGTGACTGCGATAGTTGTTGTGGAGAGAATGGCTGTAAATTCCAGCGGGAGATGGTTAGAGAATATTTGAGTGCTCACTTTAAACACTTTGATAGTTTCTATCCATGTACCGCGTGCCATACGTATGTCGATGGTGGACCGAGCTTCACCTCTCATAAAAGTGAAATTGCCCAAGGGATCGCTTGACGACCTTTCATTGACCAACCGTGAAGCCAATTAGCTCAATTAAATCCAGTAGGTGCCAACCATTGGAGGCTTTCACTTTGTATTCGGCAATAAGGGATTCATTAAGGGAGCTTGTGACTAACTGTTGGTCGAAACCGTGAAGTTGAGCTTCTCCCGGCCATGCTTTACTCCTATGACCAGTTCACTTTCATTTAATCGAACATGGTTTTTAAACATCGTATAACTTCCCAGAATCTCTTTTTCAATGATGGCAATTAATGTACACTGGGAGTAGGTCCAGGATTTAATTTCCTTCAGTCCTCAGTTGGATAATAATGGTCTGATCTATATTTACGAAACTGATTAAATTCTGTTCATGAAGTTCTTCTTTTATTCCATATATCAATTCACCACTTGCTCATCCTCTGGCTCTGGTTCGGATTTCTTTTAAGTTATTTGACTTAGTCTTTTAGCTTAGTAACGCATAACTAATGTGAGACATTGTCAAACATTTTCCGTATATTTCCTTTAATTTTGTTTCAGCTGGTTTTCCTTTCCACATACGCACCTTTTTATTATTAAAAGACATCCAATTTCCGCCTACGTTGATACTGTCGGTTTCGACATTTACTTTTGTTTCCCTGCGAATGGCCGGAAGAATCTTTTTTTATATCTAGAAGAGCCACTTTATTCGCTGGCTTTTCGACTGTCAAATCCTTGTCAAGGAAAACCTGCCTTCCACGCCATTTTTGACCATTCCACCTGCAATGTTTTGGGACATAATCTCCAACTTCCAAGTTATCTTTTTTAACTAGTCCGCGCTTTCCTGCCTTTTCCTGGTTTTGCACAACGTTTGCCGAAAATATGAGTGAAAACCGAGTTGAGCTTTCTGCAAAACAAAGTGCTGATTCTCGTGAGGTACGCTGGTCCACTGCGGATACACCACGTTTTCTGTGGCCAGGGAGCAGTGCGTCGTCGTTTGGATATAAGTTTGTGTTTTTTATGGCCTGATGAAAAACTAGACTACACATCTTCATCATATACCCATATTAGAGTAATCGACCTTTAATCTATCCTTACGCACTATTTGATTTTTATTATTATACCCGTTACTCGTAGAGTAAAAGGGTATATTGGATTTGTCGAAGATTATGTAACAAATAGAAGAAAGCGTTTCTGACCCCATAAAGTGTATATATTCTTGATCAGGATCACTAGCCGAGTCGATTTCAGCAAGGTGCTTTAAGCATGTATCCATTCCTCTCGCACTCCCATAAGCTGAGTATCTTATAGTCAATGCCATCGACAACAGCGTATTCTCTGGCTTTAGTTTAAAGTTATAGCTATTTTCTTTTAATAATTTTATATTTTTCCTACCCCACCTGTACTACAGAAGTGTTTTGACTTATTTGAAGTTTTACCGAAAACTAATTCATATGGACAGTTTTGGATCAACCAATAGGTATTGACAAGACCAACAGATTTCAGTTAAAATTTCTTATCTAGCATACAAATTGTGAAAGCCACGGGCTTGGGCGTTTTGTGGGCGTTAGAGTGGGCGTGTCATATTCGCGTAACAAACTTGCGCTGCGTAAGAAGCTCCGGAATCTGCATGTCAAATCTGAATAGCCTAGCTCTTACAGTTTCCAAGATCTCAGCGTTCCCAGACGGGCAGACGGACATGGCTAGATCACTCGGCTAGTAATCCTGATCAAGAATATATATACTTTATAGGGTCGAAAACGCCTCCTTCTGCCTGTTACATACTTTTCGTCGAATCTAGAATACCCTTTTACTCTACGAGTAACGGGTATAATTAAGTTAAACAAACACTAAAACTTTAATAAGTGAAATCAAAATAAAAATAAAAAAAAACTCTTATTTTTATTGTAACAACGAAATTACAACTTTACAATTACAATGGCACAACCAAATATCGCCGCACCCTAAAATTTGGCGCTGAAGCTCATCGGCATCTAAAAGACATCATGCCAATTAAGGGTGATCCAGAAACCCTCTACACCTTCATCAGCAGAGTGGACTATGTAGTTTTACTCTGCCAAACTATTGATGCGCGATAACAAAGGATTCTACTTGGAGCCATTGAAAGAAACTTAGAGGGACACGAAACACGAAACACGATCATTGGGCATTCCGAACATCGAAGATTGGCCTACCCTTAGATCGGGACTAATTGCAGATTTTAAGCCGTAAACACCGAGCTACGTTGCAAACACGTTGAGAAATGTCCTAAATGCCAAAAAGTCAAAACTACCAAACATCACAAACTCCCCTGACCATAACAGAAACACCTTTAAGTGCATGTGATAGAGTGTTATTGGATACGATGGGTCCATAACCCAAATCGGATCAAGGAAATAAATTTGCACTTACTCTAATCTGTGATATAAGGAAATATCTCGATACCATTCCCTGTAGCTGTATCTGAATCTTTAACTGAATTAAATTGAAATGAATTTAAAGTACGGTCCAAAGAAGACTTTCATTACGAAAATGGCAACTGAATACAAGAAATCAATTATCGATGATTTAAGAAAAATATTTAAATACTGAAAACATAACCTCCGCTGTACACCATCATAAGACCTTAGGGAACAGTAGAAAGAAGCCACAAAACATTTAACGAATACGTTAAATCATACATCTCGTCTAACAAAACAGATTGGGTTGTTTCGCTTATATACTTTACATAATGTTTCAATACAACACCCTCTATGGAACATGGTTGTTGTCCATTAGTTTTCGGTAAAACTTCAAATAAGTCAAAACAATTCTGTAGTACAGGTGGGGTAGAGCCACTATAAACTAGAGCAGGTATATTAAAAAGTCAGAATAATGTTGAAGAAAAATTTGCCACGCCCACTGTATCGCCCATAACGCTTTAATCTGTCTACCGCCGGTAGGTGGCACATTTCAATCTCGCTTTGCTGTTTGCATATCTCCATTTCCCTTTGGTCCCCATAGCTGAGTAAGGGGTATCTGTTAGTCGACGTACCCGACTATAGTGTTGTGACGAACTGTTTTTTATGGTCTGCTCGCTACGAGATTCGTGCGGCTAGCTCAGTATATTGTGTGTTCGTCCCACCAAATTTATATTAACGTGACCGCCCAGTAGCCCAGTGAGAAAGCACAGAATTCACGGGTTCGTATTGGGTTTTATTGCGGGTATATTATTACAAGTGTCTTAGTCGCTTGGTTGGCCTTGACTCGTTGCTTGTGACCTTCGGTGCTTCCGACGGTCCTGTATGACTCGACGTCCTCTCGCCTTGATGACTCGGTGCTCCAGTCCTGTAGCTCCCTGAAGATACTCGCAGCTCCCTGAAGATCCTCGCCGCTCCCTGAAGATCCTCGCAGCTCCCTGAAGACGCTCGCTCGCTGTTCACTTCTCACGCGTGACTTGGTGACTGCTGGTAACGACTCGGAATCGCGAGGGGTATCGGCCGTACGGGCTTAGGGAAGCGTCACCGTTCTCAGACTAGGGTGAACAGAAGCTGCGCTCTCCAGGATCGCTCCATTCGACACACCGCCACCTGTCCCTTGCTCTGTCCCGGATGGTCCCACTTGGGTTTCTGCTCAGCCCGCGCGGACAGTCAAGGCGGAACGCCAGGAAGCTGCCTCGCGCCTTACTTCGCTTCCACGCCTAGTGTAAACGAACGTTCCACCCTAGCCTCACCCTTTTGCTTTTTGTCCGGGACGTTTCCGTGTGGCTTTTGGTACTCGGGGTTTGGGCACGCCGCTCCGGGACCTCGCAAGTCGAATCCGTAGGGCTCTCCTGGATAATTCCACTCGAGACCGTACCGATCGACCGCTCTCCCTTCTGGCTTGTTATACTCGTGGTTCGGGCACGCTGCTCCCGGACCTCGCAAGTCGAATCCGTAGGGCTCTCCTGGACAATTCCACTCGAGACCGTACCGATCGACAGCTCTCCCTTCTGGCTTGTTATACTCTTTCCAGGCGTAACGCCAGGACTTTTTGGACAGGGTTAATCGACCGCCTTGCCGTGTGATGCCCTCTGGATCTCAGCTACCTGCGTCTCAATTCGGAGATTCCTGGTATACCAATCCCGAACGTCTCGACGTAGCAATCTCGCTCCTTGTAGGCTCCCACGGCGCTGCTTCTCTGGCGGCTCGACTTGCTGCTGCTCCCTTGTAGATTATCTGGTTGTTTGATTGTTCACTTTGGTATCTGAGTGATCTTGACGTTTTGACTCCTTGTGATCGACTGATCCAGCTGCCAGCGCTCTGCGGCCTTATATAGGGCCTCCGGGAACCGTTATTTCCCTATTGCGCACGGCCCGCTGGATCTCTCCACTCTGGGTCCAAAGTCCGTGCCTCCTGGATGACCCACTTGTCGTTCCCGTACCGCTTCCAATCGATGCTCTGCCCACTGCTGCCATCCCGCTGATATCCGTGATGCTTGCGGCACGCCTGTGTGCCGCTCCACCGCCGAGATGTGGCACTTCCTCTCCCGGTCCAAAGTTCACGGGAGAGTCCAAAGTCCGGTGGAGTCCCGTTACCCGCTTTTGCATACGGCACTCTTGCCTTGCCAGCGAAGTCTCCACTCTCTCTCGATCTCCATCCTTGGTCTCCAAACTCTCTCGCTCTCCTTCATTGGTCTCCAAACTCTCTCGCTCTCCTTCGTTGGTCTCCAAACTCTCTCGCTCTCCTCGCCGCGCCGTTACTACGCGAATTCGCCGCGTATCTGGCAAGCGGCCGGCCATCTGCTGCTGTTTCTATTTGTGGGGAGTTATTCAACTCCTCACATTCCCCCCTTACTTCGGGAAACATTTTAAACTCGTTCCTACTCTTTCTTGTTTATCCTAGCCTTCGAGTCCTTGTGATTCCCGCGGCGCTCCCTCGTTGCTCCTTCGATGCTCCCACGACGCTCTTAACTCCGTTGAGTTTCTACAGCGCTGGTCATCCTCCTCGTAGCAACTTGAATCTCCCGCGCCGATATCTTTCCTGACTCCACTGGGACATCGATACTCGTTTGCTATCGATCCCCACCTCGCTGCTCATCGCTGCGTTCTACTCCTTTTAGTTGCTTCCTCCGCCTGGTCACACCATTCGGGTGTGATCGATGTGCGATCTCGATATCGACGGTGCGGCGTTGCCACCTGCTCGTTGCGATATTTCCACCTTTGGCCGATATTACCATTTGACGTGTACCCATCGATCGTACTTTCATTTAGTGCCAATCGATCGCCTATCGAGGCGCCCCCTTCCCTGGCTCATGGTGATTTTGCAACTTTCTAGGTAAGTTTTCGCATTTCCTCACTCCTTTCTATTTCATCCTTTTTCTCTCCACACGACCTCTCTCGCCTCTCGTCTCTCTCTCTCGCCCTTCAATCGTCCTCAGCCGATTTTCTTCTGCCTTTACCAGTATGAGTTTCGTTAGTCAAGTGCACCCCTCCCCACCAACTCAAGACTCGTCGTTGTTTCTCTATGTGAATCTTTCTATGTGGAGGGCGTACGTAACAGGCTCGAAGTGATCGATGCGGACCGCATGGAATGACTTCTTAAAAGGAATCTGCGAACGACTATCGTTTTCTTTTCCGTGTTTTTATACGCGTTACTCGTAGAGTAAAAGGGTATACTAGATTCGTCGGAAAGTATGTAACAGGCAGAAGGAAGAGTTTCCGACCCTATAAAGTATATATGTTCTTTATCAGGATCACTAGCCTAGTCGATCTAGGCATGTCCGTCTGTGCGTCTGTCCATCTGACCGTCTGTCCGTATGAACGCTGAGATCTCCGAAAGTATGAGATTCCTGCGCAGCGCAAGTTTGATTCAGCAGAGTGCCACGCCCACTCTAACGCCCACAAACCGCCCAAAACTGTGGCTCCGGCAGTTTTGATCCTAGAATAAAAATTTTAACTTAAATGTATTGTTCTTATCAATACCTATCGATTAACCCAAAAAAAAAAGTACTACGCCCACTTTAGTGCCCACAAACCGCCTAGAAACTTCAAAAATCGTAAATATGAACGTGGATATCTCGGAAACTATTAAAGATAGAGAATTGGGATCTCAGATTTATATTCCGTACCCTTGTACGCAGGGCAAGTTTGTTACGCGAGTACGCCACGCCCAGTCTAACGCCCACAAACTGCCCAAGTCTGTGGCACCCACAATTTTTTTTTGCTAGATAAAAGATTGTAACTTAAATGTATTGGTCTCGTCAATACCTATCGATTGATAATAAAGCAAGTTTGCCACGCCCCCTCTTACGCCCACAATCCGACCAAACCTGTGGCGTCCACAATTTTCATGCTAGATACAAAATTTTAACTGATATGTATTGTTCTCGTCAGTACCCATCGATTGATCTAAAAAACAGTTTGCCACGTCCGCTCTAACGCGCATAACGCTTAAGTCTGTCTACCGCCCACATAACCATATATTGAGATCACGGGTAGGTGGCGCATTTCAATCTCGCTTTGCTGCTTGCATATCTCCATTTCCCTTTGGTCCCTTTAGCTGAGTAACGGGTATCTGTTAGTCGACGTACCCGACTAAAGTGTTCTTCCTCGTTTTTCTTCTCATTTTTAGGCGCCCATTCACGTGTGGCTTTGACTCACTCTTGTGATCAAGAGTCGCATGTTTTATCGGCTGAGCTGTCCAGGCTGATACCAGGTATATTCTGTACTCTAGTATTTTTTAAACTTGGCGCATGGAATCTGGGCTTTGATGTTTTAAATCATATTATTCAGAAATGTTCGATTTGTTCCTTGTTTTCGTATGTTTTTTAGTGTTACAGTGAAAATTTCCGGGGAGAACAAGGTGTAAGAATTTTTGTAATGTTATTATAGCTTTGTAGTGCTGCGCATGTTTTTCGAAGTATTTTATAACCAGCGGTCCACTCGGAGACCCTCCCTTTTAAATTCCGCTAACGAAGTTAATGGGGATGTTAGCAGCAAGCCGCCCATATGGGAGTTCATGTTGTCTTTCAAAAGCTCAACAAATTCATCGTTAGCGATTTAATGCTTCAGTTTGAAAGGCAAGATGTTCATATCGGAGACATAATCGCTGAAGGTTTCGTGCTGTCCTTGCTTGCGTTCCATTAATTCCTATGGAATTCCCGAAAGAACTTGTTGACGGCTTAGGTCATACAATTCTTGCAATCGGTCGACGCGGGACAGGAAACTAAATCCAGTAGGTGCCAACCATTGGCGGCTTTCACTTTGTATTCGGCAATAAGGGATTCATTAAGGGAGGTTGTGACTAACTGTTGGTCGAAACCGTGAAGTTGAAACTGTGGCTCCTACAGTTTTGATGCTAGAATAAAAATTTTAACTGAAATGTATTGTTGTCATTAATACCCATCGATTGACACCAAAAAAAGTTTGCCACGCCCATTTTAACGCCCACAAACCGCGAAAACCTGTGACGCCCACAATTTTTATGCTAGATTAAAAATTTGCCACGCCCACTCTAACGCCCATAACGCTTAATTCTGTATACCGCCGGTAGGTAGCGCATTTTAATCTCGCTTTGCTGCTTGCATATCTCTATTTAGATGAGTAACGGGTATCTGATAGTCGAGGTACTCGACTACAGCGTTCTTCCTTATTATTAAAAGACATCCAATTTCCGCCAACGTTGATACTGTCGGTTTCGACAATTACTTTTGATTCCCTGCGAATGGCCGGAAGAATTTTTATATCTAGAAGAGCCACTTTATTCGCTTGCTTTTCTACTGTCAAATCCTTGTCAAGGAAAACCCGCCTTCCACGACTTTTTAGACCATTCCCCCTGCAATGTTTTGGGACATAATCTCCAACTTCCAAGTAGTTATCTTTTTTAACTAGTCCGCGCTTTCCTGCCTTTAAGTGAAAACCGAGTTCAGTTTTCTGCAAAACAAAGTTCTGACTCTCGTGAGGTACGCTGGTCCACTGCGGATCCACCTCGTTTTCCGTGGCCAGTGAGCAGTGCGTCGTCGTTTGGATATAAGTTTGTGTTTTTTATGGCTTCATGAAAAACTCGACTACACACTTCACATGTTCATCATCTACCCATATTAGAGTAATCGACCTTTAATCTATCCTTATGCACTATTTGATTTTTATTATTATACCCGTTACTCGTAGAGTAAAAGGGTATATTGGATTTGTCGAAGAGTATGTAACAGGTAGAAGAAAGCGTTTCTGACTTCATAGTGTATATATTCTTGATCAGGATCACTAGCCGATTCGATTTAGCCATGTCCGTCTGTCCGTATCAACGCTGAGATCTCGGTTACGATAAGAGATGGAATGTTGGGACTATGCATGCGGATTCTTAGGCTACCTGTGCAGCGCAAGTTTATTTCAGCATGGTGCTTTAAGCATGTATCCATTCCTCTCGCACTCCCATAGGCTAAGTAACGGGTATTTTATAGTCAATGCCATCGACAACAGCGTATTCTCTGGCTTTAATTTAAAGTTATAGCTATTTTTTTAAAAAAATTTTATGTTTTTCCTTATTTGTCTCCAACATTAATCTGACTTTTTAATATACCTGCTCCAGTTTATAGTGGCTCCACCCCATCTGTACTACAGAATTGTTTTGTCTTATTTGAATTTTTACCGAAAACTAATTCATATGGACAACAATCTTGTTCCATAGAGGGTGTTGTATTGAAACATTACGTAAAGTATATAAGCGAAACAACCCAATCTGTGTTGTTAGACGAGATTTATGATCTAACGTATTCGTTAAATGTTCTGTGGCTTCTTTCTACTGTTCCCTAAGGTCTTATGATGGTGTACAGTGGAGGTTATGTTTTCAGTATTTAAATATTTTTCTTAAATCATCGATAATTGATTTCTTGTATTCAGTTGCCATTTTCGTAATGAAAGTTTTCTTTGGACCGTACTTTAAATTCATTTCAATTTAATTCAGTTAAAGATTCAAACACAGCTACAGGGAATGGTATCGAGGTATTTCCTTAAATTACAGATTAGAGTAAGTGCAAATTTATTGCCTTGATCCGATTTGGGTTATGGACCCATCGTATCCAATAACACTCTATCACATGCACTTAAAGGTGTTTCTGTTATGGTCAGGGGAGTTTGTGATGTTTGGTAGTTTCACTATTTGGCATTTAGGACATTTCTCTACGTTGTTTGCAACGTAGCTCGGTGTTTACGGTTTAAAATCTGCAATTAGTCCCGATCTAAGGGTAGGCCAATCTTCGATGTTCGGAATGCCCAATGATCGTGTTTCGTGTCCCTCCCTTTAATGGCTCCAAATAGAATCCTTTGCTATCGCGCATCAATAGTTTGGCAGAGTAAAACTACATAGTCCACTCTGCTGTTGAAGGTGTAGAGGGTTTCTGGATCACCCTTAAATGGCATGATGTCTTTTAGATGCCGACGAGCTTCAGCGCCACATTTTAGGGTGCGGCGATATTTGGTTGTGCCATTGTTGTTGTAAAGTTGTAATTTCGTTGTTACACTAAAAATAAGAATTTTGTTTTATTATACCCGTTACTCGTAGAGTAAAAGGGTATACTAGATTCGTCGGAAAGTATGTAACAGGCAGAAGGAAGCGTTTCCGACCCCATAAAGTATATATATTCTTGATCAGGATCACTAGCCGAGTCGATCTAGCCATGTCCGTCTGTCCGTCTGTCTGTCCGGATGAACGCTGAGATCTCGGAAACTATGGGAGCTAGGCTATTGAGATTTGGCGTGCAGATTCCTGAGCTTCTTACGCAGCGCAAATTTGTTTCAGTACAGCGCCACGCCCACTCTAACGCCCACAATCCGCCCAAAACTGTGGCTCCTACAGTTTTGATGCTAGACTAAAAATTTTAACTGAAATGTAATGTTCTTATCAATACCTATCGATTGACCCAAAAAAAAGTTTGCCACGCCCACCCTAACGCCCATAAACCGCCCACAAACTTCAAAAAATCGTAATTATGAACGTGGATATCTCGGAAACTATCAAAGATAGAGAATTGGGATTTCAGATTTAGATTCCGTAGCCTTATACGCAGCGCAAGTTTGTCACGCGAATATGCCACGCCCACTCTAACGCCCACAAACCGCGAAAACCTGTGATGCCCACAATTTTTATGCTGAATAAAAAATTTTAACTGAAATGTATTGGTCTCGTCAATACCTATCGATTGGTCCAAAAAAAATTTGCCACGCCCACTCTAACGCCCAAAACGCTTAAATCTGTACACCGCCGGTAGGTGGCGCATTTTAATCTCGCTTTGCTACTTGCATATCTCTATTTAGCTGAGTAACGGGTATCTGATAGTCGAGGTACTCGACTATAGCGTTCTTCCTTGTTTTTATTTTGATTTCACTTATTAAAGTTTTAGTGTTTGTTTACCTTAATTATACCCGTTACTCGTAGAGTAAAAGGGTGTACTAGATTCGACGGAAAGTATGTAACAGGCAGAAGGAAGCGTTTTCGGCCCCATATAGTATATATATTCTTGATCAGGATTACTAGCCGAGTGATCTAGCCATGTCCGTCTGCCCGTCTGGGAACGCTGAGATCTTGGAAACTATAAGAGCTAGCTATTGAGATTTGACATGCAGATTCCTGAGCTTCTTACGCAGCGCAAGTTTGTTACGCGAGTATGACACGCCCACTCTAACGCCCACAAACCGCTCAAGCACGTGGAGTTCACAATTTGTATGCTAGATAAAAAATTTTAACTGAAATGTATTGGTCTTGTCAATACCTATCGATTGATCCAAAAAAAAATTTGCCTTGCCTTTGTCTACCGCCGGTAGGTGGCGCATTTCAATTTCAATTTCTCCATTTCCCTTTGGTCCCTTTAGCTGAGTAAGGGGTATCAGATAGTCGAGGAACTCGACTATATCGTTCTTCCTTGTAATACCCTTGCAGAGGGTATATTGATTTCAGTCAGAAGTTTGCAACGCAGTGCAAGTGTATATATATTTTTTGATCAGCATGACTAGACGAGTCGATCTAGCCATGTCCGTCTGTCCGTCCGCTTCTACGCAAACTAGTCTCTCAGTTTTAAAGCTATCGGGCTGAAAGTCGGAACCGGCCGGATCGGTCCACTATATCTTATAGCTCCCATAGGAATAATCGGAAAAAAAATTTAAAAAAAATTATATCTTTTGTGTTTTTTAACATTTCAATTTCAAATTAAATTTGATTAAAATCTGACGACTATATCATATAGCTGAAAAAGGAAAGATCGAAAAATTGGTGGGAAAATATTATGAAACAATTTATAGCTTCGGTGTTTTTTAACTTATAACATCCGGAGCTTGGAAATAAAATTTGTTTATTGATTTTAAATTTCGATTTAAATTTTATCAAAATCGCTTGGAAATAACATTTTTTAATTAGTTTTGAGTTTCGTATTTAATTTTATCAAGATCGCACGACTATATCATATAGCTGCCATAGGAACGAACGGAAAATTGGTGGGAAAATAATATGAAACAAATTATAGCTACGGTCTTTTTGACATATTATCTTAAACTATTCGGAATATCATTTTTTGTATTTCTGTGGTCATCTCACTATTTCCTTTATTTTCTGTGGTCGTTGTGATGCCGACATTCGAAAGCTGCGAGCAGGGGCGTAGCACAGCTGATAATCGCTAATAAATTACCCCCTACAGGTCGGCAAGCAACGATCATACAACGAACTACTAGATTAAAAATAATACTAGATTACAAAAAACACAAACTCTATATACTAATAGAATAGGAAAAAGGGAGTTGGTAACATGGTTGAACAGAAAAGCTCTGGAACAAACGCACAATTTACATAGATGACGGCTAAGCTATGTCTTAAATAAAACCAGTGGGTTCGCGGGTGGGCATACTGGTTCTTGGCCGTCATCTAATCTTCGGATTTGCGTATTGTTATAAGTTGGCAAATCACCAAGAGTTATATAACAAGTGCACGCGGCCATTTTGCGTTACCCAACAAGTGCATCGGCATCGTACATTGGATGCATGGTCTCCAAGACTTGGAGACGCACTTACGCGCCCGTCTTTCGTCGTTGAAGCGCCCGCACTGCCGGAGCGCAGTACCCACTTACATCTCGGCGTAGAGGGAGCGCACATCGGCTGCGTCCATCTCCTCGCAACAATCTCATCGGCACCCATAGAGAGGTGCAATAGAACCGCGTCTTTCGTCGCTGGAGCATCCGGAGAGTGGTGAGCCCCACATACATCATCGTAGAGGGAGCGCACATCGGCTGCGTCCCTAACCTCCATTTCGTCACAGGAGAGAATCAGCGGGCTTCAACCTAACCTCGTCGGGAACACCGAGAAGTACATCCCAATCGTCATCTCATCGCGGGAGCGCCTGTACAGCGATCCGCATTTTATATGGTAAAGTGGCCTACGTAAATATATGCAAACTTTATTTCCATCACTTGCATAAACACATATCATAATTCACTTGGCTTTCAGTCATCAACCACACAAAGGCCCATTCCCAACACATACACACACACACATTCGGTCTTGCTTAATCTGCCTTCCCAGTCGTAAATGACAGCATTCCAGCATGCGTTCTTTCATTATGAAATGGCATCAAAAAGGTGTTCCGGAAGTGATGAGTCTGTCCATTCTTTTTACACGGGTGCTGGACAAAAAAGAATGCACCCGTTGCATGCTTCTGGATGCATAGATCTGGAATGCACCTGGAAGTAACAAACTAAACACATTCTGGGTGTACTCTTTTTTAATGCACCTGGAAGCAACATACTAAACACCTCCTGGGTGTATTCTTTTTTAATGCACCTGGAAGCAACATACTAAACACATTCTGGGTGTATTCTTTTTTAATGCACCTGGAAGCAACATACTAAACTCCTTCTGGGTGTACTCTTTTTTAATGCACCTGAAACATGTACCCAGGAATGCACCTAGAAGCATTCAAAAACCAAATATCTGGAAGTTTTCCCCAGGAACTGGAGCAGCATTGCATTGGCATTTGCTGGTTAGAAATAATCTAAAAAGCGGAAGAACACCCGCATTTTATAGGTTTATTTAACAGCTTAGTTCACGACGACGAATCTCTATCAAATGTTGAAAAGATTAATCACCTGTTATCCTGTTTAGAGAAGGAAGCCTTAGGAACAGTAAAGGTTTACCAGATCACAGAAGCAAACTACGCAAAGGCCCATGCGGCCTTGTTCAGGGTTTATGATAATCCGTGCTCACGATTGTTTGAAATCCCAACAATGCAAGCGCCATCCGCCTCGGCGTTACGATCCCTTATCGACACTGTAACTGCTATATACGAGTCTCTTCTCTCGCTCGGCAACGAGAAAATTCTCGCCAACGCAATGATAATTCACATCGTCATGTCTAGAGTAGATCGCAAACCGCGGTCGCGATGGGAAGAACAACTTAGTTACGATTCTATTCCGTTATGGAAATATTGCTCAGAGGCGCTTAACAAACGATATCAACACTTAGCGGCTGAGGAATCCACGACAGGCAGAAAAGCTCCCAAACAGGGGCAGCTAAGGAACAAGCCCAGATATAGCAAAACGGCATTAGCAGTTTCCCGACCTGTCGAAGAACTTAAGTCTAAATGTTGTTTCTGCAAGTCAGACAACCATTTCATTCAGAGTTCTACATCTTACGCTAATATCTCGGTAGAAGCTCGGTTCAAGTTCGTAAAAAATGCGCCACTGTGCATCAATTGTCTACGCATAGGACATAGTGTCGCAATATGCCAGTCATCACTCAGGGTCACAGGTTAATTTTATTACGGAGGAATTAGTAAATAATCTGCAATTAAAACGGTGTCGGCATGAGGCTAAATTCTCAGGCATTGGGAATTCCGCGTGTTCAGCTAGCTTCGCAGTCCAGAAGCGGAAGTTGAATGCATAATTTCACCGTCGATTTCCGGGTATCGTCCAGAAGCAACCGCAATCTCTTCCGATTGGATTCGTAATGATATCTCCTTAGCAGGCCCTTACTTTTACAAGCCCAAACGCGTCGACATGCTGATCGGTGCTGAGTTGTTTTTCGACTTGCTTAGGGAAGGAAAAATACGTCACTAGCACTCAGGTCCAACTCTTAAAAATACTGTCTTTGGCTGGGTATCGTCAGGGACCTATAAAGAAAATCCGCCGCACGATGTATCTCATACTCCACTCTAGTAGCTACTGAGAACAACAATTTGGAGCTCACGCTAAGGAAGTTCTGGGAAATTGAAAGAATACCCGACCTAACGAAATCGCAGCGCTATATCCCTGATCAAGTGTTGAGTGAAAAATCGTTTGCTAGCACCATCTCGCGTGACTCTACAGGAAATTCCGGTTCCATAAATTTGCTATGTCGGCAGACATTACTAAAATGTACAGACAAGTGGTTTTAGATGAGGCTCATAGAAAGTTCCAGTTAATTATATGGCGTGAGACCCCGCAAGACACTCTACAAATTTATCGCCTTAACACCGTTACGTATGGTACGGCAAGTGCTCCTTTCCTTGCAATACGGTGTTTGAAGCAGCTTAGCGAGATCTACTCCGATTCTCTTCCCTTAGCTTCACAGGCTCTGGCAAATGATTTTTACGTTGATGACTTGTTAACAGGGGCCGATTCCATCCGGAAGTTAAGGAAATTGCGAGGGGAAATTAGAGAGATTTTAGAATCCGCAGCGTTCGTATTGGCTAAGTGGGCGTCGAATTGTACCCCCAACGAGCGACAGGTCGCCGAGTCAGAAGTCATTATTGGAGAAGACGCCGATACGAAAACTTTGGGTCTCACTTGGAGTCCAAAACAGGATAAGTTCAAATTCAATGCCCAGAATCTTCAGCTTGAAGACCCACCCACAAAGCGATCCATGCTTTCATTTGCAGTGCGGCTGTTCGATCCGTTAGGTCTCATTTGCCCTATCGTTACCCTTGCAAGGATATTAATTCAAAAACTCTGGTCGCTTCAAATAGGATGGGACGACGAAATACCCGCCGACGTACTGCATCGTTGGAAGACGGAGTCATCATGCTTTACAGACTTAGAAACGTTGAACATCTCTCGGCATGTCGGAACTCAGTTAGGCGGCACTTATCAAATCCACGGGTTTGCCGACGCGTCAGAAGATGCTTACGGTTGTTGTCTGTACGTAAGGTACTCAGAGGGGATAAAAGTTAATGCGGCTCACCTCTTAGCGAAGTTATGGAGTGATGTGCAGACGCTTAATCTTTACGGCGTCGAGCACTTTACTATGTGGTCGGATTCTGAAGTTGTTCTCTTTTGGTTGCGCACTCATCTGTCAAAACTTAAAACATTCGTCGCAAATAGGGTTTCGGCTATTTACGAACTGGCTCCAACTGCAGCCTGGCGACACGTCCCGACTAACTTCAATCCAGCGGACCTACCCTCTCGAGGGACTACGGTCAAAGATCTCGATACGACGCTATGGCTTGAAGGCCCTACGTTTTTGTCCATGGACTCGACTCATTGGCCAGTTAATCAGCACTTGGCTGACACGCCACTCGAAAGCCAGCTCGAAATGTCTCAAATCATCCGCTGCTCCAAGTAGTTGAAAATACTTCTTCCTATGTGAAGGTTGTGAGAATTACAACATTTATCTTTCGTTTTGTTTACGGCTGGGCCTGGAAATTGTGGAACGACCACGTCCTATCAGCTACCGAGCTTAGCTTTTCGTTCTCTTATATCGCGCAGGCTGTCCAGTGTGAATCGTTTGCAGCCGAATTCAATAAATTAAAGACAAAATGGCCATTACCCAGTTCTTACCAAAAACTTAACCCATTTATCAGCAAGGAAACTTTCGGAACCCGTACTTTAACATTGGTGCGAGTGGGAGGTCGACTAGCGCACGCGGATCTAGAACCCAGTGCCTAATTCCCAATATTAATGCCTAAAGGGAATCGTTTTGTCAAATTACCTGCCATGCAGGACCACGAGCACTAGGCGGCCTGCTTCGCCAGACAGTTTTGTTGGTCAATGCACGACGCGAGTGTAGTGCTGTTGTGCGCCGATGCAAGCACTGTTTCCGGTATAAGCCACGGTTAATGTCGCAAATAATGGGAAACCTGCCTCTTGACCGTGTCAGAATCAGTCGACCCCTTAGAATAAGCGGAGTCGATCTCTTCGGTCCAATCCGAGTGTCGCTAGGAGTGCGTGGCAAGGCAGCTTTAAAAATGTATGTCGCAGTATTCATGTGTTTTTCAACGAAAGCGGTTCACCTAGAACTATTGAAGGATCTCGCTTCTAACTCATTTATCCTCTGTCTCAGCAGATTTGTTGGGCGGCGCGGCCCGCTCGAACGACTGTACTGCGACAATGCAACCAATTTTGTTGGTTCCTCACGGCTGCTTCAGGAGATTGCCTCCGATATCCGCAGCACACTGGAAACGTACGGCGTCCATCACCAGGTTGAGTTCGTCTTCATTCCGCCCCGGTCGCCTCATTTTGGGGGCCTATGGGAGGCCGCCGACAAGTCCGCCAAACACCTCTTTTTGAGGGCCGTCGGAAACGCCTTGCTGAAGGAGGACGAAGTGCAGACGATCCTGGTTGAAGTGGAAGCAGTGCTTAACTCGCGTCCGCTAGTAGCTGACAGCAGCAGCCCCAACGATGGAGAGGCAATTACTCCAGCAAATTTTCTGGTAGGTACCACGCTCGCTGCTTTACCCCCAGGATCGGCACCTCCTTCGGACGACGACCTAACTCATCTACACGCTGGCAGCTTATATCAGCCATCAAACGCCGGTTTTGGCGAGACTGGTCCCGTGACTACATAGCGGGGGGGACATAGCAGCAAAGAGTTAAGTGGACAAAGGAATCGGCCAACCTTCTACCAGGAACCATCGTCGTCATCAAAGAGGACAATTTACCGCCGCAGAAGTGGCTGCTCGGCAGAGTCACCGAAGTAACGCACGTATCGGATGGCAAGGTGCGCTCTAGTAAAAGCCAAGCAAGGCGTATACAAACGATCAGTACATCATCTGGCCCCTCTTCCCATTAATTAAAGGCCTGCAGCGCTTCAAGGCGGGCGATATTTGGTCATCTCACTACTTCCTTTGTTTTCTGTGGTCGTTGCGATGCCGACTATCGAAAGCTGCGAGCAGGGGCGTAGCACAGCTGATAATCGCTAATAAATTACCCCCTACAGGTCGGCAAGCAACGATCATACAACAAACTACTAGATTTCAATAAATACTAACTCTAGATACTAATGGAATAGGAAGAAGATCTGCAAAAAGGGAGTTGGTAACATGGTTGAACAGAAAAGCTCTTGGAATAAACGCACAATTTACATAGATGACAGTTAAGCAATGTTTTAAATAAAACCAGAGTGTTCGAGAAGTTGCATATTTACTCCTTCTCCCTGAGAAAACAGTATTTTTAAATTTAATAATTATAACAGCAAAGGTATACAAACTTCGGCAAGCCGAACAACTTCCTTTCTTGTTTTTTTTATTTTTAATTGTATATGTTATTATTTTTATTTATTTTTATGGGCTAGTTGCCTTTAGACCTTTGGTGTTTTTTTTGGTTTTATTCTTCCACTTTTTTGATTACGGACACCGCTAAGTAGAATAAATTAACGAAGATTTAGTTTCACGTCTTTATTCGATTAATCTCAGCTTAAGACTAATTTCTTGTGACCAAATTCTTTCTTGTGCTGCCCTTTGTTTACAAAAGTTTGGGATGTTGATTGTACATAAGTATGGGAGGGAAATCGACCGCTTGGGATATTGATTGTACAAATAATTTGAGAGTAAGAGTGCCACTCAGGGCTCGACACTTAGTGATTGCAAGAATTGTTTATGTTATTGAAGAGCGGCATCGCCTGCTCCGGATGTGGATTGTTTACATTGATTCAGCGTGGAATCGCCTACTCTGCATATTCTTATTTCTTGGTACATAACTGAATAGGTGAATTTGTCACTATATTGCTTCACTACTTTCTTTGAAATACGGCACTACGCTTTTGAAAGGGTGGCTCCTACTGCTGGACAGGAGCATGGTCATCACGGGTACAAACATCACAGTAAGTCAGAGGTCGTCCTTAGTGTTGATCTTCTTCACGTTCTTTGATGACAATTGCGGCGCTGATCCGACAAAAAATTCTTTCGAGCTGCGATTTGTGTCCTCCTTAAGGACTGTTGGATATGGTGGCTGGTCGTGGTGGCAGAAGACTCCGTGGACGGCTACTCCCCTTCCCCTTCCCTCGGAGCTACCGGCTTCCAAGCCACTCAAATGGATTCTCTCACTTTCTCTAATTGTCTATGGTCCTTTACACCAGACTAGAGCTTTTACTTGGCTGCCGGTATGGATCGCTTTAACTAGGTGTTCCCACCTAGGATTAATTTTTCTTGATATCTGCTATCTTGTGAGTCAACGGCCGGCTCTTGCACTTCGCCAGCTACCAGAGTATGGTTACCAGTAGGTCGATCGTGGCCGTTGTCGGATTGGATTTTCTTCTGCCTTTACCAGTATGAGTTTCGTTAGTCAAGTGCACCCCTCCCCACCAACTCAAGACTCGTCGTTGTTTCTCTATGTGAATCTTTCTATGTGGAGGGCGTACGTAACAGGCTCGAAGTGATCGATGCGGACCGCATGGAATGACTTCGCAAAAGGAATCTGCGAACGACCATCGTTTTCTTTTCCGTGTTTTTATACGCGTTACTCGTAGAGTAAAAGGGTATACTAGATTCGTCGGAAAGTATGTAACAGGCAGAAGGAAGAGTTTCCGACCGTATAAAGTATATATATTCTTGATCAGGATCACTAGCCGAGTCGATCTAGGCATGTCCGTCTGTCCGTATGAACGCTGAGATATCGGAAACTTTAAGAGCTACAATACTGGGATTAGGCATGCAGATACCTGAGCTCCCTGCGCAGCGCTAGTTTGATTCAGCAGAGTGCCACGCCCACTCTAGCGCCCACAAACCGCCCAAAACTGTGGCTCCGGCAGTTTTGATGCTAGAATACAAATTTTAACTGATATGTATTGTTCTCATCAATACCTATCGATTAACCCACTTTAATGCTACGCCCACTTTAATGCCTACAAACCGAATACAAACTTCAAAAATCGTAAATATGAACGTGGATATCTCGGAAACTATTAAAGATAGAGAATTGGGATCTCAGATTTAGATTCCGTAGCATTGTACGCAGAGAAAGTTTGTTACGCGAACATGCCACGCCGACTCTAACGCCCACAAACCGCCCAAGTCTGTGGCGCCCACAATTTTTTTTTCCTAGATAAAGTATTGTAACTTATATGTATTGGTCTCGTCAATACCTATCGATTGATAATAAAACAAGTTTGCCACACCCACTCTTACGCCCACAATCCGACCAAACCTGTGGCGCCCACATTTTTCATGCTAGATACAAAATTTTAACTGAAATGTGTTGGTCTCGTCAGTACCTATCGATTGATCTAAAAAAAAGTTTGCCATGTCCGCTCTAACGCGCATAACGGTTAAGTCTGTCTACCGCCCACATGAGATCACGGGTAAGTGGCGCATTTCAATCTCGCTTTGCTGCTTGCATATCTCCATTTCCCTTTGGTCCCTTTAGCTGAGTAACGGGTATCTGTTAGTCGACGTACCCGACTATAGTGTTGTGACGAACTGTTTTTTATGGTCTGCTCGCTACGAGATTCGTGCGGCTAGCTCAGTATATTGTGTGTTCGTCCCACCAAATTTATATTAACGTGACCGCCCAGTAGCCCAGTGAGAAAGCACAGAATTCACGGGTTCGTATTGGGTTTTATTGCGGGTATATTATTACAAGTGTCTTAGTCGCTTGGTTGGCCTTTACTCGTTGCTTGTTACCCTCGGTGCTTCCGACGGCCCTGATTGACTCGACGACCTCTCGCCTTGACGACTCGGTGCTCCAGTCCTGTAGCTCCCTGAAGATCCTCGCCGCTCCCTGAAGATCCTCGCAGCTCCCTGAAGACGCTCGCTCGCTGATCACTTGTCACGCGTGACTTGGTGACTGCTGGTAACGACTCGGAATCGCGAGGGGTATCAGCCGTACGGGCTTAGGGAAGCGTCACCGTTCTCAGACTAGGGTGAACAGAAGCTGCGCTCTCCAGGATCGCTCCTTTCGACACACCGCCGCCTGTCCCTTGCTCTGTCCCGGATGGTCCCACTGGGTTTCTGCTCAGCCCGCGCGGACAGTCAAGGCGGAATGCCAGGAAGCTGCCTCGCGCCTTACTTCGCTTCCACGCCTAGTGTAAACGAACGTTCCACACTAGCCTCACCCTTTTGCCTTTTGTCCGGGACGTTTCAGTGTGGCTTTTGGTACTCGGGGTTCGGGCACGCCGCTCCGGGACCTCGCAAGTCGAATCCGTAGGGCTCTCCTGGATACTTCCACTCGAGACCGTACCGATCGACCGCTCTCCCTTCTGGCTTGTTATACTCGTGGTTCGGGCACGCCGCTCCGGGACCTCGCAAGTCGAATCCGTAGGGCTCTCCTTACCGATCGACCGCTCTCCCTTCTGGCTTGTTATACTCTTTCCAGGCGTAACGCCAGGACTTTGTGGACAGGGTTAATCGACCGCCTTGACCTAGCCGTGTGATGCCCTCTGGATCTCAGCTACCTGCGTCTCAATTCGGAGATTCCTGGTATCCCAATCCCGAACGTCTCGACGTAGCAATCTCGCTCCTTGTAGGCTCCCACGGCGCTGCTTCTCTGGCGACTCGACTTGCTGCTGCTCCCTTGTAGATTATCTGGTTGTTTGATTGTTCACTTTGGTATCTGAGTGATCTTGACGGTTTGACTCCTTGCGATCGACTGATCCAGCTGCCAGCGCTCTGCGGCCTTATATAGGGCCTCCGGGAACCGTTATTTCCCTTTTGCGCACGGCCCGCTGGATCTCTCCACTCTGGGTCCAAAGTCCGTGCCTCCTGGATGACCCACTTGTCGTTCCCGTACCGCTTCCAATCGATGCTCCGCCCACTGCTGCCATCCCGCTGATTCCCGTGATGCTTGTGGCACGCCTGTGTGCCGCTCCACCGCCGAGATGTGGCACTTCCTCTCCCGGTCCAAAGTTTACGGGAGAGTCCAAAGTCCGGTGGAGTTCCGTTACCCGCTTTTGCACACGGCACTCTTGCCTTGCCCGCGAGGTCTCCAAACTCTCTCGCTCTCCACCCTGGGTCTCCAAACTCTCTCGATCTCCATGCTTGGTCTCCAAACTTTCTCGCTCTCCATCCTTGGTCTCCAAACTCTCCTCGCCGCGCAGTTACTACGCGAATTCGCCGCGTATCTGGTAAACGGCCGGCCATCTGCTGCTGCTTCTACTTGTGTGGAGTTATTCAGCTCCTCACATTCCCCCCTTACTTCGGGAAACATTTAAGACTTGTTCCTACTCTCCGGCGTTCCCTTGCTTATCCTAGCCTTCGAGTCCTTGTGATTCCCGCGGCGCTCCCTCGTTGCTCCCTCGGTGCTCCCACGACGCTCTTAACTCTGTTGAGTTTCCACAGCGCTGGTCATCCTCCTCGTAGCAACTTGAATCTCCCGCGCCGATATTTTCCATGACCTCACTGGGACATCGATACTTGTAGGCTATCGATCCCCAGCTCGCTGCTCATTGCTGCGTTCTTCTCCTTTTATTGGTTCCTCCGCCTGGTCACACCATTCGTGCGTGAGCTCATCGATCGCACTATCGTACAGTGCCAATCGATCGCCTATCGAGGCGCCCCCTTTCCTGGCTCATGGTGATTTTGCAACTTTCTAGGTAAGTTTTCGCATTTCTTCACTCCTTTCTGTTTCATCCTTTCTCTCTCCACACGACCTCTCTCGCCTCTCGTCTCTCTCTCTCGCCCTTCAATCGTCCTCAGCCGGCTGAGCCTGGATTTACGCTGGCAACACTCGAAAGCTGGTGCGGAGAGGACTTCGCATTTGCTTCGCTGCAGGTAAGTATTTTGGTGTCGCTTGGCTGCTTCCTGTATTAACCCAATATTGAGTGCCGAGTGCTGCCGCTTGAGCGGAGGACGGCCGTTTTCCACGGGATCAGGTCACACCCAGGGTCCTCGCTCCAGAGGCTCCGTGGTTAGTGTCGCGCTCCCGGTAGACATTGGCGTCGATGGCCCTGTCCTTGGCGTTGTGGGTCCGGTGCTCGGCGTCGGTGGCGCCCACTGCTCCGGTCTGCCACGGGTCCTGGGATCCAGCGGGCTCACCCGGGGACCACTTTCCTCCCAGATTCGGGGCGCTGTCGTCTCCTCTACGGGTCCCTCCGGCCAGGTCCAGACAACCGTCTGCTGTCGCCACCTTACTCCTTAGGCCACGAACGTCCGGGTGCTGTGGCTCACATGGGCCGCCGGTATGTCCGTCCGGATGTGTTGCTGCTGCGGTGGTGGCTGCTGCTGCGGTGGTGGCTGCTGCTGCGGTGATGGCTGCTGCTGCGGTGGTGGCTGCTGCTGCGGTGATGGCTGCTGCTGCAGTGGTGGCTGCTGCTGCGGTGATGGCTGCTGCTGCGGTGGTGGCTGCTCGCGCTCGAGCTGCTGCCGCTGTGGTGGCTGCTGCTGCGGTGGTGGCTGCTCGCGGTCGAGCTGCTGCCGCTGTGGTGGCTGCTGCTGCGGTGGTGGCTGCTCGAACCTCGGCGTGGGCGGTCGTGCTGGCGTCCACTGTGGTGACCCCTCGTACCGCGGTGTGGGCGGGATTTCTGGCGGCCACCGAGGAGGTGAGGACGCCCAGTCGTCTGCCACTTCTTGCGGCGGGATGCAGGGCTCGGGCGCATACCTCGGCGTGGGTGGGTACCCCGGGTTTTCCCAGAGCTGCTGCTCCTCCTCCTCGGCCATCCGCAGTTGGGCCTGCCACTCCGGCAACTCCTCCATCTCCTTTAACCGCCGCTCCTCGCTCCGCCTTCGCGCCTCGCACTTTCGTCGAAACTCCAACGTAGCCGCTACCACAGCCTCGGCATGGCTACAGGGAGATATCTGGTCCTGGGGCAGCTCTTCGCTGGCCCACTCCACCTCCGCCGCGCCAGTCGGGATGCGTCCGTCGGCCCGGTTGACCGCTCTGCGAAGCCGCCATCGCCGTTGCTCCACCCGCGGGTCCTCCACCAACTCGACGTCGCTGTCGGAGCTGATAACCGGCTCGGGGACGCCCCGCCCGGAGATCCGCCGCGAGGTACGTGTAGGCCGGGCTGCCGACCATCCTTGCCCGCTTCATCATCTTGCGCGCTTCGCTCCTCGTTACAAGTGTGCTCATGATGCTCGTCGATTTTGATTGTTCAGCTGGAGCCTGGGCTCCCTTTCACGACACCTCGGTTCCGAGCCTTCCTCTTTGCTCAATCCCGCTGTTTCCATTGGGCTCTCCTTCTTACTACCCAGATCTACGGTACAGCTCTCTGCTCTGTGCCGTCTTCCCCCTTCCTTCGGCAGACTTTTGATGCGTGTTTTTTCCTTTCCTCCGATCAGTCCCAATCGAGACCTTAGACGCTCTGGTTCGCTTCCTTTGTGTTCTTAACGTTCTCCTGATGTCCTTTATGTGTTTCATTGCGCCTTTGTATTGTAGATGCCCTGCAGTATCCTTGGAGTCGGTTTGTAGTATCCCTTTCGAATCCTTGGAGGTATCCTTGGAATTTGTTCGTAGTATCCTTTGGCAATCCTTGCAGGTATCCTTGGACTCTTTCCGTAGTACCCTTTGGGAATCCTTGGACGTATCCTTTGACTCCTTTCGTAGTATCCTTTGGGCATCCTTGGAGGTATCCTTGGGATCCTTTCGTAGTATCCTTTGGTCATCCTTGGAGGTATCCTTGGACTCCTTTCGTAGTATCCTTCGGGCATCCTTGGAGGTATCCTTGGACTTTAAATGTTGTTTTGCATCTGTTGTGTCTGCTTTCTGTAGCCGCTCGCTTGTGTTTTCCGTTTGTTGCTGTTTCAGCTCGCTTACGTGGATGGTCCGCTCTTTCTTTGTGTTTATGTGTCGTATTTTGCAGATTACTGGTGACGCAAAACCTATGACTTGGTAAGGTCCGTCGTATCTTGGGGCCAACTTTGCTGCGAACCCCTCGGCCGCTTTTGATAAGTGGTGTTCCTTGGCCCACACGACGTCACCCACCTTTGGCGTCCATTGCCTCCTCCTTAGGTTATAATGCCTAGCCTAATCCTGGGATGCTTTCTCCAGGTTCCGCCTTACAATCTCGAAGATTTCCCTGAGTTTGTTTGCATTCTCTTCCGGGGTCTCTGTCGGTCGTTCGGTCCCTACGGTTTCTCTGTCGTATAGGGCGCTCGGTAGTCTTGGTTCTCTGCCTTGGGTAATGAACGACGGTGTGTAACCTGTGGATTCTGAAACGCTCGTGTTTACTGCCAGCATGATTTCTGGCCATTTTTCGTCCCAGTCTCTTTGGTTCTGCCCTGCGAACTGCGCAATCATTGTTTTCACCGTCCTATTGGCTCTCTCAGTCGGGTTCTCCTGTGGGGTGTATGGAGCTGTGAACTGTTGCCTGGCTCCCATTTCGGCCAGGAAACTCTTGAAAGTTTTGCTGGTAAACTGGACTCCGTTGTCCGTTATGACTATTTTGGGGACCCCATACCTCGCGATTATGCGTTCTTTAAAAGCTTTCTTTAGGGACTCGGCCGTCGCGCTTCGCAGCGGCACCAACTCAGTCCACTTGGAGAACCGGTCTATCAATACCAGTACCAATACCATTTGGTTGCCGTGCTTCGAACGCGGCAGGGGTCCGACGAAGTCCGCACATACCGTAGCCCATGGTTCCTCTGGCACCTGCGTAAGCATTTTCCCAGCCATTTGCATCTGATTCGGCTTGAATCTCATGCATGTCTCGCATACTCGCACGTGGGCTCGGGCGTCTCTGTGCGATCCTGGCCAGTAGTACCGGGCTGCCAGACGTGCTATTGTCTTTCGGCTTCCTACATGGCCAGCCGCCGGTGAGTCGTGGTTCTCCTTCAGCACCGTTTCCCGTAGAGCTTTCGGGACGCACATCTTCCATGTTGCAACATCTTCGCTGCCCGCTCTATGAGGTATATTCCTGTACAGGGTTTTACCCTCCATCACGTAGTCCGGATACTTTTGCGGCTGGGTCCTTATCTTTTCGCGCATTTCCAGAATCCAGCTGCATGCTGCAGAAGCTTCCGCCGCCGACGTCTCCTTGATCCCTCTAAGCGTTTCCGGCAGTGGCTGCATTGACAAAGCGTCTGCCACCACGCTGAGTTGCCCTTTCCTGTACGCTATTTCGAAGTCGTACTGCTGCAACTCCAGGGCCCATCTGGCGATCCTCCCTGAAGGGCTCTCTATGCTGTTGAGCAACTTCAGTGCCATGTGGTCGGTTACTACCTTAAAGTGGTACCCTTCCAGATATGACCTGAGCTTTCGGATCGCCCAGACGATTGCCAAGCACTCCCTCTCGGTCGTTGAGTAATTCTTCTCAGCGCCGTTGAGCGTTCGGCTTGAGTAAGAGATTACCTTTTCGCCTCGTTCAGTTTCCTGGGTCAAGATTGCCCCGATGCCGTAGTCGCTTGCGTCAGTTTGCAGGATGAATGGTTTGTCGAAGTTCGGGCATGCCAGTACGGGGTCTGCGACGAGTCTTGCCTTCACCTCTTCGAACGCCGTCTGATGTTCCTGTGTCCACACCCATTTATTGCCCTTGCGTAGCAGATCGTTGAGAGGTTTGACTATTTTTGCGAAGTCAGGTACAAACAGGCGGTACCATGATGCTACGCCCAGGTACTGTCGGAGCTCTCTTACTGTCGATGGTGGTTCTAGTTCGGCGATGGCTGCTACCTGCGCCCGATCACTATGATGTCGTCCTGGTAAGCAAAGGCGTGCGGCGACATTTCGGGGCCGATCACCCGGTCCAGCACCCGTTGAAAGGTCGCAGACGCCGAATGAAGTCCGAATGGCATTACTTTCCATTGGAATAAACCTTTCCCCGGCACTCTAAGCGCCGTAAACTGCCTGCTGTCCGCTTTCAGTGGGATTTGCCACTACCCATGGCCGTTGGCTTGTTGAGTGTTCTATGTATCCCATTTGGAGAAACTCGTCCACCTTCGCATTGATCTCCCCTTGAACTTTCGGATTCTTGGGATAGTATCGCTGCTTTATTGGTTTGTCGTCTTTCATCGTGATCTGATGCTCTGCCATGTTTGATGCTCCCTTCATGCTGCTGAAAGTCGATAGCTCTGTCTCCAGGAATTTCGTCGTGTCGTCATCTTCGCTTGCCCGTTGTACGACTGCCACCGACAACTTTTCCTCGAGCCATCCCTTGTGACGATTCCTGGCCGGTATTATCACTTCGTGTCCAGCGCACTTCATTTCGGTACCGACTTGTGTTAGAAAATTCCATCCCAACACCAATGAATCCACTACCCCTGGTAGTATCAGCAGGCTCATGCTCAGTCGCTTGTTCCCGAACGCGATTTCCACATCCAGCTGCTCATCGATTCCGCCACATCTTCCGTCTGCCAACCTAACTTGCCGTCGTAATCTTTCCGATGGCAGCCAGCTCTTTGCTTATAAAGCTTGCTGCTGCCCCGGTGTCGATTGTGGCCTTGTATGTGCCGTCACCAATCGTCACCGCTGCGGACAACTGCTGCTCCTCCTCGATCAGCTTTCCCGTTAGTTTGGAGAGGTAGCATCTTGCGACCCCCGCTCGCCTCTCTGCGGCTGAGATCGCTGGGCATTTCCCGCCTGCTGGCAGCATTCAACGCTCCTGACGCCTACTCTCCCGCACACCCAACAGGCGTTGGTGCCGACATCCCCGCGCCCAGTGTCCATGACCGCCGCACTTTCGGCAGGCCTCCTGGGGGTCTGTGATGTGTGTCGTTTCACGAGACCTTTGTGTTGTACTTGTTGCAAACATTGTTTGCTGGTTGCATCTGTTGCTGTTGTGGTGGTGTCCATTGGCCTCTGCGTGGTGCTCCTGTTGCCTGCTGCCGTGGTACTCGGTTAGGTGGCGACCATTGGTCGTTTCCCCGTGTCTCCTGGATTCCTGTCTCTTCGCATCTTCTGCATGTTACCTGCGCTGGCGATGCCGACTTGTTCTTAGAGAATTTGTTTTCCTGCGCGAACGCTTCCCGCTCCTTTTCGAGTTCTTCATACTCGTCTGCTAATATCATCAGCGTGTCCAGGTCCGACACTTTGTATGCCCTTAGGAAGATCCTTAGACTGGGGGTGCAGTTTTCCTTGATGATCCTTAGGGTCTCTATAGCGGAGTAATTAAGTGGCCTCACCATCGTCTGCATGTCGATCATGTAGTCTTTGAACGACTCGCTGAAGCCCTGCTTCCGTTGCCTGACCTGATCCGCCAGCCTGGTGAAGAAGTCTCTCGGTAGAAAGTATGTGTGGAAACTATCTATGAACCACTTCAGAGCCCTTACCTTCAGCAATTCAGGCATCGGTCGGGGAATCATGTCTAACTCCAAGCCGTATGTGTTGGCGGACCATTCCACCTGCTCCAGGAACTCGAACGGTTTTTCCGCCCCGTCGAACCTGAACGACCATTCGCGGACCTGTTTAGCGATCCTTGCATAGTCTGATTGATTGGGTCTCGAGATCAGCGCTGTTATTTTCCTGTCTTGGCTTGATTCTCTCCTGTTTGCCTCCTTTTGTAGGTTGTCAACGCTCAGGCTTGCCACTAAGTTGTCCCCTTCGGCGGTTGTTAACGTGATGCTGGGGCCGGCTTTGTCGTGGTATGTGGCGGAAATCAGCCCAGATGTCAACGAATTGTGGGCCGTTATCCGTTTCTGAGTAATACTCGGATAATGCTTTTCTCATGTCCTCTAATCTGCCGTCCAGGGTGACATTAAGCCTCTGGCGACATTGGCGAAATCCTCCTTTTTAAGCCGGTAGATCCACTTCTTCCCCATTCTGTTTAAATTGCTTTCACTGCTGGGACAATCACGTTGGGCGCCAGATGTAACGAACTGTTTTTTATGGTCTGCTCGCTACGAGATTCGTGCGGCTAGCTCAGTATATTGTGTGTTCGTCCCACCAAATTTATATTAACGTGACCGCCCAGTAGCCCAGTGAGAAAGCACAGAATTCACGGGTTCGTATTGGGTTTTATTGCGGGTATATTATTAAAAGTGTCTTAGTCGCTTGGTTGGCCTTGACTCGTTGCTTGTGACCTTCGGTGCTTCCGACGGTCCTGTATGACTCGACGTCCTCTCGCCTTGATGACTCGGTGCTCCAGTCCTGTAGCTCCCTGAAGATACTCGCAGCTCCCTGAAGATCCTCGCCGCTCCCTGAAGATCCTCGCAGCTCCCTGAAGACGCTCGCTCGCTGTTCACTTCTCACGCGTGACTTGGTGACTGCTGGTAACGACTCGGAATCGCGAGGGGTATCGGCCGTACGGGCTTAGGGAAGCGTCACCGTTCTCAGACTAGGGTGAACAGAAGCTGCGCTCTCCAGGATCGCTCCATTCGACACACCGCCACCTGTCCCTTGCTCTGTCCCGGATGGTCCCACTTGGGTTTCTGCTCAGCCCGCGCGGACAGTCAAGGCGGAACGCCAGGAAGCTGCCTCGCGCCTTACTTCGCTTCCACGCCTAGTGTAAACGAACGTTCCACCCTAGCCTCACCCTTTTGCTTTTTGTCCGGGACGTTTCCGAGTGGCTTTTGGTACTCGGGGTTTGGGCACGCCGCTCCGGGACCTCGCAAGTCGAATCCGTAGGGCTCTCCTGGATAATTCCACTCGAGACCGTACCGATCGACCGCTCTCCTGGACAATTCCACTCGAGACCGTACCGATCGACAGCTCTCCCTTCTGGCTTGTTATACTCTTTCGAGGCGTAACGCCAGGACTTTTTGGACAGGGTTAATCGACCGCCTTGACCTAGCCGTGTGATGCCCTCTGGATCTCAGCTACCTGCGTCTCAATTCGGAGATTCCTGGTATACCAATCCCGAACGTCTCGACGTAGCAATCTCGCTCCTTGTAGGCTCCCACGGCGCTGCTTCTCTGGCGGCTCGACTTGCTGCTGCTCCCTTGTAGATTATCTGGTTGTTTGATTGTTCACTTTGGTATCTGAGTGATCTTGACGGTTTGACTCCTTGTGATCGACTGATCCAGCTGCCAGCGCTCTGCGGCCTTATATAGGGCCTCCGGGAACCATTATTTCCCTATTGCGCACGGCCCGCTGGATGACAGATGGAACCCAAAGTTCGATGGAAGTGGTCGCGGCATGCCGGTCAAAGTTTCCTGTTCCGCGTGGACCGACTGCAAGAATTGTATGACCTCAGCCGTCAACAAGTCTTTCGTGAATTCCATCTTCTGTTGGCAGGTGCAGCCACGAAATGGTTTGGCAGTTAATGGAGGACAAGGCAGAAGATTACGATTTTGACTACTACTTATTGACACAGGAAATGAGATGGGCATTTTCCACTACCGGGAAAGACCTTATGAAAGTCAAGGAATTAATGGAACGCAAGCAAGGACAGCACGAAACCTTCAGCGATTATGTCTCCGATATGCACAACTTGCATTTCAAACTGAAGCATAAAATCGATGAAAATGAATTTGTTGAGCTTTTGAAAGACAACATGAACTCCCAGATGGGCGGCTTGCTGCTAACATCCCCATTAACTTCGTTAACGGAATTCAAAAAGGAGGGTCTCCAAGTGGACCGCTGGTTAAAAAATACTGCGAAAAACATGCCCAGCACTACAAAGCTTTCCTAATAGTACAAGAGTTCTTAAACCTTATAAACATATAAATCAAACATTTCTAATAAATATGCTTTAATCGATCGTCAGCTAGATAAAAAGAGGAAACATCAAAACACAGATTCCATGCACCAAGTTTGAGAAAAATACTAGGGTACAGAATATATCTTTGACATAGAACAACAGCAGTGAGGATATCAGCCTGGACAGCATAGCCGATAAAACATGAGACTCTTGATCACAGCAGTGGGTCGAAGCCACACGGGAATGGGCGCCTAAAAAGGAGAAGAAACACGGAACAGACAACGATGGTCGTACGCAGATTCCTTTTGCGAAGTCATTCCATGCGGTCCGCATCGATCACTTCGAGCCTGTTACGTACGCCCTCCACATAGAAAGATTCACATAGAGAAACAACGACGAATCTTGAGTTGGTGGGGAGGGGTGCACTTGACTAACGAAACTCATACTGGTAAAGGCAGAAGAAAATCCAATTCGGCAATTCTTGGGTGTCGCGTGGCCAGAGCAACGGCCACGATCGACCTACTGGTAACCATACTCTGGTAGTTGGCGAAGTGCAAGAGCCGGCCGTTGACTCACAAGATAGCAGATATCAAGAAAAATTAATCCTAGGTGGGAACACCTAGTTAAAGCGATCCATACCGGCAGCCAAGTAAAAGCTCTAGTCTGGTGTAAAGGACCATAGACAATTAGAGAAAGTGAGAGAATCCATTTGAGTGGCTTGGAAGCCGGTAGCTCCGAGGGAAGGGGATTTTCCCTGGAGTAGCCGTCCACGGAGTCTTCTGCCACCACGACCAGCCACCATATCCAACAGTCCTTAAGGAGGACACAAATCGCAGCTCGAAAAAATCTTTTGTCGGATCAGCGCCGCAATTGTCATCAAAGAACGTGAAGAAGATCAACAATAAGGACGACCTCTGACTTACTGTGATGTTTGTACCCGTGATGCCCATGCTCCTGAAAATTTTTCAGCAGTTGGAGCCAACCGTTCAAAAGCGGAGTGACAAGTAGTGATGCAATATAGTGACATATTCACATATTCAGTTATGTACCAAGAAATAAGAATATGCAGAGTAGGCGATTCCACGCTGAATCAATGTAAACAATCCACATCCGGAGCAGGCGATGCCGCTCTTCAATAACATAAAAAATTCTTGCAATCACTAAGTGTCGAACCCTGAGTGGCACTCTTACTCTCAAATTATTTTACTACAGGCTTATGGTCAATCATTCTTGCTATGCCGGCGAGTACTTGTATTTTTCCGTTATGGTACCTGGTCTTCAAAGGCTGTGTCTGTCAAAACGTTCCTCGCTTCACCACGAAGCGAACTCTGTAGAATATGTAGTTTTTGACTGTCCAAATATGGTTTATTATGTACACATTCCACAAAGATATCATGGAACCGTGGCCAGTCTAGATACTCGCCGTTGAACTCCGGAATGCTAATTGGCGGAAGTGCCAAGTTTAGGCTCATTGGCGCATCGTTTTCTCGAAGCAGGTTCATTTCGTATTCCTCGTATAATGTGTGGAATTGAGCTAGCTCTGCTTCTGCCAGGGCTGCGGCTCCAGGTGTGCTGTTCAATTCGTCGTGGGCTTGTCTCAGTAACGCCCAATGGAGATCCAGGTGCCTTTGTAGGGCTGGGGTGACGGTTGGGGCGTTCGAGGCTAATGTTAATGATGACTCCAATTCGTTGCATCTTCTCTGCAACTGTCGGATCACCGTGTCAATTGCGGAATCTCCTTTGACTTGATCTCTTGCTGTGATCTTTATGATGTGGCCAACGTTCGTCTCGGGGCCTTCGGAAGCCCGTTTCCAGTCGGCATGTTGTGCAGAAAGATATTCTGATATTTTTCGACCAGCTCCTTAAGTGCTACTAATCGTGAAGAGTACTTACTTCCAGTGGGTAATGCCGCTTGCTGGACTTCTTCATCTAGGTCGCAAAACTGCTGCCAGAGATCGTTTAACTGATTTAGCTTACCGGAATAATAGCCGTCTCGGTGGCGTCGGTCGGCGGAATCCTTGCCATAATTTTTAATGAGCCGTTGGATTTTCCCTTGCAGCTCGTTTTGGGTGTCTAGTAATCGATTGTGTAAATCGATTCTTGTGTGACTTGTTTCCTCAATGAATGAAGTAGACATATTATGTGTCTGAAGCTGGATGAAGCTGACGTTCCTGTGACACTGGAAGAAGAGGCATATCCTGTGAAGCTGGATGAAGCTGTCGTTCCTGTGACGCTGTAAGAAGAAGCGTGTCCTGCGAAACTGAATGAAGCTGTGAGTCCTGTGAAGCTGGATTAAGCTGAGTATCCTGTGAAGCTGGATGAAGCTGAAGTTCCTGTGACGCTGGAAGAAGCGTATCCTGTGAAGCTGAAGTTCCTGTGACGCTGGAAGAAGAAGCGAGTCCTGTAAAGCTGGATTAAGTTCCTGTGACGCTGGAAGAAGAAGCGTAACCTGTGAAGCTGGATTAAGCTGAGATCCTGTGACGCTGAAAGACGAAGCGTATCCTGTAAAGCTGGATTAAGCTGAAGTTCCTGTGACGCTGGAAGAAGAAGCGTATCCTGTGAAGCTGGATGAAGCTGAAGTTCCTGTGACGCTGGAAGAAGAAGCGTATTAAACTGACAAGGGGGTAATGAGCAATTGTCGCTGGCACGGGGACGCCTTGCTGGCAGGACGATCGCGTCGCGGCAATGGTAACGAAGGTTACTGCGCTGAGGTTGAGCTAACGTAGGTTATCTGCTTGTGGAGATAGTGTAATACGATCCCTATTCCCAGAGGTAGGAAGTAGAACCGCGGAGTTATGAGATGTGTTGATAACTGATTTATTCTTCATTTGGTACATGTTTATATACTACTTGGAAGACTGAAGTTTAGTGTAATGATTAGTGAAGTACGCTATATTCTAAAGAAGGTAGGTAGGTCAGGGAGTTTTGATTATGGTAGCAGTTTGTGTAGTTGGCTCGGCAGACACTGAAAAAAGTGCTGACTGCATTGGCCGGTCAGTGTGCCGTTGAGTCGGTGAGTTAGTGAGACATATAATATGCTGATCAGCAATTCTCATATGCAGTGGGTGCTACTGAGCGCCTGGTACTGTTCGCAACTTGGCTACTGCTTGATTTGTTGGGTGTGGTCATGTTGAGTACCTTTGGGTACGAACACATGATTTAAAGAGGCGGTAAGTTTGTCAGAGCACGGTTCCTTTCTTATAAACATACATATATAAATATTAGTGCAGTATTCTACAAGAACACTTGGCTACTATAAACTTTTCAGCGGCGAGTATCAGCCTTGTAGTTGTGTGTGCAATTGCAAGAGCCCTCTGAGCGACGTTTGTAGTCGTGAATAGTCAGCATTTTACCTTACCTTAACAGGTGGTAAATTCGATACTTTCCGCTAATAAAAAGAATTGTCAATTAATTAATTCTATATGTTATATGTTACTCATCCACGGCGCACGCTGAAATATATTATTCAATAAATATATAAGGGGAAAAGAAAATCTAAACCGTGATGTGCCATTGTGCTCTAACAAGGGTGGTGTGCTGACGCGAGAAGTGGAGTAGGTCAAGAACAATGACATAACTTTCTACGGACAACCTTGACATTAGGGGATCGTATTGGGTGGTCCGCGACGATCCATTGGCACAGGAATGTCTGAAGGGGATGTAATACAGCCCGATTGTATTCCGATCAAGCGTCAGTTAAGCTTGTGGGGCAGTATGGTTAGACCTCTGACGAAGTGTACGGGCTATTACTAATTTCCAGGCAATTTAAATATTTATTCTCGCTATGTTGGAGAGGAAAGAGGATTACCAAGACGACCCAAATACGACGTAGCTTATGCCGGCAAATAGTGCCTGAACATCGGACGAGGAAAGAGGCTTACCAAGATCCCACGACCCAAATACGACGTAGCTTATGCCGGCAAATAGTGCCTGAGCATCGGACGCCCCTCCTCGGCCCAAGTCCCTGTCAGGACTCGGGCACTAATATACCCATGTAACAGAACTGGTAGGGTTTTTTATATTCCTTAAGGAATGTTCCTTAGGGCAAACCATCTCGATGCCTGCGGTATCGGAGTAGGTGCAACTAAGTATGGCAAAGTTATTATTTTATATTTGCTCTGAGTAGTTTGACTGTTTGTTTTTGCCTTTGAACTAGTTACTTTAAAGTCCGGAACTTCTGTGACTGTCAGTGTTGAGTGGCCACTCAATCAGACTTTGTCGCAGAATAAAAACCTGACTTTGAAATATTTCAAACCGTAGAAATTACCTGTTTTGGTTATGAACAAATTTACCTGAATTTCCTTAAACCAAGTGTGAGGAGTTGAATAACTCCCCGCAAATAGAAGCAGCAGCAGATGGCCGGCCGCGCACGTGAGCCACAGCACACGGGCGTTCGAGGCCGAGGGCATGCGATGGCGGCAGCAGACGGTGACGTGGACGTGGCCCGAGGGGCCCGCGACAGGACCGACGAAGGAGGTGCCCAGGATATGGGAGGAGGGGGCACCCAAGTTGAACCCTCGGGACCCCCGGACGAGGAGCCGACAGGATGCGTGGATCCCGCCGACACCAAGCACGGGCCCGCCAACACCGGCGACGACGGCAGCGACGGGGGAGGCGGAGTTGCAGCGTCAAGTCTCGAACCCCGGATCGACGCGCCCGCGGCCGCAGTTCATGCGGCAAGTTTCGGCCCCTGAGGAAGGCGGTTGGCGCGAGGTCGCCAGGATCGAGTGGCCGGTGGGTATTGAGGAAGCACCCGCGGTCGCGACGGCACGGCGGAAGGGCAGCAGGCGGTGCGTCCTGGTCTGCGAAGGCGGGAGGAGGTACCGGGTGAGGCTCGGAGTCGCGGGCATCCGGGTTTTCACGCAATAAATAAACGAAAAAAAAAATCACAAAAAACAACACAAGGTTTTTCCCAAGCAACAAGAGAAGGGGTACGGGGCCAAGAGTTTGATTGGGGTGGCTGGAAGAAGAACGGGGCATGCATGGGCCACTCCAGCAACCTGTAAGTCAAATGGTCTTAGTCCAGGAAGAAGAAATGAACGTCAATTACTTACCTGCTGTCCCGGTTGCAAAGTGAATGCGAAGTCCTCTCCGCACCCGCTCTCGAGAGCTGCCAATATGGAGTCCGATGCAGCCGATAGAGGACGAGTGAAGGACGAGAGAGGACGAAAGGAGAGAGAAGGATAAGATGAGAAGGAGTAGAGGAAATGTAAAAGGAACTTACCCATGAAAAATTGCAAAATCACCACGAGCCAGGGATAGGCGATAGGCGATCGATTGGCACTGGACGATAGTGCGATCGATGGGCACACGACAATGGAAATATCGGCCAAGGTGGAAATATCGCAAACGAGCAGGTGGCAACGCCGCACCGTCGGTATCGATCACGCACGAACGGTGTGACCAGGCGGAAGAAACATGGAAAGGAGTGAGACGCAGCAATGAGCAGCGAGCTGGGGATCGATAGCCCAGGAGTATCGATGTCCCAGTGGGAACACAGGAAATATCGTCGCGGGAGATTTAAAGTTGCTACGAGGAGGATGACCCCCGCTGTAGAAACTCAAGGGAGTTAAGAGCGTCGAGGGAGCATCGAGGGAGCAACGAGGGAGCGCCGCGGCAATCACAAGGACTCAAAGGCTAGGATGAGCAAGGAAACGCCGGAGAGTAGGAACCATTCTTAAATGTTTCCCGAAGTAAGGGGGGAATGTGAGGAGTTGAATAACTCAGCACAAATAGAACCAGCAGCAGATGGCCGGCCGCTTACCAGATACGCGGCGAATTCGCGTAGTAACGGCGCGGCGAGGAGAACGAGAGAGTTTGGAGACCAAGGGTGGAGATCGAGAGAGTTTGGAGACTAACGAAGGAGAGCGAGAGAGTTTGGAGACCAATGAAGGAGAGCGATAGAGATTGGAGACCAAGTTTGGAGATCGAGAGAGAATGGAGACTTCGCGGGCAGAGCAAGAGTGCCGTATGCAAAAGGGGATAACGGAACTCCACCGGACTTTGGACTCTCCCGTGAACTTTGGACCGGGAGAGGAAGTGCCACATCTCGGCAGTGGAGCGGCACACAGGCGTGCCACAAGCGGCCCGGGAATCAGCGGGACTGCAGCAGTGGGCGGAGCATCGATTGAAAGCGGTACGTGAAGGAGAAGTGGGTCATCCAGGAGGCACGGACTTTGGACCCAGAGTGGAGAGATCCAGCGGGCCGTGCGCAAAAGGGAAATAACGGTGCTTGGAGGCCCTATATAAGGCCGCAGAGCGCTGGCAGCTGGATCAGTCGATCACGAGGAGTCAAACCTTCAAGATCAATTAAAGTACCAAATAAACAGTCAGTCAAGCAAATAATCTACGAGGGAGCTACAACCAAGCGAGTCGTCGGAAGCAGCGCCGTGGGAAGCATACAAGGAGCAAGATCGCCACGTCGAGACGTTCGCGATTAGGACATCAGGAATCTCCGAATTGAGACACAGGTGGCTGAGTTCTGAAGGGCATCACGCGGCTAAGTCAAGGCGTTTGTTTTCTAACTTTGTCACGACCACACCCTGGCGATTCGCCCGGCGGGTCTGTCAGAGACAAGCAAAAGAGTCCTACGACGAAGAGCCGTCAGCTTGGGGAGGGAAGTTGTCTGCGACCCAGCGTACCTTGCCCGACCAAGCAGGACCTGGCGTGACGGACGAGCGGTAGATCGATTTGCGGTTTCATGAGGCGGCAGCCTGGGGAGCCCTGCGATTACCGGCGAAGTTCCCGAGCAGCGACCGCCCAGCTCCCCGAGCGCCAGAACAACGAGATACTGGTCAGAAGACAGCGCAGAGGACATCGACAGCGACGCCAGCAGACATTTCCGGCAGCCACGTTACCATCGCCGCGCGGAGCTCATTGGGGAGCGCAGGAGCGTCGCGGACGTCACGCATTACGGTGAAGCCGGGTGGAACGTTCGTCTGCTCTAGGCGTAAAGCGAAGTGAACCGCTAGACAGCCTCCGGGCGGCAGCCTTGACTGTCAGCGCGAACTGAGCAAGAACCTAGCGGGACCGTCCGGGACAGAGCAAGGGACAGGTATTGCCTCGAAAGGCGTCAGCCTGGAGAGCAAGGCTTGTTCACCCTAGTCTGAGAACGGTGACGCTTCCCTAAGCCCACAAGGCCGAACTCTTTGCGGGTCTAAGGCGCAACAAGCGACCCCGAGGCAACGCGTCGGCAAGCAAGCAGAGGTGGCCACTACGAGCGTCCCGAGACCCAGGATCCAGAGGAGGACGAGTCAACGCGTCGAGGAGCCAGAAAGAGGAGCGCCAGCAGCCGGCGGAACCAGAGCCAAGAGATACCGAAGCCAGCCCAGCCACACACCCGCTGTACTAATACCACGAGAATAAATCCCACTGTTACCATTTGAACCCTTTGTTTTCTCACTGATCTACGGTCATATAAATTTGGTGGGGCGAACACACAATCTTCTGAGCTAGCCGCACGAATCTCGTAGCGAGCAGACACAACAAAATCAGTTCGTTATAATCTTTATGGATGTAACAACGTTTTAACAATGTATGGCTAAATGCAATTGCCAATTTTCTATACATCAATATGCACACTAAACATGGCCCCTCGCAGAAAAAACAACTATGAAAAATGGAGAAGTAATTTATTAATTGGCCATGTCGAATTATATCGGTCTTGGATTTCGGAAAAATAGTACAGAAAGTCCAAAGAATTTAAAAATCTATAACCAATAAGATGAAAAAGCATGACTTATCTGTTTAAAGATTCGGCTGATGGTCAAAATGTAGAGTGTAGAGGGCCAGCTAAGCACTGTGGCTGGCTGTAGTCGTTGCTTACATGGACGATGTAATCATACCCAGACTGGACTGTGAGAAAGGACTTGCTTAATTGAAAGATGTTGTTGGAAAATTACATAAATTCATATTATATTCTGCTCACTACCGTAACTTGGTAACACTATTATCGTTTTGGTTCCGATGAGCTGGTTCGGATCTCTCTTTCTGTAAAATTTGAAGTGACAAGACGTGTTCAAGGAACCTTAAATAAATATAGCTAAAACTATACTTAAAGTCTATTTCAATTGGTTTGTGAATTGGTGGGAGTTATAATATGGTGCCGAACACATTTTACACGCTGCAAGAGGACCATAGAACGACTACAAGAGGCAAATAAAAAAAGTGACGCTTCCAGGAAATTACACATACACATGCTTACGTCCGTGTATATTCTTATAGCCCTTCAGTTCCAAAAAAAAAGTTTCACTTGTGAATCTCCTTGTGAATACCGTGGGACATGTCCTCTTGAACAAGTGAAGAACAAGTGACGCTCCATATAGAAAATTTAATGGGATGTCCGCATTTTTACAAGTGAAAATTCAAATGAAAATTTTCGAAGTCCCACGGCATTGCACTTGTTCCTTATATTCATTTTTCGTATGGCCTGTCACGTGCATATTTACCTTTTAGAGCTGTGTTTCACCCTTTGCAGGATTTTGGTTGGCGCAAAACATTTCATAATCCACTTTCAGCTTTCGGAACCCATTGAATACCTTAATACTTTAAACTAAGATCAATGCACAACATCTTTAACTTAATGAAACTCTTACCTGACTTTTTTATTTTCACTTTAAAAAACGAAGGAAGTAAATCTGCTGCGCACAATATAAATAGCTTGCCTTCCTTTCAATAACTCAAACAGAAGTTGTCGCGTGCCACTGCACCTATACCCTTTCTAAAGCGAAAAATAACAGACTGTATTATATTGTATTTCTTGAGTAAGAAATATAATATGAATTTTTTAAAAATGGTAATATTTAAGTGTTTTAAATACTTAAATAAATTTTAACGGACTAAATTTCTATAACTTAACTAAAAAACAAGGGAGAACGCTATAGTCGAGTACCTCGACTATCAGATACCCGTTACTCAGCTAAATGGAGATATGCAAGCAGCAAAGCGAGATTAAAATGCGCCACCTACCGGCGGTATACAGATTTAAGCGTTATGGCGTTAGAGTGGGCGTGGCAAATTTTTGTTTGGATCAATCGATAGGTATTGACGAGACCAATACATTTCAGTTAACATTTTTTATCTAGCATGAAAATTGTGGGCGTCACAGGGTTTTGCGGTTTGTGGGCGTTAAAGTGGGCGTGGCAAACTTTTGGGTCAATCGATAGGTATTGATGAGAGCATTACATTTCAGTTAAAATTTTTTATCTAGCATCAAAACTGTAGGAGCCACAGTTTTGGGCGATTTGTGGGCGTTAGAGTGGGCGTGGCAGTCTACTGAAACAAACTTGCGCTGCGTAGGAAGCTCAGGAATCTGCACGCCAAATCTCAATAGCCTAGCTCCCATAGTTTCCGAGATCTCAGCGTTCATCCGGACAGACGGACAGACGGACATGGCTAGATCGACTCGGCTAGTGATCCTGATCAAGAATATATATACTTTATGGGGTCGGAAACGCTTCCTTCTGCCTGTTACATACTTTCCGACGAATCTAGTATACCCTTTCACTCTACGAGTAACGGGTATAATTATTTTGTAATTTTAATGTATAATACGTAAGCATAACATTAAAAATATATTCAATTTACTTAATTTTACTATTATCAAATTATTATTAGTTGTTTTTTTGCGATATACAATAATGCTCCTAAAATACTGGGGCATTCACATGTCGCTGCACCACGAAAATTTTTCCGCCGAAACATTAGTCGCTAGCCGAACATAACGGAGAGACTCAAAAGAAATAACGGACCTAATTTGTCTCTGAGAGCGCCGAGTGCAGGCAAATTGTAAGACAAAGAAAGAGAGAGAAGCCCCGAATATCTGCCTCTGTGTTGCACGATCGTTTTCGAAGGCAGTCTTCTACTTTTCGCCGACTTCTCTGCTGACGTCAACAGCGGCACATCGTTTTAGGCACAAAAAAAAAAACAAAATAGCTCTTTGCCTTGAGCCATGTCACCGCATCTCTACTGCAGAACTGAAGGGAAGCGATAGATATATAATTCATTATCCAAAAGGGATATCACAACACTTGCTAACTTAAAAGAAGCAGCAATGATGTTAGGTCATTGGGACTCAGAACCTTTTGACAACCCAAACGTCAAGATAAGCGAAGGAATTCGGGAGGTAACCTTTCGCATCAAAATCATTACTATCAAAAATATAATTCTCAGACACATAGTTATCCAAGATATAATTACAATAACAATTTAAACAATTCAACAAATCCTCAAGGTTCAACGAACAGATATCAAATTCCCCCTAGAAACCAGGGAAATTATCATAAGTTTAGGAGAAACTTAGACAAAGGTAGGGTCCAAAACCCTATAAATTTGCAGGCATCTACATCAAATAATTTCCCAAACGCACCCGTCAAAAGACAGAGAGTAAACTATAGTGCACAGAATAGAATTGATGTAAATTTTCAGCAAACTACCTCGGATATAGAAAGTATTGCCCATATGTAAGAGTGATGATAGATACCGGGTCATCTATCAATTTAATGACAGATAATTTTGGAAACAATAAAGAACAAGAAGAGAGATTAAAAGTCTGTACAATATCCGGATCAATGGAATTAAAGAAAAGCATAACATAGGATCCTTGCAAAATTTGTCAGACTAACCAAAAGTATGGCGAAAACGATATAGTAAAGGGCAAGACTGCAGTAAAATGCCTTACTCCACCATCAGTTGGAAAAAAGATTGAAGAGGATAAGACCGCATCAGAATGCCTTAATACGCCCTTATCAAAGGACCAATCATTTAATTTTGCTATCAATAATGAACTAAAAGAATGCAATGAATACAGAACATTTAAATGAAGAAGAGATGGAAAATTTAAAAAGGGGTTTATTCGAATATAATGACATCCAGTACAAGGAGGGTGAAAATTTGACTTTTACAAGTACTATCAGGCAAGAAATAAAATCATTTCTAGAATTATGGGGATTTTATCGGAAATTCATACCAAACATTGCATATATTGTAAAACCAATGACAATAAAATTAAAGAAAGGTTCAACATTTAACACTAATGACAAACCATACATAGAAGCATTCGAAAAAACGAAAAACCGAATCCAAAAAAATAAGTGCCATTATAAATTTTCCGATACCAAAAACCACAAAAGAAATAAAATCATTTCTAGAATTATGTGGATTTTATCGGAAATTCATACCAAACATTGCAAATATTGTAAAACCAGTGACAATAAAATTTAAGAAAGGTTCAACAATTTACATTAAAGACAAACCATACATAGAAGCATTCGAAAAAATGAAAATCTTGATTACATCCGACCCCATCTTAAATTAACCCAAGCAACATGATGGTAGGAGCAGTATTATATCAAAATCATAAACGCTCTTTTTATGCCAGCAGAATGCTCAATAAACACTAAATAAATTATTCCACCATAGAGAAAGAACTCTTAGCAATTGTATGGACCACCAAATATTTCCGGTCATATTTATTCGGCAGACCTTTTGAAATATTAAGCGATCACAATCCTTTAGTTTGGTTAAGCAACATTAAAGATAAAGATAAAACTAAACGAATACGATTATCAAATTAAATATATACTAGGAAAGGAGAAAGGAAAGGAGTTACTCAGCTAAATGGAGACCTTTTGAAATATTAAGCGATCACAATCCTTTAGTTTGGTTAAGCAATATTAAAGATAAAGATAAAACTAAACGAATACGATTATCAAATTAAATATATACTAGGAAAGGAGAAAGGAAAGGAGTTACTCAGCTAAATGGAGATATGCCAGCATCAAAGCGAGATAAATATGCGCCACCTACCGGCGGTATACAGATTTAAGCGTTATGGGCGTTAGAGTGGGCGTGGAAAATTTTTTTTGGATAAATCGATAGGTATTGACGAGACCAATACATTTCAGTTAAAATTTTTATTCTAGCATCAAAACTGTAGGAGCCACAGTTTTGGGCGGTTTGTGGGCGTTAGAGTGGGCGTGGCACTCTACTGAAACAAACTTGCGCTGCGCAGGAATCTCAGGAATCTGCGTGCCTAATCCCAGTATTGTAACTCTCATAGTTTCCGAGATCTCAGCGTTCATACGGACAGACGGACATGGCTAGATCGACTCGGCTAGTGATCAAGAATATATATACTTTATGGGGTCGGAAACGCTTCCTTCTGCCTGTTACATACTTTCCGACGAATCTAGTATACCCTTTTACTCTACGAGTAACGGGTATAAAAAGGAAATGAAGACACAACTAAAGAAACACATTATTTTCACAAACTAAAAATTAAAATTATTTATAAAGACATGACAGAGACTTCAGCTAAATAAGAATACTTATGCACTAAAAAGAGCGCAGTTTATTTCCATAATGACTCAGATATTCACACATTCCAAAAAGCCTATGTTAAAATTAGTAAGATGTACGACCAGACTCGAAGACATATTAACATATACAGATTTTAAAGAAACAATTTTAAAAAGACGTACAGAACTTCCACATCCAGGAATCGAAAAAACTACTTTATGGTTTAGAGAAAAATGTGAACGGACTTAGGAACAAGTCAGTGAAAACAAGGAAGAACGCTATAGTCGAGTACCTCGACTATCAGATCTCCGTTACTCAGCTAATGGGACCAAAGGGAAATGGAGATATGCAAGCAGCAAAGCGAGATTAAATTGCGCCACCTACCGGCGGTAGACAGATTTAAGCGTTATAGGCGTTAGAGTGGGCGTGGACAATTTTTTTGGATCAATCGATAGGTATTGACGAGACCAATACATTTGACCCAAAAAAAAATTTTGCTACGCCCACTCTAACGCCTACAAACCTCCCAAGAAAAAAAGCTATGACGTCAGATCCAGACAATGCGAAATGTTTTTACGCGTGTATGTGTGTGTATGTAAATAGTTGCCGGCCGAACTTAGCGGCAAAGAAAAAAGCACTGCCGGCGCTCAGAGAGAGCAAAGTGCGCGGCTAACTTATTCTATTGCTTCTTACGCAGCGCAAGTTTGATTCAGCAATGTACCACGCCCACTCTAACGCCCACAAACCGGCCAAGCCTGTGGCGCACAAAATTTTAACTGAAATGTGTTGTTCTCGTCAATACCTATCGATTGACCCAAAAAAAAGTTTGGCACGCCAACTCTAACGTCCATAACGCTTAAATCTGTCTACCGCCGCAGGTGGCGCATTTCAATCTCGCTTTCTGCTTGCATATCTCAATTTCCCTTTGGTCCCATTATCTGAGTAACGGGTATCTGATAGTCGAGGTACTCGACTATAGCGTTCTTCCTTGTTTTATTTTTAAAACTCGGGTGATAAACCTTTATTCTTAAACTCAATTTATACAAGACACTTTTTAAAAATAGTGAACCGATCGCGGTCTCGGATAAAATAGGACTGGCTCTTAATTCTAAAAAATTATCCAATGAACCTCGGCCAGAAGCTTTCCTTTTCTTAAGCTTCCAGAACATTAATTTTTGTTTAAAATAAAAGCTTATGCTGAAACTGTCGCATCTCGTTGTGAAATGAAATTATGCTGACCGATGCAATTTGATTGAAAATCGGAACGCAATATGTTCTGAACTTAGAACGCAATACTGTGGGCTTTGAACGGAAAAGTTTGGGCTTCGAACGGAAGCTTGTGTTTACTTTACGATTGGTTTATTTATCTTAGCAGGACGGTCAAGCGCAGCCCTCGAAGTGAATGGCAAAGGCAAAGGCAGAATCTTAAACAAAGGCAAAGGCAATGTCGCTGAAGGCAAGGGTAACATAGCTGAGATTGAATTCAAAAATTGGTTTATAAATTGCATAAGTGGAACCGATTCACGGGTTGGATAACTCTCCCCCTTCTAAAATGGATCGTCCCGATTCCATATGAAATTCATTTAATTGATCTCTTAATTCTGTTAAAAAATTTTCTTGGTAAATAGGTTTTTCTGCTTCTGGCCGTTGTTTGTTGGTTACAAATAATATGACATTTTTGTATTTTATAATAAATAAAAAAATCAAATATATAATTATTAAAATTAATAATATAAAGGTAAGTGATATTTTGGTATTATTAATTTTAATGAAAGGATTTAAAATGTTTATATTATCTAAAGAAAGTTCTGAGTTATTTGATAATATGTAATCGGGTATTTCATAATTTTTGAAGTGGTTCGTAGTTAGGTAGTAAAGAATTTTGTTTTCCAAATTGGTATAAGAAGTATTATTAATTTCGGTTGCACCATTAAATGTTATCAAAAATTAACCGTTTAAATGAGAGTTTTTCACAATATTGATACCATTTATAAGAATGGCACCATATTGTATGATGTCTATTTTTTTATTTTTCTCTCATATTTTTTTACAAGTGGATTTCTCGCCATTTAATAAGCGGGTAAAACAAGTTTTTTCATTATTTAAAGTGCAATAATTATTAAAAAGTTCGTTCTTAAAGTTAGACATTTCATAAAACATATTTGCGCATTTTACGACTTGATTGCTTAATACTAGTTTCCCATCGATTTGGGAAATCGCTCTAGCGTAATATATTTCGCATCTTGTGAGGAGTTGAATAACTCCCCACAAATAGAAGCAGCAGCAGATGGCCGGCCGCTTAGCAGATACGCGGCGAATTCGCGTAGTAACGGCGCGGCGGGGAGAACGAGAGAGTTTGGAGACCAAGGGTGGAGATCGAGAGAGTTTGGAGACCAACGAAGGAGAGCGAGAGAGTTTGGAGACCAATGAAGGAGAGCGAGAGAGATTGGAGACCAAGGATGGAGATCGAGAGAGAATGGAGACTTCGCGGGCAGAGCAAGAGTGCCGTATGCAGAAGAGGATAACGGAACTCCACTGGACTTTGGACTCTCCCGTGAACTTTGGACCGGGAGAGGAAGTGCCACATCTCGGCAGTGGAGCGGCACACAGGCGTGCCACAAGCGGCACGGGAATCAGCGGAACGGCAGCAGTGGGCGGAACATCTATTGGAAGCGGTACATAAAGGACAAGTGGGTCATCCAGGAGGCACGAACTTTGGACCCAGAGTGGAGAGATCCAGCGGGCCGTGCGCAAAAGGGAAATAACGGTGCTTGGAGGCCCTATATAAGGCCGCAGAGCGCTGGCAGCTGGATCAGTCGATCAAGAGGAGTCAAGCCTTCAAGATCAGTCAAAGTACCAAGTGAGCAATCAGTCAAGCAAGTAATCTACGAGGGAGCTACAACCAAGCGAGTCGTCGGAAGCAGCGCCGTGGGAAGCATAGAAGGAGCAAGATCGCCACGTCGAGACGTTCGGGATTAGGACATCAGGAATCTCCGAATTGAGACACAGGTGGCTGAGTTCTGAAAGGCATCACGCGGCTAAGTCAAGGCGTTTGTTTTCTAACTTTGTCACGACCACACCCTGGCGAGTCGCCCGGCGGGTCTGTCAGAGACAAGCAAAAGAGTCCTACGACGAAGAGCCGTCAGCTTGGGGAGGAAAGTTGTCTACGACCCAGCGTACCTTGCCCGACCAAGCAGGACCTGGCGTGACGGACGAGCGGTAGATCGATTTGTGGTTTCGAAAGGCGTCAGCCTGGAGAGCCCTGCGATTACCGGCGAAGTTCCCGAGCAGCGACCGCCCAGCTCCCCGAGCGCCAGAACAACGAGATACCGGCCAGAAGACAGCGCAGAGGACATCGACAGCGACGCCAGCAGACATTTCCGGCAGCCACGTTACCATCGCCGCGCGGAGCTCATTGGGGAGCGCAGGAGCGTCGCGGACGTCACGCATTAGGGTGAAACCGGGTGGAACGTTCGTCTGCGCTAGGCGTAAAGCGAAGTGAACCGCTAGACAGCCTCCGGGCGGCAGCCTTGACTGTCAGCGCGAACTGAGCAAGAACCTAGCGGGACCGTCCGGGACAGAGCAAGGGACAGTATTGCCTCGAAAGGCGTCAGCCTGGAGAGCAAGGCTTGTTCACCCTAGTCTGAGAACGGTGACGCTTCCCTAAGCCCACAAGGCCGAATTCTCTGCGGGTCTAAGGCGCAACAAGCGACCCCGAGGCAACGCGTCGGCAAGCAAGCAGAGGCGGCCACTACGAGCGTCCCGAGACCCAGGATCCAGAGGAGGACGAGTCAACGCGTCGAGAAGCCAGAAGGAGGAGCACCAGCAGCCGGCGGAGCCAGAACAAGGAGATACAGAAACCAGCATAGCCACACACCCGCTGTACCAATACCACGAGAATAAATCCCACTGTTACCATTTGAACACTTTGTTTTCTCACTGATCTACGGGCAATCACGTCATATAAATTTGGTGGGACGAACACACAATCTTCTGAGCTAGCCGCACGAATCTCGTAGCGAGCAGACATACAAAATCAGTTCGTTACAATCTGTATTTTATTATTGGGTATTTTATATAAATTATTACAAGTTCTTTATGCAGTGCGATTTTAAAAACAGAGATGTCCATTAAGTCAGCGATAATTACTGGTTTTTGTTCATGTTTTAATATTTCCATGATGTCATCATTGTTTAATATTTTGGTATTAAAAACGTCAATTTTTGCTAGTGTGATTGTGTCAATTAAATTTTGCAGATAAAATGTTAATAATCGTAAGCGATGTTTTCGCAGTGGTAAATCTTGATCAACAAAAACATTTTTAAAATCATCAGAAAGAGATTCTATTTCTTTAAACAGTTTGGAATTGATAATAAATTGCTTATTATTATTTTCAATTAATTCATCGACTTTATTCTGTATTTTAATAAAATCATCATGATCCGGAGTTCCAGCTAACCGTTTCCACACAAAGCCTATCTCATTTATCCCCCTTTTTGACCTAGTTGATATTAATTGTGATAAAATTAATTCAATTACTTCTATGTCATATTTAATTTCCCATTGTGACCTTTTATTAGTATCCCTTTTTATATTATCTGATTCCAATTTTATTATTTCTTTATAAAAACTTAAGTTAGTTACGTGGAATAATTCTGCGTATAAATCGTACGTCAATACGTCTTTATTGTCCTCGAATAAAAGATACTCGTGACCTGTATAGCCTATTATTTCTGATTTTGTTCATAAAATAAGGTGTAGTATGAGCACCTGATAAAACATTTTCTGGAAAAGGAAAAAAAGAGTAACATATAAATTTTTAGAATTTTATATTATCTTTGTGAATTATTCTATTTCTATTGTTGATTATTATTTTGTTAGGTAAATTTTCTTTAACTACTTGTTTTTATACCCGTTACTCGTAGAGTAAAAGGGTATACTAGATTCGTCGGAAAGTATGTAACAGGCAGAAGGAAGCGTTTCCGACCCCATAAAGTATATATATTCTTGATCAGGATCACTAGCCGAGTCGATCTAGCCATGTCCGTCTGTCCGTCTGTCCGTCTGTCTGTCCGGATGAACGCTGAGATCTCGGAAACTATAGAGCTAGGCGCAAGTTTGTTTCAGTAGACTGCCACGCCCACTCTAACGCCCACAAACCGCCCAAAACTGTAACTCCTACAGTTTTGATGCTAGATAGAAAATTTTAACTGAAATGTATTAGTCTTGTCAATACCTATCGATTGACCCAAAAAAAATTTTCCCTTTGGTCCCATTATCTGAGTAACGGGTATCTGATAGTCGAGGTACTCGACTATAGCGTTCTTCCTTGTTTATATCTAGTTTTAAGCTTTTTTTATTTCCCCGTGTTTCTTTTCATAAACTACCTGTCCTACATGATATACTTTTTCTTTTCTGCTTTCATTATGTGTTTCTAACATTTTCTGTTGTGTGTTTTTTAAAATTTGAGGAATGTTTTGGTGCTCTATTTTATTATATAGTACGTCAAAAGGTTTTTGGTTCGTTGTAGAATGAATGCTGTGATTATATTCTTGAGCGGCTCTTATTACTATTTCGGAATAGTCGGTTAGATTAAATTCTTCTTTAATGCATCGAGCTAATTCTGTTAGTGTAGAGTGTGCCCTTTCAATTTGTCCGTTTGAGGTACTGTGCCTCGGGTCTGCGTAATGTAAAGTTAAACCGCACCTTTGTGCAAAAGATTTAAATTGGGCCGAGGTAAAGCTTGGTTCATTATCGGTCATTATTACTTTGGCTTGTGGAAATTGTTGAAGAAGTTCCATTACTTTGTTTTCGATATTTAATTTATTTTGGATTTCTTTTACTACTAAAAATTTTGAGTAAGCGTCAATACAAGTTATAAAAGTAAGACTTTGCGCGTAATATATGTCGATGTGTAAATTTTCGCCTTCTTTACTCGGGATTGGGGCTTGTTGATTTCAGTCATCTTTTGTCTTTCGATTCAAATTTTGTACTGTTTTAGGTTTTGTAATCTCATCAACCAGGAAAAGACAGAACGTAGAATCGAGCAGGTACTTTATATCCAAGGATCAAACCCCCTCCCCAAGAATCAAACCACCAACCCATGGGATTGGCTTAAGTAAATCTATTCCACACTGTGTCAAAGTGAGAAGAAGAATACATAAGAAACCGGAAATCAAAGGCAAAGTCAGATTGTAGGCCATCATATATCGATATTGGGAACTGTTGTTATATGAGTATGCGTACATTTAATTGTATTTAATATAATAGTTGTTGATAATTATAATTTTATAATGGTCATCATTAAGTAGGAGGAGTGGAACAGAATTTTTATTCTTAATATTTAATCTTAAAGATAGATATAATGCAATATCATTTAATATTAATAATTGGGAAACTTTATTGATAAATTTAAAAAATTGTAAGATATATTATGAATATTATTTGAATGTGATTAATGAATAATTTTCTAAAATAAATCATTTTGAAAATATACAAATAAGAATTATGTATTATTCATGGGATACTATCACAAAAACATTATTATCTCTGTAGGCTTAATAATTTTTAATAATTTAATTCTAAGAATAAAATGAACTCCAAAACCAGTTTTTGAAATTATTTAATATTGATTAGAAGAAAAGAGACAGAAATATATTGTGCATTACAGATACCTTGAGAGTCAGTTCTATGAGGTTGTAAACCAGTGTCTGAATGGTATGGAGTTGGCAGCCATTTGTTAAAAATTGGTATTCACCAGCGGGAATATGTGAAATCATTAAATTTGAAAATTAAACTGCAAATACTAAACTCTTCTCCAGGGATTGTAGATGGTAAATTGAATTGTAGGTAAATCTAGTCCTTTTTGGTCTGATATCTTTTACTATATTCTGCTAGTTACATGTTATGAGTTAACATCTGGGATTTCGGGTGCTTAATAATCCCATAAAATGATAAAAGTTTAACAACCTACTGTTAGGAAAAGATCAGAAATATAACGAAAATAAAGTAGAGGTTGCCATTAAAGAGGGAGGTCAGAACCAGTTTAAAAATTTTGTATATTGCTTAGAAAGGAAAAGAGAAAATCAAAAGAAATGTATAGTTTAGGTAGCTGGGGCAGCCATTGGAAAAGTCAAATCTGTTACAGTGGTGGGTGTGGCTAGTGGTTGAAGCGAGCAATACAAATTTAAACCTGTTTACATGATGGATAAAAGGATATTAGTTAGAGAAGGATGTAAATATCTTAAATATGAATTACAAGTACCCATCTATGACAAACCATCATTATTAAATATGAGGAACATATATTTCACCGGTGGGGAATTAGAAGGATCCAAAAGATCAATTTTGTGAGAAAAGACTAATACTGTTTTTGGTAAATTAAATAGGCACATGAAAACATATTACTCAATTAGTTAGAGAATATCAAACAACTAGATTTATCAAGCATTTTGATGGAAAAATCAAAGTATTGAATTAATATATATTTTTTTATTATCCAAATAGAAGATATTTTCGTTTTTCGGTCAAGGGATAATATTCCATGAATTTTTCCATTACCTTGACCTTTGCGCCTGCATCAAGGTATTTTGGCAATCCTTTGTAACAACTATTTGTGTTGTTGGTAACATTTATAAATTGTTCGCAAATAAAAAATACTTTCCTAATTATATATTTTATGACCTCTTTTATGAAGGGATATTATTCCTTAAATTTTTTTCCAATATCTTGACCATTGCGCCTGCGTCGAGGCATTTAAGCAAATCCTTTGAAACATAACTATTTGTGTTGTTGGTAACAGTTATAAATGGTTCGCAAATAAAAAATACTTTCCTGATTATATTTTTATGACATTTGCGCCTGCGTCGAGGCATTTTAGCAATCCTTTACACCACCACCTATGTTTGTTGTAGGTAACCAACTTGACTCTGGGGTTATGGTACGGTTAGCAATGGGTGATTTGCTTAATGGGATTTAAATTATCGGTGACAAATTTATAAGTGAAAGTCACAGACATTTTTGGACAAAGGATACAATTGGTCATTTAGGTGTGGGTATACACATTTGTTATGGTGATCGAAAATGGAATAATCACAGTGTTTTTTGTTTTTTACTGTATTACGCCGGAGCGATTTCAATTACTTTCCCAATTATAGTTAGTTTTAAATCGTTTTTTGACATTCATATATTTTGTTCTTTCTAGACATTTTATTGTAGCTAATAACTATAGTTATGGGATGTAAGGCTAGCTATCGTAGTTAAGATTACATTTGTTATACCTACATAGGATGAAAGAACATGAAAAATGGAAATGTTTTATTTTAACTATATACTAGTTAAAGTGGATGATATTATTATATATTCTTAATATCTGTAATTATGAATCAAAATTGTTTATCAAAGCAGCTTCTACACAGCTTTTAGACAACTTGTGAACAATTTATTTCTTAATTAGTTTTACAATTACAGGATACATCTTCCCCCAACATAATCGGACATGTTCCACTAAGATTTATATATCAATCTTGAGCTATTTTGGATTTGCATTCTTTCATACGTACATAGCAAACACATTGAAAATCAGAGTGTAAGTTTTTACTTCACATCGAAAGTCGTCTAGTGATCAAGAATTTTTGATCATTCTTAACAAAAGACTATAAAAGCTCGTAGACGTTAATAACAACTAGTAACCAGCTAATAATAATTAGTAAACATCAAGTAAACAGATACTAAACATATATAAACCAGATACTAAACAGCTAGTAAACAACTTGTATACATCTAGTAAACAACTTGTATACATCTAGTAAACAACTTGTATACATCTACTAAACATATAGAAACCAGATACTAAACAACTTGTATACATCTACTAAATAGATAGTAACCAGCTAATCAGTATTGTAATTAAAGAGATTATTAAACTTATTCAGAATCTTTGACAATGATGCCTTACTCATACAAATAGTATACAAATAGAATTGAATTAGAAAACTAGAACTAGAAAAATAGTTGACAGCAAAGAACGATATTACCAGGTCCCAACACCTCTATTATAAACTTAAATCAGAAATTAAATTGAAAGACGCTCCTATGCTAGCTAATGATGCTTTCGAAATATGTTACAAAATTATTATGGGATGGAACAAATGAGTGCTTTAAAAATAATTCAACACCTGAGAAAGATTACATTGTGAGAACTATTTTACATCTATCTATGGGAACCGAGCGAAAATCTGCGTTTGGAACGAAGATTAATAACCGACATGTTTCTTACAGAGGGATGGAGTAAGAAAATTAATTATATACAAATATACATAAAATATAATTAATTATGAATTTAATTAAATATGTTTACAATAATAGAATAAATAAAAAACGAGGGAGAACGCTATAGTCGAGTACCTCGACTATCAGATACCCGTTACTCAGCTAAATGGAGATATGCAAGCAGCAAAGCGAGATTAAAATGCGCCACCTACCGGCGGTATACAGATTTAAGCGTTATGGCGTTAGAGTGGGCGTGGCAAATTTTTGTTTGGATCAATCGATAGGTATTGACGAGACCAATACATTTCAGTTAAAATTTTTTATCTAGCATGAAAATTGTGGGCGTCACAGGGTTTTGCGGTTTGTGGGCGTTAAAGTGGGCGTGGCAAACTTTTTTTTGGGTCAATCGATAGGTATTGATGAGAACATTACATTTCAGTTAAAATTTTTTATCTAGCATCAAAACTGTTGGAGCCACAGTTTTGGGCGGTTTGTGGGCGTTAGAGTGGGCGTGGCAGTCTACTGAAACAAACTTGCGCTGCGTAGGAAGCTCAGGAATCTGCACGCCAAATCTCAATAGCCTAGCTCCCATAGTTTCCGAGATCTCAGCGTTCATCCGGACAGACGGACAGACGGACATGGCTAGATCGACTCGGCTAGTGATCCTGATCAAGAATATATATACTTTATGGGGTCGGAAACGCTTCCTTCTGCCTGTTACATACTTTCCGACGAATCTAGTATACCGTTTTACTCTACGAGTAACGGGTATAAATATTGAATGATCCTACAAATTTTGTATCTGACTGTAATTAAAACTCCAGGTACAAATGAAGGGGAAGTATTTTATTCAATGTCCTTGGGTCTTGGGCATGTGACTTTGATGACGGTCAGGTAATGATAGTTCACTGCAAGTGTGTTTGGCTAACACATCTTAGAAACTTTAACTTGTGTGTACTTTGATAGTTCTTAATAAGAGACTATAGCGACTCATAATACTTGTTAACATTTAGTTACCATCTAAAACCAAGTACTTTACATATACTATACAGATAGTAACCATCCAAAATCAAGTACTGTACAGGTACTATACAAAAAGTAACCATCCAAAAACAAGACTAAAAAGAAAGTAACCATCAAAATACTGCTAGGTAACAACTAAATACAACGAGTCCAACGTGTCAAGTCTATGTCGGTATGACTACTAACCTAAAAAATTGTATATCTCTGGATAATCTTCAAAGTCAATACCTATTAAATTCTGGATGGAGCATTGAAGACGAAATTTCTACGTGATCCCCACTTAAAATTTTTCTGTACCATTAAAAAATTTGTTGGGATTGGCTGAGGATTATAAAAAAGTTTTGTTAAATTGTAAACACGAACTAGTGTTGATGCTAACTAAGAATCTTGGTGAATCTTGAACAAACCAGAAATGAACAAACTTTTAAACTGGAAATTACGAATAAAATCTGGAAAATTCCCCATGTAACTCTGAGCGATTTTACAAAAATTAAGATGTACGATATTATTAAAAGTTGTGTAAACCTACCAATCGCATTCCAGAGTTGGGATTTATATGTTAACCCCAAATTGGGGTATGGGAGTCAAAACAGCTGAAATGTGAAATTGTCGGCTAACCGCGAAAAACCAAAATTTGCCATAATTGGATTTACACTAAATGGAGAACTTATCACAAATAACTTATCAAACTTGAGAGTTCACTTGAATTCTGAGTCATATCCATAATAATCTGAATGTTGATTTTAGTAAGAATTAGTATGCTCACAGTAGTAGGGAAACGCGGGTTCTGGGACAATTAGCATATTAATGGCCCCCGGCCCCCCTCCCCCCCTCATTAACGTATGCGGGTTCTGGGACAATTAGCATAATCCAATAAATTAACTGATTTTAATGGGCTTTGAAGTCATAAAAATGTCGCGATCATGTCTATAAAGAGTATACTTAATTGCCCCCATCGCCCCCACATCCCCATGTGACAATATTGATCATGTATCCTTCCCCTCATTATGTGCAATTAATAGTCAGGTGAGAAAGGTGCACGTGAGAAAGGTCGCACAACCATAGTATCCAAAGGTTGTTATCTTAGAGGAACATATCCGATCATGTTGGGGAAAGGTGTGATCACGTACCCTTTTGCCTCATTATCACAGGTGTTGCTGTGCACGTGTGAAAGGTCGCACACCCAAAGTATTCAAAGATGGTTATCTTAGAGGAACATGTCCGATCATGTTGGGGAATAATGTTTCCTATGATTGTAAAACTAATTTAGAAATCAAAAGAACCCCAATAAAATAAATCTCACAAGTTAATGATTCTCAGATGTGGAATATTTTCAAATACACATTTTTGTTTCCGCCCCAGAACGTTTAACTGGTAAATTGTCTAAGATTCTCTCCTTTCCACAAATGGGTCATAAACATGTCATAAAAGGGATTCAAGCAAGAGCTACCCGAACATGCGCACCTGTCAATTACCTGACCGCAATAAAAGGGACACATGCACAACCCAGAAGGCGCACGCTCATTGACAAGATCATGGGCCTCACGCCAACGACCTCATACGACCTCAAACGACGTTCCCATAATAGGGGTTGAAATCACGACCGCGCAACAACTCGCAAGTAGCCGACATATCTCAGTCAAGGAAATATTTTCCATTCTCCGTACCTGTAATTTTAACTCGAAATAAAAAGTCAGAAGTTTATTTTGTAGCATAATAATACATTTATTTATTTATTTTGGTATTGCGAACATTTTTTGTTATACATAGAAATTAATTTTCTGCTTCGATTCCGGCGATTTGCATAGAAGAAGCAGGCGCACGTTTCCGACGTCATTTCTGGATTACAAAATGTAAAGTGTTCACCATAATTCGTAGTTTTGAGATCATGTCCACCTAGATTCATGAACATAGATTTTGTGTTTAGAAGATATTGAAAATGCTGACCAGTTATCTCTCCTTTAAATTGTTCAATAAATTGGTCAATTTCCTCATGAAATTTCATTTTGTTAATTCTATTTTCTTGTAGGTCTTTACACATCTAGTCTCAACTTTAAAATGATGTATAACAATTATTTTATTGTTTTGGAGCTACTTTTAAAAAATGTCAAAATAATGTATGCATTGTTTAGAGCACAAACCCCGCCCTTAAGGTGTGTTTCACAATAGGGAAACCGGTTTCCTTTAAACCTGTTTAATGACGGACAGCCCATTTCCTCGATATTAATGAGCTGACGACTCCCAAAAAACTTCTGTAGAAATCGTTTCTTTTCCACACCTTTACAAATAATTTGTTTTCCGCTTGTAATTGTCCTTAGATACTTTCGAGTTTGTGGAAAACTGTTCTCTCCATCGTTCCAAAAAATTTTGTGATGTGTATTGGTTAACCAAATTGCAGTCTTTCGAGATTTTGTATTTAGCAAAATAAAATCATATGGTGGTTCTTTTAAAATACTATTATTCAAGTTTGGATCTTTTTCGAATACAATTCCAATTTCCTTTAAAATAAAATTATTATTATTATCAAAGAAACCTTGAACATCAATCGATACAGTATCATTCAACATTTTTCTAATGTTAAACAACTCGTTGTACTAGTCCGTTTAATGGGTTATATTCAACTAAACGGTCATGTATGAGGAGACAGTAAGCTTGGGTATTTTCATGACTTGGTGTCTTCAGTTCTATTGAAATTCTCACATCAATAGGACCAGTTTTCACTGATTCGTTTTGATATGAAAGATCAACCACAATAATAGGGGCCTTCAATTTAAACTCATTTGGGGTCAAAAATGGTTGTGATTTACGATTAACTAGATTGAAATCTTGTATACATTTCATATAGGTGAGCATACTAATTCTTACTAAAATCAACATTCAGATTATCACATGGATATGACTCAGAATTCAAGTGAACTTTCAAGTTTGATAAGTTATTTGTGATAAGTTCTCCATTTAGTGTAAATCCAATTATGGCAAATCTTGGTTTTTTGCGGTTAGCCGACAATTTCACATTCCAGCTGTGTTGACTTCCATACCCCAATTTTGCGTTAACATATGAATCCCAACTCCGGAATGCGATTGGTAGGTTTACACCACTTTTAATAATATCGTACATCTTAATTTTTTGCAAAATCGCTCAGAGTTACATGGGGAATTTTCCAGATTTTATTCGTAATTTCCAACTTAAAAGTTTGTTCATTTCTGGTTTGCCCAAACACATCACCAAGATTCTTAGTTAGCATCAACACTAGTTCATGCTTACAATTTAACAAAACTTTTTTATAATCCTCAGTCAATCCCAACAAATTTTTTAATGGTACAGAAAAATTTTAATTGGGGATCCCGTAGAAATTTCGTCTCCACTGCTCCATCCAGAATTTAATAGGTATTGACTTTAAAGATTATCCAGAGATATACAATTTTTAGGGTAGTAGCCATACCGACATAGACTTGACACGTTGGACTCGTTGTATTTAGTTGTTACCTAGCAGTATTTTGATGGTTACTTTCTTTTTAGTCTTGCTTTTGGATGGTTACTTTTTGTATAGTACCTGTACAGTACTTGATTTTGGATGGTTACTATCTGTATAGTACCTGTAAAGTACTTGGTTTTAGATGATAACTAAATGTTAAAAAGTATTATGAGTCGCTATAGTCTCTTATTAAGAACTATCAAAGTACACAAGTTAATGTTTCTAAGATGTGTTAGCCAAACACACTTGCAGTGAACTATCATTACCTGACCGTCATCAAAGTCACATGCCCAAGACCCAAGGACATTGAATAAAATACTTCCCCTTCATTTGCACCTGGAGTTTTAATTACAGTTAGATACAAAATATGTAGGATTATTCAATATTTCTTTATATATTTTATTATTGTAAACATATTTCATTAAATTCATAATTAATTATATTTTATGTATATTTGTATATAAATAATTTTCTTACTTCAGCCCTCTGTAAGAAACATGTCGCTTATTAATCTTCGTTCCAAGCGTAGATTTTCGCTTGGTTCCCATAGATAGATGTAAAATAGTTCTCACAATGTAATCTTTCTCAGATGCTGAATTATTTTTAAAGCATTCATTTGTTCCATCCCATAATAATATTGTAACATATTTCGAAGGCATCATTAGCTAGCATAGAAGCGCCTATCAATTTAATTTTTGATTGAAGTTTATGATAGAGGTGTTGGGACCTGGTAATATCGGTTTTTGTTGTCAACTATTTTTCTAGTTCTAGTTTTCTAATTCTATTCTATTTGTATACTATTTGTATGAGTAAGGCATCATTGTCTAAGATTCTGAATAAGTTTAATAAACTCTTTAATTACAATACTGATTAGCTGGTTACTATATATTTAGTAGATGTATACAAGTTGTTTAGTTCTGGTTACAATATATTTAGTAGATGTATGCAAGTTGTTTAGTATCTATGTTTAGTAGATGTATATAAGTTGTTTACTAGATGTATACAAGTTGTTTACTAGCTGTTTAGTATCTGGTTTGATATGTTTAATAGATGTATACAAGTTGTTTACTAGATGTATACTAGTTGTTTACTAGCTGTTTAGTATCTGGCTACTATATATTTAGTAGATGTACACAAGTTGTTTAGTATCTGGTTACTATATATTTAGTAGATGTATACAAGTTGTTTAGTATCTGGTTTCTATATGTTTAATAGATGTATACAAGTTGTTTACTAGATGTATACAAGTTGTTTACTAGATGTATACAAGTTGTTTACTAGCTATTTAGTATCTGGTTACTATATATTTAGTAGATGTATACAAGTTGTTTAGTTCTGGTTACAATATATTTAGTAGATGTATGCAAGTTGTTTAGTATCTATGTTTAGTAGATGTATATAAGTTGTTTACTAGATGTATACAAGTTGTTTACTAGCTGTTTAGTATCTGGTTTCTATATGATTAGTAGATGTATACAAGTTGTTTAATAGATGTATACAAGTTGCTTACTAGCTGTTTAGTATCTGGTTTATATATGTTTAGTATCTGTTTACTTGATGTTTACTATTTATTAGCTGGTTACTAGTTATTATTAACGTCTACGAGCTTTTATAGTCTTTTGTTAAGAATGATCAAAAATTCTTGATCACTAGACGACTTTCGATGTGAAGTAAAAACTTACACTCTGATTTTCAGTGTGTTTGCTATGTACGTAAGAAAGAATGCAAAGCCAAAATAGCTCAAGATTGATATATAAATCTTAGAGGAACATGTCCGATTATGTTGGGGGAAGATGTATCCTGTGATTGTAAAACTAATTAAGAAATAAATTGTTCACAAGTTGTCTAAAAGCCGTGTAGAAGCTGCTTTGATAAACAATTTTGATTCATAATTACAGATATTAAGAATATATAATAATATCATCCACTTTAACTAGTATATTGTTAAAATAAAACATTTCCATTTTTCATGTTCTTTCATCTTATGTAGGTGTAATAAATGTAATCTTAACTACGATAGCTAGCCTTACATCCCATAACTATAGTTATTAGCTACAATAAAATGTCTAGAAAGAACAAAATATATGAATGTCCAAAAACCATTTAAAACTAACTATAATTGGGAAAGTAATTGAAATCGCTCCGGCGTAATACAGTAAAAAACAAAAAACACTGTGGTTATCCCATTTTCTATCACCATAACAAATGTGTATACCCACACCTAAATGACCAATTATATCCTTTGTCCAAAAATGTCTGTGACTTTCACTTATAAATTTGTCACCGATAATTTAAATCCCATTAAGCAAACCACCCATTGCTAACCGTACCATAACCCCAGAGTCAAGTTGGTTACCTACAATAAACATAGGATTGTAAAGGATTGCTAAAATGCCTCGACGCAGGCGCAAATGTCATAAAAAATGATCATAAAAATATAATTAGGAAAGTAATTTTTATTTGCGAACCATTCATAACTGTTACCAACAACACAAATAGTTATGTTACAAAGGATTTGCTTCAATGCCTCGACGCAGGCGCAAAAAATTCATGGAATATTATCCCTTCATAAAAGAGGTCATATAATATATAATTAGGAAAGTATTTTTTATTTGCGAACAATTTATAAATGTTACCAACAACACAAATAGTTGTTACAAAGGATTGCTAAAATACCTTGATGCAGGCGCAAAGGTCAAGGTATTGGAAAAAAATTCATGGAATATTATCCCTTCATAAAAGAGGTCATAAAATATATAATTAGGAAAGTATTTTTTATTTGCGAACAATTTATAAATGTTACCAGCAACACAAATAGTTGTTACAAAGGATTGCTAAAATACCTTGATGCAGGCGCAAAGGTCAAGGTAATGGAAAAATTCATGGAATATTATCCCTTGACCAAAAACGAAAGTTTCTTCTATTTGGATAATAAAAAAATATATATTAATTCAATACTTTGATTTTTCCATCAAAATGCTTGATAAATCTAATGGTTTGATATTCTCTAACTAATTGAGTAATATGTTTTCATGTGCCTATTTAATTTACCAAAAACAGTATTAGTCTTCTCTCATAAAATCCCTCTAATTCCCCACCGGTGAAATATATGTTCCTCATATTTAATAATGATGGTTTGTCATAGATGGGTACTTGTAATTCATATTTAAGATACTTACATCCTTCTCTAACTAATATCCTTTTATCCATCATGTAAGCAGGTTTAGAATTGTATTGCGTGCTTCAACCCCTAGCCACACCCACCACTGTAACAGATTTCACTTTTCCAATGGCTGCCCCAGCTACCTAAACTGTACATTTCTTTTGATTTTCTCTTTTCCTTTCTAAGCAATGTACACAATTTTTAAACTGGTTCTGACCTCCCTCTTTAATGGCATCCTCTACTTTATTTTCGTTATATTTCTGATCTTTTTCTAACAGTAGGTTGTTAAACTTTTATTATTTTATGGGATTATTGAGCACCCGAAATCCCTGATATTAAGTCATAACATGTAACTAGCAGAATATAGTAAAAGACATCAGACTCTAAAAAGACTAGATTTACCTACAATTCAATTTACCATCTACAATCCCTGGAGAAGAGCTTAGTATTTGCAGTTTAATTTTCAAATTTATTGATTTCACAGATTCCCGCTGGTAAATACCAATTTTTAACAAATGGCTGCCAACTCCATACCATTCAGACACTGGTTTACAACCTCATAGAACTGACTCTCAAGGTATCTGTAATGCACAATATATTTCTGTCTCTTTTCTTCTAATCAATATTAAAAAATTTCATAAACTGGTTTTGGAGTTCATTTTATTCTTAGAATTAAATTATTAAAAATTATTAGGCCAACAGAGATAATAATGATTTTGTGATAGTATCCCGTTAATAATACATACATAATTCTTATTTGTATATTTTCAAATTTTTTTATTTTAGAAAATTATTCATTAATCACATTCAAATAATATTCATAATATATCTTACAATTTTTTAAATTTATCAATAATGTTTCCCAATTATTAATATTAAATGATATTGCATCATATCTATTTTTAAGATTAAATATTAAGATAGGGTCGTCCTCGCGAGACATAGCGCTGACCAACTCACATTGGTCTGCCTCACCATTAAGTTTAAGACATTCTAAGTCTGATATTGAATCCCTTATACGAAAAATCATCTCCTTAACTTCCAGTAGCAGTCGTGACAGCGGATTATTTTCGATTTCCGCATCGTGAAGATCAATTTGGTGTTGTAATTTGGTTGTCTCCATCATAAGCTCGGTGATTCGATTTTCCACGTTTTCAATATCAGAGAGATGGGAATCGATATTGTTTTCGCTCTGCAAATCCACCAAGCGCCATTTCAGGATTTCCAACTCTTCTATAGTATCGTAATAGATACTACCGAATTCCCGTCGCAACTCCTTGGAAACCTTTAAAATTTCCTTAAAGATTTTTATTTCAATCAACAAATCTTCATTTATTTTAAAGTCAGAGTGGTTGATTTGGCTGTTGATTTCAGTCATCTTTTGTCTTTCGATTTAAATTTTGTACTGTTTTAGGTTTTGTAAACTCATCAACCAGGAAAAGTCAGAACGTAGAACTACATTTCTCCTTAACACATACATTTTTTGAAAACTTAAAAGGAAACCGTTTTCTCTTTCTATAAGCGCGTGAGAAAAAATTTTCAAATATGATTAAATAAAAACGTATTTGACTAAATAAACGATCTCATTTGTTTTTATGTATATTCTGTTAGGAACCACAACCACCACCACCATTTTGACCACAAGACCGTAGACAGGTTACACTAATAGATTTCATCTAAAACCCTAATTGAAACATAACAAAACAACGTTTTTGTGTATATTCTGTTAGGAACCACCACCACCACCAACACCCCTCTTACACTCCTACGCTCACTTTCCCATCTAATGCTCGCTAAAGAGGGGGAGGTTATCGAACTCACGCTTGTTTCACACCACAAAAGTATGCGGTCTAATATCCCTCAAACCAACACCTTTTGACCACAAGACCGTAGACAGATGTCACCTACAACCCTAATTGAATCAACAAAACGCCCACGCATAACAAAACAACTTCCCTTCCTCCTCCTCCTCCGCTTAAATATAATTTTACAAATTCATACGCATGACAAAACACCCCTTGTAAAACGAATAGTTTTCTAAAACTGAACTACTATCCACATTTTTCCTTAACACATACATTTTTGAAAACTTAGAAGGTAACCGTTTTCTCTTTCTATAAGCGCGTGAGAAAAATTTTCAAATTTGATTAAAGAAAAACGTATTTGACTAAATAAACGATCTCATTTGTTTTTGTTTTGTTAGGAACCACCACCACAATCACCATTTTTACCACAAGACCGTAGACAGGATACACTAACAGATGTCAACTACAACCCTAATTGAATCTAACCTATTAAAACTATCCCTAATTGAATCAACAAAACGCCTACGCATAACAAAACAACGTTTTTGTTAGGAACCACCACCAACAACACCCCTCTTACACTCCTACGCTCACTTTCCCATCTAATGCTCGCTAAAGAGGAGAAGGTTACCGAACTCACGCTTGTTTCACACCACAAAAGTATGCGGTCTAATATCCCTCAAACCAACACCACAAATGTATGCGGTCTAATATCCCTCAAACCAACACCTTTTGACTACAAGACCGTAGACAGGTGTAACTACAACCCTAATTGAATCAACAAAACGCCCACGCATAACGGGTTCTAACGCAAGTTAGAAGCAACATAGTGACCTGTGTGCAACCATTGCACTCCACAAAATCCTACGCATGACAAGACACCTCCTATCACACACGCAAGCCAGGTGTCACCTACAACCCTAATTGACTCAACAAAACGCCCACGCATAACGCCTTCTAACCCAAGTTAGAAGCAACATAGTGACCTGTGTGCAACCATTGCACTCCACAAAATCCTACGCATGACAAGACACCTCCTATCACACACGCAAGCCAGGTGTCACCTACAACCCTAATTGACTCAACAAAACGCCCACGCATAACGCGTTCTAACCCAGGTTAGAAGCAACATAGTGACCTGTGTGCAACCATTGCACTCCACAAAATCCTACGCATGACAAGACACCTCCTATCACACACGCAAGCCAGGTGTCACCTACAACCCTAATTGACTCAACAAAACGCCCACGCATAACGCGTTCTAACCCAAGTTAGAAGCAACATAGTGACCTGTGTGCAACCATTGCACTCCACAAAATCCCACGCATGACAAAACACCCCTATCACACACGCACCTTTAGCGTGAGAAAAAGACAAGACAAAACAAGACATATCAAAACACCACTCTCTCACACTCCTACACACCACTTTCTAACCTCATTAAGTGACCTGTGTGCAACCATGCTCATCTAACTAGGGTCAGCAACACCCCCTTTTTGACTTAATAATGCTAATTAGGTCATTAGAACACCTGTGTGCAACCATGCGTGACTAATTAGGGTCAGCAACACCCCCCTTTTTGACTTTATTATGCTAATTAGGTCATTAGAACACCTGTGTGCAACCATGCGTGACTAATTAGGGTCACCCCCACCTCCTTTTTTGACATGATTTATTACCTAGTGAGCCAGCTCCCGTATTAATATACTACTCACAGCAATTTCCTTCCTGTTCATGGATTGTGCTAGCAATCGGGTTTTTGGGGGTCGACCAGTACATGTAAAACAAGCTCGTAGTGTTTTCCATTAGTGATTTGCAGAATTTTTGTATGAAGTCAGGGCCTATAAAATTATACAAAATTTGAATTAGTTTTTAAAATACTAAGAAATTAATTATTTGTTGTTTTTTACATACCTTCATATGTCCACAATTCGTTAAGATCCGGATTATATTTATGTGCTATATAAAATGATACGGCACATGCAGTATGCTTCTGCACTTTTGTTGTTGACGATGTTGAAGACGAATTTAGGCATGTTCTATAGTTTTCAGGAACAGCCTCAATATCGGCATATATCACCACCGGAGGAGATAATTTTTTGTGAAAGCCCTTGAATGAAGTTGTAGTATTTGGTTCAGGGTAAAACGAGGCCACTTTTCCTTATTCAAGTTTGTTGTGGGTAGTATTATTAACTGTGAAAAACCGTAGACAGTTATCACAAAAATATCCTCCTGTTTTGGCCTTGGAATGCTGTGAGAAGCATAATCTTTTTACACTTGTAATGTAAGAGTAATGCATACTTTCTTGGTTTACGTTATTTATTCCCAATATATTGATGTGGTTAGTTTGAATACATTTGGTTCTAAATTTGGACCGATAATTTTGTCACCATCAGCATCGATCTCATAAACATTTATACTAAAGTCTTTATTATTTTTCTCGAAATGGATAATCCCTTTATTCGTTATTGGAAACTCGATTCCTGAAAAATTCAATCTTATTCCGTCATATACAATTATTTCATTATTAATATTAATGTGGTAAGTTGTGGGCTTTGTCATTTTCTCTCGTGAATACTTTTTTTGCTTTGCTGTTGTAAAAGTAGCACTCTCATGAGTTTTGTTAGCTATGAATGCCAGTATGCACCATTTGAAGCAAAATACGTCAGTATTCTGTACGTTTATAAGTGCATTTCGAGCTCTTATATTCTTCGGGGCCTGAATGTATCCGCTAGCAGGAATGTTTTCTAGCTTTATTATAGTAATTTCAAAATAATTGAAATTTTTTATTGCCCAACCAGAGTCTTTTTCTTGAAACTCACTGCTCGATGCTAATAAGCTATCTACTGCCATATTTAGTTCATCGATAATGTTTTCATTTTGGTATACAGATTTATATGATGTCCCAAAGCGTTTTGTTGTTTCAACAGTAACTCCTTCGTCTGTTTGTTTAATATAGGTACCATAAACTCTTAGGTTGAATTTATTGGCTCTATATTCTATCATGCAATGCTTTATAATCTCAATTATATTTTTTTGGCAATGCTGATAAAAATCTTTTAAATCAATAGTGTTTTGGACTGTACTATTGATTCGATATGATTTGTCAGGAAAAACAGTTTGAGAGTTAAGAAGAAATATGTTTTCATTATTTTTTACTTCTCTGGCTGATGCATTTTTATGCTTATCGGTCAATATGTGTTGACGTTCCCTTGATGCAAGATATTTATCACCACAAGTAGGACATAAAAGTTCTAATTTTAAATCATTTTTATTTTCGCTAATCTTGCCTTTTTTTCCTTGGTTGAGTACTTCCTTACCCTCATCCATTCTCATCCGTTTGAGTGCATTTGATGATGTTGTGGGATGATCGTCCAGATGATTTTGCCTTCTGTTTTGTGGTTGCCGTTTTTCAACATTCATTAAAACATTGAATGCATTTATAGGTCCATTACAATTTTGATGGTGCTCGTCAAATTCATAACTATGAACTAAGGTAGAGCATAAGTCACACCTTATTTTTGATTTACACATTAAAACCTCGAAGGCATTCCGAGGCTTTGAGCACTGAGCATAATGAGCTTCAAACTCACTCATCTCCACATTTTTGGTGCACAAATCACAAGCAACGAATGACTCCATTTTTAGGGTTTTAGTTATCATATTTTTATTGAAAAATAAATATATTGTTATATGTTGTAATGTTGTTAACAATTTTCACCCCTTCGTTAAAAAGGTAAAAAGCACGATAATGTTGTTAACAATTTTCACCCACTCGTTTAAAAGGTAAAAAGCACGATTAGAATTGTTAGGCGCGATTACAAGGACCGATGTGGATCTAGTTATTTTATTAGAATACAGTACTGAGGCATTTGAAGAACTGATTCTGAGCAATTTGAGTGGTGTCATTTTTATAGTCCAGAATGTTCACTTAACAGGTTTACATCTACAGGGAGTGCATACAGGCATGTTGTACTCCTAGAACCAATCCGATTGGTTCTCGAACATAAGGAGCAGCCCAATACCCCAGTAGAATGGTTATTAGAAGGAAAACGAACACAAGGATTGATAACAAGTTACCGGGGGTGAACGTGGAGTAGGAGCGGTCTGGATGTAGGTAAATATCGAAGGTGTGCAACTTCGACATAGGTTAAGGAAAGGCAATCTCTGTGTAAGCAAGATATGAATAAATGGTCAGTTAAGCTCGGGCCAGCATTGGCATAAGATGTCGCGATGCAACCATTCGAATTTCCTAAGCCTTAAGCTAAGAGTAGCTATTAAAAGCGGTTGCGGAGGTTTTTTAGGCACATTTTGAACAAAACTCACAAAATTAAAATTTCACACCTTCGCGCACAAGCAGTCATGAGCAAGGACTCGAGGGTAGGGGGTGAGATTCGGGTTCGTGGGTACGCACGTTCACTTTCTCCTGCTCATTCTCAGAAGATAACGAGGGGTCACAATATTTGAAATGCAATAAAACGGGAGGGTTCCGTGGAATACCAAACACACTGATTATGGGATGAGTATACGCTTGCAATTAAAAACAACTCATACAAAATACATTTAAAACCGCCTAAAAAACCTCCGCAACCGCTTTTAATAGCTACTCTTAGCTTAAGGCTTAGGAAATTCGAATGGTTGCATCGCGACATCTTATGCCAATGCTGGCCCGAGCTTAACTGACCATTTATTCATGTCTTGCTTACACAGAGATTGCCTTTCCTTAACCTATGTCGAAGTTGCACACCTTCGATATTTACCTACATCCAGACCGCTCCTACTCCACGTTCACCCCCGGTAACTTGTTATCAATCCTTGTGTTCGTTTTCCTTCTAATAACCATTCTACTGGGGTATTGGGCTGCTCCTTATGTTCGAGAACCAATCGGATTGGTTCTAGGAGTACAACATGCCTGTATGCACTCCCTGTAGATGTAAACCTGTTAAGTGAACATTCTGGACTATAAAAATGACACCACTCAAATTGCTCAGAATCAGTTCTTCAAATGCCTCAGTACTGTATTCTAATAAAATAACTAGATCCACATCGGTCCTTGTAATCGCGCCTAACAATTCTAATCGTGCTTTTTACCTTTTAAACGAGTGGGTGAAAATTGTTAACAACATTATCGTGCTTTTTACCTTTTTAACGAAGGGGTGAAAATTGTTAACAACATTACAACATATAACAATATATTTATTTTTCAATAAAAATATGATAACTAAAACCCTAAAAATGGAGTCATTCGTTGCTTGTGATTTGTGCACCAAAAATGTGGAGATGAGTGAGTTTGAAGCTCATTATGCTCAGTGCTCAAAGCCTCGGAATGCCTTCGAGGTTTTAATGTGTAAATCAAAAATAAGGTGTGACTTATGCTCTACCTTAGTTCATAGTTATGAATTTGACGAGCACCATCAAAATTGTAATGGACCTATAAATGCATTCAATGTTTTAATGAATGTTGAAAAACGGCAACCACAAAACAGAAGGCAAAATCATCTGGACGATCATCCCACAACATCATCAAATGCACTCAAACGGATGAGAATGGATGAGGGTAAGGAAGTACTCAACCAAGGAAAAAAAGGCAAGATTAGCGAAAATAAAAATGATTTAAAATTAGAACTTTTATGTCCTACTTGTGGTGATAAATATCTTACATCAAGGGAACGTCAACACATATTGACCGATAAGCATAAAAATGCATCAGCCAGAGAAGTAAAAAATAATGAAAACATATTTCTTCTTAACTCTCAAACTGTTTTTCCTGACAAATCATATCGAATCAATAGTACAGTCCAAAACACTATTGATTTAAAAGATTTTTATCAGCATTGCCAAAAAAATATAATTGAGATTATAAAGCATTGCATGATAGAATATAGAGCCAATAAATTCAACCTAAGAGTTTATGGTACCTATATTAAACAAACAGACGAAGGAGTTACTGTTGAAACAACAAAACGCTTTGGGACATCATATAAATCTGTATACCAAAATGAAAACATTATCGATGAACTAAATATGGCAGTAGATAGCTTATTAGCATCGAGCAGTGAGTTTCAAGAAAAAGACTCTGGTTGGGCAATAAAAAATTTCAATTATTTTGAAATTACTATAATAAAGCTAGAAAACATTCCTGCTAGCGGATACATTCAGGCCCCGAAGAATATAAGAGCTCGAAATGCACTTATAAACGTACAGAATACTGACGTATTTTGCTTCAAATGGTGCATACTGGCATTCATAGCTAACAAAACTCATGAGAGTGCTACTTTTACAACAGCAAAGCAAAAAAAGTATTCACGAGAGAAAATGACAAAGCCCACAACTTACCACATTAATATTAATAATGAAATAATTGTATATGACGGAATAAGATTGAATTTTTCAGGAATCGAGTTTCCAATAACGAATAAAGGGATTATCCATTTCGAGAAAAATAATAAAGACTTTAGTATAAATGTTTATGAGATCGATGCTGATGGTGACAAAATTATCGGTCCAAATTTAGAACCAAATGTATTCAAACTAACCACATCAATATATTGGGAATAAATAACGTAAACCAAGAAAGTATGCATTACTCTTACATTACAAGTGTAAAAAGATTATGCTTCTCACAGCATTCCAAGGCCAAAACAGGAGGATATTTTTGTGATAACTGTCTACGGTTTTTCACAGTTAATAATACTACCCACAACAAACTTGAATAAGGAAAAGTGGCCTCGTTTTACCCTGAACCAAATACTACAACTTCATTCAAGGGCTTTCACAAAAAATTATCTCCTCCGGTGGTGATATATGCCGATATTGAGGCTGTTCCTGAAAACTATAGAACATGCCTAAATTCGTCTTCAACATCGTCAACAACAAAAGTGCAGAAGCATACTGCATGTGCCGTATCATTTTATATAGCACATAAATATAATCCGGATCTTAACGAATTGTGGACATATGAAGGTATGTAAAAAACAACAAATAATTAATTTCTTAGTATTTTAAAAACTAATTCAAATTTTGTATAATTTTATAGGCCCTGACTTCATACAAAAATTCTGCAAATCACTAATGGAAAACACTACGAGCTTGTTTTACATGTACTGGTCGACCCCCAAAAACCCGATTGCTAGCACAATCCATGAACAGGAAGGAAATTGCTGTGAGTAGTATATTAATACGGGAGCTGGCTCACTAGGTAATAAATCATGTCAAAAAAGGAGGTGGGGGTGACCCTAATTAGTCACGCATGGTTGCACACAGGTGTTCTAATGACCTAATTAGCATAATAAAGTCAAAAAGGGGGGTGTTGCTGACCCTAATTAGTCACGCATGGTTGCACACAGGTGTTCTAATGACCTAATTAGCATTATTAAGTCAAAAAGGGGGTGTTGCTGACCCTAGTTAGATGAGCATGGTTGCACACAGGTCACTTAATGAGGTTAGAAAGTGGTGTGTAGGAGTGTGAGAGAGTGGTGTTTTGATATGTCTTGTTTTGTCTTGTCTTTTTCTCACGCTAAAGGTGCGTGTGTGATAGGGGTGTTTTGTCATGCGTGGGATTTTGTGGAGTGCAATGGTTGCACACAGGTCACTATGTTGCTTCTAACTTGGGTTAGAACGCGTTATGCGTGGGCGTTTTGTTGAGTCAATTAGGGTTGTAGGTGACACCTGGCTTGCGTGTGTGATAGGAGGTGTCTTGTCATGCGTAGGATTTTGTGGAGTGCAATGGTTGCACACAGGTCACTATGTTGCTTCTAACTTGGGTTAGAAGGCGTTATGCGTGGGCGTTTTGTTGAGTCAATTAGGGTTGTAGGTGACACCTGGCTTGCGTGTGTGATAGGAGGTGTCTTGTCATGCGTAGGATTTTGTGGAGTGCAATGGTTGCACACAGGTCACTATGTTGCTTCTAACTTGCGTTAGAACCCGTTATGCGTGGGCGTTTTGTTGATTCAATTAGGGTTGTAGTGACACCTGTCTACGGTCTTGTAGTCAAAAGGTGTTGGTTTGAGGGATATTAGACCGCATACATTTGTGGTGTTGGTTTGAGGGATATTAGACCGCATACTTTTGTGGTGTGAAACAAGCGTGAGCTCGGTAACCTTCTCCTCTTTAGCGAGCATTAGATGGGAAAGTGAGCGTAGGAGTGTAAGAGGGGTGTTGTTGGTTGTGGTTCCTAACAAAAACGTTGTTTTGTTATGCGTAGGCGTTTTGTTGATTAAATTAGGGATAGTTTTAATAGGTTAGATTCAATTAGGGTTGTAGTTGACATCTGTTAGTGTAACCTGTCTACGGTCTTGTGGTAAAAATGGTGATTGTGGTGGTGGTTCCTAACAAAACAAAAACAAATGAGATCGTTTATTTAGTCAAATACGTTTTTCTTTAATCAAATTTGAAAATTTTTCTCACGCGCTTATAGAAAGAGAAAACGGTTACCTTCTAAGTTTTCAAAAATGTATGTGTTTAGGAAAAATGTGGATAGTAGTTCAGTTTTAGAAAACTTCGTTTTACAAGGGGTGTTTTGTCATGCGTATGAATTTGTAAAATTATATTTAAGCGGAGGAGGAGGAGGAAGGGAAGTTGTTTTGTTATGCGTGGGCGTTTTGTTGATTCAATTAGGGTTGTAGGTGACATCTGTCTACGGTCTTGTGGTCAAAAGGTGTTGGTTTGAGGGATATTAGACCGCATACTTTTGTGGTGTGAAACAAGCGTGAGTTCGATAACCTCCCCCTCTTTAGCGAGCATTAGATGGGAAAGTGAGCGTAGGAGTGTAAGAGGGGTGTTGGTGGTGGTGGTGGTTCCTAACAGAATATACACAAAAACGTTGTTTTGTTATGCGTGGGCGTTTTTTTTTTTTTTGTTTCAATTAGGGTTTTAGATGAAATCTATTAGTGTAACCTGTCTACGGTCTTGTGGTCGAAATGGTGGTGGTGGTTGTGGTTCCTAACAGAATATACATAAAAACAAATGAGATCGTTTATTTAGTCAAATACGTTTTTATTTAATCATATTTGAAAATTTTTTCTCACGCGCTTATAGAAAGAGAAAACGGTTTCCTTTTAAGTTTTCAAAAAATGTATGTGTTAAGGAGAAATGTGGTTCTACGTTCTGACTTTTCCTGGTTGATGAGTTTACAAAACCTAAAACAGTACAAAATTTAAATCGAAAGACAAAAGATGACTGAAATCAACAGCCAAATCAACCACTCTGACTTTAAAATAAATAAAGATTTGTTGATTGAAATAAAAATCTTTAAGGAAATTTTAAAGGTTTCCAAGGAGTTGCGACGGGAATTCGGTAGTATCTATTACGATACTATAGAAGAGTTGGAAATCCTGAAATGGCGCTTGGTGGATTTGCAGAGCGAAAACAATATCGATTCCCATCTCTCTGATATTGAAAACGTGGAAAATCGAATCACCGAGCTTATGATGGAGACAACCAAATTACAACACCAAATTGATCTTCACGATGCGGAAATCGAAAATAATCCGCTGTCACGACTGCTACTGGAAGTTAAGGAGATGATTTTTCGTATAAGGGATTCAATATCAGACTTAGAATGTCTTAAACTTAATGGTGAGGCAGACCAATGTGAGTTGGTCAGCGCTATGTCTCGCGAGGACGACCCTATCTTAATATTTAATCTTAAAAATAGATATGATGCAATATCATGTAATATTAATAATTGGGAAACTCTATTGATAAATCTAAAAAATTGTAAGACATATTATGAATATTATTTGAATGCGATTAATGAATAATTTTCTGAAATAAATAATTTTGAAAATATACAAAGAAGAATTAGGTATTATTCATGGGATATTATCACAAAAACATTATTATCTCTGTTGGCTTAATAATTTTTAATAATTTAATTCTAAGAATAAAATGAACCCCAAAACCAGTTTTTGAAATTTTTTAATATTGATTAGAAGAAGAGAGACGGAAATATATTGTGCATTACAGATACCTTGAGAGTCAGTTCTATGAGGTTGTAAACCAGTGTCTGAATGGTATGGAGTTGGCAGCCATTTGTTAAAAATTGGTATTTACCAGCGGGAATCTGTGAAATCAATAGATTAGAAAATTAAACTGCAAATACTAAACTCTTCTCCAGGGATTGTAGATGGTAAATTGAATAGCAGGTAAATCTTGTCTTTTTAGAGTCTGATATCTTTGACTATATTCTGCTAGTTACATGTTATGAGTTATTATCTGGGATTTCGGGTGCTCAATAATCCCATAAAATTATAAAAGTTTAACAACCTACTGTTAGGAAAAGATCAGAAATATAACGAAAATAAAGTAGAGGATGCCATTAAAGAGGGAGGTCAGAACCAGTTTAAAAATTGTGTACATTGCTTAGAAAGGAAAAGAGAAAATCAAAAGAAATGTACAGTTTAGGTAGCTGGGGCAGCCATTGGAAAAGTGAAATCTGTTACAGTGGTGGGTGTGGCTAGGGGTTGAAGCACGCAATACAATTCTAAACCTGCTTACATGATGGATTAAAGGATATTAGTTAGAGAAGGATGTAAGTATCTTAAATATGAATTACAAGTACCCATCTATGACAAACCATCATTATTAAATATGAGGAACATATATTTCACCGGTGGGGAATTAGAGGGATTTTATGAGAGAAGACTAATACTGTTTTTGGTAAATTAAATAGGCACATGAAAACATATTACTCAATTAGTTAGAGAATATCAAACCATTAGATTTATCAAGCATTTTGATGGAAAAATCAAAGTATTGAATTAATATATATTTTTTTATTATCCAAATAGAAGAAACTTTCGTTTTTGGTCAAGGGATAATATTCCATGAATTTTTCCATTACCTTGACCTTTGCGCCTGCATCAAGGTATTTTAGCAATCCTTTGTAACAACTATTTGTGTTGTTGGTAACATTCATAAATTGTTCGCAAATAAAAAATACTTTCCTAATTATATATTTTATGACCTCTTTTATGAAGGGATAATATTCCATGAATTTTTTTCCAATACCTTGACCTTTGCGCCTGCATCAAGGTATTTTAGCAATCCTTTGTAACAACTATTTGTGTTGTTGGTAACATTTATAAATTGTTCGCAAATAAAAAATACTTTCCTAATTATATATTATATGACCTCTTTTATGAAGGGATAATATTCCATGAATTTTTTGCGCCTGCGTCGAGGCATTGAAGCAAATCCTTTGTAACATAACTATTTGTGTTGTTGGTAACAGTTATAAATGGTTCGCAAATAAAAAATACTTTCCTAATTATATTTTTATGATCATTTTTTATGACATTTGCGCCTGCGTCGAGGCATTTTAGCAATCCTTTACACCACCACCTATGTTTATTGTAGGTAACCAACTTGACTCTGTGGTTATGGTACGGTTAGCAATGGGTGGTTTGCTTAATGGGATTTAAATTATCGGTGACAAATTTATAAGTGAAAGTCACAGACATTTTTGGACAAAAGATATAATTGGTCATTTAGGTGTGGGTATACACATTTGTTATGGTGATAGAAAATGGGATAACCACAGTGTTTTTTGTTTTTTACTGTATTACGCCGGAGCGATTTCAATTACTTTCCCAATTATAGTTAGTTTTAAATGGTTTTTGGACATTCATATATTTTGTTCTTTCTAGACATTTTATTGTAGCTAATAACTATAGTTATGGGATGTAAGGCTAGCTATCGTAGTTAAGATTACATTTATTATACCTACAAAAGATGAAAGAACATGAAAAATGGAAATGTTTTATTTTAACAATATACTACAATAGTTAAAGTGGATGATATTATTATATATTCTTAATATCTGTAATTATGAATCAAAATTGTTTATCAAAGCAGCTTCTACACAGCTTTTAGACGACTTGTGAACAATTTATTTCTTAATTAGTTTTACAATCACAGGATACATCTTCCCCCAACATATTCGGACATGTTCCTCTAAGATTTATATATCAATCTTGAGCTATTTTGGCTTTGCATTCTTTCTTACGTACATAGCAAACACACTGAAAATCAGAGTGTAAGTTTTTACTTCACATCGAAAGTCGTCTAGTGATCAAGAATTTTTGATCATTTTTAACAAAAGACTATAAAAGCTCGTAGACGTTAATAATAACTAGTAACCAGCAAATAAATAGTAAACATCAAGTAAACAGATATTAAAGATATATAAACCAGTTACTAAACAGCTAGTAAGCAACTTGTATACATCTATTAAACAACTTGTATACATCTACTAATCATATAGAAACCAGATACTAAACAGCTAGTAAACAACTTGTATACATCTAGTAAACAACTTATATACATCTACTAAACATAGATACTAAACAACTTGCATACATCTACTAAATATATTGTAACGAGAACTAAACAACTTGTATACATCTACTAAATGTATAGTAACCAGATACTAAATAGCTAGTAAACAACTTGTATACATTTAGTAAACAACTTGTATACATCTAGTAAACAACTTGTATACATCTATTAAACATATAGAAACCAGATACTAAACAACTTGTATACATCTACTAAATATATAGTAACCAGATACTAAACAACTTGTGTACATCTACTAAATATATAGTAGCCAGATACTAAACAGCTAGTAAACAACTTGTATACATCTAGTAAACAACTTGTATACATCTATTAAACATATCAAACCAGATACTAAACAACTTGTATACATCTACTAAATATATAGTAACCAGCTAATCAGTATTGTAATTAAAGAGTTTATTAAACTTATTCAGAATCTTAGACAATGATGCCTTACTCATACAAATAGTATACAAATAGAATAGAATTAGAAAACTAGAACTAGAAAAATAGTTGACAACAAAAACCGATATTACCAGGTCCCAACACCTCTATCATAAACTTTAATCAAAAATTAAATTGATAGGCGCTCCTATGCTAGCTAATGATGCCTTCGAAATATGTTACAATATTATTATGGGATGGAACAAATGAATGCTTTAAAAATAATTCAGCATCTGAGAAAGATTACATTGTGAGAACTATTTTACATCTATCTATGGGAACCAAGCAAAAATCTACGCTTGGAACGAAGATTAATAAGCGACATGTTTCTTACAGAGGGCTGAAGTAAGAAAATTAATTATATACAAATATACATAAAATATAATTAATTATGAATTTAATGAAATATGTTTACAATAATAAAATATATAAAGAAATATTGAATAATCCTACATATTTTGTATCTAACTGTAATTAAAACTCCAGGTACAAATGAAGGGGAAGTATTTTATTCAATGTCCTTGGGTCTTGGGCATGTGACTTTGATGACGGTCAGGTAATGATAGTTCACTGCAAGTGTGTTTGGCTAACACATCTTAGAAACATTAACTTGTGTACTTTGATAGATCTTAATAAGAGACTATAGCGACTCATAATACTTGTTAACATTTAGTTATCATCTAAAACCAAGTACTTTACAGGTACTATACAGATAGTAACCATCCAAAATCAAGTACTGTACAGGTACTATACAAAAAGTAACCATCCAAAAGCAAGACTAAAAAGAAAGTAACCATCAAAATACTGCTAGGTAACAACTAAATACAACGAGTCCAACGTGTCAAGTCTATGTCGGTATGGCTACTACCCTAAAAATTGTATATCTCTGGATAATCTTTAAAGTCAATACCTATTAAATTCTGGATGGAGCAGTGGAGACGAAATTTCTACGGGATCCCCAATTAAAATTTTTCTGTACCATTAAAAAATTTGTTGGGATTGACTGAGGATTATAAAAAAGTTTTGTTAAATTGTAAGCATGAACTAGTGTTGATGCTAACTAAGAATCTTGGTGATGTGTTTGGGCAAACCAGAAATGAACAAACTTTTAAGTTGGAAATTACGAATAAAATCTGGAAAATTCCCCATGTAACTCTGAGCGATTTTGCAAAAAATTAAGATGTACGATATTATTAAAAGTGGTGTAAACCTACCAATCGCATTCCGGAGTTGGGATTCATATGTTAACGCAAAATTGGGGTATGGAAGTCAACACAGCTGGAATGTGAAATTGTCGGCTAACCGCAAAAAACCAAGATTTGCCATAATTGGATTTACACTAAATGGAGAACTTATCACAAATAACTTATCAAACTTGAAAGTTCACTTGAATTCTGAGTCATATCCATGTGATAATCTGAATGTTGATTTTAGTAAGAATTAGTATGCTCACCTATATGAAATGTATACAAGATTTCAATCTAGTTAATCGTAAATCACAACCATTTTTGACCCCAAATGAGTTTAAATTGAAGGCCCCTATTATTGTGGTTGATCTTTCATATCAAAACGAATCAGTGAAAACTGGTCCTATTGATGTGAGAATTTCAATAGAACTGAAGACACCAAGTCATGAAAATACCCAAGCTTACTGTCTCCTCATACATGACCGTTTAGTTGAATATAACCCATTAAACGGACTAGTACAACGAGTTGTTTAACATTAGAAAAATGTTGAATGATACTGCATCGATTGATGTTCAAGGTTTCTTTGATAATAATAATAATTTTATTTTAAAGGAAATTGGAATTGTATTCGAAAAAGATCCAAACTTGAATAATAGTATTTTAAAAGAACCACCATATGATTTTATTTTGCTAAATACAAAATCTCGAAAGACTGCAATTTGGTTAACCAATACACATCACAAAATTTTTTGGAACGATGGAGAGAACAGTTTTCCACAAACTCGAAAGTATCTAAGGACAATTACAAGCGGAAAACAAATTATTTGTAAAGGTGTGGAAAAGAAACGATTTCTACAGAAGTTTTTTGGGAGTCGTCAGCTCATTAATATCGAGGAAATGGGCTGTCCGTCATTAAACAGGTTTAAAGGAAACCGGTTTCCCTATTGTGAAACACACCTTAAGGGCGGGGTTTGTGCTCTAAACAATGCATACATTATTTTGACATTTTTTAAAAGTAGCTCCAAAACAATAAAATAATTGTTATACATCATTTTAAAGTTGAGACTAGATGTGTAAAGACCTACAAGAAAATAGAATTAACAAAATGAAATTTCATGAGGAAATTGACCAATTTATTGAACAATTTAAAGGAGAGATAACTGGTCAGCATTTTCAATATCTTCTAAACACAAAATCTATGTTCATGAATCGAGGTGGACATGATCTCAAAACTACGAATTATGGTGAACACTTTACATTTTGTAATCCAGAAATGACGTCGGAAACGTGCGCCTGCTTCTTCTATGCAAATCGCCGGAATCAAAGCAGAAAATTAATTTCTATGTATAACAAAAAATGTTCGCAATACCAAAATAAATAAATAAATGTATTATTATGCTACAAAATAAACTTCTGACTTTTTATTTCGAGTTAAAATTACAGGTACGGAGAATCGAAAATATTTCCTTGACTGAGATATGTCGGCTACTTGCGAGTTGTTGCGCGGTCGTGATTTCAACCCCTATTATGGGAACGTCGTTTGAGGTCGTATGAGGTCGTTGGCGTGAGGCCCATGATCTTGTCAATGAGCGTGCGCCTTCTGGGTTGTGCATGTGTCCCTTTTATTGCGGTCAGGTAATTGACAGGTGCGCATGTTCGGGTAGCTCTTGCTTGAATCCCTTTTATGACATGTTTATGACCCATTTGTGGAAAGGAGAGAATCTTAGACAATTTACCAGTTAAACGTTCTGGGGCGGAAACAAAAATGTGTATTTGAAAATATTCCACATCTGAGAATCATTAACTTGTGAGATTTATTTTATTGGGGTTCTTTTGATTTCTAAATTAGTTTTACAGTCATAGGAAACATTATTCCCCAACATGATCGGACATGTTCCTCTAAGATAACCATCTTTGAATACTTTGGGTGTGCGACCTTTCACACGTGCACAGCAACACCTGTGATAATGAGGCAAAAGGGTACGTGATCACACCTTTCCCCAACATGATCGGATATGTTCCTCTAAGATAACAACCTTTGGATACTATGGTTGTGCGACCTTTCTCACGTGCACCTTTCTCACCTGACTATTAATTGCACATAATGAGGGGAAGGATACATGATCAATATTGTCACATGGGGATGTGGGGGCGATGGGGGCAATTAAGTATACTCTTTATAGACATGATCGCGACATTTTTATGATTTCAAAGCCCATTAAAATCAGTTAATTTATTGGATTATGCTAATTGTCCCAGAACCCGCATACGTTAATGAGGGGGGGAGGGGGGCCGGGGGCCATTAATATGCTAATTGTCCCAGAACCCGCGTTTCCCTACTACTGCTCACCTATATGAAATGTATACAAGATTTCAATCTAGTTACTATAATCGTGAATCACAACCATTTTTGACCCCAAATGAATTTAAATTGAAGACCCCTATTATTGTAGTTGATCTTTCATACCAAAATGAATCAGTAAAAATTGGTCCTATCGATGTGAGAATTTCAATAGAACTAAAGACACCAAGTCATGAAAATACCCAAGCTTACTGTCTCCTTATACAAGACCGTTTAGTTGAATATAACCCACTAAACGGACTAGTACAACGAGTTGTTTAACATTAGAAAAATGTTGAAAGATACTGTTTCGATTGATGTTCAAGGTTTCTTTGATAATAATAATAATTTATTCTAAAGGAAATTGGAATTGTATTCGAAAAAGATCCAAACTTGAATAATAGTATTTAAATAGAACCACCATATGATTTTACTTTGCTAAATACAAAATCTCGAAAGACTGCAATTTGGTTAACCAATACACATCACAAAATTTTTTGGAACGATGGAGAGAACAGTTTTCCACATACTCGAAAGTATCTAAGGACAATTACAAGCGGAAAAAAAATTATTTGTAAAGGTGTGGAAAAGAAACGATTTCTACAGAAGTTTTTTGGGAGTCGTCAGCTCATTAATATCGAGGAAATGGGCTGTCCGTCATTAAACAGGTTTAAAGGAAACCGGTTTCCCTATTGTGAAACACACCTTAAGGGTGGGGTTTGTGCTCTAAACAATGCATACATTATTTTGACATTTTTTAAAAGTAGCTTCAAAACAATAAAATAATTTTTATACATTATTTTAAAGTTGAGACTAGATGTGTAAGGATGTGCAAGAAAACAAAATTAACCAAATTAAGTTTCATGAGGAAATGGACCAATTTATTGAACAATTTAAAGGAGAGATAATTGGTCAACATTTTCAATACCTTCTAAACACAAAAACTATGTTCATGAATCGAGGTGGACATGACCTCAAAACTACGAATTATGGTTAACACTTTACATTTTGTAATCCAGAAATTACGTCGGAAACGTGCGCCTGCTTCTTCTATGCAAATCGCCGGAATCAAAGCAGAAAATTAATTTTTATATATAAAAAAAATGTTCGCAATACGAAAACAAATGAATAAAGTTATTATTATGGTACAAAATAAGCTTCTGACATTTTATTTCGAGTTAAAATTACATGTACGGAGAATGGAAAATATTTCCTTGACTGAGATATGTCAGCTACTTGCGAGTTGTTGCGCGGTCGTGATTTCAACCCTTATTATGGGAACTTATTTGAGCTAGCACTCAGCCGTGAGGTCGTTGGCGTGAGGCTCATGATTTTGTCAATGGGCGTGCGCCTTCAGACTTGTGCATGTGTCCCTTTTATTCCGGTCAGGTAATAGACAGGTGCGCATGTTCGGGTAGCTCTTGCTTGAATCCCTTTTATGATATGTTTATGACCCGTTTGTAGAAAGGAGAGATCTTGAAAAAATTTACCAGTTAAACATTCTGGGGCGAAAAAAAATGTCTGTTTGAAAATATTCGACATCTGAGAATCGTTAACTTGTGGGATTTATTTTATTGCGGTTCTTTTGATTTCTAAATTAGTTTTACAATCATAGGAAGCGTTATTCCCCAACTTGATCGGACATGTCCCTCTAAGGCAACCAACCAGCTTTAGATGTTTTGGTTTGCGACCTTTCTCACGTGCACAGCAACACCTGCTGAATATTAATTGCTGATAATGAGGAAAAGGATACATGATCAATATTGTCACAAGGGGATGTGGGGAAAGTGTGCGACGTTTCTCCCGTGTACAGCAACACCTGCTGAATATTAATTGCTGATAATGAGGCAAAAAGGTCACGTGATCAGTATTGTCACATGGTGGTGTGGGGTTGGGGGGCAATTTGGTATACTCTTTATGGATATGATCGTGACATTTTTATGACATCTAAACCCCTTAAAATCAGATAATTTATGGATTATGCTAATTGTCCCAGAACCCGCATACATTAATGAAGAGGCGGGGGCTATTAATATGTTAATTAGTGAGAGGCGGGGGTCATTAATATGCTAATTAGTAAGGGGGCGGGGGCCATTAATATGCTAATTGTCCCCCCCCCCCCCCCCCCCAGAACCCGTCTTTCCCTACTACTTTTGCAATTGGGTACGACTGGATTGAAAGCGGAATTGCAAGAGAGGTTGTTGACCTACTACGGTCTAAACAACGACGGTGAGTCGGAAACGGAGGATAAAGATGAAGATGGTCTATCAGTAACGTCCGCAGAAACCACTATAAATCTGCCAAACGCTGCAGGTTGGCATCAAGGACTAGGAAATGAAAGGCAGGGTAGATCATGGTTCACGTTGAAAGATGTAGAGGGCAGTGTCTCGCAGTTTTCTGGGTCGAGTTCCCCAGATATAAACCAATGGATAGGAGAGTTGGAATATTGTGCAGCTACAGTTGAGTGGCACCTTTTACAGTTGTTTGTGTATGCAAAACAATTACTTATTGGAGCAGCAAAGATGTTTGTGCGTAGCCAGAGGAACATCAAAGACTGGGCAAGTCTGAAATAGGCTTTGTTGGAGGAGTTTGGGATCAAGTTATCCTCAGCAGAAGTTCATCGTAGGTTGGAAAAACGACAGCAGCATAAGGGTGAATCCTTGCACGAGTTCCTTTATGCACTTATTGAAATTGCAAAGCCCATTTGTTCGGAGGAAGAAAGTTTGATCGAGTATATCGTTGAGGGTATCCCAGGTGCTAGATCAAATAAAGCAATGCTATATCAGGCCAGAAACCTCAAGGATCTAAAGCTACAAAAAGACGCGTATCAAAAATCACGTTGATCATCTAAACCAGTTAACAAGGCCGTGCACGACACAAAACAAGATGCAGTAGCTGGATCAGTTAGGAAATGTTTTCGGTGCGATTGTTTCAATTGCGATCAGCCAGGACACCGAGCAGCGCAGTGTAAAGCAGATGTTCAAGTCAAAGCAGAGAGAGCAACCAATGTCGTCCAGGACGATAAAGTCGTTTCACAACCATCGCGTGAGTCCTTTTCTTCTAGCTTGGAATTGAAATCTGTGATTTGCAGGAATTCAGAATTCAAAGGACTTGTGGACACAGGATTTTTTTATTTTTTTTTTTTATTAAATGAAGCTTAAGTATATACATGAATATAAGTGGTAGAAGAAGAGAAGAGGTAAAAATGTTCCGATCCCGCGGGACTGCCGCAAAGCTATACTTCGCGGGTCGGATGGCGGTCAGGTTGCCGCTCGTCCTTATGACTGGATGCGTCGACTCCGTTCTCGACGCCTTAGCTCCTTCAGGATGGCAGCGGCCATGTTGGCTATCGCGTCCCACTTGCTTTGGCTTTCCAGCATGCAGCTGATCACGTTGTCCGCAGTCAGGTTACAAACGGTTGTCGTTTCAGCTTCGGCTCGGTACCTAACGAATAGGGGGCAGATGAATAGCGCGTGATCCGCATCTTCGATGCTTCCTGTACCGCAGTGGTCGCAGTAGGGGTTTTGCTCGTGATTAAACCTATGCAGGTATTCCTTGAAACATCCGTGCCCGGAGATCATCTGCGTGAGGTAGAAGTCTACCTGTCCGTGTCGCCTCTGTAGCCAGGGGGTTAGACTGGGAATTAGCCTGTGAGTCCACCGCCCTGTGGTCGCATTGTTCCACCTCCTTTGCCATGCCTCGATCGTGTTGCTGCGCTGAGTCCTGCTTCCTGTGCTCCCAGTTCTTCGTTCTGCCGCCAGCAGGTCTATCGGTATAGTACCGGCTACCACTAGCGCGGCTTCCTCGGATACCGTGCAGAAGCTGCCTGTGATGCGCAGTGCGCAGCGTCTGTAAACAGCTTTGCACTGGCGGCTGTATGATGCGGTCTGCTAACCCGTTGTCTGCGAGCCAGCACATGAGGGTGTCTATCGCGAGGCTGCACCTATCCGTGATCTCGTCGAGGGTTTTCGCTACCGTTACCAGCGCTATGTCGTCCGCAAATCCCACCACAGTGCATCCTGCGGGTAGTACCTGCCTTAGGATCTCGTCGTACATGACGTTCCACAGTATCGGGCCCAGAACTGCGCCTTGAGGTACTCCTCCTGTCACCAGGTACTCGTGCACTCCGACATCAGAGGAATATGTTAGCGCTCTGTCCTTGAAGTAGTCCGCTACGATCAGGTAATTCGAGATTCCCATGCGATGGAGTGCCTGCAGGACAAGGTTCCAGTTGGCCGAATTGAAGGCATTCTTGACGTCCAGGGTGCAGACGAGGCAGTACTCTTTTGAGCCACCTAGCCACCTTTCTCCTTCGATTGCGTTAGCAGCCAGTTGGGTGACCGTTTGGATCGCGTCGATGGTGCTTCTTTTCCTCCGGAAGCCAAACTGGTGGTCCGAAAGCGCTCTAAGTTGATCGAGTTCTTTCTCGAGGTGGGTGCAGATTAGGCGCTCGAATATCTTTCCCGTTGTATTCAGCATACATAGGGGTCTGTATGACGATGCGTCGTCGTTCAGCTTGCCCGGTTTTGGGTTAAGCACCAACCTTTGACGCTTCCAACCTATGGGGAAGGTTCGTTGGGTGAGACACATGTTGTACATCTCCGTGAATATACCCGGGTTTTTTTTTTTTTTTTGTGTTAGTGGTGGTTTAAAGCATCGAAAGCCAACTCGGAGCTGAACTAGCTTGCCGAAGTCTGGGACTCTAACCCAGTAAAAACTCCACCCCCTCCCCGCTTCCCCGGCGGTACTGCCGTTAGGTATTACTTCGCCGGGGGGGAATGCCCTTAGGGCTCTCTAGGATTCTATCCTATTGGAATTTCGCAGTCTTTCTGCGATGTGCAGTTTTTTGAGTACTATTGTGGCCATGTTGCAAACCGCAGACCAATTTACTTCTGATTCAAGCATAATGTCCACCAGGCTACAAGCGGCTGGCGTCCTCCCAACCCTTATGCTCAGATCTCTTCGTTCATTTTCGAATCTCGGACAGACAAAAAACACGTGTTCTGCGTCTTCATTATCCGACTCGCAGAGTGGGCAGTGCGGATAACGTTCATGCTTAAACCTATTCAGATAGTATTTAAAGCATCCATGTCCCGTCAACAGTTGCGTTAAGTAGTAGTCGACATGTCCATGCTTCCGTCCCAGCCATCTCTGCAGTTCTGGGATAAGCTTATACGTCCATCGTCCTTTGCTACTATTTACCCACCTCTCTTGCCACTTAGCAATGGTGAGTTCTCTGCACCTTTTCCGTACGGATTCTGCAGTTGCGACCCCTGTGCTGCCCGCGCGGATGTTAGCTGATTCCACTGCCAGCAGATCAATCGGTATGCCTCCCGATATTACCAGCGCCGCGTCATGGGATACCGTGCGGAATACCCGTAGTGCACACAATCTCTGCACGGAGTCGCCGTCTTGCATATAACTTCCATTTTTTGTGGCTCGAGCCCATATGGGAGCAGCGTACATCAGCGTCGATGTGACAGCACTAACCAGTAATCTACGTCCTGGTTGCCTTGGTCCCCGAGTGTTCGCCATAATTCGCGATATCGCGGCCGCGGTCCTACTTGCCTTGCCACTAGCGTACGCTAGATGTTCTTTGAAAGAAAGCCGGTGGTCGATCATGACGCCCAAGTATTTTAGGCTTGGACGCGATGTAATTGTGGCTTCTCCAATTTTGATAGTAGCTGCCTCCACTTTCTGCCTGCTACTTATCAGGACTGCTTCAGTCTTGTGCGCTGCCAAGGCGAGTCCCTTGGAGTCGAGCCATGCGCTTGCTCGTTTCCCCGCTTCATTGCAGATTCCTTCCGCATCTGGGAGTTTCTTCGTCGTAACTACTATGGCCATGTCATCCGCGAAACCAATGAGTCGTACCCCTTCGGGCATCGTGATCCTAAGGATCCCATCGTACATGCCATTCCATAACAAAGGGCCTAGGACTGATCGGGGGACTACCCCACTGACCCTGTGGGTCGATTGCCCAGAATCAGTTTCCTACAGGAGCAGGCGGCCTTCGAAGCAGCTCGCTACACTGGTACATTTAGGTTGTTCAGTGCATTTAGTGTGTGGTGCCAGCTAGCGGAGTTGAATGCTTTTTTAACATCCAACGTTGCCACTATGCAGTACTGCTTAGTGCCGTACAACACTCTTTTCCCATCGATGGCTTTGTCTTGTTATTTTCTCCCTTGTTATTTCTGTATTGCTCGCTTATGAGTGCAATGTCTACGTTTTTCTCGATGACATTTTGCTCCAGCAACGATTTGCAACCTCGCAACGGTTATGTTTATGTTATCTTAAGGAACTTTATTTACCCCTAATCCCTCGCATAGTACGGGCATCTCCCACTCAATGTTGGGTGATCGCAATCTTTCTCCTTTTTGCGTTTGCATAGCATGAGGCAGGGCTTTGCTTTGCAGCTTCTGGCTTGGTGCTCCTTTACGCTACAGTTGTAGCAGCATTTTGAGCAGTCTTCCTGGACCCTGCAATTCCTTGATATATGGTTAAACTCCATAGACTTAAAACACCTTTTATTGTGGCGGTTTGTGGCGGTTTGGGTGCCTCCGTGTGCCGCCCTTAGACTTACCACCGCGGAACTTACCACATCGAACTGTGATTAAACCGTTTTATCGGTGGTCTCATCGATGTCTTTTACCTCGATCAGCATTGTCTCAGTCAGCGCTCTGACGTAAACGTTGTTGCCCAGGACAGCCTTCATTGTGGTATGAAGCTCTCCGGTTTTAGGGTAAGAGACCTTATTAGAAAGGAGTAGGAGTTCCCCCTTAGCTGTGCGCCTAACAGCCTATACTGCTTGTCCTAGCCCCTAAAGCTGCGGTTCAGCCTTAACCTTTTTAAGAACATCGGCATAGGACCCTCCAGTGGAGGTTGCGAGCTATTTACCAAGTCCAGTGTCTGCCCGAACTCGGTTACCGGTCTTAGGTCTAGTCACGAACCTTTTGGTTCGATTTCCTCTCCTAATTAAAAAGTAACAAGGAAGAACGCTATAGTCGAGTACCTCGACTATCAGATACCCGTTACTCAAAGGGAAATGGAGATATGCAAGCAGCAAAGCGAGATTAAAATGCGCCACCTACCGGCGGTAGACAGATTTAAGCGTTATGGGCGTGGCAATTTTTTTTAGATCAATCGATAGGTATTGACGACACCAATACATTTAAGTTAAAATTTTTTATCTAGCACGCAAATTGTGGGCGTCACAGGTTTTCGCGGTTTGTGGGCGTTTAAGTGGGCGTGGCAAACTTTTTTTTAGGTCAATCGATAGGTATTGATGATAACAATACATTTCAGTTAAAATTTTCTATCTAGCATCAAAACTTTAGGAGTTACAGTTTTGGGCGGTTTATGGGCGTTAGAGTGGGCGTGGCAGTCTACTGAAACAAACTTGCGGCGCGTAAGAGGCTCAGGAATCTGCACGCCAAATCTCAACAGCATATTTCCCATAGTTTCCGAGATCTCAGCGTTCATCCGGACGGACAGACAGACGGACATGGCTAGATCGACTCGGCTAGTGATCCTGATCAAGAATATATATACTTTATGGGGTCGGAAACGCTTCCTTCTGCCTGTCACATACTTTCCGACGAATCTAGTATACCCTTTAACCACAAGCAGGATGTAGCTCTGTCGCAACATTGGTTGCCGACACCAAAAACCTACACACATACGTACACATATACTTACACATAGAATTACGAACATTGTATTTAGCTGAATAAGACATTTTCGTGCAGCGAGGGTATACATAAACCCGAGCTGAGTAATAAACATCACTCCTGATTTTAAACTCAAACTGAGTAGAAGCATTCTTTATTTTTACTGGAACCAACCAAATACTTAACATTAATGCTCACCACTAACTTAACTAGCGCGCGATGTGTAGACATCTGGATAAAACTGCCGCTCGACATTGCCTCCGGAAATTAAACGCCCTTTTGACGTAAACATTTATTATTAGCACCAGTGGATAGTTCCATAATCATAAAAAAAACAATACGATAGAGGGAAGATCATTTATAAATGTCCAGCTTGATATTTTATGCATTTTTCTAAAATAGTATTGATTTCTGCATCAATGGTCAATGTATCCAGCCCTCGGGAATGTGGTACATGATGAAAGGTTTACTTTTTGTTGTTATTTTCCTTCCGATTCTATAAATTACAATCGGTACCGAATTTTCCTAAGAGATCGCAAATCTGGCATCCTCCTAGAGATAAGATTTAGCTCTGATCCGGAATCTTTTCCAGCGCGACATTTTTGTAGTTGACCGGTTGAATTGTAAGCTGCACCTATCGAGCCTCAGTTACCATTATTTCGAGCTGCAATTGTGTTCTCCTTAAGGACTTTTGGATATGGTGGCTGGTCCTGGTGGCAGAAGACTCCATGGACGACTGCCCCAGGGAAAGTCGCCTTCCCTCGAAGCTGCCGGCTTCCGTCAGCAAGACACCCAAATGGATTCTCCCCTTTCTCTATTTGTCTAAAGTCTTTTATACCAGACTAGAGCATTTACTTGGCTGCGGGTATGGATCGGATTAACTAGGTGTTTCCACCTAGAATTACTGTTTCTTGATACCTGCTATCTTAGGAGTCAGCGGCCGGCTGTTGCCCTTTGCCAGCTACCGGAGTATGGTTACCAATAGGTCGATAGTGGCCGTTGTTCTGGCCACGCGACACCAGAGAATTGCCGAACTGCTTTTTCTTCTGCCTTTACCAGTATGAGTCTGGTTAGTCACATGCACCCCTCCCCCTGGCTAAAGATTCGTCGTTGTTTCTCTATGTGAATCTTTCTATGTGGAGGGCGTACGTAACAGGCTCGAAGTGATCGATGCGGACCGCATGGAATGACTTCGCAAAAGGAATCTGCGTACGACCATCGTTGTCTGTTCCGTGTTTCTTCTCCTTTTTAGGCGCCCATTCCCGTGTGGCTTCGACCCACTGCTGTGATCAAGAGTCTCATGTTTTATCGGCTATGCTGTCCAGGCTGATATCCTCACTGCTGTTGTTCTATGTCAAAGATATATTCTGTACCCTAGTATTTTTCTCAAACTTGGTGCATGGAATCTGTGTTTTGATGTTTCCTCTTTTTATCTAGCTGACGATCGATTAAAGCATATTTATTAGAAATGTTTGATTTATATGTTTATAAGGTTTAAGAACTCTTGTACTATTAGGAAAGCTTTGTAGTGCTGGGCATGTTTTTCGCAATATTTTTTAACCAGCGGTCCACTTGGAGACCCTCCTTTTTGAATTCCGTTAACGAAGTTAATGGGGATGTTAGCAGCAAGCCGCCCATCTGGGAGTTCATGTTGTCTTTCAAAAGCTCAACAAATTCATTTTCATCGATTTTATGCTTCAGTTTGAAATGCAAGTTGTGCATATCGGAGACATAATCGCTGAAGGTTTCGTGCTGTCCTTGCTTGCGTTCCATTAATTCCTTGACTTTCATAAGGTCTTTCCCGGTAGTGGAAAATGCCCATCTCATTTCCTGTGTCAATAAGTAGTAGTCAAAATCGTAATCTTCTGCCTTGTCCTCCATTAACTGCCAAACCAGTTCGTGGCTGCACCTGCCAACAGAAGATGGAATTCACGAAAGACTTGTTGACGGCTGAGGTCATACAATTCTTGCAGTCGGTCCACGCGGAACAGGAAACTTTGACCGGCATGCCGCGACCACTTCCATCGAACTTTAGGTTCCATCTGTCGAAATTTGACATCTTTTGGTCTCGGTCCCTGAAATGGTACCTCAAGAAACTGTCAGTGGGATTCGGAACAGTTCGGGGCGGCGAAGGCAGTCCCTTCTGTTCGGGTCTCCTGAATGTCGGAGACTGCAATTCTTCTATTTGTGTCTTCAGAGCTTCTATCTGGGCGCTCATACCACGCTGCATTTCGTTGCTCTGCCTCAAGAGCTCCAGCAATCTTTGTTCCCGCCGCTCGGCAGCCTCTAAGTTGTCCTCTTCATGCCTCTGAAGTTGGGGAAGCATGCTTGATCTCCCCTTCACTTTGTGCTGATTAATACATGCACTAAAATTTGTCTTCCCTCTATTTCGATTGGTATAACAGCTTTACGTGATTCCTTTCAAAATACCCGGTCAGCGACGTAAACGCTGAATAAGTCGACAATAAGAATGTTTATCAACTGGGGGGTGCTTCTCTCCGCTTCTCAAGTTTCTCTTCGGTCAAGAACCGTCCAATATTTAATCCCCAAGCAAAAAACAAAATAAATTTCCCTAACTAGGGGTGTTAGCCGCTTCTACACAACGCGGTTCCGCTAAGCCAACATGCCCTTACTTTCCCTTTCTATTCAGCTCAAATGCTCCAAACGGAAACTGGCTGTGTTTAGATAAGGGATCTGTCCAAAAACCCCCTCCCGCCAGTCGTCGGAAAACAAGTTATTTGACCGATCATTCTCGGGCTCCACAACCGTCTCCTATTTCTCTGGACTCGAACCAATCAAACGACCTGACCAACTAGCCTAATACGTTGTGGGGCGTCGGCCAGAGAAACTAAAAATCGTCCACCGCCCAAATATGTCGAGGGAAACCGCAAAGACTCGAACCAAGCAAACGACCGGACAAATGCCTAGTACTTTGTGGGGCGTCGGCTTTGCGTTTCCTGTCAGATCCCCCACCCCCATTCTGTCCTGGATTGACAAAAGAACAGTAGACCCGCACCGCAACTGCTAAATGCGTTACCGTAATGCTTGCGCTCCTGCGCTTTCTGGACTCGAACCAATCAAACGACCGGACAAATGCCTAGTACGTCGTGGGGCGTCGGCCAGAAAGCACCTATAAATTGTATCTACGTAAATTTCAACTAAGGTTAAAAACATTTCAAAGTCAGGCCTCTATTCTGTGACAAAGTTCTGATTGAGTGGCCACTCAACACTGACAGTCACAGAAGTTGGGGACTTTACAGTTACTAGCTCGACAACTAAGTAGGTACGCGTACATTTAAAATTATTTAGTCTCCCTGCTCTATAAAACAGTCAAATTACCTATGGCAAAAAGGATGAAAGCTTTGCCATACTTAGGTGCATCCAATCCGATACCGCAGGCATCGAGATGGTTGACCATAATAATATTCCTTAAGGAATATGAAAATAATCCTACCGTTGGGCGCCAATTCTGTTACGTGGGCATATTAGTGCCCGAGTCCTGGCAATGACTTGGGCCGAGGGAGAGGCGTCCGATGTTCAGGCACCATTTGCCGGCATAAGCTACGTCGTATTCGGGTCGTGGGATCTTGGTAAGCCTCTCTCTTCTCCAACATAACGAGAATAAATATTAAAAGGGCCTGGAAAAATAATATTAGTCATCAAGTTCGTCAGTCGTTAGTCCACACTACCCAACAAGCTTAGCTGTCGCTTGATCGCAATACGATCAGGCTGTGTTTTGGCCTCTTCACACATTCGTGTGCCAATGGATCGTCGCGGGCCGCGCAATACGATCCCCTATTGTCAAGGTTGTCCGTCGAAAGTTATGTCATTGTACTTGCCCTACTCCATACCCCCGTTGTTAGAGTTCTAGCACACCATGGTTTTGAATTCATTTTCACATTATAAATTTATGAAACAATATTTATGTCGGCGTGTGCCGGGATTGAATAACATAATATTGGCTAATTCATATAGGGATTAAATTAATTGACAATTATTGTATTAGCGGAGAGTACCGACCTTACCACCTGTAAAGGTGCACACAACAGCAAAATACTGACTATTCACGACTACAAACGTCGCTCAGAGGGCTCTTGCAATTATCATATAACTACAAGGCTGATACTCGCCGCTGAAAAAGTTTACAGTAGTCTATAAAACTGTAGGATACTGCACGAATATTTATATATGTATGTTTATAAGAAAAGAACCGTGTCCCGACAAACTTACCCCCTCTTTAAATCCTGGGCTTTGGGAAAGTATTATATTGGATATATATATATATAAATATACGAGCACCAAAATACGGCTGTTCTTAAGTATACCAATTCACTTAAACACAAAATATATATATATTATGCCAGAGGCATGCGACTTCTTCAACGGCTGATGGAGAGATTCGTCCTCTCTAATTGTTTATCATGATTCGCACTTTGTCTATTGATTCGGTTGGTTTAAATATATTTCAATGCATGTTTGAATGCTTGATTTTCACTTGTTATCCAATTGAATTATTTGAGGATATTGGTCCTTGGTTATGCATGAGTTCACTTTAGCTTTGGTTGGCTCGATTAACAGATTTATATTGCATCACTACTTTCTCCGACGTATGCTATTGGTCGCTACGCTCTGAACGGATCGTTCCTACAGCTGAACAAATTTCAGGAGCATGGAGATCACGGATACTGCGTCCACAAACACCGCAGTATGTCGGATGTCGTCCTTATTGTTGATCTTCTCCACGATCTTTGATGACAATAGCGGCGAGTTTCTATCTAGAATCAAAACTTTAGGAGTTACAGTTTTGGGCGGTTTATGGGCGTTAGAGTGGGCGTGGCAGTCCACTGAAACAAACTTGCGGCGCGTAAGAAGCTCAGGAATCTGCACGCCAAATCTCAATAGCATAGCTCCCATAGTTTCCGAGATCTCAGCGTTCATCCGGACGGACAGACAGACGGACAGACGGACATGGCTAGATCGACTATATAAATATACGTGCACCAAAATACGGCTGTTCTTAAGTATACCAATTCACTTAAACACAATATTTATAAATATTATGCCAGAGGCATGCGACTTCTTTAACGGCTGGTGGAGAGATTCGTCCTCTCTAATTATTTATCATGATTCGCACTTTGTCTATTGATTCGGTTGGTTTAAATATATTTCAATGCATGTTTGGATGCTTAATTTTCACTTGTTATCCAATCGTATTATTTGAGGATATTGGTCCTTGGTTATGCATGAGTTTACTATAGCTTTGGTTGGCTCGATTAACAGATTTATATTGCATCACTACTTTCTCCGCCGTATGCTATTGGTCGCTACGCTCTAAACGGATGGTTCCTACAGCTGAACAAATTTCAGGAGCATGGAGATCACGGATACTACGTCCACAAACATCACTGTTCTTGCCCAAAGTCAGATGGACAAGGTCGGGTCTCTCCGCGGGACGAGGAGGGGGGTAGACGCTCGTCGCGGGCACGGGGACGCTGTTTGTTGCAGTCGGATCGCGTCGCGACACGGGTGACTATGGGGGTCACGGTGCCGGACCACAGGCGATATGGACTGTGTGAGTAGGGGGTGCCGGATACTCGTGTAACCGGGGTCAACAGTGTGTTGAAGTCGCTCCGCGGGATCAGGAGGATAATGGCACACCTGTCGCTAGCACGGGGACACTAGAGAACACAGGACGATTCGCGTCGCGACACCGATAGCTAAGGGTGTATGGTGCCGGACCACAGGCGATCGATGAGCTGTGTTAGGGTGAGTTGACAAGAGTCTTTACGATATAGAGTGAGGAGACTTGTGAGTGGTTGGATTTGTAACTGACTTTATTGAGCTGTCGATCAGAGCTTAAATACTATCATGACCCGGAACTTGGGTGCTTATGTTAGCTGACATGTTACGCCTCATATTGGGTTCACCTACATTTATCGTCTATGCTGCACTGTCAGCAGTATGCGGCTCGTAGCTGCTGACCCACTAATCGTCGTGACTGGCTGTCCCATACTTGCAGCGTCGGCACTGTATTGTGCTGCCACTGTGCGCCTGGTCGCTGTTCCGTATAAGTTGCATTGGTGGTATGTTCGGCTCGCTGACCACTTGCAACTCCGTCGTGTTGGAGCTTGCGTGCGCTTGACCCGTGTTCGTAACCATGCTAGATCGATCCGAGTTACCTTGGTTACGAACATTCTCCCCCCCATTGACGGGTTCGTCAATAAAAGCGGAGGGTAGCCACTGTTTGTCAGTTGTCGACATGTTGCTCGTTCCTTGTACTGATCTCGTGGTTCAGTTCGCATCTGCGGAGGAGTCTACTCGTCTTCCACAAGGACTGCATCTCCTTTATCCAAATGGTCCCAAGATATTTCGTCGAGGAAACCAACTGTGGATACGTAGTCCGATTGGTTTCGTTTGGCGCAACCTGCGATATCCAGCTGGTCGTGTGGTCCAACTTCATCCTGAGTCCTTCCTCTTATTGCACGACGGGTCTTTCTTGGTTTTCCGGCGTGCTGTCCTGGCCTTGCATCGTAGTGACAGCCCTGTTTTGCGTGCGGACGTGCCATCCTGGTATGATGAATCGGATTCCGGTGTCGAATGCGATATTGGATCTGCCTTTGTTACTGTTTAATACTTAATAAATTGCTTATTCTACTGTTACATATGTATCTATATATATTTTTTTGCTGAGGTCTCGTAAACCATCTATAAAAACTGCGGTGTTCTGTGTTATTGGGTCTCAGTTTGTCGCAATGGTGCTTGAAAACCATTGCGAGGTCGTTTTGGACCTTGACGGTTCGCTGCGTTGCACTCGTATTCCCACCTGTTGGTCGTTGCTGGATAATATTCCAGGATTCTATGTACGTCGTAAACGCCGTACGGTCTCGATCCGTACCTCATGTGGCCCTGTTATAGATGGTCTGCGTTATCCTCCCCATCGGAGTGTGACGGTCCACGACGGCTCCTTCATCCTCCTTCCTAACAATCGTTTTGCTGTTGTTCGATTGGCTGTGCTTGCCGTTACTTTGCGTGGTCCTCCAGTGCCGGACGCCGATCCGTCCGAGATGTATTACGACTCCGCTAGTGATTCGGGTCATGAGTGACCCCCCCCTTTTTTTTTTTGATTTACTTGATAACTAAATATATTCTTATCGTTATGAACTTTTGTCTCTCTTTTTTTTTTTTTTCATTCTGTGGTCGTCAGCGTTTTCACCCGACTCATAGGTATTGGGGAAGTGACGCTTTGTTCCGAGCCGTTCTCTTGCTGACATATTCTTGTATGTTTACCTCTTCTGATGAGTAGACAAATTGCTGCTAGCAACAGTAATATTACGACACCTGCCGCAATGAAGATTGGGTTAACGTAGTTCACCTGCGTATTCGTGGTTGCCTCCGACTCCCCTCTGTCTAGCTGCTCCTGAAGTTGATGGACTTCTCCCTGAAGATGCTTTAGACTGCTCGTTGTATTGCTACGTATGGTCGTGTATTGCTGCCTCTCCTGTATTGGACTCTTGAACGAATGAGTAACAATTGTAGCTGGTTTTTTCTCTATTGTCGATCTTAACGCTGGGCGTCCCTGTAGTGTAACCACTGGACTTCTTGCAATGCAGTCCGCATTCATTGTCATGATTCCATTATTACGCACTTGTATTTTTCCTCGTTCCTCCCCGCACACATAGGTTAATGTTACTTCTTGTGTTGTAGCAAAAATCCAAGCATTTGGAGCCTCAAGAGGGTACCATATGCTTGTCGTGTTAATCCTTTCGGGTTTGCAGCTGGATTTTTGTTCAGACTGAACGGCTGCTAGGGCGCATTGGAACTGTTCGTGCGCGGGACCCAACGTCGTTTGTTTTATATTGCACAGCATTGGTCCCATTGACATCTTCGTGCATTGGTTCAGCTCTTCCACAGTAAGTGCAAAGTGTCGATCTCGATGATCACTAATCGCTAGATATTTGGTCTCTGTCTCCGTTGCGATTATGTGATCTTGGGTGGCTACTGGAATTGGCGTTAATTGATACACGTCGTACTCCTCTTCGTCCACTAACGGTATTTTAGTATGAAATATGAGGGTGTTGTCCAATTCCTGGACTTCTGATACCATCACTTGATAGATATCATGCATAGTCTCATGTGTAACAGGTAGTCGCCTCCCTTTCGGGAGATGGGCCTGTATGTTTATAAGCTCCCTTTGCAGCTGACTTACGGAGATTAATGCTGGGCTGACTATGCCCCTTTTTAAACCGGTTACGATGTTGATGACTGCCGTCTGGGTCCTCTTGATATGTCCTGCTATTAATGTTAGTTCTGATGACACCTGCGCTATGTTTCCAGTTCGTATGGTATTTTCGATGTCTGAGACGTGTGTTTCCATGTGTCTTATCCTGCGTTCCATTTCATCATTACTCGTTCTCATCACGTTTATGGTGCTGTCTAAGATAGACGTCTGATTTCTGAGTAAATGCGTGTTGTGCAATTCCTTAGCTTGGATTTTTCGGATGATCTCTTCCATATTCTGCGCATACTGAGAGTCTAAAACTCCAAATAGCTCGTTGGCGAGATTTCCTACCAGATTCAGGGCTCCTCTCCGTTGTCGCTGATGATTGAACAGCAGTTGACCATCGTATAGCTCGCTGGCCTCTTGTTCGAGCACCCGTATTATCGTTGGACATGACCCGCCTCGTAGGCACCAGGTTGATAAATCTTCAATACTTTTTTTAAACGCAGTGATCTCCTGCGCTAACAGCCGTAGATCAAAATATGATATGATCGTCCATTCTGCGGACATCAGAGCTATTCTATTCCTTAATTCTACATATGTTCCCGTATTGTTAGGTAATGGGCCTACCTTTACGGGAAGTTCAGCCATGATTGGGACGGCTTGAGTGGCGTTGGCAATGGCCAGCAGCACTATGAATTGGAACATAACCTTGGGGATCTTCTGACACCCTTTGTCACTTCTTCGGGTGCCCTTTGATTGTCTAGTGGCAGCACAGCCAACCGATGAATCGCTCTCGTGCATTCTCCTGTTGATGTCCGGATGCTGACGACTCGGATTGCACCGTCTTTTCCTGCGTGTACCGTCACTATTCTCCCAAGTGGCCACTGTAATGGTGGCATGTTGTCTTCCTTTATTACCACTAGGTCTCCTACGGCCACCGTTTTTTGCTTTCTTGTCCATTTTGATCGGTTTTGTAGTTCCTGCAGATACTCGTGGCTCCATCTTTTCCAGAAGTCCTGTCTGACCTTGTCTATTTGTTTCCATCTTGTTACTAGACCCGATCGTACCTCCTTGTTATGAATGTCGGGAGATGCGGTTATTGGTCCTCCGATCAAGAAGTGCCCTGGAGTTAATGCAGACAGGTCGCGTGGGCTGGAAGAAATGGGAGTAAGAGGCCGTGAGTTTAGTATTGCCTCTATGTCGACAATCACTGTTTCTAATTCTTCATATGTTAAATCTGCCGTTGACACCGTGCGGGTCAACAAATGCTTTGCTGATTTCACTGCCGCCTCCCACAGTCCTCCGAAATGAGGTGCCCGTGGTGGAATAAAATGGAATTCTGTTCCTAGCTGCGAGCATGTTTTTGTAATTGTCTCTCGAGCTTCATCCGAGTATATCGTGGTTTTTAGCTCTCGTAACTCGTTCTTCGCCCCGACAAAATTCGTGGCGTTGTCACAATAGATGCTCTTCGCGACTCCTCTCCTTCCATTAAATCTTTTTAGTGCTGCCAGGAATGCTTGAGTGGTTAGATCTGACACCACTTCTAAATGTACTGCTTTGGTGGTGAAGCAACAAAAAATGGCTAAATAGACCTTATGGGGTTTCTTTCCTCGGATTTTGTAGTGCACAAAAAATGGTCCGCAGTAATCCACCCCACTAATATTAAACGGTCTTGCAATTTGTACCCGATCGGTTGGTAGCGGACTCATGATCTGATTTAACAACCTTGGTCGAGCTCGGCAGCATGTGATGCAGCGTCGTACTGTCGTCAATGCAAGTTGTTTTCCCTTGATCGTCCAAAATTGTTGTCGCGTGTTTGCCAACAGTGCCTGCGGGCCACAATGCTTAAACTGCCGATGCTTGTTCTCAAATATGAGCCGTGTTATTTCATGACCTGCTGGCAGCAACATAGGATGTTTTTCATCGAATGCTAGACTTGAATTCTGGAGTCGTCCTCCTACCCGCAGTACCTTGCTATTGTCCAGAAACGGGTCTAATGACCGATAAGGATCTGATACTGCCACACAACCGTTCTTCTGCAACTGCGTTATGGTAGGCTGGAATGCTATTCCTTGTATCTGTCGTATTATTCGTTGTAATGCCCTTGCTCTTTGTTCCGGAGTTATTTGTCCTGTTTCTCTCTGATTACCTGGTCGACAATTGTTCCCAAACCGCAACATCCAGGCTGTTACTCCTACCAGCGTGTCAAATGACCCGTGGTGACTGATTTCCGTGGTCCAATCATTGATTTTGATCAGACTCAGGACGTGATTGGTTATAGTACGTTGTTCTGGGTCCTTCGCGTTCAGCATCTGCTTAGTCTGTTGTTTCCAGGTTTCTTGGTTAGTTGTTAGAAATGACGGACCATTAAACCACAACTCCTTATGTTTAAGCTGTGTTGCTGAACATCCTCTCGATGCAAGGTCTGCTGGATTGTCTTCTGATGCTACATGCACCCATTGCTCCGGATTTGATAGTTCATGAATCCGAGCAATTCGGTTTGCTACGAACGTATGAAATGATGATGCTGTTGCGTTTATCCATGCTAACACTATTGTAGAATCCGTCCAATATTGGACTTCATCGATCCTTATCCGTAAATCACTTTTGATTCTTTCTGCTAGCTCAGCTCCTAGGACCGCTGCACATAATTCTAGTCTAGGCAATGTTTGTTTTGCTAGGGGCGCCACTCGTGATTTCGCGCATAGCAGCTTACTTACTATTGGACCGGCAGCGACTTCTGACGCATCAGAAAATATATGCAATTGGATGGCTGCTGGGTCTGCCTGTGGAAGCGGATGCCTGGCGAGCTCAATGGTAGCCAATACCTGACTATCATTTCGAAATGCCTGCCAATGGGTTGTATCTTCCTTGTCCAACTCAGTATCCCACTCTAACGATTTTTGCCATAGTTTCTGCATAAATATTTTTGCTGCTGTCGTTATGGGGCATAGTAGCCCTAGTGGATCAAATATTTTGGCTAATTCAGAGCACACAACTCGTTTTGTGACCGTCCCTTGTTCGTATGGCGTCGCGCGTCCTTGGAGTTTATCTTCCTTAGGATTCCACACTATCCCTAGTGTTTTTATCGTTGCATCCGAGAGTTTGCTGAAGTCGAGGTCCAACGCCTGGTCGTCCCTTGAAATATCCTTAAGTAACTCTGGGTGATTTGCGCACCACTTCCTCAATCTTAGTTTTGCCGACCCTAGAATTGCACAAATCTGATCTCGTTGCCGTATTGCTTCCTCCAGCGTGTCGGCTCCTGATAAGCAATCGTCGACATAGAAGTTTTGCTGAATGGCGTCCGCGCCTAGCTGCTGGCTTGTCGGCGCTCTCTGTGCCAGATGTTGTAAACATTTTGTTGCTAAGTAAGGTGCACATGCAGTCCCGTAGGTCACCGTATTCAAATGGAAGTATCGCATTTTCTCTAGTGTGTTTCGTCGCCATACTATGAGTTGATAGCCCTTGTCTTGAGGATGAACCCAGATTTGTCGATACATTTTCTCTACGTCGGCTGTGAACACAAATCGGTGAGTCCGGAACCGTAATAAAATTGATAGTAAATCACTCTGAACTGTTGGCCCGACCCTTAGGATGTTGTTGAGGCTCTTTCCTGTTGAGCTAGGAGCCGAAGCGTCAAAGACCACTCTTAATTTTGTGGTGGAGCTGTCTGGCTTTAGGACACAATGGTGGGGAATAAAATAATGATTCCTTGGTATACTGGAAAGCTGTACCTCCGTCATGTGGTTTAAACGTTCATACTCATCCATAAAACTCACGTATCCTTCTCGTATTGCTGGATCTCGTTCTAACCGACGTTCTAGGCTGGAAAATCTCCGTTGAGCCAACGCTAATGTTTTTCCTAGCTCCCTTGGATTTTCTGCGAACGGCAACCTTACCATTAGTCGTTGATCCGGGCAGATTTGAACGTTTGATAGAAAATGTTCTTCACAAAGTCTCTCTTGGACTGTCATTGCTGGTACCTCCGTGTTAAACGTATCTAGCTTCCAAAATTTTTCCAGAGCTGGTAATGGATCCTCCCGTGTTATTGTCATGACATTTCCTGCCATGGCTGCTGGCACTCGTCGCCTCACTGCGCCGAACACAATCCACCCAAGAGTGGTTTCTTGTAGAGTTGGCTTATCATCCCCCAAACTGATAAGTCCGGGTCTTATCAATCGAGAATACACCTCGGCTCCCAGTAGCAAATCTATGCTTCCGGGTTGGCCGAATTCGGGGTCCGCTAACACTACCGTGCTCGGAAGACTAAGTCCTTCGTCTATGGATTCCGACGGTTGGTTCTTCGTCAGTCGTGGTAGGATAAACACAACAATCTCCTTCTGAAAGTTCGACCTTAATGATGACAGCCGCACGCGTGCCCATGACGAAGATCCTTGCGCCGTTTCTCCAATCCCTGAGATACCTTGTGATGTGCTGAAGGTGGGGATAGCAAGTTGGTCCACCATCCTGCTGGACATGAGATTAAGCTGAGAGCCAGGGTCGATGACTGCGCGACACTTTTCTCGCCTTGCGGTTTGTCCTTGTATTGCCACCATGGCTGTGGGGAGTAATACGTACGGGTTTGGTGGTTGGCTGAGGGTCAACGCAGACACCTTGTTGATCATTGGGGTCTGCAGATTTGGATCTGAAGTATCCATCGCTTGCAATGGTTGATCTATGGTAGCAATGGCAACAACCGGCGCCGTGGATTCTGGATGTTTGTGCAACATGGAATGATGCCGTTGACGGCAAAAGCGACAGGTCATTGGCGACGGGCAGCTGTTTGTCTTATGGTAGTTTGACAGACAATTGGCACAGCCTGCAATCTTCGTCATTGCCTGCCGACGTTCTTCCGGACTCATTCTTCGAAACATGTTGCAGGATAGGGGCCGGTGTGTGGCTATGTTGCAAATTTTACAAGTGTTATCTCGTGATACCAATGTTTTGGGTTGAGCGTCCAGTGTTTCCAACATGCCGGATCGCCGTTCTAAAAAGGCTAAAACACTTTCCAGCAACGGGACTTCTGTTGGTGAGTTGGCTGAGTCTTCGAGAGCGGCTAACGTATACTGATCTAGTTTTCGCCGCACTAGGAACCCTATAATTGGATCCCAGCTCTTTGTGCAGATTTCCAGGTTTTTTAGAGTACTCATTGAATTCTTGATCGTGTCATGTAAAGCCCTGAGCTGACGTGAAGAGCCGTCTATAGGTTTATAATCAACGATTTTTGCTATGGCGGCGAATACTAGTATCTTTCCGTTCTGGTACCTGGCCTTTAGGCGCAACCAGGTGTCGTCATAGCCACCCTGTGAGAAGGCGGTGTCTGTCAAGACGTTCCTTGCTTCACCACGAAGAGAGCTTTGTAGAATATGTAGTTTTTGGCTGGCCGAATATGGTTTATTGTGTACTAACTCTACAAAAAGGTCATGGAACCGTGGCCAGTCTAGATACTCGCCATTGAATTCTGGAATGCTAATTGGCGGCAATGCCAAGTTTAGGCTCATTGGCGCATCGTTTTCTCGAAGTAGGTTCATTTCGTATTCTTCATATAACGTGTGGAATTGGGCTAGCTCTGCTTCTGCCCGAGCTGCGGCCCCAGGTGTGCTATCCAATTCATCGTGGGCTTGCCTCAGTAATGCCCAATGGAGATCCAGGTGCCTTTGTAGGGCTGGGGTGACGGTTGGAGCGTTTGAGGCTAATGTTAGTGATGATTCCAATTCGTTGCATCTTCTCTGCAACTGTCGAATTACCGTATCAATTGTGGAGCTTCCCTTTACTTGCTCTCCTGTTGTGATCTTGATGTTCGCTGAGGTTCGTCTGGGGGCCTTTGGTGGATCGCTTCCAGTCGGTATGTTGTCCAGGAAGATCCTTTGATATTTTTCAACCAGCTCCTTAAGTGCTGTTAGTCGTGAGGAGTATTCACTTCCCGTGGGTAGTGCCGCTTGCTGGACCTCTTCATCCAGATCACAAAATTGTTGCCAGAGCTCCTTTAGTTGGTCTAATCTACCGGCATAATAGCCTTCTCGGAGGCGTCTGTCGGCAGAATCCTTGCCGTAATTCTTTATAAGCTGTTGTATTTTTCCTTGCAGCTCGTTTTGGTCGTCTAACAATCGATTGTGTAAATCGATTCTGGTTTGGTTTGTCTGCTCAATGAATGAGGTCGACATAGTGCAGGTATTCAGTAAATTTTGCTGACTGCGGTTCTTAAGCTAGGCTTGACAGGTGTTTGTGTAAGAACGTCTTACCTGTGCAAACCGGCGTGTGTGCTGCCTATGTGGAAGGCGGATGCTGAAGTGTGATCCTTTGTTGGTAAAGGATCACGTCGGGGTCACCAATGTTCTTGCCCAAAGTCAGATGGACAAGGTCGGGTCTCTCCGCGGGACGAGGAGGGGGGTAGACGCTCGTCGCGGGCACGGGGACGCTGTTTGTTGCAGTCGGATCGCGTCGCGACACGGGTGACTATGGGGGTCACGGTGCCGGACCACAGGCGATATGGACTGTGTGAGTAGGGGGTGCCGGATACTCGTGTAACCGGGGTCAACAGTGTGTTGAAGTCGCTCCGCGGGATCAGGAGGATAATGGCACACCTGTCGCTAGCACGGGGACACTAGAGAACACAGGACGATTCGCGTCGCGACACCGATAGCTAAGGGTGTATGGTGCCGGACCACAGGCGATCGATGAGCTGTGTTAGGGTGAGTTGACAAGAGTCTTTACGATATAGAGTGAGGAGACTTGTGAGTGGTTGGATTTGTAACTGACTTTATTGAGCTGTCGATCAGAGCTTAAATACTATCATGACCCGGAACTTGGGTGCTTATGTTAGCTGACATGTTTGCAGCGTCGGCACTGTATTGTGCTGCCACTGTGCGCCTGGTCGCTGTTCCGTATAAGTTGCATTGGTGGTATGTTCGGCTCGCTGACCACTTGCAACTCCGTCGTGTTGGAGCTTGCGTGCGCTTGACCCGTGTTCGTAACCATGCTAGATCGATCCGAGTTACCTTGGTTACGAACAATCACAGTATGTCGGATGTCGTCCTTATTGTTGATCTTCTCCACGTTCTTTGATGACAATAGCGGCTCTGGTTTGACACAAGATTATTTCGAGCTGTAATTGTGTTCTCCTTAAGGACTGTTGGATATGGTGGCTGGTCCTGGTGGCAGAAGACTCCATGGACGACTGCCCCAGGGAAAGTCGCCTTCCCTCGAAGCTGCCGGCTTCCGTCAGCAAGACACCCAAATGGATTCTCCCCTTTATCTATTTGTCTAAGGTCTTTTATACCAGACTAGAGCTTTTACTTGGCTGCGGGTATGGATCGGATTTACTAGGTGTTCCCACCGGCTGTTGCCCTTCGCCAGCTACCGGAGTATGGTTACCAATAGGTCGATAGTGGCCGTTGTCCTGGCCACGCGACACCCGAGAATTGCATAAATTGCTTTTTCTTCTGCCTTTACCAGTATGAGTCTGGTTAGTCACATGCACCCCTCCCCCTTGCTAAAGATTCGTCATTGTTCCTCTATGTGAATCTTTCTATGTGGAGGGCGTACGTAACAATGTTTATTGTATATCTTTTCATTCTTTTAAATTTTTTATTATCACCAAAGAAAGCGCAGCTAGCGGCAGAGCGGTCATGTATATATGTATAAGTTGTGAAGGCGATTCCGGTGCCGCCACAATTATTTTCGATCCCCACGGAGGTGAGAAGGAATATACTTTTGTTAATGTTATTATCGTTATTCCTTTTATTCCTTTATTATTCCTTTAAGAGAAAACAATGGATTAAATAATTAGTATAAAAAGCCTAGGCGCAAACAAACATAAATATATTAATCGTTAAGTAGAATGCAGAGAGGAGAGCGGGGAAGAGAGGCAAGAGAGCAGTAAACCGAACGACCTAAACGGAACGCAAAGCCCACCTCAGCGACTGCGCCGTCGCCGACAACGGAGAGCGAGAGGGAATATCGAAAAGCGAGCTTGGCAGAGCAGAGGAGTTGCTGTTGCCAAACGAAAAAAGAGAGTCTTGAACTCGCCGAGAAGTTCACCACAGGTAAGAGAACGAAAAAAATTGAAGGAATTCACGAGGTTTGACACGCGAACGTCGGAGCCGGATAGACCTGTTTAGGAAGACGAGATAAGTCGCAATTAGGCAGACCACGCGGTTGTGTGTAGTCGGTAAGCGAAACGGTATACTCTTGAGGGATTTTTACTGGTGCAGCGAGAAACGCGATTAGAACAAAAAAACTGTAGACGGAGATTTGTGAAGTTGTGTGGACGAGACAAGAAGGCGAGAGAAGCCAACGGTGAATAAAGACAAATTTTATGAATTATAATTTTGACAACGAGTGTCTATTTCTTTTCCTTGACTTTCAGCCCGTCTCTATCAAGCGCGTCGAATAAATAAATGAGTTTATCGTAATTGGTAATAAAACCCTGGGCCCGCCTGAGTTTTATCGTAATTAGTAATAAAACCCTGGGTCCGCCCGAGTTTTATCGTAGTTATTAGTAGCGAAACCCTGGGTTCTATCGTAATTAGTAATAAAACCCTGGGTTCGCCCGAGTTTTATCGTAATTAGTAAAAAACCCTACTTGCATCCGTTATTATACAAAATTCTTTAAGGAAATCAGGATATTGTAATAAAGTTGGTTCTATAAGTTTATCTTTTAAATATTGGAATAATTTTTGGCATTCGGAAGACCGTTCAAATGGAACATTCTTTTTACATAATCAAGTTATGTGCCGTGAATAGTCGGCGAAGTTTTTAATGAAACGTCTATAATAATTGCAAAACGCTATAAAGCGTCTAGCGCTATCTGCATCATGTGAGACTGGATAGTTTCTTATGACATTAAATTTCTTGTCATCTGGTAAAATTCCTTTGTCTGTGCATTTATGACCGAGGAAGGTCACTTCATGCATAAAAAATGAATATTTGTGGGTGTAATTATACCCGTTACTCGTAGAGTAAAAGGGTATACTAGATTCGTCGGAAAGTATGTAACAGGCAGAAGGAAGCGTTTCCGACCCCACAAAGTATATATATTCTTGATCAGGATCACTAGCCGAGTCGATCTAGCCATGTCCGTCTGTCCGTCTGTCCGTCTGTCTGTCCGTCCGGATGAACGCTGAGATCTCGGAAACTATGGGAGCTAGGCTATTGAGATTTGGCGTGCAGATTCCTGAGCTTCTTTCGCAGCGCAAGTTTGTTTCAGCAATGTGCCACGCCCACTCCAACGCCCACAAACCGCACAAAACTGTAGCTCCTACAGTTTTGATGCTAGAATAAAAATTTTAACTGAAATGTATTGTTCTCATCAATACCTATCGATTGACCCAAAAAAAAAGTTTGCCACGCCCACTTTAACGCCCACAAACCGCAAAAACCTGTGACGCCCACAATTTTTATGCTAGATAAAAAATTTTAACTGAAATGTATTGGTCTCGTCGATACCTATCGATTGATTAAAAAAAAATTTGCCACGCCCACTCTAACGCCCATAACGCTTAAATCTGTGTACCGCCGGTAGGTGGCGCATTTTAATCTCGCTTTGCTGCTTGCATATCTCCATTTAGCTGAGTAACGGGTATCTGATAGTCGAGGTACTCGACTATAGCGTTCTTCCTTGTTTTAAGTTGTATTTTCTGCATATTTCAAAGATGTCTTTTAGGTTTTTGAGCATATGTCTATTAAATCAATGTTTATTAAATCATCCATATAGAGGAATGCTTGAGAAGCTTCAAGTCCAGAAAATGCAATAGTCATTATTCTCTGAAATGAATTTGGGGCTATTTTTAAACCGAAAGGTAATCGCGTAAGATGTCATCAATTCTTGGGAGTGGAAAATAATCAGACAGAAGTTTTTTGTTGATTTGACGATAGTCAACTACTAGTCGCCATTTCTTTTCGTTTGAACCCGGAAGGGTTTTCTTTGGGACAAGTAGAAGTGGGCTGTTGTATTCTGATACAGGTGGCTCGACTATATTGACCACGCGGTTGTTTGTAGTCGGTAAGCGAAACGGTATACTCTTGAGGGATTTTTACTGGTGCAGCGAGAAACGCGATTAGAACAAAAAAACTGTAGACGGAGATTTGTGAAGTTGTGTGGACGAGACAAGAAGGCGAGAGAAGCCAACGGTGAATAAAGACAAATTTTATGAATTATAATTTTGACAACGAGTGTCTATTTCTTTTCCTTGACTATCAGCCCGTCTCTATCAAGCGCGTCGAATAAATAAATGAGTTTATCGTAATTGGTAATAAAACCCTGGGCCCGCCTGAGTTTTATCGTAATTAGTAATAAAACCCTGGGTCCGCCCGAGTTTTATCGTAGTTATTAGTAGCGAAACCCTGGGTTCTATTGTAATTAGTAATAAAACCCTGGGTTCGCCCGAGTTTTATCGTAATTAGTAATAAAACCCTGGGTCCGCCCGAGTTTTATAGTAATTCGTAATAAAACCCTGAGTCTGCCCGAGTTTTATCGTAATTAGTAATAAAACCCTGGGTCCGCCCGAGTTTTATCGTAATTAGTAGCGAAACCATGGGCCCGCCCGAGTTTTATCGTAGTTATTAGTAACGAAACCCTGGGCCCGCCCGAGATTTCTACGATAGCTATTTACCAAGTCCAGGGTCTGCCCAAACTCGGTTACCGGCCCTGGGTCTAGTCACGAACCTTTTGGTTAGATTTCCTCTCCTAATTAAAAAGACCACGCCTCAAATCTCACTCGATTAACCCACATCGTCCACTGTAAATTTATAAATATTTTGTGGAGGCCCTAGCCAACCCCTGAGCATATCCTGGCTGGGAAAAATGTGGGTCTGATCACGTTCGATCAGAGAAAAAAACATCAAGCGGACTAAAGACCTAAAATGGGAGGCTGCCTTAAATAGTTAAGGTGTATTAATTATATCCAATTTATTGATGTGTGTTATTATCCTCAGAATAAAGTAAAAGATTTGGTTATAGTGGCCAACGGCCAAGCTTGTTCTTTATTGATTGATGGTCATAATTCGAGTGACTTACAGCTAGCTACTTGCGGCTGCGCTGCCTGCAAACATTGGCAGCGGCCGTCATGTATATATAAAAGTATATGCTCACAAATGTATTTGGCTGAGCCGCAAGAGCGCGAGAGAAGTTGTATATGCATTCATGTGTATGTGTCTGTACTCAGGCCATGGGAATATGCTGACACTAGCACTTCCCATAAGTTGGGCTCTGAGTCGCATTCTTATTTTGGCTGGCCGCACTATGTTTAGCGGCCGACAGTTTTGTATTTCTTTAAGTACACTGTAACACAATGTTGGTGTCGGTACAGTGGGTACTCGCTAGAATGATACATGCATACTACATCTCCCTCCTTTTGAAAAATAACGTAATGTAATGAAGTTATTTTCTATAGAATACGTTTGTTTTGTTTTTTTTTTAATTAATTTTTTTTTTTTTTAATGTAATAAAAATCAAATTATTTATTGTTATTGAAATTATCTTCTAGTACTTATATATTTGAAAATTCAAAAGTTATAGAAATTATTTTGTATCGTAAAAGAAATATAAGAAAGTTGGAAAACATTATGTTATTCAAAAATGTTGTTATAATCAGAAAATATTGATATCATGTTGTTTTTTTTTTATACTTATATTTTTTTTGTAAAACTTTTGTTGTTTGTTTTTTTTTTTATTTATTTATTTATGTATTCCATGCATTTATTCTTTGAAATTCTTATATTTTCATTATCTCCTATACCAATTACTGTATATGGTTCCGTATATTTGTATTCTAATTTGTTACCTGTTTAATTTTTTAATAAAACTTGATCTCCAATTTTTAGTTCAAAATCTAAACAGTTTTTATCATAATAACATTTTTGTTTTATTTTATTTGATTCTAATATTATTCTTGCTCTTTTGAAAGCTTGCTCTAATCTAAACTTTTTTTCTTTTGCGTAATCATCTATATTATAAATAGGTTCTATTCTCTCTACGCTATTAAAATGTTTTGATAAATTCGAAGTCCTACCAAACACTAATTCATATGGACAATAATCATGTGCCATAGAGGGTGTCGTGTTGAAACAATAAACAAAATATTTTAGCCATACATCGCAATCCGTTTTATCAGTTGAGATGTATGTACGTATAAATTCATTAAAGGTTCTGTGGCTTCGTTCCACAGTTCCGATAGTCTGATGATGTTAAGTTTTTGCATAGGTGTTCGATTAAAGAATTTTTGTATTCTGTTCCCATGTCCATAATGAACGTCTTCATTGGACCGTACTTTAGAACAAATTCTTCGAATATAGCCTTTGCTACCGTTTTTTAATTTTTATTAGGTACTGGTATGGCAACAAGGTATTTTGACAGATCACATATTAAGGTGACTGCATATTCATTTCCTTGATCTGATTTCGGCAGTGGACCGATCGTATCCACAATTACCTTATCGAATACCATTTCTGGTGTTTCTGTAAGTGTTAAGGGAGTTTTAGTATGTCTTGTCGTTTTTGACATTTGGGATTTTGGACATTTAAGTATGTACTGGGTTATGTCTTTACTTATTCCTTTCCAATAGTAGTGTCTTTTGACCTTGGCCAAGGTTTTTGTTATACCTGAATGTCCTCCTTGAATAGGGTCGTCATGTAATGTAGACAATATTGCTTCTTTTTCATTATTAGTTGTTATTAGGATCACCGGGTTGAGTAGCGCTACTCTTAATGATTTTAATATTTTGTTGCCCATTTTTTTTAATTTATGAATTGAAATATTTTCAAAGATATTTTCCCATGGTGCCACTTTGAGTTGGGTAATTTTTTGTTTACCAGCCTGCAGTTCAAGCCTTTGGAAAAACTGACCGAAGTCAAGACTTCCATTAGTATACAAATCTCAAACATCATATCTTGCTGTAATTTTTTTTCCATGTTTGAAAAAACATAGATTATTATTTACATGCAAGGTCACTACTAATATATATGCCGTAATATTTCGAAGATCCTTAATTGTTATTCTAGAAAGGGCGTCTGCCACAAAGTTATCTTTTCCCTTTAGATACTCGACTGTGAAGTCGTATTCCTCTAATTCGAGCCGCATGCGCGTGAGTTTTGAACTAGGATTGACCATTGAAAATAAGTATGTTAGTGGTCTGTGATCGGTTTTAACCGTAAAATGTTTGCCATAAATATATGGTCGAAAGTGCGTAATTGCCCAATGAATTGCTCCTAGTTCCTATTCTGTAGTGCTTTTATTGCTTTCAGCTTTTGTAAATGAACGTGATGCATATGCTATCGGGAGTTGGAGTCCGTTATGGTTTTGCGTTAATACCGCTTCACATGCTTGTTTACTTGCATCCGTTATTATACAAAATTCTTTAAGGAAATCAGGATATTGTAATAAAGTTGGTTCTATAAGTTTATCTTTTAAATATTGGAATGATTTTTGGCATTCGGAAGACCGTTCAAATGGAACATTCTTTTTACATAATCTAGTTATGTGCCGTGAATAGTCGGCGAAGTTTTTAATGAAACGTCTATAATAATTGCAAAACGCTATAAAGCGTCTAGCGCTATCTGCATCATGTGGGACTGGATAGTTTCTTATGACATTAAATTTCTTGTCATCTGGTAAAATTCCTTTGTCTGTGCATTTATGACCGAGGAAGGTCACTTCATGCATAAAAAATGAATATTTGTGGGTGTAATTATACCCGTTACTCGTAGAGTAAAAGGGTATACTAGATTCGTCGGAAAGTATGTAACAGGCAGAAGGAAGCGTTTCCGACCCCACAAAGTATATATATTCTTGATCAGGATCACTAGCCGAGTCGATCTAGCCATGTCCGTCTGTCCGTCTGTCTGTCCGTCCGGATGAACGCTGAGATCTCGGAAACTATGGGAGCTAGGCTATTGAGATTTGGCGTGCAGATTCCTGAGCTTCTTACGCAGCGCAAGTTTGTTTCAGCAATGTGCCACGCCCACTCCAACGCCCACAAACCGCCCAAAACTGTAGCTCCTACAGTTTTGATGCTAGAATAAAAATTTTAACTGAAATGTATTGTTCTCATCAATACCTATCGATTGACCCAAAAAAAAGTTTGCCACGCCCACTTTAACGCCCACAAACCGCAAAAACCTGTGACGCCCACAATTTTTATGCTAGATAAAAAAGTTTAACTGAAATGTATTGGTCTCGTCGATACCTATCGATTGATTAAAAAAAAATTTGCCACGCCCACTCTAACGCCCATAACGCTTAAATCTGTGTACCGCCGGTAGGTGGCGCATTTTAATCTCGCTTTGCTGCTTGCATATCTCCATTTAGCTGAGTAACGGGTATCTGATAGTCGAGGTACTCGACTATAGCGTTCTTCCTTGTTTTAAGTTGTATTTTCTTCATATTTCAAAGATGTCTTTTAGGTTTTTGAGCATATGTCTTTCGGAACATCCAATGACTATTAAATCATCCATATAGAGGAATGCTTGAGAAGCTTCAAGTCCAGAAAATGCAATAGTCATCATTCTCTGAAATGAATTTGGGGCTATTTTTAAACCGAAAGGTAATCGCGTAAAACGATATGAGTCATTGCTCGTTGAAAACGACGTTATGTTTCTTGAATTTTCTTCTAATTCAATTTGATGGAAATCTGACATTAAATTAAGGCATGAGAAATACTTTGCTCTACCTAGTTGGTCCAAGATGTCATCAATTCTTGGGAGTGGAAAATAATCAGACAGAAGTTTTTTGTTGATTTGACGATAGTCAACTACTAGTCGCCCTTTCTTTTCGTTTGAACCCGGAAGGGTTTTCTTTGGGACAAGTAGAAGTGGGCTGTTGTATTCTGATACAGCTGGCTCGACTATATTGTCTTTGATTAATTTTCCTACTTGTTATGGAATTTCCTCAACTTGGCTGTGCGGGCTTCGATAATTTTTTATATAGATCGGTTCATCGTCCTTCAATCTCAATTTCTGCTTGTAAAAATTGTTTGTTGTTATCGATTCGTTTTCAAGACCGAATACGTCAGTATATTTTCCACATAGTTCCATTAATTGTTGTTTAAATTGAATTGGAAAATTTTTCTTTAGTTCTTCTATGATTTTTTTCCTCTCTATTACTTGAAGTGTTTTGAATTACATTATAGTCGGAAATTGGTTCACATTTTAAATTTGTTATACTAATCAATTGATCAGTACTGGTTGTGTTGAGTAATCGGACAAATGTATTCTGTTTTGATGTGATAGTATTGGCAACGTAAATACCAGGTGGAATCTCCTGATTTGGTATTAATATAGTATCAGTATCGGATATTATTTTGGTTTTTCGTACTACTTGAGATCTGGCTGGTAGTAAAATTGTATTATTACCAGAAGTATATGTTATTGGGATATAAATATGAATGTCTATATTATTTGGTCTTATTATAAACCAATCCTCTGTAGGGTTAAGATCTATTTGACAGTTTAATGCTTTTATAAAATCTATTCCTGTTATTCCATCACATGGAATCGCAAAACCTTTATTTACTATATGAAAATTTTATGGAATTATATATTTGTCTGTTTGGAGCTCTTCTGGAGCAAGTCCTTTGGATTTTATGATTCCCTCGCCTATTCCTTGAATATTTATTGTATTTTTTATTTGTATGTTGCTAAAGGTATCTGCATTTTCTTTTAAAAGTGAAATATTTGCTCCCGTATCCACAAGGAACGTAAGCTGCGTTCCTGTTTCTGAATTAATAAATGGTACGAAGATATTGAGATTGAGGTTTATGGTATATATCGTTGGTATTTTTAATTTATTGTATCTAAAGGGGTCTGCGAGTTTCCCGAAACTGGCTGGGTAAAGCGGACATTATTCTTGTGTTGTTTGTTGCCGTAATTGGTGGTATTTTGGTTGTTGTTGTTTTGTCTATAATTTCCACGACCTCTATTAAAGTTATTGGTCTGGTTATTATAGTTCCGATTAAAACCACTATTTTGGTTGTAACCGCTATTTCTGTTGTAGCTGTTATATTGGTAATACCCATTATTTTGGTAGTTACCACGACCATTTCCTCTACCTCTACCACGGTAGCTACCTCTGAAGTTGTTACCTCTATAGGCCGGTCCTTTTCTGGCAAATAGTATTGCGTTGGCATTACCCGTCATTTCCGTACTACACTGTATATATTTGGCGACAGCCTCATTCATTGATGATAAGTTGCCTGCCTCAAGGATTGTTTTGAGTCGGCCATGCTCACAATTTTTGATCATTGTGTTTATAGCCTCCTTGGTGCTGAATTTGTCCGCATGTTCAGCGGGTAATCCTTCATCAATATACGAAGCTTCGAGTAGCTTTCGTAAGTTGTCAACTTCAGTTGTAAATTTTTCAGCTGTTTTTCCTTTTTGAGTAGTTTTAGCCACTTTTGCTTTGACTACATCGGATGTTTCGCCGATAATTGTGTCTTGTAATTTTTTTATAATTCCGTTTATAGTGGATTCGTTTTGAACTTTGTACAAGGTTGAGCCAACTATTTTTGATTTTATGACTTCAACTGCTATTTCTTCAAATGTGCCTTTGGTTAGGTTTAGTAATTTCAAGGCTGTTATGAATCTTTTAAGGTTGATTTTTTGTCCGTTGAATTCAGGGATAGCATTTGCTATATCCTTAATAAATGCCCGTTGGGCAACAGTTTCGTCCGTCATTGTTCTTATTTGATGTTGTTCGATTTCGCAATCGGAATCAATTGTTTCTTGATCTGATAATTCAGATTGAAAAAGTACAGCTGGAATTGTGAGATTATTTAAGTCTTTCTCTTCTACTTCTGGGCTGTCAAATTCAGATTCTTCTACCTGTACTGGGTCGGCTTCTGGTGGATCTGATGATTCCAATTTGTCCCCAGTATCTACTTTCAGAGGGGTGCTCAGAATGGTCGGTATTGAAATATTTAAGTTATACCTTTCTTTTATAGTATTAGGTTTGATCGAAGTCTTGTCAGAAATTTTGATACTTCAGACCAGCGATTTGTATCTAGTCGATCTCTTTGCTCATGCATTAGTATACGCGCATTGTAGTGGCTTGTTGTATTGATCTATTTTGCGTTAACGATTTATATGATTTATCGAAATCGCTTTTTAATTTATTTAGATCCTTATATAATTCACTCCATTCCATTATAATATGGATATGAATTATTCTTGTATACCACTGAAGTTCTAGCACTGCCTAATATGTCATTTTCGCTTACAATTGTTCTCACGTGGACACCCGGGATGGTGCTTAATACCATCGCTTTTTGTTTATTAGAGCAATGTATTAATGGTGAGCTTTCTAGATTATATGTTGACATATATAAATTTTCTAACTCATAGATAGTAATTGGGGTCGTTGAGACCAGTGTGATAATTCTTTCACTGAAATGTTTATCCCTCATATAGGTATTGAAAACTGCCTCTGCATTCATTCTGTTTGTTTTGTTTATTTACCTATACTTGTGGCCATAATAGAAGAAATTGTAAAATTTTTTTTTTAGATTATTTTTTCTTTTTTTTTTTTTCTTTTTCAAAGTAAAATTTTTTTTTGCTTTCAATAATTCTTGAAATTATAACTGGCACGTTTTATTTTGTATCTCTTTTTTTTTTAATTTTATCCAGTTCGTTTCTTTGACTCTGGAATCTTTTCTTCAAACACCTGTTGTGTAATTCATAGATTTTTATAAAAACACTTGCTGACATTATAATTAGCATTATTATTAATAGTATTGTTATTGTTTCTAAATCAATATTTTTAGATTCTACATTATTAACGACGTTCGCCGTTGAATCGACAACTTTTGTGTCTGCAAATCCCATTTTGGGAATGTTTTCCAAAATTCTATATTTTATGCCAAGTATATATGGCGAATCTTTTGTTTTAGATAAACTACTTATACAACCTCAGAACAGCAGCAACATTCGAAGTTGGCGATATTGTCGCTATTAAACGCACTAAACTTGGTGGTGGACTTATGTTAAAGCCTAAGTACTTGGTTCCTATAGGACGACGATGATTCATTCGGAACGAATGTTTAGAAGGATGGCCGATTTGTGGGAAACCCAGCCGAACCCACCACAGATGAACAGCACGGCTAATTATTGGCGAGGTAAAAAAGGAAGGCTTGGACAAGCACTTAGAACTAGAGAGACGAAGAATAAAGACGTGAAATTTATAGGAAGTAAACGAACGACGCGAGTAGTAGTTTAATAAAATAATGTTTACATGGTTAAGGTGGCTTATAAGGTTTCTGTAATTTCACCTTGACGTTCTTCCCACTCCTTTTCCTTTTGATCCCATCTCCTTTCTGGAACTTGAATTTTTTTTTCGCTGGTGTGCCGTTCGGCACGAAATTGCTAAATGATAGACGCGTAGAAAAATTAAGATATAGTTAAGATATAAGAAGTAGGATCCAAACCTATTCTAGAAAATTGTATATCAATCGTTTTAAGAGAGGCAGACAGTCAGATTTTGAGATAATATGAAAAAGTCTATTATAGTCAGAACATAATACTCTAAAAGTCATAGTTAGATCTAAAATAATTTAAAAATAGGGGAATGTAATATCTTGTTAATCTGCATGGAACAGAAAAGTTTATCTGGCTAACCAAGTCGGGGCTATCAATTTCGCCTCTAATATGGTTATAAATAAAGACTGTTCTAAGCATCATTCTGCGGTTGGCTAAGGAGGGTAAGTTAATTAGGAGTAATCTACTAGAATAAGAAGGTAAAATCCGGTTTGCATCTCAGTTTAGGCGCCTTAAAGCGAATAGCAAAAAGTTCTTCTGTACGATCAACATGAATTCCGTATTGGGGACTCCAGATGGGAGATCGATACTCAAGTATCGGGCGGACAAGAGAAATAAATAAGCCTTTGTAATATAAGGATCATCAAGTTCCTTTAAACATCTTTTAATAAGGCCAAGCGCACCCCCATCTTTATTTACCATGGACGAAATATGAAAAGCATTTTTTAGTCTTGGGTCCAAAAGAACGCCAAGATCTTTCACTAGAGTTATTCTATTTAATGAGCCATCACTTAGTGTTTATGTCGCATATTTAGGATTGACTCGACAAATAGTCATTACCTTACACTTAGAGTCCAATAAATTGTCAGAACACCATGTTTGATAATTACTCAACTCGGATTGTAAGTTGGACTGACACCGACGCGCACTGGGATTAAAAGCCTTTTTTTGCCACGAAATTTTGTGAAGTTTTCAGTTTTTAATCCGTTAAAGAAATGTTGAACTATCATAAAACAATTTGCAAAATATTTTTGGACCATCCCTGGCTCTTTGGCAACCCTCTAAAGTCAGCTTTTCTACGAAGCATGCCAAAAGTTTAGATAATTATTCTTAAGCAAATATCGCGCAATCCTTTTGGTTAAATTATGGAAAATCTTCATCGAGGTATGTTATTGCTTAGAGGGCTTACACTAGAAATGCTTTTAATTTGTGCTGTATTTAATAATTTATTGAACCAAGTATTATGTACAAGTTAAGTTAAGTTAGAACTAGCAAGAGTACGCGGAATTGCGAAAAGAGCAAATGTGGTAACATGTGTTATTGTATTTATGATTAAAAGGAGTTAATAACTTTTGCGCATACCTGCGCCATTTCGAAAAATTTTAATACATTCGGAACAACTCCACAATGGTAGGGCAAACTGCTGGAAGTGTGGCTGAAGAATAATCGCAGCTTTGTCGATACCCTTAACTGGTTGTGCAAAAGGTTCAAAAATAAAAATCTACTGGCTGAAAATTCGTCGAATGACATCAAGAAGCTGCTAAAAAAACACAATAGGCATGTTGATCGCTTCAAAAATGCAACGCAAGCTGGCTTGCTTCAGAAATTTCACTTTCTGCTAAAAAGGAACATGGTGCAAACAAGACTGGACCCTTATTTAATTTACTAGAATGGTGGAACGCGTTTGAAAAGATGGCCTTAGATCTCTCGAAACAAGTTCCATAAACGTGATAGATTAATGCAGATCAAGAGTCGCGTAAATAATCCTTACTGACGTGTTCCACAGAGCGCTAGATTCTTCTGTTCAAGTAGTAAAATATAACCCGCATTTCGAGATGGAACAAAATTTTGGTTTCGAGAAAGGTAAAGATAATGAGTAAAATTAAAAAGTATAAAACGTCAATTTTATTTATATACGGAATTGGGGACGCTTACAGGGCGTGTGCCTAACTGAAGTAGACACGAAGAGCACTTGTCCCTAACACGGGGACGCTTTAATGGCAGGAAGTTGGCGTTGCGGCAATGGTAACGATGGTTACAGCGATGCCAGACCACAGGCGATGGTAAAGCTGCGTTGAGGTTGAGCTAGCGGAGGTTAGATGCTACACTCAAAAAAAAATTCACCGTAAATGTTAGAAAACCGCCCGTTATAGAAATATTTTCTTAATCTAAGAAAAATTGACAATTAATTATACCCGTTACTCGTAGAGTAAAAGGGTATACTAGATTCGTCGGAAAGTATGTAACAGGCAGAAGGAAGCGTTTCCGACCCCATAAAGTATATATATTCTTGATCAGGATCACTAGCCGAGTCGATCTAGCCATGTCCGTCTGTCCGTCTGTCCTTCTGTCCGTCTGTCCGTCTGTCTGTCCGGATGAACGCTGAGATCTCGGAAACTATGGGAGCTAGGCTATTGAGATTTGGCATGCAGATTCCTGAGCTTCTTACGCAGCGCAAGTTTGTTTCAGTAGAGTGCCACGCCCACTCTAATGCCTACAAACCGCCCAAAACTGTGGCTCCTACAGTTTTGATGCTAGAATAAAAATTTTAACTGAAATGTAATGTTCTAATCAATACCTATCGATTGATCAAAAAAAAAATTGCCACGCCCACCCTAACGCCCATAAACCGCCCACAAACTTCAAAAAATCGTAAATATGAACGTGGATATCCCGGAAACTATCAAAGATAGAGAATTGGGATTTCAGATTTAGATTCCGTAGCCTTATACGCAGCGCAAGTTTGTCACGCGAATATGCCACGCCCACTCTAACGCCCACAAACCGCGAAAACCTGTGACGCCCACAATTTTTATGCTAGATAAAAAATTTTAACTGAAATGTATTGGTCTCAACAAAACCTATCGATTGGTCTAAAAAAAAATTTGCCACGCCCACTCTAACGCCCATAACGCTTAAATCTGTATACCGCCGGTAGGTGGCCCATTTTAATCTCGCTTTGCTACTTGCATATCTCTATTTAGCTGAGTAACGGGTATCTGATAGTCGAGGTACTCGACTATAGCGTTCTTCCTTGTTTTTTTTTATAATGAATAAGAAGAAGAGAATCAGTATTTTTTCTTGGATTAATGGCGATATTGACAATATTTGTATAACTTTTTCTTGAAATAATGGCGAAATTGCCCTTGGTTTTTGGACAAAACATACTTTTTTATCACAGAAATGGTGGAAAATTTTGGTACATTTTTAAACTGTGTGCGGTCATACTAAGGCAATGACTATGCTTTTTGTGGTTTCTGTCCTTCGGATGTTAAGCTCGTAAAAAACTTAGTGTTTAATAGTGAAAAAAATTGTGAAAAAGGGGACGTTATTTTAAAACAACAGGACAGGGAAGCTTTTAAACCAATTTTCATCGGTAAGTACTTTTATACCCTTATTACATAGAAGTGTGGAATTGGCTTTCTCAAGTATGTTATTTAAACTTTGTCCGCGCCAAGGAGGCGCTCCTGTGAACGATTAGTGGTTAACAGACGAGAGCAGTTATGTCCAGATGGCCTCTCATCTCGCTCTCGGACTTTTAACAGTCTCCACCCCCGCTCTCCTAGCATTAGATTTAAGTTAAAGCTGTCAGTTCTAAGTTAAATAATAAATTGAATTTCAAGTGAAACGAAGTACAAGTCAATTTTTATGTTCCCTGCATATTGCATCCAGGAATTTCCCCACCACAATCGTGAAGAACCCAGGAAAGCCGCCACACTCCATTTCATGGTCCTTCGAGCCGGATATTTTCAAGAGGTTACGAGTTCCAGCGTTCATCGGCGGAATTTTCCGAGTTCTTCAAAAAATCCAAGATAAGTACGAATATTCCATATTTCCATTGCCGACCCAGATATTTCCCAAGAACCCAACTTTCTTATATCTGTCTGATCGGCCATTTACATTGTGCATACGATCGCCATATTCCGGCTTCTTTTTCGTATTTGCCATTTCCATACATATTCGTATTCATATACACATGTGTACATACTTCCATTCGAGTTGCACCCGGCAACATTTCTACAGCGACATTTACATACAGTCCACATTATCTCCCATTTCCAAAATTATTAAAAATTAAAAATTTAAAATTGCAATTTACACACATATATTTCCGAGTTCCCACAATCACACACATCATACGCCCATACATATACACATATAACCCTGATGCATGCTTATTAATGTACGTACATATCATACACACAAATCATACGCCCATACATACACACATATAACCCTGATGCACGCTTGTTAATGTACGTACATATCATACACACAAATCATACGCCCATACATACACACATATAACCGTGATGCATGTTTATTTATGTACGTACAATATGCCTGGCCATCTCAACATATGTACCTAAGGGAAAAAGTCACGTAGCGCAACGTATGGCAACGTAAGCACGGTAATCCACGTACCTTCTTTCGCGGTGCACCCTACAAATATTTCGAAAGCGATATTAACATACAGTCCATATTATTTATAATTTCCAAATATAAAAAGGACAATTTAAGCACATATATTTCCAAGTTCCCACAAACACACATATCCATACGTCCATACATACACACACATAATCCTGATGCAACCCTGCAGTTCCACAATTGAGTTAAGCGCCCAATCATCACGAAGCCGACTGCGACGTCGGCAGAGAAGCCAGCGACGCCGGCAGAGCTGAGCGCAAAGCGACGCGCTCTCAGTCGGGTCCGCAAAGAGAACGCACAAAAAGTAATTTTGGGCTCTCCCTCTCTCGCCATGTCTCAGACGGAAAAGTGCGTGTGATGGGAAGGAGGCCCAGCAACTAAAATATATAGACTTTTGTGCACCCTTGCCTTTTGAATAATGCGACATTTGTTCGTAAATGATAAAACAACCATTTAAAATAAAAGGTTTCTGTTTTAAAATATTTGTATTTCTTAAACAAATTTATAGGTTCATTAATATTATTTAATAATATGTGAAGTTTTAAGAATATATTTTTATAAACCGATTTGCATAGTCGGATATGTCTATAAATACCCTGCTTTTATGTGCAAGATGCATAGACCAAACGGGACATGCCAAAAAAACAGAGCAACAACGGATTAGCGGAACCGTTGTTGTTGTTGCTTGTTGTTTTTCTGGAAGGCACGCGACTTTTTTCGTCTTATTCACTTGGGTTTACTTATGTGAAGGAGTTAGAATTGCACGCAATTAAGGTAGTTAAATAAAATAAACCAGTGGTTTAAAAGTAATACCTATACGATTCCCAGGTAAGTCTGTCGCAGACCAATATTTATTTAATCAGTGAGAGTAAAAACAAGTTAATGTATATTAAAACAAGGAAGAACGCTATAGTCGAGTACCTCGACTATCAGATACCCGTTACTCAAAGGGAAATAGAGATATGCAAGCAGCAAAGCGAGATTAAAATGCGCCACCTACCGGCGGTAGACAGATTTAAGCGTTATGGGCGTTAGAGTGGGCGTGGAATATTTATACGCTTTTTCGCTGCTTGAATGAGCGCTCAACGTGTGCTGAATGTGTGCTTTTACCGCTGCTCAATCGAGCGCTCAACATGTGCTGAATGTGTGCTTTTTCTGCTGCTCAAAAAAGCGCTCAAGAGGGTGCTCAAAAAAGCGCTCAATGCGTGCTATTTTTTGAGCACTGATGAACCCTAGGACATGCCTATGTTAATTTCAGCACATAGCTCCATACAAATTGTGCGCTCATTGAGCGCTGAGTGATGAGCTTTTTGCAGTGATTGAGTGCTCAATAAGCGCTGAATGGTACTGCAGGGATGCTTATTAATATACATACATATGCATTTCCGCTGCAACATGTACACAAGGAGAAACGCACATAGGTTCATAATGTACACCGTACAAAAGTTTCAACAACGATATTTATTATATTTATAACAATATTACCAAAAGTCAAAATAACCTGATTCCACCGAACCCATCAACACGACACGCCTTTCCAGAACTTGCAGGATATTTATTTCAGCAGCGGTAATTCGCATCCATCGGCGATTCACATCCATTAAATAAAAATAAATAAATACTTTTTTTTGCAAGCCGTGACGGTGCGAACTAGATATTTATTTTCCTATTCCGAGCGCTCATTTCAGCAGCACAGCAAACAACGGCAAATATCTGGCAGAACAGTCGTTCCGAATTCTCGGTATTTCCTCGCACATCAAGTAGTTGAGGTTCAACTGTTCCATTTCCACATACTCCAAACGTAGACCGGAGCTGCAACGCTAATAGCGAGCACAAGCGGACTGCTTGCGATTGCCATAACGGGAAGCAGCAAGGGACAACTCTCCGCCGACAAGTTGACCTGAACATCGGTCGCCAATATATCGAGTTTTTGGTCGTTGCAAATCGGGTTTAATACCTAAAAGTGCGTTTGATTAGTGCGGGACACCTCAGGTTGCAGGTACGTACCACAGAAGCGACAGGAAGGTTCTACCCAGCCAACAAACCACACTGCTACGGTTGCAAAGGGTGGCCAATCTTGGTGGACAGAAGGGGGGATCCTCACTCTCCCGCACCCACACAGCAACACTCCACTCCAGAGCGCCACATATACTTGGTTCTGCTCACAGCTTCCACAAGCCGCACTCGCGCGGTTTTTCCGGCACAAACAAACATCATCGATCAGCTGATCGCAGTGCTGGACAGCGCCGTCTCTAACAGCGAGCTTAACAGCGAGCTTAACAGCGGGCTTAACAGCGAGCTTAACAGCGAGCTTTCCCCGCTGAGCTATACAGCTGCTAAGCGGCGAGCTTCTACGAAGTCGGTTGCCCGGGAATTTCAAATAAAATAAAACCACCTTCGCCACTGCCTATAGGGGTGGATGCGCAAAAAGCCAAGTTACCAGCCAACTTCCAACCCCACCGCGATAGCGGCGCCAGCGCAAACGGGGCTCTGGGGACCGAGTCGGAGCGGTATAGCTCCCATCAGGCAGCAACCGGGGGAAATCCCGGCTCACCGAGGGACCTCCGGCTAGTGCAGGCGATGGATAGGGAGAAATCGTCCGGACATGACGAGACGCAGGCTCTTGCAGTTGCCAGGGCAGAAGAAGAGCTGCTAAAGAAGTTTCAGATGATGAAACAGAAGGTGCAGCGGTCGCCAACGGGGATGGAGCAGGCTCCCGATGCCCACCCGGTGTCAGCGCCTCCCAAAGTGACCGGGCCTGTGTTCAACTTCGGCAGTAACGAGGATGAACAAACCACCCCGAAGAGAAGTCGGGAACCAACCAGCCCTGAAGAGGCGATCGATGGAGCCCACAAGAGGCAGCGGGTGCAGAAAAGCGCCGCAGCTCTCACCGATGAGCTGGGCAAGATGCTCGATGAGATGATCGCGAAGTTCACGGACACAAAAAGCAACAACAAGAAGGTAGCCCGCCATGTCACACAGGCCACGATCGACTCATTGCATGCAATGAAGAAGCTGCAAAGCGAGATCAGTGCGACGCTGGATGAATCCCGTGCCAGGGGTCAGACCGCCAGCGCAACCCAGCAGACAACACCATCGCTCGTTGCCCCACGACAAGAAGGCATAGAGCCAACGCATACTGGCGCGGTGAACCCAGGCAGGGACCCGCCAAGAAACCCGCCCTGGCAGCAGGTGATACGTAAAACCAAAAAGCTCCACGAGACTGCAGCGAGTATTGGGGAAGGCAAAGACCACGTGAGCCGCACCGAGAAGCGCAGGAATCAGCGCTCTGACGCTATCCTAATCAAATGCAGCGAAGGAACGTACGCAGACATGCTCAAGCTGGTCAAAACCGAGCCTACCCTTCAGGGGCTTAAGGATGGGGTGCAAGGCATACGCAGGACAGCCAATGGGAGTCTGCTACTCAAGATGCAGAAACCCTCAGACCCAGCCACGCAGAAACTGCATACTGCCATCAAGTCGGCCTTCAGCGGCAAAGCCGAAGTGGCAATGCTGGAAGACACGGTGCAAGTGGAAATCCGCGACCTAGACCTAATGACCACCTGCGAGGAGGTTCTACAGGCAGTCTACGCTGAGGAGGAGTGCGACATCCCGGCGGGCGCTGCACCTAGGATGCGGAAGGCGTATGGCGGAACCCAAACGGCGACGGTCCACCTCAGACCTGAGCATGCGCAGCGGATCCTCGACAAGGGGAAAATCAGGGTTGGATGGGTAGTCTGCCGCATAAGACAGAAAGTGGAGCCTAGGCGATGCTACAAATGCATGGGATTAGGCCACATGTCAGCCAGATGTCCAGCGTCAGAGGCAACAGCCAAAAACACGCAGCAATCCTGCTTCAGATGTGGCAAGGATGGCCACAAGTATAAAACTTGTACCCAGGGCAAACCAAAATGCATCATCTGCACAAGAAGCGGAAAATCTGGAGGAGAGGCCGAACACTCGACCCTCAGCAGTGCGTGCCCTGAATACCGGAGAGCCATGCACGATAAATTGAATGGTTAAGGTCCTACAGCTGAACCTTAACCACTGCAGAGCGGCGCAGGACCTGCTAGCACAGACGGTCATCGAGCAGCAGGCTGAGGTGGCAATACTCAGCGAGCCCTACAAGGACAAGCACGAAGGCGTATGGCAACGCAGTTCGGACGGCAGAGCAGCAATATGGAGCTGCGGGCAGCCCCCTGGACACCTATCGCAAAGGGCTTCCAGGACGGGATACACCAGAGCGAAGATCAAAGGGATCACATTCTACAGCTGCTACATAGCCCCGAGCGCACACATTAGCGAATTCAGAACAATAATGCAGGAGATCGCTGATGACGCACGCGGTAGGTCCCCTATCCTCATCGCAGGTGATTTCAACGCATGGTCCACAACATGGGGCAGCGCTAGTACGACGCAGCGGGGAACCATCCTCCTTGAGGCAGTGGCTTCGTTAAACGTATGCCTACTCAATGAAGGTAATAGACCAACCTTCAGCAAGTCAGGTCGGGAGTCAATCATCATCGACCTTACCTTCGCTAGCCCTGAACTGGCACGCAACTGTGTATGGAGGGTGTCAGACATATACACCCACAGCGACCAGCCCCAGACTGACCGCCCCAAGCAGCCGCCAATCGACATACAAAGCGCATACCCTGAACACAGTGTCCCTCCTAGCACACATGGAAGGCGTCTGCGTTGCAGGAGACATGCACGAGGAACATAGCCGAGAGAGTGAAGGAGGCGTGCGACGCATCTATGGAGAAGGCCACGAAAGGTGGTAACGGGCGAAGACCAGTACCATGGTGGAATGACGAAATAGGGAGCGCGAGGAGAGACTGCCTAGCGGCCCGGCGCAGGACGCAGAAGCCAGGAGCTAACGGAAACAACCTACAGAGCTAAGAGAAAGGTGCTGAAGACCGCGATTAAAGCTAGCAAGGCCAGATGCTTCCAAGAGCTGTGCGAAGCGGCGGATGCAGAGCCATTCGGGTCAGCATACAGGATGGTCTTGGGTAAGCTCAACAGACAGCCGACCCCTACCGGCCACGTACAGCTTGGCCAACTAGTGTCCACCCTGTTCCCCACCCAGCCGCCCCTTACCTGGCAAGCTACCGGGGAAGGCGATACTGTTCTCACCAGCGAAGCCAAAGTCCTGGCTGCGCTAACGAAAACCAAAGTCGAAAAAGCCCCTGGCCCCGACGGCATTCCCAATGCTGCACTGCACACATTGGTGGCAAACTTCCCTGGTATATTCACGGAGATGTACAACATGTGTCTCACCCAACGAACCTTCCCCATAGGTTGGAAGCGACAAAGGTTGGTGCTTATCCCAAAACCCGGCAAGTTGAAGGACGACGCATCCTCATACAGACCCCTATGTATGCTGAATACAACGGGGAAAATATTCGAGCGCATAATCTGCACCCACCTCGAAAAAGAACTCGACCAACTCAGAGCGTTATCGGACCACCAGTTTGGCTTCCGGAGAAAAAGAAGCACTATTGACGCGATCCAAACGGTCACCCAACTGGCTGCTAACGCAATCGAAGGAGAAAGGTGGCTAGGTGGCTCAAAAGAGTACTGCTTCGTCTGCACCCTGGACGTCAAGAATGCCTTCAACTCTGCCAACTGGAACCTTGTCCTGCAGGCACTTCAGCGCATTGGAATCTCGAACTACCTGATCGAGCTCGTAGCGGACTACTTCAAGGACAGAGTGCTCACATATTCCTCTGATGCTGGAGAGCACGAGTAACTGGTGACTGGAGGAGTACCTTAAGGCTCAGTCCTGGGCCCGATACTGTGGAACGTCATGTACGACGGGATCCTAAGGCAGGTACTACCCGAAGGATGCACAGTTGTGGGATTTGCGGACGATATAGCGCTGGTAACGGTAGCGAAAACCCTCGATGAGATCACGGATAGATGCAGCCTCTCGATAGAAACCCTTAGGTGCTGGCTCGCAGACAACGGGTTAGCAGTCGCCGAGCACAAAACGGAGGCAGTGCTCATAAGCAGCAGGAAGACTGTGGAGAAGGCCACAATACGAGTCGGATCAACTCTAATAGAAACAAGCGCCTCAATCAAGTATCTTGGAGTACTGATCGACCACAGGTTATCGTTTAAAACGCACCTATCGTATGCCGCAGCCAAAGCATCCAGATCGACTGCAGCCATCTCAAGGATGATGGCCAATACTCGAGGACCAAAGCAGCACAGCAGAAGGATTATAGCGACAGTGGTGACATCTATCATAATGTACGCCGCGCCCATATGGGCCGAGGCTATGAAGACCGCATCATACAGCCGCCAGTGCAAAGCTGTCTACAGACGCTGCGCACTGCGCATCACAAGCAGCTTCTGCACGGTATCCGAGGAAGCCGCGCTAGTGGTTGCCGGTACTATACCGATAGATTGCTGGCGGCAGAACGAAGAACTGGGAGCAGAGGAAGCAGGACCCAACGCGGTAACACGATCGAGGCTTAGCAAATGAGGTGGAACAATGCGACCACAGGGCGGTGGACGCACAGGCTAATTCCCAGTCTAACCCCCTGGCTGCAGAGACGACACGGACAGGTAGACTTCTACCTCACGCAGATGATCTCCGGGCACGGATGCTTTAAGGAATACCTGCATAGGTTTAAGCACGAGCCAAACCCCTACTGCGACCACTGCGGCACAGGAAGCATCGAAGACGCGGAGCACGCGCTATTCATCTGCCCCCTATACGATAGGAACCGAGCCGAAGCTGAAACGACAACCGTATGTAACCTGACAGCGGACAACGTGATCAGCTGCATGCTGGAAGATCAAAGCAAGTGGGACGCGATAGCCATCATGGCCGCTGGCATCCTGAAGGATCTTAGGCGTCGAGAACGGAGTCTACGCATGGAGTCATAAGGACGAGCGGCAACCTGACCGCCATCCGTCCCGCGAAGTATAGCTTTGCGGCAGTCCCGCGGGATCGGAACTTTTTCTACCTCTTCTCTTCTTCTACCACTTATATTCTTGTATATATTTAAACTTATTTAATAAAAAAAAAAAAAAAAAAAAAAAAAAATATCGGGAGAACGGAGAAGCCACTGCAAAATATTATTTTTTTTTTGGTTTTTTTTAAATCAAATTAAATTAATTCCATACGATTTTTCGTCTCTTTTTATTCTCTTGGAATCCAATCTGGTGATCCGCAACAGTGTGACCACACTTAAGGACAGACTTTTCCGGGCGGGCCTAATTTTTACAAAGCAACAAGGGCGGCCCAGATAATCGGAGTTCTGGAATGCCAGGTTCAAGCCCAACAGCCCCAAAGTCGATCACAAAGGCAAAGAGCGAAACATCCTTAGCCACCCAAGAAGACGACAAGAAGCTGTCTGTTCCTACGAGCAATCACGAGCAAACGATCGTCTCTGAGTCCGCTCACGCCAAAGGTTAGGCCATCAATCCAGTTCAAGTCCGTAAAGTCGCTAGCAACTCGTTCTCAGGAAAAATGAGTAACGAAATTGCATTTGCAAGGAGCTAGCGGTTCAGCTCAGTGAGCTTATCGACCGAGCCAATTCTCAGCATCCGCCCACGAGCACCAACAATCAGTCCACTTACATTCCATCTGGGTGCCGGTTACCGCCATGCGATACTGAAGTATTCGAAGGGGACTATCTGAAATGGCCAACATTTAGGGATCATTTTACAGCAGTTTATGCCAACAATTCTAGGTTGACATCGGTCGAAAAACTTTTTCATCTCAACGCTAGAACTAGCGGCGAGGCTAAGGCAATCGTAGCCAAGTCCCCTCTCACAAATGATGGTTTCGATTCAGCATGGGCAGCGCTTCGAGACCGTTTCGAAAATAAGAGACTGCTAGTAAACAGGTAACTCAAACTCCTTTTTAATTTGAGTTCCGTAAGTTCCGAATCTGGCCAGGCTTTGAAAGACCTGCAGAGCACAATTCAAGGGTATTTGATAGCGCTGACTCATTCCAACATTTCCACAGAGAATTGGGACTGTCTCCTGGTATTTCTGTGCGCCAGCAGATTACCAAAATTGACCCTCTCCTTATGGGAGCACTCCCTTTCATCCAAATTCGACATTCCGACCTGTGATGAAATGAACACGTTTCTTAGCGACAGGTACCGAACGCTAGAGGCGATTGAGGATATGAAACCCAGCACCAGCAATCACTCTAAAGCTAAGAGTCAACCTGTTTCCAGGAAGCTCAACTCCTTCGAAGCTAAGGTGGTCACGAAACCAAAGAATAGCGATCTGTGCTCAAAAGAGAGTCATCCAGTGCGCTTATGCCAGCGTTTTCTCCAGATGTCTGTGGATGCACGAACGAACTACATCAAAAAAACAGCTTTGCCTAAATTGTTTCGCGAGAGGCCACCAGCTACGTGAATGTATTAGCACTCAAAGCTGTTTCACATGTCGAGCGCGGCATCATACACTGCTGCATAAAGGCAACCCCAATTCCCGTGGATCAACTTCCGCCATTAGTTCTTCAGCAGGCCCACAAAATCCAGCTGTACAGGGGGCCGCCGGCAGTTCAGAAAATCTGCCCCGTGTGCAGAACTATTTAGCAACCGGTTCTAGAGCGGGTTTTCTAGGCACGGCCATTATTGACATATGCCTCTTGGGAACGAACTACAGGGCTCGCGCTCTGATAGACTCGGGTTCTGAAGCTACGTTTATAACGGAACGCCTGTTCAATCTGATTCAGCTGCCGTTCCGCCATATCCAAGCCCAAGTTTCAGGCCATATCCAAGCCCGACCGTTTCCGCTCAAGCGACCAGGCTCTGCCATTTTTCTATTTGAGCCCCTAAAAAGCCAGGCCTCCAGCTAGAAACCGCAGCTTACGTTTTGCCTGAATTGGCCGGAAAGCTACCATCTTACCCAATCCCACGAGATGCGTTGATTGATTTACCTGCCATTCCCCTGGCAGATCCAACATTTTTAGAGAGCTCCCAGATAGATGTTCTGATAGGAGCCGACATTTTACCGTCCGTGTTGCTGAGCGGCACGCGCAAAAACATTTGCGGTTCTCTCCTAGGTCAGGAGCCAAGTAGGCGCTACTGTGAACGATTAGTGGTTAACAGACGAGAGCAGTTATGTCCAGAAGGCCTCTCATTTCGCTCTCGGACTGTTAACAGTCTTCACCCCCGCTCTCCTAGCATTAGATTTAAGTTAAAGCTGTCAGTTCTAAGTTACCACTCCAAGAAAGCCCACTCTGCGGCTAATAAATTGAATTTCAAGTGAAACGAAGTACAAGTCAGTTTTTCTGTGCCCTGCATATTGCATCCAAGAATTTCCCCACCACAATCGTGAAGAACCCAGGAAAGCCGCCTCACTCCATTTTAAACTTTAAAATAGTTACAAGGATCTGCGCACCAGAACATTCCAGGAATTTTACGTCTGCGTACGAGTTTTTATTTTTATTAAATAAAGCTTAAGTATATACAGGAATAAAAGTGGTAGAAGAGAAGATGTAGAAATGTTCCGATCCCGCGGCCATTTTGGCTATCGCGTCCCACTTGCTTTGGTTTTCCAGCATGCAGCTGATCACGTTGTCCCCTGTCAGGTTACAAACGGTTGTCTTTCAGCTTCGGCTTGGTTCCTATCGTATAGGGGGCAGATGAATAGCGCGTGCTCCGCGTCTTCGATGCTTCCTGTGCCGCAGTGGTCGTAGTAGGGGTTTGGCTCGTGCTTAAACCAGGTATTCCTTGGAGCATCCGTGCCCGGAGATCAGGTAGAAGTCTACCTGTCCGTGTCGTCTCTGCAGCCAGGGGGTTAGACTGGGAATTAGACTGTGCGTCCCCCGCCCTGTGGTCGCATTGTTCCACCTCCTTTGCCATGCCTCGATCGTGTTGCTGCGGTCCTGCTTCCTGTGCTCCCAGTCCTTCGTTCTGCCGCCAGCAGGTCTATCAGTATAGTACCGGCTACCACTAGCGCGGCTTCCTCGGATACCGTGCAGAAGCTGCTTGTGATGCGCAGTGCGCAGCGTCTGTAAACAGCTTTGCTCTTACGGCTGTATGATGCCCATATGGGCGCGGCGTACAGTATGGTAGATGTCACCACAGTGGCTATGATCCTTCTGCTGTGCTGCTTTGGTCCTCGAGTATTGGCCATCATCCTTGAGATGGCTGCAGTCGATCTGGATGCTTTGGCTGCTGCATACGATAGGTGCGTCTTAAACGATAGCCTGTGGTCGATCAGTACTCCAAGATACTTGATTAAGGCGCTTGTTTCTATTGGAGTTGATCCGACTCGTATTGTGGCATTCTCCACAGTCTTCCTGCTGCTTATGAGCACTGCCTCCGTTTTGTGCTCGGCGACTGCTAACCCGTTGTCTGCGAGCCAGCACATGAGGCTGACTATCGAGAGGCTGCACCTATCCGTGATCTCTTCGAGGGTTTTCGCTACCGTTACAGGCGCTATGTCGTCCGCAAATTATTGTTGAACGTTGATGCACTAAGAGCAGTACAAACATGTGGCCCAAACGACACCAAGCACGTGCTTGTTACGCGCGGGCCCATTTTTATTTCGGGCAAATACGGTTCGCGAGGAAGGTACATAGAACAAATAAAGACAGGTCAAAACATAGATCAACAAGATTAAAGCAAATGAGCTAAGATTTTAGTTTTTAGTACAGGGATAGAAGTTGAGGAACAAATTAAATGATACAGGTTGTTATAATTATTAGAAAGAACGCGAAAGGGCTCATGCTGACTAAAATTAGATGAACATCGTGGCAAGTTAATAGGATGGATGTTTCGCATTAGTCTAACAGGAACATTGAAACTTAGGCGGCTTACCAAATCTACAGAATCAATATCGCCTCTGATAAGATTATTCATAAAAATAGTACCAAGCATAATTCTACGGCTTACTAGAGTAGGCAAATTAATTAATAGCAATCTACTCGAGTAAGAAGGCAACCTGACGTTTTGATCCCAGTTCAAACCACGTAAGGCAAAAAGAAGAAATTGTTTCTGTACAGACTCTATACGGTCAATGTGCACTTGATACTGAGGACTCCAAACGGAAGAACAGTATTCTAAATTAGGTCGGACAAGTGAGGTAAATAATAATTTGGTAGTGTATGGATCATCAAATTCTTTAGACCAACGCTTTATAAACCCAAGAACACTCATAGCTTTATTTACAGTAGAGGTTATGTGGGAGTCAAATTTAAGTTTAGGATCTAGGAGAACACCTAAATCGTTTACTGAGTATATTCGGTCCAAGGACATAGTCTGAAGAGAGTAACTCATGAACGTTGGCGTACCCCTATAAAAAGTCATAACGTTGCATTTAAGATAGTTTAAATTCAAAAGGTTGTACTGACACCATTCCTGGAATCTATTTAAGTCTGACTGCAAGCAGAAACCAGATAATATGTTATTATATGAAAAACAAAGCTTAACATCATCAGAATACATTAGTACACGAGAGTGATTTACGATAGAAGGAAGATCATTTATAAACAGAGTAAACAGCAAAGGGCCTAAATGACTGCCCTGAGGCACTCCAGATGTCACGTTGATCATCTTGGAAACAGCGTTTTTGAATAAAACCCTCTGAGATCTACCATTCAAATAACTTGAAATCCAAGTTATCAGATTATTCGGAAACCCAAGCAGATCTAATTTGAATAAAAGAAGAGAGTGGTTAACAGAGTCAAAGGCTTTACTAAAATCTGTATATATAACGTCCGTCTGTAATTTTTTGTTAAATCCATCTAGTACAAAAGATGTCAATTCGAGCAGGTTAGTGGTGGTCGATCTACGCTTAACAAAACCATGTTGACACGGCGATATTAAAGAGGAGCACAAATGTTGCAACTGAGAGGTAATAATGCGTTCAAATGTTTTAGGAATTGCAGACAATTTGGAGATTCCTCTATAGTTCTGAGCATTAACCTTCGCACCCTTTTTGTGGAGTGGAATAATAAAAGAATCTTTCCAGATAGTAGGAAAAACAGATGATGAGATAGACAAATTAAAAAGTTTAAGAATGGGTTTACAAATAGTTCGGGCACAAAACTTAAGAACACACCCAGGGAGTCCATCTGGCCCCGGAGAATAGGTTGGCGTTATAGTTTCTAAATCCCTTAAGAGAGAACTCTCGGTGATTACAGGAGAAAAAATACAATTTGCCCTGTTTAAGTGATTAGTGTAGCTAGAATTAGACCATGAAACAGAACTATAAGTAGATTGGAAGAATTCAGCAAATAAATCTGCAATTTCGGGATCCGTAGATGCCTCAATAGAGTTTAATCGTACGGATGATGGCAATGCTGAAGACTTTCGCTTAGCATTGACAAAGTTATAAAATTTCCTCGGATCCTTTGAAAATTCAAATTTACATTGGTTCAAATACATGGAATAGCAATGAGTGTTAAGTACATTAAAATTAGTACGAGCCACCACATATCTTGAAAAATCGGATGGCCTACCCGACTTTTTGTACTTTTTATAGAAGTTTGTTTTTAGGTTTCTATGTCTTTGCAACTGATTGGTAAACCAAGGTGGCCTGTCTAACTTAGGAGGAAAACTGTCAGGAACACATTCACTGAAAAAAGAGTTTAGGACACTATAAAATAGTTCCGTAGCACTTTCAATATCCAAGCAATTATATAAATTTGTCCAGTTATATTGTGAAATCAAGTTGTTGAGTTTACTAAAGTCACATTTACGAAAGCATCTACATTTATTTGGAGAAAGTGAAGGAGAGAGGGTATCAACGCTGGGAAGACAAATTGTAAGTTCTAATGTGGGATGATACTGGTCTTCAGGCACAACTAGTGGGTCAATTCTAGATACAGTGACTTCAGACGGATCTAAAACAAATACTAGATCTAATTGTCTGTTTAGTGAATTACGTATAAAGCTAACTTGCTGTAATGATAATTCTAACAGACCGGCAACGAAGTCATGGTCAGATAAAGGGGTAGAGACAAGTGAGTCAGTGGAAAGGGACCAAGAAATGTCAGGGAGATTGAAATCACCCAAAACAATTAAAAGATCCCTTTCGAAAATATGAGATAAAACAGTTTTTATTGCAAACGAATGTTGCTCATAAATTGTTAAGTCGGATCCAGGTGGAATATAAGAACAAGTTACATAAATAGAAAAAGATTTCAAAGAAACTTTAACACCAACGAATTCTATGTCATTGGGATTAAGAAAGTATATTCTCTCCGATGATAAAGTAGAGGTAACGGCAACCAGCACCCCACCCCCCCTACGAGGAGAGCGATCAGTTCTATACGTATTAAAATTTTTAGACAGAACTTCGGAGTCTGATATCTCCGGTTTCAGCCAAGTCTCAGTAAAGGCCAGAATGTCTTCAGAAAAGGCAGAGGAGTCAGCATAAAGCTTAGGTAGTTTCATATTGAGTCCCCTAACATTTTGATAGGCCAAAAATAAGCTGCTCAGTTTTTTGGCGCAGGTACAGTCGTGGAAGGCCTATTATTAGTTCTCCGTCTGTTTGGAACAAATTCTTTAATGACCAATTCATCATTAAGCCAAAAACTTTTAGAATTTAGTACATTAAATACTTCCAGAGGAGCAGATATTTTAAATGAAGATATCATACGAACATATGGAAATTTAAACTCCTCCACTGTGATGTTTTGAGATGGGAATTCCTGTTGTATAAATTCCAAAACATCTGCAGATGTGGTTTCAGGTGTTAAACGAGACACAAATAATTGCTTCCTATATGGAACAACCGAGAGGCTCTTTCTTCCACCATTTGCAATCTGAACATCGTTCGTCTGATTACCAAGACTAGGGACTCCTATAGAGCTAACTTCACCAGTAGGCACAGAAAGCTGCATAGGGTTTGACCCCTTAGTCTGACTAGCAGAAACAGGGACTCCTCCAGAGCTTTTGGTACCTATGGGTACTGCTGTCAGAGAAACTTTAGGTCCCCCAGACCCAGTAGATGCCGACATAGCTGCCGTTACCGATCGGGTACAAATATTTGGAGCTAAGTTGGGATTTGGAACTGATGCCTTTACGGGAGCAGATTTTGAAAGAGCGGTCTTTTTGCGTTTAGGTGACCCTACTGACATTTTTGTATTATCAAGGTCCGCCTTAAACTCTTTAAAATCAGCAACTACGCTCATAAGCTTATCAAAAAGTTTCATAAAACGATCATTGGTCAGCGCAACATAGCCATCCAAATCACGGTCTATTTCAACGCAAGAGGCACAAGTCCACGAAAAACCAACACGCAGATCAATAAAATCTTTTACTCTGCCAACAAGTCCAGTACATTTTGGATGAATGACTGTATTGCAGAGACGACAATAAATAAAAACATCATTAGGTGACGACCCAAACTCACAATCTTTCTTGGAACAAAAAAGAGCCATTTTTACGTATTTAAATTTAAGAAAAAAAGTTGTTTATAAAACCAAAGTATCAAAAGAATTATAAATACCTCACTTAATTTGACACTGGGATCAAACAATAAAAATGTAGACACACAAAAACACAAAAGTATAAGAGCGCGAAGAGACTGCGAAAGCGAGAGAGCGCGACAGAGTGGCTGTCGACTGAGCGTGGCTTGCGAAACACAAACAAAATATACACGACAACAGTTGCGACGACAAGAAACGGGAGAGAAATTACAAGAGAGAGAGATTACAGATTATGGGAAATAATAATAATAATAATAGGGTATTTTATGTAAACTATAATATGATCTCGGTGCAAAGCGATTTTAAATTCAGATATATCTAAAGGGTCTGTTATAATTACAGGTCTATCTTCGTGCTTATAAATTTCTTGTATATCATCATTGTTTACAATTTAAGTATTAAATACAGCAATTTTGGCGAGTGTTATTATAGTAAGATAATAAATAAATATTTTATCACTTTAAATATTTTAGACTTAATAACGAATTGATCGTTATTTTTATACCCGTTACTCGTAGAGTAAAAGGGTATACTAGATTCGTCGGAAAGTATGTAACAGGCAGAAGGAAGCGTTTCCGACCCCATAAAGTATATATATTCTTGATCAGGATCACTAGCCGAGTCGATCTAGCCATGTCCGTCTTTCCGTCTGTCCGTATGAACGCTGAGATCTTGGAAACTATGAGAGTTACAATACTGGGATTAGGCACGCAGAGTCCTGAGATTCCTGCGCAGCGCAAGTTTGTTTCAGTAGAGTGCCACGCCCACTCTAACGCCCACAAACCGTTCAAAACTGTGGCTCCTACAGTTTTGATGCTAGAATAAAAATTTTAACTGAAATGTATTGTTCTCATCAATACCTATCGATTGACCCAAAAAAAAGTTTGCCACGCCCACTTTAACGCCCATAACGCTTAAATCTGTATACCGCCGAAAGGTGGCGCATTTTAATCTATTAAGCTGAGTAACGGGTATCTGATAGTCGAGGTACTCGACTATAGCGTTCTCCCTTGTTTTTGTATTAAATTATCGATTATATATTGGACTGTTATGAAATCATCATGATCTGGTGTTCCCGCTATCCATTTTTAAATAGTGCCTATGTTATTTGTAACGAACTGATTTTTGTGTCTGCTCGCTACGAGATTCGTGCGGCTAGCTCAGAAGATTGTGTGTTCGTCCCACCAAATTTATATGACGTGACTGCCCCGTAGATCAGTGAGAAAACACAGGGTTCAAATGGTAACAGTGGGATTTATTCTCGTGGTATTAGTTCAGCGGGTGTGTGGCTGGGCTGGCTTCGGTATCTCTTGCCTCCGGTTCCGCCGGCTGCTGGCTTGTCGACGTGTTGACTCGGTTCCCGTTGGCTCCTGGGTTTCGGGAACCTTGCAGTGGCCGCCTCTGCTTGCTTGCCGACGCGCTTGTTGCGCCTTAGACTCGCAGAGAGTTCGGCCTTGTGGGCTTAGGGAAGCGTCACCGTTCTCAAGCCTTGCTCTCCAGGCGGGCGCCTTTCGAGGCAATACCTGTCCCTTGCTCTGTCCCGGACGGTCCCGCTAGGTTCTTGCTCAGATCGCGCTGACAGTCAAGGCTGCCGCCAGGAAGCTGCCTGGCAGTTCACTTTGCTTTACGCCTAGCGCAGACGAACGTTCCACACGGCTTCACCCTAATGCGTGACGTCAGCGACGCTCCTGCGCTCCCAAATGAACTCCGTAACGTGGTAACGTGGCCGGAAATGTCTGCTAGCGTCGCTGTCGAGGTCCTCTGCGCTGTCTTCTGACCAGTATCTCGTTGTTCTGGCGCTCGGGGAGCTGGGCGGTCGCTGCTCGGGAACTTCGCCGGTAATCGCAGGGCTCTCCAGGCTGCCGCCTCTTGAAACCGCAAGTCGATCTACCGCTCGTCCGTCACGCCAGGTCCTGCTTGGTCGGGCAAGGTACGCTGGGTCGCAGACAACTTTCCTCCCCAAGCTGACAGCTCTTCGTCGTAGAACTCTTTTGCTTGTCTCTGACAGACCCGCCGGGCGACTCGCCAGGGTGTGGTCGTGACAAAGTTGGAAAACAAACGCCTTGACTTAGCCGTGTGATACCTTCCGGAACTCAGCCACTTGTGTCTCAATTCGGAGATTCCTGATGTCCCAATCCCGAAAGTCTCGACGTGGCGATCTTGCTCCTTGTATGCTTCCCACGGCGCTGCTTCCGATGACTCGCTTGGTCGTGGCATCCTCGTAGATTACTTGCTTGACTGATTGCTCACTTGGTACTTTAACTGATCTTGAAGGTTTGACTCCTCGTGATCGAGTGATCCAGCTGCCAGCGCTCTGCGGCCTTATATAGGTCCTCCGGGAACCTTTATTTCCCTTTTGCGCATGGCCCGCTGAATCTCTCCACTCCGGGTCCAAAGTCCGTGCCTCCTGGTTGACCCACTTGTCCTTCATGTACCGCTTCCAATCGATGCTCCGCCCACTGCTGCCGTCCCGCTGATTCCCGTAATGCTTGTGGCACGCCTGTGTGCAGCTCCACTGCCGAGATGTGGCACTTCTTCTCCCGGTCCAAAGTTCACGGGAGAGTCCAAAGTCCGGCGGTGCACACGGCACTCTTGCCTTGCCCGCGAAGTCTCCATTCTCTCTCGATCTCCATCCTTGGTCTCCAAACTCTCTCGCTCTCCATCCTTGGTTTCCAAACCCTCTCGATCTCCATCCTTGGTCTACAAACTATCCCGCTCTCTATTCTGGGTCTCCAAACTCTCTCGTTCTCCATCCAAGTCTCCAAACTCTCATCGCCGCGCCGTTACTACGCAAATTCGACGCGTATCTGGTAAGCGGCCGGCCATCTGCTGCTGCTTCTATTTGTGGGGAGTTATTCAACTCCTCACAGCCCATCTGCTGCTGCTTCTATTTGTGGGGAGTTATTCAACTCCTCACAGCCTCTTTTCGATCTACTGGGTATTATTTGAGAGATAAGTATTTTGATAATTTTTAAATGGTGGCATATTTCCAAAAGGAAATTCTTGCTGTCGTGACTCTATAGAAATTCTGTTTCAAGATTAATTATATCTCTATAAAGCCTTATACTAGTTATATGAAATAAATAAGAACATCATTGGTATCATTGTAAAATAGGAAATCATGGTACGTGTAATCCATAATTTCGGATTTTGCTGTAGCTACCAGCAATAATAAGTACTATATTGAAATCATTATCTGTAATTTGAAACCAATTATTTAATATTATCTTTATGAATCGTATGGTTTCTGTCATTTATAATAACTTTATTGGGGAGACTTTCCTTAACTAATTGTTTTTTATATCTAGAATTAAGCTTGTTTCTTTACCCGTGTTTCTTTTCGTAAACTAAACTTTCTTATTTTGTCTATCTTTATTGTAAAATTGCAACATTTTCTCTTGAGCTTGTTGCAATAATTTAGGAATATGATCGTGTTTGATTTTATTAAATAAAATATCAAAAGGTCAATGGTTCGTTATTGAGTGAATTGTTAAATTGTATATTTGTGCTGCTCTAATAATAATTTTTGAATAATCAATTAAATTAAGCTCATCTTTAATGCAGCGAGCAATTTCTGTTGAGGTAGAATGTGCCCTTTCACTTTGTCCGTTGGACGAACTATGTCGAGGATCTGCAAAGAATAGAGATATCCCATTTCTTTGAGCAAAAGATTTAAATTGGGATGAAGAAAAACTTGGTTTGTTATCTATCATCAAAGATTTGGCTAAAGGAATTGGTTGTAAAATTTCTAAATTTTTATTTTCTATAATTAGTTAATTAGGGGTTTCTTTTACGACTAAGTATTTCGAATAGGAATCTATACAAGTAATGAATATAAGATTTTGGGATTCATATATGCAAATTTTCACCTTCTCTTTCTAGAATAGTTGCTTGACCGATAGGAATCTGTACAGAATGGCTGTTGTATTTGTTATGATTGCAGATTGTGCAATTCTTTATAAACTCCTTAAGCTTTTTGCATTAATTAGGCCAATAATAAAGTCTAGTTATATGTTTATAACTTTCATCAAGCCCTCTATGATCTCTACAATTAGTTTCTGTGATTATAAGAGATCTGTCCTCAGCGTTTTCGACATCCTTATAAAATTGTCTTCAAGTGGTTTCTGAATTCTGTAAAAATCTTCTAGAGTACAGTGAACTCCTGTTGCTATATTGGGTGAAATATATTCCCTTAAGATTGATATTCAATTTTCTGTAGTGCCATACTCTCTAATATGTCTAGTATTTCCGAATACATTAATCGACTCATGTCTTGTATACCTCCCAGTTGCTATTAGCAATTGTTGTTTAAACTGGTTTAAGGGATTTCGGGTTTCTTGTATATCATTCTCAATACTTTATTAAGTTATTTATTTGGATCCTCGATAAAGCGTCCGCAACAACATTTGTTGCTCCTGGCTTATAAATAATTTTGGGTGAATAGCTTTTTATAAAGGAATACCATCTTTTCATTTCGACATTTGGATTTTTTGGAAAAATGGAAAATGAAAGAGGTTGGTGATCGGTATAGATCTCGATGTTGAAGATTTTTAAAAGCCAATACTATGGCTAAAAGTTTCTTTTTATTTGTTGCGTATAGTTGTTCCGTTTTGGTAGGAGTTTTTGATATAAATGTAATTCTTTTTCCTTCCTGAGAAAGAACAACACCAATTGCTAAGGCAGATGCGGCAGTTGTTAGGGTAAATTTTTTTACCTGTCCGTCTGTCCGTATGAACGCTGAGATCTCGGAAACAATAGGAGCTACAATACTGGGATTAGGCATGCAGATTTCTGAGATTCCTGCGTAGCGCAAGTTTGTTTCAGCAATGTGCCACGCCCTGTGGCTCCTACAGCTTTAATGCTAGAATAAAACGTTAAACTTAAATGTATCGTTCTTATCAATACCTATTGATTGACCCAAAAAAAAGTTTGCCACGCCCACTTTAACGCCCACAAACATAAGTATAAACGCGGATATCTCGGAAACTATCAGAGATATAGAAATGGGATCTCAGATTTAAGTTCCGTTACCTTGTACGCAGCGCACGCGAATATGCCACGCCCACTCTAACGACCACAAACCACCCAAACCTGTGGCGCCTGTGGCGTCAATACCTATCGATTGATCCAAGAAATAGATTGCCACGCCTTCAACGAGTAACGGGTATCTGAAAGTCGAGGTACTCGACTATAGCGGTCTTCCTTGTTATTATAGTCCGGTTGTACTACTTTTACTTGTGCAATTAAATTTTCTTTGAGCTCGTTAAAAGCTCTTACAGCTTAATCATCAAACTGTATTACGTGATGCCTTTTTTGATACTTTTCCGTTATGTACTTCCAAATGTTTTGTTACAAGTTTTGCTATTTTTGAGTAATTTGGCACAAATTTTCTGTAATATCCTGTAAGGCCTAGGAAGCTTTTAAGCTCTCGAATATTTTTAGGGATCGGATATTATCGGGATCGGTTTTTATAACACTGTGGGATACAACGTAACAGAGAAAGTTTGTTTCTAATTTAAAGAACTTTGACTTTTCAATAGATATTTTCATGTTTGCGTTCAGCAAAATATTTATTATGACAATTAAATCTTTTTAATGTTGTTCAATTTTTTGAAAATATAATTATGTCATCCATATAAACATGACATTACCCACTTGTTCTCTCAAAATATCGTCCATCGCTCGTGGGAGCGTTTGTCAAACCGAAAGGCATTCTTAATAATTCGTATTTCCCATTTTTTATTGAAAATTATGTTTTTGAATGTCTGGTTCATTCATGAGAATCTGATGAAATCCACATTCCAAATCAATTGTTGAAAAGTATTTGGCTTTTCCAAGATTTCATATAATCACTGAAGGGTCCTGCATTGGATACCTATTAGGTATAGTATTTTCATTAAGTTTTTTATAATCAACTACCAGTCTGAGCTTTGGAGTTCCATCTTCATTGAAACCCTTTTTTGGTACCACTAGTACAGGGGAATTATAAGGACTTCTACTTGGCCTTATAATTTCTTCTTTTAGCATTCGACTTGTTTCAGAATTTACAATATCTGAAGCTGATAGAGCATAAGGGTGTTGTTTTGTGTAAATGGCGTTATCATTTACGGTGTTTATTTCACCGCCTGTATCTGTCCTAAAAGGAATCAGCATATTTATTTTTGAAGGCTGCTCATTGATAATATTTAATATTTTATTCTCCAGATCTTTTCTTTGATCTGCAGATGATATTTTTATGTTGTTTATTTTTTGATTGTCGGATAATTCAACGACGACGTGTTCAGAATTTTTACATTCCAAACTTTTATTTTTGTCGTATTTTTTAACGACGGCGCGTTCAGGATTTTTAATTCCCAATCGATTATTTTTGTTGGATATTTCAACGACGGCGTGTTCAGAATTTTTGAACTACAAACTTTTATTTTTGTTGGATTTTTTAACGACCGCGTGTTCAGGATTTGTATATCCCAAACTAAATTCGCTTTGTTTTCCCATTTCAGATTCGGATCTGATTTGAGCCTTTTCATCAAAGTATTTTTTTAATATTAATTCTTTGAATGGAAGAACGGTGTTTTCTTCTGTTAGAGATTGTTTGTTTAAAATGTTTCCGTTATCATAATTTAATTTTTCTACTTTCCCATATTTAATAACTCCCTTGGCTGTATCAATTACAGCTCCTATTTTTTCAATAGGTTATAGCCGAAAAGTAAATCTGAGTCAAGCCCTTCTATTTCATAAAAAATATGATAATATTTAATTATTGAAAATCCATTCACTGTGGATACTCTTTTGTATATTGGAAGCTCATTCTTATTTTTACAAATTCCTGTTCTAATAAAACACGAGGTTGCCCCAGTATCAATAAAAGGGTATACTAGATTTGTCGGAAAGTATGTAACAGGCAGAAGGAAGCGTTGATCCTGATCTTGATCAGGATCACTAGCCGAGTCGATCTAGCCATGTCCGTCTGTCCGTCTGTCTGTCCGTCCGGATGAACGCTGAGATCTCGGAAACTAGGAGCTAGGCTATTGAGATTTGGCGTGCAGATTCCTGAGCTTCTTACGCAGCGCAAGTTTGTTTCAGCAATGTGCCACGCCCACTCCAACGCCCACAAACCGCCCAAAACTGTGGCTCCTACAGTTTTGATGCTAGAATAAAAATTTTAACTGAAATGTATTGTTCTCAACAATACCTATCGATTGACTCAAAAAAAAGTTTGCCGCGCCCACTTTAAAGCCCACAAACCGCAAAAACCTGTGACGCCCACAGTTTTCATGCTAGATAAAAAATTTTAACTGAAATGTATTGGTATCGTCGATACCTATCGATTGATCCAAAAAAAATTTGCCACGCCCACTCTAACGCCCATAACGCTTAAATCTGTATACCGCCGGTAGGTGGCGCATTTTAATCTCGCTTTGCTGCTTGCATATCTCCATTTAGCTGAGTAACGGGTATCTGAGAGTCGAGGTACTCGACTATAGCGTTCTTCCTTGTTTTATTTATTTTCGGGTCATTTCTAATTGAGTAGGGTAAGTCCACTCCTGACTTTTGTCTAAAAAATGGTTCTCCTCAATGTTATTTACTCTCATCGTCTTGTTGGCCGGTTGGTTAAAAGTTCCAGTTTGTACCCTTTTATTTTGGGCTTGGCCTTGCTGAGTGTTTTGGGTCCAAAAGTTTTTAGTTTGATCCCACTTGTTCTGGCTATAATTATTATTTTGATATTTATTATAGCTTTGATAATAGCCCTTGCTAGCCCTGTTCTGAGCCTGGATAGACTCGTCTATCTTGATTGGTTCTGGCTTAATTTGTGGCTGCCTATAAGTGTTACACTGAGTTTGTTGGTTATTATTAAATACGCCCTGGTTCCAAGAATTATTTTTATTCTAATTATAATTTTTGTCATGATTAAACCATAAATTATTATTGTTTCGCTGGTTATTGTAATTGTTTTGTTTTCTTGGCTTGAGGTTGAAATGTGTTTGTCCATTTCCACCAGATTTTGGCTCACAATGTTTTTTATGAGTAGTTGAGAAACCATTTCCTGGCGCGATTGGAATGGATCAATTCCTTAAATTAAGACAACGTTGGAAACACTGGATTTTGCAGAGATCTCGAGCGACCATCGGATTGAATTTGCCGAGGTTTTCATGGATGTGAAGGCGAAACTAAGCCGAGGCTTGGCTGATTATCGCAAGTCACAATTGCCGGCTTCAACCGCTGCAAATTCAACATTTATTGACAACACTAATAATGCGAATCTTTCTTTTTAATCTAGGAAGCCTCGGTTCCAAATATGAAAATTGCTCGTTTTCATGGATCCAACTCTGAATGGCCGGATTTTCTTGCGACTTTCCCTACGATCATCGGAAATGTTGACGAGCTAAGCGACATTAAAAAACTACAATATTTGCGTTCGAGCTTGGGCGGCGTTGCTCTGGAAACCATACGCTCCGTCGAACCCTCGAATGTTAATTATAAAATGGCTAGGAATTTGCTGGTTAATGGATTTGATAATAGTTTAACACTTTCAGGTACACGTTCAGGCAATAATCTGTTTAAAGGCTGTCGAGAAGGGATCGTCGAAGGGTCTTCGGGAGCTCAGTGATTGCATGAACTTGCATCTGCGAGCAATTCGAACCCTGGCCACTACGTAACAAATTTTGGATGGACTTTTAATTCACATCATCAGGCCAGCAGGTGGAAAAAAACTTGCACAAATATAACCAAAATACACTGATTGCTTCTGCTACTAACTCAAGTCATTTGAAATGTTGCCAAAGTGTTCTCGATTTTTAAATTTGAGTCCGAATCTTCGATAGAGAGAAGCAAAGAAGTTGCACCTTCTCCTCAAAAGGCATAGTTTGCAGCAATGTAAATATTGTCGCATAAACCACCATTCATTATTACACATGAACCATGACCAACCCGCAACATCCACCTCATTTTCATCTCCATCATGCGATTTATCCTCGAGCTCTCAGCCGTTACCATCTACTTTATCAGCATTAGTATAATGTTCGCTTACATCATCGCATCCTGATCATCATGGCCTCCCAGTTAAACTTCATAATCTCTCGCTTAGCTAGCCAACTAAATTTGAATGATAGATGATCGCAAATTGAATTGACCTTTTACTCGGCGCTGGATTGTTTTTCGAAATAATTTCTATGGGGCAAATTCATTTGGATAGGGCTTTGCCAACTCTTCTGAACACCAAACTTGGTTGGATAGTCTCTGGAAGGTTATCATCGAACATACCAACTCATAAATCGGTTTTACAAGCCAGCATCAAGGACCCAGCTGATCATTCTGATGACACACTTGCCGCCATAGTAAAGCGATTTTGGGAAATTAAAGGCATCACTTCGTCTAAGTCATCTTCATTTCCGGAAAATTGCACTAGACTTGGAAACGGCCAACACTCTGTTCGTCTCTTATCCACTTCCGGATTCGAATCTCTTGGTGATTCTTATTGCCTGGCTCATCGCCGTTTCAAGAGTTTGGAAGCTAAACTAGATAGAAACCCAGCCCTGAAAGCTCAGTATTCAGCATTTTTGAGGGAGTATATCGATCTAGGTCACATGTCTCTTGTAACAAAGGTACCATCAGAAACACAATTCTTTTTGCCCCACCTGAATTACGTAGAGTAATTGACTCTGCCGACTAGTGAATGTGTGGATAATTTATATTTTGCTGTCAAAGTTTGATTCCGAAATCAATCAAGCTTGGGCTAACATTTTTTCGCTCATTGTGACACCTTGGAGACTTGTCAGGATATACACGTAATGCAACCCTTAAGACCCAGAGTAGACGCCTAGTCGCTTATCATGCAAGTGGATTAAATCAGTATTCTCGCGAATGTATATATTGTTGAGAGTAGCACAATATATGTGGGATTATTTCTGGCATCCTTGTAAGCAGAGAGAGACGAAAAAGAAAGACGTGAAATGTATACGAAGTAAAAGAACGACGCGAGTAATAATCTAAAAACGCTGCTAAAATCCATATTCAATACCTAAAACTATAATCAGAACTACTTATCACTATTCCTTTTAAATAAAACTTTAAACATATTATAATAAAATGTCAATTGGTGGGACTTCTCATTTAAATCAGAAAATCCAATCCCACAAATATGGGGGCTCAACCTACGTGAAAAGTAAATCGACGAAAAGTGTGCTTAAGAAAAGATTTTAAAGGACGAAATCGGTGGAAAACGATCAAAAGCTTAAAAACGACGTACGAGTGTGTGAAAACAACGCTACAACCACCACTGTCTTTTTTTTTTTTTTAAATGCTTTGCTATTTATTTATTGAATCTTCTCCCTTTGGATACTAACAACAAGTGTATCAAATCTTAGACTAATTAATCTAACTCACAGTCATATGACTGATGTTGTGCTAAAGGGGCCCGAAAGTTATAGCTGGCTTGGCAGGTCGTTGCGTTGTAGACGGGATCGGCTGGAAACCCAACTCAAGTTCGATTGTTCCATGGTTTTGACGAAATCCAAATTGATGAGCGGGGATAACATTGTGTGCTCCTAGATATGGTATTATGCGAGTTAGGAGGCATTTTTCGAACAGCTTAGACAGACACGATAATAAACTAATTGGTATTTAGGATGACGGAATTGTGTGGTCTTTTCCGGGCTTCGGTGTCATAATGATAGATTGATCATGATAGATTTTTTCCATTTATTCGGATAGTAGCCGAGAGTTTTAATCCCATTGAAGAGCTTACAAATAACCTCAATGGCAGAGTTTGGAAGTTCAATTCACATTTTTGGGGTTATTTGGTCACCGCCAGGGGCCTTTTTTGGTTTCAGTTCCCCAATGACTTTCGCGATCTCCTTTGGCTGAAACAATGGTGGTAGGGAAATAGATTCAGATTCGATTTGTGGTAGGAAAAATGAACCAGTGGCAGGGTTCGGCTGGAAGACGTTTCTTAGATGTAAAGCAAAAGTTTCGGCTCTATCTTCGTCGCTGCGGTGATGCCAGAAGAGTTTCTTATCGGAGTGACTGTTTCGATTGGAGAGCTCAGATTTGGGTGAGCCCTCCACAGGGGATGTTTTGTACTGGTTGGCGATAGTTTTTTAATGTACTGCAGCTGTGCATTTTCTGTTTCTTGCTTTAGAGCTCGATTTAGTGAGCGAGTGGCTTCCTTAAGACGTTGTTTTGACTACGGCGATCTTTTGGTTTGCCAGGCACGTCGCAGGCGCCTCTTTTCTAGGACTAACCGTTCAATTTGCAGATTAGTTTTAAGGTGGTTGGTTTGCACGTCCCTGCCTTGTGGTGTTGAGATAGTGGCTGCCTCCACGAATACTTCTTCAAGAGCATCGGTAGAGCAGTCGATGTCCGCTGCGATATTGAAGTGAGGGGTTAATTTGATGTGTGAGCTTACATACTTTTTATATTTTAACCAGTTGGTTCTGTGCAACGTCAGCCTGAGGGGGTGATCTGTGGTTTTTGTGCTTTGAAGAAGAGTTATTAGCACTGGCGAATGGTCTGACGACAGGTCCGAAATCGCTTTGGCGCTTATTATATTGCGGGGAATGTTTTTTGTCACCGCAAAGTCTGTTAGGTCTGGAACTTTCCTGGGGTCTGTTGGCCAGTATGTGGGGCTTCCAGGGGAAACATAGTCTAATTTGTTGTTCGGTTTTATGATTGCATTGTATAATTGCCTTCCTTTGGGAGTCACAAGGCGTGATCCCCAGTGCGTGTGTTTGGCATTATAGTCCCCTGCAGCTATAAAGCGGTCTCCAAGCAAGTTGTAGAAGTCCATGAATTGTCCTTCAGAAATTGTAAAATGAGGCGGGCAGTAGACAGCGGCTATGGTGAGGTTTCCGTTGCCTGACTGCACTTTGATAGACGTGGCTTGCAAGTAATTAGTTGAAAACCTTTGGTGAAAGTGGTGCTTGATGCGTTCCCTGATTAGGGTGCCGGTTCCGCCGTGGGCTTTACCACCTGGATGGTCTGTGCGGTAGAAAGTGTAGCCTCATATTTGGAAGTTGTATTTGTTTGTGAGGTGCCTCTCTACCAGTAGCATAATGTCGATATGATTTTCATTCAGGAACTGTGTTACTTCAAGGTTGTGCCGTGAAACGCCGTGAAACGGAGTGGGTTTTCCGTCCCCGATCGAAGGGCATCGGCGTAAGAGAATCCCTTCTGGGTATTTAGTTGACCAAAGGAGGATCTTGCAGCCGTTCCGAAAAATACTTCCGGCGTCGTACGCGAGTAAGTGTACGCAATTTGGGTATTCTGATGACGCGTTGCTATCACTTTTCGCATGCGGTCCTTCATCTCCTTGTAGACCGGACAGCCCCTGTAGTTTGCCGTGTGGTTACCTTGGCAGTTAACGCATTTTTTCTTTTTGGGGTCTTCTTTGTTGGCAGGGCAGTTAGCCGAATTGTGGAAGTCTCCACAAGCTACACAGACTGTTCGAAGCGAACAGTATGCCCTGGTGTGTCCATACTCCTGACAATTTGTGCATTGCAATGGGCCGTTCCTTTTATGTGGCTCTTCCACGTTAATTCTTCGGTGCAATAAGTATTGCAGGTTATAAATGGGGTGCACTTCATTTTTCTTCAAGACTCTGCTGTCTGGCTCCAGCTCGACCCTGAAGAGTGGTTGCGGCTCTTTTTTCCTGTTTATAATGTTACTGACGTTCTTTGCAGAAAACAATTTTTCCTTGAGAGCTTCGATAACTTCCTTGGCGGTTACGTCGGGCTCAATTCCTTTTGTTACCACTTGCAGGCCCTTGCTGCTTTTTAGTTGGTACGTGTAGTAGCTTTTCCTAGCTTCCTCCAGGTATTTGGATACTGCTCGGAAATGTTCTTCAGATTTGGTCTGAAGCTTGGTTTCATGGATATCCCCTTTTGTGACCGGAACAACATGAAAGTTTCCATCTTCGCTCAGCGCAACAATTTTGTTGGCCGTGGTTCGAGATTTTTTCCCTAATGTAAATTGGTGGGGGCTTAGGTTTCGGTTGGGTCTCCTGAGCCCCTCCTGATTCATTTTCTGCTAGAAGCGCAAATCGATTGCTGTCGGATCTCCCGGGTAATATATCTTCTACTTGGACACGGTTTATTTTTAACTTGTTACCTACCGCGGTGTTCCGAGGGCAAAGCTTACGCTTGATATGGATGTACCGATCTAGTCCGGTCTGTATGGCCGGACCCGCTTGCTGAATTTTGTTTTGGTTTTGATTTGTTGTCGTGGTTTTTGTTGCCGTTGTATTTAGAGCTGCGGTTGCAGTCGATTCCGAAATAATAGTCGTAGCTGTGGTTGTCGTTGGTTTTTTTGCCGTAGCTGTAGTTGTTGCTGACAAATTTAGTACGGATGCAGAAGTTTTACCGTTGCATGTTGTTGGTGCGCCAGGGGTCGAAACTGATGGTGGGGGGGTTTTGCATTGTTGACTCCACGCCGTCGGAGTAGGAGTAGCCGTAAGTAAGCATGGTGAGCAAGATCGTGCTCTTTGGCTATCGACCGACAGTAGGGTCGTTTTTTGCACTTCGCTATCACGCGTTGAGACATACGAAAAGTAACCGTCTCTTCGGCTCGCGGAGCTGAATCGCTCTTTATTCTGTTCGTAGCTCATTAAGCTTTTATTAGCGTGGCACTTATTTATTATTAAAAGATGAAAAAATGTATGTGCTAGTTAAAGTCATTACACCGATTTTGTGTTGAAACCTAAATTTCTTTGGGTTTTAGCTTCTTTTCGCTTATTTGAAATTAACCAGTTTAGTTTTTGTGTTTTGTTTGCATTTAATTTATCAACTTTCTTGCACTTTTCGCGGAGCTCGCACAAGACACGTCCATTCTCTTCAGCGGTCGCGTTCCATCCTGTGATCTGCCATATATATGTAAGACGGTTGAGTAAGATAAACAGCAGAATTAAAAGCAGAGCGACGGAGTGACACGAGAGAACAAAAGCAGAGCAACAGCAGAATTAAAAGCAGAGCGACGGAGCGACAAGAGAGACAGAGGCAGAGCAAGAGCAGAAAAAGTCGGAGGAGTTCAAGCGGAATTCGGGAAGTGACAGTCAGCCGATAGAGTCGATTTTCAGCAGAAGAGTGAAAAAATAAAAACCCGAACGATACTTGAAGAAAAGCCGGCGGAAAGCGTTTGCGAAATAAGTGCAGGGGGAAATCCAAAAGAAATTAAAGTTGTGCAAGAACCTTCCGAAATCAGCGGAGAGGAAAGTGGTGATGATACAGCTCCGCGATCGCAAGAAACGCAAGCAGGAATCTTTTCACGAATACCTATTGCAGATAAAAAAGATTGCTTCACTTGGCAACATTGATGCACGCTCGGTTATCCGCTATGTTGTGGACGGCCTAAACATGAGGAGCGATTTCAGATACTCTCTCTACAGTTGCAAGTCCTACAAAGAGCTACAGGAGCAGTATGAGGTGTTCGACCGCGTGGTCGACAAGCCGTACAAGCAGAACGACGGAAAGTGGGCGTCGAACCAGAGGAAGCAGCACGATTTCAACGACAGGAAGAGCACTGCTTCAATTGTGGGTCAGTAGATCACCTCCGCAAGGATTGCAAGTTTGCCGTGAAATGCTTCAGTTGCAACAAAGAGGGCATGTGTCAAGAGATTGCCCTGGATACCCGACGGATAGAAGTTTTCCTCTCCGCTGGGGGAGAAAGCTTGTAAGGAACCAAACCAGATGAGTATTTATCACATAATTAATACAGATGATGAAATAGATGTTCCTTCGCAGTATGCTAAGGAGGTGTCTCAGCTGATCATGAACTACAAAGCGGCGGATTCGGTATCAGAAGTCCCAGTCAAGCTGCGAATCGTCCCGGATTGGGAAATCGTCCCATTTCGTCAATCCCCAAGTAGATTTACGATTGCCGAAGAGAAGGATGTCCAAAAGCAGATCGACGAATGGTAAGCTGCTGGAATCACAGCTGGAGCGTTTGGCCTGAAGATAAAGTGGCGAAAATGTCACTTTTTGCAAAAGAAGATTTATTCAAGCGTTTTTAGGACTGACTGGATTTTTCAGAAAATTCGTACTGAATTATTCGCAGATTGCACGCCCATTGACTGACCTGCTGCGAAAAGATGTTTTCTTTCGAATGGCCGAGCCGCAGATGATCGCATTCCAAAGTTTGAAGGACGCCTTGACGAAAGAACCCGTTTTAAAGTTGTATATCAGAGGGGCCAAAACTGAGTTACACACGGATGCATCAAAAGATGGATTTGCAGCGGTCTTAGTGCAGTGGTTCGACGGCAGACTCCACCCAGTACAATATTGGAGCAAGAAGTCATCAGAAGCGGAGTCCCGCCAGCACATTTATATCCTTGAAGCAAAGGCCGTTTATCTAGCTGTAAAGAAATTTAGACATTACCTGCTGGGATCGCCACTTAATCTGGTAACGGATTGCTCTGCATTTAAGCAAACCCTACAGAAGGCGGATGTGCCAAGAGCAGTCACGCAGTGGATTGTTTATCTGCAGGATTTCGAGTTTGCAGTGGAACATCGCCCTGGAGAACGGTTGAAGCATGTTGAGTGTCTCAGTCGCTATCCCGACCGTGTGATGCTCGTATCCTCGGAGATCACAGCTCGGATCAAAGCCGCAGAAGGAAAAGATGAGATGCTAAAGGCAATTATGGAAATTCTGACCAGCGGTCCATATGAGGGCTACAAGATGAAAGCTGGACTTGTTTATAAGGAGGTGAAAGGCAACGACCTCCTCGTGATCCCGAAAGCGATGGAAAAAGAAGTTATTGTCGACGCTCACAGTGCAGGTCATTTTGCATTAAAGAAAACTGTTCACGCTGTTCAACAATTGTATTGGATACCTCACTTAGAACAGAAGGTTCAGCAGGTGGTGAAAAACTGTGTGAGATGCATAATTTTTAACAAAAAACTTGGCAAGAAAGAAGGATTCTTAAGCTGTATTGATAAAGGTGATCAACCAATTCACATGCTGCATGTTGATCATCTAGGCCCCATGGATGCCACTGGAAAATAGTATAAGTACATATTTACGATGGTGGATTAATTTACAAAATTTATTTGGCTGTTCCCAACGAAAACTACAAGCTGCGAGAAAACGTTGAAGAAGTTAAGGATTTGGTCGGAAATTTTTGGCAACCCTGTGCGGATAGTTTCGGACAGAGGCTCCGCTTTCACGGCCAACTCGTTTGCAGAACATATGAAGGGAAACGGAATCGAGCACGTTTGGAGCACAACCGGTGTTCCCCGTGGAAATGGTTGAACGGGTGAATCGCACAGTGGTGCGAGCCAAGTGGTTTAAAGTAGTGCCGGAGGTCCAGATAGCGGTTAATTCCCACGTACATGCGTCGACTAAAAAGTCACCATTTGAGCTGCTTTTTGGCGTGAAGATGAACAATAAACCAATGGATCGTATTCTACAGCTTTTGGAGGAGGAGATGTACTTAAATTTTGACGAACAACGGCAGCAACTGAGAAAAGATGCAAAGATTGAGATTCAACGCGCACAGGAATAAAAAGAAGCACATATAAAAAGAACTTTGACCTAAAGCGGAAATCGGAAGTCGATTATAAAGTGGGAGACCTAGTCGCTATACGCCGCACACAGTTTGTTGCAGGAAAGAAGTTGGCGGAATTAAAAGCAGAGCGACGGAGCGACAGGAGAAAACAATAGCTGAGCAACAGCAGAATTAAAAGCAGAGCGACGGAGCGACAAGAGAGGACAGAGGCAGAGCAAGAGCAGAAAAAGTCGGAGGAGTTCAAGCGGAATTCGGGAAGTGACAGTCAGCCGAGAGAGTCGATTTTCAGCAGCAGAGTGAAAAAATAAAAACCGAACGAAAAGCCGAAACGCGGAGATTATCCTGCAATTATCATTACTAACCATAATACTTAATATATATTATTATAATTAACGTCAAGTGAGAGTATTTCTCATCTTACATATATATATAACGACGTGTATGTGTATATAAACGAAGGGTAGAGAACGTGAGTGAAAACGACGAATACGAGTGTAAGGAAGAACAACGAGTACGAACGAATATTTACAAAAACTGTTTCTGCAAACATGATTTTGAGTCCGTTTTACAGGCACTAAAATCTGAAAAAAAGAAGAGTTTTGACCTGCTGCACAAGTTTGTCTACGAAAATTACGGCGATCGGCATAACCGAAAGCGACGGATTTGACTTTTTGGAAACTGATGAGCTCTTCAATCAGAAAGTGTCTTACGTTGCGAAAAATTTATCAAACAGCGACCTTGCCATAACTTGCAACATTTTGGGATTGCAACACGACAAAAGTGATCTCATGCTACACATTTTCCGATATTTGCGAGCAGGAAAACTGCTGGAAGATGCAGATGAAGAGGTCCCCAAAGATGATGAGATAGACGAACGAGAAGAGAACGACGACGATAACGACGAGAAAAGTTTTAACGGTGACGCCAACTAAATTTCGCTCTGTGCGAAGCAACACAGAGAAGCAGAAAAAACTGAACAACGCACAAGCTGGCACAGTGGCGTCCAGCAACAACGATTGCGCTTCTGTACAAACTTTCGCTGTGAATTCGACGCGTTTTTCTGTTAACTTCCGCGATGTAGAAGACTCTATTTGGCCGACAGGGCTTCCATTATGTATTGGAATGACCTGCAAAAACTCATTTTCGCGAAACGTTCTCTAAAAGGTCTCGCTAAAGTCTTTATTATGAGTGAGCGTGGTGTATTAATTATATCCAATTTATTGATGTGTGTTATTATCCTCAGAATAAAGTAAAAGATTTGGTTATAGTGGCCAATGGCCAAGCTTGTTCTTTATTGATTGATGGTCATAATTCGAGTGACTTACAGCTAGCTATTTTCGGCTGCGCTGCCTGCAAACATTGGCTGCGGCCGTCATGTATATATAAAAGTATATGCTCACAGATGTATTTGGCTGATAGCCGCGAGAGCGCGGGAGAAGTTGTGTATGCATTCATTGTATGTGTCTGTACTCAGGCCATGGGAATATGCTGACACTAGCACTTCCCATAAGTTGGGCTCTGAGTCGCATTCTTATTTTGGCTGGCGCCCGAGTTTAGCGGCCGACAGTTTTGTATTTCTTTTTGTACGCTGTAATACAATGTTGGTGTCGGTACAGTGGGTACTCGCTGCAATGATACGTGCATACTAAATCTCCCTCCTTTTGAAAAATAACGTAATGTAATGAAGTTATTTTCTATAGAATGTTTTGTTTTTTTTTTAATTAAATTTTTTTTTTTAAAGTAATAAAAATGAAATTATTTCTAGTTATTAAAATTATCTTCTAGTACTTATATATTTGAAAATTTAAAAGTTATAGAAATTATTTTGTATCGTAAAAGAAATATAAGAAAGTTGGAAAACATTATGTTATTCAATAATGTTGTTATAATCAGAAAATATTGATATTTTGTTGTTTTTTTTTTATTTATATTTTTTTGTAAATTTTTTGTTGTTTGTTTTTTTTTTTTATTTATTTATTTATGTATTCCATGCATTTATTCTTTGTATGTATTGTATGTATTTATTCTATGTATGGCCATACGTAAAAATTGTATAAAAGTTCTTATGAAATACAAATTTTTAACCTATCTTTATGAACTTTTTGTTCTTTTTTATTAATATTTGAAATTATTATATTTTCATTATCTCCTATACCAATTACTGTATATGGTCCCGTATATTTGTATTCTAATTTGTGACCTGTTTCATTCTTTAATAAAACTTGATCTCCAATTTTTAGTTCAAAATATAAACAGTTTTTATCATAATAACATTTTTGTTTTATTTTATTTGATTCTAATATTAATCTTGCTCTTTTGATAGCTTGCTCTAATCTAAACTTTGTTTCTTTTGCGTAATCATCTATTGTATATTATAAATAGGTTATATTCTCTCTACGCTATTAAAATGTTTTGGTAAATTCGAAGTCCTACCAAACACTAACTCATATGGACAATAATCATGTGCCATAGAGGGTGTCGTGTTGAAACAATAAACTAAATATTTTAGCCATACATCCCAATCCGTTTTATCCGTTGAGATGTATGTACGTATAAATTCATTAAAGGTTCTGTGGCTTCGTTCCACAGTTCCGACAGTCTGATGATGGTGTGCTGTCGATGTTATATGTTTTATATTTAAGTTTTTGCATAGGTGTTCGATTAAAGAATTTTTGTATTCTGTTCCCATGTCCGTAATGAACGTCTTCATTGGACCGTACTTTAGAACAATTTCTTCGAATATAGCCTTTGCTACCGTTGTTGCATTTTTATTAGGTACTGGTATGGCAACAAGGTATTTTGACATATTAAGGTGACAGCATATTCATTTCCTTGATCTGATTTCGGCAGTGGACCGATCGTATCCACAATTACCTTATCGAATACCATTTCTGGTGTTTCTGTAAGTGTTAAATGAGTTTTAGTATATCCTGTCGTTTTTGACATTTGGCATTTTGGACATTTACGTGTGTACTGGGTTATGTCTTTACTCATTCCTTTCCAATAGTAGTGTCTTTTGACCTTGGCCAAGGTTTTTGTTATACCTGAATGTCCTCCTTGAATAGGGTCGTCATGTAATGTAGACATTATTGCTTCTTTTTCATTATTAGTTGTTATTAGGGTTACCGGGTTGAGTAGCGCTACTCTTAATGATTTTAATATTTTGTTGCCCATTTTTTTAAATTTATCTATTGAAATATCTTCAAAGATATTTTCCCATGGTGCCACTTTGAGTTGGGTAATTTTTTGTTTACCAGCCTGCAGTTCAAGCCTTTGGAAAAACTGACCTAAGTCAAGACTTCCATTAGTATACAAATATCCAACATCATATCTTGCTGTAATTTTTTTTCCATGTTTGCAAAAAAACATAGATTATTATTTACATGCAAGGTCTCTACTTTACGTATTTCGTCATCGTTAATGACTTCATATACGTTGGGCTTTGAAGCTTTTACTTGAGATTGCCTAGGCAATTCTACTTTATCTTTTCCTACGCAGGAATTTTGTCTACTTTTTTGTCTTGTAGTGACTTGTAATATATTTGCCGTAATATTTTGAAGATCCTTAATTGATATTCTAGAAAGGGCGTCTGCCACAAAGTTATCTTTTCCCTTTAGATACTCGACTGTGAAGTCGTATTCCTCTAATTCGAGCCGCATGCGCGTGAGTTTTGAACTAGGATTGACCATTGAAAATAAGTATGTTAGTGGTCTGTGATCGGTTTTAACTGTAAAATGTTTGCCATAAATATATGGTCGAAAGTGTGTAATTGCCCAATGAATTGCTGCTAGTTCCTGTTCTGTAGTGCTTTTATTGCTTTCAGCTTTTGTAAATGAACGTGATGCATATGCTATCGGGAGTTGGAGTCCGTTATGGTTTTGCGTTAATACCGCTCCACATGTTTGTTTACTTGCATCCGTTATTATACAAAATTCTTTAGGGAAATCAGGATATTGTAATAAAGTTGGTTCTATAAGTTTATCTTTTGAATATTGGAATTATTTTTGGCTTTTGGGAGACCATTCAAATGGAACATTCTTTTTACATAATCTAGTTATGTGCCGTGAATAGTCGGCGAAGTTTTTAATGAAACGTCTATAATAATTGCAAAATGCTATAAATCGTCTAGCGCTATCTGCATCATGAGGGACTGGATACTTTCTTATGACATTATATTTCTTGTCATCTGGTAAGATTCCTTTGTCTGTGCATTTATGACCGAGGAAGGTCACTTCATGCATAAAAAATGAACATTTCTGTGGGTGTAATTTTAAGTTGTATTTTCTGCATATTTCAAAGATGTCTTTTAGGTTTTTGAGCATATGTCTTTCGGAACATCCAATGACTATTAAATCATCCATATAGAGGAATGCTTGAGAAGCTTCAAGTCCAGAAAATGAAATAGTCATCATTGTCTGAAAAGAATTTGGGGCTATTTTTAAACCGAAAGGTAATCGCGTAAAACGATATGAGCCTGCCTCAAGGATTGTTTAGAGTCGGCCATGCTCACAATTTTTGATCATTGTGTTTATAGCCTCCTTGGTGCTGAATTTGTCCGCATGTTCAGCGGGTAATCCTTCATCAATATACGAAGCTTCGAGTAGCTTTCGTAAGTTGTCAACTTCAGTCGTAAATTTTGGATTTTTTGTCCGATGAATTCAGGGATAGCACTTGCTATATCCTTAATATATGCCCGTTGGGCAACAGTTTCGTCCGTCATTGTTCTTATTTGATGTTGTTCGATTTCGCAATCGGAATCAATTGTTTCTTGATCTGATAATTCAGATTGAAAAAGTACAGCTGGAATTGTGAGATTATTGAAGTCTTCCTCTTCTACTTTTGGGCTGTCAAATTTAGATTCTTCTACCTGTACTGGGTCGACTTCTGGTGGATCTGATGATTCCAATTTTCTTCTTTCAGAGGGGTGTTCAGAATGGTCGGTACTGAAATATTTAAGTTATACCTTTCTTTTATAGTTATTAGGTTTGATCGAAGTCTGGACAGAAATTTTGATACTTCAGACCAGCGATTTTTATCTAGTCGGTCTCTTTGCTCATGTATTAGTATTCGCGCATTGTTGAAGCGAGTTACTAATATTTCTGCATGTTTATTTATAGTGGCTTGTTGTATTGATCTATTTTGCGTTAACGATTTAAATTATTTATCGAAATCGCTTTTTAATTTATTTAGATCCTTATATAATTCACTCCATTCCATTATAATATGGATATGAATTATTCTTGTATACCACTGAAATTCTAGCACTACCTAATATGTAATTTTCGCTTACAATTGTTCTCACGTGGACACCCGGGATGGTGCTTAATACCATCGCTTTTTGTTTATTAGAGCAATGTATTAATGGTGAGCTTTCTAGATTATATGTTGACATATATAAATTTTCTAACTCATAGATAGTAATTGGGGTCGTTGAGACCAGTGTGATAATTCTTTCACTGAAATGTTGATCCCTCATATAGGTATTGAAAACTGCCTCTGCATTCATTCTGTTTGTTTTGTTTATCTACCTATACTTGTGGCCATAATAGAAGAAATTGTAAATTTTTTTTGAAATTTTTTTATTTTTTTTTTGTTTCTATCTTTTTTAAAGTAAAATTTTTTTTTTGCTTTCACTAATTCTTGAAATTATGACTGGCAAGTTTTGTTTTGTATCTCTTTTATTTTTTTAAATTTTATTCAGGTCGTTTGCTCGACTCTGGAACCTTTTCTTCAAACACCTATTGTGTAATTTATAGATTTTTAGAAAAAAACTTGCTGACATTATAATTACAATTATTATTAATAGTATGGTTATTGTTTCTAAATCAATATTTTTAGATTCTACTTTATTAACGACGTTCGCCGTTGAATCGACAACTTTTGTGTCTACAAAACCCATTTTGGGATTGTTTTCCAAAATTCTATATTTTATGCCAAGTATGTATGGCGAATCTTTTTTTTAGATAAACTGTTATTCATAAAGAAAAATTTGGAAAGAAAAGGAAATGTTTTGGAAATTAATTTTTCACATGGCAGACTGTGAGGATGCGTGAAACACACCCTCCACATTTCGCCATTTCTATTTCCGCCACGAAGGCATACAATTGGAGATTACGCCACGAAGGCCATTAATTTATAAGTTGTAATATATAATATAATTATAATATAAATCGTTACGCCACGAAGGCAATTTATATAAGTTCAAACTAGAAGCTAAGCTTATCCGATTTAAATATTGCGCGCACCAGGGCTGGAAAACCACCCAGTGTTGGTCGACCGAGGGCCAACAGCTGATAGTGCCGATAGCGATAGGCGGGAGGTTCGATAAGAAACTGTGTTGGGAAACGAAGAAACCCGGCAAGCCGGGCTTACATGCGGCCGCAAGGGCGGAAGCTCGCTCTCATTCTCGAATGGCAGCCAAGGCGAGCAGACCTAGGAGCGGACTTCAACCCGGAGTGGTACAGCGGCACGAGCGTCGGCACGCCGGATCCAAGGAGTAAGTGGGACAGACAAAAGCGATCAGACTGAGTGCGAGTAGGGGTAGTAGTAGTAGTACTAGCGAATAATAAAGACAAGAGAGAATGAAGAAGTATGTGTCCGTGTGAATTTGTGCATTTTTCGGGAACCCACGTGCAGTGATTTGTGCCGGTCGGGAATCGTGTTGCGCCAGAGCTGCTTACTCAGTGCAAACGACCACCCGATCGCCCACAAGGAGCATAGGAAAGGATCGCCTCTGGCCACCCTCTCCTGGGAACCCCGCCCCAAATACGATTTAGGTAGTCGCGAGCCACGTGCAGTAATCTGTGCCGGTCGGGAATCGTGTTGCGCCAGAGAAGCTTACTCAGTGCAAACGACCACTCGACCGACCACAGGGAGCACAGGGAAGGGTCGCCTCCGGCCATCCTCCCCTCGGATCCCTACCCCCCTACCACAGTAGCTTGTGAGTCGCACATCCAGGGGGAACGGCCATGCTGTCCAGTTTTGTTGGTATTTTCTCAGGGATCGGCTACGCCGCTCGTTTCGTTAGTATTTTCGCCGGGAGCAGCCCCGCCCTCCACTATACCTTTCGGGTGCCTTGTTGCGTTAGAGCTGCTTACTCGGTGCAACGCGGATACTCTGGCCTCCTTTCCCTACAAATCCCCGCGGCAACTCCCCGTCCAGTTTCGTCCCAACACTTTTCTACAAATTTAACTGTAGAGGACCCTGGCCGGACTGAGTTTTATCCCAGCCCATGAAAAAGGTCCTTACAGTTTGGCGCCCGAGCAGGGACGGATAAGGACGACTAGATATCCTTCAGAAGAGTTGGGTTTTTACCACCAACCGCATGGCTTAAAGACCCATGTCCAGTAGACGAGATTTAGAGAAAAGATAGGAGACCGCAGGAATAGTTAGAGTAGGGGATCCCGTAACGCTGCGCCCGCCAATGCCAACCCACTCCCGGAGCGCCACATAGCCACATGGTCTCCCACGAAGCCGTCAAGCGCATACCGCGCCCCGAGCAGCGCCAACAGAGCGGCCCAGCAGCGCCCAACAAGCGTCCAGCGATCGGCGTCAGTGCACCACCAGCGGCACCCACCCACGTGCCCACCAGGTGCCCACAGAGCGCCACCCGCAGCGCCGACAGCGCCGGACACGTGGTCACCAGCCACACAACGAGCGTCACCAGGAGCGCGCAACGAGCGGCCCCGCGCCCTCCGCAGCGTTCAGCGCCCATCGGGCGGCGTCATTTGCACCACCAGCAGCACCCACCGAGTGCCTACCGAGTGCCCACCGAGCGCCACCAGCAGCGCCCACAGCAGCGCCCATCAGCAGCGCCCAGCCGCGGCCTTAGCAGCGCCAACCGCGCCGGATACGTGGTCACTAGCCACGCTACGAGCGCCACCAGGAGCGCCCAACGATCAGCGCCGCCGCTCACCAGCCGCACTCACCGAGCGCCAACGGGAGCGCTAGCCGCAACCACATCGGTCAGCCAGTGCCGCACGTCAGCAGCACCTGCCGTGCGCCCAGCGCCCAGTCACGCCACTAGGAGCGCTCACCAAGTGATCCCCAGCAGAGCCATCGGCAGCGCCACCGCGCGTATGCCCAGTGTCTCGGGAAAGAAAACGTCAGAGGACGCAGAATCAAAGCCAGATCCGGCAGCTGCCGGACTGGAAGAGGACAGGTTTTTCACCGCATCCGGGGGTGATTCCACGACCGCAAACATGGGGGTCAGGTGGATCGCCTACCGCCGGAAGGACGAGCTGCAGGCTCTGCTAAAAGAGTTTGGACTTGACCCGAACGGCCAAGTAGACGAACTACGACCACGGTTGGCATCCTTCATCGGAGGAGGAGACCACAGCCCGGCTCTACGAGAGCGCTTTGCCGCACTGGAGGCAATATACCCGGAAGCACCCACCCAGAGGACGTCCACCAGTCGGGCCACCTCACCGATGCCCGGAATTGAGGATCACACGCTTCCCGTGCCCTGCTTAGGGAACCTACGGAAAAGCCCTGGACGGGAGATACCGGCCGCCAACCCAGCCGCCCATCTTCCGCACAGCCCTATATCCGCGGCAGTGTTCGCCGAGAAACTGCGAGGATGGGGCGTACTGTTTGACGGACAGTCAGACCCCGTTCATTTTATAGAACGCATCGAGGAAGGTGCCACTGCCTACAATGTGAGAACTAGTGACATACCGAGGGCCGTCATTGGACTTCTCTCAGGCCGCGCCGAAGGCTGGTACCGGGCATACCAAATGCACACCGAGCCATGGGAAACTTTCCGGAGAGAGTTTCTGGAGTTTTTCTTGCCTCCGCGGTACTACCAGAGCCTAGAAGATGCCATCCGGACCATGCAACAACAAGTGGGCGAGCCCTTCAAAATATACGTAGTGGAATTACGCCTGATGATGCAACGCGCCAAGTACTCACTAGACCAGGAGCTCGAGCGGATCTACGAGAATTTGATGCCGGAGTACCAGCTTTTCATACGGCGACATGAGTTCTCCTCACTAGAGGGGCTTACCCAACTGGCAACTGCGTTCGACCCTAATTCCAACCGCAAGCTGGAATTCCGGCAGGGAGAGCAGCGGAAGACCCACACCTCGACTCCAGAACTTTCTCGCTCCAACGCCCTCTGGACCCAGGAGGCCGGCGATATCCAACGGGATGATCGCCCAGGAAGCGGAACCACCGGTTGACGTCGGCCGAGCTTGTCACCGCTGCGGAGAAATTGGACACTTCACACGAGAATGCCGAAACCCACCGCTGATGTACTGCTGGGACTGTGGGAAACGAAGCATCCGTACCATCGACTGCTGCCGCCGGACGGAAAACGGCCGGCTTTTACCGTCCCTGGGCGTGGACTCTTCAACTGGAAAGTCATGCCCTTTGGACTGCATTCTGCCCCAGCAACGTTCCAGCGAGCCCTTGACAGCGTCATCGGGCCGGATATGGAACCCCACGCCTTTGCCTACTTGGATGACATCATCGTCATCGGGGCGACGTGGGAGGAACATGCCAGGAATCTCAGGGAAGTCTTCCGACGACTGCGGGAAGCAAAGTTTCGGCTGAATCAAGGCAAGTGCACGTTTTTCCAGAAAAAGCTGGTATACTTAGGCCACTTGATCAGCGAAGAAGGCATCAAGACGGACCCAGATAAGATAGCTGCTATCCAGGGACTACGCCCGCCAACCAACGTCAAGGAACTCCGTCGCCATTTGGGCATCGCATCTTGGTATCGACGCTTCGTCCAGGATTTCGCCTCCATCGTTCAGCCCATGTCCCGACTCCTCAGGAAGGGGGTCAAGTGGAGCTGGGAGGAGCCCCAACAGCAGGCATTCGAGACACTCAAAGCCAGACTAACGGCCGCACCGGTACTGGCCTGCCCAAATTTTGAATACAAGTTCCAGCTTCAGACGGATGCAAGTGATACAGGACTTGGAGCAGTCCTCACTCAGAGCATCGATGGAGAGGAGAAGGTCATCGCCTACGTAAGTCGACGCCTCGAGCGAGCCGAGGAAAACTACTCCACTACCGAAAAGGAGTGCCTCGCCATAGTTTGGGCCACGCGGAAGCTACGCTGCTACTTGGAGGGCTACCAGTTTGACGTGATTACGGATCACCTCGCTCTCAAGTGGTTGAACTCGATTGAAAACCCCACGGGCCGTATAGCCCGGTGGGCTCTGGAGCTGCAACAATACCAGTTTACCGTCCTCTATCGGAAGGGCAAATACAACGTTGTCGCCGACGCCCTCTCCCGACAACCCCTAGGGAGGCGCCCCGAAAAGTTTCCGGATTACACTCTGGATCACGGACAGCTGTATCGACACATCGGACACACCTCAGACGTGGGAAACAGCAACCCATGGAAGCTTTGCGTGCCTCGGGAGCAGAGACAACGAGTGCTGGAGGAATGCCACGACCACCCTTCTGCTGGTCACCTGGGCATCCGGAAGACTCGCAGACGGATTGCCCAACGATATTTCTGGCCGGGATTACATCGAGACGTTGTGCGGTACGTCACCAGCTGCTTGGTTTGCCAACAATACAAGGTGAGTCAACGCAAACCGGCGGGCAAAATGCTCACCCGCCATCCCACGGAGCCATTTGCGCTCGTCGGAGCCGACTTCGTTGGACCTCTTCCTCGGACCCGACGAGGGAATACCATGCTGCTCGTATTTATAGATGTCTTTTCCAAATGGGTCGAGATCATACCCCTAAAGAAGGCCACAGCCGCCCAACTGGAGTTTGGATTTCGGGAAAGGATAATATCCCGCTTTGGAGCACCCAGGACTTTAATCTGCGACAACGGCACGCAGTTCACCAGCCGCGGTTTCAAGACATTCTGTCGCACTAACGGCATCAAACTGGAATACACAGCTCCCTATTCCCCGCAGCAGAACCCCACCGAACGGGCAAACCGGACCATCAAGACAATGATAGCCCAGTACGTGGACCAGGATCACAGGACATGGGATCAGCTACTGCCAGAGATCTCGCTAGCCATAAACACGAACATCTCAGATAGCACCGGTTTCAGCCCCGTCTATCTGGTGCAGGGTAGGGAACTCAGATTGCCAGGGGCCCTCTTTGATGTGGTCACGCCTGGTCTACACTCGTCGCCGTTGGACCCCACTGAGCGAGCTAAACGACTTCAGGAAGCTTTCCGCACTGCGCTGGAAACCAACCAGATGGCTTCTCAGGAACAAGGCCGCCACTACAATTTGCGACGTCGCGAGTGGAGACCTCAGCTCGGATCACAGGTTATGGTCCGCCTCCACCACCTGTCAAAGGCCAGCGAAGGCTTTAACGCGAAGCTTGCTCCTAAGTACTCGGGGCCATTTAAGGTGCTGAAGTTCCTCTCCCCGAATATCGTCAGGATACAACATATGGAAAACAGGAAGAGGCGAACAGCAGGAGTAGGCGACCTGAAGGAGTACCACCAACGCAGTGACCAACTAGGGGACCCGAAAGAAGCCACCGGAGAGAGCGCGTGCCCAACATAAGGGAGTCGACGAATGTACCCAAAGCATCGTAGTAATAACTTTAGTAGAAAACTAGGTTAAGCTGAGAGTTGTACCCACTAGATAAGTCGATCCTCGCACTCAGGCAGGGCCAGTAAGGAACGTAGGCCTAGGCTAATATTCTAGCAATTTACAGATCGGAACTACAACAACAGGATGGAGCCTTTCTACCCATACTTCGTCGCAGGGGTCTACCAACCGGTCGACCACCGTGACTCGGACACGGATACCAACGACGGCGCACCCCCCAGCCGGGACTCGGTCCTGTCAGACCGGAGCCCCACACCACCCCGCTTCAGCACAATCCTCAGCCTCCAGTCACGCGAAGCTCGTAACGGCGACTCCATCTCCACCGTGCCGTGGTCGCCGGACGCAAGCATCGCAGTTAGCGGCGAGCCACCTGCGGCGTTTGCAGTTGGAGCATCGGGGGACGAGGACGACGACCCGACAGCACCCACGGTAGCCCGTTTGGCACGGCTGCAGATCTTCGAATCCGGCGAACCGGGGACGGCAACAGCTCACCGTTCGGTGGATGCTTGGATCCAGAGCCAGGAGCACCACGCGTTCGCACCCGGCTACCTTGAGCATTGCCGGTGGGAAGCCGAACGATGCCCCTCGGGAAGCCCGACGTCTTCCGATGACTCCTCCGTGGCGATGGACGGTCGCTTTGGAGCCGGGCAACTTCGCGCGCCCCAACAGCCGGTCATCGACGAAGCTAACCGGGCCTGGGAGGACTACGGCGGCTACGTCAACCCAGAGCCTGGGGAAGCCGACGCTGGGAGGAGACTCAGCTCCGGGCACGGTTCCGACGAAGCCAACGAGGAGGAGGACGAAGCCAACGAGGAGGAGGACGACGAAGCCAACGAGGAGGAGGACGAAGCCAACGAGGAGGAGGACGAAGCTAACGAGGAGGAGGACGACGCCAACGAGGAGCCCAACGAGGGTCGCCTCCGGCCATCCTCCCCTCGGATCCCTACCCCCTACCCCAGTAGCTTGTGAGTCGCACATCCAGGGGAACGGCCACGCCGTCCAGTTTTGTTGGTATTTTCTCAGGGATCGGCTACGCCGCTCGTTTCGTTAGTATTTTCGCCGGGAGCAGCCCCGCCCTCCACTATACCTTTCGGATGCCTTGTTGCGTTAGAGCTGCTTACTCGGTGCAACGCGGATACTCTGGCCTCCTTTCCCTACAAATCCCCGCGGCAACTCCCCGTCCAGTTTCGTCCCAACACTTTTCTACAAATTTAACTGTAGAGGACCCTGGCCGGACTGAGTTTTATCCCAGCCCATGAAAAAGGTCCTTACAATTTGTCGCTCTATATAATTAAAATATCTGCCATATGATTTTAGTACAAAGCCTAACAAGGGGTTAGTAGTTTTCAAACAGCGTTTTCACGCATCGTCTTGAGTGTAAGATTTTAATATTAAAGGTAACTCAGGCATTGGCAATTAATGCAGCCTGGTTACGTTACTTCGCACCAGTACGAAGTTTGTCCTCAATCTTTGTTAGTTCGGCCTTGTGTAGTTGTGCTTCTTCAGATGTCGCTGCCGCCTTATTAGATCCTTAGCCAACCTTCGTTGGCGCAAGAGTTTATTTCTCCTGCCGCTCCTCTTCTTCTTTGGTTTGTCCTTCTTCTGCTGGCGTGCCCTGTACTTAGCTATTGTGAGGGGGCGTGGTCCATCGTTGGGATACACCTCTAAAGCTTCTTTTAGACTCGGTGCATCCCTTTGCTCGACAGGAGCAGCTTGGTCCAGTCCAACGTCGTCGTTTATGTTCATTACTTTTCCAACGTAGGTGTAGAAGGAATTGCCATGCCTCCCACACTTTTTTATCCTCTTATGGTCGTCCCTGGCCTATGGGTTTAGGCGGCGCTGGTGCTGCTCCTCGCACAGGCAGTAACGTAGATTATTTCTTTAGTAGCTTTTCCTCAGCATTTGCATCATTTCAATAAAATTTGTTTGTTGTACGTCTTTATATAACCATTTTCTTCAAAATTTTTTTTTGTTGGTGCACTTATTTTTGTTGGGTGTACACAATTCGGTTTTTGTTGCACTTTAATTGCACTTCAATTGAAAACTTTGTTTGCTTCGGCTGCGACATCACTGTCACGGTCGCCAAGTATTAAATATATCCAATTTATTGATGCGTGTTATTATCCTCAGAATAAAGTACAAGATTTGGTTATAGTGGCCAACGGCCAAGCTTGTTCTTTATTGATTGATGGTCATAATTCGAGTGACTTACAGCTAGCTACTTGCGGCTGCGCTGCCTGCAAACATTGGCAGCGGCCGTCATGTACATATAAAAGTATATGCTCACAAATTTATTTGGCTGATAGCCGCGAGAGCGCGAGAGAAGTTGTATATGCATTCATGTGTATGTGTCTGTACTCAGGCCATGGGAATATGCTGACACTAGCACTTTCCATAAGTTGGGCTCTGAGTCGCATTCTTATTTTGGCTGGCCGCAGGAGTTTAGCGGCCGACAGTTTTGTATTTCTTTAAGTACACTGTAACACAATGTTGGTGTCGGTACAGTGGGTACTCGCTACAATGATACATACTCAAAGTAGCGAGAACTTTGATCAAGAACGGATATTCGACGAGAAACATAAAAGGAGCACACCGAAATTTACGCAATGGCAGAAACCGAACAAGGAAAGAAAACTACTTTGGGTTGACCAGACAAGCGCATAGGGACTCGCTGGATCAATACGCTAAGGAAGGACGAATTACTCATCTTCGCACAGGAATTCGGAATCGACGGCACAGGCAAGGTGGACGAGATAAGAAGGCGTTTTGCAGAAATCGTCAAAGCAGGTGAGCTCTCTCCATCCCAAAGGGCCCGATTGGCCCGATTAGAAGCCGGACGTGAAAAGGGTAGAAGAAGACGACTTAGACCCCAGGTCAATCCAATTACAGGTACCAGGATTTTTCACCCCTAGAGGGGAAAGCCGTGTCGACCGCGGAGGGAGCCACCGGCCGCTACATCGTATGACAGAAACTCTTACAGACAGGGCAACCCGGTGGTTTAGGACCAGCCAACTGCAGGGAGCCACTTGGCCAGTATTCCGGCGGGAGTTCTTAGACTTTTTCTTACCCCCACATTATTTTCGACGATTAGAAGACGACATCAGAGCTTTTTAGCAACGTGAGGGAGAGGGCTTCAAGGATTATGTTATCGAAATCCGAACGCTGATGCGACACGCAGGGTAAGATCAGATGAAGGAGTTAGATAGGATTTACGAGATCTACCTCCCCACATACCAAATGTACGTAAATCGTGGCGACTTTGAGACCTTAGGCCAGCTTTTACAGTTCGAAGTCGAGTTCGAGAGTATACAACATCGTGACCGTATACGATTACAGTCTCAAAAAACCGGAGTCTCGGCCAAGCTCACGGGAACACCCGAGAGTTTCCGAGGTCACAGATGCCGGCGAACCCCGTCCAGGCTCGCAACCCTTTCCGAGGAAGCCCGCAAACCCCTTCACAACATCGTCCCAACATCATGCCACGGGAAGAAATCTCGAGTAGGATGATGAATCAGGAGGCGCTACAAACACCTCACGAAAGTCGGAGTTGTTTCAACTGTGGCGCAGAGGGTCACTTTGCGAGGGCGTGTCGGAACCCCCGACGGTTGGGGTGTTGAGATTGTAGAAGAGAAGGGATCAGGACTATTGAATGTTGTAGACGTCCCGAGTCGGGAAACGACCAACGTCCTCGACTAACCCGGGAGCAGTTGGGGACGAGAGACGGGAACAGGCGCACCCCTGTGGGTAGAAGACGGGAAGACTGTAGCGCAAGTATTAGTCGCCGACATCTCTGTGTTAGCCACTGTCGACAGCGGGGCTACGAGGAGTTTCATCAACGAAACACTCCTAAGACAGCTGAATGCATCAGTGACAGTGAGAGAGGTGTGCACCTGCATACGCTTGGCAGACGGGACCAGCGTCAGTATCACAGGAATGGTGGTCGCCAACATCGACCTCGGAGGACAAGTAGTAGAATTAGCGCTACTGATAATGAACTGTATGCTAGATAAAGTAATATTAGGACCCTTACGCGATCGGCACTACAATACGATGTGGACGGGCTCGACTACATCTTCGTGAGGCGCGACCGAAAACCACCCGTACCAACGAAAACCACCACGCAGGGAACAGGCCGGTCATTGCTAATTTACAGAGGCTCGGGGCAGAGGTGACCCAAGATTGGGAGATACCAGAAGTCGGAGAGAGGACCGAGGAGCATACGGAAAACGAACTGGACGAAGGAGAGAGGATACAGGAAAACCAGGAAGAAGAAGCTACGCCCCCTCGGCGAGAAGGGAATGGTCAGTAGTGGACCAGGAACACATAAATCGATTCCTCCAACAAGAGCTGGAAGAATTCGAGGGGATGTCAGCAGTATCACACATCGCATAACACAACGATACTACTCAAAGAATCCAGCGATGCAACGAGTTATTGACGACCAGGTAAGGAATTGTTAGCCGCAGGACAGATAGAACCTTCCAAAAGCCCATACAGTGCATCCATCGTCCTTGTACGTAAAAGGAATGACGAGTGGCGGATGTGTGTCGACTTCCAACAATTAAACGCGAGGTCAATACCAGACGCGTATCCGACACCTCGTATTAATTCTATTTTAGAGAGACTCAGCCAGGCCCGAGTCTTGTCGACATTAGACCTAAAAAGTGGCTACTGGGAAATACCCATGGCATCAGACAGTAAACAGTATACTGCATTCACAGTCCCGGGGCGGGGTCTCTTCCAGTGGCGTGTCATGCCATGCTCCGCAGCCCCGACGTTCCAACGCGCCCTAGATAGTGTCACCGGCCCGAACTAGATGCTATCGCGTTTGCGTATTTCGATGACATCGTTGTAACTGGGAGAGACTTAGCAGAACATACACGAAACCTACGAGAGGTATTTCAGACACTCAGGGCTGCTAGCCTACGCATTAATAAGGAAAAATGTTCATTTTAAAAAAGAAAACTCAAGTACCTGGGCCGCATGGTAAGCGATGATGGTATTCATACAGACCCCGATAATGTAGCAGCAGTAAGGGAGTTACGACCACCTACATCTCTGAAGGAACTGAGACGATGACTAGGTATGGCATCGTGGTACAGTAGATTCGTACCGAACTTTGCGACGATCGTTCTGCCGATGACCAAGCTCCTAAAGCAGAGCGTTAAGTGGCGCTGGGATACCGAAGAACAGGCTGCCTTCGACACACTTAAATAACGTCTCACGAGCGACCCCACCCTGGCCTGCCCAAACTTTGACCAACGATTCATGGTCCAGACGGATGCGAGTGACGTCGGATTGGGAGCAATATTGACTCAGGAGATGGATGGAGCGGAAAGAGTAATCGCCTACATCAGCCGCCGGCTGGAGAAAGCTGAAGAAAATTATACCACGATCGAAAAGGAGTGTTTGGCGATCGTAATGGCCATCCGAAAGTGGCGCTGCTATCTCCAAGGATTTGAGTTCACCATTATCATGGATCATCTAGCGTTAAAGTGGCTGAATTCGATTGAAAGTCCATCCGCACGGGTAGCTCGATGGGCCCTCGAACTACAACAGTTTCGATACTCTGTCAAAACGTCGTGGCGGACGCTCTGTCCCGCCAACCCGCTAGTGGTTATTACAGTGTACAGAAACAGACAAGGAAGAATGTGAATGGTCAGTACGGAAAAGAGAGGAGATCTTAGGAAGCTCGGAAAAGTTCCCGGACTTCACCTATGATAACGGAGAACTAAATCGTCGTCTAGGGACTCGACCAGACGACGCTGATTTCGTGCCATGGAAGCTGTGCGTACCTCAACACCACCGGCACCACTGGCAGAGTGCCACGATGCCCCAACGGCAGGACGCCTTGACATACGGAAGACGATCCAACGGGTCGCTTCGAAGTACTACTGGCCAGGGATGTATCGAGATGTGAAAAGGTATTTTCAAAACTGTCTAACCTGCCAAAAGTTCAAGGCCGACCAACAGAAGCCGGCTGGACACCACCGCCACTCTAATGAAGGCATTCCGTGAGCATATTCTTGGACACTTTTGGGGTCCCACGCACGTTCGTTTGTGACAACGGCACGCAGTTTACAAGCCGCGCCTTCAAAGAATATATGCGAGAACTCGAATGTGAGTTACAGTATACGGCGCCATACTCGCCCCACAAGAATCCTACGGAGCGTGCAAACCGCACCTTCAAAACCATGATCGCGCAATTCATCGAGGGTGAACCGGCAAGTTGGGACAACGTTCTACCAAAGATAACACTGGCAGTCAACTCTAGTATCTCAACACCAACTGTCTAGAGGAGTCGACGGCTTCGCGGCGAAATTGGCGTCGAAATATGACGGCACATGAACGTATGAGGAAAGTAGCCAACATTGCAGAGTTGAGAGAATTCCGAGACGATGAGACAGGGGAAGGTAAAGAGTACGTGTGAAGCCCGATACGCCGACTACGCACCCACCGGAGGTCGCTCGATTGACCCCAGACGAGGGCAAGGCGTATACCAGCGAACAACGGAGACGACGGCGGAACGGTACAGGGAGTCACAAAAAGAGGAGGATGAAGGCAGCGAGTGGACTTCGGACCGAGAGGATTACTACTGGGCGGTAGTCCCTGGGGGATATCGGGTCACCCAAGTCCAGCAGGTGACGATGGACATAATTCCACCACTAGGACAAGGTCCCGCGTTCCAGTTTCCTCCCCAAGCTGACGGTTCTTCGTCGTAGGACTCTTTTGCTTGTCTCTGACAGACCCGCCGGGCGACTCGCCAGGGTGTGGTCGTGACAAAGTTAGAAAACAAACGCCTTGACTTAGCCGCGTGATGCCCTTCAGAACTCAGCAACCTGTGTCTCAATTCGGAGATTCCTGATGTCCTAATCCCGAACGTCTCGACGTGGCGATCTTGCTCCTTGTATGCTTCCCACGGCGCTGCTTCTGACGACTCGCTTGGTTGTAGCTCCCTCGTAGATTATTTGCTTGACTGACTGTTTATTTGGTACTTTAATTGATTTTGAAGGTTTGACTCCTCGTGATCGACTGATCCAGCTGCCAGCGCTCTGCGGCCTTATATAGGGCCTCCAAGCACCGTTATTTCCCTTTTGCGCACGGCACGCTGGATCTCTCCACTCTGGGTCCAAAGTCCGTGCCTCCTGGATGACCCACTTGTCGTTCCCGTACCGCTTCCAATCGATGCTCTGCCCACTGCTGCCATCCCGCTGATCCCGTGATGCTTGTGGCACTCCTGTGTGCCGCTCCAGTGCCGAGATGTGGCACTTCTTATCCCGGTCCAAAGTTCACGGGAGAGTCCAAAGTGCGGTGGAGTTCCGTTATTCCCTTTTGCACACGGCACTCTTGCCTTGCCCGCGAAGTCTCCATTCTCTCTCGATCTTCATCCTTGGTCTCCAAGCTCCCTCGCTCTCCATCCTTGGTCTCCAAACTCTCTCGATCTCCCTCCTTGGTCTCCAAACTCTCTCGATCTCCATCCTTAGTCTCCAAACTCTCTCGTTCTCCATCCAAGTCTCCAAACTCTCCTCGCCGCGCCATTACTACGCGAATTTGCCACGTATCGGGTAAGCGGCCAGCTTCTGCTGCTGCTTCACTCCTCACATTACCCCCTTACTTCAGGAAACATTTAACACTTGTTCCTACTCTCCGGCGTTTCCTTGCATATCCTAGCCTTCGAGTCCTTGTGATTCCCGCGGCGCTCCCTCGTTGCTCCCCCGATGCTCCCTCGACGCTCTTAACTCTACTGAGTTCCTACAGCGCTGGTCATCCTCCCGCGCCGATATTTCCTGTGCTTCCACTGGGACATCGATACTCATGGGCTATCCATCCCCAGCTCGCTGCTCATTGCTGCGTCCCACTCCTTTCCATGTTTCCTCCGCCTGGTCACACCATTCGTGCGTGATCGATGTTTATTCGCATATCGATACCGACGGTGCGGCGTTGCCACCTGCTCGTTGCGATATTTCCACCTTGGCCGATGTTTTCATTTTTGTGTGCCCATCGATCGCACTATCGTCTAGTGCCAATCGATCGCCTATCGAGGCCCCCCTTCCCTGGCTCGTGGTGATTTGGCAACTTTCATAGGTAAGTTTCTTTTGCATTTATTTCACTCCTTTTCATCTCATCCTTTCGTCCTCTCTCGCCCTTCACTCACCCTCTGTTGGCAGCATCTGACTCCATATTGGCAGCTTCCGAGAGCGGGTGCGGAGAGGACTTCGCACTCACTTTGCAACCAGGACAGCAGGTAAGTACTATGATGTCCGTTTCTGCTTCCTGCATTAAGCCCCCTTTGAATTTCAGGTTGCTGGTGCGGCCCATGCATGCCCCGTTCTTGTTTTTAGTTAACTGTTGGTGTGGTGCGTGTTTCTGTCTTTTGTGACCAGCTGGCTACGGTGTAGATCTGATTCTGCACCGTCCTCCCCTTTTCCTCGGGTAACAAATAGACGAGCTCGTCCGGCCCATTCCGTATAGAATCTCCGGATGCTGCGGTGAATGTCTGGACTGCGCGACTTGTGTTGCTTGTCTCCCTCCGCGCATACTCTCTTCTACGTGGCGTAATCGGTTGATCCCTGCACGATACCCATATCCTTGTTCCGTTTTGTAAGTGTCCCTTCCGCCTGGCGTAATCGCGGATGACTCTGGACGCTGAATCCTGTTGCCTTGCGGTCGGGATCACCATCCATCCTTATCCACGACCTCGTGCCTTACCCTTATGGTTGACCTTTCTGCGTGGCGTGTGGATGACTCTCGCTTCGGCCTGACGCATAATCCTGTGGCCTCGCAGTCTGGATCAACGTGAGATCCTTATCCATGTCCTTGTTCTATCCTGATTGTCCTTTCCGTGTGGCTTATGGATGACTCTCGCTTCGGCCTTCTGTCGCCTCGTACCTGTTGTTAGACATCTGACGTTTCTGCTGTCTGCTCGTTTTGTTGTTGCTTGAGCTCGCCAACGTGAACTGTATTTTCTTTCTTCCACTGTGTGTGGCGAATTTTGCATATCACTGGAGAGACGAAATCTACAACCTGGTAAGGTCCTTCGTACCTCGGGGCTAGTTTTGCAGCGAATCCTTCGGCCGCTTTGGACAGGTGATGTTCCTTGGCCCACACTATGTCGCCCACCGCTGGTGACCATTGCCTTTTTCTCAGATTGTAGTGTCTTGCTTGGTCCTGGGACGCCTTTTCCATATTTCGCCGCACGATCTCAAATACCTCTCAGTTTGTTGGCGTTTTCCTCAGGGGTCTCCGTTGCTCGTCCGGTTCCTAGGGTTTCCTTATCCTATAGGATGCTGGGTAGACGTGGTTCCCTGCCCTGGGTAAGAAACGCCGGTGTATGGCCGGTGGACTCCCATGTGCTCGTGTTCACGCTAGCATAGTCTCCGGCCACTTCTCGTCCCAGTTTCTCTGGTCCTGCCCTGCGAATTGCGCAATCATGGTCTCAGGAAACTTTTAAGGATGCGGCTTGCAAACTGTACTCCATTGTCCTTTATGACCACCTTAGGGACACCATACCTTGCGATTATGCGCTCCCTAAACGCCTTCTTGAGCGACTCTGCTGTCGCACTGCGCGGGGGCACCAGTTCCGTCCATTTTGAAAATCTGTCCATTTGAAACGGAGTCTGCGCATACCGTGGCCTATGGTTCTCCTGCACTTGGGTCATCATCTTCCCGGCCGCCTGCATCGGATTGGGCTTAACCCGCATACAAGTCTCGCATTTTCTTACGTGGGCTCGGGCGTCTCTATGCATGCCTGGCCAGGAGAATCAGGCTGCCAACCGTGCAGTTGTCCTCCGGATTCCAACGTGTCCCGCAGACGGTGCGTCGTGGTTTTCCCTCAACACTGTTTCCCGTAGCGACTTTGGGACGCACATCTTCCATGACGTGACGTCTTCACTGCCTGCTCGGAGTGGTATTTTTCTGTACAGTGTCTCACCATCCATTACATAGTCCGGGTACTTCTGCGGTTGGGTCCCTATCTTTTCGCCCATGTCATTGATCCAACTGCACCCACCTAAAGATGTTTTTGCCGATGCCTCTTTTAATTCTCGTAGAATTGCTGGTAGTGGTTGTCTTGGTAATGTGTCGGCCTCCACGTTTAGCTGACCCTTTCTGTACGCTATCTCAAAGTCGTACTGTTGTAGCACCAGGGCCCATCTGGCGATCCTTCCTGAAGGGCTTTCGATGCTGTTGAGCCACTTCTGGGCCATGTGGTCGGTTACTACCTTAAAGTGGTACCCTTCCAGATATGACCTGAGCTTTCGGATCGCCCAGACGCCAAGCCCTCCTTCTCCGTTGTTGAATAGTTTTTTTCCGCGCCGTTCAGTGTTCGGCTCGAAGATTACTCTTTCGCCCTTTTAGGTGTCCTGGGTCAGTATTGCTCTGATGCCGTAGTCGCTGGCGTCTGTTTGCAGGATGAAAGTACTACTGAAGTCCGGGCATGCTAGCACCGGATCTGCCACGAGTCTTGCCTTTACTTCATCAAACGCCATCTGGTTCTCTGGTGTCCACTCCCACTTACTGCCTTTGCGCAGCAGGTCATTCAGGGGTTTGACGATTCTGGACTTGGGCCGAGGGAGAGGCGTCCGATGTTCAGGCACCATTTGTCGGCATAAGCTACGTCGTATTCGGGTCGTGGGATCTTGGTAAGCCTCTCTCCTCTCCAACATAACGAGAATAAATATTAAAAGTGCCTGGAAAAATAATATCAGTCATCAAGTTCGTCAGTCATCAGTCCACACTGCCCAACAAGCTTAGCTGTCGCTTGATCGCAATACGATCGGGCTGTGTTTCTTCACACATTCGTGTGCCAATGGATCGTCGCGGTCCGCGCAATACGATCCCCTATTGTCAAGGTTGTCCGTCGAAAGATATGTCATTGTTCTTGCCCTACTCCACACCCCCGTTGTTAGAGTTCTAGCACACCATGGTTTTGAATTCCTTTTCACATTATAAATTTATTAAATAATATTTATGTCGGCGTGTGCCGGTGTTGAATAACATAATATTGGTTAATTCATATAGGGATTAAATTAATTGACAATTATTGTATTAGCGGAAAGTATCGATTTTACCACCTGTGAAGGTGCACACATCAGCAAAATGCTGACTATTCACGACTACAAACGTCGCTCAGAGGGCTCTTGCAATTGTACATACAATTACAAGGCTGATACTCGCCGCTGAAAAATTAACACTTAATTATTATGTATAAAAAAGGTCTAAAAAGAAAGGGATATCTAAATGATTATATATATGAAACAATTATTATATGTGGATATTATATGTTATTACATGTATTCCTAGCAGATTAATTCTTTGTCTTAACTAGGAAAGTATTAACATTGCCCAAAAACAAATTCTTATCCAGACGGGAGAGAACAATGACCGTTGGAACGGTAGAGATAATGATAGCTTTTTCGGTCTTGTTACAGTGGGCAAGTGGAGAAAAATCTAGACGGAAGGTCTCAATATATAAGTATTCCAATTCATTCATTGTTATTGGTAGGGTCGCTTTTGATAACAAGTATAAAATTCTTACGTTAAATTGTGGATCAGTGTCTATTGTTTTTGCTAAAGCTTCTGATGTAATCATGGCGCACGGATATATATGTATATATGTATGTATAAGAAAAGGAACCGTGTTCCGACAAACTTACCATCTTTTTAATCCTGGGCGATGAGATCTCGACGCTCCGGATCCTGGGCTTTGGGAGATTTTATAATTGGTTTATATACATATATACGTGCAAGACTTAAAGGCGGTTTACAAAAACAAAACACAAAAATTATGTTACACAAAAAAAAAATAACACTATCGCTGTATAGATATGTATGTATGCATGCATCGTATGCGAGTTCCACTGCGGCGCACGTCGGTTCCAATGCTCGAGCTGGGGGCTGGTCGGTGTCGCTCCAATTTCTTGTTCAGCGTATGCAATTGGGGGTTCTGCTTACACTTGCATTCAGAAATGCATGTACTCGCAAATTGTTTGTGATTGTTTCTGGGCGATTCACTTTTTGTTCATAATATTGGAGTGCAATTTACTTATTATTATTTTATTGTTTCTATTGCCTTTTTGCTGCTTCACTTCACTGTATCTGCTTGGCTTATGCTCCAATGTGAGTCACCACTTTCTCCAGGGCATGATGTTGATCTTTACAACCTTGAGGAGCACTATGACCAGGAGTAGTCCAACGATGAGCTTCATGGTCTTGGTGACATCCTGAATATCATCTTGGTGGTCAACGATCTCTACTGTGTTAATCACATTGGCGGTGCTGCCGGCCACTTTAGACGTTTTGCTACCCATCTCGAGGTCCTTAGGCCATTCACTTGGTTCGCTAGTTCTTTTCGTCCTTCGGGTTTTTGCAGGTTGACTTCCTCCAGATTGTGGTCGATCGCAGGACCGGTTATCGGGACTTTCTCCTGGGTGAAGTTGATCCTAGGGAAACGTCAAGGCATCCTTCTGGACACCAGCCTTCTTCCAGTCGTGGTCTGTGTTAATGGGAGTTGTACTTCTAGACCACTGTCAGGGAGAGATCAGAACAGTTTCTGTCCCTTCTCTATTTGGCTGGGGTCTTTTATACCGGACTAGAGCTTTCGCTAGCTCCCCATATTGGATGAGTTAACTAAGTGTTCCCACCTAGGGATACTGTTTCTCTATTTCCCCTATTTATGGAATCAACGGCCGGTTGGTGCACTTTGCTACCTTACTGGAGTACGGTTACAGCAGGTCGATCGTGGTCGTTGTTCTGGCCACGCGACACCCATGTGCTCCCAAATTGTTTTTGCTGATTTGCCCTTATCAATTGAAGTGTGGTTAGTCATTAAGGCCCCTACCCTCAACTTATCGCATTTGTTTTGCCGGCGTTAATCTTGTATGGCGGAAGGGCGTACGTAACAGGCTCGAAGTGATCGATGCGGCTACGCATGGAATGACTTCGCAAAAGGAATCTTCGTACGACCATCTCTTTAGATCTCCTTCTTCTCCTTTATTCTTTTTTTTTAGGCGCCCATTTACGTTTGGCTTCGACCCACTACATTAACCCAGTCTCAGATGAGCTAGTCGGGCTTATTATTTTATTATTTAATTATTGCACTTTTTATATCCGTTACTCGTAGAGTAAAAGGGTATACTAGATTCGTCGGAAAGTATGTAACAGGCAGAAGGAAGCGTTTCCGACCCCACAAAGTATATATATTCTTGATCAGGATCACTAGCCATGTCCGTCTGTCCGTCTGTCTGTCCGTCCGGATAAACGCTGTGATCTCGGAAACTATGCGAGCTAGGCTTTTGAGATTTGGCGTGCAGATTCCTGAGCTTCTTACGCAGCGCAAGTTTGTTTCAGCAATGTGCCACGCCCACTCCAACGCCCACAAACCGCCGAAAACTGTGGCTCCTACAGTTTTGATGCTAGAATAAAAATTTTAACTGAAATGTATTGTTCTCATCAATACCTATCGATTGACTCAAAAAAAAGTTTGCCACGCCCACTTTAACGCCCACAAACCGCAAAAACCTGTGACACCCACAATTTTCATGCTAGATAAAAAATTTTAACTGAAATGTATTGGTTTCGTCGATACCTATCGATTGATCCAAAAAAAATTTGCAACGCCCACTCTAACGCCCATAACGCTTTAATCTGTATACCGCCGGTAGGTGGCGCATTTAAATCTCGCTTTGTTGCTTGCATATCTCCATTTAGCTGAGTAACGGGTATCTGATAGTCGAGGTACTCGACTATAGCGTTCTTCCTTGTTTATTATGTTATTATTATATATGCTGAAAAAGAAAAGCTTTCCGGCCTCGCCCGGAAACATACATACATACGTATACCTGTAAATAAAAATATGGCTCATAAAAAATATATAATATAGCTTTAATGAAAAATAATATATAAATATACAAAAAAAATCCGAAGTGAGTAAAAGTTAAAAAGTTGAGAATAAAATTGCTGAGTGAGTCAGCTGAAAGGTAAAAAGTTTGCCCATTTCCCGAAGAAAAATATATTAAAAGTATAAGAATTTTTTTTTGTTCTGTTTTGGTTTCTTTTTCTTTTATTTTTATTATTATTTCTTTTTTTTTTGTTTTACTTATTTACTATATATTTATTCTAGTACTAGACATCGTTCTTAAGTTAAGGTTTTCTTATTATAAGCAGGATGTCTTCCCGCGCTAGGACTCCCAGGCGCGGGCTTCTTCTTGCCAATTTTCTGGCGAGGCGGTTCATGCGCCGCCCCACCCTCTGTTGGCTCTCCTGTATCTTGACTATTTGTCTTTGTGTCCGTACAAGTTGCTCCTGTACTTGGAGCAACTGTCTACGCTCGTTTTTCTGGTTTCGGGTCCTTTGCCCGATCTCCTGCTCTACCGTCTAGCGGTTTTGAGGCGCCGAAAGGAGTTGTATCCAGCGCTGCTGGATGTACTCCTCATCGATGTTGATACTGTGGCAGAGCCCGTTCATCCATTCCGTAAGGAATGTTAGATACGAGGCCGTGCTCTCGTACTCCTTCTTAAGCTTGTTAAGCTGGTGAGCAGCTTGAATGGCGTGTTCATATACGCTGAACGTGTTCATCATGTCTGGATAATTTCCCCGGCTGTGGCTTTTATAGCGGAATCAGAGTAGTTCTGATTACGTGTTCACCTCATCAGGTGATCGGGACCTTCTATCAACTCGTGCTATCCCACAGTTCTAAGTTTGTCGCCTTCTGGAGTCGTCGGATTACGTTCAAAGGTTCAGGCGACATAAAGGTCTTTAGCATGGAATACCCCGACACTTTTCCCCACTGCATTGCCCAGCTCATATAGCGCTTTGCCCTTACGCTGGAGTACAACACAGCGAATTCGATTCGGGCCAAGCTTGGCATTATATCCGTCAGCTTTGTTACTCTGCTTGTAGTTTTTCCTATAGACAACTTGTCCTACGGAAAACTGTACGAGCTTGATACGGGTGTTATATGCCTTTTCTGCGCGTTCATGAGTTCGGTTTAATCCTAGAGTCACTTTTTGTCGTTTAAGTTCCATCTTGTCTGGGAGACTTATCTGTGGATCTCCTGCCTGTATTCCCCCCATATTCGTAGAATCGGATAAGCTGTTCCATGGGTAACCATCCGCGTTCCGAACATGGCGTAATATGGTTCCATGCCTATTGACTCGTGTAGGCCATTCCTAAGGGCACACTCTATTCGACTTAGTTGGGTATCCCAATTTCGCTGATCAGTGGCAATTGTTGCTCGCAAAATTTGGAGTACAGATCGGTTTAACCTCTCAGCCGCGTTCGCTTGCGGGGAGTAAAGTCCAGTCTTTACGTGTCGAATACCATAGCGGGTCATTAGCTCGCTAAAAATTTGAGACACAAATTGTTTGCCGTTGTCTGAGTGTACAAACTCGGGGACTCCAAATTGATGGAAAATTTTGGTCTCAAGGAATTTGATGACTTCTGCAGCTACTGCATGTCTCATCGGCTGCAGCCAGACAAACTTGGAAAAATGGTCTAGGCATACAAAAATCACCGAGTTCCCAGCTTTGGTCCTTGGGTATGGTCCCAGAAAGTCGATGAACAACCTTTGGCCAGCCCGCTCCGTAACCCGTTGTTCTCCCATGGGTGGTCGGTCATTTTTGTTGGCGGTCTTGGTTATCTTACAGACCTCGCATTCCTTCACTACTTTTTGGACATCTACAGCCATGCCTGGCCAATAGTAAAACTGTCTCAATTTGGCTAGTGATTTGTGCAACCCCCCATGCCCTGCGGTTATGGCATGATGTGCTCTCCAGACTAAATCAGGACGCAGCTCGGCGGGAACGCAGAGCTTCCATGCTCGGGCTTCATCCACAGCGTCGTTTAGGCAGAATCCCATCCGTTTATATACATAGCCTTCTGATGTTTGAAGGTCTGGACTTTTACCTAAATTTTCGTCCACCGCCTGCACTAGGTTGACATAATCCGATGACTGGAACGCTGTCGAATCGAGGTTGATGTGTATGTCTAGTTCTTCCGCACCGGCCTTCTGTAGTTCGTCCATATGAACTCGTGAGAGAGCATCTGGGACTACATTTAGTGATCCTTTCCTGTGTTCTATGGTGAAGTCAAACGCTTGTAGCTTCAGACTCCATCGCGCAAGTCTGCCTGATAAGTCTTTCTGACTCATCAGCCATTTCAGACTAGCGTGGTCAGTGATCACTTTGAAGGGAATCCCATCTACGTAGGCGCGGAATTTGGTAATGCTGAGGATAGCGGCATAGCATTCCAACTCGGTTATGCTGTAATTCCGCTGTGCTTTGTTCAATTTGGCTGACATATAGGCGATTGGATGTTCTCCGCCCATTGGATGGTAAATGGTTTCTTAAAATCCGGGGTGACGAGTACCCGTGCTGTTGCCATGCTGGTTTTCAAAAGTTCAAACGCCTTCATTGCCTCTTCTGACAATTCAAATTTCTTTATGCGGTCTTTCTTCAAACAGTCATGAAGCGGTGCCGCTGTCTGGGCGTAATTTTGGATGAACCTCCTGTACCAGCCTGTCATTCCCAGGAACCTCCGCATTTGTTTGGCGGAGCTAGGCTGGGGAAATTCCTGGATCGATTGCATTTTCGCGTCATCCGTTCGGATGCATCCTCTTCCAACTACATATCCTAAATATCTTGCCTGGCTGTAGCAAAACTTGCTCTTGTCTACATTAATCGTTAGCTCTGCCCGCTGTAAGCAGGCACTGACCTGGCTCAACATATCCATGTGGGCTTCAAATGTAGGTGAGCAGACCAGTAAGTCTCCAGATACACAAATACATTATCGCGTAGCGCCGCTGGTATAACTTTATCCATTAGTCGGCACATTCGCTGCGCGGCATTGCACAAGCCGAACGGCATGACTGTAAACTGATACAGTGGCCTGCCGGGCACTGTAAACGCGGTTTCCCACTGCTTTTGGTTTCGAGAGGTATTTGCCAAAAGGCGTCTTTTAAAGCAATTGCGGAAATGTAATACGTTTCCTGTAGTCGACTCAACAGACCCTCGATATGTGGTAGTGGATACGCATTTTAAATCGTCCGGGAATTTACTTTACGCGGATCGAGGCAAAGGCGATTTTTCGGCCCTTTTTGCACCAGTGTTACCGGTGAACTCCAGCTACTATTGCTCTCTTCGATCACGCCTAGACCTAACATGCGATCTAGCTCGGCGTACACCAGCTTCTGTTTGGCTGGGGATATCGGGTAATGTCGCTGCTTGACTGGTAGGTCCTCGTTGGTCACTTCAATTATATGTTGCTCTAAGCTGGTCTTTCCTAATCCTTTTTCTAGACAAGACGGGTATGTGTCTATCACTTGCTGCAGCTTACAATGTTGTTCTGGGGTAAGCTGATGTGCGGTATAGGCGGTCTCGGGCTTGAGCGCATTGTTCATGTCTAGGTCGCCGGTCATAAGGTCGAAATCCGGAGTTGTTTCAACGGAGGCAACCTCGCGTCTACCTTTACCGAGGAATGTGAGGTCGAACGTATCCCAGAAATTAATTCCGAAATAAAATCGTTGTGTCAGACCTGGCACTATCAAGAACTCTAGGTCCTTGGTTTCTCCTTCCCATTCCACGGGTAACGTTATGGCTCCGGTTACTTGGGTTTCACCACCGCTGGCTGTGCGTACACATTCTTCACTTAGCTTCCTTATCGGCCTCGTCCGGTTTTTTAAGAAAGCGCGCGCTTCTCTGCCAATACAGTTCGCACTGGCGCCTGTGTCCAGTAAGGCGAGTATCTCTTCTCCATCGACCTTCGTTTTGGCAAAGAAACGGTTGTCATTTTGCACGCTCACTACTGTGTCCCCCACCTTTTGCTTGAGCCGGCGATAGTCTGCTCGGGCATCATATAATTTTAGTATTTTTCGCGTTGTTCGTGTCTCGCTGTCTGCATCTTCCGAGCCATTGAAGATACGTTCACGAGCAAGTTCGTACTCCCTCTCTCGTTGTTCTAGGCTCTTATGAGGGGAGATTTGGTTGAGCTTCCGTGTTTTTACCGGAATGGGTTGGTCCTGGTACGCCCGGCTGTCCCGGTTTTGCCTGACGGACTCCGCGCAAAAGCCGCTGGGTTAGCATCTGCATCCGTCCCGACTTTCTCGCAGAACCTGCAGGTGGCATCGTAGAATTTGATCGGGCAGGATTCTTCCTTCGAAGGATGCTTCCTGTAGAAGTCTGCTCCTTTGCCACACTTATAACACACCAGCGCGTGTAATGGGCCTCGGCATCCTTGTCCATCCTCGTAACGCCCTCGCGTATCTTTCCGCTGCCGGTTGAATTCTTCCACCGTGACCGCGTCCGGCAAGTCCTCCAGTGTCTGGAATTCCTCTATTTCGTTGATTGCAGCTCGGCTGCGCATGTTTCTTCCTGTGCTTCTCAGCCAGCGATCAACTCTGAGACCCTCTCTTTTGAGCTCCGCTAATGAGGTTATTGGGTATGTTAGGAGTAATCCCCCATCTGGGAGTTCATGTTATCCTTTAAGAGCTCAACGAATTCATCTTCAGCGATTTTGTGCTTGAGCTTGAAATGCAGGTTATACATATCCGTTCCATTAATTCTTTGACTTTCATAAGGTCACTTCCGGTAGTGGAAAATGCGCGTCTCATTTCTTGGGTCAATAAGTAGTAGTCAAAGTCGTAATCTTCTGCCTTGTCCTCCATTAGCTGCCAATACCATTTCGTGGCTGCACCTGCCAGCAGAAGATGGATTTCACGAAAGACTTGTTGACGGCTGAGGTCATACAATTCTTTGCAGTCGGTCCACGCGAAATAGGAAACTCTCAACTGTCATGCCGCGTCCGCTTCCATCGAACTTTAGGTTCCATCTGTCTAATCTGACATCTTTTGGTCGCGGTCCTTGGAATGATGAGTTCCGATCGATCTCTGGATGCAGTTGGTGACTCGACTCCCTCTCGTTTGTTCTGAATTGCCTGTGTGATAGGGTGTCCATCCGCCTGGGTGTTCTTAGCCGGTGCATCTGGCTATTGAGAATGTCCTGTGTTACCGGTTCCAGAGGCGGGGTCTCTTGGTATCTCAAAAAGCTGTCCGTTGGATTCGGGACAGTACGGGGCGGCGAAGGCGGTCCCTTCTGTTCGGGTCTCCTGGATGTCGGAGACCGCAATTCCGATATCTGTGCTTTCAGCGCTTCTATCTGGGCACTCATTCCACGCCACATTTCGTTGCTCTGCCTCAAGAGCTCCATCAATCTTTGTTCACGTCGCTCGGCAGCCTCTAAGTTGTCCTCCTCGTGCCTCTGAAATTGGGGAAGCATACTTGATCTCCCCTTCGGCTGTCCTCGGGGTAGATTCTCCCCACCGGCGGCTCCTTCCATTTCAGAATATTGGTCCAGGTTGTTTTTTTCAGACAGGGTATCTACCTGTCCTGGCTGATTCTGTGCGCGCTCCCACGGCTCTCTTTCAGGTGAATCTCCTAGCCTTGGCGCGCTTGCACTGCGGGGTTGGTGATTTTTACCGCGCGTTGTTGCCCGGGTCACTCTTCCGGTGCTGGGTTGGAATAAGACCTTCTTCTTGGCCCCCTTCATTTATACGATTAGTATAAAAGCTTTACGTGATTCTTTCCAAAATACCCGATCAGCGACGTACACGCTGAATAAGTCGACAATAAGAATGTTTATCAACTGGGGGTGCTTCCCTCTGCTTCTCCCTCTGCTTGGTCAAGGGAAACCGCAAAGACTTGAACCAAGCAAACGACCGGACAAATGCCTAGTACGTTGTGGGGCGTCGGCTTTGCGTTTCCTGTCAGTTCCCCCACCCCCATTCTGTCCTGGATCGACAAACGAACAGTAGATCCGCCCCGCAACTGCTAAACGCGTTACCGTATTGCTTGCGCTCCTGCTCTTTCTGGACTGGAACCAATCAAACGACCGGACAAATGCCTAGTACGTCGTGGGGCGTCGGCCAGAAAGCACCTATAAATTGTATTTACGTTAATTTCAACAAATAGTCGGTCGACACTTAGTTGTAGGTATAGTATTATAAAAAGGATAACTCATAGTTCTTGTTTTAAGGAAATTCTGGTAAATTTGTCCATGAACAAAACAGGGAATTTCTAAGGTTACAAATCATTTCAAACGCAGGCCTCTATTCTGCGACAACGTTCTGATTGAGTGGCCACTCAACACTGACAGTCACAGAAGTTGGGGACTTTACGGTTATTAATTTAAAGACAAAAACAAATAAGTAGGTACGCGTATATTTTAAATTATTTAATCTCCCTGCTCTATAAAACAGTCAAATTACCTAAGGCAAAAAGGATGAAAGCTTTGCCATACTTAGGTGCATCCACTCCGATACCGCAGGTATCGAGATTGTGGACCCTGGTAAAATTCCTTAAGGAATATGAAATGTCCTAGCGTTGGGCGCCAATTCTGTTACGTGGGCATATTACTGCCGAGGGAGAGGCGTCCGATGTTCAGGCACCATTTGCCGGTATAAGTTACGTCGTATTCGGGTCGTGGGATCTTGGTAAGCCTCTCTCCTCTCCAACATAACGAGAACATATTACTGCCGAGGGAGAGGCGTCCGATGTTCAGGCACCATTTGCCGGTATAAGTTACGTCGTATTCGGGTCGTGGGATCTTGGTAAGCCTCTCTCCTCTCCAACATAACGAGAATAAATATTAAAAGGGCCTGGAAAAATAATATTAGTCATCAAGTTCGTCAGTCATTAGTCCACACTACCCAACAAGCTTAGCTGTCGCTTGATCGCAATACGATCAGGCTGTGTTTTGGCCTCTTCACACATTCGTGTGCCAATGGATCGTCGCGGGCCGCGCAATACGATCCCCTATTGTCAAGGTTGTCCGTCGAAAGTTATGTCATTGTACTTGCCCTACTCCACACCCCCGTTGTTAGAGTTCTAGCACACCATGGTTTTGAATTCCTTTTCACATTATAAATTTATTAAATAATATTTATGTCGGCGTGTGCCGGTGTTGAATAACATAATATTGGTTAATTCATATAGGGATTAAATTAATTGACAATTATTGTATTAGCGGAAAGTATCGATTTTACCACCTGTGAAGGTGCACACATCAGCAAAATGCTGACTATTCACGACTACAAACGTCGCTCAGAGGGCTCTTGCAATTGTACATACAATTACAAGGCTGATACTCGCCGCTGAAAAATTAACACTTAATTATTATGTATAAAAAAGGTCTAAAAAGAAAGGGATATCTAAATGATTATATATATGAAACAATTATTATATGTGAATATTATATGTTATTACATGTATTCCTAGCAGATTAATTCTTTGTCTTAACTAGGAAAGTATTAACATTGCCCAAAAACAAATTCTTATCCAGACGGGAGAGAACAATGACCGTTGTAACGGTAGAGATAATGATAGCATTTTCGGTCTTATTACAGTGGGCAAGTGGAGAAAAATCTAGACGGGAGGTCTCAATATATAAGTATTCCAATTCATTCATTGTTATTGGTAGGGTCGCTTTTGATAACAAGTATAAAATTCTTACGTTAAATTGTGGATCAGTGTCTATTGTTTTTGCTAAAGCTTCTGATGTAATCATGGCGCACGGATATATATGTATATATGTATGTATAAGAAAAGGAACCGTGTTCCGACAAACTTACCCTCTTTTTAATCCTGGGCGATGAGATCTCGACGCTCCGGATCCTGGGCTTTGGGAGATTTTATAATTGGTTTATATACATATATACGTGCAAGACTTGAAGGCGGTTTACAAAAACAAAACACAAAAATTATGTTACACAAAAAAAATAACACTATCTTTGTATAGATATGTATGTATGCATGCATCGTATGCGAGTTCCACTGCGGCGCACGTCGGTTCCAATGCTCGAGCTGGGGGCTGGTCTGTGCCGCTCCAATTTCTTGTTCAGCGTATGTAATTGGGGGTTCTGTTTACACTTGCATTCAGAAATGCATGTACTCGCAAATTGTTTGTGATTGTTTCTGCGCGATTCACTTTTTGTTCATAATATTGGAGTGCAATTTACTTATTATTATTTTATTGTTTCTATTGCCTTTTTGCTGCTTCACTTCACTGTATCTGCTTGGCTTATGCTCCAATGTGAGTCACCACTTTCTCCAGGGCATGATGTTGGTCGCGGCGTCTCTGAACAGAGCGCTTGTAGATCTTTACAACCTTGAGGAGCACTATGACCAGGAGTAGTCCAACGATGAGCTTCATGGTCTTGTTGACATCCTGAATATCATCTTGGTGGTCAACGATCTCTACTGTGTTAATCACATTGGCGGTGCTGCCGGCCACTTTAGACGTTTTGCTACCCATCTTGGGGTCCTTAGGCCATTCACTTGGTTCGCTAGTTCTTTTCGTCCTTCGGGTTTTTGCAGGTTGACTTCCTCCAGATTGTGGTCGATCGCAGGACCGGTTATCGGGACTTTCTCCTGGGTGAAGTTGATCCTAGGGAAACGTCAAGGCATCCTTCTGGACACCAGCCTTCTTCCAGTCGTGGTCTGTGTTGATGGGAGTTGTACTTCTAGACCACTGTCAGGGAGAGATCAGAACAGTTTCTGTCCCTTCTCTATTTGGCTGGGGTCTTTTATACCGGACTAGAGCTTTCGCTAGCTCCCCATATTGGATGAGTTAACCAAGTGTTCCCACCTAGGGATACTGTTTCTCTGTTTCCCCTATTTATGGAGTCAACGGCCGGTTGGTGCACTTTGCTACCTTACTGGAGTACGGTTACAGCAGGTCGATCGTGGTCGTTGTTCTGGCCACGCGACACCCGTGAGCTGCCGAATTGTTTTTGCTGATTTGCCCTTATCAATTGGAGTTTGGTTAGTCATTAGGGCCCCTACCCTCAACTTAAGGCATTTGTTTTGCCGGGGTTAATCTTGTATGGGGGAAGGGCGTACGTAACAGTACCACGATGCTACTCCTAGGTATTGCCGGAGTTCTTTGACGGTCGATGGCGGTTCCAGTTCGGCGATGGCGGCTACTTTTTCTGGATCTGTTCCTATTCCCTCGCTTGTCACTCGATGTCCCAGGTACAGCAGTTCCTTTTTCAAGAATTGGCATTTTTCTGGATTCAGCCTCAGGCTTGCCTCCTTTAGACGCCGGAACACTTCTCTCAGGTTTCTTTTGTGTTCTTCCAGCGAGCGACCGATCACTATTATGTCATCCTGGTAACCGAATGCGTGAGGTGAAATCTCGGGGCCAATTACTTGGTCCAAAACTCGCTGAAACGTTGCCGATGCCGAGTGAAGTCTGAACGGCATTACCCTCCACTGGAACAGACCTTTGTCTGGTACCGTGAACGCCGTATATTGGCTGCTACTCACTTCTAGTGGGATTTGCCAGTATCCATCCTTCAGGTCCAAACTGCTGATGTTCCGCGCTTCCCTTAGTTGATCCAGGATGTAGTTTATGCGGGGCATTGGGTAGGCATCTTTCACTGACTTCGCGTTGATCTCCCTGAAGTTGACACGCAGTATCCACTTGCCTGCCTTCTTTTTCACCATCACGATGGGGGAGCTGTATGGGCTCTTTGAATGCTCTATGAACCCCATTTGGAGAAGCTCGTCCACCTTTGCGTTGATTTCCCCCTGAATTTTCGGGTTCTTGTGGTGGTATCTCTGCTTGATTGGCTTGTCATCCTTCATTTTGATCTGGTGTTCTGCCATATTCGATGTTCCCGTCATTGTGCTGAAGTCTGCCAGCTCTGCTTCAAGGAACGCTGTAGTATCGTCCAACTCGTTTACTTGTTGAACGAATGCTACTGATAGCTTCTCCTCGAGCCTCGATCCATTGTGTCGGTTCCTGGCTGGTATTATTATCTCGTGTCCATCACACCTTATCTCGGTTCCGACTTGTTTCAGGAAGTTCCATCCCAACACTAATGGATCCACTACTCCGGGTAAAATCAACAGGCTCATGGTCACTTGTTTGTTGCCGAATTTGACCTCCACCTCGAGCTGCGCATCAATTCCGCAACCTAACTTGCCGTCTCGCCTTTGTAATCCTTCCTAGAGCAGCAATATTGTCAGCCAATTCTTCGCTAACGAAGCTTGCCGTTGCTCCGGTGTCGATTGTGGCTTATTAGCTGTTCCCACCAATCATCACTGCTGCGGACAACTGCTGCTCCTCCTCGATTAGCTTGCCCGTTAGTTTGAAGAGGGCGCATTGTGCGATCCCTTCTCGCCTCTCTGCGGCTGAGATCGCTGTTGGCAGCAATCGACGCTCCTGACACCCACCTTGCGCATATCCAGCAAAATAATAGCCGCTGGTTTCGACGTCCTCTAGCCCGGTGTCCGTTCCCACCGCATTTTCGACAGGCCTCCTGACGGTCTGTGATATGGGTGGCATTTTGTGGCCTCTGTGTGTTGCTTGGCGTCCTCCACATGGTATTGTTTGGCTGTCTCTGTTGCTGTGGGGGTGGTGTCCAATGGCCTCCGCGTGGTGCGTCTGTTGCCTGCTGTCGTCTGGCTTGGTGTGGTGGTGACCATTGGTTATTTCCTCGTGAGTCCTGGTTATCTGTCTCCTCGCATCTTCTGCATGTCACCTGCGATGGTGACGCCGTCTTGGTCTTTGAGAACTTGTTCTCCTGTGCAAAAATTTCCCGTTCATTTTCAAGTTCTTCGTACTCATCGGCTAGGATCATTAGCGTATCCAGGTCCGACACTTTGTATGCTCTTAAGAAAATCCGTAGGCTTGGTGTGCAGTTCTCTTTAATGACCCTTAACGTTTCTTTCGTAGAGTAGTTAAGTTTCCTCACCATCGTCTGCATGTCGATCATGTAGTCCTTGAACGACTCGCTGAAGCCTTGCTTCCGTTGCAAGACCTGGTCCGCTAGCCTGGTGAAGAAATCTCTTGGCAGGAAACAGGTGTGGAAGCTTTCTATGAACTCTGCCCAGGTTCTCCATTGCTTGTTGTTGGCGATGAACCACTTCAGCGACCTTCCTTTAAGCAACTCCGGCATCGCCCGAGGGATCGTATCAAGGTCCAAGCCGTACGTGTTGGCGGACCATTCTACCTGCTCCAGGAACTCAAATGGTTTTTCCGCCCCGTCGAACCTGAACGACCATTCGCGGACCTGTTTAGCGACCTGTGCATAGTCTGACTGGCTTGGTCTCGGGGTCAGCGCTGTTGTTTTCGTATCCTGGCTTGACTCTTTCCTGTGGACCTCTTTTTGCATGTTGTCAAAGCTCAGGTGTTCCACCAGGTTGTCCCCTTCATCGCTGCCTCGGGGTCGCTTGTTGCGCCTTAGACTCGCAGAGAGTTCAGCCTTGTGGGCTTAGGGAAGCGTCACCGTTATCAGACAAGGGTGAACAAGCCTTGCTCTCCAGGCCGACGCCTTTCGAGGCAATACCTGTCCCTTGCTCTGTCCCGGACGGTCCCGCTAGGTTCTTGCTCAGATCGCGCTGACAGTCAAGACTGCCGCCAGGAAGGTGTCTAGCAGTTCACTTTGCTTTACGCCTAGCGCAGGCGAACGTTCCACCCGGCTTCACGTCGGCTGGCGTCGCTGTCGATGTCCTCTGCGCTGTCTTCTGACCGGTATCTCGTCGTTCTGGCACTCGGGTAGTTGGGCGGTTGCTGTTCGGGAACTTCGCCGGTAATCGTAGGGCTCTCCAGGCGTCCGCCTCTTGAAACCGCAAATCGATCTACCGCTCGTCCGTCACGCCAGGTTCTGCTTGGTCGGGCAAGGTAAGCTGGGTCGCAGACAACTTTCCTCCCCAAGCTGACGGTTCTTCGTCGTAGGACTCTTTTGTCGGTGGCGAACTTGGCCGTCTCGACATGGAATGCACCAAGTTTAAGCAGGAGGAACGACAACACAGGTACGGAAGCAGCCGGAGCGTTTAAGAGCAGCTCAAAGCTTCTTAGGTCACCAGTCCTGGAAAAACACGCGGGCCAGACATCCCCGCGGGAAGATGATAAGATGCAGGACGCGGCCAAGTGCCAAAGAGTCCCAGGCAGCCCAACCGGTGGGCAAAGAACTGCCTCTGCTAAGAGGCCCAAAGCGGACCAGGAACTCACTGGACCGGAACAGCTCGCGGAGATTGGAGAGCTCCTCGACGAAGTCCTCCACCTCACGAGCGTAATGCAGGTGATCTCCTTCGGCCAAGTTGGAGACTCCCACCAGCAAAAAGAGCACACGGAAACGTAGACTCCTCAATTGAACCGATTCGGCGTTCACGGCGAATCGGTTAAATTGAGGAGTCTACGTCCATTATACAGAGACACTCAGACGGCAGTGGTTGGACTGCCCAGCAAAGACGCAGAAGCGGTTCTCGGTAAGGGTAAAATCAAGCTAGGATGGTCTATCTGCAAAGTGAAGGAGAGGGACTCGAAGCCCAGGTGCTACAAGTGCCTGGAGATTGCGCACATTGCTGTAAGGTGCCATAGCAAAGTGGACAGAAGCGGGTGCTGCATTAAGTGCGGCAAGACGGGGCTCAAAATCGATCAACGTCCCAACGAGAGCGAATGCTTTTCATGCACCGAAAGAGGACCAAAGTTGAGGAACCACCAAGCAGGAAGAGCCGTAGCCAAACCCCGCGAATGGAAGTGATTCAGATAAACCTGAATCACTGCCGGGCTGCGAAGGACCTATTCCTGCAGTCAGTGACGGAATGTAAGGCGGATCTGGCTGTCATCAGTGAACCTTACAAAGTCAAAGACGACGGCGACTGGATAACGGACACATCGGGCAAGACCGCGATATGGCTGTGCAAAAGAAACGGTAAATCTTTTCTGGACGTGCATAAGTGCTCGTAAGAAACCTGGTACTATCTCGTATAGGCGAAATGCGGGTCTACAGCTGCTATCTAGCACCTAGCCTCTCCACGACGGGCTTTAGCCATGCACTGGACTCGATCGCCTTCGACGCAAGGGGCCGTTACCCCACTATCATCGCAGGCGACTTCAACGCGTGGGCCGAAGAATGGGGGTGCCCCACCAGCAACATAAGGGTCGAACCCTACTCAATGCCTTTGCAACGCTAGACGTTGCGCTGCTAAACGAAGGGTGATAGACACCAGTCTGTCTTACAAAGAGCACCTGAAGTATGCCAACAAAAAGGCCGCACCGACCGCCAGATCGCTCGCGTGGATTCTCCTGAAAACGAGGGGCCCAAAGCAGGAACGGAGGAAACTTATAGCGAGCGTCGTTACGTCCCAATGCCGCCCCGGTATGGGCTAAAGTCTACACGACGCCCATAAGTGGCGTGGCTCGCACGCACAGACTCTAAGCCACAAGGATTTCCTGTGCATTCAGACGGCCCGCGAGAGAGAGATCCATCTCTCGGTGCCAGGAGAGGTGGGTTTCCGCAACCTCTGGACGCTGGACCCACGCTCTCATTCCCGTCTTGAGTCTTTGGCGGAGGCACGGGCAGGTGGAATTCTACCTGACCCAGAACCTGAGTGGTCACGGATGCTTCCGGTCGTACCTGACGATACCAGGGACGGAATCCCATCCTGCGGCTCTGGAATCGAGGAGGACGCGCGCCGCGTCCTATTCGAGTGCGTGCGGTCCATAGAGGAGACGACTGCCCAGGAAACAGCCACCGGTGTCAGCACTAGCCCCAGCACGCTGGTGCCAACCATGCTAAGAGGCCAAATGGAGTGGGACGCGACGGCCAAATTCGCCGCGTCTGTAAAGCGAAAACTCAGGATAGCAGAGAGTTAGAGGAGAGGCCTGGACACGTAGGCTGCCGCGGTTCTGCAAAGCATTGCTTTGCGGCCGTACCGCACAACTTCTGCAGTTTACGCCCATTTATTTTTCTAAATGTATATTTGTTAGTAGTAGTAATAAAGTAAAAGAGGAATACAAAAAGTAATAAACTTGATTCCTGATTTTAAACTCAAACTGAGCAGCAGCATTCTTTATTATACCCGTTACTCGTAGAGTAAAAGGGTATACTAGATTCGTCGGAAAGTACGTAGCAGGCATTTCGGCCAAAGAGCTAGTGAGATGGCTCTGAGGGCGCCGAGCTGAAGGCTACCGAACGGGTCGCAGGTTGCGGATAGCGAGCGCCCTGGTTCTCCAGGGTAGCTACGAATAAGCGTGGAAGTTGGACACGGCCCGGCTACCGCCAAGCCCCCAACACGAAGCGCAAATAAGTAGCCCCGGACAGTCAGCGAATATCTGCGCCGTAGCAGTACCGACGTCGCGCTTGTGCTGCCGCCTCCGACAAATAGCTCACACACACCCCTTCCCACACTCTTTGAACCTACCTCTTTCCCACCCACACAACTCATCTCACCCCGGGCTGGACTAAGGTGTCACTCGTACCGTGCCGAGAGTCAATCTGGCTGGGAGCCCGAGTCATCAAATAACTCAATCTCAAACGGTGAGCTCAGGCAAGTGGCGACCGCCTGTTCTAAGTCAGCCTTACCCGGGTACGGCGGATCTCTGCCCGGGTGGACCTGTCCTTTCTCCGCAGCTCGTGGGATTTAACATGGAGAACTTAACAAATAATAAAGAAAAAGACTGCACAAGACGAGAGCCCGACACTCTTATAAAGTCGGAAGTCGTAACCAACGACGAAAGAAAGAGCAAGATCACGGCTCTGACTACCCCAGTCCACGTGACGTCGACCCCTGCCAAGGCCAGCGAACAACGCAGCCGGCTAAGCCCAACTCGCCATAGCGACAACCCCAAGCCTCCCACCAGCGTAGGTGTGGCTAACCAGCCACTCCAACCTGAGGACATAGCCTGGGCGAAGGCAGTTATCCCAGATTTCGACATCGCTATGACTACCAGCAACAAGCGAGAGAGGTCGATGGAGTCAGCTCAACCAGCGAGCAAGAAGGCCAAAGTAACCAACCGCTGCACATGGTCGAGATCCTTTGCGGAAGTGGTAAAGGATCGGAAGATCATTGGAGTCATCGACCAGAGCGGAGGAAGGAAACCATTGGGGTCTGGTTAGACGGGCCCTTGCGACAGTGGCCTTGAAAGTGCTGGACGAGAACCCAGGACCGCCACCCGATTGCACAGATGCAGGGTGGTACCAGGGCAACGTAAAGTTGATCGCCTGCGAAGACGAGAGATCGGCAGCACTCTACAAGGCTGCAATTGACAAAGTCGGCGAGGTCTACCCCGGGGCCAAGCTGGCAGTTTGTGAGGCTGCAGACATCCCGTCTCGACCGAGAGCGAGGGTGTGGCTGCCGTCGGAACCATCGAACCCAGAGGCTATACTCAGCCTGCTGACCAGGTTCAACCCAAAACTTCCAACAGACGGTTGGAAGGTGGTCAAGGTGGAGAAAATCGAGCGAGTCACCATGATCGTGGTTATCCTCCTAAACCAGGCCTGCTTGGAACCCCTCGCAGCCCGACAGCACAGAGTGAACTACGGGTTCGACAAGGTGCAGCTTCGTATTTATGACACCGATAAAACAGCGGCAGACAACCTGGCTGCCTGTGCGTCGTACGAACCGCCGAGCGACGACGAACCAGATCACGAGGAGGCCACCCTCACCGGCTACGTGTCAACCGACTCGGAGCTGACGGAGCGCCTGAAACAGCTGTGCACCCAGGACACAACCCGACCAGGGCGCTCTGTCCTCCAGGACATAGCGGAGGAAGCGGAGGGTACCCAGCCCGACCCCAGTCCCAAAGATGGTGCAGTTTCTGCAAATTAATCTGCACCACAGCAAGGCAGCATCCGCTGCCCTCCTCACCCGCCTGGCAACAGGCAACATAGACGTAGTCCTCATTCAAGAGCCATGGATTGTTGGTAACAACATCTGTGGCCTATCAACCCCCCTATACAAGCTATTTTACACCAAGGACAAGGGTAAAACCAGAAGCTGCGTTCTTACAAAAACACACTTTAGCACATTTCTTATTCCACAGTTTAGCGAAGGCGACCTTACCACGGTCAGACTGGAGCTAAACGAACACACCCATCACACCATAGCATCATTCTATCTGGCTCACGACCACGAAGGGCCACTACCAAACACCACTACACAAGAACTCATACGCACTCACTCATCTAAAGAACTCATCCTGGGTGGGGACGCTAACTCACACCACACACAATGGGGAAGTACAAACACCAACGAAAGGGGTGAGTTACTCTACGACTATCTCCTTCAATCAAATCTATTCATCTGCAACAAAGGTAATGACCCAACTTTCAGCACTAGAAATAGGAGGGAAGTACTAGACATTACTCTAATATCTGATCCCTTACTTAACCAGCTAGACGCGTGGAAGGTGGGGATCGAACACTCATTCTCGGACCACCGATACATAGAATTTACAATAAGTCTAGAACATCCTCCCGCCGATAACATAACTAATCTAAGATTAACCAACTGGGGATACTATAAAAATCTCCTCAACAGGAACCTACCCGCTCCTCCGACACACATACGCAACCGTCAAGAATTAGATAGCCTAGTTAACACTTTTACTGATATCTGCGGTGAGGCCTTAAAAAGGGCTTGCCCAAGTAGAACAGTTAAAACAAAGCACAAACCCCCATGGTGGAACCCAACCCTAGCGAACCTTAAAAGAGAGTGTAGAACATACTTCAATAAAGCTAAATACAACAATAGCGAATCCTCCTGGAATCTATATCATTTAAAACTAAGCCTATACAAAAAGGAAATAAGAATATCATAACGAAGAGCCTGGGCTAACTTCTGCAGTAGCATAGAATCTACTGCGGAGGCATCCAGACTCAGAAGAATTCTAGTTAAAGCTCCAGCTACCATTGGCTATCTTAAAACCAATGCTGATGGCTGGACGGAAAACAGTCAGGAAACCCTTGAACTACTGTTAGACACACACTTCCCTAACAATACCCAGTTAGTGGAGGACCTCCACATAGAGGTGAATCTAGACGACCAGAGTATTGCCAACATTTCAAACCCTGACCGCATTCAGTGGGCTGTTAACTCTTTTAAGCCCTTCAAATCACCTGGCCCAGATGGGTTCTTCCCGGCCCAGCTACAACGGACATTAGATATGTCCCTTCCCTGGCTGACAGCCATCTTCCACGGCTGCCTTGCTCTAAACCATATTCCAACAAGGTGGCTGGACGTTAAGGTAATTTTTATACCGAAAGCCGGCAAGCCCTCCCACACTAACCCAAAGGACTTCCGCCCGATCAGTCTCTCTTCCTTCTTGTTGAAGACCCTGGAAAGGCTAATTGACACCCATATCAGACTAACCATCGACCATAGCCTACTCTCTGACGCACAGCATGCGTACCGTAAGGGTAGATCAACCGATACCGCCCTCCACTCTCTAGTGTACAGTATAGAACGAGGATTCCACAATAAGGAATACTCTCTTGCAGCGTTTCTAGACATAGAAGGCGCCTTCAACAACGTCACCCCAACGGCGATCACTGGTGCTCTGACTGAACTGGGCATTGAGCGGCCCATAGTGGGACTCATACACACCATGCTAACCAGCAGGGTAGTGCACTCCACTATGGGATCGGCCCTCTCGACCAGGAATGTCAGTAGAGGAACCCCACAAGGGGGCGTTCTCTCACCTCTTCTATGGGTTTTGGTGGTCAACAAACTGCTATCACTTCTAGAAGAGGCGGGCACAAAAGTGGTAGCCTACGCGGATGACGTGGTTATCCTACTGCAGGGCAAATTCCCGCAAACCCTTTGTAATCTAATGGAGACAGCCCTATCCACCCTTTCCCGGTGGACGGCTGGCTGTGGACTGGGAGTTAACCCGGAAAAGACCGAACTAGTTCTCTTTACAAGGAAGTACAAGGTACCAATTCTAGTTCCCCCAAAACTACACCAAACGCGCCTAACCTTTAGCAACCAAGCAAAGTACCTAGGTGTCATCCTTGACAAAAAGCTCCTCTGGACTGATAACATCCTAGATCGCACACGCAAAGCGGCCATAGCCCTCTTCGCTTGTAAAAAAGCCATAGGGAGGAAGTGGGGTTTCTCCCCCATGATAGTTCACTGGCTATATACTGCAATAGTCAGGCCCATTCTCCTCTACGGAAACATCGTTTGGTGGCCTTCTCTAGATAAGAACTGCAACCTCCGGATCCTTCACAAGATCCAAAGGAGCGCAGAGCTCTGCATCAGTGGGGCGCTGCGCACTACCGCCACCGAGGCACTAAACACAATTCTCGATCTCCAACCCCTGGACCTACTTGCCAAAAGCTGGGCATCTGCAACAGCGCTGAGGCTCCGTGAAGCAGCGGCATGGACAACGGGCTCCACGGGTCACTCCATTATCCTATCAAAACATTCACCCCTACCACGTTATACAGACTACGTCCCACCCATAGTCAACTTCGAAAGAAGATACAAAATTCATATACCCACCCGTTCAGACTGGGACAACCTCCCACATCAATTCGTAAACGCCGTCAACATATACACTGACGGCTCCAAGTTTAACTCCCAAACAGGTGGGGGAGTCTTCTCCCCCGAACTAGACATAAAAGTCTCATTCCGCCTACCAGACCACTGTAGTGTTTTCCAAGCGGAAGTGATGGCAATTCAGGAAGCCACTACCCACCTGAACACGTCTGTACATAAAGACAGTGATATCTTCATATTCTCGGATAGTCAAGCTGCCCTCAGGGCCCTCGACTCCTACACAACGAGCTCAAAAACAATCTCTGAATGCCGCAAATCTCTTAACGAGATGACGACTCATCTGAGAATCAACCTCATCTGGGTGCCTGGACACCGCAACATTGAGGGCAACTGCATAGCAGACGAGCTAGCAAGACAGGGGACAACCGCCGATATCCTTCGTGATAAGGACACGGTAGGTATGCCCATGGCTACCTGCAAGCTCCATCTCAGGCAGAGATTGTATACACTTTCCAACAACCGTTGGAACTCAGTCTCAACATGCCACAATTCTAGACTCACATGGCCAAACTACAACACGAAAAGAACAAAAACTCTCCTACAATGTAGCAGGGAGAACATCTCCACTCTCCTAAATGCCCTCACGGGCCACTGTCTTATAGGGACTCATGCGATAAGGCTAGGTCTAAGTAACCACGACTTCTGCCGCAGCTGCAAACAGATAGACGAAGAGGAGAGCATCGAACACCTCCTATGCTTCTGCCCAGCGCATAACCTAAAGCGCTTTCAAACCCTAGGTAGCTACACACTTCCGAACCTTGCGGCCATTCAGGACGTAAGCATTTAAAAACTACTATGTTTCTTAAGAAAAACAGAATACTTCGCGAAAGCAGATAACCCATGAGCTAGAGAAACGGATCTTTTCAGAGATCATGTGGTATCACAAGGGGCCCATTGTGGCCTAAGTGAGGGGACTAATATTTAGTCTCCAACCACTCCTACCTAACCTAACCTAACCTATGTAGCAGGCAGAAGGAAGCGTTTCCGACCCCATAAAGTATATATATTCTTGATGAGGATCACTAGCCGAGTCGATCTAGCCATGTCCGTCTGTCCGTCTGTCTGTCCGGATGAACGCTGAGATCTCGGAAACTATGAGAGCTAGGCTATTGAGATTTGGCGTACAGATTCCTGAGCTTCTTACGCAGCGCAAGTTTGTTTCAGTAGACTGCCACGCCCACTCTAACGCCCACAAACCGCACAAAACTGTAACACCTACAGTTTTGATGCAAGATAGAAAATTTTAACTGAAATGTATTGGTGTCGTCAATACCTATCGATTGATCCAAAAATAAATTTGCCACGCCCACTCTAACGCCCATAACGCTTAGATCTGTCTACCGCCGGTAGGTGGCGCATTTTAATCTCGCTTTGCTGCTTGCATATCTCCATTTCCCTTTGGTCCCTGACTTAGCTGAGTAACGGGTATCTGATAGTCGAGGTACTCTACTATAGCGTTATTCCTTGTTGTTGTTATTTTCCTTCCGCTTCTATAAATTACAATCGGTACCGAATTTTCCTGAGACGTCGCAAAACTGGCATTCTCCTTGAGATAAGATTCACCTCTGATCCGGAATCTTTTCCAGCGCGACATTTTTCTAGTTGACCTATCGAGCCTCAGTTACCATTTTATGGTTAACATAATCTCAACCTTTTGGTTTGGCTTATGTTTATTGTATATCTTTTCGTTTTTTTAAATTTTTGATTATGACTAAAGAAAGCGGAGCTGGCAGCAGAGCGGTCAGTGCCTATGTATATATATGTATAAGTGGCGGAGGTACTGTGTCCACATGGCGACAGTGCGGAAGCATGGCACACATGCCGACTCAGCACTGTGGAGGCCCATTGCTCCCGACTGCGGTCATATTACCAGGCACTTGAAGAACTGCTTCGGTCTTGGATATGTATGTAAACATTGTGCTACAATGAGTTTGTTATAGTTGTGCATAATATTGAGTACCTTCTCCATTCGATATGTGAGCATACTACAGAACATACCCTCTATAAATGTCTTGTTCTGTGCTCTTCACTGGACAGTGGATTGCTTGTAGGTCCTTTAATGTAACATTGAATGATGCCGTTGCTTGCAGACTCCAGAAGTGGAAAGAGATCCAAAGCCCTAAGCCTAATGATCTGTAGACAAGCAAGTTGTACGTGCTCCTACTTGAATAATAGCTTGGCGGCGCGCGTGGGCTATATGCCTGAAGTGATTTCTTGACAAATCTGTCAGCTCTCTTCGTTGTGGACTGGAAGCATTGATACAAGCAAGCACGGCGATCAATAAACGTCAGTACACTCCTTAGCAAGGCAGATAGAATTGTTGGTCCTATCTTTTTTATTACAAGACATAGGATTGGATCCCTTGATGTTGTGCTGATATAGAGAGTATGACAATGCTCAATGTCTTTCGTACTGTTCGACGTACTGCTCGAATTGTAAGTTTGGTACCGCTTTGACTTCTAGTTTCTTTTCTAGCCTTTAAAACATATTCTTAAAATGTGAAGAATAGAAATTGAAAAATTTTACTCTTCCAGCCATAGCGATTTCGATTTAACACAGATTTTTGCAAAGTTGGTCTTAACATTTAAAGGACTTATACAATTTTTATTAAGGTAGTAAAATTTAAATGTTTGTAACTTTTTAGTTAAAGTTCGATCCCAACAAGTGAAATGCTCTCGGAAAAATACACCTATCTACTTTCGTATTGGATTCAGTGATATTACCTCTTTAACCAAGCAACATGAAATAAACATGTATTTCGCGAATATCTCAAGAACAATTCTTTGAAACGTTTTTTGAGTGATACCATCATTTACAGCAAGATCACATTTATCTAAAAAAGCTGAGATCGAAAAAAATTTATTGTTGTAAACAAGTGTAGTTTGCTGAACTTGTCTCACGTATTTATACCAAGCGCAAGATGTAAAAGCAGTGCCTCTACCCGAAAATGCATGGCTTTTTTTCAATACAGGTTATACAAACAATACAGCCAACAATATTTTGAGCGATCATTCGCTACAAGAAGAATGTGATTTTAGAGCTGCAATCGATCTGATATTTCATAATGGCTGTCGGAACACAATTAAAAACGTAATATTAAATATACCTATTGTAACTATATGGTTACTCTGTAATCTGTTATAATCTGTTATAGCTAACGCGTCGCAACAACTGCGTTCTAGTATTACGAAAATTCTTGTACTGCGCCCAGAACCAAAACAAGTTCGGCAGCGATCGAACATTTTGGCGACCGTGACAGGACGGAGTCAAGAATTGGATAAAATTAAGAAATTTGCTGTAGATTTCGAACAAGCGCCCAGGATTATATAACTCCTCATCGCTCTCCCAATCAGCAATCAGTTCATTTTGGCGACCGTGACAGGACGGAGTCAAGAATGGGATAAGATTAAGATTATATAACTCCTCATCGCTCTCCCAATCAGCGATTTGCAACCAAGTGCCGTGGCCGACGCACACACACGCACTCGCGTGCCGGAGGGTTATAGCTCCCATCAGGCAGTAACCGGGGGTAATCCCGGCTCACCGAGGGACCTCCGACTAGTGCAGGCGATGGATAAGGAAAAATCGTCCGGACATGACGAGACCCAGGCTCTTGCAGTTGCCAGGGCAGAAGAAGAGCTGCTAAAGAAGTTTCAGATGATGAAGCAGAAGGTGCAGCGGTCGCCAACGGGAATGGAGCAGGCTCCCGATGCCCACCCAGTGTCTGCGCCTCCCAAAGTGACCGGGCCAATGTTCAACTTTGGCAGTAACGAGGATGAGCAAACCACCCCGAAGTGAAGTCGGGAACCAAACAGCACTGAAGAGGCGATCGATGGAACCCACAAGAAGCAGTGGGTGCAGAGAAGCTGGGCAAGATGCTCGACGAAATGATTGCGAAGTTCACGGACACAAAGAGCAACAACAAGAAGGTCGTCCGTCATGTCACACAGGCCACGATCGACTCATTGCATGCAATGAAGAAGCTGCAAAGCGAAATCAGTGCGACGCTGGATGAATCCCGAGCCAGGGGTCCGACCGCCAGCGCAACCCAGCAGACAACACCATCGCTCTTTGCCCCACGGCAAGAAGGCACCAGCATAAAGAGAACGCATACGGGACTGCAGCGAGTAATGGGGAAAGCGAAGACCACGTGAACCGCACCGCGAAGCGCAGGAATCAGGAATCTCTGACGCTATCCTAATTAAATGCAGCTAATGATCGTACGCAGACATGCTCAAGCTGGTCAAAACCGAGCCTACCCTTCAGGGGCTTAAGGATGGTGTGCAAGGCATACGCAGGACAGCCAATGGGAGTCTGATACTCAAGATGCAGATACCCTCAGACCCAGCAATCCTGCTTCAGATGTGTGCAAGGATAGCCACAAGTATAAAACTTGTACCCAGGGCAAACCGAAATGCATTATCTGCACAAGAAGCGTTAAATCTGGAGGAGAGGCCGAACACTCGACCCTAAGCAGGGCGTGCCCTGAGTTTCGGAAAGCCATGCACGATACACAGAGTGGTTAGGGTCATACAGCTCAACCTAAACCACTGCAGAGCGGCGCAGGACCTGCTAGCACAGACGGTCATCGAACAGCAGGCTGAGGTGGCAATACTCAGCGAAACTACAAGGACAGGCATGAAGGCGTATGGCAACATTGCTCGGATGGCAGAGCAGCAATATGGAGCTGCGGGCAGCGCCCTGGACACCTATCCCAAAGGGCTTCCAGAACGGGATACACCAGAGCGAAGATCAACGGTATAACATTCTACAGCTGATACATAGCCCCGAGCGTACACATTAGCGACTTCAGAACAATAACGCAGGAGATCCTCATCGCAGGTGATTTCAACGAATGGTCCACAACATGGGGCGGCGCTTTTACGACACTGATGGGAACCATCCTCCTTAAGGCAGTGGCTTCGTTAAACGTATGCCTACTCAACGAAGGTGACAGGCCAACCTTCAGCAAGTCAGGTCAGGAGTCAATTATCGACCTGACCTTCGCTAGCCCTGAACTGGCACGTAACTGCGTATGGAGGGTGTCAGACATATACACCCACAGCGACCACGCCCTGATCATCACCCAGACTAGCCCCAGACTGGCCGCCCCAAGCAGCCGCCAAACGACCTACAAAGCACATACCCTGAACACAGTGTCCGTCCTAGCACACATGGAAGGCGTCTGCGTTACAGGAGACGCTAGCACATGCGCGAGGACCATTGCCGATAGAGTGAAGGTGGCGAGCGATGCATCTGTGGAGAAGGTTTCGAAAGGTGGTAACGGGCGAAGACCAGTACTGTGGTGGAATGACGAGATAGGCAGCGCGAGGAGAGATTGCCTAGAGGCCCGACGCAAGTGCCAGAGAAGCAGAGGATGCGGGAAACAACCTATAGAGCCAAGAGAAAGGAGCTGAAGAACGCGATCAAAGCTAGCATGGCCAGATGCTTCCAGGAGCTGTGCGAAGCGGCGGATGCAGAACCATTCGGGTCACCATACAGGATGTTCATGGGCAAGCTCAACAGACAGCCGACCCCTACCGGCCACTTACTGCTTGAACAAATAGTGTCCACCCCGTTCCCCTCCCAGCCCTCTGAGCCTGAGCGATACAAATACAATTTCGTTCGAGATCAACCCTCTCTATATGAAATCGTTTGACATTTTTGGAAGGTAGTGGATTACCAAACGCCACGACAAACGCTTACGGAAGAAGAAAGGCTCTGTGAACAGCATTACAAAACAGCCGTTTCCATTGGATCTGATAATCGCATTACAGTTCGAACTCCATTCAAGGAATCACCGCAAACATTAGGCCAATCGTACGACACCGCCGACAAACGTTTCTTCCTACTTGAACGTAGATTAAACAAATATCCCTCATTAAAAGAACCCTATGTTCAATATATGCATGAATACATCACTCATAAAAAGCATTGATAAAGGAGAGCCCCATTTCTTTATTCCCCACCACTGTATGCTACGGCCTCAGAACTTAACCACAAAACTACGAGTAGTCTTTGATGCCAGCTCAAAAACGTCGTCCAGCGTAGCATTGAACGAAATACTCATGGTAGGTCCCACCATGTCCTCCTTGTAGTTAGTATAATCCATGTAGAACCCGTAGAGAAAAATGCATTGTTTTAGTTTCTGTGGCCAATCTTTATTGTATTGTTGTCAAATCGAGAATAACTTACAGCTAGCTATTCGCGGCTGCGCTGCCTGCAAACATTTGCAGCTGCCGTCATGTATATATCGAAGTATATGCTCACAATTTTATTGGGCTGGTAACACCGAGAGCGCGAGAGAAGTTGTATATGTATGCCTTGTATGTGTCTGCACTCAGGCAATGGGAATATGCTGACACTAGCACTTCCCATAAGTTGGGCTCTGAGGCGTATTCATATTTCGGCTGGCCGCACGAGTTTAGCGGCCGACACATTTGTATTTGTTTAAGTACTCTGTAACACAATATTGGTGTCGGTACAGTGGGTACTCGATAAAATGATACATGCAATTACACTTAATTGCGACACTTCTTTCATTTCGCCTCCATCATTACGCCTTATCAGGTGAAACATCAAAGATGTACAGTCAATTTGCAGTCGACGAGCGGGACAGAAAATTTCAGCTTGCTTTCTGAAGAGAGAACGATACTAACATTCTACAGGTATATCAGCTGAACACGGTGACCTTAGGTGTTTTAGCAGCTCCTTTTCTCGCTATTCGTAGTCTGTTTCACATAGCCAATTTGAACGAACTAGAATACCCTCTCGCAGACACAGTATTACGAACTGATCTTTATGTCGATGATCTTTTAACAGGTGCAGATCATCCGCTGCCGTACTACAAAAGAAGGAGGAAGTCTTAAACCTACTAAGGCCGGATTGACGACTACCAAGTTCAAAAGCAATTCATCCATATTGGGCAATTAATCAGACGGCAGGGTTTCAATGCAGCTGGACAAATTAAGATCAACGAAAATTCGATTAGCATGGCAATTATCTGACGATGGGGCAACTTGAAAATCGACTTTCGTAACTTATCTACAGTGAAACTGCCATTTTTGTTTCAACCCCAATACCAGAGCAAGCTTCACGGGTTTACAGATGCCTGCAAATGTGGTTACGGGTGTTGTCTTTACGTTCAGAGTGTAATTAAAGTCAAGAGTCACTCCGACTCAATCCTTGTCGATCCCAAAGCTGGAACTCTGTGCAGCGGTACTGCTTAACAGAACGTACCAAAAGTTTAAAAACAAGCTCAAACCTTACATCTCAAAGGTATATTTTTGGACCGATGCAAAGACTGTTCTACAGTGGCTTGGAAAGCATTCGTCTCAGTTGCCAACCTTCGAGTCTAACAGGATCTCTGAGCAGTAGTCATTCACACCCGACGTCGAATGGCGCTACGTATCATCAAGCAAAAATCCTGCAGACATCGTATCCCTAGGATGCTCAGTAAAGGACCTTCACCACAACATGTGGTTCACTGGACCCAACTTCCTGAAAAGATCGGACAGCAAATGGCCTTGCCTGCCTAATCCAATAAATCAACCCTGTACGTCATACGTCGAGGGGCATCTCAAAGCTATGATAGTTACACCTTGTGATACCTAGCGTTATAGATGATCTTATCAACCGATTATCATCATACTTTCGTATTTTGCGTACCCTTTCCTTTGCTTATTGAGTATTTAACCCGGTCCCTGCAGCTAGAAATTCTACTGTTCGAGAGGTAGTTCACGTGTCAGCGAACGAGCTTAATCAGAAAGTGTTGAGAATCGTAGCACAAATTTAGCAAACGGTATTTAGCGACGAAATCGACTTATTATTAAAGATCCAGCCCTTAAAATCTGGCCTTCAAGGACTAACACCAGTTTTAGACAAAATGCACGTAGGCAATGCAATCCTAATCATGGTGAGAGTAGGAGAATGATTGGACAATTCGAATCTAAAATGTAAAATGTTTTTTTTTGTTTAGCGCTGTATGGCTAAACAAAAAAAACATTTTACCTAGGTAGCATCGCTTTAACAGACTGTACGCCGAATTCACCCATCGTTCCAATTTACTCGCAGGAGCGAAGGTCGTGCTTTCGTTACTTCGCGAGAATGTTTGGGTAATAAAAGGTAGAGCTCTTATGTGTCAAGTGGTACGGGAATGCACTCACTGCTTCCATTACAAGCTTCGCCTCATGTCATAAATCATGGGAAATCTCCCTCCGGATCGACTGTACGGCGAGCACCCATTTCTGGTGTCAGGAGTTGACTTCTGCGAGCCCTTCCTAACCTCGTACAAAATTCGAAGCAAGTCACGCTTCAATCTTTGTTTGCTTTGCGACGAAGGCTACCCATATCGAACTAGTTTCTGAGCTAACAACTGGAGCCCGATGGCATCAACCTCCTTGAGTCGTACAGCGCTTACAAGGGATTTTTGTTTTGCTTCATTCCTCCCAAAGCCCCTCATTTCGGCGGCCTCTAGGAAGTGGCTGTTAAGTCACCTAAAACGATTCTACTCAAAAACATCGCCAATTTAAACTTTACTTATGAAGACCTACTGACTGTCACCAGCCCATTTCCTTATAGGGTTTGTTTACGCCAGAAGAATCTTTCAGCACCCTGCGGAGGAAGACGAAGACTCCAAGTTGCGCTACCTCACTAAATGGAAAAGCGTGACGATCATTAAGGAACATTTCTGGCGCAGTGGAAGAAGGGACTACATCCATTCTCTTCAAGCTCGTGGCAAGTGCACCAATCCACAAGCTAATATCGAACTCGGTCAGCTCGTAATTGTACAAGAAGACAATCTTCCTCCGCAATGCTGGAACTTAGCAAGAGTCACTGAAGTCATTCCTGGGCGAGACCAACGGGTACGATCTGCATATGCCCTCTGGGCCCTCTGAGCAGGAAAATTCACAAATTAGCTCCTCTTCCTTTCGATTGTAATTGAAAGATCTGAGTACTTTCAACGAGGGGAGTATGTCGGAGCACAATACAAAGCTAACGTAATATTAAAAATACCTATTGGGGCTATGTGGTAACTATGTAATCTGTACTGTACTACCCTGATATAGTGTTGCAAAAAGGGTGGCTTATCAGCTGACCTATCGCAACTCCGGCACTTCATGCACTTGATTTTCGCACGCACCGAACGCGTCTATTTCTAACAATAAATCTGCAACCAAATTCAACCGTCTAATCTTCATTCTTGCACTGCGCCCAGTGAACAATAAAAATTTCGGCAGGGATCGAACAAATACGATTTCTGATTATACGACTTATTTTGTTGAGCTTGGTAATAAAATAAGATCTTCCGTTGACATCTTGTGTCATTTTGGCATCAAAATGAACTTGATTATGCACGCTCTGAATGATTTTATTTTCCACTGTCGAAGGTACTACCCCTACTTCACAATTTGGATCTGTGAAAAGAACGTCTTTGTGAATATAGAAGTCTTCGTATGCATATTTGTCAATTCATCCTTAATTTAGGCTTCCCTTAAGCGATTAGTTATAGAATCTGACAAAAAGAAACATGATACTCGAAACATCAGCATGTTTAACTTGCGTTCCCCATCGGTGCTCGATGTTGAAGTTGAAGTCCTGCAAGTATAAAGCCCAACGAACTACTCAAAGAGGAACTTCCTTTGCGTTTATCGTCATTAGATTCAACATTCGAGTCGAACTGTCGTCATTTATTTATTTATTTTATTTTATTTCACTTATGCACAAAACATACACTCCACTTGACTAGAGCTCAAATAATTGTCCATTCTTCCAGCTCATACGAATCGTATTTTTTCTCCAATGGTAAAGTCTTTCGGCGTGTTTACGTCGACCATGTATGCAACGACAACATTGCCTTAACTGCCATGATGATTCTTATAAAAACCGGAAATTATACATAGTGGCCTGCCGGCTACCAGATACGCGACGAATAAGCGCGTAGTAAGGGAGAAAGAGCGCTTGGGGAAAGAGAGTTTGGAAAACGAGAGGTTGGAGAAAGAGAGGTTGGAGAAAGAGAGTTTGGAGAACTAGAGGTTGGAGTGAGAGAGAGCGAGTGCGGACTTCGATGGCAGAGGGTGCCGTGTTCAAAAGGAAATAAAAGAACGCACTTTGGACTGTGCCGTGGACTTTGGACCAGGAGAAGAAGTGCTACATCTCAGCAGCAGGACGGCGATCCTGCGTGCCACATGTTACAGGAGGTTCAGCAGGAATGGCGCCAAGATATCGGACTCCATGTGGTATCCGTGGGTCTAGAACAAAGACGCAAGAATGGGTCCGTCGTTTTTTGACCTGGAGTGGAGAATAACAGCGGGCCGTGCGCAAAAAGGCAAATAACGGTTCCCGGATACCCTATATAAGGCCGCAAAGCTCGGGGAGCATGATCATTCGATCACGAGGAGTCAATTCAACCGGATCAGCCAGTTATCAAAGAACCAAGTCAACCAGCAGCACGAGATCAACAAGTCAACAACAAAAAGTCTAGTCGTCGTAAGCAGCGCCGTGGGATGCCTACCCAACAAATCAAGCAGTAGCCAAGTTGGGAAAAGTACCAGGCGCTCAGTAGCACTAACTGCAGATGAGAATTACTGATCAGCATATTATATGTCACTAACTCACCATCTCACCATCACATCGGTACACTGACCCGCCAATGCAGTCAGCACATTTTGCAGTTTCAGCAAATGAAGAATAAATCAGTTATCAACGCACCTCATAACTTCGCGGTTCTACTTCCTACCTCAGGGAACAGGGCTCGTAGTACACTATCTCAACGCAACTCAGCATCGCCTGTGGTACGGCATCGCAATAACCATCGTTACCATTGCCGCGACGCGATTACCCCCTTTTCCCGCGGTGTGACACTTCTGGGTTTACTTCGGTTAGGCACAAACATTGGTGACCCCGACGTGATCCTTTAACAACAAAGGATCACACTCAAGCAACCCCCTTCCCACTAAAGGACTCACAGCTTTATCCAGCTTCATAGGATCCGCTTCTTCTTCCAGCGTCACAGGAACTTCAGCTTAATCCAGCTTCACAGGATACGCTTCGTCTTCCAGCGTCACAGGAACTTCAGCTTAATCCAGCTTCACAGGATACGCTTCGTCTTCCAGCGTCACAGGAACTTCAGCTTAATCCAGCTTCACAGGATACGCTTCTTCTTCCAGCGTCACAGGAACTTCAGCTTAATCCACCTTCACAGGATACGCTTCTTCTTCCAGCGTCACAGGAACTTCAGCTTAATCCAGCTTCACAGGATACGCTTCGTCTTCCAGCGTCACAGGAACTTCAGCTTAATCCAGCTTCACAGGATTCGCTTCTTCTTCCAGCGTCACAGGAACTTCAGCTTCATCCAGCTTCACAGGATACGCTTCTTCTTCCAGCGTCACAGGAACTTCAGCTTAGTCCAGCTTCACAGGATTCGCTTCTTCTTCCAGCGTCACAGGAACTTCAGCTTCATCCAGCTTCACAGGATACTCAGCTTCATCCAGCTTCACAGGATACTCAGCTTCATCCAGCTTCACAAGATTCTTTGTTTCCAAGACACACAATATGTCTACTTCATTCATTGAGGAAACAAGTCACACAAGAATCGATTTACACAATCGATTACTAGACACCCAAAACGAGCTGCAAGGAAAATCCAACAGCTCATTAAGAATTATGGCAAGGATTCTGCCGACCGACGCCACCGAGACGGCTATTATTCCGGTAAGCTAAATCAGTTAAATGATCTCTGGCAGCAGTTTTGCGACCTAGATGAAGAAGTCCAGCAAGCGGCATTACCCACTGGAAGTGAGTACTCTTCACGATTAGTAGCACTTAAAGAGCTGGTCGAAAAATATCAGAATATCTTTCTGGACAACATGCCGACTGGAAGCGGGCTTCCGAAGGCCCCCAGACGAACTTCGACCAACATCAAGGTCACAACAAGAGATCAAGTCAAAGGAAATTCCGCAATTGACACGGTGATCCGACAGTTGCAGAGAAGATGCAACGAATTAGAGTCATCATTGACTTTAGCCTCGAACGCCCCAACTGTCACCCCAGCCCTACAAAGACACCTGGATCTCCATTGGGCGTTACTGAGGCAAGCCCACGACGAATTTGATAGCACACCTGGGGCCGCAGCTCTGGCAGAAGCAGAGCTAGCCCAATTCCACACATTATATGAGGAATACGAAATGAACGTGCTACGAGAAAACGACGCGCCAATGAGCCTAAACTTGGCACTTCCGCCAATTAGCATTCCGGAGTTCAACGGCGAGTATCTAGACTGGCCACGGTTCCATGATCTCTTTGTGGAATTGGTACATAACAAACCATATTCGGCCAGTCAAAAGCTACATATTCTCCAGAGATCGCTTCGTGGTGAAGCGAGGAACGTCTTGACAGACACCGCCTTCTCACAGGGTGGCTATGACGACACCTGGTTGCGGTTGAAGGCCAGGTACCAGAACGGCAAAATACTAGTATTCGCCGCCATAGCAAAAATTATTGACCATAGGCCTATAGACGGCTCCTCGCGCCAACTAAGGGCCGCGGTGTGACACTTCTGGGTTTACTTCGGTTAGGCACAAACATTGGTGACCCCGGGTGAGCAAAGGATCACACTACAGCACCCCTTTTCCCACCAAAAGTTGAACCTCTGACTGCTGAAAAGACCCGTTAGGTTCATCACATCCACCCGATCTGGAAACCATAGCTCATACAGCTTCACATATACTCAGTTTAATCCAGGACACTCAGCTTCATCCAGCTTCACAGGATACTCAGCTTGATCCAGCTTGACAGGCTATGCTTCTTCATCCAGCATCACAGGACCGTCAGCTTAATCCAGCTTCTCAGGACTCACAGCTTCATCCAGCTTCACCGGATCGTCAGCTTCATCCAGCTTTACAGGATACTCAGCTTCATCCAGCTTCACAGGATCGTCAGCTTAATCAAGCTTCACGTGATCGTCAGCTTCATCCAGCTTCACAGGATATTCAGCTTCATCCAGCTTCACAGATCACACAGCTTTATCCGGCTTCACAGGATTCTTTGTTTCCAAGACACACAATATGTCTAATTCATTCATAGAGGAAACAAGTCACACAAGAATCTATTTACACAATCGACTACTAGACAACCAAAACGAGCTGCAAGGGAGAATCCAACAGCTTATTAAGAATTACCGATTCTACCGACCGACGCCACCGAGATGGCTTTTATTCCGGTAAGCTAAATCAGTTAAACAACCTCTTGGGGCAGCTTTGCGAACTAGATGAAGAAGTCCAGCAAGCTACGCGTAGGACTTAAGGAGCTGGTCGAAAAATATCAGAATATCTTTCTGGACAACACGCCGACTGGAAGAGGAACTTCGGCCAACATTAAAATCACAACAAGAAATCAAGTCAAAGGAGATTCCGCAATTGACACGGTGATCCGACAGTTGCAGAGAAGATGCAACGAATTTGAGTCGTCACCAGCATTACCCTCGAACGCCCCAACTGTCACCCAGCCCTACAAAGGCACCTGGATCTCTATTGGGCGATACTGAGGCAAGCATACGACGACACCTGGGGCCGCAGCTCTGGCAGAAGCAGAGCTAGCCCAATTCCACACATTATACGAGGAATACAAAATGAACCTGCTTCGAAAAAACGACTGTGGATCACCGACTACTTGTCGAGTCTGCCTGCCACGGCATCATTCACTGTTGCACCAAATACAGACTAGCAATCCAGTGGCCGGCGCAGTAAACATCTCGCGACCGCCAAGGTATCATGACAAGGGCCAACGGGTCAACTACAAACATGTCGCGCTGTAATAGATCTTATCTCAAGGAGGATGGCAGATCTACTATCTCTTAAGGAAATGTCACCGATTGAAGTATCTGGAATCGGAAGAAAAACAACAGCAGCAATCGGATCAATACTAAGGTTCTCATCATGTACATCTGGGCTTGAAACACTATTAGAGGTATTTATTATGCCCACAGTCATTACAGACCAACCGTCAGTACCGATTGCAACCGATCTTAATGTTCCTGAGGGACTGCCGTTAGCAGATACTGACTTTCGGCAACCTGGACCCATTGACCTAACCTTAGGGGTTAAAGTATTTTCTCGTGTAATAACCGGTGAACTTCTTAAAGCAGGACCTAATAAACCTTTGTACCAATGTACAAGGCTTGGTTATGTAGTCACAGGTTTTCTCGATAAAGAAACTCATCTCATACGGAAATCAATACTATTCTGGTAGAAGACAGAGATGATTTTGCAGGACCGAACGATGCTTACGAGCCAACGAAAGATAAAAATCCAATGAATAATAATCAATTTGATATAGAAGAAAGCAAACGGCAAAATGAGATTTCACTCGATGAAGATGGGATTCATTTAACGAATGTAGCATTGCTGGATCGCGACTGCTGAAGAGAGCGGACGTGTCTTGTGCGAGCTCCGCGAAAAGTGCATGAACGGGTGTTTCTGTCGATTAGGAGAAGCTGGACACCTGTTTTCTGGCGACTCTGAGAAGCAGTGCACAACAGCAGTTTTAACAGCGAATGTTAGATTTCTGCTGCTAATGTTAGCAGCACTACACTACGAAGAAGACATAAGGAGAAGCTGGTCGCGTTTATAACCGAGCTTTATATTTTTAAATTTGTAAATCAAAGTTAGCAATTAGTCAAAGATTAAAAGTATACAAATGAATATAACTAGTGAAGTTCAACATATTTCTGAGTTTTTATTACAAAGTGTGTGAAAGACCCCCAGAGTAGACTTCTGCTTAACTTTGACGATCGGGTGCGAATCGTCACAACATTTTGTGGCCCATGAGGGGAACATACACTCATAACTTCATCAGCTTCCAATATTTGTAAACATACTTAAATCTTTGTGCTTACTTGTTTGCAAATCTACTATTAATTTAAACCAGCAAAGTTACGCAACCTTTGCCACGTACATAGCCATAACGGAGCCTCGAATAACGGAGGAATCAAGAAGTCGAGGAGAATAGCGGATTCAACCCATGCCTATTGCCATCTCATGCGACACACTAGTCTCGTGAAGTTTGCCGTCCCCTTCCTTCAAAGTTTGATCGCAACACGAGCGGAGCGACTGAAACAGGTGAGTGTGTTTGTGAGAGTATTTGTGCGTGGTATTTCAAAGCAGAGTGCAATAGGAAAACATTAAAATGGGTAAAAACGAAAGTAATGGTAGTGATTTGGCACAACAGAGTTCGGCACCATTGGCTGTGGTCGAGCCTTTTGCAGACATGTGCGCGATGCAGATGGACTTATCTTCCAGGTTGACCCAACTAATTAAAAATGCTAAAAAGGACGGTCAAATAAAGAAAACTAAATCCTACTATGAGTTTCGCCTCAACAAGCTCAACGAGCTTTCAAAACAATTTTACACAAATCATCAAGCGCTCATTTTACAGCAATGTCCACGATCGCATCCATATTTTGCGGATGCTGTTGAAGACAATTTTGAGCAAGTATACAGCCACATTTATTGTTCTTTCGCCGATGAATACGAAACCAGGTTTCCAGTCCCAATACAGGTATCAGGTGATCAATCCATAAACAACACCCTTGTGCCCATTCCTGTTTCCACAATTCAGCTGCCCAAATTGCCCGTACCCCACTTTTCAGGAAATTTTGTGGATTGGCCATCTTTTTATGACAGCTTTACGCAGCTAATACATGAAAATCAATTTCTTTCAAATATTCAAAAATTTCATTTCTTGAAGCAAGCACTACCGCACGGGCGAGACCAGGATATAAACCATATGGCATTAACAGAAACCAACTATTCAGTGGCATGGAACCTTGTGGTAAAACGCTACAACAACCCTCGACTGCAGTTCACACAGCTGGGCTGGATAGTTTTTGGACCAGCTGAAGCAGCCCAGACGACTTCAATCTCCATTCGTTCGTCAGCCGAATGGGAAATATCTAGTTCGTTTGCCTTTAAAAACGTTGTTTGACCCCACACAGGTGATCGGCCGGTCAAGGCAAATCGCATAAAACCGTTTCCACGCCCTGGAAAGGAAACTTAATCATCGGCCAGATTTCAGTCAACAGTAGTCAGCACTATTCAAGAGTACTTTGATCTCAAGCAGATAAAAGAGGTAAAAGGTAGCGAGGAAGAACACACTAGGATCAACGCTCAAAGGCAACTCTCAATCTCTGCGTGCACCGTTCCACATCATGCTGTGATCAAAGACGACAGTTTAACGACAAAGATGCGCGTCGTATACGACGCTTCGTGCAAAACGTCTAACGGGAGGTCTTTGAATGATATTTTATGCACGGGTCCCGCCCTACAAAACGATCTTGGAAAAGTTATACTCAACTGGCGTCTCCATCGGTATGTCTTCGTGGCCGATATAACGAAAACGTATCGCTGCATAGATATGCATGTCCTTAAAAAAGAAATCTATGTGGACGATGTTCAAACAGGACACGAGACCATCGACGGAGCTCTAAAAATTCGCAATGATGTCATCGCAGCTCTGCAATCAGCAGGCATGGAGCTCAAGAAGTGGGCATCCAACCATCCAGATATCTTAGAAAGCATCCCAACTACAGATCTCTCTAACAGTAGCATTTTTGAGATAGACAATAAGGACTCCATTAAAACTTTAGGGTTGTATTAGCATCCAAACAAAAATGGTTTTGGTTTTAATCTTAAGTTTTCTCTCAATCCTATATTCACCAAACGATTTATACTATCCACAGTAGCACGCTTATTCGATCCGTTGGGATACCTGGCACCAGTGATCATCGCTGCGAAAATCCTGTTGAAGGAAGTTTGGAGTTTTCGTATCGAGCGCAAGGATAACCCCCCGGATCATTAGATTGGGACGACCCATTGCCTGATCAACTCGCCGAGCGGTGGCGACAGCTCATTCAAGAGCTCCCCGACATTGAAGAGATACACATCCCTCGGTGGTTAGGCTTCGATTTAAGGCATGTCTCGACGTTGCAACTACACATGTTTTGTGATGGATCATCCATGGCGTATGCAGCATGCGCTTATCTTCGAGCTAGTTGTACGGATGGTTCCGTGCAGGTTAACTTATTAGCCGCCCGCAGTCGAGTCACACCTGTTAAGCCGCTAACAATTCCGAGAGTTGAGTTATCCGGAGCCCTGCTGTGTACACAATTAGCCGATTGGATTGTCAATCAACTTCAAGCATCACATCACACCATATCCGTACACTACTGGTCGGATGCAATGATAGTGCTGTATTGGATCAGCGGTGGAAGACATTTGTGTCGAATAGAATTGGAGCAATCCTGGAGGCAAGCTCGCCATCGCAGTGGAGACATGTTCTTACGCAAGAAAACCCAGCAGATTGTGCTATACGCGGACTCACCCCTTCCCAGCTGAAACACCACACGCTTTGGTGGAACGGACCACATTGGCTGCATCTTTCAGGGGAGCATTGGCCAGTCAATCCAGTTCAGTCCCCAAAATCAGAACTTATTTCAGGAGAGCAATCCTTAAAGCACATCGGAGCCCACATTTGTATAGAAGTGCAACCATTTATCGAATCATATTCCTCCTATAATAAACTCTTATTCGTTACAGCCTACGTCAAACGATTCATTTATAATACTCGTCACAAAAAAGCGGATAGACTCACCGGCCCTATTCAGGTATCTGAATTTCAACAAGCTTTGTTCGCACTGGTGCGGATGGTTCAACAAGAAGTCTATTCGGAAGAATTATCAAGACTACGATCCAACAAATTTCTATCCAAACACAACAAACTCAGCCAGCTATCACCGTTTCTCGACGATGAGGGGCTCATGAGAGTTAAAGGCAGACTAAAGAATGCTTTGCAGCTCTCCATGTCTCAACGCACACCAATAATCCTTCCAAAGGCCCACCACTTGTCGGTTTTGGTTATAAGGAACGCTCATCACAACACCTTACATGGCGGTGTGCAACTAACTTTATCTACAATTCATCAAGTTTTCTGGATCGTCAACGGTAAACAGGCAGTAAAAAGGATTCTGCGACAGTGCGTAACCTGTTTCAAACACCGGCCGTCACCATCAAGCCAACTGATGGGAGATTTACCAGCGCACCGTGTCAATCCGCCCAAACGGGCGTTCGAAGCAACTGGAGTTGATTACACTGGTGCGATTGAGATAAAGTCATCCAGATTCAGGGGTCACACTTGCTATAAAGCATACATTGCAGTTTTCATTTGCTTAGCGAGCAAAGCGATTCATTTGGAAGCAGTCACGGGAATGTCGGCACAGCATTTTCTGTGGGCGCTGCAGCGCTTTATCGGACGTAGGGGTTTTTGTCAACATCTATACAGCGACTGTGGAACCAACATTATTTCATCCGACAAGTCTCTAAAGCTGTGGACCAATGAATTCTATAAAGGAATTGAAGATACAGTAGTTCCTGAACTTACTCGTCGAAACATTCAGTGGGAATCCAACGTAAAAGCTGTTAAAACCCATCTTTATCGGTCGTTTAATGGGATTCGAGTGACGTACGAGTTGTCTACCATTCTTGTCCAGATAGAAGCGTGCTTGAACTCTCGGCCATTATGCCCCTTAACGTCTGTCTTAGATGATTTGCAAGCTCTCACCCCTGCACATCTTTTAATCGGGGATTCGATGATGTCACTCCCTGAGCCTAGTCTTAAGGATTCTTCATTAAACACAGAGTTCCTGAATGGTCAAAGGATGTTTCGCCTCTTTTGGAGAAAATGGAGTGCAGATTGGCTATCTCATCTGCAGGCGCGCCCCAAGTGGCGCCACGAAACTGACAATCTTCAGCGTAACGACATGATCATCATCAAGGATGATCGAACTGGTCCTTCTGACTGGAAATTAGGGCGAATCATCGACTTACATCCTGGGGCCGATGGGCTCGTTCGAGTAGCTACAATTAAGACCTCAACGGGTATTTACAAGAGGTCTGTGTCAAAGATTTGTCGTTTGCCCTTGCCAAGATTTACTGAAGAGTCTAGCCCAAGTACACAACCCATGCACCTTTGAATATACCCGCATTCACTCCATAACACACTTCAACCTTTTCAGAGTTAAGCATGGTCTAAGGCTTTGAATACTGGGTCCAGTATTGGGGGCGGCATGAACGGGTGTTTCTGTCGATTAGGAGAAGCTGGACAGCTGTTTTCTGGCGACTCTGAGAAGCAGTGGACAACAGCAGTTTTAACAGCGAATGTTAGATTTCTGTTGCTAATGTTAGCAGCACTACACTACGAAGAAGACATAAGGAGAAGATGGTCGCGTTTATAACCGAGCTTTATATTTCCAAATTTGTAAATCAAAGTTAGCAATAAGTCAAAGATTGAAAGTATACAAATGAATATAACTAGTGAAGTTCAACATATTTCTGAGTTTTTATTACAAAGTGTGTGAAAGACCCCCAGAGTAGACTTCTGCTCAACTTTGACGATCGGGTGCGAATCGTGATAAATTAAATGCAAACAAAATACAAAAACTAAACTGGTTAATTTCAAATAAGCGAAAAGACTCTAAAACCCAAAGAAATTTAGGTTTCAACTCACAAAATCGGTGTAATGACTTTAACTAGCACATACATTTTTTCATCTTATAATAATAAATAAGTGCCATGCTAATAAAAGCTCAATGAGCTACGAACAGAATAAAGAGCGACTCAGCTCCGCGAGCCGAAGAGACGGATACTTTTCGAATGTCTCAAATCGTGATAGCGAAGTGCAAAAAACGACCCTACTGACGGTCGATAGCCAAAGAGCACGATCTTGCACACCGTGCTTACTTACGGCTACCCCTGCTCCGTCGGCGTGGAGTCAACAATGCAAAACCCCCCCACCATCAGTTTCGACCCCTGGCGCACCAACATCATGCAACGGGAAAACTTCTGCATCCGCACTAAATTTGTCAGCAACAACTACAGCTACGGCAAAAAAACCAACGACAACCACAGCTACGATTGTTATTTCGGAATCGACTGCAACCGCAGCTCTAAATACAACGGCAACAAAAACCACGACAACAACTGAAAACCAAAACAAAATTCAGCAAGCGGGTCCGGCCATACAGACCGGACTAGATCGGTACATCCATATCAAGCGTAAGCTTAGCCCGCGGTAGGTAACAAGTCAAAAATAAACCGTGTCCAAGTAGAAGATATATTACCCGGGAGATCCGATAGCAATCGATTTGCGCTTCTAGCAGAAAATGAATCAGGACTGGCTCAGGAGACCCAACCGAAACCTAAGCCCCACCAATTTACATTAGGGAGAAAATCTCGAACGCCCTGGTCACAAATGGGGATATCCATGAAACCAAGCTTCAGACCAAATCTGAAGAACATTTCCGAGCAGTATCCAAATACCTGGAGGAAGCTAGGAAAAGCTACTACACGTACCAACTAAAAAGCAGCAAGGGACTGCAAGTGGTAATAAAAGGAATCGAGCCCGACGTAACCGCCAAGGATGTTATCGATGCCCTCCAGGAAAAAGGGTTTTCTGCAAAGAACGTCAGTAACATTATAAACAGGAAAAAAGAGCCGCAACCACTCTTCAGGGTCGGGCTGGAGCCAGACAGCAGAGTCTTGAAGAAAAATGAAGTGCACCCCATTTATAACCTGCAATACTTATTGCACCGAAGAATTAACGTGGAAGAGCCACATAAAAAGAACGGCCCAGTGCAATGCACAAGTTGTCAGGAGTATGGACACACCAGGGCATACTGTTCACTTCGAACAGTCTGTGTAGCTTGTGGAGACTTCCACAATTCGGCTAACTGCCCTGCCAACAAAGAAGACCCAAAAAAGAAAAAATGCGTTAACTACCAAGGTAACCACACGGCAAACTACAGGGGCTTCCGATCTACAAGGAGATGAAGGACCGCATGCGAAAAGTGATAGCAACGCGTCATCAGAATACCCAAAATGCGTACACTTACTCGCGTACGACGCCGGAAGTATTTTTCGGCACGGCTGCAAGATCCTAATTTGGTCAACTAAATACCCAGAAGGAATTCTCATACGCCAATGCCCTTCGATCGGGGACGGAAAACCCACTCCAGTCTAATCTAGGTAACGCTCAGCTGATCCAACTACAGTCGCAAAGCACTCTGGAAACTATGATGGTCACCTTGCAACAAAGTATGATGGAACTCATGTCATTCATGAAAACGACCATGCAAACACTGGTTCAAAACCAGAACATGGTGGTACAGCTACTTGCAGCTAAGCAGTCCAAATAATCAGATGGTAAATCTATGAATAACAATGTGGAACGCCAATGGTGTTTCACGGCACAACCTTGAAGTAACACAGTTCCTGAATGAAAGTCATATCGACATTATGCTACTGGTAGAGACGCACCTCACAAACAAATACAACTTCCAAATAAGAGGCTACACTTAATACCGCACAGACCATCCAGATGGTAAAGCCCACGGCGGAACCGGCATCCTAATGAGGTTTCAGGTTTTCAACTAATTACTTGCAAGCCACGTCTATCAAAGTGCAGTCAGGCAACGGAAACCTCACCATAGCCGCTGACTACTGCCCGCCTCGCTTTACAGTTTCTGAAGGACAATTCATGGACTTCTACAACTTGCTTGGAGATCGCTTTATAGCTGCAGTGGACTATAATGCCAAACCCACGCACTGGGGATCACGCCTTGTGACTCCCAAAGGAAGGCAATTATACAATGCCCTGGCAGCCCCACATACTGGCCAACAGACCCCAGGAATGTTCCTAATAGACTTTGCGGTGACAAAAAACATTCCCCGCAATATAATAAGCGCCAAAGCGCTTTCGGACCTGTCGTCAGACCATTCGCCAGTGCTAATAACTCTTGCTCAAAGCACAAAAACCATATAAAAAGTATGTAAGCTCACACATCAAAGTAACCCCTCACTTCAACATCGAAGCGGACATCGACTGCTCTATCGATGCTCTTGAAGAAGTATTCGTGGAGGCAGCCACTATCTCAACACCACAAGGCAGGGACGTGCAAACCAATCACTTTAAAACTAATCTGCAAATTGAACGGCTATTCCTTGAAAAAAGAGCCTGCGTGGTGCCTGGCAAACCAACAGATCGCCGTCATCAAAACAACGTCTTAAGGAAGCCACTCGCGCACTAAATCGAGCTCTAAAGCAAGAAACAGAAAATGCACAGCTGCTGTACATTAAAAAACTATCGCCAACCAGTACAAAACATCCTCTGTGGAGGGCTCACCCAAATCTGAGCTCTCCAATCGAAACAGTCACTCCGATAAGAAACTCATCTGGCATCTGGGACCGAAGCGACGAAGATAGAGCCGAAACTTTTGCTTTACATTTAAGAAACGTCTTCCAGCCGAACCCTGCCACTGGTTCATTTTTCCTACCACAAATCGAATCTGAATCTATTTCCCTACCACCATTGTTTCAGCCAAAGGAGATCGCGAAAGTCATTGGGGAACTGAAACCGAAAAAGGCCCCTGGCGGTGACCAAATAACCCCAAAACTGTTAATTGAACTTCCAAACTCTGCCATTGAGGTTATTTGTAAGCTCTTCAATGGGATTATAACTCTCGGCTACTATCCGAAAAAATGGAAAAAATCTATTATCATTATGATACCGAACCCCGGAAAAGACCACACAATTCCGTCATCCTACAGACCAATTAGTTTATTATTGTGTCTGTCTAAGCTGTTCGAAAAATGCCTTCTAGTTCGCATAACACCATACCTAGGAGCAGACAATGTTATCCCTGTTCATCAATTTGGATTTCGTCAAAACCATGGAACAATCGAACAGAATAACATCAGAAATACGCACAGCCTTTAACCATCGGGAATACTGCAGCGCAATATTCCTCGATGTATCTCAAGCCTTCGATCGAGTATGGCTAGATGGCCTCATGCACAAAATCAAAACACACTTACCTGATTACACTCACAAGCTTCTTCAGTCGTATCTATACAACAGGACCTTCGCAGTAAGGTGCAATACAACAACATCCGACGACTACATTATCAAAGCTGGAGTCCCGCAAGGAAGCGCGCTAGGGCCTACTCTGTTCCTCCTATACACAGCGGATTTTCCCACGAACGAGCAGCTAACAACATCTACGTTCGCTGACGACACCGCAATTTTAAGTCGCTCGAGGTGCCCAGGCCGAGCCACAACACAGCTAGCAAACCACCTCCTCGTAGTAGAGAGGTGGCTATCTGATTGGCGGATTAAAATAAATGAATAAAAATGTAAACACATAACGTTTACTCTCAACAGGCAAACATGCCCTCCACTTTTATTGAATAATACGCAGATTCCCCAAGTCAACGATGTAACGTATCTCGGCGTCCACCTTGACAGACGACTAACCTGGAGAAGACACATCGAACGCAAGAAAGTACATCTAAAACTAAAGGCCAGGAGCTTCCACTGGATTTTCAACGCTCGTTCGCCCCTGCGTCTGGACTACAAGGTTTTGCTCTACAACTCCACTCTCAAGCCTATCTGGACATATGGATCCCAGCTATGGGGGAACGCCAGCAGAAGCAACATAGACATTATACAGCGCGTTCAATCGAAAATCCTGCGAACTATCACTGGGGCACCATGGTATATTCGCAACCAAAAAATCCACAGGGACCTAAGCATTCTTACCGTAAAAGATGAAATAGATAAACAAAAAGCGTCCTACAACGAAAAACTCTCTGTGCACCCCAATCGCCTCGCAAGAGGTGTGACTTGGGTTTCCAGCCGATCCCGTCTACAACGCAACGACCTGCCAAGCCAGCTATAACTTTCGGGCCCCTTTAGCACAACATCAGTCATATGACTGTGAGTTAGATTAATTAGTCTAAGAATTGATACACTTATTATAAGTATCCAAAGGGAGAAGATTCAATAAATAAATAGCAAAGCATTTAAAAAAAAAAAAAATAAAATAGAATAGCCTGAAGGTATAGCCAATCAATAGCTAGCGACACTGACTCGTCCGATCGAGAATCAACCGATACACATAATGGTTCATTGCAACTGTCTGAACTTTGTACTGCAAGAGAAAAACCAATTAATATAAAACCGACTTCTCAACAATTTAAAACCTACAAGAAGTCTGACTTCTTTCAACATTTCTAAACTTATCCAAGAAATATTTAGTTGATCAAGTTCTACGAGGGCACAATTTCAGTCCCCACGGTAATATATATTTTATCGCAAGGGAGAGTGTTAAGCAGCATCAAGAAGATGTGAAGGATCTGAATCACAAACATGAACGGCGCAGTTGAAGGAAAGATCGTCCTCGGTCAATGATTTGTTAGGTGCCAAAAGCTGACCGACATCGCGCCTTAATTGAAGGTATGTTCATAGGGGAGAATGTTCGTACCCAAAGGTGTTCAACATGACCACACCCAACAAATCAAGTACCAGGCGCTCACTGCAGATGAGAATAGCTGATCAGCATATTATATGTCTCACTGACTCACCGTCTCACCGTCACAACGGTACACTGACCCGCCAATGCAGTTAGCACATTTTGCAGTGTCAGCCGAGCCAACTACGCAAACTGATACCATAATCATACTTCTCTGACCTACTTTAGAATATAGCTTACTTAACTGATCATTACACTAAACTTTCGTGTTCCAAGTAGTATATAAGCATGTATCAAATGAAGAACAAATCAGTTATGAACGCACCTGATAACTCCGCGGTTCTACTTCCTACCTCTGGGAAAAGGGCTCGTAATACACTATCTCAACTAGCAGCTAACCACGTAAGCTCAACCTCAGCGCAGCTCAGCATCGCCTTTGGTCCGGCATCGCAGTAACCACCGTTACCATTGCCGAGACGGGATCGTCCTGCCAGCGGCAAGTGCTCATTACCCCCTTGTCCCGCGGTGTGACCCAGAAGTGTCTAATCCGGTTAGGCACAAACAAGGAGCAAAATCGCTATGTCGAGACATTCAAGAATTGCACATTAGGAATCTCCGAATTGAGACACCAGTCTCGGGACTACACCGTGGCGCGTTACCCGGTGGCTTCGTCAGAGTCGAGCAATAGAGTCGTGCGACGAGGAACCGTGAGCTCGAGGGGAAAGTTTTCTAGAACCAGTGTGCCTTCCCCAACTGAGCAGGACCTGGCGTGAAGTACGATCGATTTGTGGTTTCAAGAGGAGTTGTCTTGGATTACCGGCGAAGTGCCGGAATAGGAACCGAGCAAAACCACGAGTGCCAGAAAACCACATTACCAGCCAGAAATGTCGAGCAGTCGACCGGTTCAGGCATTCAAGAGGCGTTGTCCTGGAGAGGCTCAACGGCGTAATCTGGAAAGGCATCCCAAGACCAAGCAAGACACTGCAATCTGAGAAGAACAACGTAGTATGGGCCTAGGAACACCACCTGTCCAAAGCGGCCGAAGGATTCGCTGCGAAACTATCCCCGAGGTACGATGGTCCTGACCAGGTTGTAGATTTCGACTTTCCGGTGATCTGCAAAGGAAAGAGCGGACTATCGACGTTGGTGATCTTAAACAACAAAAACACAAGGGCAGATCCAGACCGCAAGGCAACAGGATTCAGCGTCAGGCCTTTGCCAGAGTCGTCCGTGACCACGGCAAGCGGAAATGACATGTGACACAAGGACACGATCAGGATTTTACATTGGTCCAGACTGCGAGGCAACAGGACAATGCGTCAGGCCTAAGCGAGAGTAATCCATATGCCGGGCGGAAAGGATAAACATAAGAAGAACACGATAAAGGGTGTACGCTGATCCCGACGACGAGGCAACGATTTCAGCGTCGGAGTCAACCGATAACGCCTCGTAAGACGGAGTATGCGCGGGGGATGGCAAGCAAGACAAGTCGGGCATTCCGCAGACTACACCGTATCCAGCTAGTCACACAAGACAGTATCACGCATTGCACCAACCCTTAACAGAAAAAAACACGGGAAAACCCTGTAATCAAAAATAAGGAAGTGCCAGTCCAACCAAAAGTGCAACTCACCACGTACCGAAAAGTCCTGCTAAAAAGAAGGCCAAGAACAAATAACCCGAAAGCTGTACTGGCAGAACCAATTTTACCAATTTACCATTGCATAGCGAACGAGGCGCATCGATTAATAGGCCGTCGATTGTCACTAGACGATAGGAGCGATCGATGGGCACAAGAGAATACTGAAAATATAGGCAAGGCAACGAGCAGTTGGCCAAGCTTCGCCATCGGTATCAATAGACGATGAACTACCGATCAAGCACGGATGGTGTGACCAGACGGAGAAACATCGAAAAGGTGAAGAAAGCATTAACGAGCAGCGAGCTGAGGATCGATAGCCGATGATAATCGAACCCTAGTGGAAACACATGAAGTACCGTCGCGGGAGACCTTAAATTCGTAGAGGCAGGAGCAGAGGAAGGGAATGCAAACTTGATCGACTCCCGGCCCTGTGAAACTAAGGATAGAGCTGTGAGCGTCACAGAGACTCAAAGGCTAAGGGATACGTGATTAAAGACGTAGAGGAGGAACGAGCTTATTTCGTTTCCCGAAGAAAGGGTGGAATGTGAGGAGTTAAATAACTCACCACAAACTCACCACCTAACGGCTAGAGAGTTTGAAGAAAGAGAGTTTGGAGAACGAGTGGTTGGAGAAAGAGAGATTGGAGAACTAGAGGTTCGAGACAGAGAGATAGTATGGAGATTTCGATGGAATAACGGAACGCATACAACTTTGGACTCTGACGAGGACTTTGGACCAGGAGAAGAAGTGCCAGATCTCAGCAGCAGGACGGCGCGCCTGCGTGTGGAGCTCGAGGAGCTGGATAAGTCGATCACGAGTAGTCAATCCAACAAGATCAGTCAGTGACTTGTTGTTCCATCAACACGAGAACAACAAGTCAACAACAATTTATAATTTTATTAGTTGCCAGTCTGCAGTCAGAAATTAGTTCGTTTGAATTTCTGTACGATTTGTCCAAAATCCAAATCCGATTAAATTCGACAACGGCAATTTATAAATAACTTCTCCATTTTTCTTCGATTATCTTCCCTCCGTGTGTCCATATTATCTATTTTCCGACTCTTTTGTGGACATATTGAAATACATAAATGTTAAAACATTGTTACATCTATGAATATACTGTTACGTACGCCCTCCACATAGAAAGATTCACATAGAGAAACAACGACGAATCTTTAGCCAGGGGGAGGGGTGCATGTGACTAACCAGACTCATACTGGTAAAGGCAGAAGAAAAAGCAATTCGGCAATTCTCGGGTGTCGCGTGGCTAGAACAACGGCCACTATCGACCTATTGGTAACCATTCTCCGGTAGCTGGCAAAGGGCAACAGCCGGCCGTTGACTCCCAGGATAGCAGATATCAAGAAACAGTAATTCTAGGTGGGAACACCTTGTTTATCCGATCCATACCCGCAGCCAAGTAAAAGCTCTAGTCTGGTATAAAAGACCTTAGACAAATAGAGAAAGGGAGAGAATCCATTTTGGGTGTCTTGCTGACGGAAGCCGGCAAGCTTCGAGGGAAGGCGACTTTCCCTGGGTCAGTCGTCCATGGAGTCTTCTGCCACCAGGACCAGCCACCATATCCAACAGTCCTTGAGGAGAACACAATTGCAGCTCGAAATAATCTTGTGTTGAACCAGCGCCGCTATTGTCATCAAAGAACGTGGAGAAGATCAACAATAATGACGACATCCGACATACTGCGATGTTTGTAAACGCACGTGATCTTCATGCTCCTGAAATTTGTTCAGCTGTAGGAACCATCCGTTCAGAGCGTAGCGACCAATAGCATACGTCGGAGAAAGTAGTGATGCAATATAAACGTGTTAACCGAGCCAACCAAAGCTAAAGTGAGCTCATGCATAACCAAGGACCAATATCCTTAAATAATACAATTGGATAACAAGTGAAATCAAGCATTCAAACATGCATTGAAATATATTTAAACCAACCGAATCAATAGACAAAGTGCGAATCATGATAAACAATTAGAGAGGACGAATCTCTCCATCAGCCGTTGAAGAAGTCGCATGTCTTTGGCATAATATATATATATTTTGTGTTTAAGTGAATTGGTATACTTAAGAACAGCCGTATTTTGGTGCTCGTATATTTATATATATATATATATCCAATATAATATTTTCCCAAAGCCCAGGATCCGGAGCGTCGAGATCTCATCGCCCAGGATTTAAAGAGGGGGTAAGTTTGTCGGGACACGGTTCCTTTCTTATAAACATACATATATAAATATTCGTGCAGTATCCTACAGTTTTATAGACTACTATAAACTTTTTCAGCGGCGAGTATCAGCCTTGTAGTTATATGATAATTGCAAGAGCCCTCTGAGCGACGTTTGTAGTCGTGAATAGTCAGTATTTTGCTGGTGTGTGCACCTTTACAGGTGGTAAAGTCGGACTCTCCGCTAATACAATAATTGTCAATTAATTTAATCCCTATATGAATTAGCCAATATTATGTTATTCAATCCCGGCACACGCCGACATAAATATTATTTCATAAATTTATAATGTGAAAAAGAATTCAAAACCATGGTGTGCTAGAACTAACAACGAGGGTTTGCTGACGCAAGGAGTGGAGTGGGTCAAGAACAATGACATAACCTTCGACGGACAACCTTGACAATAGGGGACCGTATTGCGCGGCCCGCGACGATCCATTGGCACACGAATGTGTGAAGGGGACGGAATATGGCCAAAACACAGCCCGATCGTATTGCGATCAAGCGACAGCTAAGCTTGTTGGGCAGTGTGGACTGATGACTGACGAACTTGATGACTAATATTATTTTCCAGGCACTTTTAATATTTATTCTCGTTATGTTGGAGAGGAGAGAGGCTTACCAAGATTCCACGACCCGAATACGACGTAGCTTATGCCGGCAAATGGTGCCTGAACATCGGACGCCTCTCCCTCGGCCCAAGTCCTTGCCAGGACTCGGACACTAACATGCCCACGTAACAGAACTGGCGCCCAACGGTAGGATTATTTTCATATTCCTTAAGGAATATTATTAGGGTCAACCATCTCGATGCCTGCGGTATCGGATTGGATGCACCTAAGTATGGCAAAGCTTTCATCCTTTTTGCAATAGGTAATTTGACTGTTTTATAGAGCAGGGAGACTAAATAATTTTAAATGTACGCGTACCTACTTAGTTGTCGAGCTAGTAACTGTAAAGTCCCCAGCTTCTGTGACTGTCAGTGTTGAGTGGCCACTCAATCAGAACTTTGTCACAGAATAGAGACCTGACTTTGAAATGTTTTTAACCTTAGTTGAAATTAACGTAGATACAATTTATGGGTGCTTTCTGGCCGACGCCCCACGACGTACTAGGCATTTGTCCGGTCGTTTGATTGGTTCGAGTCTAGAAAGCGCAGGAGCGAAAGCATTACGGTAACGCATTTAGCAGTTGCGGTGCGGGTCTACTGTTCTTTTGTCAATCCAGGACAGAATGGGGGTGGGGGAACTGACAGGAAACGCAAAGCCGACGCCCCACAAAGTACTACGCATTTGTCCGGTCGTTTGCTTGGTTCGAGTCTTTGCGGTTTCCCTTGACATATTTGGGCGGTGGATTTTTAGTTTCTCTGGCCGACGCCCCACAACGTATTAGGCTAGTTGGTCAGGTCGTTTGATTGGTTCGAGTCCAGAGAAATAGGAGACGGTTGTGGAGCCCGAGAATTATCGGTCAAATAACTTGTTTTCCGACGACTGGCGGGAGGGGGTTTTTGGACAGATCCCTTATCTAAACACAGCCAGTTTCCGTTTGGAGCATTTGAGCTGAATAGAAAGGGAAAGTAAGGGCATGTTAGCTTAGCGGAACCGCGTTGTGTAGAAGCGGCTAACACCCCTAGTTAGGGAAATTTATTTTGTTTTTGTGTTTGGGGCTTAAATATCGGACGGTTCTTGACCGAAGAGAAAATTGAGAAGCAGAGGAAAGCACCCACCAGTTGATAAACATTCTTATTGTCGACTTATTCAGCGTTTACGTCGCTGACCGGGTATTTTAAAAAGAATCACGTAAAGCTTTTATACCAATCGAAATAGAGGGAAGACAAATTTTAGAGCATTTATTAATCAGCACAAAGTGACAATTTGTAAAAGAAAGCGGAGGCCTTTAAAGAAGGCCCAATCATATAAATGACGGGGGCCAAGAAGAAGGTCTTATTCCAACCCAGCACCGGAAGAGTGACCCGAGCAACAACGCGCGGTGAAAATCACCAACCCCGCAGTGCAAGCGCGCCAAGGCTATGAGATTCACCTGAAAGAGAGCCGTGGGAGCGCGCACAGAATCAGCCAGGACAGGTAGATACCCTGTCTGAAGAAAACAATTTGGACCAATATACTGAAATGGAAGGGTGGGGAAAATCTACCCTTAGGACCGCCGAAAAGAAGATCAAGTATGCTTCCCCAATTTCAGAGGCACGAGGAGGGCAACTTAGAGGCTGCCGAGCGACGTGAACAAAGATTGATGGAGCTTTTGAGGCAGAGCAACGAAATGCAGCGTAGAATGAGTGCCCAGATAGAAGCGCTGAAAGCACAGATAACAGAATTGCAGTATCCGACGTAGCTTATGCCGGCAAATGGTGCCTGAACATCGGACGCCTCTCCCTCCGCCCAAGTCCTTGCCAGGACTCGGGCACTAATATGCCCACCTAACAATACATACATACATATATATGTATTCGAAGTACAGTGAAAAATTATAAATTTCCAGTGTTCTTCCCATTTATAACCATTATTTGTAAAATAAAAGGGTATACTAGCGTTTCCGACCCTATAAAGTATATATATATTATTGATCAGGATTACTAGCCGAGTCGATCTTGCCATGTCCTTCTGTCCGACTGTCTGTCTGTCTATCCATCGGTATGAACGCTGTGATTTCGGTAACTATAAAATAAACAAATTCCGGTTTTAGTATGTAGATTCTAGATCCTCTTGCGCAGCGCAAGTTTCTTTCAGCAGGGTACCACGCCCACAAGCAAACTTGCTTTAGGCATAAGCAAGGCCTTCAACTATAGCGTTTTCTCTTGTTTTTCATTGAATATCACCTGCTGCATAAATATGTGCACATCATTTTTTCTCCATTGCAGTCCACAAAAAAACCGAAAAGTCCATTACAACTCATACCCGCCAGTAATTATTTATAAATATAAAAAAACTACGATATTGAAACAAAGTACATATATTCAATGTTAAAACATTTTTACATCCGTACATATTCATTCTACACCCCCAACATAATATTAACACAAACTAAAGTTTTCCGTCGGCCATCCCATTAAATATAATTAAATACAAGAGAGACCGCTATATTCCAGTATCTCGATTATCAGATACCCGTTACTCAGATTTTAAATTCAAATTTATGAAAGCTAAGTTAAAATGTAAAGATGACCGAAGACTGGCATAAATTGCCTTAAGCATCCAGGTTTCGCCATACCAGAGTCAGTCGAAAACTAATGGGAAAACAGAAAGTCTTACGCAGCAGAGAAGCCCCCTCCCGCACCCAAAGCATTGTTTTTCAGTAATTTGATGTCTACATTATCCTAATCGGAAGAAAATAATAGAAATTGATATTGAGCTTAATGGACCATTCCGCATACGACTTTTTATTTATATGTTGCAGATGCAACGTAACCTGTGCCACTACAACTTTTTACTCAGTCGCTAAAGCCGATAATGGAAAAAGTGAAGACCCGCTTTTTTAGATCAATAAGGTTTCATTTTGAAAAGAATTCTATCAAATCGGCCACGGAAGAAGATAACTACGATAAAAAGAAATAAGTAGATTAAATCCTACTTCACAAAGACGACTTTAACTAACTTGCTCAGGAATCTGCTCATCATCAGCTGTTCATCCGGACGGACGATAGTCGGACATGGCTAGATCGACTCCGCTTGTGATCCTGTTCAATAGTATGTATACTTTATGGGGTAGGAAACGCTTCCTTCTGCCTGCTACTACTTTGTGACTCTGTGAATCGCTCATGAATCGCGGTCACGATGATCGCTTTAGAATTATAAAACGCTTCGAAGACTAGCATGAAATCGCCTTGGGCACACGGGTTTCGCGCTACGATAATCAGTCGTAGACTAATGGGAAAACCACAACCTATTGTCCCATTAAATATAATTAAATACAAGAGAGAACGCTATAGTTGAGTATCACGACTATTATGTACGCGTTGCTCAGTTTTTAAATTTAACAAGGAAGAACGCTTTAGTCGAGTACCTCGACTATCAGATATCCGTTACTCAGCTAAAGAGAAAAAAGGGAAATGATGGTATGTAAGCAGCAAAGCGCGATTGAAATGCGCCACCCACTCGCGATCTCAATACGTGGTTATGTTGGCGGTAGACAGATTTAAGCGTTATGGGCGTTAGAGTAGGCGTGGCAAACTGTTTTTATGAGCAATCGACGAGACTATGACGAGACTAATTCATTTCAGATACAATTTTGTATCTCGCATGAAAATTGTGGGCGCCACAGGTTTGAGCGGTTTGTTGGCGTTAGAGTGGGTGTGGCAAACTTTTTTTATGGTTAATCGATAGGTATTGAATAGAACAATCCATTTCAGTTAAAATGTTTACACTAGCGTCAAAACTGTAGGAGCCACAGTTTTGGGCGGTTTGTGGGCGTTAAAGTGAGCGTGGCACGCTACTGAAACAAGCTTGCGATGCGTAAGAAGCTCATGAATCTGCATGACAAATCTCACTAGCCTAGCTCTTATAGTTTCCGAGATCTCAGCGTTCATCCGGACAGACAGACAGACGGACAGACGGACATGGCTATATCGGCTAGTGATTCTGATCAAGAATACTTTATGGGGTCAGAAACGATTCATACTTTTTCATACATACTTTCCGACGAATCTGGTATACCCTTTTACTCTACGAGCAACAAGTATAACAAGGAAGAACGCTATATTGGAGTATCTCGACTATCAGATACCCGTTACTCAGATTTTAAATTTTAATTGATGAAAGTTAAGTTTAAGATTAGCATAAAATCGCCTTAGCCATCCGGGTTTCGCCTTACGAGAGTCAATCGAAGACTAATGGGAAAACAGAAAGTCTTTTTAGATCAAAAAGCTTTCAATTTGAAAAGTAATCTACCAAATCGGCCACGGAAGAGGAGAACTACTAACAAATAAGTAGCTAAGTCCTAAGGCGTCGCCTTGATCACGATAATCGGTTGATTGGTCGGTTATTCAAGACTCCAAGTCTCATCTCCCCTAATCATTTGTTTGAGCTTGTTTTGATAGTCAGAGAGCATTGATATTGACCGCATTCCGTCGAAAAACCGTTTGGTAAACACAAGCGTAAATTTACTGTAGTGACACTGGCATGAAATTTGGCGTCAATATCATTACCAGTCCTGCAATCTCAAGAAAAAAGAACTCACTCGAAATGTTAGGTCCGCGAAGTTAAAACTGAAATTTCAGCTTAAAGGCCCTCCATACGTACACAAGATTTTTTGAGTACCTCTTCCATGTATCTTGTCGTCGACTAATTATTATCGAATATTACTAGACTGGTCAACATTTGGCATAGCTGCCCATAATTTCCATTGTATACGCCCCATATATTTAAAAAACCCCTAGCTTGGATGCAATCTTTGACAATAATTTAATTGCTGTTCCCCAAAATTTGGTAGTCTATCAGCAAAAATATTATATATAGTGACATATCCATAGCACTACATACTCCTATGTACATGTCCACACACCCACACATACATGCTCAATGATTATAAATGTAAAGAATTAGTTCGAACTTAGTATATCTGTTTTCAATGTCTGATTCGCTTCCTATAATTCTTAATTTTTCATTTACTGTTTCAATAAACCTTTATATGTCTGAAACACCGTTTTTACTTGTTGTTACTTGAATTTGGACTCCTTCCGAACTTATCCAAATGTGTAAGGCTAGGCACATAAGTACTGAATCTTTATCGGCTTTGATCTCTTGTGGTTTTCTCATTTCATTGAATACTTTCATAATAGCTCTTTTGGCTGTTACGTGGGGAGAATAGTGCCCGAGTCCTGACAGGGACTTGGGCCGAGGGAGAGGCGTCCGATATTCTGGCACCATTTTCCGGCATAAGCTACGTCGTATTCGGGTCGTGGGATCTTTATAAGCCTCTCTCCTCTCCAACATAACGAGAATAAATATTAAAAGTGCCTGGAAAATAATATTATTCATCAAGTTCGTCAGTCATCAGTCTACACTGCCCAACATGCATAGCTGTCGCTTGATTCCAATACGATCGGGCTGTGTTTTGGCCATATTCACTCCCCTTCACACATTCGTGTGCCAATGGATCGTCGCAGGCCGCGCAATACGATCCCCTATTGTCAAGGTTGTCCGTCGAAAGTTATGTCATTGTTCTTGACCTACTCCACTCCTCGCGTCAGTACACCCCCTTTGTTAGAGTTCTAGCACACCATGGTTTCCAATTCTTTTTCACATTATAAATTTATTATTCAGCGACAGTGTTCGTTTTATTTGGACCTTCATCATCTCCTACTTTTTCGACAAGGTATCGACCATGTCTCAACTGACGAGTAACGGCGTAAGGCCCTAAGAACTTCTTTTTCAATTTCAATCCTGCACCAAACTGTGTTCTTTTAATAGCTACTAAATCTCCGAGTTTGTACTCAGACTCTGGCTTCCTTGATTTGTTGAACGACTTGCGATTCTCGTCCTGAATCTTTGCGATGTTCTCTTTAGCTTCCACTCGAATCTTCTCCTTCTCTTCCTGCAACTCATTTAAGAAATCTTCCTCTAATAGCTTGACTAACTCCTTATCGTATTTGGTCTTCATATTGATCCCAGTAAGGATCTTGAATGGAGCTATCTTTGTGCTTCTAGGAGGAGAGGAATTTATAAACTGTTGAACCCTGCCTACATGTTTATACCAAGTTCTCGGGTCTTCCGCACAAAGTTTCGTCAATATAGTGTTGACAATCCTGTTGATACGCTCCACTTGACCGTTGCCACGTGGCACTCCTGTGGCTACCAACAAATGCTGGATGTTGTTAACCTTACAGTACTCCTGAAAAGCATTGGCTGTGAATGCCGTTCCACGATCCGTGATTATAGGACTTGGATTGCCGAAAACATCAGACGGCCTTTCCATTCTATCCACTACCTCGTCAGCGCCAGTACTCTTAGTGGGGTAGCCACACAAATTTAGAGAAAGCGTCGAAAACATGATTGTATTTTTTTTGTCATATCCATGGGGCCAATGTGGTCAATATGATAGGTCTGTAACGGTTCGTCTGCCTTGTATATCCGGTTTAAGAAACCCTCTTTTTTCCCATACTTAGCCTCGCCAGCTATGCACTCTACACAGGACTTCACGATAGTTTGAGCCTTCCTCTCTAAATCTGGAATATAATAATCGCGCTGAACCAAGTCAATTGTCCTTTTGATGCCAAAATGTCCTTGTCGGTGAGCTGTGTTGATTATTTCGTTTTCCATAGCTGAAGGGATTACTATGAGCTCTTTTATAGGATTCTTGTGAAGAACTTCGTGCTTCAGATAGAAGTCGTCGTAGGTATGTGTTTCCAGGACCTTACAAATGGCTTTTATACATTCATCCTGACGTTGAGCCTGTTGAATTCGATGTCTGACTAACTCTTGGAGCAACAAGGTATATGCGCGGCTTAAGGCGTCGACATGTTTCATCTTTGTGCCTGGACGATGCTCTATTATGTACTCAAAGTCTTGTAAAAACATGGCCCAACGAGATACTTTCACTGGGACATCATTCTTCCGCATGGTCATAGCAAAAGCATTGCAGTCGGTGACGATCTTAATCTTTCTTCCCATCAAGTAGATTCTCCACTTCTTCAGAGCCTGTACTATAGCGAGTACCTCTAGCTCATAAGAAGGATCTTTCTCCTCGGCATCTGTTGTCTTGCGGCTCATGTACTCTACTGGGTGAAATTCTTGATCAGCTGAATTCTTTTGAAGAAGGACTGCTCCATATCCGTACATGCTTGCATCACAATGGACTTCTTTAGCACTCTTTTGATCGAATATTTTTAGAACAGGCGAACTAGACAAGGATAATTTTAATTGATTAAACGATGCTAGCTCTTCCCCGCCCATCTTAAAGGAAGTGTTTTTCCTAAGCAAGTTCGACAAAGGTCTGGCAATGAAAGCGAAGTCTTTCACAAACCTTCGGAAATAGGATGTTAGGCCAAGATACCGTTGAACTCCTTTTTTGTCTCGCGGGACGCGGAAGTTTTCGACTGCACAAGTCTTCTCTGCTGATGGTTGGATAGTTGCGTTTTCGACTATATAGCCAAGGAATTGGACCCTCTTCTGTAAGACCTGACACTTTTCCTACTTTATACGCAGACCTGAACACATTGCGACATCTACAACTTTCTTTAAATTCTCTAAACCTTCCCGTTCGTCCTCTGATAAAATAATTTAATCATCCATGTACAGGACAAGGGTACCGTCTTCAATTAATGGCCTGAGCACTGCAAAAATGTATCGCATAAACACTGCGGGAGAATTGAATATTCCGAATGGTACGAAGCAGAATTCGTATTGACCACTTTGGGTGACGAACGCGGAGTATTTGCGAGAGCTTTCCTGCACGGGGACACGGAAAAATCCGTTTGATCCAGTTTGTAAATACTTTCCCCTTCTGAAGCTTATGTAAAACATCGACGATCAAGGCCATAGGGAAGTTGTCGCGAATAATCTAATTAGCTCCTTAATATCAGGTTTGAGAATGTCGGGGTGGATGCGAGTGTAAGCCGTCTCGCAAATGGTACAAATATCGCTGCCAAAATCGAATAACGCCGTAATCTGGTCGCTACCAATGTTTATGTTTTTAAACGCTCTGTTGAAAGTTAACTGTGACAGCTGCTGAATGTTTTACTTTTCATTTTTTACTTCCTTACGAGCTTCCTTGGTACCGCATTGATTTGCCTTGTGACCAAACTGATTGCATTTGAAACATTTTATACCTACTTCCTTACAATCCTTTGCAATATGATTGCTGCCACCACACTTAAAGCAACGTCTGCCTTCTTGGTTAGTTTTAACTAAAGAACTGTCAAACTTTGGCTTTGGCTTAAACCCCTTGTAACGAACTGATTTTTATGTTCTGCTCGCTACGAGATTCGTGCGGCTAGCTCAGTATATTGTGTGTTCGTCCCACCAAATTTATATTAACGTGACCGCCCAGTAGCTCAGTGAGAAAGCATAGAATTCAAGGGTTCGTATTGGGTTTTATTGCGGGTATATTATTACAAGTGTCTTAGTCGCTTGGTTGGCCTTGACTCGTTGCTTGTGACCTTCGGTGCTTCCGACGGTCCTGAAGATACTCGCAGCTCCCTGAAGATCCTCGCCGCTCCCTGAAGATCCTCGCAGCTCCCTGAAGACGCTCGCTCGCTGCTCACTTGTCACGCGTGACTTGGTGACTGCTGATAACGACTCGGAATCGCGAGGGGTATCGGCCGTACGGGCTTAGGGAAGCGTCACCGTTCTCAGACTAGGGTGAACAGAAGCTGCGCTCTCCAGGATCGCTCCTTTCGACACACCGCCGCCTGTCCCTTGCTCTTTCCCGGATGGTCCCACTGGGTTTCTGCTCAGCCCGCGCGGACAGTCAAGGCGGAACGCCAGGAAGCTGCCTCGCGCCTTACTTCGCTTCCACGCCTAGTGTAAACGAACGTTCCACCCTAGCCTCACCCTTTTGCTTTTTGTCCGGGACGTTTCCGTGTGGCTTTTGGTACTCGGGGTTTGGGCACGCCGCTTCGAACCTCGCAAGTCGAATCCGTAGGGCTCTCCTGGATAATTCCACTCGAGACCGTACCGATCGACCGCTCTCCCTTCTGGCTTGTTATACTCGTGGTTCGGGCACGCTGCTCCCGGACCTCGCAAGTCGAATCCGTAGGGCTCTCCTGGACAATTCCACTCGAGACCGTACCGATCGACAGCTCTCCCTTCTGGCTTGTTATACTCTTTCCAGGCGTAACGCCAGGACTTTTTGGACAGGGTTAATCGACCGCCTTGACCTAGCCGTGTGATGCCCTCTGGATCTCAGCTACCTGCGTCTCAATTCGGAGATTCCTGGTATACCAATCCCGAACGTCTCGACGTAGTAATCTCGCTCCTTGTAGGCTCCCACGGCGCTGCTTCTCCCTTGTAGATTATCTGGTTGTTTGATTGTTCACTTTGGTATTTGAGTGATCTTGACGGTTTGACTCCTTGTGATCGACTGATCCAGCTGCCAGCGCTCTGCGGCCTTATATAGGGCCTCCGGGAACCGTTATTTCCCTATTGCGCACGGCCCGCTGGATCTCTCCACTCTGGGTCCAAAGTCCGTGCCTCCTGGATGACCCACTTGTCGTTCCCGTACCGCTTCCAATCGATGCTCCGCCCACTGCTGCCATCCCGCTGATTTCCGTGATGCTTGCGGCACGCCTGTGTGCCGCTCCACCGCCGAGATGTGGCACTTCCTCTCCCGGTCCAAAGTTCACGGGAGAGTCCAAAGTCCGGTGGAGTCCCGTTACCCCCTTGTGCATACGGCACTATTGCTCTGCCCGCGAAGTCTCCATTCTCTCAAGATCTCCATCCTTGGTCTCCAATCTCTCTCGCTCTCCTTCATTGGTCTCCAAACTCTCTCGCTCTCCTTCGTTGGTCTCCAAACTCTCTCGATCTCCTCCCTTGGTCTCCAAACTCTCTCGTTCTCCTCGCCGCGCCGTTACTACGCGAATTCGCCGCGTATCTGGTAAGCGGCCGGCCATCTGCTGCTGCTTCTATTTGTGGGGAGTTATTCAACTCCTCACACCCTGACTCGCGCAAATCTTCTCGTAAACCTTAAGCTTCTCACGAAACTCCTTAAGATTGGACGCCTGGTACAAACAACTTTTATTTTGCTTCGAGTCTGGTATACCCTCCACTATGTATTCTATAATACTTTCTTCGTCCAACTTTGACTGATTTGCCAATGCGGTCATACTGTAGAAGTATTCTATCAGACTCTCTTTCTGGTTTTTCTTCCTGTTTTCGAGCATCTTGTGAACCTGTTTTGCTGTAAGCTTTTCTCGAAATTCATTTTTTAAAGCTTCTTTTAGTGCTTCCCAATCATTTATTCCAGGTTGGCTGCCCAAGAATAATTTTGCAGCTCCCTTTACCAACTGTCTGCCGTAAATGAATTTTTGAAGATCAGTCCACCCAACTGTAATAGAATTAAGCTCGAAATCTGCAAGCCACTCATCAATATCCGGATAACCATTTCCAGTGAATGCAGAAAGCGAATCCTCAATATCTCTCAGAGTGAAAGTCATGGCTAAGGGTGGAGAATCAGAAAATCTGACTCCTCGACGTTAGTTTCCTCGTACACTGACTCCTCTGAACTTTCTGTGTTTTCCTGCTGGTCAATATTTTCTACCTCAAAATAGGAGTTGAGTCTTTCCTGTAACACTGCTTTGAGGCCTGAACTTGGTAATCTTAATTCCTTTAACTTGTCTTTGAGCTCTGCAACAGAAAATCGTGTGATCTCTTCAACATTCATATTTTCAAACTTAAATAACTTATTTTATTTCTTAAATCAACCGAAAATGAACTGCTTACGTTTCTCTTAAATTTATAAATAAGAACAATTTAAATGGGAATAAAATATTGTTAACGTTGCATAAAATTTTTTTGTTTAACTTCAAATTCGGTGTTTCAATTCAATATAATGTATGCATGTATGGATTTTTACTTGCGTATCGCCGGCTGTATCTAGTCTTTTGTTTCTCATCTCTGATATTTGCCACTGCTTTTCAATTTCGTCTCTGGTAAATAAATGCTGCAACCGCTCTGATGGATGACTGGTCTTCGAACTGCTTTTCAGCTCCGTCCTTAACCGCGCCTTCCATATCGCCTTCAACCACGCCTTCAATAGCGCCTTCAATCGCTTTCAACTCCAGGGGCGTCACTTTGCCGCCTCGTATCAATCCCCTCATCTGGATCTCTGCTCCGTCGTGATCTCCTCCAGCTTTTACGTTTCTAAGTTTTCCTCCTGGTCAAGTTGTCGCTTTAGCCATTATTGTCGCTCACTGCGACAACGGATTGTATAAACGCCTTTCATCGTCTTCCGTTAGGAATTTACTTGTTTCCACAGAAACAATTTTGCCCTCAGATCGGCAAACTGCGCAATTAATTTTGTAGTTTTGAAGTTTCAGAATTTCATTATACTTTGCAAAACTTGGTGGAATTGCGCAACATGAAAATTCTCTGCTCTCCTGGACGGTTTTTTAGTATATCTTTCTCGTAATCACTTTAGTTTTATAACTTTCTAGTTTCTCCGTTTCGTTTTGTTCATCGATGGATTCTTAGCACAAGAACTTGATGGTTGCTTGGCCGCGTATCACACTCAATTTTTCGTTTGTCGATTGTTCCCGGACGAGCCCCCAAAATTGTAGGGAAAGGCTTCCGTTGCTTCCGTAAATTTATTTATTGATTATTAATAGTTTATTCTTCGATTGATACACTTCATTGATACAGTTAAATACTTAAGTTGACACATTAATTTTTACTGAAACACACGCGACCTTCCTCTGCTGATGCTCAATCACTACTGCTCTTGCACATTTTTCACGCTTTTTAGCACTACCGAAAAATGTTACGGAACAGAACAACTGATCTGTTTTTAATACTACATGTATGTTTATAAGAAAGGAACCGTGTCCCGACAAACTTACCCCCTCTTTAAATCCTGGGCGATGAGATCTCGACGCTCCGGATCCTGGTCTTTGGGAAAATATTATATTATATATATATATATATAAATATACGTGCACCAAAATACGGCTGTTCTATACCAATTCACTTAAACACAAAATATATATATATATTATGCCAGAGGCATGCGACTTCTTCAACGGCTGGTGGAGAGATTAGTCCTCTCTAATTGTTTATCACTTTGTCTATTGATTCGGTTGGTTTAAATATATTTCAATGCATGTTTGAATGCTTGATTTTCACTTGTTATCTAATTATATTATTTGAGGATATTGGTCCTTGGTTATGCATGAGTTCCCTTTAGCTTTGGTTGGCTCGGTTAACACATTTAAATTGCATCACTACTTTCTCCCACGTATGCTATTGGTCGCTACACTCTGAACGGATGGTTCCTACAGCTGAACAAATTTCAGGAGCATGACACTTCCGGGTCACACCGTGGGACAAGGGGGTAATGAGCACTTGTCGCTGGCACGGGGACGCTTTGATGGCAGGACGATCGCGTCGCGGCAATGGTAACGATGGTTACTGGGATGCCGGACCACAGGCGATGCTGGAGCTGCGCTGAGGGTGAGCTAACGTGGTTAGCTGCTAGTTGAGATAGTGTATTACGAGCCCTATTCCCAGATGTAGGAAGTAGAACCGCGGAGTTAAGAGGTGTGTTGATAACTGATTTATTCTTCATTTGGTACATGTTTATATACCCCTTGGAATACGGAAGTTTAGTGTAATGATTAGTGAAGTACGCTATATTCTAAAGTAGGTAGGTAGGTTAGGGAGTTTTGATTATGGTAGCAGTATGTGTAGTTGGCTCGGCAGACGCTGCAAATTGTGCTGACTGCATTGGCCGGTCAGTGTGCCGTTAAGTCGGTGAGACGGTGAGTTAGTGAGACATATAATATGCTGATCAGCAATTCTCATATGCAGTGGGTGCTACTGTGCGCCGGGTACTGTTCCCAACTTGGCTACTGCTTGATTTGTTGGGTGTGGTCATGTTGAGTACTTTTGGGTACGAACATTCTCCCCCCCATTGAGGGGTACCCTCAATTAAGTCGTGATGTCGGTCAGCCCTTGACCGAATTGTATAGGAAGCACCTAACAAATCATTGACCAAGGTGGATTTTTCCTTCAACTGCGGTTCATGTTTGTGATTCTGGTCCTTCACATCTTGATGCTGCTTAACACTCCCCTTTGCGATAAAATTGACATTACCGTGGGGACTGAAATTGTGCCCTCGTAGAACTTGATCATTTGGCACGTCTATGGTATGTGGACGTTCTGCAACAAAACTAAGATCTTTCTTGGTTAAGTTTAGAAATGGTGAACCAAAGTCAGCCTTCTTGTAGGTTTTGAATTGATGAGAAGTCGGTTCTATATTCATCGGATTTTTATCTTTCGTTGGTTCATAAGCAACGTTCGGTCCTGCAAAATCACCTCTGCCTTCTACCAGAATAGGGTTGATTTCCGTATCAGATGAGGTTTCTCTATTGAGATAACCTGTGATTACATAACCAAGCCAAGTGCCTTGTGCCAAAGGTTTATTAGGTCCTAGTTCAAGAAGTTCACCGGTTATTACTCGAGAATACACCTCAGCCCCTAAGGTTAGGTCAATGGGTCCAGGTTGCCGAAAGTCAGGATCTGCTAACGGTCTCTCGGGAATATTAAGATCGGTTGTAATCGGTACTGACGGTTGGTCTGTAATGACTGTGGGCATAATAAATACCTCTAGTAGTTTTTCAAACCCTGATGTACATGATGAGAGCTTTAGTGTTGATCTAATTGCTGTTGATATCTTTCCTCCGATTCCAGATATTTCAATCGGTGACCTTTCTTTAAGAGATAGCAGATCTGCCATTCTCCTTGAGATAAGATTCACCTGTGATCCACCATCTATTACAGCGCGACATGTTTGTAATTGACCGTTTGGCCCTTGTAATGAGACCTTGGCGGTCGCGAGCATAGTATATCCTCCTACGTGGTCGTAGCCTGCAATGGTTACTGCGCCGGCCACTGGATTGCTAGTCGGTCCTTGGTGTAACAGTGAATGATGCCGTTGCTGGCAGACTCGACAAGTGGTCGGTGATCCACAGTTTTCAACCCTATGAGCTGTAGACAAACAATTTGTGCATGCTCCTACTTGAACAATGGCTTGACGCCGTGCTTTGGGGTCCATTTGCTGGATACGGCTACATGCTCTAAGATTATGTTGTCCTAGGTGACAAATCTTACAGCTCTCTTCGTTGGGAACTGACTGATGGCGGAGTGTTGCTGTAGGTTGAGCGCTTATCGTCTCCAGCATGCAAGCGCGCCGCTCAATAAACGTCAGTACACTCCATAACGTTGGAATTTCCGTTGGTGCATCCGCTGAATTTTCTAGAGCAGCTAGAGACTGGTGGTCTAGTTTTCTTCTGATAAGAAAACACAGGATTGGATCCCAGGATATTGTGCTGATATCGAGGTTTTTAAGAGTACTTATTGACTTTTTTATAGTGTCATGTAAGGCCCTTAGTTGGCGCGAGGAGCCGTCTATAGGCCTATGGTCAATAATTTTTGCTATGGCGGCGAATACTAGTATTTTGCCGTTCTGGTACCTGGCCTTCAACCGCAACCAGGTGTCGTCATAGCCACCCTGTGAGAAGGCGGTGTCTGTCAAGACGTTCCTCGCTTCACCACGAAGCGAACTCTGGAGAATATGTAGCTTTTGACTGGCCGAATATGGTTTGTTATGTACCAATTCCACAAAGAGATCATGGAACCGTGGCCAGTCTAGATACTCGCCGTTGAACTCCGGAATGCTAATTGGCGGAAGTGCCAAGTTTAGGCTCATTGGCGCGTCGTTTTCTCGTAGCAGGTTCATTTCGTATTCCTCATATAATGTGTGGAATTGGGCTAGCTCTGCTTCTGCCAGAGCTGCGGCCCCAGGTGTGCTATCAAATTCGTCGTGGGCTTGCCTCAGTAACGCCCAATGGAGATCCAGGTGTCTTTGTAGGGCTGGGGTGACAGTTGGGGCGTTCGAGGCTAAAGTCAATGATGACTCTAATTCGTTGCATCTTCTCTGCAACTGTCGGATCACCGTGTCAATTGCGGAATTTCCTTTGACTTGATCTCTTGTTGTGACCTTGATGTTGGTCGAAGTTCGTCTGGGGGCCTTCGGAAGCCCGCTTCCAGTCGGCATGTTGTCCAGAAAGATATTCTGATATTTTTCGACCAGCTCTTTAAGTGCTACTAATCGTGAAGAGTACTCACTTCCAGTGGGTAATGCCGCTTGCTGGACTTCTTCATCTAGGTCGCAAAACTGCTGCCAGAGATCGTTTAACTGATTTAGCTTACCGGAATAATTGCCGTCTCGGTGGCGTCGGTCGGCAGAATCCTTGCCATAATTCTTAATGAGCTGTTGGATTTTCCCTTGCAGCTCGTTTTGGGTGTCTAGTAATCGATTGTGTAAATCGATTCTTGTGTGACTTGTTTCCTCAATGAATGAAGTAGACATATTGTGTGTCTTGGAAACAAAGAATCTTGTGAAGCTGGATGAAGCTGAGTATCCTGTGAAGCTGGATGAAGCTGAGTATCCTGTGAAGCTGGATGAAGCTGAAGTTCCTGTGACGCTGGAAGAAGAAGCGAATCCTGTAAAGCTGGACTAAGCTGAAGTTCCTGTGACGCTGGAAGAAGAAGCGTATCCTGTGAAGCTGGATGAAGCTGAAGTTCCTGTGACGCTGGAAGAAGAAGCGAATCCTGTGAAGCTGGATTAAGCTGAAGTTCCTGTGACGCTGGAAGACGAAGCGTATCCTGTGAAGCTGGATTAAGCTGAAGTTCCTGTGACGCTGGAAGAAGAAGCGTATCCTGTGAAGCTGGATTAAGCTGAAGTTCCTGTGACGCTGGAAGAAGAAGCCTATCCTGTGAAGCTGGATTAAGCTGAAGTTCCTGTGACGCTGGAAGACGAAGCGTATCCTGTGAAGCTGGATTAAGCTGAAGTTCCTGTGACGCTGGAAGACGAAGCGTATCCTGTGAAGCTGTATTAAGCTGAAGTTCCTGTGACGCTGGAAGAAGAAGCGGATCTTATGAAGCTGGATAAAGCTGTGAGTCCCTTAGTGGGAAGGGGGTTGCTTGAGTGTGATCCTTTGTTGTTAAAGGATCACGTCGGGGTCACGAATGTTTGTGCCTAACCGAAGTAGACACTTCCGGGTCACACCGTGGGACAAGGGGGTAATGAGCACTTGTCGCTGGCACGGGGACGCTTTGATGGCAGGACGATCGCGTCGCGGCAATGGTAACGATGGTTACTGGGATGCCGGACCACAGGCGATGCTGGAGCTGCGCTGAGGGTGAGCTAACGTGGTTAGCTGCTAGTTGAGATAGTGTATTACGAGCCCTATTCCCAGATGTAGGAAGTAGAACCGCGGAGTTAAGAGGTGTGTTGATAACTGATTTATTCTTCATTTGGTACATGTTTATATACTACTTGGAATACGGAAGTTTAGTGTAATGATTAGTGAAGTACGCTATATTCTAAAGTAGGTAGGTAGGTTAGGGAGTTTTGATTATGGTAGCAGTTTGTGTAGTTGGCTCGGCAGACGCTGCAAATTGTGCTGACTGCATTGGCCGGTCAGTGTGCCGTTGAGTCGGTGAGACGGTGAGTTAGTGAGACATATAATATGCTGATCAGCAATTCTCATATGCAGTGGGTGCTACTGTGCGCCTGGTACTGTTCCCAACTTGGCTACTGCTTGATTTGTTGGGTGTGGTCATGTTGAGTACTTTTGGGTACGAACAGAGATCACGGATACTCCGTCCTCAAACATCGCAGTATGTCGGATGTCGTCCTTATTGTTGACCTTCTTTGATGATAATAGCGGCGCTGGTTCGACACAAGATTATTTCGAGCTGCAATTGTGTTCCCCTCAAGGACTGTTGGATATGGTGGCTGGTCCTGGTGGCAGAAGACTCCATGGACGACTGCCACAGGGAAGGTCGCCTTCCCTCGAAGCTGCCGGCTTCCGTCAGCAAGACACCCAAATGGATTCTCTCCCTTTCTCTTTTTATCTAAGGTCTTTTATACCAGACTAGAGCTTTTACTTGGCTGCGGGTATGGATCGGATAAACAAGGTGTTCCCACCTAGAATTAATGTTTCTTGATATCTGCTATCTTGGGAGTCAACGGCCGGCTGTTGCCCTTTGCCAGCTACCGGTGTATGGTTACCAATAGGTCGATAGTGGCCGTTGTTCTGGCCATGCGACACCCGAGAATTGCCGAATTGCTTTTTCTTCTGCCTTTACCAGTATGCGTCTGGTTAGTCACATGCACCCCTCCCCCCGGCTAAATATTCGTCGTTGTTTCTCTATGTGAATCTTTCTATCTGGAGGGCGTACGTAACATGGCTTATAACCAATCCATACGTGTGACTTTTACTAGAGTAGCAAACTTTGAATATACATCGATACATGATAAAAATTGTTGGTTACCCACCATATAAAAATCCATAACAAAATTTTTATCTTATATTTTGAATTTCTGGGGTAAGTTCAAAGTCAGTTTAGTATTTCTGTTTTAGCAATCTTACAAACTTCACTTTCATTTATTATATTTTGAATTAATTTTTGATAATCAGGGAAATAATATTTTTCTCTAAACCAATTAGTAGTTCCAAACTAATGGTTTGTGATCGCTTAGTGTTTCAAAAGGTCTGCCGAATAAATATGATCGGAAATATTTGGTGGTCCATACAATTGCTAAGAGTTCTTTTTCTATGGTAGTATAATTTATTTCACGTTACTTTATTAAACCGGTTTACTAAAGTCGGGGTAAATTAAGATGGGGTCGGATGTAATCAAGATTTTTTCATTTTTTCAAATGCTTCTGTGTATGGTTTGTTTTTTGTATTAATTGTGGCACCTTTCTTTAATTTTGTTTTCATTGGTTTTACAATATCTGCAAAGTTTGATATGAATTTCCGATCAAATCCACATAATCCTAGAAATGATTTTATTTCTTTTGGGGCTTTTGGTATCGGTAAATTTATGATGGCACTTATATTCTTTGGATTCGGTTTAATACCTGTAATTGTTACTATGTGACCTAGGAACTCTGTTTCCTTTTTCATAAATTCACATTTATCCAATTGTAGTTCTAAATTTACATCTCGTAATTTTTGGAATTCTTTTTTCAGTGATAGAATATGTTCTCCCAATGAAGTGGAAAAAATTGTTATATCATCTTGATATACTAAACAATCTTTATAGATTAAATCTTCTAATAAATTGTTCATACATCTTTGAAAAGTAGCGTGAACGTTTTAAAGGCCAAATGGCATTCGAGTATATTCGTAATGACCATGTTTTGTTGAGAATGCTGTTTTCGCTTTTGGTTCTGGTTCCATTTGAATTTAACAAAATCATTTGGTTGTGAAATATTGACAATTTCCTATTTTGTATAACATTTCGTCCATTCTGGGTATCGGGATCTTATCATTGACAGTGATTTCGTTTAAATTTCTTTAGTCTAAATTTCGGTTTTCCTGATGCATCGCTTTTTTTTGTAACTATCCAAATTGGTGAGCAAAAGGGAGATTTTGATTTACGAATTATGAATTCATTTCATTTATTTGTTTGTTAACCTCTACGTCGAAAGTTTGAGAGTATTTGAATGGCTTTATAAATACTGGGTCCTAATGTTTTGTTTGTATCGAATGTTTAATAGTAATTGTAAAAGTCAAATTTTCACCTTCTTTGTACTGAATGATATTATATTCAAATAAAGCCCTTTTTTAAATTTTCCATTTCTTCCTCATGTAAATGTTCTAACCTGTATTCATTACATTCTCTTAGTTCATTATTGGTGGCAAAATTAAATGATTGGTCCTTTGATAAGGGCGCATTAAGGCATTCTGATGCGGTCTTATCCTCTTCAATCTTTTTTTCAAATGATGGTGAACTAAGGCATTTTAATGCGGTCTTGTCCTTCCCAATATCACTTTCGCCATACTTTATGTAAAGTAATGTGTCTCATAGCATTTTTGCTTTACTGTCTTTTTAATAATCTCTGCCTATTAAGATATCGTAATTGTCAGAAAAATAATGTAAATAAAATTGTTGTTTAGTTGGTCAGATTTTACAAGGATATAATGTTATACTTTACTTTACTTTACTTTACTCCGGCTCGTAGGACCACAAAATGTTGGGCGGGGTGGCTTGATCGCTGAAAATAGCTGAAGTCCCACTCGAATGTGTCTTTGGACTGGACGTGGTGGAGATTGGCAGATCGGAAGCTATCGACGGCCCCAAGAGTTCGATGGCGCTCCGTCAAATAGGAATCAAGCTCAAGCCACGTAAGAATTTCGTCTTTATTTTGGATGGATTGCTCCCATAATTAGAGATTAAGCTTTGGTAGTTTTGTCGAGCACATATAAACCAGGATACGGTCCCAACTCTCAATATTAACAACGGAAAATTTTAAGAAAGTTAAGCAAACTTGAAAAGAGGCTTGAAGTGCCTTTAAGGCTGCTGTGCTATGGATTACACATTGAAAAGTTTTTTCAGGGGACTGTTTACCTGCAATCGCTTATTTTCGAAACGCTCAGTTAGGTTATTCCATGCCGAGCGAAAGCCATCATTGGTGAGTGGGGATCTTGAAACTATGGAATGAGCTTCGCCACTTTGAATTTAAGTGGAATTTTCAACGGGCGTTAGACTCGTATTGTTTATGTACATTGCCGTGAAAAGGTCCCGGAAAGTCGGACAGCGAAGACAATCGCCGGAGAAAACATCTGTGTCGATAGGATAGACAGCCATAAGTCGTGGAATTTTGGGACGGAGTTTCTGGAGCTTGAGGTATTTGGGAGGAGCCTTTTTGGATTTGTTTTATCAGCTGCGCGTTTGATAATACTTGGACTTTAGTATGGATTTTGTGTCTGCGGCGCTCTCGCCTGCAGCTATAATGCAGTCGGAGCATATGTCGTATGCTGCCTTTACCGTTTGCCACAAGGAACTGAAGTGATCTCGTCGGATTTTACAGACAGTCAGCTGTGGCCATAAATCGGGTTTAAGCGGATTTTACTGATGCCATGACTGAATTTTAATTCAGAAGAAAGGAAACGGTCTAGAATCCAGTTGGAATTTAGGAACCAATCAAGATTGTAACACTGTCGGATATGTAGAGTCAATAAATATTTATTGCATCGGATGGTCGGACTTATGTAAAGAATTACGGACTTTAATTTTGATTGCTTCGAAGGAACATTTTTTGTGAGCTCTTGACCCACTGTGCTTTGGCGAAAGTATCGGTATACGTATGTATGTACACTAGGATGGTCCCAAAAATTAAAACTAGTTCTCACCATTTTACATGGTAGATTAAGGTGAGTAAAAAATGTAGTCTAAAATAAAAAAAAAAATTTGTTGAGATTTAGACCTTGAGAATCGTCCTCATAGTTTGCTTTAAAATTACTCATAAGACATGTGTTCCAGCCAGAACATTTTTCGAGCTCAGTCAATATTCATAAAAAATGGACAATTTTCAAATGTTTTTGGTTGAACATCTAAGATTCGAGTTTGACACAACGTATTTACTACCTATTAAGGACCAGATTTTTAGGAAAATCTTTGTTACAAACCGCCAAAGATGTAACACAAATGCTATTTACCATTTGGAGTCAAGGGGGTATTCCAGTCCGGCGTCGCCATCATATTATTAAATACATATCGCGGCTTCACAAAGATTATTTTAGCCTAAAAAAAATGAAACGGTTTTTTTCAAAAATAAGTATAATTATTTGCGAAGTGTTTTAAATGACTTATTATGCAACTCGAGAATTCTAATACCTAATTGTTAATATTTTCAAAAATTAAATCAAATTCAATCTTGTACGACCATGTAAATTCTGGTCCTAGCAACTAGAAAAGTTTTTCAATTTTTAAAGTTTTCAAAGTACTTTGGAAAGGTGACAAATAAATACGAGAAAACAAAACCAAGTCAAGGCCACCCATATGAAAATAATATATTTCATCAAGGGCAACAGTGCGTATGAGTTATAAACTTTGAAACCAATTCGCAGATCCTAAAACGCGTTTTTTTTTTTAAATTTATTTTGGTATACATTAAATACCGTATAGGCGGGTAAGAGTAGGACCTTAAAAATTTCCATACAAAAGTGGACTGCCCTAGTGTCCACACACCCGCTCATACATGCTCACATTACGCAGTCACTCTCAAGACACCCTCTAAGGATGCTTTCTCGGCTAGGGTACAGATCTCAGTCGGATCCAAGAGTCGCAGATGACGTTGGTTATGCAGAGTCCAATTCCTGGGCTACGACCTAACGGGCTAGCCGGCGTCTTGTACTTCGTGTCAGAGGCGAAAAATCCACCGGGCTGGACCTTCGGGCGAGGCCAAGCCGGGAGAATACTTTGCGGGCGTAAGTCTTGGGTCTCGCGTCGGATGCGAAAAGTCCACCGGGCTGGACCTTCGGGCGAGGCCAAGCCGGGAGAATAATGCGCGGGCGTTAGGTATCACGAGGCCAAGGTCGCGCGCGAGCCCCAGAACGATGAAGAAGCTAGGATTCCGGATAAGGCGGGAAGGGTGTCCACGCGCAAATCCCAAAACCACGGAAGAGGTAGGAAAAACCAGGATTCCGGATAAGCCGGGAAGGGTGTCCACACGCAAGTCCCAAAACTACGGAAGAGGCAGGAAAAACTAGGATTCCGGATAAGGCGGGAAGGGTGTCCACCCGCAAATCCCAAAAACTACAGAGGTAGGAAAACTAGGCTTGCGGATAAGGCGGTTAGGGTGTCCACGCGAAAATTCCAAAACTACGGAAGAGGCAGGAAAACTAGGATTCCGGGTAAGGCAGGAAGGGTGTCCACGCTCAAATCCAAAAACTACAGAGCTAGAAAAACTAGGCTTGCGGATAAGGCGGGAAGGGTGTCCACGTGCAAATCCCAAAACTACGGAAGAGGTTGGAAAAACCGGGATTCGGGATAAGGCGGGAAGGGTGTCCACGCGCAAATCCCAAAAACTACAGAGGTAGGAAAACTAGGCTTGCGGATAAGGCGGGTAGGGTGTCCACGCGCAAATTCCAAAACTACGGAAGAGGCAGGAAAACTAGGATTCCGGATAAGGCGGGAAGGGTGTGCACGCGCAAATCCAAAAACTACAGAGCTAGAAAAACTAGGCTTGCGGATAAGGCGGGAAGGGTGTCCACGTGCAAATCCCAAAACTACGGAAGAGGTTGGAAAAACCGGGATTCCGGATAAGGCGGGAAGGATGTCCACGCGCAAATCCCAAAAACTACAGAGGTAGGAAAGCTTCCGGACCGAACGGGAAGGGGGTCCACATTCAGGTCCGAAGTAGCAATGCGAACTTGGTGCCTGACTACGAGAAGGAAACACACGATCGAGAGGTGCAATTATATATTCTTTTCCGTGTATTTAATTTATCCTCACTCGGGTCCGATACACCGTTTCGAACACCTGAGAATCTGATCGTACTAGCCTCAGCTGACTTCCTTATATATCAATGTGTATCTTGAAATCGTCCGCGTGGCCACCGCGTAGAACTTGTTCGCCTTCGGTTGTCGAACTCGAGGAGCACACGTGACTTCCGAAACCTCTCCGAGAGAAGGGAGAGACGCCACGATCGCTCCGTGACCGTCTTTCATTTTTCGCCCTTTTCCTGCATTTCGGTATTTCTAGTATTTTCCTACTACTGCTATTTTAGCTCCTTTGCTTTTCTAGTATTTAACATGTCTTGATGAACTATCGGTTGGCGTTGCCACCCCGGGTTCTGAACTTAGATATAACTTATTTATTCTTAATTCGACTTAATGTTTAAAGCTATTATAAAAAAAGTAATAATGATTGTCGCACACGCGCCTTCTAGGCGGGTTCGTCATAATAAGAACCCAAATTTAATTGTCAACAAGCCAATGGAAAATTACCGAACTATTAGCATGTCAGATGAAAATTACCATGAAACAAAAAACCACAGTTTATAGACTAAACCACTAGAACGAGCCGCAGTTCAGACTATCGGCACGTTACCACAATTGAGGATGCTTAGATTTCGGGACCTACGTCTGGAGTCCAAGTTCAGGGAGTCACTCAATAACAATAAGGCCCACTCACAAAAAGCTCTAAAGCTCAAAAACGAGGTATGATCGTAAGTGAAGTAGGAGTTAGAGAGCGAGTTCAGTTTGAGATTTGTTAATAGCAAGTTGGTGTTCTTCCAACACAAAAAATTTTAACAAGTGTAAGAAAAAACAAGGAAGAACGCTATAGACGAGTACCTCGACTATCAGATACCCGTTACTCAAAGGGAAATGGAGATATGCAAGCAGCAAAGCGAGATTAAAATGCGCCACCTACCGGCGGTAGACAGATTTAAGCGTTATGGGCGTTAGAGTGGGCGTGGCAATTTTTTTTTTGGATCAATCGATAGGTATTGACGACACCAATACATTTCAGTTTCTTATTTTTTATCTAGCATGCAAATTGTGGGCGTCACAGGTTTTCGCGGTTTGTGGGCGTTTAAGTGGGCGTGGCAAACTTTTTTTAGGTCAATCGATAGGTATTGATGAGAACAATACATTTCAGTTAAAATTCTATCTAGCATCAAAACTGTAGGAGTTACAGTTTTGGGCGGTTTGTGGGCCTTAGAGTGGGCGTGGCAGTCTACTGAAATAAACTTGCGCTGCGTAAGAAGCTCAGGAATCTGTATGCCAAATCTCAATAGCCTAGCTCTCATAGTTTCCGAGATCTCAGCGTTCATCCGGACAGACAGACGGACAGACGGACATGGCTAGATCGACTCGGCTAGTGATCCTGATCAAGAATATATATACTTTATGGGGTCGGAAACGCTTCCTTCTGCCTGTTACATACTTTCCGACGAATCTAGTATACCCTTTTACTCTAAGAGTAACGGGTATAATTAACCAAAATTTTTTTTATAATGCACTTATGGTGCAAACATCAAATTATATAAATTTAGAAACTATTATCAGATTTCTTGTAAAAACATTTTATTTTACGGGTGCAGTAATTTATTTAATCGAACAACTAACAGAAAAAAATTATATAATTTTTAAAGGAGCAATGAAAATTAAAACCTAAAGTTCCTATCAGCTGTCTTTCCTCGACACCATGCATGAGCTCATTTTTAAAGAAGCAATGAAAATTAAAACCTAAGGTTCCTATCAGCTGTCTTTCCTCGAGACCATGCATAATCTTTCTCAGCAATAAAAGTAGCCTGAAATTGTGCTTACATTTTTTTGTCTTTTTTTCCAAATCTTTCCTATTCTAGCTTTAGAAAATAAATTGTGTAAGCTGGTCAAAAATAAAATTCTTGCCAGTTGCGAAGGTTTTTTGAAACTGAGTTGGTAGAAGCGAATATATAAATTTATATGTCGATTTCTTTTTACATAGGATAAATATATAAGATAGGGATTGTATGCTTCTAAGAGTGAACGGATAAATCGTATACGATTTTTGAACTTTTCTGTCTTTTTAAGCTTGGTAATGAAGTACGATCTGTCGATGACATCTTGTGTCTTTTTAAAAGAAAAATGAACTTAATAATGCGCGCTGGGAAAGATTTAATTTTCCACCGTCAAAAGTAATACCACTACTTCAGAATTTGGATTCGTTAAGAGAACGTCTTTATGAATATAGAAGTCTTGGTATGCATATTTTTCCAGTTATCCTTAACTTGGGCTTCCTTTAAGCGTGTAACGAACTGATTTTGTTGTCTGCTCGCTAAGATATTCGTGCTGCTAGCTCAGAAGATTGTGTGTTCGTCCCACCAAATTTATATAACGTGACTGCTCCGTAGATCAGTAAGAAATCAAAGGGTTCAAATGGTAGCAGTGGGACTTATTCTCTTGGTATTAATACAGCGGGTGTGTGGCTGCTAGTGCTCCTCTTCCTGGCTTGTCGACGTCTTGACTCGACGTCCGCTGGCTCCTGTGTCTCGAGACGCTCGTAGTGGCCGCCTCTGCTCGCTTGCCGTCACGCTGCCTCGGGGTCGCTTGTCGCGCCTTAGACTCGCATGGAATTCGGCCTCGTGGGCTTAGGGAAGCGTCACCGTTCTCAGACTAGGGTGAAAAAGCTTTGCTCTCCAGGCCAACGCCTTTCGAGGCAATACCTGTCCCTTGCTCTGTCCCGGACGGTCCCGCTAGGTTCTTGCTCAAACCACTCTAACATAGCAGTTCCATTTGCTTTACGCCTAGCGCAGACGAACGTTCCATCCAGCTTCACCATAATGCTTGACGTCCGCGACGCTCCTGCGCTCCCCAACGAGCTCCGCGCGCCGATGGAAACGTGGCTGCGGGAGACGTCGGCTGGCGTCGCTGCCGATGTCCTCTGCGCTGTCTCCGGTGTTCTGGCACTCGAGGAGTTGGGCGGTAGCTGTTCGGGAACTTCGCCGGTAATCGCAGGGCTCTCCAGGCGAACGCCTCTTGAAACCGCAAATCAATCCACCTCTCGTCCGTCACGCCAGGTCCTGCTTGGTCGGGAAAGGTACGCTGGGTTTCAGACAACTTTCGTCCCCAAGCTGACGGTTCTTCGTCGTAGGCCTCTTTCGCTTGTCTCTGACAGACACCAGGGTGTGGTCGTGACACAGTTGGAAAACAAACGCCTTGACAATTCGGAGATTCCTGATGTCTCAATCCCGAACGTCTCGACTCGGCGATCTTGCTCCTTGTACTGTTGACTTACTGTTCACTTGGTACTTTAACCGATCTTAACCGGCCTTATATAGGGCCTCCGGGAACCGTTATTCCCCTATTGCGCACGGCCCGCTGAATCTCTCCACTCCGGGTCCAAAGTCCGTGACTCCTGGTTGACCCACTTGTCTTTTACGCACAGCTTCCAACCGATTTTTTGCCCACTGCTGCCGTCCCGCTGGCTCCCGTGATGCTTGTGGAACGCCCTGCCCACCAAGTCTCCATTCTCTCATTATCCGCTTTTTGGTCTCCAAACTCTCTGGATCTCCATCCATGGTCCGTGACTCCTGACTGACCCACTTTTCCTTTACGCACAGCTTCCAACCGATGTTCTGCCCACTGCCCCCGTCCCGCTGGTTCCCGTGATGCTTGTGGCACATATTCTCCTAGTCCAAAGTTCACAGGAGAGTCCAAAGTCTCCATTCCCTCATTATCCGCTCCTTCCCCTCCTCGCCGCGCCGTTTCTACGCGAATTCGCCGCGTATCTGGTAAGCGGCCGGCCATCTGCTGCTGCTTATATATGTGGGGAGTTATTCAACTCTTCACATTCCCCCTTACTTCGGGAAACATTTAAAACTTGTTCCTACACTCTGGCGTTTCCTTGCATATTCAATTCCTTCGATTCCTTCGATTCCTTGTGATGCTCCTTCCGATTCCCGCGGCGCTCCCTCGTTGCTCCCTCGATGCTCCCACGACGCACTTAACTCCCTTGAGTTTCTACAGCGCTGGTCATCCTCCTCGTAGCAACTTAAAATCTCCCGCGCCGATATTTTCGATTATTCCACTGGGACCTCGATACTCATGGGCTACCGATCCCCAGCTCGCTGCTCATTGCTGCGTCCATGAATGCGCCACTTCTGCTGCCGCAAGTAATTCATGTCTAAAAAATTTCATCGGAATCGTCTCCCGATTATGGGTAAGCATATGCCGTTTGAGGTCAGAATTACTGCAAAGTGTTTTAAGGCAGATATGGCGTGTTGGTTTCTTCGGCCCTTTTTTTTGTTTCTGATCTGTATTACTACTACAATTGCCATGAACCCATTATTTTTTTTTTAGTTAAATGTTGGTGTGGTTCGTGTTTCTGTCTTTTGTGACTAGCTGGCTATGGTGCAGATCTGATTCTGCACCGTCCTCCCATTTTCCTCGGGTAACAACTAGACGAGCTCATCCGGCGCATTCCGTATAGAATCTACAGATGCTACGGTGTATTTCTGGACTGCGCGACTTGTGTTGCTTGTCTTCCTCCGCGCATACTCTCTTCTAAGTGGCGTAATCGGTTGCCTCTGGCTCGCGCCCGACGCTGAAACCTGTTGCCTTGCGGGTGGATCCCTACACGTTACCCGTATCCTTCTACCGTTTTGTAAGTGTCCCTTCCGCCTGGCATAATCGCGGATGACTCTGGCAACTGCCCGACGCTGAATCTTGTTGCCTTGCGGTCGGGACCACCATCCATCCTTATCCACGTCCTTGTGACCTATCCTTGTAACTGTCCTTTCTGCGTGGCGAGTGGATGACTCTCGCTTAGACCTGTCGCATAATCCTGTGGCCTCGCAGTCTGGATCAATGTGAAATCCTTATTCATGTCCTTGTGACCTATCCTCATGGTTGACCATTCTGCGTGGCGTGTGCATGACTCTCGCTTAGGCCTGACGCATAATCCGGGCCTCGCAGTCTGGATCAACGTGAAATCCTTATCTATGTCCTTGTGCTGTCCTGATTGTCCTTTCCGTGTGGCGTATGGATGTCTTTCGCTTCGGCTTGACGCCTAATCCTGTCGCCTCGTACCTGTTGTTAGACATCTGACACTTCTGTTGTCTGCTCGTTTTGTTGTTGCTTGAGCTTGCCAACGTGAACTGTCCTTTCTTTCTTCGACTGTATGTGGCGAATTTTGCAGATCACTGAAGAGACGAAATCTACAACCTGGTAAGGGCAATCGTACATCGGGGCTAGTTTTGCAGCGAATCCTTCAGCCGCTTTGGACAGGTGATGTTCCTTGGCCCACACTATGTCGCCCACCGCTGGTGACCATTGCCTCCTTCTCAGATTATAGTGTCTGGCTTGGTCCTGGGACGCCTTTTCCATAATTCGCCGTACGATCTCGAATACCTCCCTCAGTTTGTTGGCATTTTCCTCAGGGGTCTCCGTAGCTCGTCCAGTGCCTAGGGTTTCCTTTTCATACAGGCTGCTGGGTAGACGTGATTCCCTGCCCTGGGTAAGAAACGCCGGTGTATGTCCGGTGGACTCCGATGTGCTCGTGTTCACTGCTATCATAATCTCCGGCCACTTCTCGTCCCAGTTTCTCTGGTCCTGCCCTGCGAATTGCGCAACCATGGTCTTGATCGTTCTGTTTGCTCGTTCGGTCGGATTCTCTTGTGGTGTGTATGGCGCGGTGAACTGTTGACTGATACCCATCTCAGCCAGGAAACCTTTAAAGATGCGGCTTGCAAACTGCACTCCGTTGACCGATATGACCACCTTCGGGACCCCGTACCTTGCAATTATGCGTTCCCCAAACGCCTTCTTCAGCGACTCTGCTGTCGCACTGCGCAGGGGCACCAGTTCCGTCCATTTTAAAAATCTATCTATTATGACCAGCAGCATTTGGTTCCCGTGCTTAGATCTTGGTAGGGGTCCCCCGAAGTCTGCACTGGATCCACTTCTCGTCCGTTACGCCAGGTCCTGCTTGGTCGGGCAAGGTACGCTGGGTCTCAGACAACTTTCATCCCCAAGCTGACGGTTCTTCGTCGTAGGCCTCTTTCGCTTGTGTGAACAGCACCTAATATAGTATATACCAAACTTATATTAGTGTGGAATAAGTCCTGCCGTGTCACGCAGCCGCAGCTGCTAATTAAATTAATTCGATCTCTTATATTAATTGCATCACGAAAGCTCTAGCTCTAGCTCTCTCGTTTTTTGTGTAATTGCATTCTTGGGCCCAGCATTCCGCTGGCTGTCCCTTTGTAAAAGTAGTACGAATTCTAATCTCGACATCAAATGCATTCTCGTCTCGCCTGCTGTTCTCTCTCTCGCTAATAAATTGTTAACAAGCCTCAAGCAACCTGAAATTCGTATTTTAATTTAGCAATAACTAATAAAAAAGCTTATTAGTTCAACGTGATTTGTGCATAAATAATACTAAGTGCAAATCATATAAGTCTATTTATTGACTTCTTCGTTCTTCAGGCTGCTGCGCATTGGCGGAGCAACAATCATAAGGCCCTAAATGCAGTGAGCGCTATAATTAAATAGCAGTAGGTGATTGCGGAAATTTACATACAAGGCGAAAAATCAGCTTTACATAGAAGTATACATAGCCAAGTAACGGGCTGTTATTCCCTCGGTTGCTTTGCGCTAGAGCCCAATTTCGGGCATTTCGTCTGCTGTTGTTGTTGTAGCCATGCCTACGGGAACTTTTGGAGATGTTACCGCTGATGCAAACAGGGCAATATTTTTAAAGCGCAAGGCAACGGCTTTATTTAATAGAGTGGAGCGCTTAGTGGATTCCCTATTCATGTGAGGTTGGAGTTGATTGATGAGCTTCAAGTGTCATTTAAAAAGGTGCTCGGTGAGCTCGAAGAATTGGATTTCGAAGAAATTGAAAGTGATTTAAGTGAAAAATTTGATGACATTCTCGTAATTCTGAAGTCATCGGTTCGATCCGCACTCAACCTTTGCTGACGGCAGCACTCCGGGAGTTTTCGGCCCCCAGCAGCGTCAGCCTCGACATAGGGCAGCATTGCTGCCCCCACTGGAGCTTCCAAAATTCGCTGGAGGTTAGCAAATTGGACTGGCTTTTATTCTATGTTTACCACGATCATAGATAGTCATCCGGACCTTACCAACGTAGAAAAGCTCCAGCATCTACGATCATGCCTGAGGGACGCAGCGTTGGAAACTATTCGCTCATTGGAAATTTCGGATGGCAACTACGCAATTGCTTTAGATTTGCTGCATCATTTCTGGAGCAGCGATGCAGGACGTTGGAGACTATGGATTTCGCCATGGCAAACTATGCGCCGGGCAATCATGTGGGAATTAACAGAATACCCAATGCGCGTAGATCAGCATTTGTTGCCTCGAATTTTAACCCTTTGATTTGTATATTCTGTAATGATACGGGGCATTCCATTTCTTGTTGTCAGAATTTTAAAATCCTGTCTCGAAACGGCTCGGTCTGTGCATAAATTGTCTTAAGGTTGGTCATCAAGTTCGGCAATACAACTCCAGTAGTTGTCGTGCATGCGGATCTAAGCACAACACCCTGCTTCACCTGGGAAACTCACCTTCCTTTCCTTCACAAGAAGGAGCGCAGCTTCAAGAAGCACTTCCCTCTGCCTCACCCTCTGCACTGCTTTCCACTTCGACTGCTCTTATTGCACAGGAGTTTAGTAAAGATATTGTACTCTTAGCAACGGCTAGCATTTTAGTAAAAAACCGTTCTGGTGTTTTCGATCCCTGTCAAGCTATACTCGATTCGGGCTCCCAGCTGCATCTAATATCGTCCCGATTCGCAAATCAGCTTCAAATAAAGAAAATAAAATCTTCAGCATCTGTAACTGGAATAGGAGATTCCAGTTTTGTGACGGACGGTCACTCGGTCAATATTACGATTCAGTCCCAAAAATATACAGTTAGCTGACCCAAGGTTTTATCCTCCCCAGCGGGTGGATCTTCTAATCGGAGTCAGCCTCTTTTTCTAGATGTGCGTTGGCCAAATCAAGCTCTCACCTGGATTACCCCTAATTCAAAAGACGCGTATGGGTTGGGTTGTTTCTGGAGGTTATGGCCTTTCCAATGGCTCGGCTTTACCGTCGTCTGAAGATGTACTTCTCGCTAGTAGAGAAAATAGTTTCGATCGGTTAGATGATCTTCTTCGACGATTTTGGGAAGTGGAAAGCTGCACTGAGCCAATTATACGCGCTACTAAGGAAGAATTAGACTGTGAAGCACATTTCGTAAGACACGTCGTTTGTTTGCCAGCTGGTGATTATTCTGATCGGCTGCCTGCCAAGTTCAATCTAGATCTTTTGGGGGAGTCCTACCAGCAAACTTATCGAAGATTCTAGTCCCTAGAGAGAAAGTTGAATCGTCAGCCAGCCTTGAAGGCGCAAAATGCAGCATTCATAAAGGAATACCTCGACCTAGGACATACATATGTCATCAGTTTCTGCCGCTGACATCGGATTGTGCCGATACTTCTTGCCTCATAATTGCGTCATAAAGGCGTTCGAAGTCACTGGCATTGATTTTTGCGGGCCGTTTTTCTACAAGTCTTTGTGTCTTCATTTGTTTCGCCACGAAGACTATTCATTTGGAGTTAATCAAGGATCTCTCTACGGTATAGTTTCTACAGAAGGCCACGGCAGCTTTGGTCTGATAATGCAACCAATTTTGGCGCTCGCAATGAGCTGCTCGAAGTAAGGCGCCTATTCCTCAGCAGTGATCACCAGAGAACTACGTTGGATTTTTGCCTAGCGGAGGCTATTGATTGGTGTTTCATTCCTCCTAGGTCGCCACACTTTGGCGGTCTTTGGGAAGCGGCTGTGAAGATCGCTAAGCATCATTTCTACCGCGCTGTTGGCTTTTGGTCCCGATAAAAGGAAGAATACCTAACATTACTGCAGCAGCGCTCCAAGTGGCGCACCCCAAAACCTGGCCTGGCTGTCGATGACTTAGTTCTATTCAAGGACGAAAACTTGCCTCCCATGAAGTGGCCCCTCGCCAGAGTGATCGAGCTTCTGTTCGGTGGAGATGGGGTTGCTCGAGTTGCCGTTCTGAAGACAGCATCAGGAGTGACCAAGCGAGCAGTAAACAAGCTGTGTCTACTTCCCCTTAAGGATGATGTTGAAACCCAGGCTTCCAACGGGGGGAGTATGTCGGGTCACGCCGCCGCTGCAGCTAATTAACTTATTTCGATCTCTTATATTAATTGCGTCGCGAAAGGTAGCTCACTCTATCTAGCTCTCTCGTTTTTTGTGTACTTGCATTCTTGGGCCCAGCATTCGGCTGGCTGTCCCTTTGTAAAAGTAGTACGAATTCTAACCTCGACATCAAATGCATTCTCGTCTCGCCTGCTGTACTCTCTCTCGCTAATAAATTTTTAACAAGCCTAAAGCAACCTGAAATTCGTATTTTAATTTAGCAATGTTTCCAGACTCCAAAAATGTAAAGTAGTCGAGACAGAGATAGACTCCAGAGCAGAACGTGCGCAGAACACTTATATTTATAATTTTCCATATGTAACCTTATATTCAACACAACTATCATAAGTTGAGAAGTGGGATCAGTGTGGTTAGATATGTGTGAAGCCGAGGAGTTGTGCCAAGAACTCTAAGAAAAGCAGCCAGAATCGTCGGCGTGGAAAGTTTGCAATGGGATGTGTTCAGGTCTATGTGACATCTAAAATTGCAAATTACGGATGTGTTTTAGTTCTACGTGGCAGACGGATTCAGGCAAAGCAGATCGCGAATCTTAGTTATCCCGTGGAAAAAAGCATATCAGGTAGATCAGGATTCTTAGTGAGCCTGTGGCCGCAGAAGTCTCAAGAGCAGCAGAAGTCTCAAGAGAAGCCAAAGCACATACACACAAAGCAGTTGTGAGCATTGGTGAACTTTGCAAGTCGATGCAAGTCAGAATTCTCTAGAAGCCGGAGCACATACAAAATAAGTTTCTCACTAGAGAATTTATTAAAAAAATGTATTTTTATTTCTAACAATCACTTATTCACTATTACAATTTTACAATAGGTCGAACTTATTTAATTCACTGCTCTTCTATTTATTCTCGAATTATTGTTCTGCTCGATTCGGATCTCAAAAACGGACTGCCTGCTCTCTAGTTCAATGATCAATAATCAAACCTCGGCTTAAGAAATTTTTTCCCCAAAAATTGATAAAAAAAACAAGGAAGAACGCTATAGTCGAGTACCTCGAGTATCAGATACCCGTTACTTAGCTAAAGGGACCAAAGGGAAATGGAGATATGCAAGCAGCAAATCGAGATTTAAATACGCCACCTACCGGCGGTAAACAGATTTAAGCGTTATGGGCGTTAGAGTGGGCGTGGCAAAATTTTTTTTGGATCAATCGATAGGTATCGACGAGACCAATACATTTCAGTTAACATTTTTATTCTAGCATCAAAACTGTAGGAGCCACAGGCTTGGGCGGTTTTGTGGGCGTTAGAGTGGGCGTGGCAATTTTTTTTCGGGTCACCCGATAGGTATTGATGAGAAGAATACACTTATGTTAAAATTTTTATTCTAGCATCAAAACTGTAGGAGCCACAGTCTTGGGCGGTTTGTGGGCGTAAGAGTGGGCGTGGCACATTGCTGAAACAAACTTGCGCTGCGTAAGAAGCTCAGGAATCTGCACGCCAAATCTCAATAGCCTAGCTCCCATAGTTTCCGAGATCTCAGCGTTCATCCGGACGGACAGACAGACGGACAGACGGACAGACGGTCAGACGGACAGACGGACAGACGGACAGACGGACAGACGGACAGACGGACAGACGGACATGGCTAGATCGACTCGGCTAGTGATCCTGATGAAGAATATATATACTTTATGGGGTCGGAAACGCTTCCTTCTGCCTGTTACATACTTTCCGACGAATCTAGTATACCCTTTTACTCTACGAGTAACGGGTATAATGACTCAAGAGAGTCGGAAAATAGGATGATGCAATTTGCCAATTAAATTCGAAGTCCAATCTTGGCCGGAAATTGGTGTTTACATTAGCGGAGTTTAGGGACCGCTTTGGGGATCTTTTTGTTTACGTTAGCGGACTCAGGGCTCGCTTGGGGCTCCGATTGTTTACAATATCGGTTCGGATGTTTACAGCATCCGTTTGATTTGGACTGCGTGAAATTGATCTGGGTGGGAATGATTTGGAGGACTGCTTGGCAGAAATAGCTGACCACGGATTTATCTCGGGTCTGTCAGAGTTATTTGGAACTTAGCTCTCGGCTCAAAGTTGTTTATAAATTGGGTAAGAGCCCCTAAATAATGTGTCATATAACTTACATGCATAAAAAGAGTTTTGTGTGTATTGTTCAAGTGAGAAAGCAGATGCAGAACTTTGTGAGGTACATATAGTTGTCTCGCTCGCAAAGAGGAGTGCCAACCTAGTCGCTTAAAATGCCGAAGATAGCAGAACTTAAAGGCGACGTGTTAAGATTCCTGCTGAGATCTAGAAACGTGTCAGTTTCGGGCACCAGAGCCGAATTGGTTCAAAGATTAATAGAGTTTGAACAATCGGAGGACGGAGAACTGACAGCAGCAGTGGGTATCAACATGCAGCAAGAAGAAACGATGTTAGCACAGTCAGCGGCAATTGCAAAACGAGATGAAGGAACTAAAGGACATGTTAGCTCAGTTAGTTACCGTTCAAATGGGAAACGCAGCACCAGCACATGCAGGAAATCAGCAACAGCACCAAATAATCGATATCGTATTGTAACGTATCGTACCGTTGATACGAGATCAACAACGAGAGCATTCCTGTTCAGGCTACTAACAACGTGATGCAAGCTTCAGTCGAGGAAATTGCCAACACCTTGCCAGAATTTGATCCCAGCGACGACAACGCCATTTCAGTCAACCAGTTCATCGATCGTGTCAACAAAGTGGTTGATGCCTACCAGTGGTACGAGAAGTTCCTGATACTCGCCATTTATACAAAGCTTAAACGCCAGCCAAAATGTGGCTAGATTCATCACCCATTCTACACACTACGTTTAAAAACTTCGCCGAAGCTATACAGGACGAGTTCGGAGCAAATCCAGACACAGCAGAAGTGCATTTCAACATGGCCAATGCAACCAGGCGACCAAAGGAGACGGTAAGAGAGTACTGTTTCAGGATGTCAGCCCTTGGTGCGTTACAAGCTCAGCGAGGCAGCGATCATCAGATATATTCGCTCAGGTCTACAGCATCGAGAATTGCAGAACAGTATTGCGGCAATTACTTTTCGCCACAATGAAACACCTGCGAGATGCAGCCGAATCGTATTTCGTTAATCGAGGTCGGTCAACTACGAGCAAGAAGGAGTACTCACCTCACTCAACTTCGAGCAGAAGCCAGACAGGGATGTTAAACCACCAAGGTCAAAGGAACCCGTATTATGTTACAACTGCGGAGAAAGGGGACACTTTGCTAATTCGTGTCCGAAGTAGAAGAAAAAGTCACGCTGTACCAAATGCAACAAGTTCCACGAGCCAAATGGAAGTTGCCAAGGCACCAATGTCATGCGTTTAGGAGCCGCAAGTCAGGACAAACTTTTCACGAGGAAAATGTGCGTACACTCCCACGACTACAGCGCCTTCATCGACACAGGTAGTCGAGCCAGTCTCATCCGACAATCGGTTGCCGAGCAAATTAACGCCCAGCGCTACAAGTGCTCTATGAAGATTAGAGGCATGTGCGGAGGTTCATGTATCCTCACAGAAACGATGACTGTGGATATGGATATCCATGGGAAGACGATTACAGCGAAAGTGTATATAGCGGACAACGATCTATTGCAGGAGGACTTCCTGTTGGGACAGGACGTCATCATCTCCGCTCATCTTGAGCTCAACTTTGAGTCAGGCGATTCTAAAATCAAGCTAGCAGTCCATCAGCCGACAACCTCTGTAAGCACCAATATCGCGAAGCTGCTGGAAACTTTTGAGAACGACAAAGAAAGTAAGAAGATGCGCAGCTTACTGGAGAAGTTCGACGCTGTTTTCTCAACAGGATTGGAAGGCATAGGAAAAACAAGCGTGGTCAAAGCAGATATCACCGTCGAGAACAATCAGGTAGTAGAAAGCCCCATTCCGAGTTTCCGAGCCAAAGAAAGAAATCGTAAGCAAAATGGTCGACGAGCTGCTAAAGCAGGACATCATCACGTTGTCAACATCAGAGTACGCCAGCCCGATGGTGGTCATCAAGAAGCCGAATGGTAGCGATCGAATATGCGTCGATTACCGCCGCCTAAGCAAACTGATCAAGAAGGAGAATTTTCCAGTGCCGAACATCGAAGAACGTCTACAGCAGGCGAAAAGGTTTAAGTACTTCTAATCCCTCGACCTCAACAGTGGATACTATCAGATAGAAATAGCCCCAGAGAGCCGAAAATTTATTGCATTCATCACCACAGATGGATTATACGAATTCAAGCGACTTCCGTTCGGATTGAAGAACTCACCTGCGGTTTTCAATCGACACATGGCAGAGTTACACAAGAGAGTGCAGAAAGGCGACATGATACACTACATGGACGACATCCTTATTGGTAGTCAAACATTTGGTGAGATGTATGAGAAGCTTGAGAGGATCCTGAAAATTTTAAAGGAGTGCGGGTTAACGTTAAACCTGGACAAATGTGAGTTATATAAGCAGTCAAAAACATTCCTTGGTCACCAGATACACGCAGAAAAAATTAGTCCTGGAGAAATTAAGACGAACGCCATCAGAATGTTCCCGAATCCAGCCAATGTTACCGATGTGAGAAAGTTTTTGGGTCTCACTGGTTATTTCCGCAAATTCGTTGCTGGACATTCCATCATTTCAGCGCCATTGAGAATTTTATTGCGCAAGGATCAGCCGTTTTCTTGCAAAGCGCCACAAAAAGAAGCCTTTGACGAATTAAAAAATTCGACATAAACATCGTTCATCGAGCAGGAACACAGATGAACCACGTAGATGCACTCAGTCGAGCTCCGTTCGAAGATGCTCGAGAGACGGATACCGCAAGACTGAAAATAGCAAAAACGATAATCGACGAAGAAGATTGGCTATTTTCTATACAGCTACAGGACGAGAAAATACAGAAAATTGTCGCAGACATGAAATTGAAAAAGAAATCTGAGAGCGGCGAGAATGTGATCGAGCAAGATCGCTTGTTTCGAAAACATGGCAACAATTTGTGCCGAAGCAGTTAAGATTCCACATTTTACATGAACGACACGATAAGGCCGGACATATGAGCACGGATAAGACTATGGCACGGATTCTAAACTTATTTTGGTTTCCCCGAATGCGAAACTATGTCAAAAGCTACATCAAATCCTGTGTGGGCGGTGCGTTTTATAAAACACCAGGTTGACGTCAGGAAGGTCAATACCACTACGATGACATCAAGCCGATTCCCTTTTCCACGATTCACATGGACCACCTGGGGCCATTTTCAAGGAGTTCCAACAGAAACGAGCATATTCTGGTAATAGCCGATGCATTCACCATTCATCATTGTACGAGCGGTGAAAAGTACAGCCACTAAACACGTCCTGGATGTCCTACAAGATGTAAGCAGCTACCTGGGAATGCCAGATCGAATAGTAACAGATCGTGGTACAGCATTTACATCAAAAGATGTAATGTAAAGCACATTTTAAATGCTGTAAGGAAAGCCAGAGCCAATAGTCACGCAGAGCGCACAAATCGCATCATTTTGTCAATGTTGTTGCCTTCCAATGAAATCGATAAGCATTGGGATGACAATATCCGATCAATCCAGTGGAGCATTAATACCAATGTAAATAGTACTACTAAATGCTCTCACAAGTCGGTGTATTCGTCCGAAAAGATGAAGCGCTGGAGTGAGCTGCCACCGGAGGAGCCCGATGAAGATGACGTTTTGGAAGACGACCAACCCCATGAATCCTGCGAGGACGCAGATATTAGTCAGGAAAGGCCGACTCTTAACAGCGCCTAATATAGTATACACCAAACTTATATTAGTGTAGAATAAGTCCCTTTTAATAATGTTACCAGACCCTAAAAATGTAAAGTAGTCGAGACAGAGATAGACTTCAGAGCAGAACGTGTGCAGAACACTTATAGATATAATTTTCCATATGTAACCTTATATCCAACACAACTATCCTGTATAAAACCTACACCACTCAAAAGCTACCCTTCTCACTTGTCTCTGACAGACCCGGCGGGCGACTCACCTGGGTGTGGTCGTGTCAAAGTTGGAAAACAAACGCCTTGACTTAGCCGTATGGTGCCTTCCGGAAATCAGCCACTTGTGTCTCAATTCGGAAATTCCTGATGTCCCAATCCCGAACGTCTCGACGTGGCGATCTTGCTTCTTGTATGCTTCCCACGGCGCTGCTTCCGACGACTCGCTTGGTTGTGGCTCCCTCGTAGATTACTTGCTTGACTGACTGTTCACTTGGTACTTTAACTGATCTTCTCTCATTATCCGCTCCTTGGTTTCCAAACTTTCTGGATCTCCATCCTTGGTTCGTGACTCCTGGTTGACCCACTTATCCTCTACGCACAACTTCTAACCCATGTTCTGCCCACTGCCCCCGTCCCGCTGGTTCCCGTGATGCTTGTGGCACGCCTGTGTGCCGCTCCATTGCCGAGATGTGGCACTTCTTCTCCCGGTCCAAAGTTCACGGGAGAGTCCAAAGTCCGGTGGAGTCCCGTTATCCCCTTTTGCACACGGCACTCTTGCCCTTCCCGCCAAGTCTCCATTCCTTCCTCTCCTCGCCGCGCCGTTTTTACGTGAATTCGCCGCGTATCTGGTAAGCGGCCGGCCCTCTGCTTCTGCTACTGCTTATATTTGTGGGGAGCTATTCAACTCCTCACAAGCGATTAGTTATAGAATCTTACAAAACGAAAAACGATACTCGACTAAGTGCATCAGCATGTTTCTTTTGCGTTCCCGATCGATGATCGATGTTGTAGTTAAAGTCCTGCCAGGATAAAGCCTAATGAGCTACTCGAAGAGGAACTTCTTTTTTGCTTATCGTCGTCTTGAACGAGTAACAATCAGTCCCGATTGGGTACTTTATGCCCAAAACATACACTCCACTTCACCAAAACTCCAATTTTTTGTCATTACCTGCAGCTCCTACGAATCGTATTTTTCAACAAACGGTGAGGTCTTTCGGCTCAATATTGGACTGGAAATCACAGTCTCGGGGTCCTTCTGCAGTAAGACTGCCCCCCTTTATTTTGGTTTTACAACAGGATTGCTTATAAGAGCAGTCTTTAGCTTTTTAAATAAAATTTTTTGTTTCTCTTACAATTCATACTTTGAGTCGCCTCTGCGTAAATTCGACAAGGGCTTGGCAATGAATGCGCACCCGTTAATAAACTTTCGGATGTTTAAAGGCAGGTCCGGGAATCTCTGAATGCCTTTTTTGTCAGGTAGTATGGGAAACTCGTTCAATGCTTGAATTTTTTCATGGCCTGGTGTGATTGTTTCACTTTGACTCCTAAACACTGATCTTTACTATGCAGGTCCTGGCACTTACTCCAGTTCCGAAGAGCAACTTGTAAGACATCTTTCAATTTAGCAAGTCCTTCCTCAAAGTCTAGTCTGGGTATGATTACATCGTCCATGTAAACAACGATTACATCCAGCCACAGCGCTTAGCTGCCCCAGTAAAGTCTACGACGCAGCACTTCAGCAACGACGCCGCAGCTCACCCCCCACACCACTCTATATTTTGACCATCGAGCCGAATCTTTAAACAGATAAGTAATGCTTTTTTCATCTTATTGGTTGACAGTCTGCAGTCAGCCACTCGAAAATTAATTCATTTCTAAACTATTTGTCCAATATAATTTTCACATTTACATATTTCTTAGTTTTTTTTTCTACGAGGAGCCATATTACCTGTTTTCCAACTCTTTTGTGTGCTTATTGATGTAAAGAAAATTGGCAATTGCAATTGGCCGTACAAACATACATTGTTAAAACGTTGTTACATCCATAAATGTATATATGTACATATATACAGTTACATATCCATCGTACCACATACTCCTATGTACATGTCCACACACCCACACATACATGCTTACATTACGCATTCACCCTCGAGACACCCTCTAAGAAATAAGAACCCAAATTTAATTGTCAACAAGCCAACCGAAAATTACCGACCTATAAGTAAGCCAGAAAAAAATTACCATGAAATAAAAAAACTGATACTCTAGAAGGATAATACTAAACGACTAGTTTATCCCGATCAGCGAAAGAAATCCGTGAACAAACAAAAGACAATCATCGAGATCCGAAATCCAATTCGGTCAATGTGCGCTTAAAAACCTAAAACAAAAGTGCCAATATTGAGAAACAAAAAGTGTGTGTAATTTCCACAACCAGTAGACTAAATTAAAATCCAAATCGGTCAATACGCGCTAAAGAAAATTTTAAGTGCAAATATTGAAAAGAACAATAAAAATGGCAAATCCTTCAGCATTACCACAGTTGTCCGACTTCACTTGAATCAATTATTCGGACAATTCAAGGAGTTGCCGTATTTCGATGGAAACCCATCGGAATTAAGTCGGTACATAGCCAGGGTGTAGTACCTTTTACAATTATACCCTACTCAAGACGTTCGACAAATCCGCATCATATACGGAGCCATAGAGAGGACCATTGTCGACCAGACAGTCATCGAAGAGGAGAAGTTTAACACATGGATACCAACAAAAGCAGCCCTAGTCAAAGCCTTCAAGGATCACAGGCCATTCGAGGACATCATACAACATGTTTGGTATACAAAAAGATGAAAAACATTTTGAGGAAACGAATAGAGGAAGAAAGATTGTTCATTATAAATCAAAGTTGAAAAATAAGAAGAAAATTAATAAAAGTGAATATGATGATAATTCCAGGCACCCAGAGTGGAGAGATCCAGCGGGCCGTGCGCAAAAGGGAAATAACGGTGCTTGGAGGCCCTATATAAGGCCGCAGAGCGCTGGCAGCTGGATCAGTCGATCAAGAGGAGTCAAGCCTTCAAGATCAGTCAAAGTACCAAGTGAGCAAACAGTCAAGCAAGTAATCTACGAGGGAGCTACAACCAAGCGAGTCGTCGGAAGCAGCGCCGTGGGAAGCATAGAAGGAGCAAGATCGCCACGTCGAGACGTTCGGGATTAGGACATCAGGAATCTCCGAATTGAGACACAGGTGGCTGAGTTCTGAAAGGCATCACGCGGCTAAGTCAAGGCGTTTGTTTTCTAACTTTGTCACGACCACACCCTGGCGAGTCGCCCGGCGGGTCTGTCAGAGACAAGCAAAAGAGTCCTACGACGAAGAGCCGTCAGCTTGGGGAGGAAAGTTGTCCCAGCGTACCTTGCCCGACCAAGCAGGACCTGGCGTGACGGACGAGCGGTAGATCGATTTGTGGTTTCGAAAGGCGTCAGCCTGGAGAGCCCTGCGATTACCGGCGAAGTTCCCGAGCAGCGACCGCACAGCTCCCCGAGCGCCAGAACAACGAGATACTAGCCAGAAGACAGCGCAGAGGACATCGACAGCGACGCCAGCAGACATTTCCGGCAGCCACGTTACCATCGCCGCGCGGAGCTCATTGGGGAGCGCAGGAGCGTCGCGGACGTCACGCATTAGGGTGAAGCCGGGTGGAACGTTCGTCTGCGCTAGGCGTAAAGCGAAGTGAACCGCTAGGCAGTCTTGACTGTCAGCGCGAACTGAGCAAGAACCTAGTGGGACCGTCCGGGACAGAGCAAGGGACAGTATTGCCTCGAAAGGCGTCAGCCTGGAGAGCAAGGCTTGTTCACCCTAGTCTGAGAACGGTGACGCTTCCCTAAGCCCACAAGGCCGAATTCTCTGCGGGTCTAAGGCGCAACAAGCGACCCCGAGGCAACGCATCGGCAAGCAAGCAGAGGCGGCCACTACGAGCGTCCCGAGACCCAGGATCCAGAGGAGGACGAGTCAACGCGTCGAGAAGCCAGAAGGAGGAGCACCAGCAGCCGGCGGAACCAGAACAAGGAGTCACAGAAACCAGCGTAGCCACACACCCGCTGTACCAATACCACGAGAATAAATCCCACTGTTACCATTTGAACACTTTGTTTTCTCACTGATCTACGGGCAATCACGTCATATAAATTTAATGGGACGAACACACAATCTTCTGAGCTAGCCGCACGAATCTCGTAGCGAGCAGACATACAAAATCAGTTCGTTACATCTGGCGCCCAACGTGATTGTCCCAACAGTGAGAACAGCACAGTAAAAATGGGAAAGAAGTGGATTTACCGCCTCAAGAAGGAAGACTTCGCCCATGTCGCACAGAGGCTCAACGTCGCCCTGGAGGGCAGGCTAGACGACATGAGGAAGGCACTATCAGAATACTACTCCGAAACAGAGAACGATCCACAACTCGTCGACATCTGGGCCGAGCTAGAGGCGACATACTACGACAGAGCCGGCCCAAGCATTACGTTAACGAACGCTGAAGGGGACAACCTGGTGGCAAGCCTGAGCGTTGACAACATACAGAAAGAGGCCCACAGGAGAGAGTCAAGCCAAGAAAAGAAAGCAGCAGCGCTGATCCCGAGACCAAGCCAGTCGGACTATGCAAAGGTCGCTAAGCAGGTCCGCGAATGGTCGTTCAGGTTCGACGGGGCGGAAAAACCATTCGAGTTCCTGGAGCAGGTAGAATGGTCCGCCAACACGTACGGTTTGGAGCTTGATATGATCCCTCGAGCGATGCCGGAGTTGCTAAAAGGAAGGGCCTTGAAATGGTTCATCGCCAACAATAAGCAATGGAGAACATGGGCAGAATTCATTGAAAGCTTCCACACATATTTCCTGCCAAGAGACTTCTTCACCAGGCTGGCGGACCAGGTCCGGCAAAGGAAGCAAGGCTTCAGCGAGTCGTTCAAGGACTACATGATCGACATGCAGACATGCAGACTAGCGAGGGAATAGGAACAGATCCAGAAAAAGTAGCCGCCATCGCCGAACTAGAACCGCCATCGACTGTCAAAGAGCTCCGGCAATACCTAGGAGTAGCGTCGTGGTACCGCCGGTTTGTACCAGATTTTTCCAGAATCGTCAAACCCCTGAACGACCTGCTACGCAAAGGCAGTAAGTGGGAGTGGACACCAGAGCACCAGATGGCGTTTGAGGAGGTTAAGGCAAGACTCGTGGCAGATCCAGTGCTAGCATGCCCGGACTTCAGTAGAACTTTCATCCTGCAAACAGACGCCAGCGACTACGGCATCGGAGCGATACTGACCCAGGACACCGAAAAGGGCGAAAGAGTAATCTCCTACTCGAGCCGAACACTGAACGGCGCGGAAAAGAACTACTCGACAACGGAGAAGGAATGCTTGGCGATCGTCTGGGCGATCCGGAAGCTCAGGCCAAATCTGGAAGGTTACCACTTTAAGGTAGTAACTGACCACATGGCCCTGAAGTGGCTCAACAGTATCGAAAGCCCTTCAGGAAGGATCGCCAGATGGGCCCTGGAGCTACAACAGTACGACTTTGAGATAGCGTACAGAAAGGGTCAGCTAAACGTGGTGGCCGACGCATTATCAAGACAACCACTACCAGAGACGCTACGAGGAATAAAAGAGGCATCGGCAACAATAACCTCAGGAGAGTGCAGCTGGATCAAGGACATGGGCGAAAAGATAAGGACCCAACCGCAGAAGTACCCGGACTATGTTATGGATGGTGAGACACTGTACAGAAACATACCTCACCGAGCAGGCAGTGAAGACGTCGCGTCATGGAAGATGTGCGTCCCGAAGTCGCTACGAGAAGCAGTGTTGAGGGAAAACCACGACGCACCGTCTGCAGGACACGTAGGAAGCCGAAGGACAATTGCACGGTTGGCAGCCCGATACTACTGGCCAGGCATGCATAGAGACACCCGAGCCCACGTACGAAAATGCGAGATTTGCATGCGGTTTAAGCCCAATCAGATGCAGGCGGCTGGGAAGATGTTGACCCAAGTGCCGGAGGAACCATGGGCCACGGTATGTGCAGACTTCGTTGGACCCCTACCAAGATCTAAGCACGGGAACCAAATGCTGCTGGTCATGATAGACAGGTTTTCGAAATGGACGGAACTGGTGCCCCTACGCAGTGCGACAGCAGAGTCGCTCAAGAAGGCGTTTAGGGAGCGCATAATCGCAAGGTACGGGGTCCCGAAGGTGGTCATAACGGACAACGGAGTGCAGTTTACAAGCCGTATCTTCAAGAGCTTTCTGGCCGAGATGGGTATCAGACAACAGTTCACTGCACCATACACACCACAAGAAAATCCGACCGAACGAGCGAACAGAACGGTAAAGACCATGATTGCGCAGTTCGCAGGGCAGGACCAGAGAAACTGGGACGAGAAGTGGCCGGAGATTATGCTAGCAGTGAACACGAGCACATCGGAATCCACTGGCCATACACCGGCGTTTCTTACCCAGGGAAGGGAACCACGTCTACCCAGCAGCCTATATGATAAGGAAACCCTAGGCACTGGACGAGCTACGGAGACCCCTGAGGAAAATGCCAACAAACTAAAAGAGGTATTCGAGATCGTGCGGCGAAATATGGAAAAGGCGTCCCAGGACCAAGCCAGACACTACAATCTGAGAAGGAGGCAATGGTCACCAGCGGTGGGCGACATAGTGTGGGCCAAGGAACATCACCTGTCCAAAGCGGCCGAAGGATTCGCTGCAAAACTAGCCCCGAGGTACGATGGCCCTTACCAGGTTGTAGATTTCGTCTCTCCAGTGATCTGCAAAATTCGCCACACACAGTATCGTCTTGATCAGCATGACTAGAAGAGTCGATCTAGCCATGTCCGTCCGTTTCTACGCAAACTAGTCTCTCAGTTTTAAAGCTATCGGGCTGAAACTTTCCCAAAAGTCTTATATCTTTTGCAGGTAGTATATAAGTCGGAACCAGCCGGATCGGACAACTATATCTTATAGCTCCCATCGGAATAATCGGACAAAAAAATTTTAAAAAATTATAGATTTGGTGTCTTTTAGCATATAACCTCCTACGCTTGGAAATAACATTTTTTAATTAGTTTTGAATTTTGAATTAAATTCTATCGAAATCGGACGACTATATCATATAGCTGCCATAGGAACGATCGGAAAATTGGTGGAAAAATAATATGAAACAAATTATAGCTTCGGTGTTTTTCAACATATAACCTCCAACGCTTGGAAATAACATTTTTTAATTAGTTCTGAATTTCGAATTTAATTTTATCGAAATCGGACGACTATATCATATAGCTGCCATAGGAACGATCGGAAAATTGGTAGAAAAATAACATGAAACAAATTATAGCTTCGGTGTTTTTATACCCGTTACTCGTAGAGTAAAAGGGTATACTAGATTCGTCGGAAAGTATGTAACAGGCAGAAGGAAGCGTTTCCGACCCCATAAAGTATATATATTCTTGATCAAAATCACTAGCCGAGTCGATCTAGCCATGTCCGTCTGTCCGTCTGTCTGTCCGGATGAACGCTGAGATCTCGGAAACTATGGGAGCTAGGCTATTGAGATTTGGCGTGCAGATTCCTGAGCTTCTTACGCAGCGCAAGTTTGTTTCAGTAGAGTGCCACGCCCACTCTAACGCCCACAAACCGCCCAAAACTGTGGCTCCTACAGTTTTGATGCTAGAATAAAATTTTAATAAATAAATTTTAACTGAAATGTAATGTTCTCATCAATACCTATCGATTGGCCCAAAAAAAAGTTTGCCACGCCCACCCTAACGCCCATAAACCGCCCACAAACTTCAAAAAATCGTAAATATGAACGTGGATATCTCGGAAACTATCAAAGATAGAGAATTGGGATCTCAGATTTAGATTCCGTAGCCTTATACGCAGCGCAAGTTTGTTACGCGAATATGCCACGCCCACTCTAACGCCCACAAATCGCGAAAACCTGTGACGCCCACAATTTTTATGCTAGATAAAAAAATTGGCCACGCCCACTTTAACGCCCATAACGCTTAAATCTGTATACCGCCGGTAGGTGGCGCATTTTAATCTGGCTTTGCTACTTGCATATCTCTATTTAGCTGAGTAACGGGTATCTGATAGTCAAGGTACTCGACTATAGCGTTCTTCCTTGTTTAACATATAACCTCCTAGGCTTGGAAATAACATTTTTTAATTAGTTCTGAATTTTGAATTAAATTTGATCAAAATTGGACGACTATATCATATAGCTGCCATAGGAACGATCGGAAAATTGGTAGAAAAATAATATAAAACAAATTATAGCTTCGGTGTTTTTTGACATATTATCTTATATTATTGGGAATATAATTTTTTGTGTTTTTAAATTTAATAATTATAGCTGCAAGGGTATATATGCTTCGGCTTGCCGGAGCTAACTTTTTTTTTTGTTAATGTATGTGGATGCGAATAACTTGTATGGTTGGGCAATGTCACAACCTTTACCATATAAAGACTTTGAGTGGATGTCTACTGCAGACATAGACAATTTTGAAATTCATAATATTCCATTTAATAGCACATATGGTTATTTTTTGGAAGTGGACTTAATATATCCGTTCCGTTTACATGATCTTCTTAACGATCTTCCGTTTTGTCCGTCAAATTGTCTGGCCTCAAAAGAGGATAAGGTAAAAAAAATTAATTGCTGACCTGGGAAATAAGAAAAATTATGTAATACATTATCAGAATGGGCTAGTACTGAAAAAGATCCATAGAGGAGTTCAGTTCTTACATGAACCTTGGTTAAAGAATTACATGGATCTAAATACTCTAGTTAGGCAAAATGCAAAAAAATAAATTTGAAACTGATTTTTTTTAATTAATGAATAATTCTGTATACGGAAAAACAATGGAAGATCCAGAGCGCAGGGTCGATATTAAGCTTATTAGTACATGATAAGCTCCGGATAGCACAAAGAGTGGACGAAAAGCACATTGTACCAAATCCTTAATTTCAAAATCCAATTATCATAGTGCAACTAAAATTAATGATAATTTCTATGCAATTCAAATGAAAAGGTTGTCCGTTCTATTTAATAAGCCAATGTGTTTGGGATTTGCAGTACTAGACTTATCGAAATGGAAAATGTATGATTTTCACTATCAATATATGAAGTTAAAGTTTCAGGAATAGTTAATCTTAAATTATATGGATACTGATTTATTTATCTAAAAAATAAAAACTGAGGATTTTTATAAAGATGTTTGTAATGATCTTGAAGCAAAATTTGATACATCGGACTATTCAGATGAAAGAATTAATCTATTAAATTTCAAAAGAGTTAAAAAAAAGTTTAGTGTTTTTTAAAGATGAGCTTCACGGAAAACTCATGACAGAATTTGTAGGTCTGTGCTCAAAGGTATATTGTTATAGAATATATCAAGTTGAATCTTTACATAATAAAGCAAACGGAGTGAGTTCTCGAAATCTTACAATTGATTACTATAAAATCGTTGTATAATCTGGGACCTCACTATATGGTAATAGAATAATGTTTAGATCAAAAGCACACAAAATACCTAAAGTTAAAGTAAATAAAAAAATTCTTTGTGGCAAAGATAACAAAAGAAAACGTAATGTTGATGAAACACAATTAAGTTAAGTAATGAAAACCATGGTACGACATCAATAAAACATCAGAGATTAATCGAAAAAGATATTTTAGAAAATGTTGAATGGCTAGGATCAAATTAATTTTGCTTGGGTGAGAAAATACAAAATAATTATGTGAACGATAGAGAATCATTAGATAGTCTTAAATTTTAAAAGGAACATATTGAAAAAGAACTATTTTTTAAACAGTTGAATTGGAGATGTTTTATTATGACAGAGACTTTGGAAAATATTAATGAAAATGAATTTGAGTTTGTAAAAAGTATACCCTTTCTCAAAAACATGTTTATACTTACTGATACGAACGTGGTCCCCCTTACGAAATTTACTTGCAACAAATATTTTCAGGTGATTATACGATGTTTGTAATATTTGGTTTTTATTGGAAGAATTGACTTTACTTGGACTCATTTTTGTTGTTCTATGCACTCTATTATTATATTTATTATTTAATTGTTTATAAATATCTATCCACTTACATTTTCCATTGAAACTAAACTCACGTTTCATTATTTCTTTAAGAGTTATATTGAAACGTTCAACTATTGATGCTTTTAGAGTGCTGAAGGTTGAATAATGACTTATCCTATAACTTTTCACTAATACCTTAAATTTAGAATTAAAGAATACAGTGCCATCATCAGTTTGCATGTTTTTTGGTGTTCCATGATTTCCGATTTAAATACTCTCTCCACGGCTTGGGAAACATCATTTGCATTTTTTGATATTAATGCCTCACCCCAAGCATATTTCGAAAATGTGTCTATAACAGTCAACAAGTATCGGTACCCATCATTATATTTTAAAAAGGCTCCCATTTAAACCAAATTTGCTTGCCACAGTTCGTTTATACCCCTTGTAATCACTCGTCTTCGTTGAAAGTTTTTTCGAGGTGGTCCGTGCAACTCATTTAAGATTTCTCGCTTAATCATATTCTTCTAATATGCTAAACAGCGACACCTTCTAACTCAATTGTGGTTTTTTTCGGTAATGATATCGGTTTTGTTACATGTTTAAATAAATAGTCCTCAACGGTTTTAAGCATTTGCAGAATATTGATAAAATTTGTTCAGCACTGTCTGCCCTCTTATTATTCTGTCCGGATGAACGCTGAGATCTCGGAAACTATGAGAGCTAGGCTATTGAGATTTGGCGTACAGATTCCTGAGCTTCTTACGCAGCGCAAGTTTGTTTCAGTAGACTGCCACGCCCACTCTAACGCCCACAAACCGCCCAAAACTGTAACTCCTACAGTTTTGATGCTAGATAGAAAATTTTAACTGAAATGTATTGTTCTCATCAATACCTATCGGTTGACCTAAAAAAATGTTTGCCACGCCCACTTAAACGCCCACAAACCGCGAAAACCTGTGACGCCCACAATTTGCATGCTAGATCAAAATTTTAACTGAAATGTATTGGTGTCGTCAATACCGATCGATTTATCCAAAAATAAATTTTCCACGCCCACTCTAACGCCCATAACGCTTAAATCTGTCTACCGCCGGTAGGTGGCGCATTTTAATCTCGCTTTGCTGCTTGCAAATCTCCATTTCCCTTTGAGTAACGGGTATCTGATAGTCGAGGTACTCGACTATAGCGTTCTTCCTTGTTTTTGTTAAGAATGATCAAAAATTCTTGTCCTCTAGATGACGTTCGATGTGAAGTAAAAACTTAGACTGTGAATTTGAACGCGTGCAGGTCCACATTTTATATTTTCAACCCCCCAAATGTAAATTAACCAATTAAATACACCGGTTTTGGTTCTACATCTTCTAGGAAAGAAAGTAGAAAAGCGAGGCACACAGTTGTATGTATCAAAATCTTGAACTCTATTGTAGTTGTATTGCATTCTATGTCCCAAGTATTTCACAACTTCTCTAGGTGGCTGAAGATTTCCAAAACTATCGAAATAATGTACATTATTTTTATACCCCTTACTCGTAGAGTAGACGGGTATACTAGATTCGTCGGAAAGTATGTAACAGGCAGAAGGAAGCGTTTCCGACCCCAAAAAGAATGTATATTCTTGATCAGGATCACTAGCCGAGTCGATCTAGCCATGTCCGTCTGTCCTTCTGTCCGTCTGTCTGTCCGGATGAACGCTGAGATCTCGGAAACTATGAGAGCTAGACTATTGAGATTTGGCGTACAGATTCCTGAGCTTCTTACGCAGCGCAAGTTTGTTTCAGTAGAGTGCCACGCCCACTCTAACGCCCACAAACCGCGTTGTGGCTCCTACAGTTTTGATGCTAGAATAAAAATTTTAACTGAAATGTATGTTCTCATCAATACCTATCGATTAACCCAAAAAAAAGTTTGCCACGCCCACCCTAACGCCCATAAACCGCACACAAACTTCAAAAAATCGTAAATATGAACGTGGATATCTCGGAAACTATCAAAGATAGAGAATTGGGATCTCAGATTTAGATTCCGTAGCCTTATACGCAGCGCAAGTTTTATTTATACATTATACAATAAAAACTGAGAATTTTTATAAAGATACTCGTAATGATCTTGAAGCCAAATTTTGATACATCGGACTTGTTTGTGGGGAAGACAACAAATATGCCACCCTTATATTTATAATTAATAACGCACGAATAGGTTATATTAAAATGTATAGCGTTTGTTCGTCATCGACCAGAGCGATGAAGGCGGTAGGATCCCAAGAAACCATTGGGGTCTGGTTAGACGGGCCCTTGCGTCAGTGGCCTTGAAAGTGCTGGACGAAAACCCAGGCCCGCCACCCATTTGCACAGATGCAGGGTGGTACCAGGGCAATGTAAAGTTGATCGCCTGCGAAGACGAGAGATCGGCAGCACTCTACAAGGCTGCAATTAACAAGGTCGGCGAGGTCTACCCCGGGGCCAAGCTGGCACTTTGTGAGGCTGCAGACATCCCGTCTCGACCGAGAGCGAGGGTGTGGCTGCCGTCAGAACCATCGGAACCAGAGGCTATACTCAGCCTGCTGACCAGGTTCAACCCAAAACTTCCAACAGACGGTTGGAAGGTGGTCAAGGTGGAGAAAACCGAGCGCGTCATCATGAACGTGGTTATCCTCCTGAACCAGGCCTGCTTGGAACCCCTCGCAGCCCAACAGCACCGGGTGAACTACGGGTTCGATCGGAGCTCGGAGCTGACTGAGAGCCTGAAGCAGCTGTGCACCCAGGACACAACCCGACCAGGGCGCTCTGTTCTCCAGGACATAGCGGAGGAAGCGGAGGGTACCCAGCCCGACCCCAGTTCCAAAGATGGTGCAGTTTCTGCAAATTAACCTGCACCACAGCAAGGCAGCATCCGCTGCCCTCATCACCCGCCTGGCAACAGGCAACACAGACGTAGTCATCATTCAAGAGCCATGGATTGTTGGTAACAACATCTGTGGCTTATCAACCCCCCTATACAAGCTATTTTACACCAAGGATAAGGGTAAAACCAGAACCTGCATTCTTACAAAGACACACTTTAATACATTTCTTATTCCACAGTTTAGCGAAGGCGACCTCACCACGGTCAGACTGGAGCTAAACGAACACACTTATCATTCTATCTGGCTCACGACTACGAAGGGCCACTACCAAACACCACTACGCAACTACTCATACGCACTCACTCATCTAAGGAACTCATTCTGGGTGGGGACGCTAACTCACACCACACACAATGGGGAAGTACAAACACCAACGAAATGGGTGAGTTACTCTACGACTATCTCCTTCAATCAAATCTATTCATTTGCAACAGGGGTAATGACCCAACTTTCATCACTAGAAATAGGAGGGAAGTACTAGACATTACTCTAATATCTGATCCCCTACTTAACCAGCTAGAAGCGTGGAAGGTGGAGATCGAACACTCATTCTCAGACCACCGGTACATAGCATTTACAATAAGTCTAGACTGTCCTCCCGCCGAGAACATCACTAATCTAAGATTAACCAACTGGGGATACTACAAAAATCTCCTCAACAGGAACCTACACGCTCCTCCAACACACATACGCAACCGTCAATAATTAGATAACCTAGCTAACACTTTTACTGATATCCGCGGTGAGGCCTTAAAAAGGGCTTGCCCAAGCACAACAGTCAAAACAAAGCACAAACCTCCTTGGTGGAACGCAACCCTGGCGAACCTTAAAAGAGAGTGTAGAACTTACTTCAATAGAGCTAAATACAACAATAGCGAATCCTCCTGGAATTTATATCATACAAAACTAAGCCTATACAAAAAGGAAATTAGAATATCAAAACGAAGAGCTTGGGCTAACTTCTGCAGTAGCATAGAATCTACTGCGGAGGCATCCAGCCTCAGAAGAATGCTAGCTAAAGCTCTAGCCACCGTTGGCTATCTTAAAACCAATGCTGAAAGCTAGACGGAAAACAGTCAGGAAACCCTTGAACTACTGTTAGACACCCACTTCCCTAAGAACACCAATGTAGTGGAGGACCTCCACATAGAGGAGAATTTAGACGACCAGAGTATTGACAACATTTCAAACCCTGGCCGCATTCAGTGGGCTGTTAACTCTTTTAAGCACTTCAAATCACCTGGCCCAGATGAGTTCTTCCCGGCCCAGCTACAACGGACACTAGATATGTCCCTTCCCTGGCTGACAGCCATCTTCCACGGCTGCCTTGCTCTAAACCATATTCCAACAAGGTGGCTGGACGTTAAGGTAATTTTTATACCGAAAGCCGGCAAGCCCTCCCACACCAACCCAAAGGACTTCCGCCCTATTAGTCTCTCTTCCTTCTTGTTGAAGACCCTGGAAAGGGTCTAACCATCGACCATAGCCTACTCTCTGACGCACAGCATGCGTACCGTAAGGGTAGATCAACCGATACTGCCCTCCACTCTCTAGTGTACAGTATAGAGAGAGGCTTCCGCAATAAGGAATACTCTCTTGCAGCGTTTCTAGACATAGAAGGCGCCTTTAACAACGTCACCCCAACGGCGATTACTGGTGCTCTGACTGAACTGGGCATTGAGCGGCCCATAGTGGGACTCATACACACCATGCTAACCAGCAGAGTAGTGTACTCCACTATGGGATCGGCCCACTCGACCAGGAACGTCAGTAGAGGAACCCCACAAGGGGGCGTACTCTCACCTCTTCTATAAGTTTTAGTGGTCAACAAACTGCTATCACTTCAAGAAGAGGCGGGCACAAAAGTGGTAGCCTACGCGGATGACGTGGTTATCCTACTGCAGGGCAAATTTCCGCAAACCCTTTGCAATCTAATGGAGACAGCCCTATCCACCCTCTCCCGGTGGACGGCTGGCTGTGGACTGGGAGTTAACCCAGAAAAGACCGAACTAGTTCTCTTTACAAGGAAGTATAAGGTACTAACTCTAGTTCCCCCAAAACTACACCAAACGCGCCTAACCTTTAGCAACCAAGCAAAGTACCTAGGTGTCATCCTTGACAAAAAGCTCCTCTGGACAGATATCATCCTAGATCGCACACGCAAAGCGGCCATAGCCCTCTTCGCTTGTAAAAAAGCCATAGGGAGGAAGTGGGGTTTCTCCCCCATGATAGTTCACTGGCTATATACTATACTGCAATAGTCAGGCCCATTCTCCTCTACGGAAACTTCGTTTGGTGGCCTTCCCTAGATAAGAACTGCAACTTCCGGATCCTTCACAAGATCCAAGGAAGCGCAGAGCTCTGCATCAGTGGGGCGCTTCGCACTACCGCCACTGAGGCACTAAACACAATTCTCGATCTCCAACCCCTGGACATACTTGCCAAAAGCTGGGCATCTGCAACAGCGCTGAGGCTCCGTGAAGCAGCAGCATGGACAACAGGCGCCACGGGTCACTCCAATATCCTATCAAAATATTCACCCCTACCACGTAATACAGACTACGTCCCACCCATAGTCAACTTCGAAAGAAGATACAAGATCTATATACCCACCCGTACAGACTGGGACAACCTCCCACATTAATTCGTAAAAGCCGTCAACATATACACGGACGGCTCCAAGCTTAACTCCCAAACAGGTGGGGGAGTCTTTTCCCCCGAACTAGACATAAAAGTCTCATTCCGCCTACCAGACCACTGTAGTGTTTTCCAAGCGGAAGTGATGGCAATTCAGGAAGCCACTACCCACCTGAACACGTCTGTACATCAAGACATAGATATCTTCATCTTCTCGGACAGTCAAGCAGCCCTCAGGGCCCTCGACTCCTACACAACGAGCTCAAAAACAATCTCTGAATGCCGCAAATCTCTTAACGAGATGACGACTCATCTGAGAATCAACCTCATCTGGGTGCCTGGACACCGCAACATTGAGGACAACTGCATAGCAGACGAGCTAGCAAGACAGGGGACAACCGCCGATATCCTTCGTGATAAGGACACGGTAGGTATGCCCATGGCTACCTGCAAGCTCCATCTCAGGCAGGGATTGTATACACTTTCCAACAACCGTTGGAACTCAGTCTCAACATGCCACAATTCTAGACTCACATGGCCAAACTACAACACGAAAAGAACAAAAACTCTCCTACAATGTAGCAGGGAGGACATCTCCACTCTCCTAAATGCCCTCACGGGTCACTGTCTTATAGGGACTCATGCGATAAGGCTGGGTCTAAGTAACCACGACTTGTGCCGCAGCATCGAACACCTCCTATGCTTCTGCCCAGCGCATAACCTATTCCGGACGGCCATTCAGGACGTAAGCATTCAAAAACTATTATGTTTCTTGAGAAGAACAGAATACTTCGCGAAAGCAGATAACCCATGAGCTAGGGAAACGGATCTTTCAGAGATCATGTGGTATCACAAGGGCCCCATTGTGGCCTAAGTGAGGGGACTAATATCTAGTCTCCAACCACTCCTACCTAACCTAACCTTCGGAGCGGCAGACGGACTGTGTAAAAGCTCGGCTCCAAGAACTTCATATATACAATTGCAGTCTTATAAAGTAGTTGCTGAATAGTAAGTGGTATAAGAAAGAAGGCGACAAAGATAAGCAGAGAGCGCAGCAGATGCCGTCGTACACCTATGCGCGCATGACTAGGCGCTGGCGATCTGCTCCGAACATACTACCCCCGTTGGAAGAGGTAAGGTTCCAACAATCTCGGAATCGACGGGCAGAACAGCTAGTTTGGCGACGGCTCTTTTGATCAGACCCGTAGCTGTACGGACCATAGCTACTCGGATGACTCCGTCCCCGTCGGGTATAACTTCCTGGATGCACCCAAGCTGCAATCTCAAGGGTGGAACGTTGTCGTTCTTCAGCAAAACCAGCTTCCAACCTTGATTTTAGACGTTTCTACGCGCCACTGGCTCCTCTCTTGAAGTAGGGACAAATACTCGCTGCTCACCCTTTTCCAGAAATGTCGTTGCATCTGGGTCACCTGCTGAAGATGAAGTAATGTCAGGTTCAGGAAACTTAGTGTAGCTGGAACCCTTCAGGAAATGCGCCGGTGCTAGCACCTCAAGGCTTTCAGCATTTTCTGAAATTGGACAGAGTGGATGAGAGTTAAGGATAGCAGAAATGTCATATGCAAGAGTTCATAATTCATCGATGGCTAAGATGGATGCACCGACGACTCTGTAGAAGTGAAATTTATCTGACTTCACAGCAGCCTCCCATAAACCACCAAAGTGCGGAAATCGCGGAGGCATGAACTTCCAATCGATCAGCTCGGTAAGCTTACTCTTTGCACCGACAAAGTTTGTAGCATTGTCGCTCCAAATGGTACGCGGACTGCCTCTAAGGCTGATGAATCTCCTCAGCGCTGCGATGAAAGAATCCGTCGTGAAATCTTGGACCACTTCCAAAGGAGCAGCCTTCGTGGAAAAGCAGACAAAAACGGCGATATAGCACTTGTGGGGTGCCTTATTTCAGGCCTCTGCCTTATGATAGAATGGCCCACAATAGTTCACTCCTGTGGTATGAAAAGATGGATTGGGCTGCACTCTATTTGGGCTTCATTCGGAAACACCGAACGCATTTGTTGATAACGCTGGCGACGAACTTGCAGCCTCCAATCGGCCAGTAACTTTGCCGTAATGCGGCAAGCAGCGCCTGCGATCCTCCATGCAAATATTTCTCATGATAATAAACTATGATCACCTTGGTGACTGGATGATCCTTCGGCAACAGTATCGGATGTCTCGTATCGTAGTCCAAGTTTGCGTTCTGAAACCTTCCACCCACGCGAAGTAACCCATCGGAGCCGAGTATAGGCCTAAGCGAAACCAGCTTGCTTTTCTGTGGAAACGGCTTGCCCTGGCTAAGAGATCCATACTCCTTCGCCAAGTTAACTTGTTGGATGCTCCTCAAAAGAAGTACAGTTCCAGTTCTCCTCCACCGAAAGACGACCTTTTACCGGCGCAGATTTGGCTCTGCAATTTGAAATTAACCGATAAATGTATGCAAATACGCGCTGCAACTTATCGAAAGAGTTGAGGACCCAATTAGAGCCACAGAACGGCGCTCTGGAAGATCCTTTACTGAGTCTAGCAGGGACGGCCAATTCGACGAGCTTTGCAGAAGGAATGGAGGCCCGTTAGCCCAAAGGGAATGTTCCAACAATTCTCTTGGGGTACATCCTCGCGTTACGACGTCTGCCGGATTCAAGTTTGTAGGAACGTGATTCCAAGTCATGTCTTTCGTCTTCCCCTGAATTTTCGCGATTTTGTTTGATACGAAAACGTTGAACTCCCTCGGAGGTTGCCGAGTCCACGCCAACACAATAGACGAATCCGACCAGCAATGAAAGGTGCAATCTAAATCTATGGCTTCCTTGGCCTTTACGATTAGCTCAGCCAATAAAAGCGCTGCGGAAAGTTATAATCTTGGAATTGTTAAGGCACAGAGCAGATGGTCTTTCGATTCTTCATTGGTATCCGATTGCAAGTATAGACACGCTCCATAAGCTGACATGCTAGCATCGCAGAATCCATGCAACTCAACGGAAGTCCTTGGTTGCAGTACGAATCGTGGAAATTTTAAGTTCTTTACGACCAATAACTGTGAGATCAACTCCCCCATGACAAAAGAATGGGCTCTGGCAGTGCGTCATCCCAATCCACGTTCGCACTCCATAGAGATTGCAGAAAAATCTTAGATTTTGTGATAATTGGAGTTATTAAACCGAGTGGATCATAGAATTTGGCAATCGTTGACAATGCAACCCGCTTAGTGGGTTGGAAGTTGAGAAAAATTAAGTGGGAGTTGATCAGATGCCTTGAATGCCTTGGCGACATCCGATCCATCGTAAAATTTGATTAGCTGCTCCTTGTCGCATTCAGAGTCTCCTTCCAGGGCTTCTGACTCATTCGAACACCATTTGCGGATTGGTCACCTGACGACGAAGTTCTCTCACCTCCTCAACTGAGTCCCCACCAGATATTAAATCATCCACGTAGAAATCTCTGCGAACAATTTGTGCTCCAATAGGAAATGATTCCTCCTTATCGTAAGAGAGTTGATGCATGGCCCTTATAGCCAAGAAGGCAGCTGGCTTGGTTCCATAAGTCACCGTGTTCAATTTAAAAACACTCAACTCTTCCGTGGAGCTCTCTCTCCAAACGATGCATTGCAAAAAATCATCCAGGTACGAAACACGCACGCAACGGTACATCTTGCATGTATCTCCACAAAGGGCAACTTTAAAAAATCGAAAGCGAAGCAGTATATTGAAGATTTTTTGTTGAATTGTTGGTCCTGCCAGAAGTAAGTCGTTTAGGGATCTACCAGAAGTTGTTTTAGCAGATCCATCAAAAACGACACGAAGCTTCGTACTCGTGCTCTCCTACTTATGTACGTAATGGTGGGGCAGAAAGAATTGTGTTTCTGACGGTTCTTTAGTTACAAGAGACATGTGACCTAGATCGATTACTCCCTCAAAAATGCTGAATAGGCTTTCAAGGCTGGGTTTCTATCTAGTTTATCTATCTACCAAAGGTAGATTCTAGATGTATAGATCGGGTACTAAAACACACGAAAAAGCGCAGAAATTCCCCTTTGTTATCTTACACCCCCGACCGACATTGTTCTTTCTTTCAAATGGTCCCGTAAAATAAATGCCAAGTGTGGGTAAATGGTCTGGAAAATATAGATTTTGCACAGGGCAAGTCTCCCATCACCTGAGTTTGCAGCTTCTGTTTGTAAAAAGGTGCACACTCGACAAGAAGGAATGTTGTCTTTTACGAGATTACTCAGTTTAGGGATCCAACACTTGGACCGATGAATGCAAGGATATGCGATGGGTAAAGAGGAACAAAAGTTTTACAAAAAATCAACCTTGCCGGAATGATGACTGGATGTTTCTCATCATAGCTTAGCATCTCAAACGCTCGCAAAACGCCCACCTGCTCTTAAGACACCGTGGCTGTCGACAAAAGGGTTTAAATTGTTGCCTTTTGCTTAATCTTTTGAATTCTATTAGAATCTCATTGAGCTGAGTGAGCACGATCAGCCTCTCTTAGACGTCAGACAACTCTGCTGAAATGAGTTCTGCCTTTTCGTTGACATCCTGCTTGCGACACATTCTTGCAAACCGGAACACATAAGCAAGAACTCGTAAAGCCCTCTCGAGTCCTGAAAAACGCTCTAAAATTACAGGTTTCAGGGGCGCTAAGGCGATTTTTCTTCTTATTGGGCGTTGGTCGAGCTCTGTTTCGAGATGGACCAACGAATTGAGTGGCCACTGGTCTTGGTTGTGAAGCAGCTCAGGCCCGTGCCACCAGTTTTTGATATTCTTGAGCTCATGGACTGAGACTTCTCTGCTTGCCAGATCAGCTGGGTTACCTTCCAATTTAACATGAAACCACAGTTCTCTGTTGGTGAGTGATCAATTCTCGCGACTCTGTAGGCAACGAATGTAGTCCAAGTGCATGCTGGCTTGCCTAGCCATGCGATCACTATCGTGGGGTCTGTCCAATAATATGTGTACGCCGGGGGGTAGCGGGGTACCGTGGTGTGATGGCGGAATGGCGTGGGAGGCGACGGCGGGAAAACTAGCGGCGTCGGCGGGCTGCTTCGCTGGGCTTCGGTGGCTTGCTGCTGGTGCGTTTGCTGCTGGTGCTGCGGAAGCTGTAGGGGAGAAACCACTCGAACGCGTTTGCCCCTTAATCGAAAATAAGAACTCGAGAAAAAAGTGAACTTCAAAAGTAGGCGGGGGTACGACCGCGGTTTATTCAGGTGAACTCCAGAAATCGAACTAAGCTCCGCTCTGCGCTCCAAAGCGCAGCGGAGACTTCATGGAGGGAGCTAGGAATAGCGCAGGAGAGCGGGAGCGCGAGAGAGCGGGAGAGCGGTAGAACGGTGCAGCTGGTGCAGCTGGATAGCGGGGCCAGTCCAGATTCGCCGGACAGTGGGCCTGAACATTCCGCCCCCCTTGCAATCGCTAGCGTTGCAAAAAATAAAGGAGACGGAACTTCGGCCAGCCGCCTACGCCTCAAGCCTGCGTACAGGCGCCGGAGACGATCCACCCGAACACCGTCTTCTGGGCTACTGGCAGTCCCTCGTCGACCATGTGGAAGCCCGGCTGTATCACCTTCGGGTAGACGTCCGCGCCCAGGATCAATGAAATCGTGGCTGGCCGGTGGAAAACCTCATCCGCGAGCGGTAGCTCCTTAAATTTTTGGACGACGCTCTCACTGAGCGCACGGATGGGAGTGCGGATGCGCACGTTCGGCTCGATCTTGAGGACCACCTCCAGCTTGACGGCCTCGTCGACCTTCGAACGAATCGTCGCCGTGCATATGCTCTCATCGCCCACGTTCGTTGTCGGCAAACGCAACGCGGCGGCCAGGGATGCATCGATGGAGCTTGTAGGGGTGCACGGATCGATGAGTGCGGCGGTGTCGAACTTCTTCTCTCCGGTCTCGACGATCACCACAGCAGTCGGGAGGACATTAACGCTATGACGCTGGAGAAGTGCGGCGAGCGACGGAGCTGGTGTCGAGGATGCTGAGCGCGGTGGAGGAGCAGGCGTTTGGCGAGTTGGCAGATCTTGCCGGCGCGAACGCTGCGGAGAAGCGGACTGTTGCTTGGAGCGGGACTTTTGCTTGGAGCCGGACTTTTTCCGGGAAACAAGGTCTTGCATGTGCAGCAGAGTGTGATAATTCCGGTTGCACGTTCTGCACCGGTCACTGCTACGACAGCTCCCAGTGGAGTGCTCGTGTGCGAGACAGTTCGCGCAGTACTTGTTAATAAGAACTGCCCGCAGCCGCTTCTCTGCGCTCAGCTTTAGGAACCTCTGACACTTCCGAAGAGGATGGATTCCGCGGCAGACTCGGCATCGGTAGGACTGAGTACCTCGAGTGCGTCTGCTATCCAGAGCCTGAGCGCTACGTGGACGGGGAGCCATTTTCCTGTTTAGAGTGTGGATAAGGAAAAAACAAACAGGGCTGATTAACACTGACGTGGATAATGGCTACGGACTAAGGTGTGTAAGAAACGCGGCTCGTTTCGAGGTAGTTTTGGGCGGCTCTCTTGGAAGAAGAACCACCTTGGTCACTGGACGTTTGACAATGCCGCGTGTCGTACGAATGTCGACTACGCGGACATTACCATCGGCTCCCGGAAAAACGGAGTCTATTCTTCCGAGTCGCCACTAATTTGAGGGCAAATTGTCATCCTTAATGACGACTGTGTGCCACTTGTTGCGCTTGTGGAGCTCCTTAAGGTACTCATCCTTCCATCGAGTGCGGAATTGTTGATGGAGAGACTTTAAGTGCTGCCACCGGTTCAGAATGGACTTGGATTCGCCCTTTACTTCAGGTTCCACTATGGATAGAAGAGGTCCACCAACAAGAAAGTGCCCTGGTGCCAACGCTAAGAGATCAGTTGGATCCTCGGACATGGGAGATAGCGGTCTGGAATTCAGACAAGCTTCGATTCTCGCTAGGAGGGTGGACAGCTCTTCAAAGGTGTACTTCCGCGTAGCGGTGGACTTGTAAAACAAGGTCTTGAAGCTCTTGACACCAGCTTCCCATAGGCCTCCCATATGGAGTGCCCCAGGAGGAATGAATTGCCAGCTGAGCTGCTGATGACTATACGCATCAGTCACAGACTCCTTAACGGCTTGCAAGAAGTCTGGGGAAAGCACAATGGAGGCGCCGACGAAGGTCTTTCAATTGTCGGATTGGACTTGGCGAGGACACCCTCTTCTAGAGACGAAACGAGCGAAAGCGGCAAGAAACTTTTCAGTCGTTAAGTCGGATGTAGGCTCTAGATGGATGGCCTTTGTAGAAAAACAAACGAAAACCAACACATACCCTTTCGTAATGAGACAAGCTCTTCCGGTATAATTTTTTATGTCAAACGGGCCTGCGTAGTCCATCCCTGTGTACGTGAGCGGACGGGAAAAAGACACTCACTCTTTCGGAAAACTTCCCATCATCTGGACTTGCAATCTCATTTTGTGGATAACGCAGACCTTGCAGGAGTTAACCACTGCCTTCACCAAGTTCTTTATTCTCGGAACCCAGTATCTGGACCGAGTGAGACGCACCACTAACTGGTTGCCACCATGTAACGTAATGAGATGCGTGAATTAGACCAGAAGCCGCGAGAGTGCACATTCGTACGGCAGGATTATCGGATGTCGTTCATCACACCGCAAACTGTCGAAGGCTGTTACGCGGCCGCATGCCCTGATTACCCCTTTCTTAACTAGAAAGGGGTTCAGGGAGAGAATCGAACTCGCCGCGGGCACAGGACGCTTCTGACTCAAGCAGCGGTGTTCTTCAGAAAAATACCTGCGCTGAGTGCAAATCGTCATGAGTTCTTCCGCGGCGGCAACGTCCTGGGCCTCTAGACGGACCCCGGAAGGCGGTGATTGTCTTCGACATCGTTGGACAAATCGATGGACATACGCGAGGACCCGCAAAGCTCTATCTAAATTGGAAAAGCGATCTAGGAAATCTTCTGACGGCATAGACGCCACATGGACTTTAACGGCACGCTTTTTGATCTCAGTCACCGGCAGGTCGGTTCCCTGGCTGGGCCAATGATCGCGTGGACGTTGCAGCCAAGTCGGTCCATGCCACCAAAGCTCCACCAGCTCTTGAGGGGGAACTCCTCGACTAGCCAAATCAGCTGGATTATGTTCGGATTGAACGTGCGACCAATTGGCCGAATCAGTGGAGTCGGTGATCTTCGTCACCCTGTTGGCTTGAACGTGCGACCAATTGGCCGCCTCAGTGGACTCGGTGACCTTCGTCACCCTGTTGGCAACGAACGTAGTCCAATGGCACGCTGGTTTTGCTAACCATGCTAGCACAATCGTGAAATCGGTCCAACAATGGAATTTTGAGGTCAGCCTCGGCATATTTGGAAGAATGGCTTCGGCCATCTCGGACAAAAGGAGAGCCCCATATAACTCCAGCCTGGGAAGGGACACCGTGTTGACTGGCGCCACACGCGTCTTGACCGTGAGCAAGTGCACCATCGTCTTATGGCCCACTTCTACGCGCACATAGATCGCAGCACCGTATGCCTTTTACGAGGCGTCACAGAATCCGTGATGCTCTACGCGGAACTCTGGACGGAAGGAAACCCATCTGGGTATTCTGACCTGGTCTAGGACCGAACAGCTCTGGAGAAAGCTGTTCCACCTTTGGCACAGCTCAATTGGAAGTTTATCGTCCCAGCCTAGATCCTGAAGCCAAATCTCTTGCATAAAGATTTTGGCACACACAACAAATGGAGCGAGCCAGCCTGCTGGATCAAATAGCTTGGCAATTTGGGAAAGGACTTGGCGTTTCGTGTGGGAGATTTCCGTTGCTAAATCTGGTGGGACGAAAAAGAACTCATCGGACGTCGCCTTCCATCGTACGCCGAGAGTTTTGGCTGTGCTCTCAGTGTCGATCTCGAGGAAGTCGGCTGTCAGAAGATGATCGCTTTGGATATGAGCTAATATTTCTTTGTTGTTGGAGGTCCATTTTCTCAGTGGAAACCCCGCGGAATCTAGAGCACTTTGTAGCTCGCGAACAATGGACTTAGCGTCCTCGGCGGAGTCAGCTCCCGAAAGGACATCGTCTACATACATATGATTTCGAATGACGTTGCTCGCTCTTGGATGGCTGAGCTGCACGTCAGTTGCCAACTGTTGCAGGACTCGAATGGCGCGCAATTGACTCAAAAAGTTACCATCTGTAATTCGAAATCTCGAATGTGCCCCTCGCTGTTGCGGAGTAAGATGCGCTGGAACGGGGAATGCTTCGGATCTACCCATATCTGCCGATACATTTTCTCGATATCGGCACTGTAGACGTATCGGAAATATCGCCACTTCAGGATCTGGATAGTTAGATCGGACTGTAAGACTGGGCCAGCATGAAGGATATCATTTAAACTGACCCCATTCTCTGACGGGCTGGAGGCATTGAAAACCACACGTAACTTAGTGGTTGTACTTTCCGTCTTGAGCACGGCATGATGCGGAAGGTAATAACTGGCAGAGTTATGGGTAGGACGGACTTCTTTCATGTGATTGAGGTCGAGATACTCTTGAATCACGGAGTCGTATTTGGCTTTCAGCTGACAGTCCCTCTTTAGGCGTTGCTCGGTTCTTAGGAACTGCGACAACGCGGAGGATCTGGAGTGACCGAGGGCGGATTTTACGTTTTGAGGATCACGAAACGGAAGACTTACGACATACCTGCCGTTATCGTCTCTCGTAGTCGTTCGGAGAAAATTTTCCTCACAAGCCAAATTGGAAGATTTTGTCACTTTTAATGGCAGATCCTCCACCTCCCAAAATTTGGTGAGAAGCCTATCCAGGGACGTGTCAAACGTGTGGGAGATTCGTGTGGAAAAAACGAAAATCTGATTTTCCCTTGGAGCAGGAACGGGTCCTGTTAGGATCCACCCGAAAATGGTTTCTTGCCCGAGGAGAGAGCCACAAATATTCGGCCGGGTGCCGCTTAGGAGAATGGATGGCAGTATGTCGGCCCCGACCAGAATATCTATCTGTGCACTCTCGTAGAACTTTGGATCCGCTAGTGACAGTTCGGGAAGGTTTCCAGCTAATTGAGGAAGAACATAGGCCGTCGTGTTTATTTGCAAGCCAGGCCTGGTCGGAGAACGGATGGTAAACTGACAGAGCTTTTTGGATTCAGCGGATACTGTCTGGTTTAAGCCTGATACTTGGGCTCGGATTACCTGGTGAGGCAACTTAATTAGTTTGAACAGTCGCTCAGAAATAAAGGTTGCCTCTGATCCTGAATCTATCAAGGCACGAGCTTTAAAATTCGACCCCAGGTGACATATGTCAATTATGGCGGTGGCCAGCAAGACGGATCTATACCCCGTCGCGAAGTAATTTTGGACTGCAGAGTCCGTGGACCGGGAAGCGGTGGCAACTGGTGTACTTGGTCTTGATCTGGGTCTTGGGGCGGGATTCGAAGGCGATTGGGAGGAGTTGCCTCTGTGTAGTAAGGTGTGAAGGCGGCCGCGGCACGTAAAGCAACTATGAGTGCTCTCACAATCACGCAGCTGATGCCCTCGTGCGAAGCAGTTTAGACACAGCTGCTTCCTCTTTATGTATGCCGAACGCTCGTCGACCGTCATCTGGAGGAACCGTGCACATGTGCGGACAGGATGGTTTTCCTTCTTACAAAGGTCACATCCTTTTGGCTTGGGTGCTACCCTTGTCTCGTAAGAATTTATTCTTCGAGGCGCTGCAGTGAGGGCGGATGTTTTTGGCAGAGATTGACTCGCGCCTGACGGCCGTACGTCGTCTATGGCTTCTAAGGTCCGGTGACGCTCCGTAAGGAAGGCGTTCAGTTCCTGCCACGTCGGAATCTCTGCCTTATTGTGCAGGGACTGTTCCCACAAGGATAGCGTGAGCTTAGGAAGTTTGGAGGAGCACATGTACACTAGGAGGCAATCCCAATTTTCGGTTTCAATTCCGGACATTTTTAAAGCCGTAAGGCAACCCTGGATGGTATGTTGAAGTTCGCGGATAGCTGACCCAGATTCCTGATTAACGGACTGCACATTGAAAAGTATTTTCAATTGGCTATTTACTAACAACCGCTTGTTTTCGAAACGCTCAGTTAGGTTAGCCCAAGCTGAGCGAAAGCCGTCGTTAGTAAGGGGGGAGTTTGACACTATCGTGTGTGCATCGCCGCTTGTCTTGGCATTTAGGTGAAACAATTTTTCGACTGGCGTCAGCCTTGGATTGTTTATGTAAATGGCCGTAAACAGATTCCTAAAGGTCGGCCACCGCAGATAATCTCCGGTGAAAACCTCGGTATCGCACGGAGGCATACGGATATGCCTGGGACTACGGCAGGAGGAATAGACAACTTTTTGTTATCACTTCCAGCGGACATTTAAAGAGAAATGACCTTTATTTGGGTCTGAATCTGTTCGCCTTTGTTTATGTCGGATAAATAGGAAACCTGGCCCACTTCTGGAACAGCGGAACGAGGTGTCGACAAAAAAGTAGTGGATCGGAGAAATAGAAATTGGAAGCAAGTATCGACCTGGTTACTTTGCGGAATTAAACCCAATAATACGGATTAGGAACAGTGAGTGATGAGTTCGAATATCACCCGTTGAGAAGTAATACTATAATATTTAACCCTTTTGGTATATGTATTATGATTGGGATCAAGTTTGGTATATTTTTGCTGGTATTTTTTGCGTTTGGATAAATTTAGAGGGAAAAATACCAACTATGTGTATATATATAGTCCCCGGTGGAGTAATTGTAATATTTTCGCCTTTACTTAAACTTCTGAATGAAGAAAAAATATTAAAATTTGTTGCCCGGAGGATGCGATCGGTTGATTATTTAATATTGGAGTATTGCTTTAATTTGATTTAATATTCCGAGGGAAAAATACTAAACATATACCAAAAAAATTGGTGGACGGAGGATGCTATGCATGCAGTGGAGTGCTGGTATTTTTCCCGTTTAAATAAAATAAATTTTACGGAGTAAATACCAAATACCAAAAAAATACTAAAAAGTTTGGTTGGTGTAATTTTTTATTTTATTATTTTTTACCGGATGGCCGACGGAAAACTTTAAATAGTCGGAACGGGATGGTGGAGTTAAAAATTATATGTGTAGATATTTGTATATATGTAGATATTTGTATGGATGTAGATATTTGTATGGATGTAGATATTTGTATATGTGTAGATATTTGTATGGATGTAGATATATGTATGTATGTAGATATTTGCATGTATGTAATTTGCATGTATGTAATTTTCGCCGGTTTTAAATTTATTAAATAATTATTGCCGGCGGGATATGTGTTGTTGTGGAAGTTTTCGATTTATTGTGTGTGGACTATAATTTGGAAAAACGAAAAAATATGTGCAAGTATTTTAGCGGCTGCGGATATGTGTTGTTGTGGAAGTTTTCGATTTATTGTGTGTGGACTATAATTTGGAAAAACGAAAAAATATGTGCAAGTATTTTAGCGGCTGCGGATATACAGAGAGAAAAATCTTGAAAAGTTTTGGGGGCCTGAATTGGCAGAACACTAGAAATTTAATAATTCTCCCTGTATGTGTTGATGAACGCATTGCGGCCGTTATTTAATTTTGAATCTTATTCTTTTTGGTATATGAAATACTAACTTTCGCCTTTTTTAATGTATTTTGGTGCTGCGTCACACTTTAGAGATTTATTAGGACTTAGTGTTAAGACTACAAGGGAAAGCATCGGACACACAAGAAATGTGACAAATTTAATCATTGAAGTACAGTCCACTCAAATTGGGAAATAAAACGTTTTTATTTTTTTTTTTTATTTTTAAAACGAAAAAATATGTGCAAGTATTTTAGCGGCTGCGGATATACAGAGGGAAAAATCTTGAAAAGTTTTGGGGGCCTGAATTGGCAGAACACTAGAAATTTAATAATTCTCCCTGTATGTGTTGATGAACGCATTGCGGCCGTTATTTAATTTTGAATCTTATTCTCTTTGGTATATGAAATACTAACTTTCGCCTTTTTTAATGTATTTTGGTGCTGCGTCACACTTTAGAGATTTATTAGGACTTAGTGTTAAGACTACAACGGAAAGCATCGGACACACAAGAAATGTGACAAATTTAATCATTGAAGTACAGTCCACTCAAATTGGGAAATAAAACGTTTTTATTCTTCATCATATCTTTGGTCCTTCGAGCCTGATTAACATGGATCAGTTTGAACTTTTGAAGGCAGCTAGAAGTCGTGCGAAGGCAAGCATTTCGCGTTTGCTAACGGCGTCTCAAGATCCACGTGCGGGATCAAAATGGGAGCTTGATGAAATACAAGTGGACGCACCAATGGCATCAGGAGTGGGAAACGAAAACCTAGTTCGTTTTCTGGAACAACAGCAGCAGCTCAACGAGCGTTTGGCTGAGCAACAAGCAACGGTTTTAAGGGCAAACTCGGCAGCAAATGTAATGCATAATGAACTGCCAAAAATCCATATTAAGCTGTTCACTGGCGACTACAAGGGGTGGCCAGCCTTTAAAAACATCTTCGAGAGTACGATCCATAGCAAGCAGCATTTGACAGCAATACAAAAGTTGCACTACTTGAAAACGTACATCACTGACGAAGCAGCTGATTTGATTCGACATATGCCAATAACGGATGCAGGTTACGAGGCTGCTTGGACTTGCCTAATTGATCGGTACAATAGACCACGTCACATTGTTAACACTCTGCTAGAGACATTTGTTAACTTACCTTCGACCGCCAGAGCAGACGTAACGGTTCTGCGCAAGGTGACGGACGGAGCCAACGAAATTGTACGCGGCCTGGATGCAGCAGGGCAAACTAATAGGGACTGCTGGATTATACACTTCATTCTGGCCAAGATCGATGCTGAAACCCGTCGCAAATGGATCGAAGGAAGCCGGGAACTAGAATCTCCGTCTGTGGATGATCTACTCAAGATTTTAGACCGACGTTGCGAGGAATTCGAGCTCAGCAAAAGTGAGTCAGACATAGACTCCAAGGTTGGCCCACAACATGGCAAGGCAAAGCGGTCGTCACACGCTTTAGTATAGATGGAAGCAAAAAAACAAGGTCTTGAAGCTCTTGACACCAGCTTCCCATAGGCCTCCCATATGGAGTGCCCCAGGAGGAATGAATTGCCAGCTGAGCTGCTGATGACTATACGCATCAGTCACAGACTCCTTAACGGCTTGCAAGAAGTCTGGGGAAAGCACAATGGAGGCGCCGACGAAGGTCTTTCTATTGTCGGATTGGACTTGGCGAGGACACCCTCTTGGAGACGAAACGAGCGAAAGCGGCAAGAAACTTTTCAGTCGTTAAGTCGGATGTAGGCTCTAGATGGATGGCCTTTGTAGAAAAACAAACGAAAACCAACACATACCCTTTCGTAATGAGACAAGCTCTTCCGGTATAATTTTTTATGTCAAACGGGCCTGCGTAGTCCATCCCTGTGTACGTGAACGGACGGGAAAAAGACACTCACTCTTTCGGAAAACTTCCCATCATCTGGACTTGCAATCTCATTTTGTGGATAACGCAAACCTTGCAGGAGTTAACCACTGCCTTCACCAAGTTCTTTATTCTCGGAACCCAGTATCTGGACCGAGTGAGACGCACCACTAACTGGTTGCCACCATGTAACGTAATGAGATGCGTGAATTAGACCAGAATTATCGGATGTCGTTCATCACACCGCAAACTGTCGGAGGCTGTTACGCGGCCGCATGCCCTGATTACCCCTTTCTTATCTAGAAAGGGGTTCAGGGAGAGAATCGAACTCGCCACGGGCACAGGACGCTTCTGACTCAAGCAGCGGTGTTCTTCAGAAAAAAAACCTGCGCTGAGTGCAAATCGTCATGAGTTCTTCCGCGGCGGCAACGTCCTGGGCCTCTAGACGGACCCCGGAAGGCGGTGATTGTCCTCGACATCGTTGGACAAATCGATGGACATACGCGAGGACCCGCAAAGCTCTATCTAAATTGGAAAAGCGATCTAGGAAATCTTCTGACGGCATAGACGCCACATGGACTTTAACGGCACGCTTTTCGATCTCAGTCACCGGCAGGTCGGTTCCCTGGCTGGGCCAATGATCGCGTGGACGTTGCAGCCAAGTCGGTCCATGCCACCAAAGCTCCACCAGCTCTTGAGGGGGAACTCCTCGACTAGCCAAATCAGCTGGATTATGTTCGGATTGAACGTGCGACCAATTGGCCGAATCAGTGGACTCGGTGATCTTCGTCACCCTGTTGGCTTGAACGTGCGACCAATTGGCCGCCTCAGTGAACTCGGTGATCTTCGTCACCCTGTTGGCAACGAACGTAGTCCAATGGCACGCTGGTTTTGCTAACCATGCTAGCACAATCGTGAAATCGGTCCAACAATGGAATTTTGAGGTCAGCCTCGGCATATTTGGAAGAATGGCTTCGGCCATCTCGGACAAAAGGAGAGCCCCATATAACTCCAGCCTGGGAAGGGACACCGTGTTGACTGGCGCCACACGCGTCTTGACCGTGAGCAAGTGCACCATCGTCTTATGGCCCACTTCTACGCGCACATAGATCGCAGCACCGTATGCCTTTTACGAGGCGTCACAGAATCCGTGATGCTCTACGCGGAACTCTGGACGGAAGGAAACCCATCTGGGTATTCTGACCTGGTCTAGGACCGAACAGCTCTGGAGAAAGCTGTTCCACCTTTGGCACAGCTCAATTGGAAGTTTATCGTCCCAGCCTAGATCCTGAAGCCAAATCTCTTGGCACACACAACAAATGGAGCGAGCCAGCCTGCTGGATCAAATAGCTTGGCAATTTGGCAAAGGACTTGGCGTTTCGTGTGGGAGATTTCCGTTACTAAATCTGGTGGGACGAAAAAGAACTCATCGGACGTCGCCTTCCATCGTACGCCGAGAGTTTTGGCTGTGCTCTCAGTGTCGATCTCGAGGAAGTCGGCTGTCAGAAGATGATCGCTTTGGATATGAGCTAATATTTCTTTGTTGTTGGAGGTCCATTTTCTCAGTGGAAACCCCGCGGAATCTAGAGCACTTTGTAGCTCGCGAACAATGGACTTAGCGTCCTCGGCGGAGTCAGCTCCCGAAAGGACATCGTCTACATACATATGATTTCGAATGACGATGCTCGCTCTTGGATGCCTGAGCTGCACGTCAGTTGCCAACTGTTGCAGGACTCGAATGGCCAGGAATGGCGCGCAATTGACTCCAAAAGTTACCATCTGTAATTCGAAATCTCGAATGTGCCCCTCGCTGTTGCGGAATAAGATGCGCTGGAACGGGGAATGCTTCGGATCTACCCATATCTGCCGATACATTTTCTCGATATCGGCACTGTAGACGTATCGGAAATATCGCCACTTCAGGATCTGGATAGTTAGATCGGACTGTAAGACTGGGCCAGCATGAAGGATATCATTTAAACTGACCCCATTCTCTGACGGGCTGGAGGCATTGAAAACCACACGTAACTTAGTGGTTGTACTTTCCGGCTTGAGCACGGCATGATGCGGAAGGTAATAACTGGCAGAATTATGGGTAGGACGGACTTCTTTCATGTGATTGAGGTCGAGATACTCTTGAATCACGGAGTCGTATTTGGCTTTCAGCTGACAGTCCCTCTTTAGGCGTTGCTCGGTTCTTAGGAACTGCGACAACGCGGAGGATCTGGAGTGACCGAGGGCGGATTTTACGTTTTGAGGATCACGAGTCAACTTAATTAGTTTGAACAGTCGCTCAGAAATAAAGGTTGCCTCTGATCCTGAATCTATCAAGGCACGAGCTTTAAAATTCGACCCCAGGTGACATATGTCAATTATGGCGGTGGCCAGCCAGACGGATCTATACCCCGTCGCGAAGTAATTTTGGACTGCAGAGTCCGTGGACCGGGAAGCGGTGGCAACTGGTGTACTTGGTCTTGATCTGGGTCTTGGGGCGGGATTCGAAGGCGATTGGGAGGAGTTGCCTCTGTGTAGTAAGGTGTGATGGCGGCCGCGGCACGTAAAGCAACTATGAGTGCTCTCACAATCACGCAGCTGATGCCCTCGTGCGAAGCAGTTTAGACACAGCTGCTTCCTCTTTATGTATGCCGAACGCTCGTCGACCGTCATCTGGAGGAACCGTGCACATGTGCGGACAGGATGGTTTTCCTTCTTACAAAGGTCACATCCTTTTGGCTTGGGTGCTACCCTTGTCTCGTAAGAATTTATTCTTCGAGGCGCTGCAGTGAGGGCTGATGTTTTTGGCAGAGATTGACTCGAGCCTGACGGCCGTACGTCGTCTATGGCTTCTAAGGTCCGGTGACGCTCCGTAAGGAAGGCGTTCAGTTCCTGCCACGTCGGAATCTCTGCCTTATTGTGCAGGGACTGTTCCCACAAGGATAGCGTGAGCTTAGGAAGTTTGGAGGAGCACATGTACACTAGGAGGCAATCCCAATTTTCGGTTTCAATTCCGGACATTTTTAAAGCCGTAAGGCAACCCTGGATGGTACGTTGAAGTTCGCGGATAGCTGACCCAGATTCCTGATTAACGGACTGCACATTGAAATGTATTTTCAATTGGCTATTTACTAACAACCGCTTGTTTTCGAAACGCTCAGTTAGGTTAGCCCAAGCTGAGCGAAAGCCGTCGTTAGTAAGGGGGGAGTTTGACACTATCGTGTGTGCATCGCCGCTTGTCTTGGCATTTAGGTGAAGCAATTTTTCGACTGGCGTCAGCCTTGGATTGTTTATGTAAATGGCCGTAAACAGATTCCTAAAGGTCGGCCACCGCAGATAATCTCCGGTGAAAACCTCGGTATCGCACGGAGGCATACGGATATGCCTGGGACTACGGCAGGTGGAATAGACAACTTTTTGTTATCACTTCCAGCGGACATTTAAAGAGAAATGACCTTTATTTGGGTCTAAATCTGTTCGCCTTTGTTTATGTCGGATAAATAGGAAACCTGGCCCACTTCTGGAACAGCGGAACGAGGTGTCGACAAAAAAAGTAGTGGATCGGAGAAATAGAAATTGGAAGCAAGTAACGACCTGGTTACTTTGCGGAATTAAACCCAATAATACGGATTAGGAACAGTGAGTGATGAGTTCGAATATCACCCGTTGAGAAGTAATACTATAATATTTAACCCTTTTGGTATGTGTATTATGATTGGGATCAAGTTTGGTATATTTTTGCTGGTATTTTTTGCGTTTGGATAAATTTAGAGGGAAAAATACCAACTATGTGTATATATAGTCCCCGGTGGAGTAATTGTAACATTTTCGCCTTTACTTAAACTTCTGAATGAAGAAAAAATACCAAAATTTGTTGGCCGGAGGATGCGATCGGTTGATTATTTAATATTGGAGTATTGCTTTAATTTGATTTAATATTCCGAGGGAAAAATACTAAAAATATACCAAAAAAAATTGGTGGACGGAAGATGCTATGCATGCAGTGGAGTGCTGGTATTTTTCCCGTTTAAATAAAATAAATTTTACGGAGTAAATACCAAATACCAAAAAATACTAAAAAGTTTGGTTGGTGTAATTTTTTATTTTATTATTTTTTACCGGATGGCCGACGGAAAACTTTAATTAGTCGGAACGGAATGGTGGAGTTTAAAATTATATGTGTAGATATTTGTATATATGTAGATATTTGTATGGATGTAGATATTTGTATGGATGTAGATATTTGTATATGTGTAGATATTTGTATGGATGTAGATATTTGTATGTATGTAGATATTTGCATGTATGTAATTTGCATGTATGTAATTTTCGCCGGTTTTAAATTTATTAAATAATTATTGCCGGCGGGGTATGTGTTGTTGTGGAAGTTTTCGATTTATTGTGTGTGGACTATAATTTGGAAAAACGAAAAAATATGTGCAAGTATTTTAGCGGCTGCGGATATACAGAGAGAAAAATCTTGAAAAGTTTTGGGGGCCTGAATTGGCAGAACACTAGAAATTTAATAATTCTCCCTGTATGTGTTGATGAACGCATTGCAGCCGTTATTTAATTTTGAATCTTATTCTCTTTGGTATATGAAATACTAACTTTCGCCTTTTTTAATGTATTTTGGTGCTGCGTAACACTTTAGAGATTTATTAGGACTTAGTGTTAAGACTACAACGGAAAGCATCGGACACACAAGAAATGTGACAAATTTAATCATTGAAGTACAGTCCACTCAAATTGGGAAATAAAACGTTTTTATTCTTCATCATATCTTTGGTCCTTCGAGCCTGATTAACATGGATCAGTTTGAACTTTTGAAGGCAGCTAGAAGTCGTGCGAAGGCAAGCATTACGCGTTTGCTAACGGCGTCTCAAGATCCACGTGCGGGATCAAAATGGGAGCTTGATGAAATACAAGTGGCCGCACCAATGGCATCAGGAGTGGGAAACGAAAACCTAGTTCGTTTTCTGGAACAACAGCAGCAGCTCAACGAGCGTTTGGCTGAGCAACAAGCAACGCTTTTAAGGGCAAACTCGGCAGCAAATGTAATGCATAATGAACTGCCAAAAATCCATATCAAGCTGTTCACTGGCGACTACAAGGAGTGGCCAGCCTTTAAAAACATCTTCGAGAGTACGATCCATAGCAAGCAGCATTTGACAGCAATACAAAAGTTGCACTACTTGAAAACGTACATCACTGGCGAAGCAGCTGATTTGATTCGACAAATGCCAATAACGGATGCAGCTTACGAGGCTGCTTGGACTTGCCTAATTGATCGGTACAATAGACCACGTCACATTGTTAACACTCTGCTAGAGACATTTGTTAACTTACCTTCGACCGCCAGAGCAGACGTAACGGTTCTGCGCAAGGTGACGGACGGAGCCAACGAAATTGTACGCGGCCTGGATGCAGCAGGGCAAACTAATAGGGACTGCTGGATTATACACTTCATTCTGGCCAAGATCGATGCTGAAACCCGTCGCAAATGGATCGAAGGAAGCCGGGAACTGGAATCTCCGTCTGTGGATGATCTACTCAAGATTTTAGACCGACGTTGCGAGGAATTCGAGCTCAGCAAAAGTGAGTCAGACATAGACTCCAAGGTTGGCCCACAACATGGCAAGGCAAAGCGGTCGTCACACGCTTAAGTATCGATGGAAGCAAACACTTGTGGGAAGTGTAACTCCAAGGAGCACAAGATCTACGCCTGCTCAAAGTTTGGTGAATTGTCAATCGAGCAGAGACGCACATTTGTTAAGGCAAAATCACTGTGCTTTAACTGCCTTAAGCCTGGGCATGTGTCGCGAAAGTGTGAATCTAAATTCACATTCAAGTTTTGCCACAATCGTCACCACTCTCTGCTACATGCAGAAATTCTTGGTTCGCAAGCCGCTGTCGCTTCGACACACTCACGAGATGATGAAAGACACATCCCAAGCACTCCCGAAGATGCTACGGTCATCATCAGCCATATCGCACGGGCACAAGTGGCTTCCACAGCTGAATCCTTCTGCAACGGATCAACAACCGCAACACAGCCACAAGGGCTACGAAAAAGTGCATTGCCAACAGCTCTAGTGTTTGTTAGAAACGCAACAGGATCGCACACTACCTGCCGGGTGCGATTGGACAGTGGTTCGGAACTGTCGTACATCTCCGAGCGGTGCGTAAAGGCACTCGGACTGGCACGCTCACCGTCACGAATTTTGGTGACCGGAATCTCGTCAATCAAGGCTGAGACAACTAGAGGCTGCACAACACTGGACTTGCAGTCAAGGATCTCAGATCACACCATGAAGGTGCGTGCTCACGTACTCAGCAAAATTACCTCCACGTTGGCAAGACATGATATCGCCGCCTCAGCACTCAAGGCATTCGCTGGCTTTGAGCTTGCGGATTCTGACTATCAGTCGTTGGCGCCAGTTGATATACTCCTGGGCAGCGACTACGTTTGGAATTCCATGGGAAACCGGAGGACGATGAAGTTGAACAGCACTTTGTGAAGACGCACACTCGGGACTCTAAGGGGCGTTACATCGTCGAGCTTCCGTTCAAAAACTCCAAGGAACAGTTTTCGGATACTTTACAGGGAGCGCTAACAAGATTCAGGGGTGTAGAGCGCCGCCTAAAGAAAGACCCCATTCTGCATTCACAGTACGTGCAATTTATGCGTGAGTATCTTCAATTGGGCCACATGCGAGAACTATCGGCAGAAGACATTGACAAAAAGCCGAGCTTTTACTTGCCACATCATCCTGTAATTACCCAAAAATTACGCGTCGTATTTGACGGCTCATTCAAGGACACGAATGGACGGTCTTTAAACGAAGCTCTGCACATTGGACCCAGCATTCTACGAAACCTTTTCTCGATTTGCATGCGTTTCAGAATGTTCAAGTGCGTCTTCTCAGCAGATATTGTCAAAATGTATCGACAAATCTGGGTGGCTGCCAACCATTGTGGCTATCAGCGTATCGTTTGGAGAGAAGATGAAACGACTCCTATTAAACACTATGAACTATCCACGGTAACATACGGCACATCCTGCGCACCATTTTTGGCAGTGAGGGTCCTGGATCAGTTAGCCCACGACCATCAACACGATTTTCCTACCGCTGCAAAAATCTTGAAGGAGCAGTTTTATGTGGACGACGTACTGACCGGAGCACACACCGAGGATGAGCTCATTCGCAATCAAAATGAGTTGATCCAGTTGATGAAATGTGCAGGCATGGAACTTGGTAAATGGGTTTCCAATTCATCACTTGTCGCTGACAGATCTCTCGCTACAACCGAAGTACAAGGCAAAGGATCCAATTCTACAGCAAAGGTTCTTGGCATTCATTGGGATCCAGAAGAGGATATGTTATCTTACAAGGTTTGCCTCACAACAAATCCGCACAACACCAAACGCCAAGTGCTGTCAGATGTGGCACGCATCTTGACCCGCTGGGTATTCTGTCACCAGTGGTAGTGCAGTTTAATATTCTGTTCCAAGAATTGTGGCTACTCGATCGCGGCTGGGACACGGAGCTTCCTCCGAAAATTGCGGACTGGTGGAATAAATGCCGTGACGACCTTCACATCCTTCGCGACCTACGCCTGCCACGGTTTGTCCAAAACAATGAAGATCACATAGAACTGCATGGATTTTCAGATTCCTCCATCAAGGCATATTCCGCAGTCATCTACAGTAGAGTGGTGCGAGCAGATGGCACCGTATCTGTTTCACTCATAGCAGGAAAAACCAGAGTTGCTCCGCTGAAGCAGCAGTCTCTACCGCGTCTCGAACTGTGTGGCGCTTTGCTACTAAGCCGACTGTTCTTATCAGTCAAGGCTGCACTACAACACAACGACATTGAAGTACATGCATGGTGCGACTCAACCATAGTCTTGGCCTGGCTTTCACATCCACCATCGAATCTTAAAACATTTGTAGCCAATAGAACCTCAGAAATACTCGAAGCCTTACCGCGCAATGCATGGCATCATGTAAACACAAAGGAGAAACCGGCGGACTGCGCCACACGAGGAATGCTTGCTTCAGACCTTCTCCATTTTGACTTATGGTGGATGGGACCTTCATGGCTGCAAGATGCAGAAATGCTTGCGGTAAAGTTGACCTCTAAAAAGTTCTGTTCTTCCCTTTAGAAAACCATGGAAAAGAGGAAGTGAAGACCAACGCATTAACCGCAGGAAACCTCCTCATTGTCACCAATCGAAGCTTTGACTCAACGCGTCTCGTCCTGGAAAAAGGTGGTACGCGTTGTAGCTTACGCCCTTCGCTTCATCCAAAAGACCAAGGCCACTAAATCTGCACCGCTGGCAAATGGAAAGATGCTCACCTTTGAGGAGATTCAGGCTGCTCGCATTCTTTGCCTGCAGGAGGCTCAGAAGTGTTTCATGGAAGACCGCAAACTACTGACGGAAAACAAGCCACTTCACAGCCGCTCCCAGTTGGTAAAGCTCTCGCCGATTATCTGCAAGGATGGCCTTCTTCGAGTTGGTGGACGACTGGACAACTCACAATTACCAGCTGATGTAAAACACCCTATACTGCTTCCGAAGTCGAACCGCATCACAAGAATGATTTTTGAACACGAGCATACAACAAATCTTCATCCAGGAGTTTCTGCACTTTTTGTAATTGTTCGTCAAAAGTACTGGATCTTTGGTGCGCGCAACCTGATAAGAAAGCTGGTTCACAACTGCATCAAATGTTTGCGCCAACGTAAACTCACGGAGCACCAATTCATGGCCGATCTACCAGGCATCCGTATAACAGAAGCTTTACCCTTCCAGCACTCAGGCTGTGACTACGCTGGTCCATTTATACTGAAGGAAAGGAGAGGGCGCAATCCCCGAAAAACTGAGGGTTACATAAGCCTCTTTGTTTGCCTTGTAACATCAGCCATACATTTGGAACTGGCCACCGATCTTAGCACAGACACATTCCTGGCATGTCTTCGGCGTTTCATGTCCCTTCGAGGAAAAGGCTCACAGATCTTCAGCGACAACGGGACGAATTTTGTTGGTGCCAAACGGGCATTAGATGAGATGCAGCAACTTTTATCTTCGCAGGAGCATCAACGCAATCTAGCACAATCTCTGGCCGATGATGGAATCAAATGCAGTTTTATACCTCCCCATTCGCCACATTGGGGAGGAAAGTGGGAGTCATCAGTACGTTCTGTTAAATTGCATCTGCGTCGAGTTATGGGAAAAACTGCTCTAACATTTGAACAAATGCAAACTCTGATCGCTCAGATCAGTGCAGTTTTTAATTGGACGCCCATTTACAACTGTTCCAGAGGGAGATCTGACTAATCTACCGATCAATCGTCTGGACTATTGGCAGCACTTGCAATCGATGTATCAAGGGTTTTGGAAACGCTGGCACCAAGAGTATTTGACTTCCCTACAGCAACGTCAAAAGTGGAGCAACAAGGAACGCAACATCGCAGTAGACAATATAGTCCTCGTCAAGGACTCAAATCACCCTCCAGCAGCTTGGATACTAGCCCGTGTAGTGGAAGCTCATCCTGGACCAGATGGACTTGTACGCGCTGTAAAACTTAAGACGTCTACTGGAGAGATGACCCGACCCATCACCAAGTTAGCTGTACTGCCTAATTCTGAAACATTGTTTCAGGGCGGCCCGGGATGTTGATGAACGCATTGCAGCCGTTATTTAATTTTGAATCTTATTCTCTTTGGTATATGAAATACTAACTTTCGCATTTTTTAATGTATTTTGGTGCTGCGTCACACTTTAGAGATTTATTAGGACTTAGTGTTAAGACTACAGCGGAAAGCATCGGACACACAAGAAATGTGACAAATTTAATCATTGAAATACAGTCCACTCAAATTGGGAAATAAAACGTTTTTATTCTTCATCAGTATGCTTAGCTTAACACAACATTTTTTCTAAGCTTTGAATTTTTTTTCTCGATTCTGTATATGTGTATGTAAGTTCCAAAAAAAAAAGTTTCACTTTTGAATCACCTTGGGAATCACCTGGGACATGTCCTCGTGCACAAGTGAAGAACAAGTGACGTTCCATATAGAAAACTGTATGGGATGTCCGCATTTTCACAAGTGAAAATTCAAATGAAAATTTTTTGAAGTCCTACGGGAAATCCCTTATACTCATTTTTCGTATGGCCTGTCACGTGCCGGTGACTCGTCCCAAGTGAATCACATGGGAAAATCAAAATTTTTCCTTGAGTTTTCACTTGTGAAATCACTTGCAAGGGACACGTCCCAAGTGAAACACTTGGGAAAATCAGAAATTTTCCTTGAGTTTTCACTTGTGAAATCACTTGCAAGGGACACGTCCCAAGTGAATCACTTGTGAAAATCAGAATTTTTCCTTGAGTTTTCAATTAAAAAAATATAGAATTTAATTCATTTTAATTATATGGTACTATTTAGATTTTCAAAAATTGTACAATTATTGTTTCTGTTTTTTTGCTTCGTAAGTTTATTTTTAACGTTAGACATCGCCGTTCTAAAACCTTTGTCCGGGTCCTCTGAATCCTTGGCCAACGCTCCTGAAAAAACATATGTTTAAAAAACGCGTTTTATTTGTTTAATTGTATATTTACCTTTTATAGCTTGTTGCAGAATTTTTATTGGCACAAAACATTTCGTCATCCACTTTCGGCTAATGGAACCCATTGAATACCTTCAAAATTTACGTACTTTAAACTAAGATCAATGCACAACATCTTAAACTTAATGTAGCACTTACCTGACTTTATTATATTAACTAAACGATTAAAGTAACTCTGCTGCGCACCATTAAAATGGATGCTTCCCTTTCAATCACTCAAACAGAATGCACCAAGTCTTCTCACCCCTTTACTAGATTTCTTTTGTTTTCTCTTCGCTGTTGGCGCGTGCCACTGCACCTATACCCTTTCTAAAGTGAAATATATCCGACTATATAGTTTTTACTTCTTGAGTAAAAAATACAATACGATTTTTTTTTAAATGTTAATACTTAAATGTTTTAAATACTTAAATCAATTTTAACGGACTAAATTTCTATAACTTAACTAAAAAACAAGGAAGAAAGCTATAGTCGAGTACCTCGACTATCAGATACCCGTTACTCAAAGGGAAATGGAGATATGCAAGCAGCAAAGCTAGATTAAAATGCGCCACCTACCGGCGGTAGACAGATTTAAGCGTTATGGGCGTTAGAGTGGGCGTGGCAAATTTATTTTTGGATCAATTGATAGGTATTGACGACACCAATACATTTCAGTTAAAATTTTTTATCTAGCATGCAAATTGTGGGCGTCACAGGTTTTCGCGGTTTGTGGGCGTTTAAGTGGGCGTGGCAAACTTTTTTTTTAGGTCAATCGATAGGTATTGACGAGACCAATACATTTCAGTTAAAATTTTTTATCTAGCATGAAAATTTTGGGCATCACAGGTTTTCGCGGTTTGTGGGCGTTAAAGTGGGCGTGGCAAACTTTTTTTTGGGTCAATCGATAGGTATTGATGAGAACATTACATTTCAGTTACAATTTTTATTCTAGCATCAAAACTGTAGGACCCACAGTTTTGGGCGGTTTGTGGGCGTTAGAGTGGGCGTGGCACTCTACTGAAAAAAACTTGCGCTGCGCAGGAATCTCAGAAATCTGCGTGCCTAATCCCAGTATTGTTACTCTCATAGTTTCCGAGATCTCAGCGTTCACACGGACAGACGGACATGGCTAGATCGACTCGGCTCGTGATCCTGATCAAGAATATATATACTTTATGGGGTCGGAAACGCTTCCTTCTGCCTGTTACATACTTTCCGACGAATCTAGTATACCCTTTTACTTTACGAGTAACGGGTATAATTTTATTGTAATAAGAATGTATAATAAGTAAATATAACATTATAAGTAAATTCAATTTACTAAATTTTACTATAATCAAATAGTTTACTTTTATAAAACAATATTAGTTGTTTTTTTCGATACACAATAATGCTCCTAAAATATTAGGGCATTCACATGTCGCTTCTCCACGAAAATTTTTCCGCCAAAATATTAGTCGCTAGCCGAACATAACGGAGAGACGCAAAAAAAAATAACGGACCAGCCGAAATTTGTCTCTGCGAGCGCGGAGTGCAGGCAGATTATAAGACAAGAAAGAGAGGGAAATATCCGAATATATGCCTCTTTTTGTTGCACGATCGTTTTCGTGGGCAGTCTTCTACGCTGCGCCGACTGCTCTGCTGACGTCAACAGCGGCACAGCGTTTTAGGCATAAAAAAAAAACAAAAAAAGGTTTTTGCCTTGAGCCATGTCACCGCGTCCCTACTGCAGAACTGGGTAACGGGTATAAAAAAGGAGTCGGAAAAAATTGGCAATATGGCCGCACGTAGCAAAAGGAAAATCGAAGAAAAAAATGGCGAAGTAATTATACCCGTTACTCGTAGAGTAAAAGGGTATACTAGATTCGTCGGAAAGTATGTAACAGGCAGAAGGAAGCGTTTCCGACCCCATAAAGTATATATATTCTTGATCAGGATCACTAGCCGAGTCGATCTAGCCATGTCCGTCTGTCCGTCTGTCCGTCTGTCCGGATGAACGCTGAGATCTCGGAAACTATGAGAGCTAGGCTATTGAGATTAGGCGTACAGATTCCTGAGCTTCTTACGCAGCGCAAGTTTGTTTCAGTAGACTGCCACGCCCACTCTAACGCCCACAAACCGCCCTAAAATGTAACTCCTACAGTTTTGATGCTAGATAGAAAATTTTAACTGAAATGTATTAGTCTTGTCAATACCTATTGATTGACCAAAAAAAAATTATGCTACGCCCACTCTAACGCCCACAAACCTCAAAAGAAAAAAGCTATGACGTCAGAGCCAGACAATGCGAAATGTTTTTCGGCGTGTATGTGTGCGTATGTAAATAGTTGCCGGCCGAACTTAGCGGCAAAGAAAAAAGCCCTGCCGGCGCTCAGAGAGAGCAAAGTGCGCCGAGAAATGAGAGCAAGGGAGAGAGAACAAAGTGCTCGGCTAACTTATTTTAAATTTTGTTATCTGAGTAACGGGTATCTGATAGTCGAGGTACTCGACTATAGCGTTCTTCCTTGTTATACCCGTTACTCGTAGAGTAAAAGGGTATACTAGATTCGTCAGAAAGTATGTAACAGGCAGAAGGAAGCGTTTCCGACCCCATAAAGTATATATATTCTTGATCAGGGTCACTAGCCGAGTCGATCTAGCCATGTCCGTCTGTCTGTCTGTCCGTCTGTCCGTCTGTCCGTCAGTCCGTCTGTCCGTCTGTCCGGATGAACGCTGAGATCTCGGAAACTATGAGAGCTAGGCTATTGAGATTTGGCGTGCAGATTCCTGAGCTTCTTACGCAGCGCAAGTTTGTTTCAGTAGACTGCCACGCCCACTCTAACGCCCACAAACCGCCCAAAACTGTGGCTCCTACAGTTTTGATGCTAGATAGAAAATTTTAACTGAAATGTAATGTTCTCATCAATACCTATCGATTGACCAAAAAAAAGTTTGCCACGCCCACTTTAACGCCCACAAACCGCAAAAACCTGTGACGCCCACAATTTTCATGCTAGATAAAAAATTTTAACTGAAATGTATTGGTCTCGTCAATACCTATCGATTGATCCAAAAAAAAAATTTGCCACGCCCACTCTAACGCCCATAACGCTTAAATCTGTATACCGCCGGTAGGTGGCGCATTTTAATCTCGCTTTGCTGCTTGCATATCTCCATTTAGCTGAGTAACGGGTATCTGATAGTCGAGGTACTCGACTATAGCGTTCTCCCTTGTTATACCCGTTACTCGTAGAGTAAGAGGGTATACTAGATTCGTCGGAAAGTATGTAACAGGCAGAAGGAAGCGTTTCCGACCCCATAAAGTATATATATTCCTGATCAGGATCACTAGCCGAGTCGATCTAGCCATGTCCGTCTGTCTGTCTGTCCGTCTGTCCGTCTGTCCGGATGAACGCTGAGATCTCGGAAACTATGAGAGCTAGGCTATTGAGATTTGGCGTGCAGATTCCTGAGCTTCTTACGCAGCGCAAGTTTGTTTCAGTAGACTGCCACGCCCACTCTAACGCCCACAAACCGCCCAGAACTGTGGCTCCTACAGTTTTGATGCTAGATAGAAAATTTTAACTGAAATGTAATGTTCTCATCAATACCTATCGATTGACCAAAAAAAAGTTTGCCACGCCCACTTTAACGCCCACAAACCGCAAAAACCTGTGACGCCCACAATTTTCATGCTATTGTAGATAAAAAATTTTAACTGAAATGTATTGGTCTCGTCAATACCTATCGATTGATCCAAAAAAAAATTTGCCACGCCCACTCTAACGCCCATAACGCTTAAATCTGTATACCGCCGGTAGGTGGCGCATTTTAATCTCGCTTTGCTGCTTGCATATCTCCATTTAGCTGAGTAACGGGTATCTGATAGTCGAGGTACTCGACTATAGCGTTCTCCCTTGTTATACCCGTTACTCGTAGAGTAAAAGGGTATACTAGATTCGTCGGAAAGTATGTAACAGGCAGAAGGAAGCGTTTCCGACCCCATAAAGTATATATATTCTTGATCAGGATCACTAGCCGAGTCGATCTAGCCATGTCCGTCTGTCCGTCTGTCCGTCTGTCCGTCTGACCGTCTGTCCGTCTGTCCGTCTGTCTGTCCGGATGAACGCTGAGATCTCGGAAACTATGAGAGCTAGGCTATTGAGATTTGGCGTAAAGATTCCTGAGCTTCTTACACAGCGCAAGTTTGTTTCAGTAGACTGCCACGCCCACTCTAACGCCCACAAACCGCCCAAAACTGTAACTCCTACAGTTTTGATGCTAGATAGAAAATTTTAACTGAAATGTATTGTTCTCATCAGTACCTATCGATTGATCCAAAAATAATTTTGCCACGCCCACTCTAACGCCCATAACGCTTAAATCTGTCTACCGCCGGTAGGTGGCGCATTTTAATTTCGCTTTGCTGCTTGCATATCTCCATTTCCCTTTGAGTAACGGGTATCTGATAGTCGAGGTACTCGACTATAGCGTTCTTCCTTGTTTTTAATTACCGTTGTCGGATTTAATCGGACTAGGGTTTTGGACAAATCGTACAGAAAGTCAAACGAATTATATTTTCGAGTGTCTGACTGCAGACCGGCAATTAATAAGACGAAAAGCTTTACTTATCTTATCCGGCTCGAAGGACCAAAATGTACGCCGGGGGGTAGCGGGGTACCGTGGTGTGATGGCGGAATGGCGTGGGAGGCGACGGCGGGAAAACTAGCGGCGTCGGCGGGCTGCTTCGCTGGGCTTCGGTGGCTTGCTGCTGGTGCTGCGGAAGCTGTAGGGGAGAAACCACTCGAACGCGTTTGCCCCTTAATCGAAAATAAGAACTCGAGAAAAAAGTGAATTTCGAAAGTAGGCGGGGGTACGACCGCGGTTTATTCAGGTGAACTCCAGAAATCGAACTGACTTAGTCTAAGCTCCGCTCCGCGCTCCAAAGCGCAGCCGAGACTTCATGGAGGGAGCTAGGAACAGCGCAGGAGAGCGGGAGCGCGAGAGAGCGGGAGAGCGGTAGAGCGGTGCAGCTGGTGCAGCTGGATAGCGGGGCCAGTCCAGATTCGCCGGACAGTGGGCCTGAACAATATGTATTATACTGAGAAGGAGGCATTTCGGAGAGAATTGTTGCAGCGAGTTTGGAGAGAAGCACCGCACCACACAGTTCTAAACGCGGTATGGTAAGAGACTTTACTAAAGCAACTCGGGTTTTGGGCGAAAGCAAGGGGGTGAAGCAGCCATCAGTCGCTTTGACGCGAACAACGATGGCAGCACCAAAGGCGCTCTGGGATGCATCGTAAGTCCCATGGTACTTCAGTTTTGCCGCTGGATGAAATATTACCCATCTTGGAATGCTAACTTCTTTCAGGGTTGGATACCCCTCAAGAAAGTCACGCCACTTTGTGACGAGATCAGTAGGAAGAGACTGGATTATCCTGCTGGATCAAACAGTTTGGCTATCTGGGACAAAATATCTCTATTGGTGTAATTTGTTTGGAGAGAAATATCTATCGGCAAAAAAAGAAAACTTTCAGACGTCGCGTGCCAACGGATTTCCAGAGTTTTTGCCATACTGGCGTCTTCCAACTCCAGAAAGGCGGCCCTAATAAGGTTGTTCGTACCCAAAGGTACTCAACATGACCACACCCAACAAATCAAGCAGTAGCCAAGTTGGGAACAGTACCAGGCGCTCAGTAGCACCCACTGCATATGAGAATGGCTGATCAGCATATTATATGTCTCACTAACTCACCGTCTCACCGACTCAACGGCACACTGACCCCCCAATGCAGTCAGCACATTTTGCAGTGTCAGCCAACTACGCAAAGTCAACTACGCAAACTGCTACCATAATCATAATTCCCTGACCTACTTTAGAATATAGCCTACTTCACTAATCATTACACTAAACTTCCGTGTTCCAAGTAGTATATAAACATGTACCAAATGAAGAATAAATCAGTTATCAACACACCTCTTAACTCCGAGGTTCTACTTCCTACATCTGGGAATAGGGCTCGTAATACACTATCTCAACTAGCAGCTAACCACGTTAGCTCACCCTCAGCGCAGCTCCAGCATCGCCTGTGGTCCGGCATCGTAGTAACCATCGTTACCATTGCCGCGACGCGATCGTCCTGCCATCAAAGCGTCCCCGTGCCAGCGACAAGTGCTCATTACCCCCTTGTCCCGCGGTGTGACCCGGAAGTGTCTACTTCGGTTAGGCACAAACATTGGTGACCCCGACGTGATCCTTTAACAACAAAGGATCACACTCAAGCAACCCCCTTCCCACTAAAGGACTCACAGCTTTATCCAGCTTCACAGGATACGCTTCTTCTTCCAGCGTCACAGGAACTTCAGCTTAATCCAGCTTCACAGGATACGCTTCGTCTTCCAGCGTCACAGGAACTTCAGCTTAATCCAGCTTCACAGGATACGCTTCTTCTTCCAGCGTCACAGGAACTTCAGCTTAATCCAGCTTCACAGGATACGCTTCTTCTTCCAGCGTCACAGGAACTTCAGCTTAATCCAGCTTCACAGGATACGCTTCTTCTTCCAGCGTCACAGGAACTTCAGCTTAATCCAGCTTCACAGGATACGCTTCGTCTTCCAGCGTCACAGGAACTTCAGCTTAATCCAGCTTCACAGGATACGCTTCTTCTTCCAGCGTCACAGGAACTTCCGCTTAATCCAGCTTCACAGGATACGCTTCTTCTTCCAGCGTCACAGGAACTTCAGCTTCATCCAGCTTCACAGGATACGCTTCTTCTTCCAGCGTCACAGGAACTTCAGCTTCATCCAGCTTCACAGGATACTCAGCTTCATCCAGCTTCACAGGATACTCAGCTTCATCCAGCTTCACAAGATTCTTTGTTTCCAAGACACACAATATGTCTACTTCATTCATTGAGGAAACAAGTCACACAAGAATCGATTTACACAATCGATTACTAGACACCCAAAACGAGCTGCAAGGGAAAATCCAACAGCTCATTAAGAATTATGGCAAGGATTCTGCCGACCGACGCCACCGAGACGGCTATTATTCCGGTAAGCTAAATCAGTTAAACGATCTCTGGCAGCAGTTATGCGACCTAGATGAAGAAGTTCAGCAAGCGGCATTACCCACTGGAAGTGAGTACTCTTCACGATTAGTAGCACTTAAAGAGCTGGTCGAAAAATATCAGAATATCTTTCTGGACAACATGCCGACTGGAAGCGGGCTTCCGAAGGCCCCCAGACGAACTTCGGCCAACATCAAGCTCACAACAAAAGATCAAGTCAAAGGAGATTCCGCAATTGACACGGTGATCCGACAGTTGCAGAGAAGATGCAACGAATTGGAGTCATCATTAACATTAGCCTCGAACGCCCCAACTGTCACCCCAGCCTTACAAAGGCACCTGGATCTCCATTGGGCGTTACTGAGGCAAGCCCACGACGAATTGGATAGCACACCTGGGGCCGCAGCTCTGGCAGAAGCAGAGCTAGCCCAATTCCACACATTATACGAGGAATACGAAATGAGCCTGCTACGAGAAAACGACGCGCCAATGAGCCTAAACTTGGCACTTCCGCCAATTAGCATTCCGGAGTTCAACGGCGAGTATCTAGACTGGCCACGGTTCCATGATCTCTTTGTGGAATTGGTACATAACAAACCATATTCGGCCAGTCAAAAACTACATATTCTACAGAGTTCGCTTCGTGGGGAAGCGAGGAACGTCTTGACAGACACAGCCTTCTCACAGGGTGGCTATGACGACACCTGGTTGCGGTTGAAGGCCAGGTACCAGAACGGCAAAATACTAGTATTCGCCGCCATAGCAAAAATTATTGACCATACGCCCATAGACGGTTCCTCGCGCCAACTAAGGGCATTACATGACACTATAAAAAACTCAATAAGTACTCTTCAAAACCTTGATATCAGCACAAAATCCTGGGATCCAATCTTGTGTTTTCTTATCAGAAGAAAACTAGACCAGCAGTCTCTAGCTGCTCTAGAAAATTCAGCGGATGCACCAACGGAAATTCCAACGTTAAGGAGTGTACTAACGTTTATTGAACGGCGCGCTTGCATGCTGGAGACGATAAGCGCTCAACCTACAGCAACACTACGCCATCAGTCAGTTTACAACGAAGAGAGCTGTAAGATTTGTCACCTAGGACCACATAATCTTAGAGCATGTAGCCGTTTCCAGGAAATGGACCCCAAAACACGGCGCCAAGCCATTATTCAAATAGGAGCATGCACAAATTGTTTGTCTACAGCTCATATGGTTGAAAACTGTGGATCACCGACCAATTGTCGAGTCTGCCAGCAACGGCATCATTCACTGTTACACAAAGGACCGACTAGCAATCCAGTGGCCGGCGCAGTAACCATTGCAGGCTACGACAACGTAGGAGGATATACTCTGCTCGCGACTGCCAAGGTCTCATTACAAGGGCCAAACGGTCAATTACAAACATGTCGCGCTGTAATAGATGGTGGATCACAGGTGAATCTTATCTCAAGGAGAATGGCAGATCTGCTATCTCTTAAGGAAAGGTCACCGATTGAAATATCTGGAATCGGAGGAAAGATATCTACAGCAATTAGATCAACACTAAAGCTCTCATCATGTACATCAGGGTTTGAAAAACTATTAGAGGTATTTATTATGCCCACAGTCATTACAGACCAACCGTCAGTACCGATTACAACCGATCTTAATATTCCCGAGGGACTGCCGTTAGCAGATCCGGACTTTCGGCAACCTGGACCCATTGACCTAACCCTAGGGTCTGAGGTGTATTCTCGTGTAATAACCGGTGAACTTCTTGAACTAGGACCTAATAAACCTTTGGCACAAGGCACTAGGCTTGGTTATGTAATCACAGGTTATCTCAATAAGGAAACCTCATCTGATACGGAAATCAACCCTATTCTGGTAGAAGGCAGAGGTGATTTTGCAGGACCGAACGCTGCTTATGAGCCAACAAAAGATAAAAATCCGATGAATATAGAACCGACTTCTCATCAATTTAAAACCTACAAGAAGGCTGACTTTGGTTCAACATTTCTAAACCTAACCAAGAAATATATTAGTTTTGTTGCAGAATGTCCACATACCATAGACGTGCCAAATGATCAAGATCTACGAGAGCACAATTTCAGTCCCCACGATAATGTCAATTTCATCGCAAAGGGGAGTGTTAAGCAGCATCAAGAAGATGTGAAGGACCTGAATCACAAACAGGAACCGCAGTTGAAGGAAAGATCCACCTTGGTCAATGATTTGTTAGGTTCTTCCTATACAATTCGGTCAAGGGCTGACCGACATCACGACTTAATTGAGGGTACCCCTCAATGGGGGGGAGAATGTTCGTACCCAAAGGTACTCAACATGACCACACCCAACAAATCAAGCAGTAGCCAAGTTGGGAACAGTACCAGTAGCACCCACTGCATATGAGAATGGCTGATCAGCATATTATATGTCTCACTAACTCACCGTCTCACCGACTCAACGGCACACTGACCCCCCAATGCAGTCAGCACATTTTGCAGTGTCAGCCAACTACGCAAAGTCAACTACGCAAACTGCTACCATAATCATAATTCCCTGACCTACTTTAGAATATAGCCTACTTCACTAATCATTACACTAAACTTCCGTGTTCCAAGTAGTATATAAACATGTACCAAATGAAGAATAAATCAGTTATCAACACACCTCTTAACTCCGAGGTTCTACTTCCTACATCTGGGAATAGGGCTCGTAATACACTATCTCAACTAGCAGCTAACCACGTTAGCTCACCCTCAGCGCAGCTCCAGCATCGCCTGTGGTCCGGCATCGTAGTAACCATCGTTACCATTGCCGCGACGCGATCGTCCTGCCATCAAAGCGTCCCCGTGCCAGCGACAAGTGCTCATTACCCCCTTGTCCCGCGGTGTGACCCGGAAGTGTCTACTTCGGTTAGGCACAAACAAAGGTGTTCTTTTGGAATACCGTGTAAAAGGTTCTTCTACTGCACTCTCTATGGCTCCGCGGAGCTCTTTGATGGCTGAATAAGCGGACTTCTGCGTGTGGTCGCCAACAAGAACATCATCGACATACATAAAGTTAGAAATTATTTCACTTGCTGCTTACCTGCTGGGCCAGTTGTTGAAGCACGCGTATGGCCAGAACGGGGCACATCCATTGGAATTTCCTAAGGACTTGCGCCAGTGCGATGGACCTTAAAATTCCAAGGTCTATTTTGTTAGGTTATTTGAAGGGCAAAGAAAAAACTTACCTCCTGTTCACGCCAAAAGGGCGTTTAATTTCAGGAGGCAGTGTCGAGCTGCAGTTTTATCCAGATGTCTACATCTCGCGCGCTCGCACTGCCGCCCGCTCTCCCTTTCCATCTCTCCCCTAAGTCTCCGCTCTGCTCTGGAGCGCTTAAGTTAAGTTAGGCTTCATGTTTCACCTACGCACGTCGCGTAAAAACCCAAAAGTACCCGCGTATTTTTATGCGTACCACTCAATCTTGGGGCTTCAATTATTTCATCGATCAAGCCGCAACGCCCCAACACCTCCCTTTTTTATCCCATGTGGTGGTTTGCTGGAAGGAATTTTCACACACCGTAATGGGCTCCTTATCCGGCTTCACTGAAACATCCACCATTTCCCAGAAATGGGTATGGATGCCGTCTAGTTGAGATTCGGTGACAGACAACCGTGCGGAGAAGGAATATATTCTGTAAGTGGGATTCTTCGCCCTTGGGCCGCAAAGAATCTACCCGAATATGGTATCTTGGCCAAGGAGTGTTTCACAAAAATTTGAATGGAATCCGCCTAAAATAATCGACGAAAGGATATCGGCGCCTATGAGCACGTCAATTTGCGAACTTGGCTAGAAATTCGGATCTGCTAATTGTAGATTGTAGAGGGGGACGACTCTTCGGGTATCGTATAGGATGGGAGATTTCCGGCTAAATGTGGTAAAACATTTGCGGAGGCTTCGATTTGAATTTGTGGATAGGGGGAGCCTATATGGAATTGTCAGCGCTCACGAGGCTGAGCAGGAATAGTTTGGTGTACTGCCGAAACTTGCGCTTGTATGGATTCATAGGGGAACTTAACAAGGTTGAATAACCTAAAGGTCTCCTCGGATCCGGAGTCAATTAAGGCATGTTCTGAGTACCTAATGTCCAAGTGTCAGATCTCTATGAGCACCGTACTCATAGGAGGACCCATTGCGTATTCACGGCGAGGTACGTTTGGACGTTCGACGGAGTGGACTGAATCTCTGGTTGGAGGTCAGGTACGGATGCTGACTGAAGTTGTAAAGGGCCGCCACGTTGCAGAGAGCATTTTGGCGACTTTTGCACGTGTAAGAATTGTGCGTACTTTTGCAGTCTCTCAACATGTGGCTTCTTGCAAAACAGTTCAGACAGAGTTTCTGTTGCTTAATACACTTTACCCGGTCGGTAACCGACAAATTTACGAACTGGGGATACAGACGGATAGGATATATCTCCCTTGGACAAAGTTTACACGACTGTGGATTTACGGTGAGCCTATTTTCAAAGATATGGATAATCCGCGGTCCACTTTCAGGACGCTCTGGATTCTATGACGACCTTTTAAGAAGGTCTTGAATTCTTCCCACCCTGGAATGTCGGATGGTTTGCGGAGGGACTGCTACCACAGGGCCAACGTCAGCTTCGGCAGCTTTGAGAAGCACAGGAAGACGATAAGACAATCCCAATTTGTTATATCTACTTTAGCTATTTTCAAAGCTGTCGAACAACCTTGGATAGTGCTCTCCAGGTGCTTTAGGGAATTGCCTCTCTCTTGAAAAACAGAGGGAAGATTGAATAGGATCTTTAGCTGGCTGTTGACGAGCAGTCGCTGGTTTTCAAAACGAGTCCGCAGATTTCCCCATGCGGACTCAAACCCTTCGTTAGTCAACGGTGATAATGATAATACAATAGACTTTGCCTCTCCGCTCGTTTTCGAGTTTTCAACTCTTGGAAGCCTCGGATTTTGGTCTTAGATGGTTAAAAAAGTCTCGAAACGTTGACCAACGAACATAGTCGCCTCTAAAAATTTCACAGTCAATTGAAGTACGCCGCATCTACTAGGAAGAGGCACTGGTGTGGAAGGTTCTGAAATCGGTTGAACACTAGCTCTTGCAATTGTTTCGCTTAGTGTTGCAGCGCGTCGTTCAAAGACAGAGTAACAGTAGTCATTCTTGGCTTGCATGACTGTCTTCGTGTCAGTACTATTTAATACAAATAGAACCTCAGAGAACGTCTCTTACTCTTTCTCTACCTTGTCCCAGAGAGCCTGTATCTGCTGAAGTCTGGCCTTATTAGTGTGGACAGACGGAGGTGGGTCTGCTGGGGTATTGACCCTGGCTTCGAATTGACTAACCCTATCGGTTACAGTCACAAATTTTGTCAAAGCAGTTTTAGCTTCAGCCTCAGCCATTTTCGTAGTTGATCTCGTGACTTGCAGGCATAAAACTAGCTGTGACGCAGCCGTTCTCAAGGGTTTTAAAAGCGTTAAGGACTTTACGCTGATCTTTATGGATGAAGTTAAGCATTTACTAGGTCCTGCCTTTTGGCTGGGCGGTGACGACTCGATTTGGCTCTGGCCCGGCTAAATGTTCCAGCTGTTGGGACGGTTAACTGAACTTTTGGTTCCTCACCTTCACCAATTGGCATAGTAGACTCGAGCAGGAGCCTGAAATTATACTGACGGGAAAAGACTAGGGACGTGGATGCTGTTGCTGTTTAATGCGTTTCGGCTTAACGACTTGGAAGTTGGTCAGAGAACCAAGGGTCAATATAATAACACAAATATATAAGTGGGTACGATACTTAAAGGCTGGACTGTGAAATGGATGTATATCTTGGAGAATATAAGAAATGGATGTCAGCTTAAGGTGTTCCTTTTTTTTTTTAAGGGAACAGTTCGACATAATTCAATTTAAAGACATTTTATATATCACAGAATAAAAAAAATATATTAATACAAATATGTAAGGGGATACGATATATTATTTTGCTGGAATGTAGTGCGTGGAATCGGAATGCTGCTTTTAGCTTTTAATTCAATTTTGGCTGAAACACTTCGAAATAATTCAATTTATTTTTATTTTTATACCCGTTACTCGTAGAGTAAAAGGGTATACTAGATTCGTCGGAAAGTATGTAACAGGAAGAAGGAAGCGTTTCCGACCCCATAAAGTATATATATTCTTCTCTAGGCGAGTCGATCTAGCTATGTCCGTCTGTCCGTCTGTCCGTCTGTCTGTCCGTCCGGATGAACGCTGAGATCTCGGAAACTGTGGGAGCTAGGCTATTGAGATTGGTCGTGCAGATTCCTGAGCTTCTTACGCAGCGCAAGTTTGTTTCAGCAGAGTGCCACGCCCACTCTAACGCTCACAAACCGCCCAAAACTGTGGCTCCTACATTTTTGATACTAGAATAAATAAATAAATAAATAAAATAATTAAATGTATAGTCCTCATCAATACCTATCGATTGACACAAAGAAAAGTTTTACCGCCCACAAACCGCGAAATCCGGTGACGCCCACAATTTTCATGCTAAAAATTAACTGAAATGTATTGGTCTCGTCAATACCTATCGATTGATCCAAAAAATAATATGCCACGCCTACTCTAACGCCCATAACGCTTGAATCTGTCTACCGCCGGTAGGTGGCGCATTGCTGCATGCTGGTCCCTTTGGTCCCTTAAGCTGAGTTAAGTGTATCTGATAGTCGAGGTACTCGACTATAGCGTTCTTCCTTGTTAAGTTTGGAAAGTTAATTGTAATTCTTGTTACCGACGTCCCAAACGCAGTGCAGTGTAAACGGCCTGTCTTAGACTGTATGCGACGCGTTGCAGACGGCACACATACCAGTGGTCAATGTAAATATACGAAAACAGCCACCCAATAATTAAAAAACCTACTGCAAGATCTGCTAAATGATTATTGGGTTCTGTTTTCCATACGGGATGCCGCGGAGAAAAAAAAACTGATCGTCGGTCCGACAAAAGTGCAAAGTAGGTGGTGTTGCAGCGAAATGCGTAAGCCGGATTTCATATGGTTTTGTGTGTTTAAATTAAAAAAAAAGTTTTAAAAAACGGGATCTTTGCACGGCGGATGGCTACCGGCAAAGTGTTTGTTTCCCGTTTGTCCCGTTTGTGGTAATTTAAATTGGGTCTTGCATGTATGTTTGTGTGTGTGTATGTGTATGTATGTATATATGTAAATTAGAATTTTATTTAATTTTTTGTGTTTTAATTTTGTTAAATTGCGCGGAATATGCCACAAGTGTTGTGGGCTTTCGAAATTCAGAACTCATACGTCTGAACTACATATATAGATATGTATATTTTTTCAAACAAAAGGGCTGCCAAATTTGAGGAACGGGGTTGTGTGCTGAATATGTCACTGCGGACGGCAGTACACGTAGTGGCAGTAATAAGACAAATAATTGGGCTATATTAGAATACAATAGATTAAGAAGTTTATATAGAAGAGATTTGCAACATCTTGTTGGTAATAATAAAAAAAATAAAAATATTTCTGATAAAAATATATACATTTGTTACTTCAAACAACGGCTATCATTGAGCCAACAGTACTATTGTAGTTACAAATGTAAGCAGCAAAAAAAAACGCCAGTAACGCCAGTTTGGAGTCCCCAATATGGGGTGCATATAGACCGGATTTAGTTTGTGCAAAAAAACTTCTTAATATTTGCCTTACGGAGACTTAACTGGGATACAAGCCTAATACTACCATCCTACTCTAGTAGACTACTTCTAATTAACTTACCATCGTTAACTAACCGTAGAACTATGCTTGGTATTACGTTTATTAGAAATCTTATTCATGGTGATGTAGAGAGTCCCGAGTTACTGGGTCGCCTGCATTTTAATGTGCCAAATAGATTCACTAGAAACTCTAATAATCTCTAACTCTAGAATCTCTAATTACGCAATGCATGAACCTTTTAGAGTACTTTGCAATGATTATAATAGACTATATCATCTAATATCTACTACTGACTCACTTCCTATCCTTAAATCAATAATACTATCCTCCCTAGTAACTAATTAGTTTTACTTGATGTATTATGTCTATTCGTATATTGACCTTTATTATACCCGTTACTCGTAGAGTAAAAGGGTATACTAGATTCGTCGGAAAGTATGTAACAGGCAGAAGGAAGCGTTTCCGACCCCATAAAGTATATATATTCTTGATCAGGATCACTAGCCGAGTCGATCTAGCCATGTCCGTCTGTCCGTCTGTCCGTCTGTCTGTCCGGATGAACGCTGAGATCTCGGAAACTATGAGAGCTAGGCTATTGAGATTTGGCGTACAGATTCCTGAGCTTCTTACGCAGCGCAAGTTTGTTTCAGTAGACTGCCACGCCCACTCTAACGCCCACAAACCGCCTAAAACTGTAACTCCTACAGTTTCGATGCTAGATAGAAAATTTTAACTGAAATGTATTGTTCTCATCAATACCAATCGATTGACCTAAAAAAAAGTTTGCCACGCCCACTTACACGCCCACAAACCGCGAAAACCTGTGACGCCCGCAATTTGCATGCTAGATAAAAAATTTTAACTGAAATGTATTGGTGTCGTCAATACCTATCGATTGATCCAAAAATAAATTTGCCACGCCCACTCTAACGCCCATAACGCTTAAATCTGTCTACCGCCGGTAGATGGCGCATTTTAATCTCGCTTTGCTGCTTGCATATCTCCATTTCCCTTTGAGTAACGGGTATCTGATAGTCGAGGTACTCGACTATAGCGTTCTTCCTTGTTTTTAATTGTCTATTGTTACATTGTCTTTTTCTTTGTCCGCGATTATGTTTACTCGCCCAAAACGGTGATGGGCTCCGCGCGTAACAAGCTTTGCTTGGTGTCGTAGGGCCACTTGTTTGTACTGACCATAGTGCATCAACGTCCAAAAAAAAAAAAAAAAAAAAAAAAAATAAAGTTATTTTACACAATATACGTGGTATGGAAAACCCAAATAAGGCTTGTTATGCGAATTCGGTTTTGCAGTAAATATTAGGTTTATCAAGGAATCAGTATTGATTGATCAGAATAGGAGGAGGAGAGAGGAGCAGGAAAAAATGTAGACATTTCCGATTTACGTTCGAAATATTCAATAATATTGAACAACAAGACAGTGGAGATTTTTTCAGGCAGCTTTTGGAAAGTCCTGCCCTGCAACAAATTAAACCATTTTTTATACTTACAAATTATAAAGTGCTCTAACTGTGATTATGGAAGAAACAGACAAATAGATGAAAACTTAGTTGCTCAACTTCATATTCCCGAATTTATTAAATGTACAATAAAAGAATTAATAAGCTATAATTATGGTTCGTGGCGAACTATTGAAAGCAGCAATAGTACGCATTGCGCCAGTCATCTTCAACGTCAGTCCCTTATTGAAAATCCAGGTTGAATACTTGTGTTCTCACTTAGTTTAGTCGATCAGGCGCATACAAAGATAACCAATTTTAATTTAATAAACACCTCACAAAGTGAGTTAAGATTTAAAAATAAGAGATACTGTTTAAAAGGTGCAATATTTCATCATGGTCAAGGTTTTAACGAAGGACATTATACATCTATTTTACGAAATGATGGAAATCTATACAAAGCCGATGACGCAACAATAACTAAATCTTCTTAGCCCCGGAACACCAAAGATATTTATATACCTTTTTATGAGGAGAAGTAAGTCTTTAAAGTTATGCTCTATAGTTACACAGAAGTAGAATGTGTAGTAAACATAATTTAAGTTATCGCATAAAATATTTACATTTGTTTTGGTTGACAAAAATCCCCATACTTAACCATCCTCGACTGGTAATGACGCTACACTGCCTAATTTAAGGTGGCGTTCAGCTAAGATTAGGGGTCGAATCTGTATGTTTGGTTTTTCAATAGCCAAGCCATATGGGGACGACTCCTAGTCATGGTATTGGGGTACTTAAACTCTTATGCAAAAAAAACTTCTGATATCAAACAAAAACACCTCATAACGAGGTAAAAAGTAGTGGCGAAAGCGCCTTTAACAAAAATTTCTGATATCAACAATTGTGACGAAAAATGATATTACATTCGAGAAAACATATAAACTATATTAAATTTATGTATTCGGCACGCTATAAAGGAAAATTTTTGTGTAGATAATTAAATATTTATCAAATGATAGGGCGCTTCCGTGCCAAAAATTGTCCAAGTTTTCTCCAAAAAAATAAAACAGAGGGGTTGATTTTCCTTGCTTTGTGTTTCACTTCGTGTTTCTACTAGGAAAAGAGAGAGCGGTTTTTAACCGGTTCGAAAACATCGACCAGTGATACCAACAAAGCGATGTTGCACTATGCCTTGTTTGACATGAACACTGAGATTCATCTTGCAAAACAAGTTTCTCCTTAACACAGTCGCATATGTTCCTCTGTGGTAACAGTCTTTGGAAATTTTGGGAGTGAGACCATTCTCAAGTACACAACAACACCTGTAGAATATTATTTACATATTATGAGGAAAATGGTCAAGTGATCAGTTTAGTCACATGGGGGTTCGGAGGGATGGTGGCATTTAAGTATAGTCTAGAGACTATTTTTATCCCTAAACCCATTAAAATCAGTTAATTTATTGATTATGCTAGTTTCCCCAAAACACAAATACATTAATGAAAGGGGCGGTGGCATTAATATGCTAATAAGTAATAGGCGGGCCATTAATATGCTTTTTTTGCTTGAATCCGTCTTTCTTATCTACTTTCTCTTTTACAGAATTATCATTAACAGATTTATCTGTATTTTATTGAGATACAAGATCCGGCACAGTTGTAACTTGTCTTGTTCAGGAGACTAGCATAAGATTAAGATAATGCGTTCTGCTAGATTAGGTGGAAGACCGGAGGGAAACGTCAATCTAAATAAATATTTATATACTACAAAAGTCGATCAGCACAGTATATTTAAATAAAATCGTAAACTCCAATTGTTTTAAATATCATTTCCAAAGTAGACTGTACAAAACAGCTAACTGTAAAGCATATTAGACAAAGGCGAATCACAACATCGACGTCATTATATTTTTTTGGGCTAGGGTCGCATACTGTCGGTTCAGTGCGTCCAAAAAATACAACGACTAAGCTTATGGAAATAAAAATTTTAGCTATAAATATACAGCTTCTTTCCCATCTACAAAACGCGGTCCTTTCTGTTCCAAAACGCCAGGGTCCAATAATTGGTTGAAACAAATACCAGTTCCCCATATAGTTTTCCATTGCGTGTAAAAATCGAAGCTTCCATGGGCGCATCTCTTTTTCCAAAGTTGTTGCGCGATAAAAGGTCTTAGCGGTTTTATATTCAGCAACTGTACTAAAGCGTCGTATCCACTGCTGAATCAAGAAATTTTGCATCTCGTCAGTGATTATATCATACACAACAACATTTCTACAAAAGAAGTGAGGATAAATTCCGGAGTTATCATGACCAATCGAAAGTCCTGTTGGTATTCGTAAGAGTTGCCTTTTTAGACGAAAAGAAATTGTACTATTTCTTTTAAATGTTCGAAAAAGGGGGTCTTGATATACCATTACGTGTGTTATTTGGTTAAAAAAATTAAATGAAAATATAATATTTGCTGACGTACCAGCGTTATATCTCCCTCCAAAGGTGCAGGTTATAACAAGATCACCACGGTAACAAATGTCACTTTTTGGATATGTTTCAACGTATAATCTTTTATCCCAATCAGGAATTGTTTTCATGTAAAAAAATATATATATTATTCCACATAAAGTTATCGAAAAAAAGAAAAGTATCATTTGATAATTATGGGACACAATTGGCCGTTCCAAGTGGCATTTTAAATTCATTGGGACTGCAATTATTGGCATAGCATCTGCATCAAAGTCACTTATAAAATTACAACGGCAATGAATACCAAAATATATACTTTTGTTCATTTCAGGCATGCATGCAAAATTTTGCCAACCTGGCTCGGGTCGAGCATAATTCCATATTCGGCAGCTCCTTATTTCAGTTGAAAATGCAAAAAAGGCTCCTGAATGATAGAAATTATCCCAAGGTTCAGATGAATTGGCAGCGCGAAGGTAAATATATACAGGTTGTGATTTTTCGCACCGATTCCTTAAAAGTAAAGTAGTTGGTTGGAGCACTCCAGTTCTTACTCTACAAGTAGAAGTTTGAATCTCAATATCCTCCAATTTTGGTATGTTGGTCATGCGAATTAGTACACAATAGTCTATATCGGCTTGAGTAAATGTGACGCCGAGAACTGAATGGCCATATAGCTCCGTTCGATACATTCGAATTTCGAATGGAGTATACACACTATCGTGTATGACGTTCTCAACATCTTCCTCGGGGTCATCAAAGTCAATTCCACGTTGAAAAGCTCGGGCAGATACATCATCATTAACGGAGTCACCCGCCGAAAAATTCATTTTTAGTTTTGAGATATATTGAAATGGTTCGGAAATCTCTTGAGACTTTTTCCATATACTACTTGTTGAATATGCATTAACTACGAGCACTTGAGTCTGCGACTCTTGTTCTGGATACCACCAATATTGGCTCTGCTTATGACTTCGAACAGAAATAAGAACTTCGTCAGTTCGAAGTCGTCGCCTTAATTCTTCAAGAAGTTTTTCGGTGAAAACCAGCGTATGCATCGAGTCGGCGGATTCAAATTCTATACTTCTATCTAGATCTAAGTCAAAACTCTCCATTCTCATATTAAAAGTAGATCGTTCAATAAGCTTCGGTCCTTCCTCAGGATGAAGGCGGCGTGCAGTACCCATTCCCATATAAAACAGGCAACTACTTAACTTCCAATGCGCATGTAACCAATTATTAATATGTTCTAAGCCCTGAGGTCTGAGAGTGGACATTTGCTCCAGTCTGTTTCTAAAGTTGTCTATGTTTAGACAAGATTCAGACTCCGCTCTGCACTGAGATTTGGGTATATATTCCCACTCAGAATTAAACTTGTTGAGAATATCACATAGTTCATTAACCATTGTTTCGTAGTAATTGTCCATTAAGGTGTTAAGTTCATTACCGACAATAATTAATTTAAAGGTGGAAGAAATTAAATGTAGCATTCTTGCTACAACATTGACGTCCATGTCATCAAGTGGTTCCAGCGACAGAACTACTCGTTTTGTAAGGCGCACTAGATGAGCAAGATGGACTGTTGTTTGGGGTTGGTATACATAAAGGGTGTCAATAAATTTAATAAGTCGTTCTTTTGATTTAATTAACTTAGCCACCTGATATAATAATAAAAAGCCTCTTTGCCAGTCTGCATACTCTAGCCAATGACGAGCTCGAGACAAGGCATTTGCTATAGTACCATCATTGTCTTTTATTTCTAATCGGCGGACGTCAACAGTAACTATAACATCGTCACATACATAAAAATGATCACATATCTATTAAAGAAAAAAAATTATATAAAAACAATTATATAACAACCCGTTCGTGTGGGCGTGGGAAACTCTTTTGGGTCAATATATATAAACTAGTATATTTCAGTTAAACATTTATTCCAGCATGAAAATTGTGGGCGCCACAGGCTTTGGCGGTTTGTGGGGGTTAGGGTGGCGTGGCAAACTTTTTTTTGGATCAATTATTCTAGCATCAAAACTGTAGGAGCCACAGTTTTGGGCGGTTTGTGGGCGTTAGAGTGGGCGTGGCACCCTGCTGAAACAAACTGGAAGCCAAATCACAATAGTTCTTATAGTTTCCGCAGAGATCTGCGTTCATCCGGACGTACGGACAGACGGACAGACTGACAGACGGACATGGCTAGATCGACTCGGTTAGTGATCCTGAAGAATATGTATACTTTACGGGGTCGGAAATGTTTTCTTCTACCTCTTACATACTTTCCGACGAATCTAGTGTACCCTTTAACTCTATGAGTAACGGGTACAACAAATTATTTACCTCAAATTTGTCAACGTGCATCGAGTATCGTTTCGTATCCGAAAACAATAAGAAAACGAACTTACTTACTTTCTATAGTTCGAATACGGATCGTTTTCGAGCCTTTCGTAATATCTCTTGCGAGGATATTTTAACGCCATTAAGCCGAGTTGAAATAATTACTAGAAGCGGCTCGTAAAAGGTTTCATTAAAGGGTTGCAGACAAACCGTTCTGCGCTGGCTTAAATAATTGGCTGATAATTGTTTTTGCTTTAGAGACTTTTAAACATACCTTTCGGCCATAGCACTAAATTAATCACGTTATTAGAAATTAATTATCGATTTTGTATTTTATATTACGATTTAATCAATTTCGACTACACTCTTCCAGTTTCCAAGCATAAAAGAAACGAAAGAAACCCACGAATCAGTGTGCCGACGAACGGCGCATCGGTCAGGTAACCATGGCAACATGAGAATATATTGACACTTTTCGTTACTCGTATAGTACACGTATATACTAGATTCGTCGGAAAGTAAGAAGAAGGAAGCGTTCCCGACCCCATAAAGTGTATATATTATTAATCAGGATCCCTAGTCGAGCCGATCTAGCCTTCTCCGTCTGTCAGTCTGTCCGTATGAACGCTGAGATCTCGGAAACTATAAAAGCGGTTTGAGATTCGGTTTGAGGCAAAAACTGACAATGACTACGGATGCGATTTAATCTAATGCTGAGTGATCTCCGAGTCCGTCCATAGAAACACTTTTGTAATCGGAAAAGTAGGCAATGGTCTTACACAATTGTAAAGATTCGCTAGAAGGTGAGCTGCGCACAACTCAAGGCGAGGCAAAGTTTTCGTCTTGAGGGGAGGTACTTTGGATTTTGCTGTCAATAAAGATACTGTTAAACCTTTAGCGGTACTAGTGCGAACGTAGATGCACCTTCCATATGCTCGCATGGACGCGTCAGCGAAACTATGTTTTTCTGACGGGATTTTGGCGTCCGTATGAACGAATCGCGATACCTTGATCTTGGGCAGCTGCAACAGCATTCCCTTGAGAGCTTCCCAAGATGTCTGCAGTTGAATCGGCAGCGACTCGTCCCAGTCTAACTTTCGAAGCCACAGTTCCTGCAACAACATTTTTGTCCTTGTCACTAGAGGACACAATAGGCCAAGCGGATCGAAAAGAGGGGCAGTAACCGAAATTTATGTTTCGTTTAGTCGCACGAAGATCCAGGAAAGAGTCATCCAACCGAATTTAAAAGTAATCTTTACCAGGCAACAAAACCACGCGAAGGGTTTTAGTTACGTCTTAGTCTCCGAGAATATCCAGAGTGTAGAAGCCTCGTAGGCTCCGAGTACATCCGGAGTGTAGAAACCCCATAGACTCCGAGAACATCCGGAGTGTAGAAACCGAGTAGACTTCGAGAATATCCAGAGTGTAGGACCCCCCGTAGACTCTCAGTTCACCCGGAGTAGATAAACCCCGCCGTTCACGCCCAGCGGAATCCCCGTAGCTTACTCCAGTCGGAGTCATCCAAGTTCGCCACCAAGCGGTGCGATAGCCCTCTCAGTACCTCGATCTGCCACCAGAGAGCGTTCTCAGCGGGACCCCCAAAGTTCCCCACCAAGCAGTGCGATCGCCCTCTCAGTACCTCGTGCTGCCACCTCCCAGTCGGAGTCATCCAAGTTCACTACCAAGCGGTGTGATCGACCTCTCAGTACCTCGCTCTGCCACCAGAAAGCGTTCTCAGCGGGACCCCAACAAGTTCCCACCAAGCAGGGCGATCGTCCCCCTCAGTACCTCGTGCTGCCACCTCCCATACAAATTCCTACTACAGGTTCCACCCTTCTATATAAATTTCTTGTATAGGTTCTTTGGCCAGACTGAGGTTTTACCCCGACCAGGGAACTACGTGACAAGTGGCGCCCGAACAGGGACCTGATAGTGAGAAAGACCACGAAAATTACCACCTGTATGGGAGTGTGTAGCCCCAGGACGAGTGACATAACCTAAACCTAAACGCGCCCGGTATCAAGCCCACGAGATTACTCGCGATCCCGTTTAGTCCACGCGATCGATTGTCTGTGAAAGTACAAACATATAGCCCAAGAAGTCCCGTAAAGACTCCAACCAACGAAGACCTTATTCCAAGACGACAACACATCAAAGACACGCTGCAAGCATGGACCCCGACCAGAAAATTTCCGGAGAGTCTGTTCCACGCTTGCTTAAAAATCCTGGGGTCCCCTCGCGGTGGATTTATTCCCGCTTGAAGGCCGAATTACTAGCCTTTGCTAACGAATTCGGGTTCTCCGCCGAAGGAGTCGTCGAAGACTTGCGGAGAAACTTTGTCACCTTAGTTAGGGACTCTGGAAAAACCCAAGAGGTGTGGGCTCGACTCGCCGACCTAGGAAGGCAATTTACCTTACGTGCCCCGATCCCCGTACCTTTGGGGGAAAACAAACCTGGCCTTAGCGGCCCCGCCGCGAACATAAGCGCCGGATCAAGCCCCGGCGTCTCCGCCGTAGGCCAGCCTCGAACCAGCCCTAGCTTCACTATTACTGGCCCCTCTCCGGGGATAACTAACCGAGAATCTTTTATGGAGCCGAGCCACGACCGGAACCGCCGCGAGGTTCTTTGCGTCTCCGAACGAAATCGTAAATTCGATGGATATTCAGACCCCCTAGGTCGCAGGCCGGGCCTTGTCCTACGGGGTCGACCTTGAACTCCTTCCTCGAGCCATGGCAGAGCTTCTGAAGAGCAGAGCGGACAAGTGGTTCCAAACAAGCAGGATAGAGAGAGGATGGATCGCCGCTGAGGTCGACCTTGGCGGACACGTGCGTTTAGTCACCATCGACACCGGGGCATCTAGGAGTTTCATTAGCCAGGACATCGCCGACGTAGTCGGTCAGCCACACCAGTTTAGGGAGATTCGCACTTAGACTAATCTCGCCGACACGTCGAAGGGTCGAAGTAACGAGGTTACTCCTTGCGAACGTGACGCTCGCCCGGAAGTCGATTCAGGTTCCCTTCTGGTAATGCCCGCTATGCTGGAACCTTTAATCCTAGGGATGGATTTTCTCGCTTCCATCGGCACTACCCTCAGATGTGGTACAGCAAGCCTCACGCTGTCTCGACGAAGACCCGGAGAACGGAAGACGATCACATTTAATGAAACGGAGCACGGCAATCAATCGGAACCACAACCTCGACCCCGAAGACCACTCAGCCGCGGCCTGTGGCGCATGTAAACGCAAAATCCATCCCGCATAGCCGTTGCCGCGTATCAACCACATCTTAGAGCGACTGAGAAACGGAAAGTACATTTCGACCCTGGATCTACGCAATGGATATTGGCAGATATCCATGGCCAAAGACAGCCGGGCATGTACCGCATTTACGGTACCCGGACGAGGCCTATTTCAGTGGCGAGTCATTTCAGCGTGCTCTAGATAGCGTGATCGGGCCAGACCTCGACCCACACGGGCTCGCCTACCTCGATGACATTATTGTCATGGGAGCCAGCCTAGGAGAACACAAGGACAATCTGCGCAGTCTTTGAACGATTGAGGAGAGCCAACCTGCGCATCAGCCAGGAAAAGTGCTCATTTTTCAAGAGGAAACTGGCCTACCTCGGACATGTGACCAGTGACCAGGGCATCCACAACGATCCGGACAAGGTAGCCGCCGTAAGAAACCTGAGCCCTCCCACGAGCTTACGGGAGCTGAGGAGATGCCTCGGGATGGCCTCATGGTACCGGCGATTCGTGCCCTACTTCTCCTCAGTGGTCCAGCCCATGACGAACCTGCTGAAGAAGAACCAACTGTGGAAGAGGGAGCCGGAGCAACAGAGTGCTTTCGATCTCCTGAAAAGTGTACTGACAGACGCACCCGTGCTGGCATGTCCAGATTTCTCCGTCAAGATGACACTCCAGACTGACGCCAGCAACTACGGACTTGGGGGAGTGCTAACACAGGAGATCGACGGCCAGGAACGAGTAATTGCCTACGTCAGCCGCAAGCTCGATGCCGCGGAGCTGAAATATTCACCCACGGAAAAAGAGTACTTGGCCATTGTCTGGGGAATACGGAAATTGCGATGCTACCTCGAAGCCTATAGGTTCGACGTAATCACCGACCACCTGGCCCTGAAATGGCTTGACCAAATAGAAAAGAAGGATTGCCAGAAGCTCCAGCAATATCAACACGACGTTCATTACCGCCGACAAACTCTGGAACACTTACAGAGACTTACGCAAGGCGAGCACCAGTGCAAGTGGCTGCAACGAAAGATGAAGTTCCCCGACTTCATCATTGAAAACGGAGAACTATATCGCCGGCTCGGGCACCGCCCAGATGACCAGGACTACGTATCGTGGAAGCTCTGCGTAGCAGCCGAACATCGAGCTCGAGTCCTACACGAATCATAAGAATCTCGCAGAAGTACTACTGGCTAGGGATGTCTCGCGATGTGCGTCGATACGTACGTCAATGTATCCCGTGCCAGACATACAAGTCAGAACAGCGACAACAAGCCGGAAAGATGCTAACGAGACAGGTCGCGAATACCAGGCTCCTCGTCTTTTTCGCACCTTCACCAAGTGGGTCGAGCTGATACCTCTACGAAAGGCAACCACGGCGACTCTGATACGAGCCTTCCGCGAACGGATCATCAGCCACTTTGGAGCCCCGAGGAAACTGGTGTGCGATAACGGTTCACAGTTCAGCAGCAAGACGTTCAAGGACTTCCTTAAGGAAACGGGAGTGGAACCCCAATTCACCGCCCCATACTGCCCACGGGAGAATCCGACAAATCGCACAGTCAAGGCGATGACCGCCCAGACACTAGCAACGGGGGGTAAGTACCCCAATCTCCCTTCGTGTCCCCGCTTAGTTTAAATTCGATGTAAACCATTAAGAGTTTAAGAATGAAGTTAGGAGATTCTGCCCATTTATCGCTATTGCTAAGTATCAATAGAACTAAGCTAGTTTAATTACTTCTTCCACAGATCGAACGGGCGGACATGGAGACGATAATACTGTCGTCCGGCGACAGCGATGGAGAGTCTAAACCCAGTTCCCCGGGTAACCGCCAGTCGACGACCACACGAGACCCTCGGCTACGTCCGGGAACGCCGAGAGATCCACCCGGTCATGCCCGACGGGTAAGCGACAGCCGGGAGGCTCTGGAAGAGCGACCTCACTCCTCACCCTCATCGATGAGCAGCCGGGAGTACAACCTTTTCGGGCGCAACGACGACGACCAGGATCACCAGGCGCTCTATGTTAAAGACGCCAGCGACGACGAGGAAGGACGCGACGAACAGGCGCCCTATATCAAGGACGCCAGCGTACTCGATGAGCAGCCGGGAGTACGACGATGATCCCCAGGAAGGCGCGGCACACTATGTACACAGGGGCGAGGACCGTTACGGGTACCACCGGGGGTCCTGGATGTACCTCATCAAGACGAGCTGGGAAATGATCCAGATAGAAGAACCGTATCGGCCACCCGATGACCCGATAGTGACCTTCCCGCCGTCCTCCGCACGCCTGTAGATCATGGGGCCCGATGAGACCGAGGTAGCCGAGGTCCTAGGAGTCTTACACGCAGGATGAAGAGATGGGACCGGGGCCGCCCACCGCGCTCTCTCGTGGACCGTCCACGACACTCTCCCTCGGGACATCCACCACGAAGGATGAGCCCAGTCCCCCGCGCTGCCCTACGGGCAAAGCAATGGAGTGGGAGTCGGAGCCCAGCGACGACGAGGAGAACACCGAGCAGCGATTTCGACGGAAGGAGCCTACACCCGCACCTCTGCGATCTCTGATTGCTAAGCGCGGCCTCTTCCGTTTTGACTTTTCGCCGAGAGTGGACGAGTGTCCGAGCATCCCTCCGGCACGCCACAACCGACAACACACGTGACAAGATACGAGCTGATCCGCCGGGGACTCAAGTCAGCCTTGCGTCTCCGAACCCGCGCCCGACGCCGCACCTTTTCGTTTAGTGTTTTAGGCTCTTGTCGATCTGCGCAACACCGACCAGCGCACCAAAATACACGTAAGAAAGCATACCCATTGTGAGGGCAGCAGCCAGGGCCCCCTATTCTTATCAACTGCGAATACAAACCTGAAACTTAAAAACCCCGTGTGTTTTTTTCTACCCCTACACCCCCTCCCTTCTCCTACTTTTTCTCGACCCAGATCAACGGCGCGTGTTTTGGTTTCCCGTCCACGCGGCGCATCTAGGCCGAGAGCTCCCACTGTAGAATCCTCATAGACTCCGAGAACATCCGGAGTGTAGAACCCGAGTAGACTCCGAGAATATCCGGAGAATAGAATCCCAGTAGTCTCCGAGAATATCCGGAGTGTAGAATCCTCGTAGGTTCCGAGAACATCCGGAGTGTAGAAACCCCGTAGACTCCGAGAATATCCGGAGTGTAGGTTCACCCGTTCACCCGGAGTAGATAAACCCCGCCGTTCAGGCCCGGCGGAATCCCCGTAGCCAACTCCAGTCGGAGTCATCCAAGTTCACCACCAAGCGGTGCGACCGCGAACTCCTGTATCCATTCTTCATAGGATAAGCCTGGCTCTGCTGAACAATATCGGCTTGCACGCTTCTTCAGGGCCGACTCCCACTGGCTCCAAAGAAGAAGCGATGTGAGTTCTAGCTGTTCTTCCCACTTTCTTTAAGTTCCTGCATCGACTTTGCCCATTACTAAACGGATAAGGATGGCATTCGAGATACGTTTGTCATCCCCAATGGACAAAAGGGAATCGTACATCGCTGTGATTGTGTCGATTAGGTTTCTCAAGGCGGTAGGCGATGAATGGGAAATTTCTGGCAAATTAAAAAGGGTCAATATATTGTGGCGATGAATGGGAAATTTCTGGCAAATTAAAAAGCGTCAATATATTGTCAATGAAAATTAAACAAGCACTTTCGTACACCCACCTTAGGCTAGATAGGGCGTCTCCAGCCAAACACGACATTAAATGGTTAAATTTTTCGATATCATGCAGCGTGTCATCTTTGTCAACAAACGTTTCGAAAAGGATAACATTTTTAAATTCGGAATGCTTTCCGTTGAAGGTTGGAGGAGCGACGCTTGGCAAACGGCATTGGGTTGTGAGTGTTGTCAGCGGAGCGGATTTGTCAACGCTTTTACGCCTTGTTTCTGCAATTATGCAAATTAGCAACGATTTTGGTATTATGGCGGTGTCTTCTAACTCTTCGCGGTACGTAACATCTATATCTTTCACTTCGACTTGATTTTGAAAAAGCAAAGCATTTTCAATGTGCTTACTTAGGAGAATTGAGAATCGACCTTTTTTAAATATCTTTGCGTTCGCTCTGTACCCCTCATACATCTATCTTGTTAGTTTTCTAACTCTTCCATTTCCTTCCACAACAGGATCAGCAAACAACGTGAAGAATAATAAGGAGGACGTTTTGTGCGCGATACTACCTTTTTTTATTATTATTATAAAATATATTTGTAAAAATGAAATATAAAAACAAAGTAGAAGAACTATTTTCTGATTTCGAAAAAATTCTCAAAATGTCAGAACCTTCAACCAACCCTGGCTGGAGAAAATAATAGACTCCATATAAATCCGCCTCAATAACTTACAAACCATTAGGCGGTAACAAACAATACAATGTTAAATGTAGGAGATTTAATATAACAAATTGAAAATTTTGAGTTAAATCCATTAAAGGAGGAGATCGTAAACTTAAGATCGGAACTTTCTCACAAAATAAAATATCAAAATAATAAATATCAAAATAAAATTTATAGCCAGAACAAATGGATATACAATAATTAAATATTATCAAATGAGAACTATTTTTAGTACGCGATATACTTTTTATGAAATAGAAGGGCTGGACTCAGATTTACTGGTCGGCTACAGACTTTTGAAAAAAATAGGAGCTGTAAATGATATAGCTGAGGGTTTAATTAAATGTAATGGTAAAGAAGAAAAATTAAATAATGATAACGGAAAAATTTTAAACCAACTTCCTTGCATTAAAAGAATTTATATTAAAAAATACTTTGACGAAAAGGCTCAAGTCAGATCCGAATCTGAAATGGGTAATTTAGTTTGGGATATACAAATCCTGAACACGCCGTCGTTCAAAAGTTTGGGAATTCTAAATCCTGAGCACGCCGTCGTTGAATTATCCGACAATCAATAAATAAACAACATACAAATATCGTCTGCCGACAAAGAAAAGATGTGGAGAAGGAAATATGAAATATTATCAATGAAGAGCATTCAAAAATAAATATGCAAATTCCTTTTAGGACAGATATAATACCGTGAAAGAAAAACCGTTAATGACAGGGCCATTTACAGCAAACAATACCCTTATGCTAAAAGAAGAAATTATAAGGCCAAGTAGAAGTCCTTATAATTCCCCTGTACTAGTGGTCCCAAAAAAGAGTTTCAATAAAGATGGAACTCCAAAGCTCAGACTCGTAATAGATTATAAAAAACTTAATGAAAATACTATTCCTGATAGATATCCAATACAGGACCCTTCGGATTTAATCAGTTTCCAATGAATGAAAAAGACATTAGGAAAAGCCGATATTGTAGACATCAGAGTTCCAAAGCGAGCCTTAAATCTCTTAAGCCGAGGTTTGATTATTGATCGTGAATCGATCTATTGAAAATTGTAATATAGAATGAAAATATAGAATGAGTGATTATAAAAAATAAAAATAATATTTTTTATAAAATTCACTATGGAGAGTGCAAGCGTTGCTTGTCGTTTGTCGTTTTTGTTGGTGCTTGAGCTTGGCGTGCGCCACCCTTAGAATAATATAATTCTTTAAATTTATTTAACTCATAAGATCGATTTAGCGTCGCTTGTGAACGGTTGTGTTTACTCTTGTGCTCTGAATTTTTGTCTATTCTGTGATTTTTTCGAGTGTTTTGTGTTTGTTTATTAACAAAGCTTAGTCTAACCGCTGGGTTAGTGTGTTTAGTGTTTTTTACTAGATCTCCCAGTGATTATAGTTATTTTAACATTTATATTAGATTTGTTTAATCTCCTAGCTTTGTTAGTGTAATTCTTATACTCACTAAACTTGCTAAAACTCTTTGATTCTCACTCTCTCTCCCGCTCTATATTACAACTGTAACTTAAACTCTCTCTGAACCTGCCAAATTTTTGGTAGACTTTTGGTGTGCTATTCTCTTGTCTCTCTCTCTCTCTCTCTTGCTTGCTTTACATTGTAACTGTTCCTGCGTAAAGTTGTCAGTGTCCCACAAGCAACGCTCAATCGATAGAAGATTTTTTCTCTCGTGCTCTCTTACATTTAAATTATTACGCGATCTCGCGCTCTTATTTTTTTTCGTGTTTTGTGCCTTTGTGGTTTTGGAATTTGATCCCAGTGCCAAATTTACTCGAGGTATTTTCATATATTATTTTATTTTATTTAACTTCCTTAAAATGGCTCTTGTCTGCTCAAAGAAAAATTGTAATCTTTCGTCTTCAACTAAAGACCCTTTTATTTTCTGCTGGCTCTGCGAGTCGATAATGCACGTTAAATGTGCAAGATTTACTGGTAGAGTCAAAGACTTCATTGATCAGAATTCTGGACTCATGTGGTCATGTGGATCATGCAAGGAAATGGTTGTTGAGATGAGCGGCTTTATGAAGCAGACTCGAGACAGCCTTTTGAATCTCTCTGGTGCTTTTAGACAGCTCAATGAGGGGTTCAATACCGTTTGTGCCCAATTTAATAATAAAAAATTACTAACTGAGTCGCCTAAACGTAAAAAAACCAGCTTAGCGGCAGTTAATACGGTCACGGTATCCACCCCAAATCCGAACTTGGTGGCTGCAGCAGTCTCTGTTGACACTGTGGTAAGTGAACCCACTGCGCCTATGGATACAGCTGTTTTAGGTGAAGTCACTGCTTCTCGAAGTCGGGTGGTAAAAAAACATTCAGTGCCGGCTACGGTGCCGACCGTACCTATAGGTACAGAAGTTACCGTTTCTGGCTCTCAGCTTAGTGAGGTGCAATCTGCTACTGGGGGACGTAAGAAATTATCAGTTGTTCCACATAGAAAACAATTATTTGTTTCGAGATTCACCCCAGAGACCACATCTGAGGATGTTTTGGAATTTATTCGTAAAAAATTCCCATCCCAGAATATTTCAGTGGAACAATTTAGATTTTCATATGCTCGTAGTATATCGTCGTTTAAAATATTTGATCCGCCTGATGTGTTTAAGGTACTACTTTCTGAAAGCTTTTGGCTTAATGATGATTTAGTAATAAAAGAATTTGTTCCCAATAAACCGAGAACAAATAACAGACCTTCCACTGCGCCAAAAAACTAAAAAGTTTATTTTTGGCTTATCAAAATGTTAAGGGACTAAATATGAAGCTACCCAAGCTTTATGCTGACTCCTCTGCATTTACTGCTGATATTTTGGCTTTTACGGAAACTTGGCTGAAACCAGAGATGTCTGACAATGAAGTTCTGTCAAACAATTTTAGTGCCTATAGGACCGATCGCCCCTCACCCCCTAACATCCGAGAGAATTCTCTCTGATACTCCTAATGAAATTGAATTTGTTAGTGTGAAAGTTTCCTTGCAATCATTCTCAATATTTGTTACATGTTCCTAAAATCCACCTGGCTCTGATTTAATAATTTATGAGCACCACCTGTCTGCGATAAAATCTGTTCTATCCCTTCTTTCTAACAGTGACCTTTTGATTGTTTTGGGTGACTTTAATCTCCCTGATATTTCTTGGTCTCCTCCTACTGACTCACTAGTCGCTATACCTCTATCCGCCCATGATTTTGTTGATGGTCTTCTAGAATTATCGTTAAAGCAAGTAAGCTTTATACGGAATTCATTAAGTAGACAACTAGATCTTGTGTTTGTTTCAGACCTGTCTGAAGTCACGGTATCTAGAATTGACGCTCTTGTTGTACCTGAAGACCGATATCATCCAACAATGGAATTGGCAATCTGCCTACCATGCGTTGATACCCTCTCTCCTTTAGTTTCTCAAACTAAAGTGAGATGTTTCCGAAAATGCAACTATAAAAAACTTAACGACATGATTTCTCAATATAATTGGACAGAATTGTACAATTGTATGGATATTGAAAGTGCCACTGAACACTTCTATATAGTGTTAAATACCTTTTTTAATGAATGCGTTCCTGATAGGTTTCCTTCAAAGACAAACAGGCCACCTTGGTTTACCAATGCGCTTCAAAGACTTAAAAACCTTAAGACAAACACTTATAAAAAGTATAAGAAATCGGGTAAGTCATCTGATTTTTCGAAATATGTGGTGGCTCGATCGGATTTTAATGTTCTCAATAGTCATTGCTATTCTATGTATTTAAGTCGATGTAAATTTGAATTTTCAAATGATCCGAAGCAGTTTTATAACTTTGTCAATGCCAAGCGTGAGTCGTCAGCATTGCCTTCATCGGTACGTTTTAACTCAATGGAGGCATCGACGGATTCTGAAATTGCTGATTTATTTGCCGAGTTTTTCCAAACTACTTATAGTTCGGCTGCTTGGTCAAATTCTAACTACCCTAATCCCTTAAATAAGGGAAATTGTATCTTTACCCCTGAAATTACGGAAATTTCTCTCGTAAGAGACTTAGAAAAAACAACGCCAACTTATTCTCCCGGTCCTGATGGACTCCCCGGGTGTGTGCTTAAGTTTTGTGCGTCAACCATATGTGTACCGATTCTTAAACTTTTTAATTTGTCTATTTCATCGTCAGTTTTTCCTACTATCTGGAAGGACTCTTTTATCATTCCACTTCACAAAAAGGGTGCGAAGGGGGATGCCCAGAATTACAGAGGTATTTCTAAATTGTCGGCAATTCCTAAAGCATTTGAACGTATTATTACTTCTCATTTGCAACATTTATGTTCCTCGCTAATATCACCGTGTCAGCATGGTTTTGTTAAGCGAAGATCGACCACCACCAACCTTCTGGAATTGTCATCTATTGTAATAAATGGATTTAAGAATAAAATGCAGACTGACGTTATATACACTGATTTTAGTAAGGCCTTTGACTCTGTCAACCACTCTCTTCTCTTATTCAAATTAAATCAGCTTGGGTTTCCATGTAATCTATTAACTTGGATTTCAAGTTATTTGAATGGTAGGACTCAGAGGGTTATATTCAAGAACGCTGCCTCAAAACTGATCTATGTGACATCTGGAGTGCCTCAGGGTAGTCATTTGGGCCCTTTGCTGTTTACTTTGTTTATTAACGATCTTCCCTCTATCATAACACACTCTCGTGTACTAATGTATGCTGATGATGTTAAGCTTTGTTTATCACATAATGATGTAGCGTCGGGTTTCAACTTACAGTCAGATATTGATTGTTTTCAGGGATGGTGTGAGTATAACCTTTTAAATTTGAACTGCCTTAAATGCAACGTTATGACTTTTCATAGGGGTACTCCTACTTTTGTTAGTTACTCTCTTCAAAATACCCCACTCGACCGAATATATTCAGTTAATGACTTAGGCGTTCTTCTGGACCCAAAACTTAAATTTGACTGCCACATAATGTCCACTGTCAGCAAGGCCATGAGTGTTCTTGGGTTTATAAAGCGTTGGTCAAAAGAATTTGATGACCCTTATACAACCAAATTATTATTTACCTCCCTTGTCCGTCCTATTTTGGAATATTGTTCTTCGGTTTGGAGTCCACAATATCAAGTGCATATTGACCGTATTGAGTCGGTACAAAAAAAATTTCTTCTTTTTGCCCTTCGTAGTTTGAACTGGGATCAAAACATAAGGCTACCTTCCTATCAGAGTAGATTACTATTGCTTAATTTACCTACCCTTGCAAATCGTAGAACAATGCTTGGTACTATTTTTATGCAAAATCTCATAAGAGGTGATATTGATTCTATAGAACTTGTAAACCGTCTAACTTTCAATGTTCCTGTTAGACTAACAAGAAATTATTATCCCCTAAATTTGCCACGATGGTGTCGTTGGGCCACTTGTTTGTACTGCTCGTAGTGCATCAACGTCCATCATATAATTTAAAATATCTCCACTACACTGCTTACGCTCGGCGTATTACTCTCGTTGGTTATAATTTTTATGAATATAAAAAAATATTTGATATATATATTTTTATATTTCATTTTTACAAATATGTTTTATAATAATAATAAAAAAAGGTAGTATCGCTCACGAATCGTCCTCCTTATTATTCTTCACGTTGTTTGCTGACCCTGTTGTGGTCGTTCTTCTCTTGATTGATGATCCTGCTTGGGGTCGCCCTTCTATTTTGGTTTTCAGATTTTTGCTTGGGGTCTTCCTTCTTTTTCAATGATTATTTTTGGCAAGGGATTGCCCTCCAGCCTGTTTTCTGATAATGTTTTTTTTATGTGTTTATATGTTTCAATGATTTTTTTGGCACTTTTTGGTTTTTATATTGTCAGAGCAGTGAATTTATTCTTACGATCACTATTTTGTATTTTGAAATTTTAAGGGGATTATTACATTTATTATTTTCCACCTTAGGTTTTTTTATCAGCACAAACCTTTTAATTTTTAAGCCCTTTTCACCTTAAAACTTTTTAAAAATTTATTTTAAAACCTTTTTTTTCGCACGGACCGCCAATTAATTTACTTACTCGTGAATTTGATAATAACTTGAACTAATTTTATTTACTGCTCCTTTACTTTCACTCGATTTATTCAACTGCTCTATTCGGACCCCAAAAATGGACTACCCTGCCTCGTGTTCATTGATCGATAATCAAAGCTCGGCTTAAGAGATTTATCATCAAAAATTGATAAAGAGAATGACTGAAGAGAGTCGGAAAATAGGATGATGCAATTTGCCAATTAAATTTGAAATCAAAATTCGGCCGGAAATTGGTGTTTACATTAGCGGACTTTAGGGATCGCCTTTGGCATCTTTTTGTTTACGCTAGCGGACTCAGAGCTCGCTTTGTGGCTCCGATGTTTACAATATCGGCTTGGATGTTTACAGCATGATCTGGGCGGGGAATAATTTGTAGGCGTAGTTGACAGAAATAGCTGACCATGGATAAGAGCCCCTAAATAAACTATTACTCCCCCCGTTCTAAATTCACTCGTCCCGAATCATTGAAACTGATGGGTATATTGAATGTAAATTCGACAATGATATTTTCTTCTAGGGTATTTTCATTGTCGGGGATATTATTTATTTTATTATCGGAAATTTTGCTATCTGCTTTAATTTCTATATGAATTTGCCATGGTTTGAATATTACAAATTTTCTATATTTGATTATAACCATAATAATTAAAACAAGGAAGAACGCTATAGTCGAGTACCTCGACTATCAGATACCCGTTACTCAGCTAAAGAGAGATATGCAAGCAGCAAAGCGAATGCGCCACCTACCGGCGGTATACAGATTTAAGCGTTATGGGCGTTAGAGTGGGCGTGGCAAATTTGTTTTTGGATCAATCGATAGGTATTGACGAGACCAATACATTTGAGTTAAAATTTTTCATCGAGCATGAAAAATGTGGGCGTCACAGGTTTTCGCGGTTTGTGGGCGTTAAAGTGGGCGTGGCAAACTTTTTGTTGGGTCAATCGATAGGTATTGATGAGAACATTACATTTCAGCTAAAATTTTTATTCTAGCATCAAAACAGTAGGAGCAACAGTTTTGAGCGGTGTGTGGGCGTTAGCGTGGGCGTGGCACTCCACTGAAACAAACTTGCGCTTCGTAAGAAGCTCAGGAATCTGCACGCCAAATCTCAATAGCCTAGCTCTCATAGTTTCCGAGATCTCAGCGTTCATCCGGACGGACAGACAGACGGACAGACGGACATGGCTAGATCGACTCGGCTAGTGATCCTGATCAAGAATATATATACCTTATGGGGTCGGAAACGCTTCCTTCTGCCTGTTACATACTTTCCGACGAATCTAGTATACCCTTTTACTCTACGAGTAACGGGTATAAATATAAGTGTGAATATGACTAATATTAACGTAACTGGTATTTGAGTTTGACTGATTTGAGATGATGATGAGAGTTCCGATTCATTAGATATAACAGGTGGATGTAGGACTTGAAATTCTCGAAGGACCTTCGGGGCTATGGTGATTTCGGAACGCTGTCCTTTCGTGACGCAAAATTTCACGGGCTGGCCGCAGCCGGATCTTATTGTAAGTGGCGGAGATGCGAGTCGAGGATCGCGGGGACTGATCTTCTCGTGGATGGTCGAGGTGCAAGGCGAGCGTCGTGGGGACTGAAAATCCTACGGGCTGGACCTTCGGGCAAGGCCGCAGCTGGATCTTCTCGCGGATGGTCGAGGTGCGAGGCGAGCGTCGTGGGGTCTGAAAATCCAGCTATATATGGATATAGCGTGAATACCTCTAACTCGCGCAGCCGGTTTGACGGGATTTTCTAGTATTTTCCTCTATGGTTGCCACTTCGGGCGGATGGTGCGGAACTAAACTTGGCCTAATCTAGTTACATACCCAAAAATCCCCTGTTCGCTTTCCTACTATTAAATAATAATACTTCATTTCTTTTCTCTTACAGACTAATGATTATAATAATATTAAGCTTAAATAACGAGTTCGTACAAGTATTGTGTCGGCACAGCCGTCAGGCAGGATCGTCACACCGCCCCTTTTCTACCGGGGGCTGATTACGAGACGTTAGTCTCGGCGAAGCGAACGCGATGTCCTCGTCCGGCTTGTTCGCCCGAATTTTGTTTAAGGTGTTGCGAAGTTTTAAAAAAAATAAATTATTTGTAAGTAAAACACGTCAAGCGGGTTTGGTGGGCAAAAATCAACTGAATATTCTTTGTGTTATATTGCTTATTTGGATTTTATATTTTCTTAGAACTTATTTTGGTTGGCATGTGCCAGATCGTTAACCTGTGCATTTCCTGTTTGCTGTATTACTTTAATATATTGTTTATTTAGCATTTAATGAGTTAAGCAATTCTTGTACTTTATTATTAAGAGGTGGTAAAGAAGAAATTGGGTTTTGGACATATGTGGGAAGTGAAGTGGGGTTATACGTAACTTCTCCCCCTTTTAGATAAGAATTCTCCTGAATTCTATTATTATTGAGCTGAATTTTAATTTTCTTGTGTTTTAAAACAATGTAAGCAATTAATACAATTATTGACAAAAGTATGGTTGCATTAAAAAAATAATTTATGTCTTTATGTGTTTTTAATTTTCTTATGTTCGACCAGTTAATCTTATTATTTTCCAATATTTTCTCAAAAGTGATTTGTTTAGTAAAATTTTGAGTTTGGTTTGATTTCTCATATAAAATTATTTTCTTATCTAATTCGTATGAATTTGTAAAATAATTATTTTCTGTACCTATTGTTCAATTTGTAAAGTGTATTAGAATATTTTTTTCATTTTAATTTCATTGCTGTTACAATTTTGATATAATGTTTCATTTTTAGCATTCTTAATTACTACGGTTTCTTCGTCTAGTTCTAATATTTGCATTTCATTTCTTTGTATCAGTTTGCAATTTTTCTTAAATACACAATGTTTACTTTTTCGCATTTCTTTTAATTTTTTATTTGTTTTATAGGTGTATGTTGAATTTTTATAGTTAAATATCAGGTCTGATTCCTGATCTATTTCAAAGTTTTCTTCATTAGGCATCGGTATTATCTGTTGTATTTTTACTGTTATAAAGTTTTTTGGTATTTCTATTGCGAATACTAAAAGATTATTTCTGAACATAGCCGTAGCTAACTTTATATGGTTTAGTTTGTTGAAATCGATATTGTATTTTTTATTTCGTGATCTGTTAATATGCTGGGATGTAATATATTGTATCTAGCAGAAGCAACGTTATCCTGCAAATGTTCAATCTTATTTTTTATTAACTGAATTTTTATCTGTTGGTCGTAATATAAGTTCTCCTGGTATCTGTTATTTTCGAATTTGCTAATTGCATTCAATTGTCTCTCTATTGCCTCTCTATCTGATTTAACTATTTGTTCAATGTATTTTATTGTATCATTGAAATACGTATTTATGTAAATTTGCTTGTTTAATGCTTCATCTGTTTCCTGCATGTTTTCTTTAAATGTAGAGATATGATTCTCAACTTCTTTCCTGTCTTCATCGTCCATTGTTCCAAACAACCATTTTGCTGAACTACCTACTACATTAATTAATCCTCTTCTTTCGCGATTGTGGTTTCCAAATAGGGTATACAATTTGTTTTTTGTTTCAGTTAGTTCCGATTGTAATATGTGTTTGTTGTCATTGTTTGTCATTTCTATGTTTTTTCCTATTTCGTTCAAAATATTGTCAATATCTTTTAAGTTTATTATATGTACTACTATATCTGTTGTGATAATTATATCTTGATTTTTCATCTCTATTTGCGCATACCCGTCCTGATCAGGTATTTCTTGAATCGTTAGTGTTCCCGCTGTTGTTGTTATTGCCATTGTCATTAGTATTGTCGTCAGCAACATAGTCGTCGTTAGTATTTTCTGTAAATTTATAAGGGCGTTTAATATTTATTGGGTCAATATTACCGAGATTTGCTTTTTTGAATTTCGGAGCTTCTTTGTGTCTGACTGCCTTGTAGTTCTTTATAAAACCCTCTTCTCGTTTTTCTTCATAATGCTCCCTGTTGCCGTTGTGCTTTTCTAACACTTTTTGTTTAGCGCTATCTATATTTTCTTTTATTTTTGTCAATTCTATCTTATTGTTGTGGGCTTCGCTGGGGGTACATTTGATTGTGGAGTGATATCTTTCATTGTAATTTCTCACTGCTCTCTGCATAATTTGTTTTACTGACATATTCGACGCTTCCGTTTTATATGTTATTCTAAACTTTTCTGCTAGTGAATTGTGTAGTCTTTCTACATCTGAATTGCTAGTGTGACTATTCGGTTTTGTTAAGTGTAATTCTACCCCTTCTTGTCTTAGTAGTTCCTTAATCCTGAATGACTCAAATTCGTTATCAGCTATTATTTTACCTGGTTTGCCTATTTTCGTAAAATGTTCCTCCAATTGTTCTACTATAGTGATATGATTTCTATCATTTAATGGGTATACTGCTGCGAACTTTGAAAATTTATCTATGGTCGTTAAGAAATGTGTATCTTTTATTACATATGTATCCAAGTGTATTATCTGATTTTTATCTGATGGGGTTTCCGTTTTACTGAATTTATTTTTAATAGGATTTCTATCATATTTTATTTCTTTACAAAAATCGCATTGATTTATAACCATTTGCACCAACTCTAACAATTTTGGAAAGTAAATCTTGTTTTTCAATTGGTTATATGTTTCCTGAATTCCTGAGTCCATACTTTCTCTTACATGATAAAACGAAATTTGTCTTACTGCTTCTGTTTCATGTTCAATATCTTGAGCTCTGAGTGTGCATTTTATGAATTCTAATTGTTTGTTGTCTGAAAACATTTCTATTAGTTTTTCTTGTACTATGTTATACTCTTGATACGATAATTCTGAATAGATTCCGACTTTTCCTTTGTGTATATATTTCCTGAAAATATCTCCCATTATTGGAAAGTCATGTTTTGCTATAAATATTATTGATTTTCCATGTTTTATACTCGTCTGTTTTACTGTCTGTAATAATTATTTGTGTTTTATATTTGTTAACTATTTCCTCTTTTATATAAAAATGATTGTGTAAATTTTCTTCGGCTGAGTGTACTGTTGATGTTGAGAGATTATCTTCAATGTTTGCTATCATGTTTTTGTCTGAAATATTATCTTCGTATTCATTGTCTCTTTCGTTTTCGGTTTTGTTCGTGAGGTCGGTGTCTTCCAGTCTGCTAAGAAAATCTGCCACTCTGTTCTCTTTTCCTTTCAAGTAATCTATCTCAAATTGATATTCTCCTAATTTTAGTAACCATCTCTGGTGTCTGGGTGAAATATCTTTATCTTTATGTTTTGAGTGTAAGAATTTTATTGGCTGGTGGTCAGTTAATATTTTGAATTTATTCCCGTAAAGGTATGGTCTGAAATAATTGGCGCTCCATAGTATTGCTAGAAATTCTTTGTCTGTTGCTGAGTAATTTTTTTCATGATTGTTTAGCGTTCTTGATGCAAAGCAGATTGGATGACCGTCTTGAGATAGGACAGATCCAATTGCATAATTTGATGCATCTGTAGTTAATGTAAATTTTTTTTCAAAATTGGGATATCTTAAAATTGGGTGAGAACTGATTAAATGTTTTAATTTTTCAAATGCTTCGACATAGGTGGGGTCTTTTAGATTTATTTTAACATTTTTTTTCAAATACTTGGTTATTGGCTGTGCTACTTTAGCATAATCTTTTATAAATTTTCTGTAATAACCTGTTATACCTAAGAAGCTTTTTATTTGCTTCTCTGTTCGTGGTAACAGTAATTTTTCTATGATTGCGATCTTATTTGGATTTGGCTTAATGCCCTCTTTTGTAAGGATATGTCCTAGAAATTCAGTTTCCTTTTTCATGAAGTTACACTTGTCAATCTGTATTTTTAAATTTTTCTTTTCTAATATTTGGAATATTTCGTTAATAGCTTGAATATGTTCTTTTAATGAGGTGCTGAAAATAAGTATATCGTCTAGATACACGACGCATTTTTTATTAATGTGATCCCTAAGTATTTCATTCATAAGTCTTTGGAATGTGGCAGGGGCATTTTTCAACCCAAATGGCATTCTTATAAACTCATATAGTCCATGTGGCGTTACGAATGCCGTTTTTTTTCTGTCTGATTCTCGGACTAAGATCTGATGGTAGCCTTTGGCTAAATCTATTATAGTGAAGTATTGAGCTCTTCCTAGTTTATCCAAAAAAGAATTAATGTTCGGAATCGGAAATTTGTCGTCTATGGTTATTTCATTTAACTTCCTGTAGTCTATTACTATCCTAAACTTTTTCTTTCCCGAGTGGTCGATCTTCTTCGGGATTACTATAAGTGGGCTAGAGTATCTTGAATTACTCTTTCTAATTATACCCTGTTCTTCCATTTCTTTTATTTGTTTCCGAACTTCTTCCTCGTGTTGTGGTGGGTATCTATAAAGTTTTGAGTTTAACTGTTCCTCTGTATTGGTCCGTATTTCGTGTTCAATTTCTGTCGTACTAGTTAGTTGGTCTCCCTCCTTAAAAAAAAGTTTGCTAAATCGTTGTACAATGATTTTAATTTGTCTGACTTCTTCTTCATTTAAGTGGTCGAGTTTTAAATTCTCTAAGTTTTTACTGCTACTTTCTAATACGGAAACTTCTTCGTATTGATATGGATTGTTTATAATTACGTTTTCTTTTTGATTTAAAATTAAAACCTTCCTCTCAATGTTTATAAATGCATTCAAAAAATGTAGGAGGTCTATCCCTATGATAAAATTGTATTTTCTTCCCTTAAGCGGGGCTAATTTCCATCGTACTCTTGCGTTATTTGGTAAGTTAAATTCTTTTGGGGCTGTGGTATGAATTTCGTACGCTATCACGTCTTTGCTGTTAATTGTAGTGTATGGTATGCGCGTATTTAGTCTCATTTTTCTGTAACCGTTAATCTGGTCGCAAACTAAACTCAAGGTGGCTCCTGTGTCTATTAAGGCCACGTATTTCTGTTTGTCTATGTTAAGGCGGCTTCGTAAAAAAAACCGTATTATTGAATTCTGCCTGTGGATAGTTTTCCATTTGATTATTATCGTGTTTACTGTTCGAGTTATGGTCACTGTTGTAGTTGTCATTTTCTGCTTTGGTCGGTATTGTTTTGGTGTTGGTTGGCTTCTATGTTATCTACCTCCATAGGTACCACATTCGCTGGCCTATTTTGCCTAGACTGATGTGATCCTGCTTGTTGATTCCACTGATTATTTTGATATCGTCTACTTTGTCCGGAGTTATTGCCTCTAAAATTCTGAGGGGTATTGTTCTGTCTAACTTGTCCTGAATTGTTGCTCTGATAATTTTGATGTACATTTTGCATTGTATTGTTTTGCTGATTATATTGTTGATTGGTATTCTGGTTGTTGTTCCTGCTATTGTCGTATGAAGCGATCCTTCGCAGCCTTCTTATATCCAGGTTGAGTTGATTTCCTTCTTAGCGCTGTCTAAGTCGATTTTAGTTCGATCTCTACAGGCATTAATCCACTGATTTTTAGTTGGATTTAATGCTGTTGCGCTGCTTGGTCTGGTTTTGCTTTGATCAATGCACTTTTCTATGCACTGCACCACGTTCACTTAGCGGACTGATTTTTAGTTCTCTTCTGTTCGCTGACTTTTTGTATTTTTTATTTATCACAAAAAATTTTTGTTATATTTTTTTTCTTCACGTTAAGTTCGATTTGAATAATCACTGGACCCTCTTTAATTAAAAAGGATCCTACCGACTGCGCCAATTTTGTTTAGGGAGTTGCGAAGTTTTAAAAAAAATAAATTATTTGTAAGTAAAACACGTCAAGCGGGTTTGGTGGGCAAAAATCAACTGAATATTCTTTATTGATAATGTTTTAAAGAAAACTTAATTTAGGTTTACAGAAGTGCTTATTAGGTTTTCTTACGAATTATTCTGGTCGACATGTGTAAGATCGTTGGCCTCTAGTTAGCCTGAATTTAATAACGATCGATGAACTATGCATTTCCTGTTTACTGTGTTATATTGCTTATTTGAATTTTATATTTTCTTAGAACTTATTTTGGTTGGCATGTGCCAGATCGTTAACCTGTGCATTTCCTGTTTGCTGTATTACTTTAATATATTGTTTATTTAGCATTTAATGAGTTAAGCAATTCTTGTACTTTATTATTAAGAGGTGGTAAAGAAGAAATTGGGTTTTGGACATATGTGGGAAGTGAAGTGGGGTTATACGTAACTCCCGCCCTCCCGGCGATCAGACGAATTATCGATGCTGGCAGTAGGCGTAGTTTCCCCGCCCCGGCCCAGCCTTCTGGTAACGGACCTAGCTCGTCCGGAGATACCGAAGAGGTCGCGTCTTCTCCTGCTAATGCGGACGAGGTCAATTCCTCCATGGAATTGGTCCATGAACGACCCGTCCCAACCGTTTCTCTGGATCTCGGTCAACACCTGATCGAGGACCCTATCCTCCCACTCGGTCAACAGCGCGTCTGACGGGGCATAGATTGACGCCGTTGTGACGCGGATTGAGTCGTAACACCGTCTTCCTCGGTCTCGCTGCCTGGGCTGGGACCCGACGTACTGGCCTTGGACGTCGTTGAGCTCGGGAACACCCGACGGAAAAGGGGACGAACTTCTACCCCGACCTCGCTACCGGCCGCCAACACGCGCTCCGTGAAGCATTTGAATCGGTGGGCCTAAGGGTGTGCGTTCATGGTAGCGTTTAGCGTCGGGTCGATCGGTCCCGTCGGGGGAGTCGTCGAGTGATGGCGTGGAGGTTTGGGTAGCAGCGATCGGGCATGTCTGAACCGCCTGTGCCTTCCATCTCCTGGTCGTCGGAAAACTCTGCGCCGTCGTACGTCTCCTCTTCATCTTGGCCGCCATCGTCGGTGACGTGGTCCTCCTCGATCCCATCTCCTTCCGATGTCTCCGAGTCTCCTCCGTCGTTCTGCGACCCACTCGTCGTGTTCGGAAAGGTCGTGGTGGAAACTTTCTGTCTCGTCGGTTCTATCCGTCAACTCGATTACATCTTCCATCTGAAAGCGAAGACTAATCTTATTGATACGAGACCCTCATTGTTTAGGCTTCCTACCTATCGGTGCAGTAAAACCTCGACTAAGAATACTTAGATAACAACAGAGTACAATTTAACTTAACAATTACCGTGTGAATTTTTAACCCTGCTTGATCTCTCGTGTCATCTCCTTGGATAGTCTCGTCACCTTCTTCTGCAGCTTCATTCTCAACGTCTTCCGAGTAGTAGGGTTTCAGCTGGGAGCGGAGCGCGAGCGTCTTTCTCCAGGGCAAAGTAAAAGGACGAGGTTAAGGGATGTGAACCTCGTTACGGTATAGGGGCCGTCATATTTGGGGGCCAATTTGGTGGCGAAATCTTCGGCCGTCTTCGAGAGAGAATGTTGGCGTAACCACACTTTGTCCCCGAGCTTCAGTCTCCACTCACGGCGTCGAAGGCTGTAATGCCGTGTTTGTTCTTGGGATGCACGTTGGAAATTGGACCTGAAAATATCAAAGATTCCTCTAAGCTGGAGCGCTTTACCTTCGGGGTCCTTAGCTATCACCGCTGATCCGGGGGTGACCTTGTCGTACAACATGGTAGGAAGTCGGGGCTCGCGTCCTTGCGTCTGAAAGGTGGGGCTGATCCCGCAGAGTCCGATACGCTTGCGTTGATGGCGGGTGCTATTTCCGGCATTAGCTCATCCCAGGAACTTTGGTGAGTTGGGCTATAATCGTCTTGACAGTCCGATTTGTCCTCTCGGTAGGGTTCTCCTGTGGACAGTATGAAGCCGTATATTGGACCTCTACCCCCAGCGTATGGAAGTACTTTCTCAAAACGCGACTGGTAAATTGAGTGCCGTTATCGCAGACGAACTTCCGAGGGATGCCGACTCGACCTAGTATACGTTTCAAGAAAGCCTTCTGGACCGGGGCGGCAGTAACTTTTCGTAACGGGAAAAGATGTCGTGAAATACGAGGAGCACGGTGTTTCCGTGTTTCGATCGGGGTAGCGGGTCAACAAATTTCGCGCATAATATGTCGAACGGTTCGTTTGTTACGCGGGCTAACATTTTGCCCGCGGCTTTTGTTTGGTCCGGAAATGGTCCAGAAATACCTTTAATACAGTCTAGAAATACAGTCTTCCGGACCCCCAGATGCCCAGACGTGGGCGCGTCGTGGCATTCTCGTAGGACTCGGACTCTGCCTGGGCTAGGGACGCACAGTTTCGACGGGAAGTAGTCCTCGTCATCAGCTTTGCGTCCTAGATTCCGGTAGAGTGGTCCGTTCTCCACTACGTAATCTGAGAACTGTTCGGGGCATTCTCTTATCTTAACTTTCATACAGGGTGTCTCCACAGACCAGAGGGGCTTTCGATGGAGTTCAACCACTTGAGGGCTAGGTGATCGGTAACCACTTCGAACCGATAACCTTCCAAGTGACACCGCATTTTCCTAATGGCCCATATGATGGCCAGAGACTCCTTCTCCTGAAAGGGGTAATTGGTCGATCATTCCACACGAGTACGCCACAACTTCTTCACTGCTAGACTTGACCGATCAGCTATTGCTATTGTAGTGATGATCTATTGATTCTCCTCAGGCCTTGTTACCATGCGAGCGAAGGATACGCTCGAAAAACTCCTCGATGCTCCCGTGGCGTCCACCCACCTGCCTCCGATCGGCACGGTAACGGTGATCAGGCCGTTGTTTATCCTTAAAGGTGGGTTTCTCGGTATCGGGCTGATACTTCGCCCATCTCCGCTGCTCCCGCACATCGGCGAAGACGTTGTTCGTTTCCCGGGGCGTGTCGGCGACAACAATCGGCGGTCAATATGTTCCTACGACAGCAATCCCAACAACAGTTCAGGCGTGTCCCCGACCTGGGAATACCTGCCCGGCACTTCCGGAACTCGTCCTCCAGTCGCTCGAAGTAAAGTGGGGGCAAGAAGAAAATCAAGAATTCGGCCCGAAATTCTGCCCACGTAGCCCTCTGTGAGAGGCTCGTGCGGAACCATCATGCTGCCCTACCATCCAAAATTTTCTTCGTTTTGGCTCCCGGCGTGAACCCTTCGTCGCTGCTGTAGCTAAGCGAGCCGTTTCCACACCGACTCTGGAAACGATCCTGTACTCACAAGTGCAGCAAATACCTTCTGCGTTTCTGCTACGGTGCCCTCGGCGCTGAATTTACGGCGGGCATGAATCCATCTTACTCCTACGCCCGGGTTTCATCAAATCGGCTTCTTCGTACTCGCCGTCGGACTCCTTCGTATCAGGCTTGGTTTATTGTAGTACAAGAAAAATCCTTCCAGGGGTTCGGTTCTACTTTCTGGGTCTTTAAGCCGCTTGGTGTTGCTTTAGTTAGCCTCAACCCACTTGTAAGGATGCTCTCTGGCCGGGATACTACTCTCAGTCGGATACAGAGGTCCTTTTACAAGAAATTTGTAAAATCACTAAGACAATGGGCTAGAGAGTAATGTCCGCAGGGCGAAAGATGATTTTTATCTAATTATCCCGGTTGAGCTAACAAGCTCTTTTGTTAGCTATTTAAAAAACAAATCACAAGGCGAGATAAGTTCAATACTTCAGTTTATTAACGTTTATTTACGGGCTTTGCGAACACCGCAGCTTGCAAGTTTCAACAACAAAACCAAACGTATGCGCTGGCGACGGACCATAGGCGTGGAGAGGCGGGATCAGACTGTGTACTCCAATAAATAGAGAGATAAAAGGAGGCGCTTAGAAATGAGTGAAATGAGGAATAAGAGCGCTCACCCCAGCTAAGGGCCAACGCTTGGGAGGTAGATTTTCATCCTGTATCATAACAACGTCGTTGACCTTTAGCCTTCGTTCAGGAGACCGCCATTTGGTGCGTTGTTGTTCTGCCATCTGGACCAGAATAGTCGCTGCCAGCCATCCAGCCGCTTATAATTGAGCTTGGTTAGATGGGGCTAAATGATAGTAGTAGGAGGGCCACCAAAAAGTGGGTGGGCAGGTGTCAAAACATCGAGATCATCTGGATTCTCTGAAATTAATAGCAAGGGGCGGGAATTAATGATTGACGCAATCTGACAAACCAAAGTGCGAAGCTCATCAAAACTAAGCATTTGGCGGCCAACAGAGCGGTAGAAATGGTGTTTTGCCGTCTTCACTGCTGCCTCACACAACCCGCCAAAGAGTGGTGAGGGAGGGGGAATAAAATGCCAGTCGATTCCCTCCGTCAATCAAGCTTGATAAATAGACTGCATATTGTTTTACTACAAAGTTGGTAGCATTGCCCGAACAAATTTGACTGGGCCTTCCACGTGCAGACATGAATCTTTTTAAAGCAGTTAAAAACGATGCAGTTGTTAGATCCTTGACAAACTCTAAGTGCACAGCTTTGCTTGTAAAGCAGATGAAGACGCATTCGTAACACATATATGCAAGCTGCGTGAGCTTCCTCGGTAGCATCGCAGAATCCATGAGTTTCAACATCAGTTTCTGAAAGAAGCGAAAATCTTGGGAATCTTGGCCTTGGAGCCGAGATCTAGAGACTATAAAGAGAACAGAAGCTCGTCTATTGCCAAATCCCATGCAAGACCAAGAGTTTTGGTCATACAGCTGCCATCGCCGAACTTCTCCTTGTCATCATCTGAGTAGTAGGGAAATACGGGTTCTGGGACATTTAGCACACCCAAAGTATTCAAAGATGGTTATCTTAGAGGAACATGTCCGATCATGTTGGGGAATAGTGTTTCCTATGATTGTAAAACTAATTTAGAAATCAAAAGAACCCCAATAAAATAAAGCTCACAAGTTAATGATTCTCAGATGTGGAATATTTTCAAATACACATTTTTGTTTCCGCCCCAGAACGTTTAACTGGTAAATTGTCTAAGATTCTCTCCTTTCCACAAATGGAAGGGATTCAAGCAAGAGCTACCCGAACATGCGCACCTGCCAATTACCTGACCGCAATAAAAGGGACACATGCACAACCCAGAAGGCGCACGCTCATTGACAAGATCATGGGCCTCACGCCAACGACGTTCCCATAATAGGGGTTGAAATCACGACCGCGCAACAACTCGCAAGTAGCCGACATATCTCAGTCAAGGAAATATTTTCCATTCTCCGTACCTGTAATTTTAACTCGAAATAAAAAGTCAGAAGTTTATTTTGTAGCATAATAATACATTTATTCATTTATTTTGGTATTGCGAACATTTTTGTTATATATAGAAATGAATTTTCTGCTTTGATTACGGCGATTTGCATAGAAGAAGCAGGCGCGCGTTTCCGACGTCATTTCTGGATTACAAAATGTAAAGTGTTCACCATAATTCGTAGTTTTGAGATCATGTCCACCTCGATTCATGAACATAGTTTTTGTGTTTAGAAGGTATTGAAAATGCTGACCAATTATATCTCCTTTAAATTGTTCAATAAATTGGTCAATTTCCTCATGAAATTTCATTTTGTTAATTTCATTTTCTTGTAGGTCCTTACACGTCTAGTCACAACTTTAGAATGATGTATAACAATTATTTTATTGTTTTGGAGCTACTTTTAAAAAATGTCAAAATAATGTATGCATTGTTTAGAGCACAAACCCCGCCCTTAAGGTGTGTTTCACAATAGGGAAACCGGTTTCCTTTAAACCTGTTTAATGACGGACAGCCCATTTCCTCGATATTAATGAGCTGACGACTCCCAAAAAACTTCTGTAGAAGTCATTTCTTTTCCACACCTTTACAAATAATTTGTTTTCCGCTTCTAATTGTCCTTAGATACTTTCGAGTTTGTGGAAAACTATTTTCTCCATCGTTCCAAAAAATGTTGTGATGTGTATTGGCTAACCAAATTGCAGTCTTTCGAGATTTTGTATTTAGCAAAGTAAAATCATATGGTGGTTCTCGGTCTTGTATGAGGAGACAGTAAGCTTGGGTATTTTCATGACTTGGTGTCTTTAGTTCTATTGAAATTCTCACATCAATAGGACCAATTTTTACTGATTCATTTTGATATGAAAGATCAACCACAATAATAGGGGTCTTCAATTTAAATTCATTTGGGGTCAAAACTGGTTGTGATTCACGATTATAGTAACTAGAGTGAGCATACTAATTCTTACTAAAATCAACATTCAGAATATCATATGGATATGACTCAGAATTCAAGTGAACTTTCAAGTTTGATAAGTTATTTGTGATAAGTTCTCCATTTAGTGTAAATCCAATTACGGCAAATCTTGGTTTTTCGCGGTTAGCCGACAATTTCACATTCCAGCTGTGTTGACTTCCATACCCCAATTTGGGGTTAACATATGAATCCCAACTCCGGAATGCGATTGGTAGGTTTACACCACTCTTAATAATATCGTACATCTTAATTTTTGCAAAATCGCTCAGAGTTACATGGGGAATTTTCCAGATTTTATTCGTAATTTCCAACTTAAAAGTTTGTTCATTTCTGGTTTGTTCAAACACATCACCAAGATTCTTAGTTAGCATCAACACTTGTTCATGTTTACAATTTACCAAAACTTTTTTATAATCCTCAGCCAATCCCAACAAATTTTTTAATGGTACAGAAAAATTTTAAGTGGGTATCCCGTAGAAATTTCGTCTCCACTGCTCCATCCAGAATTTAATAGGTATTGACTTTGAAGATTATCCAGAGATATACAATTTTTTAGGGTAGTAGCCATACCGACATAGACTTGACACGTTGGACTCGTTGTATTTAGTTGTTACCTAGCAGTATTTTGATGGTTACTTTCTTTTTAGTCTTGCTTTTGGATGGTTACTTTTTGTATAGTACCTGTACAGTACTTGATTTTGGATGGTTACTATCTGTATAGTATCTGTAAAGTATTTGGTTTTAGATGGTAACTAAATGTTAACAAGTATTATGAGTCGCTATAGTCTCTTATTAAGAACTATCAAAGTACACAAGTTAAAGTTTCTAAGATGTGTTAGCCAAACAGACTTGCAGTGAACTATCATTACCTGACCGTCATCAAAGTCACATGCCCAAGACCCAAGGACATTGAATAAAATACTTCCCCTTCATTTGTACCTGGAGTTTTAATTACAGTCAGATACAAAATTTGTAGGATCATTCAATATTTCTTTATATATTTTATTATTGTAAACATATTTCATTAAATTCATAACTAATTATATTTTATGTATATTTGTATATAATTAATTTTCTTACTCCATCCCTCTGTAAGAAACATGTCGCTTATTAATCTTCGTTCCAAGCGCAGATTTTCGCTTGGTTCCCATAGATAGATGTAAAATAATTCTTACAATTTAATATTTCTCAGATGTTGAATTATTTTTAAAGCATTAATTTGTTCCATCCCATAATAATATTGTAACATATTTCGAAAGCATCATTAGCTAGCATAGGAGCGAATATCAATTTAATTTCTGATTCAAGTTTATGATAGAGGTGTTGGGACCTGGTTTTTGTTGTCAACTATTTTTCTAGTTCTAGTTTTCTAATTCTATTCTATTTGTATACTATTTGTATGAGTAAGGCATCATTGTCTAAGATTCTGAATAAGTTTAATAAACTCTTTAATTACAATACTGATTAGCTGGTTACTATCTATTTAGTAGATGTATACAAGTTGTTTAGTATCTGGTTTCTATATGTTAAATAGATGTATACAAGTTGTTTACTAGATATATACAAATTGTTTACTAGCTGTTTAGTATCTGGTTACTATATATTTAGTAGATGTATACAAGTTGCTTAGTATCTGGTTTCTATATGTTTAGTAGATGTATACAAGTTGTTTACTAGATGTACACAAGTTGTTTACTAGCTGTTTAGTATCTGGTTTCTATATGTTTAGTAGATGTATACAAGTTGTATAGAGATGTATACAAGTTGTTTACTAGCTGTTTAGTATCTGGTTTATATATGTTTAGTATCTGTTTACTTGATGTTTACCAACTATTATTAGCTGGTTACTAGTTGTTATTAACGTCTACGAGCTTTTACAGTCTTTTGTTAAGAATGATCAAAAATTCTTGATCACTAGACAATTTTCCATGTGATGTAAGAACTTACACTCTGATTTTCATCGTGTTTGCTATGTACGTAAGAAAGAATGCAAAGCCAAAATAGCTCAAGATTGATATATAAATCTTAGAGGAACATGTCCGATTATGTTGGGGGAAGATGTATCCTGTGATTGTAAAACTAATTAAGATATAAATTGTTCACAAGTTGTCTAAAAGCTGTGTAGAAGCTGCTTTGATAAAAAATTTTGATTCATAATTACAGATATTAAGAAAATATAATAATATCATCCACTTTAACTAGTATATTGTTAAAATAAAACATTTCCATTTTTCATATTCTTTCATCTTATGTAGGTATAATAAATGTAATCTTAACTACGATAGCTAGCCTTACATCCCATAACTATAGTTATTAGCTACAATAAAATGTTTAGAAAGAACAAAATATATGAATGTTAAAAAACGATTTAAAACTAACTATAATTGGGAAAGTAATTGAAATCGCTCCGGCGTAATACAGTAAAAAACAAAACACACTGTGATTATCCCATTTTGACCAATTGTATCCTTTGTCCAAAAATGTCTGTGACTTTCAGTTATAAATTTGTCACCGATAATTTAAATCCCATTAAGCAAACCACCCATTGCTAACCGTACCATAACCCCAGAGTCAAGTTGGTTACCTACAATAAACATAGGTGGTGGTGTAAAGGATTGCTAAAATGCCTCGACGCAGGCGCAAATGTCATAAAAAATGATCATAAAAATATAATTAGGAAAGTATTTTTTACTTGCGAACCATTTATAACTGTTACCAACAACACAAAAAGTTATGTTACAAAGGATTTGCTTCAATGCCTCGACGCAGGCGCAAAGGTCAAGGTATTGGAAAAAAATTCATGGAATATTATCCCTTCATAAAAGAGGTCATAAAATATATAATTAGGAAAGTATTTTTTATTTGCGAACAATTTATAAATGTTACCAACAACACAAATAGTTGTTACAAAGGCTTGCTAAAATACCTTGATGCAGGCGCAAAAGGTCAAGGTAATGGAAAAATTCATGGAATATTATCCCTTCATAAATGAGGTCATAAAATATATAATTAGGAAAGTACTTTTTATTTGCGAACAATTTATAAATGTTACCAACAACACAAATAGTTGTTACAAAGGATTGCTAAAATTCCTTGATGCAGGCGCAAAGGTCAAGGTAATGGAAAAATTCATGGAATATTATCCCTTGACCAAAAACGAAAATTTCTTCTATTTGGATAATAAAAAAATATATATTAATTCAATACTTTGATTTTTCCATCAAAATGCTTGATAAATCTAGTTGTTTGATATTCTCTAACTAATTGAGTAATATGTTTTCAAGTGCCTATTTAATTTACCAAAAACAGTATTAGTCTTCTCTCATAAAATTGATCTTTTGGATCCCTTTAATTCCCCACCGGTGAAATATATGTTCCTCATATTTAATAATGATGGTTTGTCATAGATGGGTACTTGTAATTCATATTTAAGATACTTACATCCTTCTCTAACTAATATCCTTTTATCCATCATGTAAACAGGTTTAGAGTTGTATTGCGTGCTTCAACCCCTAGCCACACCCACCACTGTAACAGATTTCACTTTTTCAATGGCTACCCCAGCTACCTAAACTGTACATTTCTTTTGATTTTCTCTTTTCCTTTCTAAGCAATGTACACAATTTTTAAACTGGTTCTGACCTCCCTCTTTAATGGCATCCTCTACTTTATTTTCGTTATATTTCTGATCTTTTCCTAACAGTAGGTTGTTAAACTTTTATTAGTTTATGGGATTATTGAGCACCCGAAATCCCTGATATTAAGTCATAACATGTAACTAGCAGAATATAGTAAAAGACATCAGACTCTAAAAAGACTAGATTTACCTACAATTCAATTTACCATCTACAATCCCTGGAGAAGAGCTTAGTATATGCAGTTTAATTTTCAAATTTATTGATTTCACAGATTCCCGCTGGTAAATACCAATTTTTAACAAATGGCTGCCAACTCCATACCATTCAGACACTGGTTTACAACCTCATAGAACTGACTCTCAAGGTATCTGTAATGCACAATATATTTCTGTCTCTTTTCTTCTAATCAATATTAAAAAATTTTATAAACTGGTTTTGGAGTTCATTTTATTCTTAGAATTATATTATTAAAAATTATTAGGCCAACAGAGATAATAATGATTTTGTGATAGTATCCCGTTAATAATACATACATAATTCTTATTTGTATATTTTCAAATTTTTTTATTTTAGAAAATTATTCATTAATCACATTCAAATAATATTCATAATATATCTTACAATTTTTTAAATTTATCAATAATGTTTCCCAATTATTAATATTAAATGCAATTGCATCATATCTATTTTTAAGATTAAATATTAAGAATAAAAATTCTTTTCCACTCCTCCTACTTAACGATGACCATTATAAAATTATAATTGTCAACAACTATTATATTAAATACAATTAAATGTATGCGTACTCATATAACAACAGTTCCCAATATCGATATATGCTGGCCTACAATCTTACTTTGCCTTTGATTTCCGGTTTCTTATGTATTCTTCTTCTCACTTTGACACAGTATGGAATGGTTTTACTTAAGCCAATCGCATAGGATGGTGGTTTGATTCTTGGGGGAGGGGGTTTGATCCTTGGATATAAAGTACCTGCTCGATTCTACGTTCTGTCTTTTCCTGGAAGATGAGATTACAAAACCTAAAACAGTACAAAATTTGAATCGAAGGACATAAAATGACTGAAATCAACAAGCAAATCAACCATTGTGATTTTAAAATAAATGAAGATTTGTTGGTTGAGATAGGAATCTTCAAGGAAATTTTAAAGGTTTCCAAAGAGTCGCGGCGAGAATTCGGTAGTATCTATTATGATACTATAGAAGAGTTGGACATCCTGAAATGGCGCTTGGTGGATTTGCAGAGCGAAAACAATAACGATTCCCATCTCTTTGATATTGAGAACGTGGAAAATCGAATCACCGAGCTGATGATGGAGACAACCAAGTTTCAACAGCAAATTGATCTTCACGATGCGGAAATCGAAAATAATCCGCTGTCACGACTGCTCCTGGAAGTTAAGGAGATGATTTTTCGTATAAGGGATTCAATATCAGACTTAGAGTATCTTAAATTTAAAGGTGAGGCAGAGCAATGTGAGTTGGTCAGCGCTATGTCTCGCGAGGACGACCCCATCTTAATATTTAATCTTAAAAATAGATATGATGCAATTGCATTTAATATTAATAATTGGGAAACATTATTGATAAATTTAAAAAATTGTAAGATATATTATGAATATTATTTGAATGTGATTAATGAATAATTTTCTAAAATAAAAAAATTTGAAAATATGCAAATAAGAATTATGTATGTATTATTAACGGGATACTATCACAAAATCATTATTATCTCTGTTGGCCTAATAATTTTTAATAATATAATTCTAAGAATAAAATGAACTCCAAAACCAGTTTATAAAATTTTTTAATATTGATTAGAAGAAAAGAGACAGAAATATATTGTGCATTACAGATACCTTGAGAGTCAGTTCTATGAGGTTGTAAACCAGTGTCTGAATGGTATGGAGTTGGCAGCCATTTGTTAAAAATTGGTATTTACCAGCGGGAATCTGTGAAATCAATAAATTTGAAAATTAAACTGCATATACTAAGCTCTTCTCCAGGGATTGTAGATGGTAAATTGAATTGTAGGTAAATCTAGTCTTTTTAGAGTCTGATGTCTTTTACTATATTCTGCTAGTTACATGTTATGACTTAATATCAGGGATTTCGGGTGCTCAATAATCCCATAAACTAATAAAAGTTTAACAACCTACTGTTAGGAAAAGATCAGAAATATAACGAAAATAAAGTAGAGGATGCCATTAAAGAGGGAGGTCAGAACCAGTTTAAAAATTGTGTACATTGCTTAGAAAGGAAAAGAGAAAATCAAAAGAAATGTACAGTTTAGGTAGCTGGGGCAGCCATTGGAAAAGTGAAATCTGTTACAGTGGTGGGTGTGGCTAGGGGTTGAAGCACGCAATACAATTCTAAACCTGTTTACATGATGGATAAAAAGATATTAGTTAGAGAAGGATGTAAGTATCTTAAATATGAATTACAAGTACCCATCTATGACAAACCATCATTATTAAGTATGAGGAACATATATTTCACCGGTGGGGAATTAGAGGGATTTTATGAGAGAAGACTAATACTGTTTTTGGTAAATTAAATAGGCACATGAAAACATATTACTCAATTAGTTAGAGAATATCAAACAACTAGATTTATCAAGCATTTTGATGGAAAAATCAAAGTATTGAATTAATATATATTTTTTTATTATCCAAATAGAAGAAACTTTCGTTTTTGGTCAAGGGATAATATTCCATGAATTTTTCCATTACCTTGACCTTTGCGCCTGCATCAAGGTATTTTAGCAATCCTTTGTAACAACTATTTGTGTTGTTGGTAACATTTATAAATTGTTCGCAAATAAAAAATACTTTCCTAATTATATATTTTATGACCTCTTTTATGAAGGGATAATATTCCATGAATTTTTTTCCAATACCTTGACCTTTGCGCCTGCATCAAGGTATTTTAGCAATACTTTGTAACAACTATTTGTGTTGTTGGTAACATTTATAAATTGTTCGCAAATAAAAAATACTTTCCTAATTATATATTATATGACCTCTTTTATGAAGGGATAATATTCCATGAATTTTTTTCCAATACCTTGACCTTTGCGCCTGCGTCGAGGCATTTAAGCAAATCCTTTGTAACATAACTTTTTGTGTTGTTGGTAACAGTTATAAATGGTTCGCAAGTAAAAAATACTTTCCTAATTATATTTTTATGATCATTTTTTATGACATTTGCGCCTGCGTCGAGGCATTTTAGCAATCCTTTACACCACCACCTATGTTTATTGTAGGTAACCAACTTGACTCTGGGGTTATGGTACGGTTAGCAATGGGTGGTTTGCTTATTGGGATTTAAATTATCGGTGACAAATTTATAACTGAAAGTCACAGACATTTTTGGACAAAGGATACAATTGGTCATTTGGGTGTGGGTATACACATTTGTAATGGTGATAGAAAATGGGATAATCACAGTGTGTTTTGTTTTTTACTGTATTACGCCGGAGCGATTTCAATTACTTTCCCAATTATAGTTAGTTTTAAATCGTTTTTTAACATTCATATATTTTGTTCTTTCTAGACATTTTATTGTAGCTAATAACTATAGTTATGGGATGTAAGGCTAGCTATCGTAGTTAAGATTACATTTATTATACCTACATAAGATGAAAGAATATGATAAATGGAAATGTTTTATTTTAACAATATACTAGTTAAAGTGGATGATATTATTATATTTTCTTAATATCTGTAATTATGAATCAAAATTGTTTATCAAAGCAGCTTCTACACAGCTTTTAGACAACTTGTGAACAATTTATATCTTAATTAGTTTTACAATCACAGGATACATCTTCCCCCAACATAATCGGACATGTTCCTCTAAGATTTATATATCAATCTTGAGATATTTTGGCTTTGCATTCTTTCTTACGTACATAGCAAACACGATGAAAATCAGAGTGTAAGTTCTTACATCACATGGAAAATTGTCTAGTGATCAAGAATTTTTGATCATTCTTAACAAAAGACTGTAAAAGCTCGTAGACGTTAATAACAACTAGTAACCAGCTAATAATAATTGGTAAACATCAAGTAAACAGATACTAAACATATATAAACCAGATACTAAACAGCTAGTAAACAACTTGTATACATCTCTATACAACTTGTATACATCTACTAAATATATAGAAGCCAGATACTAAACAGCTAGTAAACAACTTGTATACATCTAGTAATAAACTTGTATACATCTATTAAACATATAGAAACCAGATACTAAACAACTTGTATACATCTACTAAATAGATAGTAACCAGCTAATCAGTATTGTAATTAAAGAGTTTATTAAACTTATTCAGAATCTTAGACAATGATGCCTTACTCATACAAATAGTATACAAATAGAATAGAATTAGAAAACTATAACTAGAACAAGGAAGAACGCTATAGTCGAGTACCTCGACTATCAGATACCCGTTACTCAAAGGGAAATGGAGATATGCAAGCAGCAAAGCGAGATTAAAATGCGCCACCTACCGGCGGTAGACAGATTTAAGCGTTATGGGCGTTAGAGTGGGCGTGGCAAATTTATTTTTGGATCAATCGATAGGTATTGACGACACCAATACATTTCAGTTAAATTTTTTTATCTAGCATGCAAATTGTGGGCCTCACAGGTTTTCGTGGTTTGTGGGCGTTTAAGTGGGCGTGGCAAACTTTTTTTTAGGTCAATCGATAGGTTTTGATGAGAACAATACATTTCAGTTAAAATTTTCTATCTAGCATCAAAACTGTAGGAGTTACAGTTTTGGGCGGTTTGTGGGCGTTAGAGTGGGCGTGGCAGTCTACTGAAACAAACTTGCGCTGCGTAAGAAGCTCAGGAATCTGTACGCCAAATCTCAATAGCCTAGCTCTCATAGTTTCCGAGATCTCAGCGTTCAACCGGACAGACAGACGGACAGAAGGACAGACGGACATGGCTAGATCGACTCGGCTAGTGATCCTGATCAAGAATATATATACTTTATGTGGTCGGAAACGCTTCCTTCTGCCTGTTACATACTTTCCGACGAATCTAGTATACCCTTTTACTCTACGAGTAACGGGTATAAAAATAGTTGACAACAAAAACCGATATTACCAGGTCCCAACACCTTTATCATAAACTTGAATCAGAAATTAAATTGATAGTCGCTCCTATGCTAGCTAATGATGCTTTCGAAATATGTTACAATATGTTACAATATGTTATGGGATGGAACAAATTAATGCTTTAAAAATAATTCAACATCTGAGAAAGATTACATTGTGAGAACTATTTTACATCTATCTATGGGAACCAAGCGAAAATCTGCGCTTGGAACGAAGATTAATAAGCGACATGTTTCTTACAGAGGGATGGAGTAAGAAAATTAATTATATACAAATATACATAAAATATAATTAATTATGAATTTAATGAAATATGTTTGCAATAATAAAATATATAAAGAAATATTGAATGATCCTACAAATTTTGTATCTGACTGTAATTAAAACTCCAGGTACAAATGAAGGGGAAGTATTTTATTCAATGTCCTTGGGTCTTGGGCATGTGACTTTGATGACGGCCAGGTAATGATAGTTCACTGCAAGTCTGTTTGGCTAGCACATCTTAGAAACTTTAACTTGTGTACTTTGATAGTTCTTAATAAGAGACTATAGCGACTCATAATACTTGTTAACATTTAGTTACCATCTAAAACCAAGTACTTTACATATACTATACAGATAGTAACCATCCAAAATCAAGTACTGTACAGGTACTATACAAAAAGTAACCATCCAAAAGCAAGACTGAAAAGAAAGTAACCATCAAAATACTGCTAGGTAACAACTAAATACAACGAGTCCAACGTGTCAAGTCTATGTCGGTATGGCTACTACCCTAAAAAATTGTATATCTCTGGATAATATTCAAAGTCAATACCTATTAAATTCTGGATGGAGCAGTGGAGACGAAATTTCTACGGGATCCCCACTTAAAATTTTTCTGTACCATTAAAAAAATTGTTGGGATTGGCTGATGATTATAAACGAGTTTTGGTAAATTGTAAACATGAACAAGTGTTGATGCTAACTAAGAATCTTGGTGATGTGTTTGAACAAACCAGAAATGAACAAACTTTTAAGTTGGAAATTACGAAAAAAATCTGGAAAATTCCCCATGTAACTCTGAGCGATTTTGCAAAAATTAAGATGTACGACATTATTAAGAGTGGTGTAAACCTACCAATCGCATTCCGGAGTTGGGATTCATATGTTAACCCCAAATTGGGGTATGGAAGTCAACACAGCTGGAATGTGAAATTGTCGGCTTACCGCGAAAACCCAAGATTTGCCATAATTGGATTTACACTAAATGGAGAACTTGTCACAAATAACTTATCAAACTTGAAAGTTCACTTGAATTCTGAGTCATATCCATATGATAATCTGAATGTTGATTTTAGTAAGAATTAGTATGCTCACTCTAGTTACTATAATCGTGAATCACAACCATTTTTGACCCCAAATGAATTTAAATTGAAGACCTCTATTATTGTGGTTGATCTTTCATATCAAAATGAATCAGTAAAAATTGGTCCTATTGATGTGAGAATTTCAATAGAACTAAAGACACCAAGTCATGAAAATACCCAAGCTTACTGTCTCCTCATACAAGACCGCTTAGTTGAATATAACCCACTAAACGGACTAGTACAACGAGTTGTTTAACATTAGAAAAATGTTGAAAGATACTGTTTCGATTGATGTTCAAGGTTTCTTTGATAATAATAATAATTTTATTCTAAAGGTAATTGGAATTGTATTCGAAAAAGATCCAAACTTGAATAATAGTTTTTTAATAGAACCACCATATGATTTTACTTTGCTAAATACAAAATCTCGAAAGACTGCAATTTGGTTAGCCAATACACATCACAACATTTTTTGGAACGATGGAGAAAATAGTTTTCCACAAACTCGAAAGTATCTAAGGACAATTACAAGCGGAAAACAATTTATTTGTAAAGGAGTGGAAAAGAAACGATTTCTACAGACGTTTTTTGGGAGTCGTCAGTTCATTAATGTCGAGGAAATGGGCTGTCCGTCATTAAACAGGTTTAAAGGAAACCGGTTTCCCTATTGTGAAACACACTGTTACGTGGGCATATTAGTGCCCGAGTCCTGACAAGGACTTGGGCCGAGGGAGAGGCGTCTGATGTTCAGGCACCATTTGCCGGCATAAGCTACGTCGTATTCGGGTCGTGGGATCTTGGTAAGCATCTCTCCTCTCCAACATAACGAGAATAAATATTAAAAGTGCCTGGAAAATAATATTAGTCACAAAGTTCGTCAGTCATCAGTCCACACTGCCCAGCAAGCTTAGCTGTCGCTTGATCGCAATACGATCGGGCTGTGTTTTGGCCATATTCCCTCCCCTTCACACATTCGTGTGCCAATGGATCGTCGCGGGCCGCGCAATACGATCCCCTATTGTCAAGGTTGTCCGTCGAAAGTTATGTCATTGTTCTTGACCTACTCCACTCCTCGCGTCAGCACACCCCCTTTGTTAGAGTTCTAGCACACCATGGCTTCGAATTCTTTTTCACATTATAAATTTATTAAATAATATTTATGTCGGCGTGTGCCGGTGTTGAATAACATAATATTAGTTAATTCATATAGGGATTAAATTAATTGACAATTATTGTATTAGCGGAGATTATCGATTTGACCACCTGTGAAGGTGCACACATCAGCAAAATGCTGACTATTTACGACTGCAAGCGTCGCTCAGAGGGCTCTTGCAATTGTCATACAATTACAAGGCTGATACTCGCCGCTGAAAAATTAACATTTAATTATTATGTATAAAAAAAGGTATAAAAATTAAAGTACATCTAAATGATTACATAAATGAAACAATTATTATATGTGGATATTATATATTATTACATGTATTCCTAACAGATTAATTCTTTGTCTTAACTAGGAAAGTATTAACATTGTCCAAAAACAAATTCTTATCCAGACGGGAAAGAACAATGGCCGTTGGAACGGTAGAGATAATGATAGCTTTTTCGGTCTTATTACAGTGGGCAAGTGGAGAAAAATCTAGACGGAAGGTCTCAATATATAAGTATTCCAATTCATTCACTGTTATTGGTAGGGTCGCTTTTGATAACAAGTATAAAATTCTTACGTTAAATTGTGGATCAGTGTCTATTGTTTTTGCTAAAGCTTCTGATGTAATCATGGTGCACGGATATATATATATATATATGTATGTATGAGAAAAGAAACCGTGTTCCGACAAACTTACCCTCTTTTTAATCCTGGGCGATGAGATCTCTACGCTCCGGATCCTGGGCTTTGGGAGATTTTCGAATTGGTTTATACATATATATACGTGCAAGATTTGATGGTGGCTTACAAAAACAAAACACAATAATTACGTTACACAAAAAAAATAACACTATCGCTGTATAGATATGTATGTATGTATGCATTGTATGAGAGTTCCACTGAGGCACACGTCAGTTCCAAATGCTCGAGCTGGGGGCTGGTCGGTGCAGCTCCAATTTCTTGTTCAGCGTATGTAATCGGGGGTTCTGTTTACACTTGCATTCAGAAATGCATGTACTCGCAAATTGTTTGTGATTGTTACTGGCGATTCACTTTTTGGTTTACCATATTGGAGTGCAATTTATTTATTATTATTTGTATTGTTTTCTATTGTCTTTTTGCTGCTTTTATTGTCTTTTTGGTGGTTCCACTTCACTGTATCGGCTCGGCTTATGCTCCAATGTGGGTCACCACTTTCTCCAGGGCATGATGTTGGTCGCGGCGTCTCTGGACAGAGCGCTTGTAGATCTTTACAACCTTAAGGAGCACTATAACCAGGAGTAGTCCAACGATGAGCTTCATGGTCTTGTTGACATCCTGATTATCATCTTGGTGGTCAACTATCTCTACTGTGTTAATCACATTGGCGGTGCTGCCGGTCACTTTATACGTTTTGCTACCCATCTTGGGGTCCTTAGGCCATTCACTTGGTTCACTAGTTATTTCGTCCTTCGTCCTGGTTGACTTCCTCCAGATTGTGGTCGATCGCAGGACCGGTTATCGGGACTTTCTCCTGGGTGAAGTTGATTCTAGGGAAACGTCAAGACATTCTTCTGGACACCAGCCTTCTTCCAGTCGTGGTCTGTGTTGATGGGAGTTGCACTTCTAGACCACCGTCATGGAGAGATCAGAACAATTTCTGTCTTTCTCCATTTGGCTGGGGTCTTTTATACCGGACTAGAGCTTTCGCTAGCCCCCATATTGGATGAATTAACTAGGTGTTCTCACCTAGGGGTACGGTTTCTCCATTTCCCCTATTTTAGGAGTCAATGGCCGGCTGGTGCACTTTGCCACCTTACTGGATTACGGTTACGATCAGGTCGATCGTGGTCGTTGTTCTGGCCACGCGACACCCATGAGTTGTCGAATTGTTTTTGCTGTTTTGCTTTTATCAATCGCAGTGTGGTTAGTCATTACGGCCCCTACCCTCAACTAATGGCAGTTGTTTTGCCGGGGTTAATCTTGGTATGGGGAAGGGCGTACGTAACAACACCATTCAAGAAAATAAAATTAACCAAATTAAGTTTCATGAGGAAATTGACCAATTTATTGAACAATTTAAAGGAGAGATAATTGGTCAGCATTTTCAATACCTTCTAAACACAAAAAAATATGTTCATGAATCGAGGTGGACTTGATCTCAAAACTACGAATTATGCTGAACACTTTTCATTTTGTAAACCAGAAATGACGTCGGAAACGTGCGCCTGCTTCTTCTATGCAAATCGCCGGAATCATAGCAGAAAATTCATTTCTATATATAAAAAAAAATGTTCGCAATACCAAAATAAATAAATGTATTATTATGGTACAAAATAAACTTCTGGCATTTTATTTCGAGTTAAAATTACAGGTACGGAGAATGGAAAATATTTCCTTGACTGAGATATGTCGGCTACTTGCGAGCTGTTGCGCGGTCGTGATTTCAACCCCTATTATGGGAACGTATTAGAGCTCGCACTTAGCCGTGAGGTCGTTGGCGTGAGGCTCATGATTTTGTCAATGGGCGTGCGCCTTCAGACTTGTGCATGTGTCCCTTTTATTCCGGTCAGGTAATAGACAGGTGCGCATGTTCGGGTAGCTCTTGCTTGAATCCCTTTTATGATATGTTTATGACCCGTTTGTAGAAAGGAGAGATCTTGAAAAAATTTACCAATTAAACATTCTGGGGCGAAAAAAAAAGTCTGTTTGAAAATATTCGACATCTGAGAATCATTAACTTGTGGGATTTATTTTATTGGGATTCTTTTGATTTCTAAATTAGTTTTACAATCACAGGAAACGTTATTCCCCAACATGATCGGACATGTCCCTCTAAGGCAACCAGCTTTAGATGTTTTGGGTTTGCGACCTTTCTCACGTGCACAGCAACACCTGTGATAATGAGGCAAAAGGGTACGTGATCACACCTTTCCCCAACATGATCGGATATGTTTCTCTAAGATAACAACCTTTGGATACTAGGTTGTGCGACCTTTCTCACGTACACGTTTTTCACCTGACTATTAATTGCACATAATGAGGGGAAGGATACATGATCAATATTGTCACATGGGGATGTGGGGGCGATGGGGGCAATTAAGTATACTCTTTATAGACATGATCGTGACATTTTTATGACTTCAAAGCCCATTAAAATCAGTTAATTTATTGGATTATGCTAATTGTCCCAGAACCCGCATACGTTAATGAGGGGGGAGGGGGGCCGGGGGCCATTAATATGCTAATTGTCCCAGAACCCGTCTTTCCCTACTACTCATAGGAGCGTCTTTCAATTTAATAGATGTATACAAGTTGTTTATTAGATGTATACTAGTTGTTAACTAGCTGTTTAGTATCTGGCTACTATATATTTAGTAGATGTATACAACTTGTTTAGTATCTGGTTACTATATATTTAGTAGATGTATACAAGTTGTTCAGTATCTGGTTTCTATACGTTTAATAGATGTATACAAGTTGTTTACTAGATGTATACAAGTTGTTTACTAGCTGTTTAGCATCTGGTTACTATATATTTAGTAGATGTATAAAAGTTGTTTAGTATCTGGTTACAATATGTTTAGTAGATGTATGCAAGTTGTTTAGTATCTGGTTTCTATATGTTTAGTAGATGTATACAAGTTGTTTACTAGGTGTATACAAGTTGTTTACTAGCTGTTTAGTATCTGGTTTATATATCTTTAATATCTGTTTACTAGCTGTTTAGTATCTGGTTTATATATCTTTAATATCTGTTTACTTGATGTTTACTATTTATTATTAGCTGGTTACAAGTTGTTATTAACGTCTACGAGCTTTTATAATCTTTTGTTAAGAATGATCAAAAAATCTTGATCACTAGACTACTTTCAATGTGAAGTAAAAACGTACACTCTGATTTTCAATGTGTTTGCTATGTACGTAAGAAAGAATGCAAAGCCAAAATAGCTCAAGATTGATATATAAATCTTAGAGGAACATGTCCGATTATGTTGGGGGAAGATGTATCCTGTGATTGTAAAACTAATTAAGATATAAATTGTTCACAAGTTGTCTAAAATCTGTGTAGAAGCTGCTTTGATAAACAATTTTGATTCATAATTACAGATATTAAGAAAATATAATAATATCATCCACTTTAACTAGTATATTGTTAAAATAAAACATTTCCATTTATCATGTTCTTTCATCTTATGTAGGTATAATAAATGTAATCTTAACTACGATAGCTAGCCTTAGATCCCATAACTATAGTTATTAGCTACAATAAAATGTCTAGAAAGAACAAAATATATGAATGTCAAAAAACGATTTAAAACTAACTATAATTGGGAAAGTAATTGAAATCGCTCCGGCGTAATACAGTAAAAATCAAAAAACACTGTGACTATCCCATTTTCTATAACCATAACAAATGAGTATACTCACACCTAAATGACCAATTGTATCCTTTGTCCAAAAATGTTTGTGACTTTCAGTTATAAATTTGTCACCGATAATTTAAATCCCATTAAGCAAACCACCCATTGCTAACCGTGCCATAACCCCAGAGTAAAGTTGGTTACCTACAATAAACACAGGTGGTGGTGTAAAGGATTGCTAAAATGCTTCGACGCAGGCGCAAAGGGCAAGGTAATGGAACAAATTCATGGAATATTATCCCTTCAAAAAGAGGTCATAAAAAATATAATAAGGAAAGTATTTTTTATTTGCAAATCATTTATAACTGTTACCAACAACACAAATAGAAGTAATTGAAATCGCTCCGCCGTAATACAGTAAAAACCATATCCTTTGTCCAAAATATCTGTGACTTTCACTTATAAATTTGTCACCGATAATTTAAATCCCATTAAGCAAACCACCCATTGTTAACCGTACCATAATTGGGAAAGTAATTGAAATCGCTCCGGCGTAATACAGTAAAAAACAAAACACACTGTGATTATCCCATTTTCTATCACCATTACAAATGTGTATACCCACACCTAAATGACCAATTGTATCCTTTGTCCAAAAATGTCTGTGACTTTCAGTTATAAATTTGTCACCGATAATTTAAATCCCATTAAGCAAACCACCCATTGCTAAGCGTACCATAATCCCAGAGTCAAGTTTGTTACCTACAATAAACATTGGTGGTGGTGTAAAGGATTGCTAAAATGCCTCGACGCAGGCTCAAATGTCATGAAAAATGATCAAAAAATTATAATTTGGAAAGTATTTTTTATTTGCGAACCATTTATAACTGTTACCAACAACACAAATAGTTATGTTACAAAGGATTTGCTTAAATGCCTCGACGCAGGCGCAAAGGTCAAGGTATTGGAAAAAAATTCATGGAATTTTATCCCTTCATAAAAGAGGTCATAAAATATATATTTAGGAAAGTATTTTTTAATTGCGAACAATTTATAAATGTTACCAACAACACAAATAGTTTTAACAAAGGATTTTAAAATACCTTGATGCAGGCGCAAAGGTCAAGGTAATGGAAAAATTCATGGAATATTATCCCTTGACCAAAAACGAAAATTGCTTCTATTTGGATAATAAAAAAATATATATTAATTCAATACTTTGATTTTTCCATCAAAATGCTTGATAAATCTAGTTGTTTGATATCTAACTAATTGAGTAATATGTTTTCATGTGCCTATTTAATTTACCAAAAAACAGTACTAGTTTTCTCTCATAAAATTGATCTTTTGGATCCCTTTAATTCCCCACCGGTGAAATATATGTTCCTCATATTTAATAATGAAGGTTTGTCATAGATGGGTACTTGTACTCCAATTATTAGAGAGATAAGAGAAGCCGCTTAGAAATGAGTGTTTCTGACTCTCTCTTTAGTTGGAGTGGTTTGCCGCTGCGCTTAAGAATGCAGGAGATTTGTACCTAACCGCTCGATGGGGAGGTTTTAGGTGGGTGTAAGATTTGCAATTCTCGAAAGACATTCGGGGTTATGATTATTTCGGAACGCTAAGTCCTTTTGTGATGGAAAATTCCACGGTCTGGACCCTCGGGCGAGGCCGCAACCGGATCTTATTGTAAGTGGCAGAGATGCAAGTCGAGGATCGCGGGGACTGAAAATCCTATGGGCTGGACCTTCGGGCGAGGCCGCAGCCGAATCTTCTCGTGGATGGCCGAAGTGCGAGGCGAGCGTCGTGGGGACTGAAAAACTACGGGCTGGACTTTCGGGCGAACGTCGTGGGGACTGAAAAACTACGGGCTGGACTACGGGCTGGATGGTCGAAGTGCGGGGCGAGTGTCGTGGGGACTGAAAATCCTACGGGCTTGACCTTCGGGCGAGGCCGCAGCCGAATCTTCTCGTGAATGTTCGAGGTACGAGGCGAGCTTCGTGGGTTCTGAAAATCATGCGAGCATGACCTTCGGGCGAGGCCAGTAGTAGGGAAAGACGGGTTCTGGGACAATTAGCATATTAATGGCCCCCGCCCCCTTACTAATTAGCATATTAATGACCCCCGCCTCTCACTAATTAACATATTAATGACCCCCGCCTCTTCATTAATGTATGCGGGTTCTGGGACAATTAACATAATCCATAAATTATCTGATTTTAAGGGGTTTAGATGTCATAAAAATGTCACGATCATATCCATAAAGAGTATACTAAATTGCCCCCCAACCCCACACCACCATGTGACAATACTGATCACGTGACCTTTTTGCCTCATTATCAGCAATTAATATTCAGCAGGTGTTGCTGTACACGGGAGAAAGGTCGCACACTTTCCCCACATCTCCATGTGACAATATTGATCACGTATCCTTTTCCTCATTATCAGCAATTAATATTCAGCAGGTGTTGCTGTGCACGTGAGAAAGGTCGCAAACCCAAAACATCTAAAGCTGGTTGCCTTAGAGGGACATGTCCGATCATGTTGGGGAATAACGTTTCCTATGATTGTAAAACTAATTTAGAAATCAAAAGAACCCCAAATAAAATAAATCCCACAAGTTAATGATTCTCAGATGTCGAATATTTTCAAACAGACTTTTTTTTTCGCCCCAGAATGTTTAACTGGTAAATTTTTTCAAGATCTCTCCTTTCTACAAACGGGTCATAAACATATCATAAAAGGGATTCAAGCAAGAGCTACCCGAACATGCGCACCTGTCTATTACCTGACCGGAATAAAAGGGACACATGCACAAGTCTGAAGGCGCACGCCCATTGACAAAATCATGAGCCTCACGCCAACGACCTCACGGCTAAGTGCGAGCTCTAATACGTTCCCATAATAGGGGTTGAAGTCACGACCGCGCAACAACTCGCAAGTAGCCGACATATCTCACTCAAGGAAATATTTTCCATTCTCCGTACCTGTAATTTTAACTCGAAATAAAATGTCAGAAGTTTATTTTGTACCATAAAAATACATTTATTCATTTACATTTATTTATTTTGGTATTGCGAACATTTTTTTTTTATATATAGAAATTTATTTTCTGCTATGATTCCGGCGATTTGCATAGAAGAAGCAGGCGCACGTTTCCGACGTCATTTCTGGATTACAAAATGTAAAGTGTTCACCATAATTCGTAGTTTTGAGGTCATGTCCACCTCGATTCATGAACATAGTTTTTGTGTTTAGAAGGTATTGAAAATGCTGTCCTTTAAATTGTTCAATAAATTGGTCAATTTCCTCATGAAACTTAATTTGGTTAATTTTGTTTTCTTGCACATCCTTACACATCTAGTCTCAACTTTAAAATAATGTATAAAAATTATTTTATTGTTTTGAAGCTACTTTTAAAAAATGTCAAAATAATGTATGCATTGTTTAGAGCACAAACCCCGCCCTTAAGGTGTGTTTCACAATAGGGAAACCGGTTTCCTTTAAACCTGTTTAATGACGGACAGCCCATTTCCTCGACATTAATGAGCTGACGACTCCCAAAAAACGTCTGTAGAAATCGTTTCTTTTCCACACCTTTACAAATAATTTGTTTTCCGATTGTAATTGTCCTTAGATACTTTCGAGTTTGTGGAAAACTATTTCTCCATCGTTCCAAAAAATTTTGTGATGTGTATTGGTTAACCAAATTGCAGTCTTTCGAGATTTTGTATTTAGCAAAGTAAAATCATATGGTGGTTCTATTAAAAAACTATTATTCAAGTTTGGATCTTTTTCGAATACAATTCCAATTTCCTTTAGAATAAAATTATTATTATTATCAAAGAAACCTTGAACATCAATCGAAACAGTATCTTTCAACATTTTTCTAATGTTAAACAACTCGTTGTACTAGTCCGTTTAGTGGGTTATATTCAACTAAACGGTCTTGTATGAGGAGACAATAATCTTGGGTATTTTCATGACTTTAGTTCTATTGAAATTCTCACATCAATAGAACCAATTTTACTGATTCATTTTGATATGAAAGATCAACCACAATAATAGGGGTCTTCAATTTAAATTCATTTGGGGTCAAAAATGGTTGTGATTCACGATTAACTAGATTGAAATCTTGTATACATTTCATATAGGTGAGCATACTAATTCTTACTAAAATCAACATTCAGATTATCACATGGATATGACTCAGAATTCAAGTGAACTTTCAAGTTTGATAAGTTATTTGTGATAAGTTCTCCATTTAGTGTAAATCCAATTATGGCAAATCTTGGTTTTTTGCGGTTAGCCGACAATTTCACATTCCAGCTGTGTTGACTTCCATACCCCAATTTGGCGTTAACATATGAATCCCAACTCCGGAATGCGATTGGAAGGTTTACACCACTTTTAATAATATCGTACATCTTAATTTTTTGCAAAATCGCTCAGAGTTACATGGGGAATTTTCCAGATTTTATTCGTAATTTCCAACTTAAAAGTTTGTTCATTTCTGGTTTGCTCAAACACATCACCAAGATTCTTAGTTAGCATCAACACTAGTTCATGCTTACAATTTAACAAAACTTTTTTATAATCCTCAGTCAATCCCAACAAATTTTTTAATGGTACAGAAAAATTTTAATTGGGGATCCCGTAGAAATTTCGTCTCCACTGCTCCATCCAGAATTTAATAGGTATTGACTTTGAAGATTATCCAGAGATATACAATTTTTAGGGTAGTAGCCATACCGACATAGACTTGACACGTTGGACTCGTTGTATTTAGTTGTTACCTAGCAGTATTTTGATGGTTACTTTCTTTTTAGTCTTGCTTTTGGATGGTTACTTTTTGTATAGTACCTGTACAGTACTTGATTTTGGATGGTTACTATCTGTATAGTATATGTAAAGTACTTGGTTTTAGATGGTAACTAAATGTTAACAAGTATTATGAGTCGCTATAGTCTCTTATTAAGAACTATCAAAGTACACAAGTTAAAGTTTCTAAGATGTGCTAGCCAAACAGACTTGCAGTGAACTATCATTACCTGGCCGTCATCAAAGTCACATGCCCAAGACCCAAGGACACTGAATAAAATACTTCCCCTTCATTTGTACCTGGAGTTTTAATTACAGTCAGATACAAAATTTGTAGGATTATTCAATATTTCTTTATATATTTTATTATTGTAAACATATTTCATTAAATTCATAATTAATTATATTTTATGTATATTTGTATATAATTAATTTTCTTACTTCAGCCCTCTGTAAGAAACATGTCGCTTATTAATCTTCGTTCCAAGCGTAGATTTTCGCTTGGTTCCCATAGATAGATGTAAAATAGTTCTCACAATGTAATCTTTCTCAGATGCTGAATTATTTTTAAAGCATTCATTTGTTCCATCCCATAATAATATTGTTACATATTTCGAAGGCATCATTAGCTAGCATAGGAGCGCCTATCAATTTAATTTTTGATTGAAGTTTATGATAGAGGTGTTGGGACCTGGTAATATCGGTTTTTGTTGTCAACTATTTTTCTAGTTCTAGTTTTCTAATTCTATTCTATTTGTATACTATTTGTATGAGTAAGGCATCATTGTCTAAGATTCTGAATAAGTTTAATAAACTCTTTAATTACAATACTGATTAGCTGATTCCTATATATTTAGTAGATGTATACAAGTTGTTTAGTATCTGGTTTGATATGTTTAATAGATGTATACAAGTTGTTTACTAGATGTATACAAGTTGTTTACTAGCTGTTTAGTATCTGGCTACTATATATTTAGTAGATGTATACAAGTTGTTTAGTATCTGGTTACTATATATTTAGTAGATGTATACAAGTTGTTTAGTATCTGGTTTCTATATGTTTAATAGATGTATACAAGTTGTTTACTAGATGTATACAAGTTGTTTACTAGCTATTTAGTATCTGGTTACTATATATTTAGTAGATGTATACAAGTTGTTTAGTTCTGGTTACAATATATTTAGTAGATGTATGCAAGTTGTTTAGTATCTATGTTTAGTAGATGTATATAAGTTGTTTACTAGATGTATACAAGTTGTTTACTAGCTGTTTAGTATCTGGTTTCTATATGATTAGTATATGTATACAAGGTGTTTAATAGATTTATACAAGTTGCTTACTAGCTGTTTAGTAACTGGTTTATATATCTTTAATATCTGTTTACTTGATGTTTACTATTTATTAGCTGGGTACTACTTGTTATTAACGTCTACGAGCTTTTATAGTCTTTTGTTAAGAATGATCAAAAATTCTTGATCACTAGACGACTTTCGATGTGAAGTAAAAACTTACAATCTGATTTTCAGTGTGTTTGCTATGTACGTAAGAAAGAATGCAAAGCCAAAATAGCTCAAGATTGATATATAAATCTTAGAGGAACATGTCCGATTATGTTGGGGGAAGATGTATCCTGTGATTGTAAAACTAATTAAGATATAAATTGTTCACAAGTTGTCTAAAAGCTGTGTAGAAGCTGCTTTGATAAACAATTTTGATTCATAATTACAGATATTAAGAATATATAATAATAGCATCCACTTTAACTAGTATATTGTTAAAATAAAACATTTCCATTTTTCATATTCTTTCATCTTATGTAGGTATAATAAATGTAATCTTAACTACGATAGCTAGCCTTACATCCCATAACTATAGTTATTAGCTACAATAAAATGTCTAGAAAGAACAAAATATATGAATGTCCAAAAACCATTTAAAACAAACTATAATTGGGAAAGTAATTGAAATCGCTCCGGCGTAATACAGTAAAAAACAAAAAACACTGTGATTATCCCATTTTCTATCACCATAACAAATATGTATACCCACACCTAAATGCCCAATTATATCCTTTGTCCAAAAATGTCTGTGACTTTCACTTATAAATTTGTCACCGATAATTTAAATCCCATTAAGCAAACCACCCATTGTTAACCGTACCATAATTGGGAAAGTAATTGAAATCGCTCCGGCGTAATACAGTAAAAAACAAAACACACTGTGATTATCCCATTTTCTATCACCATTACAAATGTGTATACCCACACCTAAATGACCAATTGTATCCTTTGTCCAAAAATGTCTGTGACTTTCAGTTATAAATTTGTCACCGATAATTTAAATCCCATTAAGCAAACCACCCATTGCTAACCGTACCATAATCCCAGAGTCAAGTTTGTTACCTACAATAAACATTGGTGGTGGTGTAAAGGATTGCTAAAATGCCTCGACGCAGGCGCAAATGTCATAAAAAATGATCATAAAAATATAATTAGGAAAGTATTTTTTATTTGCGAACCATTTATAACTGTTACCAACAACACAAATAGTTATGTTACAAAGGATTTGCTTCAATGCCTCGACGCAGGCGCAAAGGTCAAGGTATTGGAAAAAAATTCATGGAATATTATCCCTTCATAAAAGAGGTCATATAATATATAATTAGGAAAGTATTTTTTATTTGCGAACAATTTATAAATGTTACCAACAACACAAATAGTTGTTACAAAGTATTGCTAAAATACCTTGATGCAGGCGCAAAGGTCAAGGTATTGGAAAAAAATTCCTGGAATATTATCCCTTCATAAAAGAGGTCATAAAATATATAATTAGGAAAGTATTTTTTATTTGCGAACAATTTATAAATGTTACCAACAACACAAATAGTTGTTACAAAGGATTGCTAAAATACCTTGATGCAGGCGCAAAGGTCAAGGTAATGGAAAAATTCATGGAATATTATCCCTTGACCAAAAACGAAAGTTTCTTCTATTTGGATAATAAAAAAATATATATTAATTCAATACTTTGATTTTTCCATCAAAATGCTTGATAAATCTAGTTGTTTGATATTCTCTAACTAATTGAGTAATATGTTTTCATGTGCCTATTTAATTTACCAAAAACAGTATTAGTCTTCTCTCATAAAATCCCTCTAATTCCCCACCGGTGAAATATATGTTCCTCATATTTAATAATGATGGTTTGTCATAGATGGGTACTTGTAATTCATATTTAAGATACTTACATCCTTCTCTAACTAATATCTTTTTATCCATCATGTAAACAGGTTTAGAATTGTATTGCGTGCTTCAACCCCTAGCCACACCCACCACTGTAACAGATTTCACTTTTCCAATGGCTGCCCCAGCTACCTAAACTGTACATTTCTTTTGATTTTCTCTTTTCCTTTCTAAGCAATGTACACAATTTTTAAACTGGTTCTGACCTCCCTCTTTAATGGCATCCTCTACTTTATTTTCGTTATATTTCTGATCTTTTCCTAACAGTAGGTTGTTAAACTTTTATTAGTTTATGGGATTATTGAGCACCCGAAATCCCTGATATTAAGTCATAACATGTAACTAGCAGAATATAGTAAAAGACATCAGACTCTAAAAAGACTAGATTTACCTACAATTCAATTTACCATCTACAATCCCTGGAGAAGAGCTTAGTATATGCAGTTTAATTTTCAAATTTATTGATTTCACAGATTCCCGCTGGTAAATACCAATTTTTAACAAATGGCTGCCAACTCCATACCATTCAGACACTGGTTTACAACCTCATAGAACTGACTCTCAAGGTATCTGTAATGCACAATATATTTCTGTCTCTTTTCTTCTAATCAATATTAAAAAATTTTATAAACTGGTTTTGGAGTTCATTTTATTCTTAGAATTATATTATTAAAAATTATTAGGCCAACAGAGATAATAATGATTTTGTGATAGTATCCCGTTAATAATACATACATAATTCTTATTTGTATATTTTCAAATTTTTTTATTTTAGAAAATTATTCATTAATCACATTCAAATAATATTCATAATATATCTTACAATTTTTTAAATTTATCAATAATGTTTCCCAATTATTAATATTAAATGCAATTGCATCATATCTATTTTTAAGATTAAATATTAAGATGGGGTCGTCCTCGCGAGACATAGCGCTGACCAACTCACATTGCTCTGCCTCACCTTTAAATTTAAGATACTCTAAGTCTGATATTGAATCCCTTATACGAAAAATCATCTCCTTAACTTCCAGGAGCAGTCGTGACAGCGGATTATTTTCGATTTCCGCATCGTGAAGATCAATTTGCTGTTGAAACTTGGTTGTCTCCATCATCAGCTCGGTGATTCGATTTTCCACGTTCTCAATATCAAAGAGATGGGAATCGTTATTGTTTTCGCTCTGCAAATCCACCAAGCGCCAAGCGAAGAAGAATACATAAGAAACCGGAAATCAAAGGCAAAGTAAGATTGTAGGCCAGCATATATCGATATTGGGAACTGTTGTTATATGAGTACGCATACATTTAATTGTATTTAATATAATAGTTGTTGACAATTATAATTTTATAATGGTCAACGTTAAGTAGGAGGAGTGGAAAAGAATTTTTATTCTTAATATTTAATCTTAAAAATAGATATGATGCAATTGCATTTAATATTAATAATTGGGAAACATTATTGATAAATTTAAAAAATTGTAAGATATATTATGAATATTATTTGAATGTGATTAATGAATAATTTTCTAAAATAAAAAAATTTGAAAATATACAAATAAGAATTATGTATGTATTATTAACGGGATACTATCACAAAATCATTATTATCTCTGTTGGCCTAATAATTTTTAATAATATAATTCTAAGAATAAAATGAACTCCAAAACCAGTTTATAAAATTTTTTAATATTGATTAGAAGAAAAGAGACAGAAATATATTGTGCATTACAGATACCTTGAGAGTCAGTTCTATGAGGTTGTAAATCAGTGTCTGAATGGTATGGAGTTGGCAGCCATTTGTTAAAAATTGGTATTTACCAGCGGGAATCTGTGAAATCAATAAATTTGAAAATTAAACTGCATATACTAAGCTCTTCTCCAGGGATTGTAGATGGTAAATTGAATTGTAGGTAAATCTAGTCTTTTTAGAGTCTGATGTCTTTTACTATATTCTGCTAGTTACATGTTATGACTTAATATCAGGGATTTCGGGTGCTCAATAATCCCATAAACTAATAAAAGTTTAACAACCTACTGTTAGGAAAAGATCAGAAATATAACGAAAATAAAGTAGAGGATGCCATTAAAGAGGGAGGTCAGAACCAGTTTAAAAATTGTGTACATTGCTTAGAAAGGAAAAGAGAAAATCAAAAGAAATGTACAGTTTAGGTAGCTGGGGCAGCCATTGGAAAAGTGAAATCTGTTACAGTGGTGGGTGTGGCTAGGGGTTGAAGCACGCAATACAATTCTAAACCTGTTTACATGATGGATAAAAAGATATTAGTTAGAGAAGGATGTAAGTATCTTAAATATGAATTACAAGTACCCATCTATGACAAACCATCATTATTAAATATGAGGAACATATATTTCACCGGTGGGGAATTAGAGGGATTTTATGAGAGAAGACTAATACTGTTTTTGGTAAATTAAATAGGCACATGAAAACATATTACTCAATTAGTTAGAGAATATCAAACAACTAGATTTATCAAGCATTTTGATGGAAAAATCAAAGTATTGAATTAATATATATTTTTTTATTATCCAAATAGAAGAAACTTTCGTTTTTGGTCAAGGGATAATATTCCATGAATTTTTCCATTACCTTGACCTTTGCGCCTGCATCAAGGTATTTTAGCAATCCTTTGTAACAACTATTTGTGTTGTTGGTAACATTTATAAATTGTTCGCAAATAAAAAATACTTTCCTAATTATATATTTTATGACCTCTTTTATGAAGGGATAATATTCCATGAATTTTTTTCCAATACCTTGACCTTTGCGCCTGCATCAAGGTATTTTAGCAATACTTTGTAACAACTATTTGTGTTGTTGGTAACATTTATAAATTGTTCGCAAATAAAAAATACTTTCCTAATTATATATTATATGACCTCTTTTATGAAGGGATAATATTCCATGAATTTTTTTCCAATACCTTGACCTTTGCGCCTGCGTCGAGGCATTGAAGCAAATCCTTTGTAACATAACTATTTGTGTTGTTGGTAACAGTTATAAATGGTTCCCAAATAAAAAATACTTTCCTAATTATATTTTTATGATCATTTTTTATGACATTTGCGCCTGCGTCGAGGCATTTTAGCAATCCTTTACACCACCACCTATGTTTATTGTAGGTAACCAACTTGACTCTGGGGTTATGGTACGGTTAGCAATGGGTGGTTTGCTTAATGGGATTTGAATTATCGGTGACAAATTTATAAGTGAAAGTCACAGACATTTTTGGACAAAGGATATAATTGGTCATTTAGGTGTGGGTATACATATTTGTTATGGTGATAGAAAATGGGATAATCACAGTGTTTTTTGTTTTTTACTGTATTACGCCGGAGCGATTTCAATTACTTTCCCAATTATAGTTAGTTTTAAATGGTTTTTGGACATTCATATATTTTGTTCTTTCTAGACATTTTATTGTAGCTAATAACTATAGTTATGGGATGTAAGGCTAGCTATCGTAGTTAAGATTACATTTATTATACCTACATAAGATGAAAGAATATGAAAAATGGAAATGTTTTATTTTAACAATATACTAGTTAAAGTGGATGATATTATTATATATTCTTAATATCTGTAATTATGAATCAAAATTGTTTATCAAAGCAGCTTCTACACAGCTTTTAGACAACTTGTGAACAATTTATATCTTAATTAGTTTTACAATCACAGGATACATCTTCCCCCAACATAATCGGACATGTTCCTCTAAGATTTATATATCAATCTTGAGCTATTTTGGCTTTGCATTCTTTCTTACGTACATAGCAAACACACTGAAAATCAGATTGTAAGTTTTTACTTCACATCGAAAGTCGTCTAGTGATCAAGAATTTTTGATCATTCTTAACAAAAGACTATAAAAGCTCGTAGACGTTAATAACAAGTAGTAACCAGCTAATAAATAGTAAACATCAAGTAAACAGACATTAAAGATATATAAACCAGTTACTAAACAGCTAGTAAGCAACTTGTATACATCTATTAAACACCTTGTATACATATACTAATCATATAGAAACCAGATACTAAACAGCTAGTAAACAACTTGTATACATCTAGTAAACAACTTATATACATCTACTAAACATAGATACTAAACAACTTGCATACATCTACTAAATATATTGTAACCAGAACTAAACAACTTGTATACATCTACTAAATATATAGTAACCAGATACTAAATAGCTAGTAAACAACTTGTATACATCTAGTAAAAAACTTGTATACATCTATTAAACATATAGAAACCAGATACTAAACAACTTGTATACATCTACTAAATATATAGTAACCAGATACTAAACAACTTGTATACATCTACTAAATATATAGTAGCCAGATACTAAACAGCTAGTAAACAACTTGTATACATCTAGTAAACAACTTGTATACATCTATTAAACATATCAAACCAGATACTAAACAACTTGTATACATCTACTAAATATATAGGAATCAGCTAATCAGTATTGTAATTAAAGAGTTTATTAAACTTATTCAGAATCTTAGACAATGATGCCTTACTCATACAAATAGTATACAAATAGAATAGAATTAGAAAACTAGAACTAGAAAAATAGTTGACAACAAAAACCGATATTACCAGGTCCCAACACCTCTATCATAAACTTCAATCAAAAATTAAATTGATAGGCGCTCCTATGCTAGCTAATGATGCCTTCGAAATATGTAACAATATTATTATGGGATGGAACAAATGAATGCTTTAAAAATAATTCAGCATCTGAGAAAGATTACATTGTGAGAACTATTTTACATCTATCTATGGGAACCAAGCGAAAATCTACGCTTGGAACGAAGATTAATAAGCGACATGTTTCTTACAGAGGGCTGAAGTAAGAAAATTAATTATATACAAATATACATAAAATATAATTAATTATGAATTTAATGAAATATGTTTACAATAATAAAATATATAAAGAAATATTGAATAATCCTACAAATTTTGTATCTGACTGTAATTAAAACTCCAGGTACAAATGAAGGGGAAGTATTTTATTCAGTGTCCTTGGGTCTTTGGCATGTGACTTTGATGACGGTCAGGTAATGATAGTTCACTGCAAGTGTGTTTGGCTAACACATCTTAGAAACTTTAACTTGTGTACTTTGATAGTTCTTAATAAGAGACTATAGCGACTCATAATACTTGTTAACATTTAGTTATCATCTAAAACCAAGTACTTTACAGATACTATACAGATAGTAACCATCCAAAATCAAGTACTGTACAGGTACTATACAAAAAGTAACCATCCAAAAGCAAGACTAAAAAGAAAGTAACCATCAAAATACTGCTAGGTAACAACTAAATACAACGAGTCCAACGTGTCAAGTCTATGTCGGTATGGCTACTACCCTAAAAATTGTATATCTCTGGATAATCTTCAAAGTCAATACCTATTAAATTCTGGATGGAGCAGTGGAGACGAAATTTCTACGGGATCCCCAATTAAAATTTTTCTGTACCATTAAAAAATTTGTTGGGATTGACTGAGGATTATAAAAAAGTTTTGTTAAATTGTAAGCATGAACTAGTGTTGATGCTAACTAAGAATCTTGGTGATGTGTTTGAGCAAACCAGAAATGAACAAACTTTTAAGTTGGAAATTACGAATAAAATCTGGAAAATTCCCCATGTAACTCTGAGCGATTTTGCAAAAAATTAAGATGTACGATATTATTAAAAGTGGTGTAAACCTACCAATCGCATTCCGGAGTTGGGATTCATATGTTAACGCCAAATTGGGGTATGGAAGTCAACACAGCTGGAATGTGAAATTGTCGGCTAACCGCAAAAAACCAAGATTTGCCATAATTGGATTTACACTAAATGGAGAACTTATCACAAATAACTTATCAAACTTGAAAGTTCACTTGAATTCTGAGTCATATCCATGTGATAATCTGAATGTTGATTTTAGTAAGAATTAGTATGCTCACCTATATGAAATGTATACAAGATTTCAATCTAGTTAATCGTGAATCACAACCATTTTTGACCCCAAATGAATTTAAATTGAAGACCCCTATTATTGTGGTTGATCTTTCATATCAAAATGAATCAGTAAAATTGGTCCTATTGATGTGAGAATTTCAATAGAACTAAAGACACCAAGTCATGAAAATACCCAAGATTATTGTCTCCTCATACAAGACCGTTTAGTTGAATATAACCCACTAAACGGACTAGTACAACGAGTTGTTTAACATTAGAAAAATGTTGAAAGATACTGTTTCGATTGATGTTCAAGGTTTCTTTGATAATAATAATAATTTTATTCTAAAGGAAATTGGAATTTTATTCGAAAAAGATCCAAACTTGAATAATAGTTTTTTAATAGAACCACCATATGATTTTACTTTGCTAAATACAAAATCTCGAAAGACTGCAATTTGGTTAACCAATACACATCACAAAATTTTTTGGAACGATGGAGAAAATAGTTTTCCACAAACTCGAAAGTATCTAAGGACAATTACAATCGGAAATCAAATTATTTGTAAAGGTGTGGAAAAGAAACGATTTCTACAGACGTTTTTTGGGAGTCGTCAGCTCATTAATGTCGAGGAAATGGGCTGTCCGTCATTAAACAGGTTTAAAGGAAACCGGTTTCCCTATTGTGAAACACACCTTAAGGGCGGGGTTTGTGCTCTAAACAATGCATACATTATTTTGACATTTTTTAAAAGTAGCTTCAAAACAATAAAATAATTTTTATACATTATTTTAAAGTTGAGACTAGATGTGTAAGGATGTGCAAGAAAACAAAATTAACCAAATTAAGTTTCATGAGGAAATTGACCAATTTATTGAACAATTTAAAGGAGAGATAATTGGTCAGCATTTTCAATACCTTCTAAACACAAAAACTATGTTCATGAATCGAGGTGGACATGACCTCAAAACTACGAATTATGGTGAACACTTTACATTTTGTAATCCAGAAATGACGTCGGAAACGTGCGCCTGCTTCTTCTATGCAAATCGCCGGAATCATAGCAGAAAATAAATTTCTATATATAAAAAAAAAATGTTCGCAATACCAAAATAAATAAATGTAAATGAATAAATGTATTTTTATGGTACAAAATAAACTTCTGACATTTTATTTCGAGTTAAAATTACAGGTACGGAGAATGGAAAATATTTCCTTGAGTGAGATATGTCGGCTACTTGCGAGTTGTTGCGCGGTCGTGACTTCAACCCCTATTATGGGAACGTATTAGAGCTCGCACTTAGCCGTGAGGTCGTTGGCGTGAGGCTCATGATTTTGTCAATGGGCGTGCGCCTTCAGACTTGTGCATGTGTCCCTTTTATTCCGGTCAGGTAATAGACAGGTGCGCATGTTCGGGTAGCTCTTGCTTGAATCCCTTTTATGATATGTTTATGACCCGTTTGTAGAAAGGAGAGATATTGAAAAAATTTACCAGTTAAACATTCTGGGGCGAAAAAAAAGTCTGTTTGAAAATATTCGACATCTGAGAATCATTAACTTGTGGGATTTATTTTATTTGGGGTTCTTTTGATTTCTAAATTAGTTTTACAATCATAGGAAACGTTATTCCCCAACATGATCGGACATGTCCCTCTAAGGCAACCAGCTTTAGATGTTTTGGGTTTGCGACCTTTCTCACGTGCACAGCAACACCTGCTGAATATTAATTGCTGATAATGAGGAAAAGGATACGTGATCAATATTGTCACATGGAGATGTGGGGAAAGTGTGCGACCTTTCTCCCGTGTACAGCAACACCTGCTGAATATTAATTGCTGATAATGAGGCAAAAAGGTCACGTGATCAGTATTGTCACATGGTGGTGTGGGGTTGGGGGGCAATTTAGTATACTCTTTATGGATATGATCGTGACATTTTTATGACATCTAAACCCCTTAAAATCAGATAATTTATGGATTATGTTAATTGTCCCAGAACCCGCATACATTAATGAAGAGGCGGGGGTCATTAATATGTTAATTAGTGAGAGGCGGGGGTCATTAATATGCTAATTAGTAAGGGGGCGGGGGCCATTAATATGCTAATTGTCCCAGAACCCGTCTTTCCCTACTACTGAGGCCGCAGCCGGATTTTATCGTGATTGGGCGGCTGAAGGCAAGTTTGCTTAATTGTGACGGGAGGATCTGCCGTCCCGTTAAGATGTAGGATTGGTGGGACGGGTGAGGAGATCGGCCTCCTCACCGAAGAAGTTAGTGGGACACGAAGGGTTCTGCCTCTTCGCCGTAGAGCGTTAGTGGGAGAGCGAGGGGATCTGCCACCTCACTGCACATATGGATTAACGGAAAGTTGGGGGGAATATATATGGATATTGCGTGAATACCTCTACCTCGCTCAGCCGGATTGCCGGCCATCGACAACCTAAGTCACTTGTGGAAAAGGGTGCGTGGGTGTAAAAATAATAAACAGTGAGACCATCCTGTGTCGTTTTGAGTATATATATAATTAACTTGTTTTTATTCACTGTCACCCTTCTTCGAGCTTAAATTGTATAAACGCTTTTTGTTTACAAACGCCTTGCGATGTTACTCGGTCTTTTGCTTCACTGCACCGATACTCACCGGTCTTTTCCTTGCATGATCGATATTTCTTCTAATTTTCTAGTATTTTCCTCTATGGCCTCCACCTCGGGTGGCTGGAGCGGAACTAAACTTGGCCCATTCGGTTTCCATACCCAAAAATCCCATCGGTTCGCTTTCCGACTATTAAATAATAATACTTCATCGTCCGCAATAACATTTGTTGCTCCTGGCTTATAAATAATTTTGGGTGAATAAAGGAATACCACCTTTTCATTTGGACATTTGGATTTTTGAGATGAGAATGAAAGAGGTTGGTGATCGTTTTAGATCTCGATGTTGTTAACCTGTAGACACTTTTTCGGGACATTTTTTAAGAATTTAAAGAACTTTGATTTTTGTCGTGTCCTGCTTTTCGCGCAGTGTATTGGCCGGCTAGTCGTCGAATGTCTCAGGGAGGAAAGCAACCAAACATTTTATCTACGCAGCAGACACAACACAAACAAAACGGAATTTCAAATTTGGGCAACGGCAATCTTTACGACGGATTTTTGGAACATCTCTAATCGTAGTCCTGGAGTTCCTCCCAACCATGAGTGCATCCTTTAGCATCACTCGGACACATCTCCCAAGTCTGTTTTGTGGGTCGTACTAAATCGCCTAAATCATCTCATCCCCCAACACGAATTTCTACTCATACGAACTCATTTCGCTAGCACATTGTATTTCAATACTAGGCCTAACTACGGAACCGAAGGACTGTCACATGGAACACATATATATATATATATATATATAAATAAATCAATAATAATAAAAAATATTTCAGTACTTTTTTGTTTGCATAAATAAATAAGTTAAATAAACATAGATTTAAATAGATATAAATTGGAAAAAATTAATAAATTGGCTTACATAAATAAATCATTTTATCAGTCTCGTTTTTATAACTTTCAGCTTGCTATCATTTTGCCGATCGCAGTATTCGGGACGGGTAGTTGTTCTATTTAATTTTTGTTGGCAAATATAATAATAATAACCTGTGGCCACTTGGAGATGAGTGGCCAATTTTTTTGCTGAAAATTCGTTCTCCTCCTGGTGGCTGGTCTTGGTCTGCCCTTATACAAATCTTTTATTCCTGATCCATACAAGAATTTAAATTTTAACTACACTGACAACAATTTTTTTTTTTTTTAGCCTGGGTAGAAACTTGATTTTTTTAATATTAACTTTCGCCAATAAAACCGTCTGCGACCACTGATTTTCGGCCTTTAATTAACCTTGCTCGTTCAGATTTTCTTGGTCTCTCTTCACCAAAAACCACTCAAATTTTTCGGATTTAAGCCTCGGTTCATTTAGGAGTTATCCGGTCTAAGGAACCAGTTCCATAATTGGACTCAGCTGCCCGACTCCCTGGATTCACGGGTCGTCAATAGTCGCATATCGAATTTATGCCTATCGTTATCCGTTATCTGGCCCAACGTAAACCACTTTGCCGAATTTGTAATTTGTGTGTTATTTTGTAATTTAGCACATAACAAGCACAGGAGTAAAGGATGTGCGTGTGTTGCTGGTTGTACTGCTCAACGTAAGCCACTGCCCACAACCCTGAGATTAATGCCTGGTGAGTGTGGTTTGCTAGCCGGGCACTATTGCTTAAGGTACTTTACATGGAAAGCTCCAAAAGGTTTGCCGCGCAAGATTTCCAAAGGAATCCTCAGTTTCCATTAAACTCGTCGCTTTCTTCTCTATTGAAGTGTGTCTTCCTTCTTCCACACGTAAATCTGGAAACTTATCTTTTCCATGCTCTTCAATCAATTTTAGTCTATCCAGGTATTCAGGACTCAAAAACTCCGTTGTCTCAAAATCGAAGAACTCTACTTCGGGATGTTGCCTTTCCCTTTCCGATGCCCTATGTTGAAGTGAAATGCTTGTAATGCCCCCAATTCCTACATAGCTGACGTCACACTGTACCAGAAGTGTTTCCCAAAATCTTGATGAGCTAATACCGGCACCCAGGTAAGTACTTTCTTCTGCGTTTCAACTGCCGTAGTTGCTTGCACCGTCAGGCAGCTCGTGAGCGGCGCACTTACACCGGAGAAATTTAGGGTAAACCTCCGAAACAAGCCTGCGGTTCCTAAGAAGCTGCGTAGTAATTCGGCTCAAAGGTTGTGTAGGGTAATGGATAAAGTAATCCCACAGCGTCTTCGCAGCCGTGTTTTTGTTTACTTGGATGACTTATTGATGATATCCAAGATTTACGAAGAACACTGCAAGAAAAGAAAGAAAGAAGATTTGAAGATCAGTGATATTTGGGGCCTTGCGGACAGGCCCGAAGAAAGTTGAGGTGATTAGGAAGATCGAACTGCCCAAAAATATCCGTAGAAACTGATAAAGTAGTCTTCCAGGTATTGTGAAAGCGGTGAAGGGACGACTTTTCTCATAGAGTTCCACTTGCCAGAACGCGTGCTTTTAAGCGATACTGCTAAAAAAATCTTCTCATCTACCCGGCTCAAGATCGACTCAATATTCTGAAACGGGTAAGCATCCTTCACTGTAAGTGTATTCAGTTTTCTTACGTCTAAGCACAGCCTATTCTCTCCAGGTTTCTGTACCAGCGTCGTTCGGTTGTTCCAGGGACTTTCACTCAACCGATGACTCCTAACCGTAACATTTCATCGATTTCTGCGAAAAGCAGTTGTTTTTTCGCCGGAGAAACTGGAAAGAATCTCTCCTTGACGGGTACGGCTTCTTCAACTAACTGGATCGAGTGTTCTTCCACCTTGGTAAGTCCTAGTCCTTGACTTTCGTATTCAAAAAACCCCCATTTGCTTCTTGTGGATATGTGCCTCTATCGGTTCTTCTTTGGCCATAAATTCGGAGTGCACCTGGTGTAAGGACTCTACACCCACTACCTCAACTCGAATTTCCTCCAGAAATCTATACAAAGGTACAACTTTTGCAAGGTAAAACAAAGGAGTTTAGGCAATCGATGTGTTAACCCATTGTACGAGATGCTGGGTTAAATCTTCTCCACTACTCGATGCTGCGTATCTCCTGCTGATTTCATTATTGATTGTGACCTCTCTAATCTCAGTCCTAACCTTTCCACTGTTTCTAGGCAACCTTCCCCAATCAAGCTGACTGATGCCCCGGAATCCAAGAGACCCACGACCTCCAGGTCCTCTATCTTAACCTTTGCGAATGGTCTATTGTCGCATTCCACCGCAGCTCTGATGGCCGAACAAATCATCCTTCTTTCTGCCTTCCGCTGCTGACATCTACTACGGGGTCTGGCAATTTTTCGCGAAATGTTCCAGTCTGGATCACATTTCCCAAATATTCGGTTCCTGACCTCTTGGTAGTGTGCTTCTCGGACTGCTATAGGTTCAGGTTTGAACCATTTAATTTTATGTAATAGATTATTTAGATTTATCAGAATCTTTATAATTTTATTCTCCTCCGCATGTAATTTGACGAGGCTTTTATTTGGTTGTGGCAAACGTGGAGCGTGGTCCCTCACTCTTGCCCAAGCTCCTCCCACCGTTTCCTGTTTGACATTGCGTACATCTCGGATTCCTCATACCAGGTAGTCCACACTTGTAAGAGAATACCTTTAACACCTCCGATTCACATGCTTTGAAGTGGCTGTCGTTCTCTGTTGTTCTCCCAGTGTCTAGCTAATGCCACCACTTCCTCTTGTTCTGCAGGTATCTTCTCTTATCTGATTTCGGATAAAGGTCATCTATCCTCGGACGGACCTTATACCCCCGGTGAGTTTTGAGGTTGCTTGGATGTTGGGTCCATCAAGTCGCCAATATTCTTTCCGCATCGTGGCATTCATGTCGGAGTTGATTCAGGTTTGTGATGTATATCGGGTATATATATATATCAGGTCGAAGTCGGAAAACGGCATCTCTAGTCGAGATCTGAGCGCTAGCATGGTCTGGATGTACACCTCAATGGTTTCTCCTGGCTTCTGCTTCTGTTCTCGCATCTCATACTCTTGCTTGGAGTTGGACCGGTGACTCCAAGTCTACTCTTGCTTCCCCGTCGACCTCACGTACATCCAGTACCATTCCTTGGCTTCTCTTTCCACGGCACCTAATACGACCTTTGGAGAACTGCATCATATCCTGTTGCATCTGCTGTTAGAACGCTTCATATTCCGTCGATATTCCCACCTGGTACGTCTGTTGTGCTTGAACCAGTGCTGCATTAACCCCTGACTTTATTTTAGATGTCAGAGACTTTGGTATGGCACCGGTTCCGCCTACCGACTGATGACCACTCGCTTCTCCTGGACTTCCGCTTGCCATTCCATCAGGATTCTGTCTCCTTAGCGACTCCATGCCTTTGGGTGCCGACATGTTTTCCAATTTCTCCTCTTGATTTGCTTGCGAGCGAGTTACTGGCGGAGTCTTACTTGCTGGTATTCTTAGTATCTCCTTTCACGGCACCTGATACGACCATTGGAAAACTGCATCATATCCTGCTGCATCTGCTGTTTGAACGCGGTAGAAATGATGCTTTGCGATCTTCACAGCCGCTTCCCAAAGACCGCCTAAGTGTGGCGACCTAGGAGGAATGAAACACCGATCTAGGCAAAAGTCCAACGTAGCTCTATGGTGATCACTATGAGGAACAGGCGCCTTAGTTCGAGCAGCTCATTGCGAGCGCCAACAAAGTTGGTTGCATTATCAGACCAAACCTTCCGCGGCCTTCTTCTAGTGCATATAAATCGTTTGAGGCTATGTAAAAACGATATTGTAGAGAGATCCTTGACTAACTCCAAATGAATAGCCTTCGTGGCGAAACAAATGAAGACACAAACGTAGCATTATACTGGAGGCTTGCTTCGCGCCTCTGACTTGTAGAAAAATGGCTCGTAAAAGTCAATGCCAGTGACTTCGAACGCATGAGACCCATCAAGTCGCTCCTGTGGAAGATCCGCCATGATATGCCCCACTACTCGAGGCTTCATTCTAAAGCATCTAATACATTTGTTTACGGCCTTCATAACCGTCTTCCTCCCCCCAGTAGGCCAATATTGGGACCAGTGTGCACGTTGCGTTCATAAAAGTGAGTAATAATGGCAATAGTAACCGAATGACTCGTTTTTATATAATTGGATGATATTCCAGGATATTCCAGTTACAGATGCTGAGGATTTTATTTTCTTTACTTGAAGCTGATTTGCGAATCGGGACGTTACTAAACGCAGTTGGGAGCCCGAATCGAATAGAGCTCGACAGGAAACGAAAGCCCCGGAACGGTTTTTTACTAAACGCTAGCCGTTGCTAAGAGCACATTATCATTACTAAACTCCTGTACAATAAGAGCAGTCGAAGTGGAAGGCGGTGCAGAGGGTGAGGAAGAGGGAAGTTCTTCCTGAAGCTGTGATCTTGTGAAGGAAAGAAAAGTGAGCTTTCCAGGTGAAGCAGGGTGTGGTACTTCTCGAGTTGCATTGCCGAACTTGATGACCAACCTTAAGACTGTTACTTCCCACCTGATTGCCCGGCGCATTGCTTGCCATGGCGAAATCCATAGTCTCCAACGTCCTGCATCGCTGCTCCAGAAATGATGCCATTTACGCCCACGTAGGAATTAAATTGACGAAGGTAGGGTCTTCTAAATGCTCTTCCTACATTGCCTGACTTTCCGGATCCAACTTTTGGAACAGGACTTGGACGATGATACATCCTGCGATTTGTTCCGTTGTGCCCAGAGCACGAATATGAGCGTTGAATTTATCGGACAGCTCCCGAAGTGTCGAGACGGAACCACTCTGCACCGCCTTAAGTCCCAGGATCTCAGTAATGTGTGCCTGAAAAGCCAAACGTCGATTATTAAATCTATTTTGCAGCAAATCTAAAGAAATTTGGTAGTTGCCATCAGGCATGGTCGTAGATGCTGCAGCTTTTCTACGTTGGTGAGGTCCGGATGACTATCTATGATCGTGGTACACATAGAACAAAAGTCAGACCAATTTGCATAACCTCCAGCGAATTTTGGAAGCTCCAGTGGGGGCAGCAATGCTGCCCTATGTCGAGGCTGACGCTGCTGGGGGCCGAAAACTCCCCGAGTGATGCCGTCAGCAAAAGTTGAGTGCGAAATAAGCTGTGGGGCGCGCTTTTTCATCGCGAGAATGTCATCAAATTTCTCACTTAAATCACTTTCAATTTCTCCGAAATCCAATTCTTCGATCTCACCGAGCACCTTCTTAAATGACTCTTGAAGCTCATCAATCAACTCTAACCTCACATGAAGACCGGATTCGTCGCATGAAGTTAACGCCGCACTTGATAGGGAATCCACTAAACGCTCCACTCTGTTACATAAAGCCGTTGCCTTGCGCTTTAAAAATATTGCCGTTTGCATTAGCTGTAACATCTCTAAAAGTACCCGTAGGCATGGCTACAACAACAGCAGACGAAATGCCCGAAAATCGTCTTCAGAGGGAAGATGAGCGCAAAGCAAACGAGGGAATAACAGCCCGTTACTTGGCTATGTACGCTTCTACGTATAGCTGATTTTGCGCCTTATATGTAAATTTCCGCAATCACCAACTGCTATTTATTTTTAGCGCTCACTGCATTTAAGGTACTGCATTTAAGGCATTTATTTTATAAAAACAAATGTTAAAATTGAGCGACATAAAAGTTTCCCGATTAGAGTATGGCCTGAAAACCATACACAAAATAGGCAGGAAATTATATGTCAAATATAATAATAATTGGCCAGAAAAAAAAAGTCTAATCAAAATTAATCATACCAAACTAGTTGTTAATGAATAACATTAACAACATTTACGCATTAATTCAAAAATCTAAAGTATTTGACAGACCAAGATATATATTAAGAATACCAACCCCAAAGATGGGTTTAATAGATACAAAAACAGTGGATTCCACTGCAAATGTTATTAATAAGGTAGAGTCAAACACCATTGACTTAGAATTAATTCATACATTGCTAATAATAATTGTTGTTATAATGTGCGCAAACTGTTTCTATAAACTTTATAAATTGCATAATAAATGTCTTAAGAAAAATTATATGAGCCATGCAAATAATCTGGACAAAATTTAAAAATTTTGGCACAAACAACATTAATATAAAAATATTGCTATATTCAAATTTTAAAAATTAAAGAAAATGGAATAAAATAAAAATAAATTAATTAAAAATGGCTACTCTAAAAGCAATTAGAGACACATATGATAGGGACATTCATTTCAAAGAAAGAATTCTGCAATTAGTTCCACCAAATTCAGTAAGCATTTATGGTTTAGAAAATTTATATATTGAAACATTTAATTTAGATGCCTCTTCACTAATTCATTGCACAAGCACCCACCATCCCAGGGGTACAAGTTAGATCAGTAGTAGACGAACACCCAATACTAGGTAGAACAATAGTAATGATGGTCTTTAAGAAATAATTCATCTCCACAATATAATGGAATGGAATAAATTATATAAGCAGATAAATAACATAAAAGTTGATTTTGATAAATCATATAAGTCAAAAAAATACTATTAAAAAACATGTGGAAATACTAGTAAAATGAAGCACGAATACTAATACATGGCCAGAGGGAAAAATTAAATCAAGATCATTGGTCCCAAGTATCTGAATTTTTGATCAGGCTACGATCTAATTTAATATCAATTAAACAAAAGTTCAATTTAGACATATCAGTACCGACTATACTTAACACTTCTCTAACAGTTTAAACTGGTGACGAACCGGAATCAACAAAACAAACTGACTTTGAGCAAATAGAATCAGAAGACGTTACAGAAACAAACCCTAAAATAGAATAGCTAGATTTAAATGATCTATTATTCCAGCTGTTTTAATGTCAGATCTGCATAATTCTACAGATTCTGATGATATTTCAAGCATAATAGAAAATAAAATAAGAAACAATATCACAATGGCACAATCCAATATTGATTTTATTAATACAGCATCCACGCTTATACCAGATTTCGATGGTAAAGCTGAAAACTTAACAAGTTTTATTGATGCATTACAAATAATAGAATCAATAAAAGGCGAGCACGAACAATTAGCAGTTTCCATAATAAAAACGAGGAAGAACGCTATAGTCGAGTACCTCGACTATCAGATACCCGTTACTCAGATATGTTACTCCGGATATTAGTTTGCAATTTTTTACACCCACACACATGCATAAATACATGTGTATGTATGTATGTCATTTTCTGGCTCTAGTGTCAAGGCTTGTCTTAACTACCTTGGTTTGAGGGCATTGGACTGAAAACGGGAAAGTTTTTTGGGAAAATCTATAGGTATTTATTAAACTAATACATATTCATTGAAAGCGATAAATAAAGATTTACAGATCTTTAATGGTTTTTGCCCGTCAATGGGACAAATGGATAAATTGTTAATTATTCAATAGAATAAGTTAGCCGCGCACTTTGCTCTCTCTGAGCGCCGGCAGTGCTTTTTTCTTTGCCGCTAAGTTCGGCCGGCAACTACCCTTCAGTTCCAAAAAAAAACGTTTCACTTGTGAATCACCTTGGGAATCACCTGGGACATGTCCTCGTGCACAAGTGAAGAACAAGTTACGCTCCATATAGAAAATTGTATGGGATGTCCGCATTTTCACAAGTGAAAATTAAAATGAAACTTTTTTGAAGTCCTACGGGATTTCACTTGTTCCTTATACTCATTTTTCGTATGGCCTGTCACGTGCCGGTGACTCGTCCCAAGTGAATCACTTGGGAAAATCAGAATTTTTCCTTAAGTTTTCACTTGTGAAATCACTTGCGAGGGACACGTCCCAAGTGAATAACTTGTGAAAATCAGAATTTTTCCTTGAGTTTTCAATTATAAAAATATAAAATTTAAAATACATACATATTTAATTTCATTTTAATTCATTTTAATTATATGGTATTATTTATATTTTCAAAAATTGTACAATTATTGTTTCTGTTTTTATGCTTCGTAAGCTTATTTTTAACGTTAGTCATCGCCGTTCTTAAACCTTTGTCCGGGTCCTCTGAATCCTTGGCCAACGCTCCTGATAAAATTTATGGTCATGTGCTTAAAAAATGCGTTTTATTTGTTTATTTGCATATATACCTTTTAGAGCTGTGTTTGCACCCTTTGCAGGATTTTTATTGGCACAAAACATTTCGTCATCCATTTTCGGCTAACGGAACCCATTGAATACCTTCAAAATTTACGTACTTTAAACTAAGATCAATGCACAACATCTTAAACTTAATGTAGCACTTACCTGACTTTATTATATTAACTAAGCGATTAAAGTAACTCTGCTGCGCACCATTAAAATGGATGCTTCCCTTTCAATCACTCAAACAGAATGCACCAAGTCTTCTCACCCCTTTACTAGATTTCTTTTGTTTTCTCTTCGCTGTTGGCGCGTGCCACTGCACCTATACCCTTTCTAAAGTGAATTATATATCCGACTACATAGTTTTTACTTCTTGAGTAAAAAATACAATACGATTTTTTTTTTAAATGTTAAAACTTAAATGTTTTAAATACTTAAATCAATTTTAACGGACTAAATTTCTATAACTTAACTAAAAAATTATATTGTAATAAAAATGCATAATAAGTAAATATAACATTATAAGTAAATTCAATATACTAAATTTTACTATAATCAAATAGTTTACTTTTATAAAACAATATTAGTTGTTTTTTTCGATACACAATAATGCTCCTAAAATATTAGGGCATTCACATGTCGCTGCTCCACGAAAATTTTTCCGCCGAAATATTAGTCGCTAGCCGAACATAACGGAGAGACGCAAAAAAAAATAACGGACCAGCCGAAATTTGTCTCTGCGAGCGCGGAGTGCAGGCAGATTATAAGACAAGAAAGAGAGGGAAATATCCGAATATCTGCCTCTCTTTGTTGCACGATCGTTTTCGTGGGCAGTCTTCTACGCTGCGTCGACTGCTCTGCTGACGTCAACAGCGGCACAGCGTTTTAGGCACAAAAAAAAAACAAAAAAAGCTTTTTGCCTTGAGCCATGTCACCGCGTCCCTACTGCAGAACTGAAGGGTATTTACATACACACACATACACGCGTAAAAACATTTCGCATTGTCTGGCTCTGACGTCACAGCTTTTTTTCTTGGGAGGTTTGTGGGCGTTAGAGTGGGCGTAGCAAATTTTATTTTCAAATTTCAGTTAAAATTTTCTATCTAGCATCCAAACTGTAGGAGTTACAGTTTCGGGCGGTTTTTGGGCGTGGCAGTCTACTGAAACAAACTTGCGCTGCGTAAGAAGCTCAGGAATATGCATACCAAATCTCAATAGCCTAAAAAAAAAATTATTCTTTTAAGAAAAATATACTTATAAAAAAACTTCATAATATTACGTTATTTTTCAAAAGGAGGGAGATATAGTATGCACATATATTGAACGTCTACTGTACCAAGAGTACTTGAAGCAAACACACTGTAACACTTTGTTGCAGTGTTTACATAAACAAAGGCCCGGTCAAAAACCTAAACTGCAAGCAGGCCGCTCAACCGAAGTACATGCATACATGCATATACCTTCGCGCTCCAGCTATAGAGAGCATAATTAAATACACATAATATATATAAGATATACATAGCCGTCTCTCTGCCATCCAACTGTAGGCAGCGCAGCTACGAGACTTAGGCTTACTTAGAACCTAAGGAGAATTGTCAAGTCAGAAACAACTTGACGTTGGAAGCGGAACTAATGCTGCTCCAGATTTTAAATAAAGATTTTAAATAAAGATTTACAATAACAAATAAAAGATGTCTACTCTATATGGGGACAGGATTTTAAATAAAGAATTACAATAACAAATAAAAGATGACATAACTCTACAGCAGTCTTTCGAGATTTTGTATTTAGCAAAGTAAAATCATATGGTGGTTCTATTAAAAAACTATTATTTAAGTTTGGATCTTTTTCGAATACAATTCCAATTTCCTTTAGAATAAAATTATTATTATTATCAAAGAAACCTTGAACATCAATCGAAACAGTATCTTTCAACATTTTTCTAATGTTAATCAACTCGTTGTACTAGTCCGTTTAATGGGTTATATTCAACTAAACGGTCTTGTATGAGGAGACAGTAAGCTTTGGTATTTTCATGACTTGGTGTCTTTAGTCTTTATGTGAAATTCTCACATCAGACCAGTTTTCACTGATTCATTTTGATATGAAAGATCAACCACAATAATAGGGGTCTTCAATTTAAATTCATTTGGGGTTAAAAATGGTTGTGATTCACGATTATAGTAACTAGATTGAGATCTTGTATACATTTCATATAGGTGAGCATACTGATTCTTACTGAAATCAACATTCAGTTTATTATATGGTTCAGAATTCAAATGATCTTTCAAGTTTGATAAATTATTTATGATAACTTCTCCATTTAGTGTAAATCCAATTATTACAAATCTTGGTTTTTTCGCGGTTAGCCGATACGTATTTATCTTCTTTATCTTTATATTTCATAACAAATTTGATGATCTCACAAGATGTGTCGCATTAATATTAATATTCCTTAACCTTTTTTGTTTTGTGAGAAATAATAACAAATACTTTCCTTATTATATTTTTTATGACCTCTTTTTGAAGGGATAATATTCCATTTTTCCATTACCTTGACCTTTGCGCCTGCGTCGAGGCATTTTAGCAATCCTTTACACCACCACCTGTGACTCTGGGGTTACGGCACGGTTAGCAATGGGTGGTTTGCTTAATGGGATTTAAATTATCGGTATATAGGTATTGATAAGAACCGCCACAGCTTTGGGCGGTTTGTGGGCGTTAGAGTGGGCGTGGCACTCTACCGAAACAAACTTGCGCTGCGCAGGAATCTCAGGAATCTGCGTGCCTAATCCCAGTGTTGTAACTCTCATAGTTTCCGAGATCTCAGCGTTCATACGGACAGACGGACAGACGGACATGGCTAGATCGACTTGGCTAGTGATCCTGATCAAGAATATATATACTTTATGGGGTCGGAAACGCTTCCTTCTGCCTGTTACATACTTTCCGACGAGTCTAGTATACTCTTTTACTCTACGAGTAACGGGTATAAAAATATATATAATATATATTTAATTATGAATTAAATGAAATATGTTTACAGTAATAAAATAAATAAAACAAGGAAGAACGCTATAGTCGAGTACCTCGACTATCAGATACCCGTTACTCAGCTATATGGAGATATGCAAGCAGCAAAGAGAGATTACAATGCGCCACCTACCGGCGGTATACAGATTTAAGCGTTATGGGCGTTAGAGTGGGCGTGGAAAACTTTTTTTTTGGATCAATCGATAGGTATCGACGAGACCAATACATTTCAGTTAAAATTTTTTATCTAGCATGAAAATTGTGGGCGTCACAGGTTTTCGCGGTTTGTGGGCGTTAAAGTGGGCGTGGCAAACTTTTTTTTGGGTCAATCGATAGGTATTGATGAGAACAATACATTTCAGTTAAAATTTTTATTCTAGCATCAAAACTGTAGGAGCCACAGTTTTGGGCGGTTTGTGGGCGTTAGAGTGGGCGTGGCACTGTGCTGAAACAAACTTGCGCTGCGTAAGAAGCTCAGGAATCTGCACGCCAAATCTCAATAGCCTAGCTCCCATAGTTTCCGAGATCTCAGCGTTCATCCGGACAGACGGACAGACGGACAGACGGGCATGGCTAGATCGACTCGGCTAGTGATCCTGATCAAGAATATATATACTTTGTGGGGTCGGAAACGCTTCCTTCTGCCTGTTACATACTTTCCGACGAATCTAGTATACCCTTTTACTCTACGAGTAACGGGTATAATAAAACAAGGAAGAACGCTATAGTCGAGTACCTCGACTATCAGATACCCGTTACTCAGCTAAATGGAGATATGCAAGCAGCAAAGCGCCACCTACCGGCGGTATACAGATTTAAGCGTTATGGGCGTTAGAGTGGGCGTGGCAAATTTTTTTGGATCAATCGATAGGTATTGACGAGACCAATACATTTCAGTTAAAATTTTTTATCTAGCATGAAAATTGTGGGCGTCACAGGGTTTTGCGGTTTGTGGGCGTTAAAGTGGGCGTGGCAAACTTTTTTTTGGGTCAATCGATAGGTATTGATGAGAACATTACATTTCAGTTAAAATTTTCTATCTAGCATCAAAACTGTGGGAGCCACAGTTTTGGGCGGTTTGTGGGCGTTAGAGTGGGCGTGGCAGTCTACTGAAACAAACTTGCGCTGCGTAGGAAGCTCAGGAATCTGCACGCCAAATCTCAATAGCCTAGCTCCCATAGTTTCCGAGATCTCAGCGTTCATCCGGACAGACGGACAGACGGACAGACGGACAGACGGACAGTCGGACAGACGGACAGACGGACAGACGGACAGACGGACAGACGGACAGACGGACATGGCTAGATCGACTCGGCTAGTGATCCTGATCAAGAATATATATACTTTATGGGGTCGGAAACGCTTCCTTCTGCCTGTTACATACTTTCCGACGAATCTAGTATACCCTTTTACTCTACGAGTAACGGGTATAATTAAATGATCCTACAAAATTTCTTTCTGACTGTAATTAAAACTACAAGTACGGATGAAGGGAAAGTATTTTGTTCAATGAGGTACGTCGGCTACTTGTGAGTTGGTGCACGGTCGGAACATCATCCCTTATCAATGGTCTTGAGATGTATGATTTTATCAGACGGCCTACTCCTTAGGTCTTGGGCATGTGACTTTAATGATGGTCAGGTAATTATAGTTCACGGTAAGTTGGTTTGTATGCTTTGATAATTTTTAACCAGAAACTATAACAAGTACTTTACAGATACCATACACAAAGTATCCATCCCAAAAACAAGACTAAAGAGAAAGTAAGCATCAAAGTACTGCTAGGTAACAACTAAATACAACGTGTCCAGTGTGTCAAGTCCACGTCCATCAATATGAGTACTACCCTAAAATATTTTATATCTCTGGATACTCTTCAAAGTAAATTTCTATTAAATTCTGGATGGAGCAGTGGAGACGAAATTTCTACGGGACCCCATTTTGTTGAGATTTGCTGAGGATTATAAAAAAGTTTTGTTTAAATGTAAACATGAACTAGTGTTGATGCTAACTAAGAATCTTGGCGATGTGTTAGAACGAAGCAGAAATGAACAAACTTTTAGACTGGAAATGACGAACATAGCCTGGAAAATTTTCCATGTACCTCCCACCGATTTTGCAAATTTTAAGATATATGATATTATTAAAAGTGGTGTAAGCCTACCAATAGCATTCCCGAGTTGGTATTCATATGCTAACCCAAAATAGGGGTATGGGAGTGAACACAGCTGAAAAAACCAAGATTTGTAATAATTGGATTTACACTAAATGGAGAAGTTATCACAAATAATTTATCAATCTTGAAAGATCATTTGAATTCTGAACCAAATAATAAACTGAATGTTGATTTTAGTAAGAACCAGTATGCTCACCTATATGAAATGTATACAAGATCTCAATCTAGTTACTATAATCGTGAATCACAACCATTTTTGACCCCAAATGAATTTAAATTGAAGACCCCTATTATTGTGGTTGATCTTTCATATCAAAATGAATTAGTGAAAACTGGTCCTATTGATGTGAGAATTTCAATAGAACTAAAGACACCAAGTCATGAAAATACCCAAGCTTACTGTCTCCTCGTACAAGACCGTTTAGTTAAATATATCCCATTAAACGGACTAGTACAACGAGTTGTTTAACATTAGAAAAATGTTGAAAGATACTGTTTCGATTGATGTTCAAGGTTTCTTTGATAATAATAATAATTTTATTCTAAAGGAAATTGGAATTGTATTCGAAAAAGATTCAAACTTGAATAATAGTTTTTTAATAGAACCACCATATGATTTTACTTTGCTAAATACAAAATCTCGAAAGACTGCAATTTGGTTAACCAATACACATGACAAAATTTTTTGTAACGATGGAGAAAATAGTTTTCCACAAACTCGAAAGTATCTAAGGACAATTACAAGCGGAAAACAAATTATTTGTAAAGGTGTGGAAAAGTAACGATTTCTACAGACGTTTTTTGGGAGTCGTCAGCTCATTAATGTCGAGGAAATGGGCTGTCCGTCATTAAACAGGTTTAAAGGAAACCGGTTTCCCTATTGTGAAACACACCTTAAGGGCGGGGTTTGTGCTCTAAACAATGCATACATTATTTTGACATTTTTTAAAAGTAGCTCCAAAACAATAAAATAATTGTTATACGTCATTTTAAAGTTGAGACTAGATGTTTAAAGACCTACAAGAAAATAGAATTAACAAAATGAAATTTCATGAGGAAATTGACCAATTTATTGAACAATTTAAAGGAGAGATAACTGGTCAGCATTTTCAATATCTTCTAAACACAAAATCTATGTTCATGAATCGAGGTGGACATGACCTCAAAACTACGAATTATGGTGAACACTTTACATTTTGTAATCCAGAAATGACGTCGGAAACGTGCGCCTGTTTCTTCTATGCAAATCTCCGGAATTAAAGCAGAAAATTAATTTCTATGTATAACAAAAATGTTCGCAATACCAAAATAAATGAATAAATGTATTATTATGCTACAAAATAAACTTCTGACTTTTTATTTCGAGTTAAAATTACAGGTACGGAGAATGGAAAATATTTCCTTGACTGAGATATGTCGGCTACTTGCGAGTTGTTGCGCGGTCGTGATTTCAACCCCTATTATGGGAACGTCGTATGAGCTCGTATGAGGTCGTTGGCGTGAGGCCCATGATCTTGTGAATGAGCGTGCGCCTTCTGGGTTGTGCTTGTGTCCCTTTTATTGCGGTCAGGTAATTGACAGGTGCGCATGTTCGGGTAGCTCTTGCTTGAATCCCTTTTATGACATGTTTATGACCCATTTGTGGAAAGGAGAGAATCTTAGACAATTTACCAGTTAAACGTTCTGGGGCGGAAACAAAAATGTGTATTTGAAAATATTCCACATCTGAGAATCATTAACTTGTGAGATTTATTTTATTGGGGTTCTTTTGATTTCTAAATTAGTTTTACAATCATAGGAAACATTATTCCCCAACATGATCGGACATGTTCCTCTAAGATAACGATCTTTGAATACTTTGGGTGTGCGACCTTTCACACGTGCACAGCAACACCTGTGATAATGAGGCAAAATGGTACGTGATCACACCTTTCCCCAACATGATCGGATATGTTCCTCTAAGATAACAACCTTTGGATACTATGGTTGTGCGACCTTTCTCACGTGCACCTTTCTCACCTGACTATTAATTGCACATAATGAGGGGAAGGATATATGATCAATATTGTCACATGGGGATGTGGGGGCGATGGGGGCAATTAAGTATACTCTTTATAGACATGATCGTGACATTTTTATGACTTCAAAGCCCATTAAAATCAGTTAATTTATTGGATTATGCTAATTGTACGTTAATGAGGGGGGAGGGGGGGGGCCGGGGGCCATTAATATGCTAATTGTCCCAGAACCCGTCTTTCCCTACTACTAATTTACCCCGACTTTAGTAAATCATTCTCTTTGACAACAGACGCAAGCAACATGGCGATAGGAGCAGTATTATCTCAAAATCATAAACCCATTTGTTATGCCAGCAGAACCCTTAACAAACACGAAATAAATTATTCCACCATAAGAAAAGAACTCTTAGCAATTTTATGGGCCACCACATATTTCAGGTCATATTTATTCGGCAGACCTTTTGAAATATTAAGTGATCACAAACCTTTAGTTTGGTTAAACAATATTAAAGAACCGAATATGAAATTACAAAGATGGAAGATAAAACTAAATGAATACGATTATCAAATTAAATATTTGCCAGGGAAAGAGAATTATGTAGCCGACACACTTTCTAGAACCAAAATAGAAGAAATTATGTTATGTTTAACTACTCCTCCCGACAGATCGAACTAATTAAAGGAAATGAAGATACAACAGAAATAAGACACTATTTCCATAAATTAAAAATCAAAATTATTTATAAAGAAATGACAGAAACTTCAGCGAAGGAAATAATTAAAGAATATTTATGCACAAAAAAGAGCGCAGTTTATTTCCATAACGACTCAGATTTCCTCACATTCCAAAAAGCCTACGTAGAAATCATAAATACAAACCATTTAACAAAATTAGTAATTAATACAGCCAGACTCGGAGACATATTGACATATACAGACTTTAAAGAAACAATTTTTAAAAAACATAAAGAACTATTACATCCAGGAATCGAAAAAACTACCAAGTGAGTAGTAGGGAAAGACGGGTTCTGGGACAATTAGCATATTAATGGCCCCCGCCCCCTTACTAATTAGCATATTAATGACCCCCGCCTCTCACTAATTAACATATTAATGGCCCCCGCCTCTTCATTAATGAATGCGGGTTCTGGGACAATTAGCATAATCCATAAATTATCTGATTTTAAAAGGTTTAGATCTCATAAAAATGTCACGATCATATCCATAAAGAGTATACTAAGTTGCCCCCCAACCCCACACCACCATGTGACAATACTGATCACGTGACCTTTTTGCCTCATTATCAGCAATTAATATTCAGCAGGTGTTGCTATACACGGGAGAAAGGTCGCACACTTTCCCCACATCCCCATGTGACAATATTGATCATGTATCCTTTTCCTCATTATCAGCAATTAACATTCAGCAGGTCTTGCTGTGCACGTGAGAAAGGTCGCAAACCCAAAACATCTAAAGCTGGTTGCCTTAGAGGGACATGTCCGATCATGTTGGGGAATAACGTTTCCTATGATTGTAAAACTAATTTAGAAATCAAAAGAACCCCAAATAAAATAAATCCCACAAGTTAATGATTCTCAGATGTCGAATATTTTCAAACAGACTTTTTTTTCGCCCCAGAATGTTTAACTGGTAAATTTTTTCAAGATCTCTTCTTTCTACAAACGGGTCATAAACATATCATAAAAGGGATTCAAGCAAGAGCTACCCGAACATGCGCACCTGTCTATTACCTGACCGGAATAAAAGGGACACATGCACAAGTCTGAAGGCGCACGCCCATTGACAAAATCATGAGCCTCACGCCAACGACCTCACGGCTAAGTGCGAGCTCTAATACGTTCCCATAATAGGGGTTGAAATCACGACCGCGCAACAACTCGCAAGTAGCCGACATATCTCAGTCAAGGAAATATTTTCCATTCTCCGTACCTGTAATTTTAACTCGAAATAAAATGTCAGAAGTTTATTTTGTACCATAATAATACATTTATTCATTTACATTTATTTATTTTGGTATTGCGAACATTTTTTTTTTATATATAGAAATTAATTTTCTGCTATGATAGTGGCGATTTGCATAGAAGAAGCAGGCGCACGTTTCCGACGTCATTTCTGGATTACAAAATGTAAAGTGTTCACCATAATTCGTAGTTTTGAGGTCATGTCCACCTCTATTCATGAACATAGTTTTTGTGTTTAGAAGGTATTGAAAATGTTGACCAATTATCTCTCCTTTAAATTGTTCAATAAATTGGTCAATTTCCTCATGAAACTTAATTTTGTTAATTTTGTTTTCTTGCACATCCTTACACATCTAGTCTCAACTTTAAAATAATGTATAAAAATTATTTTATTGTTTTGAAGCTACTTTTAAAAAATGTCAAAATAATGTATGCATTGTTTAGAGCACAAACCCCACCCTTAAGGTGTGTTTCACAATAGGGAAACCGGTTTCCTTTAAACCTGTTTAATGACGGACAGCCCATTTCCTCGACATTAATGAGCTGACGACTCCCAAAAAACGTCTGTAGAAATCGTTTCTTTTCCACACCTTTACAAATAATTTGTTTTCCGCTTGTAATTGTCCTTAGATACTTTCGAGTTTGTGGAAAACTATTTTCTCCATCGTTCCAAAAAATTTTGTGATGTGTATTGGTTAACCAAATTGCAGTCTTTCGAGATTTTGTATTTAGCAAAGTAAAATCATATGGTGGTTCTATTAAAAAACTATTATTCAAGTTTGGATCTTTTTCGAATACAATTCCAATTTCCTTTAGAATAAAATTATTATTATTATCAAAGAAACCTTGAACATCAATCGAAACAGTATCTTTCAACATTTTTCTAATGTTAAACAACTCGTTGTACTAGTCCGTTTAATGGGATATATTTAACTAAACGGTCTTGTACGAGGAGACAGTAAGCTTGGGTATTTTCATGACTTGGTGTCTTTAGTTCTATTGAAATTCTCACATCAATAGGACCAGTTTTCACTAATTCATTTTGATATGAAAGATCAACCACAATAATAGGGGTCTTCAATTTAAATTCATTTGGGGTCAAAAATGGTTGTGATTCACGATTATAGTAACTAGATTGAGATCTTGTATACATTTCATATAGGTGAGCATACTGGTTCTTACTAAAATCAACATTCAGTTTATTATTTGGTTCAGAATTCAAATGATCTTTCAAGATTGATAAATTATTTGTGATAACTTCTCCATTTAGTGTAAATCCAATTATTACAAATCTTGGTTTTTTCAGCTGTGTTCACTCCCATACCCCTATTTTGGGTTAGCATATGAATACCAACTCGGGAATGCTATTGGTAGGCTTACACCACTTTTAATAATATCATATATCTTAAAATTTGCAAAATCGGTGGGAGGTACATGGAAAATTTTCCAGGCTATGTTCGTCAAGATTCTTAGTTAGCATCAACACTAGTTCATGTTTACATTTAAACAAAACTTTTTTATAATCCTCAGCAAATCTCAACAAAATGGGGTCCCGTAGAAATTTCGTCTCCACTGCTCCATCCAGAATTTAATAGAAATTTACTTTGAAGAGTATCCAGAGATATAAAATATTTTAGGGTAGTACTCATATTGATGGACGTGGACTTGACACACTGGACACGTTGTATTTAGTTGTTACCTAGCAGTACTTTGATGCTTACTTTCTCTTTAGTCTTGTTTTTGGGATGGATACTTTGTGTATGGTATCTGTAAAGTACTTGTTATAGTTTCTGGTTAAAAATTATCAAAGCATACAAACCAACTTACCGTGAACTATAATTACCTGACCATCATTAAAGTCACATGCCCAAGACCTAAGGAGTAGGCCGTCTGATAAAATCATACATCTCAAGACCATTGATAAGGGATGATGTTCCGACCGTGCACCAACTCACAAGTAGCCGACGTACCTCATTGAACAAAATACTTTCCCTTCATCCGTACTTGTAGTTTTAATTACAGTCAGAAAGAAATTTTGTAGGATCATTTAATTATACCCGTTACTCGTAGAGTAAAAGGGTATACTAGATTCGTCGGAAAGTATGTAACAGGCAGAAGGAAGCGTTTCCGACCCCATAAAGTATATATATTCTTGATCAGGATCACTAGCCGAGTCGATCTAGCCATGTCCGTCTGTCCGTCTGTCCGTCTGTCCGTCTGTCCGACTGTCCGTCTGTCCGTCTGTCCGTCTGTCCGTCTGTCCGGATGAACGCTGAGATCTCGGAAACTATGGGAGCTAGGCTATTGAGATTTGGCGTGCAGATTCCTGAGCTTCCTACGCAGCGCAAGTTTGTTTCAGTAGACTGCCACGCCCACTCTAACGCCCACAAACCGCCCAAAACTGTGGCTCCCACAGTTTTGATGCTAGATAGAAAATTTTAACTGAAATGTAATGTTCTCATCAATACCTATCGATTGACCCAAAACAAAGTTTGCCACGCCCACTTTAACGCCCACAAACCGCAAAACCCTGTGACGCCCACAATTTTCATGCTAGATAAAAAATTTTAACTGAAATGTATTGGTCTCGTCAATACCTATCGATTGATCCAAAAAAATTTGCCACGCCCACTCTAACGCCCATAACGCTTAAATCTGTATACCGCCGGTAGGTGGCGCTTTGCTGCTTGCATATCTCCATTTAGCTGAGTAACGGGTATCTGATAGTCGAGGTACTCGACTATAGCGTTCTTCCTTGTTTTATTATACCCGTTACTCGTAGAGTAAAAGGGTATACTAGATTCGTCGGAAAGTATGTAACAGGCAGAAGGAAGCGTTTCCGACCCCACAAAGTATATATATTCTTGATCAGGATCACTAGCCGAGTCGATCTAGCCATGCCCGTCTGTCCGTCTGTCCGTCTGTCCGTCTGTCCGGATGAACGCTGAGATCTCGGAAACTATGGGAGCTAGGCTATTGAGATTTGGCGTGCAGATTCCTGAGCTTCTTACGCAGCGCAAGTTTGTTTCAGCACAGTGCCACGCCCACTCTAACGCCCACAAACCGCCCAAAACCGCCTACAGTTTTGATGCTAGAATAAAAATTTTAACTGAAATGTATTGTTCTCATCAATACCTATCGATTGACCCAAAAAAAAGTTTGCCACGCCCACTTTAACGCCCACAAACCGCGAAAACCTGTGACGCCCACAATTTTCATGCTAGATAAAAAATTTTAACTGAAATGTATTGGTCTCGTCGATACCTATCGATTGATCCAAAAAAAAAGTTTTCCACGCCCACTCTAACGCCCATAACGCTTAAATCTGTATACCGCCGGTAGGTGGCGCATTGTAATCTCTCTTTGCTGCTTGCATATCTCCATATAGCTGAGTAACGGGTATCTGATAGTCGAGGTACTCGACTATAGCGTTCTTCCTTGTTATACCCGTTACTCGTAGAGTAAAAGGGTATACTAGATTCGTCGGAAAGTATGTAACAGGCAGAAGGAAGCGTTTCCGACCCCATAAAGTATATATATTCTTGATCAGGATCACTAGCCGAGTCGATCTAGCCATGTCCGTCTGTCCGTCTGTCCGTCTGTCCGTCTGTCCGACTGTCCGTCTGTCCGTCTGTCCGTCTGTCCGGATGAACGCTGAGATCTCGGAAACTATGGGAGCTAGGCTATTGAGATTTGGCGTGCAGATTCCTGAGCTTCCTACGCAGCGCAAGTTTGTTTCAGTAGACTGCCACGCCCACTCTAACGCCCACAAACCGCCCAAAACTGTGGCTCCCACAGTTTTGATGCTAGATAGAAAATTTTAACTGAAATGTAATGTTCTCATCAATACCTATCGATTGACCCAAAAAAAAGTTTGCCACGCCCACTTTAACGCCCACAAACCGCAAAACCCTGTGACGCCCACAATTTTCATGCTAGATAAAAAATTTTAACTGAAATGTATTGGTCTCGTCAATACCTATCGATTGATCCAAAAAAATTTGCCACGCCCACTCTAACGCCCATAACGCTTAAATCTGTATACCGCCGGTAGGTGGCGCTTTGCTGCTTGCATATCTCCATTTAGCTGAGTAACGGGTATCTGATAGTCGAGGTACTCGACTATAGCGTTCTTCCTTGTTTTATTATACCCGTTACTCGTAGAGTAAAAGGGTATACTAGATTCGTCGGAAAGTATGTAACAGGCAGAAGGAAGCGTTTCCGACCCCACAAAGTATATATATTCTTGATCAGGATCACTAGCCGAGTCGATCTAGCCATGCCCGTCTGTCCGTCTGTCCGTCTGTCCGTCTGTCCGGATGAACGCTGAGATCTCGGAAACTATGGGAGCTAGGCTATTGAGATTTGGCGTGCAGATTCCTGAGCTTCTTACGCAGCGCAAGTTTGTTTCAGCACAGTGCCACGCCCACTCTAACGCCCACAAACCGCCCAAAACCGCCTACAGTTTTGATGCTAGAATAAAAATTTTAACTGAAATGTATTGTTCTCATCAATACCTATCGATTGACCCAAAAAAAAGTTTGCCACGCCCACTTTAACGCCCACAAACCGCGAAAACCTGTGACGCCCACAATTTTCATGCTAGATAAAAAATTTTAACTGAAATGTATTGGTCTCGTCGATACCTATCGATTGATCCAAAAAAAAAGTTTTCCACGCCCACTCTAACGCCCATAACGCTTAAATCTGTATACCGCCGGTAGGTGGCGCATTGTAATCTCTCTTTGCTGCTTGCATATCTCCATATAGCTGAGTAACGGGTATCTGATAGTCGAGGTACTCGACTATAGCGTTCTTCCTTGTTTTATTTATTTTATTACTGTAAACATATTTCATTTAATTCATAATTAAATATATATTATATATATTTTTATACCCGTTACTCGTAGAGTAAAAGAGTATACTAGACTCGTCGGAAAGTATGTAACAGGCAGAAGGAAGCGTTTCCGACCCCATAAAGTATATATATTCTTGATCAGGATCACTAGCCAAGTCGATCTAGCCATGTCCGTCTGTCCGTCTGTCCGTATGAACGCTGAGATCTCGGAAACTATGAGAGTTACAACACTGGGATTAGGCACGCAGATTCCTGAGATTCCTGCGCAGCGCAAGTTTGTTTCGGTAGAGTGCCACGCCCACTCTAACGCCCACAAACTGCCCAAAGATGTGGCGGTTCTTATCAATACCTATATACCGATAATTTAAATCCCATTAAGCAAACCACCCATTGCTAACCGTGCCGTAACCCCAGAGTCACAGGTGGTGGTGTAAAGGATTGCTAAAATGCCTCGACGCAGGCGCAAAGGTCAAGGTAATGGAAAAATGGAATATTATCCCTTCAAAAAAGAGGTCATAAAAAATATAATAAGGAAAGTATTTGTTATTATTTCTCACAAAACAAAAAAGGTTAAGGAATATTAATATTAATGCGACACATCTTGTGAGATCATCAAATTTGTTATGAAATATAAAGATAAAGAAGATAAATACGTAAGCTGGAGAGAATCAGCGGTTATGAGAAATTGTCGGCTAACCGCGAAAAAACCAAGATTTGTAATAATTGGATTTACACTAAATGGAGAAGTTATCATAAATAATTTATCAAACTTGAAAGATCATTTGAATTCTGAACCATATAATAAACTGAATGTTGATTTCAGTAAGAATCAGTATGCTCACCTATATGAAATGTATACAAGATCTCAATCTAGTTACTATAATCGTGAATCACAACCATTTTTAACCCCAAATGAATTTAAATTGAAGACCCCTATTATTGTGGTTGATCTTTCATATCAAAATGAATCAGTGAAAACTGGTCTGATGTGAGAATTTCACATAAAGACTAAAGACACCAAGTCATGAAAATACCAAAGCTTACTGTCTCCTCATACAAGACCGTTTAGTTGAATATAACCCATTAAACGGACTAGTACAACGAGTTGATTAACATTAGAAAAATGTTGAAAGATACTGTTTCGATTGATGTTCAAGGTTTCTTTGATAATAATAATAATTTTATTCTAAAGGAAATTGGAATTGTATTCGAAAAAGATCCAAACTTAAATAATAGTTTTTTAATAGAACCACCATATGATTTTACTTTGCTAAATACAAAATCTCGAAAGACTGCTGTAGAGTTATGTCATCTTTTATTTGTTATTGTAATTCTTTATTTAAAATCCTGTCCCCATATAGAGTAGACATCTTTTATTTGTTATTGTAAATCTTTATTTAAAATCTTTATTTAAAATCTGGAGCAGCATTAGTTCCGCTTCCAACGTCAAGTTGTTTCTGACTTGACAATTCTCCTTAGGTTCTAAGTAAGCCTAAGTCTCGTAGCTGCGCTGCCTACAGTTGGATGGCAGAGAGACGGCTATGTATATCTTATATATATTATGTGTATTTAATTATGCTCTCTATAGCTGGAGCGCGAAGGTATATGCATGTATGCATGTACTTCGGTTGAGCGGCCTGCTTGCAGTTTAGGTTTTTGACCGGGCCTTTGTTTATGTAAACACTGCAACAAAGTGTTACAGTGTGTTTGCTTCAAGTACTCTTGGTACAGTAGACGTTCAATATATGTGCATACTATATCTCCCTCCTTTTGAAAAATAACGTAATATTATGAAGTTTTTTTATAAGTATATTTTTCTTAAAAGAATAATTTTTTTTTTAGGCTATTGAGATTTGGTATGCATATTCCTGAGCTTCTTACGCAGCGCAAGTTTGTTTCAGTAGACTGCCACGCCCAAAAACCGCCCGAAACTGTAACTCCTACAGTTTGGATGCTAGATAGAAAATTTAAACTGAAATTTGAAAATAAATTTTGCTACGCCCACTCTAACGCCCACAAACCTCCCAAGAAAAAAAGCTGTGACGTCAGAGCCAGACAATGCGAAATGTTTTTACGCGTGTATGTGTGTGTATGTAAATACCCTTCAGTTCTGCAGTAGGGACGCGGTGACATGGCTCAAGGCAAAAAGCTTTTTTTGTTTTTTTTTGTGCCTAAAACGCTGTGCCGCTGTTGACGTCAGCAGAGCAGTCGACGCAGCGTTGAAGACTGCCCACGAAAACGATCGTGCAACAAAGAGAGGCAGATATTCGGATATTTCCCTCTCTTTCTTGTCTTATAATCTGCCTGCACTCCGCGCTCGCAGAGACAAATTTCGGCTGGTCCGTTATTTTTTTTTGCGTCTCTCCGTTATGTTCGGCTAGCGACTAATATTTCGGCGGAAAAAATTTTCGTGGAGCAGCGACATGTGAATGCCCTAATATTTTAGGAGCATTATTGTGTATCGAAAAAAACAACTAATATTGTTTTATAAAAGTAAACTATTTGATTATAGTAAAATTTAGTATATTGAATTTACTTATAATGTTATATTTACTTATTATACATTTTTATTACAATATAATTATACCCGTTACTCGTAGAGTAAAAGGGTATACTAGATTCGTCGGAAAGTATGTAACAGGCAGAAGGAAGCGTTTCCGACCCCATAAAGTATATATATTCTTGATCAGGATCACTAGCCGAGTCGATCTAGCCATGTCCGTCTGTCCGTCTGTCCGTCTGTCCGTCTGTCCGTCTGTCTGTCCGGATGAACGCTGAGATCTCGGAAACTATGAGAGCTAGGCTATTGAGATTTGGCGTACAGATTCCTGAGCTTCTTACGCAGCGCAAGTTTGTTTCAGTAGACTGCCACGCCCACTCTAACGCCCACAAACCGCCCAAAACTGTGGCTCCTACAGTTTGGATGCTAGAATAAAAATTTTAACTGAAATGTATTGTTCTCATCAATACCTATCGATTGACCCAAAAAAAGTTTGCCACGCCCACATTAACGCCCACAAACCGCGAAAACCTGTGACGCCCACAATTTTCATGCTAGATAAAAAATTTTAACTGAAATGTATTGATCTCGTCAATACCTATCGATTGATCCAAAAAAAAATTTGCCACGCCCACTCTAACGCCCATAACGCTTAAATCTGTATACCGCCGGTAGGTGGCGCATTTTAATCTCGCTTTGCTGCTTGCATATCTCCATATAGCTGAGTAACGGGTATCTTATAGTCGAGGTACTCGACTATAGCGTTCTTCCTTGTTTTTTAGTTAAGTTATAGAAATTTAGTCCGTTAAAATTGATTTAAGTATTTAAAACATTTAAGTATTAACATTTAAAAAAAAAATCGTATTGTATTTTTTACTCAAGAAGTAAAAACTATATAGTCGGATATATAATTCACTTTAGAAAGGGTATAGGTGCAGTGGCACGCGCCAGCAGAGTTACTTTAATCGCTTAGTTAATATAATAAAGTCAGGTAAGTGCTACATTAAGTTTAAGATGTTGTGCATTGATCTTAGTTTAAAGTACGTAAATTTTGAAGGTATTCAATGGGTTCCGTTAGCCGAAAGTGGATGACGAAATGTTTTGTGCCAATAAAAATCCTGCAAAGGGTGCAAACACAGCTCTAAAAGGTATATATGCAAATAAACAAATAAAACGCATTTTTTAAGCACATGACCATAAATTTTATCAGGAGCGTTGGCCAAGGATTCAGAGGACCCGGACAAAGGTTTAAGAACGGCGATGACTAACGTTAAAAATAAGCTTACGAAGCATAAAAACATAAACAATAATTGTACAATTTTTGAAAATATAAATAATACCATATAATTAAAATGAAAATGAAATTAAATATGTATGTATTTTAAATTTTATATTTTTATACCCGTTACTCGTAGAGTAAAAGGGTATACTAGATTCGTCGGAAAGTATGTAACAGGCAGAAGGAAGCGTTTCCGACCCCACAAAGTATATATATTCTTGATCAGGATCACTAGCCGAGTCGATCTAGCCATGTCCGTCTGTCCGTCTGTCCGTCTGTCTGTCTGTCCGTCTGTCCGTCTGTCCGGATGAACGCTGAGATCTCGGAAACTATGGGAGCTAGGCTATTGAGATTTGGCGTGCAGATTCCTGAGCTTCTTACGCAGCGCAAGTTTGTTTCAGTAGACTGCCACGCCCACTCTAACGCCCACAAACCGCCCAAAACTGTGGCTCCTACAGTTTGGATGCTAGAATAAAAATTTTAACTGAAATGTATTGTTCTCATCAATACCTATCGATTGACCCAAAAAAAAGTTTGCCACGCCCACATTAACGCCCACAAACCGCGAAAACCTGTGACGCCCACAATTTTCATGCTAGATAAAAAATTTTAACTGAAATGTATTGATCTCGTCAATACCTATCGATTGATCCAAAAAAAAATTTGCCACGCCCACTCTAACGCCCATAACGCTTAAATCTGTATACCGCCGGTAGGTGGCGCATTTTAATCTCGCTTTGCTGCTTGCATATCTCCATATAGCTGAGTAACGGGTATCTTATAGTCGAGGTACTCGACTATAGCGTTCTTCCTTGTTTTTTAGTTAAGTTATAGAAATTTAGTCCGTTAAAATTGATTTAAGTATTTAAAACATTTAAGTATTAACATTTAAAAAAAAAATCGTATTGTATTTTTTACTCAAGAAGTAAAAACTATATAGTCGGATATATAATTCACTTTAGAAAGGGTATAGGTGCAGTGGCACGCGCCAGCAGAGTTACTTTAATCGCTTAGTTAATATAATAAAGTCAGGTAAGTGCTACATTAAGTTTAAGATGTTGTGCATTGATCTTAGTTTAAAGTACGTAAATTTTGAAGGTATTCAATGGGTTCCGTTAGCCGAAAGTGGATGACGAAATGTTTTGTGCCAATAAAAATCCTGCAAAGGGTGCAAACACAGCTCTAAAAGGTATATATGCAAATAAACAAATAAAACGCATTTTTTAAGCACATGACCATAAATTTTATCAGGAGCGTTGGCCAAGGATTCAGAGGACCCGGACAAAGGTTTAAGAACGGCGATGACTAACGTTAAAAATAAGCTTACGAAGCATAAAAACATAAACAATAATTGTACAATTTTTGAAAATATAAATAATACCATATAATTAAAATGAAAATGAAAATGAAATTAAATATGTATGTATTTTAAATTTTATATTTTTATACCCGTTACTCGTAGAGTAAAAGGGTATACTAGATTCGTCGGAAAGTATGTAACAGGCAGAAGGAAGCGTTTCCGACCCCACAAAGTATATATATTCTTGATCAGGATCACTAGCCGAGTCGATCTAGCCATGTCCGTCTGTCCGTCTGTCCGTCTGTCCGTCTGTCTGTCTGTCCGTCTGTCCGTCTGTCCGGATGAACGCTGAGATCTCGGAAACTATGGGAGCTAGGCTATTGAGATTTGGCGTGCAGATTCCTGAGCTTCTTACGCAGCGCAAGTTTGTTTCAGTAGACTGCCACGCCCACTCTAACGCCCATAACGCTTAAATCTGTATACCGCCGGTAGGTGGCGCATTTTAATCTCTCTTTGCTGCTTGCATATCTCCATATAGCTGAGTAACGGGTATCTGATAGTCGAGGCACTCGACTATAGCGTTCTTCCTTGTTATAATTGAAAACTCAAGGAAGAACTCTGATTTTCACAAGTGATTCACTTGGGACGTGTCCCTTGCAAGTGATTTCACAAGTGAAAACTTAAGGAAAAATTCTGATTTTCCCAAGTGATTCACTTGGCACGAGTCACCGGCACGTGACAGGCCATACGAAAAATGAGTATAAGGAACAAGTGAAATCCCGTAGGACTTCAAAAAATTTTCATTTTAATTTTCACTTGTGAAAATGCGGACATCCCATACAATTTTCTATATGGAGCGTAACTTGTTCTTCACTTGTGCACGAGGACATGTCCCAGGTGATTCCCAAGGTGATTCACAAGTGAAACGTTTTTTTTTGGAACTGAAGGGTAGTTGCCGGCCGAACTTAGCGGCAAAAAAAAAAAGCACTGCCGGCGCTCAGAGAGAGCAAAGTGCGCGGCTAACTTATTCTATTGCATAATTAACAATTTATCCATTTGTCCCATTGACGGGCAAAAACCATTAAAGATCTGTAAATCTTTATTTATCGCTTTCAATGAATATGTATTAGTTTAATAAATACCTATAGATTTTCCCAAAAAACTTTCCCGTTTTCAGTCCAATGCCCTCAAACCAAGGTAGTTAAGACAAGCCTGGACACTAGAGCCAGAAAATGCATGTGTGTGGGTGTAAAAAATTGCAAACTAATATCCGGAGTAACATATCTGAGTAACGGGTATCTGATAGTCGAGGTACTCGACTATAGCGTTCTTCCTCGTTTTTATTATGGAAACTGCTAATTGTTCGTGCTCGCCTTTTATTGATTCTATTATTTGTAATGCATCAATAAAACTTGTTAAGCTTTCAGCTTTACCATCGAAATCTGGTATAAGCGTGGATGCTGTATTAATAAAATCAATATTGGATTGTGCCATTGTGATATTGTTTCTTATTTTATTTTCTATTATGCTTGAAATATCATCAGAATCTGTAGAATTATCCAGATCTGACATTAAAACAGCTGGAATAATAGATCATTTAAATCTAGCTATTCTATTTTAGGGTTTGTTTCTGTAACGTCTTCTGATTCTATTTGCTCAAAGTCAGTTTGTTTTGTTGATTCCGGTTCGTCACCAGTTTAAACTGTTAGAGAAGTGTTAAGTATAGTCGGTACTGATATGTCTAAATTGAACTTTTGTTTAATTGATATTAAATTAGATCGTAGCCTGATCAAAAATTCAGATACTTGGGACCAATGATCTTGATTTAATTTTTCCCTCTGGCTATGTATTAGTATTCGTGCTTCATTTTACTAGTATTTCCACATGTTTTTTAATAGTATTTTTTTGACTTATATGATTTATCAAAATCAACTTTTATGTTATTTATTTGCTTATATAATTCATTCCATTCCATTATATTATGGATATGAATTATTTCTTAAAGACCATCATTACATTTGCTCTGGGTGTTCGTCTACTACTGATCTAACTTGTACACCTGGAATGGTGGATAATACAATTCCCTTTTTGGTGCTTGTGCAATGTATTAGTGGAGAAGCATCTAAATTAAATGTTTCAATATATAAATTTTCTAAATCATTAATGCTTACTGAAGTTGCTGAAACTAATTTCACAGTTTTTTCTTTAAAATGAGGGTCCCTATCATATGTATCTCTAATTGCCTTTAATGTAGCCATTTTTAGTTAATATATTTTTATTTATTTATTTTTATTTTATTTCATTTTCTTAAATTTTAAAATTTGATTTGATGCGCACATTATAACAACAATTATTGTTAACAATGTATGTAATAACTCTAAGTCTCTACTTTATTAATAACGTTTGCCGTGGAATCCACTGTTTTTGTGTCTATTAAACCCATCTTTGGGGTTGGTATTCTTAATATGTATCTTAGTCTGTCAAATGTTTTAGAGTTTTGAATTGATTCGTAAGTTTTGTTAATGTTATTCATTAACAACTAGTTCGATTTGAATAATTTAGATTTGACTGTTTGGACCAATTATTATTATATTTTACATATAATCTCCTGCCTATTTTTGTGTATGGTATTCAGGCCATACTCTTATCGGGCAAATGTTATGTCGCTCAATTTTAAACTTTGCACTGCAGTGCAACTAAAAAAAATTTTGCAACGCAGTGCAGAGAAAACAAAAATTATGCGCCCTCGGCAGCGCTGTCGGTTCACTTTTCCTTGGTAAGGCTTGGTGCGCCCGACGGTGCCGGTGCTGGCTGCACAGGCTGTACGTCTATGGTGGGGCACCGGTGCTGGCTGCACAGGTTGTTACTTCTCTGGTGGGGCACCGGTGCTGGCTGCACAGGTGTACTCGCAATGGGGTGAACACAGTGGTCCCTCGCAGTCATTCGGGCATGTCTTCCTCAGCTTGGGAATCTCAATTTTTTCTGGTGGAGGCAGTGTTTTTATAGTTTTGGCAAGATTTTTAATTACAAAGTAGGTGGATGTGTGTGTGGTTGTGATTTGATTTTTACGTACTGTTAGCAAATTTTGTATGTGTTCAACCGAGTTGTTCTAACTTATTGCATTGCCGCTGTTCAGCAGCTTCAGTAGTTCAGCCTTTCTGGCTTTTAATCTTTTCAGTACGCCACTACGTTTGACACACATCACACTCTGTTCACTGCGTTTCTTGTTGTTGTTCTTGTTATTGCTGCCGTTGTTGCAGTCGGTGCTGTGGTTGCTGTTGTTGCTGTTGTTGCCGTTGTTGCCGTTGTTGCTGTGTGTGAGGTTATTCCAGGTCCATTTCCAGTTGGACCAAAGTCACGGTCGCCATGTAATGCAAAGACATCTTTTACTTATTTTAATATTCTTTATTTTAAATCAGAAGCAGAGTTACTTCGGTTAGGCACAAACAAGTATTAAGCCAAATTGCGAGGCAAATATATGTAACACTTTCAAAAAAAGCTGTTTTACTAAACAAAGAATGCAAACATTTATGTTAAGGTGTAGGCATAAAATAATCTTTTAGATAGTTAATGTTTAGCAAACACATGTACTTTAATATCTCTTGGCGCTGCCAGAAAGGCACGTGCAGAAAAATGAGAGCGAAAAGCGCTGCCGGCACTAAGAAAGAGCACAAAGCGTTCCCAAGTTTTTCTTTTCTTTTGAATAAATACCAATTTAAAAAATTTGCCCTGTTTATACCCGTTACTCGTAGAATAAAAGGGTATACTAGATTCGTCGGAAAGTATGTAACAGGCAGAAGGAAGCGTTTCCGACCCCATAAAGTATATATATTCTTGATCAGGATCACTAGCCGAGTCGATATAGCCATGTCCGTCTGTCCGCATGAACGATGGGATCTCAGAAACTATAAGAGCTAGACCGTCGGGAACTGGCATGCAGCTTCTTGGGCTTCCTGCGGAGTGAAAGCTTGTTTCAGCAGGCAGCCACGGTGAACTGATAACTTGCAGAGGCCGATCTGTGGAAGGCGTTAGGAGCAGCGATAGACAGAAGCGAGCGAAGCGAGTCAGGAAGGCTCAGCGAGCCCTGGAGCAAATGAGGGTTGACGGAATCTGGAGGGCAAGATTTTCATGAAGAGCAGCACGGAGTCTGGAGTAGCAGATCTTGGTGGAAGGCAACGACGTCAGCGGACAAGCAATGGCAAAAACTTTTCAAGTTATATAGCCCAGAAGAATATCCAATTGGCAGGCAAGCAGTCTCGAGAAGCAGTACATCGAAAGGGGGGATAATCAGAAAGCTGACCCAATCAAATTAAAAGCCGCTCACAAGAAATGAAAGAAGACTTTATGTGTAAAACCAAAGTGAAAAGTTATTCATATAATCGTTATATAAACATATAGTCTTATAGTTATACCCGTTGCTCGTAGAGTAAAAGGGTATACTAGATTCGTCGGAAAGTATGTAACAGGCAGAAGGAAGCGATTCCGACCCCATAAAGTATATATATTCTTGATCAGGATCACTAGCCGAGTCGATCTAGCCATGTCCGTCTGTCCGTCTGTCTGTCCGGATGAACGCTGAGATCTCGGAAACTATGAGAGCTAGGCTATTGAGATTTGGCTTACAGATTCCTGAGCTTCTTACGCAGCGCAAGTTTGTTTCAGTAGACTGCCACGCCCACTTTAACGCCCACAAACCGCCCAAAACTGTAACTCCTACAGTTTTAATGCTAGATAGAAAATTTAAACTGAAATGTATTGTTCTCATCAATACCTATCGATTGACCAAAAGTTTGCCACGCCCACTTAAACGCCCACAAACCGCGAAAACCTGTGACGCCCACAATTTGCATGCTAGATAAAAAATTTTAACTGAAATGTATTGGTGTCGTCAATACCTATCGATTGATCCAAAAATAAATTTTCCACGCCCACTCTAACGCCCATAACGCTTAAATCTGTCTACCGCCGGTAGGTGGCGCATTTTAATCTCGCTTTGCTGCTTGCATATCTCCATTTCCCTTTGAGTAACGGGTATCTGATAGTCGAGGTACTCGACTATAGCGTTCTTCCTTGTTTTAATTATATATTGTTATTGTTCAGCTGATATCAATACATTGTAAGAAAATTTCTTTTCAAAACGCAACTCGAAGAGATAACGTTGTTGCGGTGCGACGATATGCGCGCAAGGCTACCAGAACTAACTTTATCGACAGCCGGTAGAAAGCGCGATTTACAGGATAGACTCCTGGCTCACTTCGGTATTCAGGACGATAATAATAGCAACGACTCGGATGGCGTCGAATCTGCGGCTACCGCTCTCGATTGTCCAGTGCAGGCAGCCCCTATACGCCGATCTTTTTTTACAGTTAAAGATGCAGATGGCAGTGTTTCACGCACTTCGCGCGTGTTGCTGTGGCAGATGAATCCAAAAGCTTCAACTTAAAACAAGAGTTTGTACGTAAATGTTTTAAATGCGGGGATCTGCCCCATTTAAAGAAAGATTGCAAGAAGAAGGATAACAACAATTGTTATCGGTGCAGACAGCCAGGTCATCGTGCTGCATACTGCAAAATCGAGGTTGAGATGAAACAGGAGAGCAATGCTAATGCCGTTCACGTGGAGAACGCAGCTACTAAGCAAAAAAGCGAGTTTACGGCATCCGGCTTGGAACTAAAAATTATAAAATCTTCCTAAGCTCAATTCAAAGGACTCGTCGACACAGGTGCAGATCTATGCCTAATGCGCAGGAACAGTTTACAGCACTCGGCTTGGAAACGAAACTCTTACCGTAAAAGAAAAGTTTTTGACGAGAATAGGCGAGAGTTAAGTTCTAACTTTTGGGAGATTATACCTGTTGACTAAATGCACATGAAGGCGGAATAAATCAAATAGTAACGAAGATAAACTTATCAATTTCGGGTACAAGTTTCTGCAAGACTTTAGGGGCATGTGTGCAGAACAGGTAGCAGTTCCCGTTCACATTGATTTGTCCCATTTAAATCAATCATTGTCTGCTATCATAAGTTTGATTGAAAAGGATACACTCGAGCAACGCAAATGCTCCGATACAAATGCAAATTATTTTGAAGGATGAAATACCTGTCTATCAGCATCCTCGTCGTTTACCTGTCTGTGAAAACAGAGAATATCATCCAACCATCAGAATACGTATCGCCGGTAGATTTGGTGTCCCAGAAAAACGGAAAGAAGGGACGGTGCTGTGACTACCGAAAACTTAATGGATCTAACAAACGGCTTCTTCCACGATCATTTGTGACCCAATCTGGACAATTAGAACTCCTTTATGTTTTCACGAGATTCAAAGTGTTGCACAGCTAAAGGCAGTTCCTAGGATACATTATTCAAAGTGGAACCATCAACCCAGGTTTGGAAGAGAGCTCCAAAAGAGATTCTCATTCTCTCAAGTATGAATTTGGAGAGAAACAAAAATCTGCGTTTTAAAAGCTGAAGACTGCTCTTATTACCGAACCAGTCCTACATTTGTATAGCCCTAATTTACAAATGGAAATCCACCCAGGCACGTCCACGTACTCTTTGAGTAGTTCCTGGGATACATCATTCAAAGTGGAACCGTCACCCCAGGTCCAGAAAAGACTCAAACTGTAAAAGAGTTTCCCATACCACATGACAAAAAAACGTTTATAACGCACCCATTGCCAGGCCCTTGTCGGATTTACTGAGAGTCGATTCCAAGTATGAATTTGGAGAAAAACAACAATTTGCATTTGAAAAGCTGAAGACTGCTCTAATTACCGAACCATTCCTAAAGTTGTATAATCCTAACTTACAAACGGAAATCCACACAGAAGGACCCCGTAGACAGTACTTTCCATCCAGTCCAATACATGAGCCGACAGACATCACCATCTCAGTCACATACAGCATCTGCTTATAGCGACAGGTGTACCACGAGGAAATGGCCAAGTTGAAAGACTTCACAATATCGTCGTTCATATGCTAGCAAAGTTGAGCTATGAAAGTCAGCATTTTATATAATTTTTTGCCAGAGAGAACATCAAAAGAACACAAGATGAAAATATTAAAGCGTTTGATTTGAAACGGAAACAAATATACTTATTTAAGAACAAAAGAGTATTTATTTAACTATGTCTATAAAAATGTATTAAACAATTAATTTAATTAGTTTTTGTACGTTTTTTTTAATATTTACTATATTACTTTTGCATATATTTTAAGATATCCAGATTTTAGTTGCGATGGCTAAAGGTAATTTTTGGTATTTGGTATAAAGCAGTGAAAGGATAAAGTTCCCTTAAAAGTCATCGTTTTTTGGAATCTTTTTTTCCATTTTAAAGAAAATAAGATGCGGTAGCACTCGATTAATAAATTTTATTTATGTATGCGGAAGTTTAGTTTAGCTGAAGAAATGGGGATCTTTATGATGCGCCTTTCAACAGTACTTTGGTTTCAAGCCGAAATGTGTAGATAAGCAATGGTCTTCCAAGCCTGCATGCGGCACATGAGCATTTCGGATAACCTCTTTGGAAACAGAAGCCGTTTCACATTTGAAAGACCCAGAGTTGCATCCAACGGTAGTATCTCATCAATCCATGGTCCCAAAAACCGTCATAATGTTTTTCAAATGTGAAGATATCTCTATGAAATCTCTCTCGCTGTTCACCACTTTCATCACACAAGTTTAATGGGAACAAGACAAAACGCTATAGTCGATGGCCTTCACTAACACAACTAACCTATATCTTCTTCTTTAGCTCCGCTGGCCTACAGCGCCAACTAGCTTGTAGCGCCTCCAGCGGCTTGGTGATGCCTTAGTGAAAACAGCTTATTTGCTGCATGTGGTGGTTAATCTCGATTGAATAGCCATATTTTGATTGTTATTTACTTATAACTTTTTAATGACTGGACCGATTTTAATAGTTTTTGGCTTTTAAAAAAGTGTCACTGTGGACGGCAATCCAGGAGAGGGTGCGAAGGCGACTACTATATATACACGAAAAAAAGAAAATCTCCTGTGATAGTCTGATCGTAACTAGTCAATCGAAAGGTATCGCAAAAACTAAAAGTTTTTAATTCCAAGACTTTAAAAAGACAATTACTTTGGGAAAAAGAGCGGTGTAAGTGTTAAAGGTTAAAATCATAAAATTTGATCTTTTGGGGCCGTTGGGGATAAATGCGCAAGCTCATAAGTTTAGTTGTATTCTCATACGCGTCGAATGACACCTAACTTGTTAAGATCCGATGCTCCGTTCAAAGTTATACGTAGAACAATATTTTTGGGGAATTCTCAAAATAAAAGTTTGGTTTTGTTTGTCAGTTTGTCCCAAAACTTTATTTTAGGATTTTAAAAATTGTATATGATGTTAAACAGTTTAATATAAGAAACTTAAGTTCTAACACTTTTGGAAAAAATCTCTGGCTTGGCAGGAAAATAGCTTCAAATAGCTAAATTTCGTACACCAGTAACTTGTGAACTACTAAAGCTACAGGCTTGTGATATATTTCGTTAGAAAGGTATTTTGAAATACTGTGTATGTAGGGTACAATGCACGCACGCACGCATAAGGGCTAAAGTTTTGGCTGTAAGTTGTTCCTCGCTCGCATGAACAAAAACGTAAATAGCAACATAATTCCCGAATTTGCTGGACCGCCTCTCTGTACTGTACGTCTGCCATCTCGCTCGCACGATCTGCGCAGCGGCGACTGAACATCTGGCGAAAATCAGTATGAGCGACGAGACGACGGAAAATATCACGCCATAACGCCGTTATTTTCGGTCTCTGCGCTCCCTACTTAGATTCCTGGAAGCGAAGTCAGCCACGTAGGCCAACTTCTGTGCACAGCTAGAGCACTTGAGTTTCTCTGGCTAAGGCCAGCTGACGTGCGCCAAAACCAACAGTCAAGATATAATTCGAAACAAGTCCACGTGAAAACTGACCGACAAACGGTACCGAAGTGTGGCAAGGTGCAACCTGTACAGTAATAGCTAATGTGAATAGTGCAAAACCATACTCTGAGGTGAGTATCAGTCATAATTTTTCTCGAGGACCGGTCATATAATATCGGAAGTGTTTTGTTTCAGAACCCACCCCCCTTTTTCTATTCCCTGTATTTGAGTAGTTTTTGCATAAACGTACTTGTACGAAATTTCTAACGGTAGTTTTAAATACGTCCGTTAGGTAAAAAGCTTCGTATGTAAAGGGGAAGTACATCGAGTTAAGGTTGTAAACATCACACATATACATATACATCATGTTCTAATATACCCTCAAGGAATCAACGATAGCTTCATTGGGCCCAACGAACGCTTCGATGGATTTTCCTATAAAGTACCGATCGTGAGTAAACCCTTAATGAATAATGTATGAAAATGTTTGAGCCTTAATTATTGTCGATGCCAATGCAAAACAAGGATTTAAATAGTTAACTTGAATTACGTACCGCTTTGAACTTGCAATTTTGTATATAATTTATTAGGGATGTAAATCTTGGAGTACAGCCAATAAGTAAACTGCGGCAGCCTGTGCTTAGATTATCTAAAACGACCTTTGAAGGGTATATTAGAGCGTACCGCGCGTAAACTTATGCAATAAATGGAAACTATGAATTCTTTGTAAACGCCACGAAATGATCGTGTAAATTCTTTTTTTTTGAATGGATCGTCACCGGAGCTACATAATGTTGGAGGGGTATTAGAATATAATCTGATGTCAGGTAAGGGGTAATCTAATAGATGTCAAGGTTACCATGGAATGGTGGGTAAAGAATAGAGGGCAAACAAAGTCCAAGTTTCCCTAACTCTTGATCGATTGGAGATCTGTTCCTGTTGGCGTAACTAAGCAGTAGGTACAGCCGATTACAACAATTTAGTTACATCTTAATAGTTTAAGATAGTGCACTTATTTTCTTGTTTTATGTCGTAATATAGCGGAAGTAAAAGAACCCACGCCAGTCCAACGAGCATAGCGCAGAATATCGCTAGAAGTGCACGACCTCTACGACCAGCATACCGAGTGGCGACTTGAGAACCGGTAGGATTCGAGTTGAACGCTGCATGTACGCCTTTTTAACATGATTTGTCTTAATACCATCGTTTAAAAATTATGAAAAAATTAATTAGTTTGGAGGAAAAACATCTACAAAAAGCTTAATTTCGTTCGCACGTACCTTGTGAATTTTAAAAGCTACACGCTCTTTGAAACTATGAGAGATGGAATGTTGGGAATTGACATGCGGATTCTTGGGCTTCCTAATCAGCGTACGTTTTATTCAGTAGGGTGCCACGCCCACTTTAACGCAGACTATAATTCTAAATGCCGTTCAGCGCCAACATTTTTTACATTTTATAAAAATTTAATTTACTAAAATCGTCGTAAAGTTAGTAACAGGTGGAAGGAAGCATGTAGATTCTTTGGAATCCTGGACAGCGGAAGTTTGTTTAAGCAGGGTGCCACTTATGGCGCCAACTTGACTCAAGTTCGTATTACTACACTTTTTTCTGAGTATAGGGACGCAGTAAGCTACTTGGCTTCATAGTCTAGGTTGCGCCGTAGGCTCGGTGACGCTATAGGCTAAGTTGCGTGTAGGATAGGTGACGCTATGGACTTGGTTGCGGTATAGGCTAGATGTGTCCATCCCTCGCGCACTCCCTTTATCTGAGTAACTATAACGTTTTCTTATGTTTTTCCTAATTGTTTAGTCAATGTTGTCTTATATGATAGAACTGAAAAAGGGATAACCTTTATGTTACTTACCATAATACTAACGTGTTCCGTTGGGGGAAGTCGGACTCGTATTTCTTCATCGGTCTTGCATTCATCGATAAGAAAATTCTCAACTCCTATGCAGTACTGTAGTGGCTTAAACCTCGCTTGGCTTTGATTACAATGCAATATAAATTGTGTCTCATGAGCGTAACCCACTTTTGGGCTTATTGTACAAGTAGTATCCGCTGGACCCATGTTTTTTTCCAAGAACACCCAAGATGTCCCATAATAAATAAATTTAGGTTTAAAACGATTTACTGCCTCCACATCAAGGTGTACACCAAGCAAGCGCTTTCTGGTTTCCTTTACATCAAAAATAAGTCTTTTTGATGCTCCTTCCACAGCTAAGGACTCCACGCGCCACTGCCATTTTGTAATTTTTTTGTTTCGGCAACGCAAGCACTGTCCTTTAAGGTGAATCGGCAGCTGTATAGTGTATTTATTACCATTACAGTTGCTAACACATGCAATATTTACATTTATCAGGTGATGAGATGAAGAAAACACTATAGTTTGCTTAGTGGTTGCTGTTCGAAGAGGATCGAACGCGGACCGTATTAATAACATAACGCGTAAGGTCTGATTATTTGGTTGACTATATGCAGGTATAATCAACCGATTGCCTATGGAAATTAAAGCATTTAGATATGTATTTTTGTATTCAGAAATAACAACTTACATGTGCCCATATTTTGTTGACACATTTTTGTATTTTGTTTGAAGATTGAGGTACATGACCATTTATATCCCAAATGTTGCGAACTGGCTCTAGTCAACGATAGGTCTCTACTGGGACCGGCACTAATAGATATACTTTTTCCGCGAAATACTTTTCGGTAATTTCCACCTCGAATATAAGCGAACAAACGTTGAGAAGCCAGTGCCAAATAACACTAAAAATCTATATTTGTTATACTAACATAAATATTTTGTTAAAAAATTACCCTGGCAACGAGAGGTACACGTCGTCCTACTATTTTTGCATTAACTCGAACTAATACCATTCTATTAAGAGGTGACTGTTGTCTCAAATTAAGGCGATATCTTGTTATCTTCAGTTCAGGTCTTACTGTCGCCCCCAAAAAATCAAACAATTCTGTGAATAAGAAAAAATTATTGTTAATATTAAGTGGATCAAAAAACCTTACCTGACTCCGTGCTATCATGAAGAGTCCAATAATACTGTATGAAGTTGTCCATTGGACAGTGTTGAGTAAAAATCGCCCGTAGAACTACTGCCTTAGATGTTTCATAATGTAATGGACGATTTGAGTCGTGGCAACGAGGTATATAAAATTTTGGTTCACAAGATATATGTATAAAAGTCTTAACAAAAGTATAAGTCCTTGCTTTAACTTCGTTTCCATATAATCCGTCACTAGTTATTAAAGCAACAACACTAAAGAAACCATTGGAAAAAAAATTAACTCCAGATATATGAAAGTAACACTTTTTATAGGGCAATTCCATATCTACACTAACTCCAAAAAAAGACAGTGTTTTCCCCAAATTAGAGGTTTTGTACCAAAGCAAAGCTTCCTGTCGCTCGCTTGTGTTTGTCTGAAAATAATCAACCAAAATCATACCGTTTAAAGTGACCTTAGTTGTAAACCATTCATGATGTAATGTCTGCAACGTAATAATAACTCGGCCATTCCCAAATCCATGAGAACGGTTAGTAAACACGTAAAGGTTCGTTGCAAGAACATAAACATGTAAAAAGTTAATTAGTTTTACTGTTTTCCACATTATAAAGCCAAAATTTATTTACACCTTTATTTGATTTATTTGAAATATCCTACTTTGTTTGAAAGTCCTTAGCTAATATGAACACTAGGCTGGCTGTCTACACAGAGAAAAAAAAAACCAAGTAAATTGTGCTTTATTTGAAATCATTTGTTCTTAAAAACCGCGTAAGTGCAAATGTTATTATTTTTAGCTGATTGTTCTTAATTAATAACGAAATTAATACCGAAATGGAGGAACTAAAAAAGGGAAATCAGTTGATATAGTTCCATATTCAAATTGATTTTGGTCTTGATCTTAGGTATGGTATAAAAATAAGTTATTTTGTTCTGTTTTTCAAAACATTTTGGTATCAATATTATAACATTTTGGATCAATTTTATATACATTTTGGATTAAATTAGGAATATACAATGTCTCGTGTGCAGTCGCTTTGTTGAACGTTCTATATAATAAACGATAATAACATTTATAAAATTCAAGAAAGTCTATAACCGCCTAAGAGACAACCAGCTCTATCCGCAAACAACACAATATAGTGCTAATAAACAAAGTGACTCTGTAAATCAGAAAATAAATTCTTGCTGAACAACAAGTGCGGTTGTGCGTGCACCTTCAGTGAGAGATAATCTGTGCGGGAGCAGCTTCGGAGTGCAAGAGAGAAAAGGTTGCCCCATCAGCCGATAGGGCACTTATTTACTATTGTCGATAAGGAAGTTTGACTTAAAGATTAAGTCTGAAAGATACAATACAAACACAACCGACCAATAAACCTAACTTTAAATCAAATCAAATGGATGCTCGTGTCGTTCATTTAAATGCACAGTCGCTTAAAGAAGATTGATGAGCTTAGATTGTTTTTCACCCAGTCGAATGTCGATGTGATATGTGTGTCTGAGGCGTGGTTTGTAAATGATCAATGTGATTCGTCTATTGTTTATGAAGGCTTTAATGTTTTTCATGCAGGAGGTGTTGCTATATATGTGAATGTGAAGCTGAAATGTAAAGTGGTACTTAAACAGCCAAGTGACAGTACTATTGAGTACGTTCTAATAGAAATTCCCAAGAAATCCCATGGAAGAACCCTTCTAGGTTGCATATATAGACCGAATCGGACAATTGAGGACGGGTCATTACTAAATGTTGTTTCAGACATTTCGTTGGAGTACACCGACATCATATGGGCAGGCGATTTCAACAGCATTCTCGTGTCAGAAAGCCATCTCGTGGATAACTTTAAATCTCTAGATCTGTATTCCGTAAATGAAACGATCCCCAAGCACTATAGATACATTACATTATGAACAGTTTTCTGTACCAGCCTTGTTCAGACATGACTATATATTTTTAACTTCCGACTTGACCTTTGGCAGCAAAATCAATTCTTTTACGTATAGAGATTACAAATTTTTCTGTTGTGACTGGTTATATATTTACCACCTTCGTCATGTAGATTGTCAATTAGAGGAACAATATCCACGTTGAATTAATAAACAAAAAGTTTTTGGAAATAGATGTTCCTGAAGCAACGTGCAATCCGTACCTGAATACTCAACACCTCTGTGATACTAGCTTTAGCTTTAAACCAGTGGTCGGCACACACATACCATCACCATGAGTGTAACAAACACGAAGTTTGCGCGCGGCGTGCTGAAGCGAGACGTTTCTCTGCTTTGCACTGAGATCCTTTGCCGCAGCAACAAAAAAGCGCGCCGAAGTTGACAAAAAAAACAAGGAAGAACGCTATAGTCGAGTACCTCGACTATCAGATACCCGTTACTCAGCTATATGGAGATATGCAGGCAGCAAAGCGAGATTAAAATGCGCCACCTACCGGCGGTATACAGATTTAAGAGTTATGGGCGTTAGAGTGGGCGTGGCAAATTTTTTTTTGGATCAATCGATAGGTATCGACGAGACCAATACATTTCAGTTAAAATTTTTTATCTAGCATGAAAATTGTGGGCGTCACAGGTTTTCGCGGTTTGTGGGCGTTAAAGTGGGCGTGGCAAACTTTTTTTTGGGTCAATCGATAGGTATTGATGAGAACAATACATTTCAATTAAAATTTTTATTCTAGCATCAAAACTGTAGGAGCCACAGTTTTGGGCGGTTTGTGGGCGTTAGAGTGGGCGTGGCACTGTGCCGAAACAAACTTGCGCTGCGTAAGAAGCTCAGGAATCTGCACGCCAAATCTCAATAGCCTAGCTCCCATAGTTTCCGAGATCTCAGGGTTCATCCGGACGGACAGACAGACGGACAGACGGACAGACGGACAGACGGACAGACGGACATGGCTAGATCGACTCGGCTAGTGATCCTGATCAAGAATATATATACTTTGTGGGGTCGGAAACGCTTCCTTCTGCCTGTTACATACTTTCCGACGAATCTAGTATACCCTTTTACTCTATGAGTAACGGGTATAATGACCCGAAGACTCATGCCGAAGACATACGAACATGTACGTTATACGTGAGCGAGATGAGGATGGGCAGAACACTTCCCTATGCTCACTAGATTTAAACCAACCAAAGTGATGTCCTAGCTAAAAGTCTGCATGTCAAGTCCGATGCTGCAGGTCTCGATAATATGAGTCCAAAATTTTTTTGCCTTTTGCTCCCCTTAATGTTGACCCATGTTACATATACTTTTAATACGGCTATTACCACATCTTAATTTCGACTATATGGAAAAACTCCAAAATTCTCCCATAAAATAACTATAGGCCTATTTCAATATTACCTTTTCTATTGAAAATCTTTGAAAACCTCACAGATACTAAGCTTATAATTCTCTACTCAGTGAAAAACAATTTTGATTCCGTAAGAATAGGTGTTGTATTACTGCAATCACTAAAATTGTTGAGGATATACGGAAAAAAACTGGACAGGAACTGCGTAACGTTTTTAACGCTCCTTGACCACAGTAAGGCTTTTGATTCTGTGAATCATAATATGTTATAATAATAATAATAATAATAATAATAATAACAAGAATAATAATAATAATATTAATAATAATAATAATAATAATAATAATAATAATAATAATAATAATAATAATAATAATAATAATAATAATAATAATAATAATAATAATAATAATAATAATAATAATAATAATAATAATAATAATAATAATAATAATAATAATAATAATAATAATAATAATAATAATAATAATAATAATAATAATAATAATAATAACAAGGAAGAACGCTATAGTCGAGTACCTCGACTATCAGATACCCGTTACTCAGCTAAATAGAGATATGCAAGTAGCAAAGCGAGATTAAAATGCGCCACCTACCGGCGGTAGACAGATTTAAGCGTTATGGGCGTTAGAGTGGGCGTGGCAAAATTATTTTTGGATCAATCGATAGGTATTGACGACACCAATACATTTCAGTTAAAATTTTTTATCTAGCATGCAAATTGTGGGCGTCACAGGTTTTCGCGGTTTGTGGGCGTTTAAGTGGGCGTGGCAAACTTTTTTTTAGGTCAATCGATAGGTATTGATGAGAACAATACATTTCAGTTAAAATTTTCTATCTAGCATCAAAACTGTAGGAGTTACAGTTTTGGGCGGTTTGTGGGCGTTAGAGTGGGCGTGGCAGTCTACTGAAACAAACTTGCGCTGCGTAAGAAGCTCAGGAATCTGTACGCCAAATCTCAATAGCCTAGCTCTCATAGTTTCCGAGATCTCAGCGTTCATCCGGACGGACGGACAGACGGACAGACGGACAGACGGACATGGCTAGATCGACTCGGCTAGTGATCCTGATCAAGAATATATATACTTTATGGGGTCGGAAACGCTTCCTTCTGCCTGTTACATACTTTCCGACGAATCTAGTATACCCTTTTACTCTACGAGTAACGGGTATAAAAATAATAAAAAAAATAATAATAATAATAATAACAATAATAATAATAATAATTTATTATTGTTAAATAATAAATAATAAATAAAATATTATTAAATAATAATAATATATTATTAAATAATAATAATATAAATAATAATAACAAGCTTATTAGGTCGTATTTAACGAAAAGGTATTAAGAAGTCGTCTCTGGGACGCAAGTTTCTTCTCTACGGAACTTATCCAGGGAAATGCCACAGGCATCTGTGCTGGGCCCTTTATTGTTTTATATATATGTCAATGATCTGTCTGAGTCTGAAGTACATTTATATGCTGACAATGTCCAAATATATGTTAGTAGACACGAAATTGAAATACATACCTGCCTGCTTGCCTGCTTGCCTATAAATCCTAAGAAATCTTTGGTAATTGGTAAAAAGAAAATTTGTTTAGCTCAAGACGTTTTGACCATGTATCACAACTGACATATAATATACTTGACCTTAATTTAACCTCCTGGCTCGATGTTAGAACTTTAATATTCTTTCACAAAATAGGGACGAGTGGAGAACCAAAATATCTTTTCAATAAACTTACCCCAGCCACATCTGTAAGAACCAAAACTTACATATGCCCTCGAATACAAACACTTTGTTCGAGAAGGCAATTTTTCATAAATGGTATTTGGTTATGGAACAATGTACCGCAATTTTATAATAAAGTTAAAGATGTCTTAAAATCCCAATAAATATACATACACATGACCGCAACTGTAAGTACAAAAAAAAATAAAATAAAAACAAGGAAGAACGCTATAGTCGAGTACCTCGACTATCAGATACCCGTTACTCAAAGGGAAATGGAAATATGCAAGCAGCAAAGCGAAATTAAAATGCGACAACTACCGGCGGTAGACAGATTTAAGCGTTATGGGCGTTAGAGTGGGCGTGGCAAATTTATTTTTGGATCAATCGACAGGTATTGACGACACCAATACATTTCAGTTAAAATTTTTATCTAGCATGCAAATTGTGGGCGTCACAGGTTTTCGCAGTTTGAGGGCGTTTAAGTGGGCGTGGCAAACTTTTTTTTGGGTCAATCGATAGGTATTGATGAGAACAATACATTTCAGTTAAAATGTTCTGTCTAGCATCAAAACTGTATGAGTTACAGTTTTGGGCGATTTGTGGGCGTTAGAGTGGGCGTGGCAGTCTACTGAAACAAACTTGCGCTGCGTAAGAAGCTCAGGAATCTGTACGCCAAATTTTAATAGCCTAGCTCTCATAGTTTCCGAAATCTCAGCGTTCATTCGGACAGACAGACGGACAGACGGACAGACGGTCAGACGGACAGACGGACAGACGGACATGGCTAGATCGACTCGGCTAGTGATCCTGATCAAGAACATATATACTTTATGGGGTCGGAAACGCTTCCTTCTGCCTGTTACATACTTTCCGACGAATCTAGTATACCCTTTTACTCTACGAGTAACGGGTATAAATATATAAATAAAATAAAATAAAATAAAAAAAAAATATTAAAAACAAAAATAATAGTTAGCAAGAAACCACCAAAATCGATGTTACTCATTAATATTAATAAGAAAAGTGAGAAAAATTGTTTTAATAATTTAAAAATAATAATAATTTAAAAACATCAACTCAATGTGAATAGCGCGATAATTATTAGTGTGCACTTGTAGCGCTGGGATATAAAATGTAATTATATTTAATATTGAAAATATAATTAAATTAAATGCGAAAAATATTATTGATTGGAGCAGGACCTGCCTGCTATACTAACGTGCTAAAATCAACCGGCACAGTCATCTGACTGCAGAGATGATTACAATTCCCAAAAACAGATTCAACAACGTGCATCTGAACATCGTAAACATGCCGTTCCATCAAGTCTTTCGATACTGTCTCACCATGATAGACAGATTCACCCGTTGGCCCGAAGCTATTGCTCAATATGTTGCGCGTTTTGGAACACCTAAAACCATAACGACCGATCATGGCACTCAGTTTGTGTCTGCGCTCTTCAAAGAACTGGCTCAACTCATGGGAAGTAAACACATCCATACGACTGCGTAACACCCGCAGGCAAACGGCATGATCGAAAGATGGCACAGGTCTTTTAAGGCTGCGATGATATGTTACCCAAACACTCCTTGGCCAAAACGGTTACCTGTCGTCTTGCTAGGACTTCAAACGTGCTTTAAGGAGGATCTCAACTCATCGGCTGGCAAACGGCTTGGCGAATGAATTTTTTGAAGAACTAGATGCAGGCAGATCTTTCCAGCTGTGAAAAATATTTCCAGCTCAAGCTGCACACCACAGCAACAAAACAATTTTCTGTCTTAAAGGAACAGACACCATACACTGGTCCATTTAAAGTTGTATACCGCAATAATGACCGAGTGTTTACGTTAAACATCAACGGAAAAGAAGTAGAAGTGTCTGTTGACAGAATAAAATCGGCTTTCATACTTAAAAGTGATGCTCAACTGGACTTCCAAAGGGAAGCTGTGGCAAACCACGAACCTACGAGAAGGAAAAGTCCGATTCATAACATCGAAACGTCGTCACTATGGCGGTCCAGATTAAGAATCCACACAGCGGATGGGAGCGGTACCAAAACCAAATCTTAAGTTGAATGAAAGTCATTTTCACTTGTTAACTTTGTAATTTAAAAGTTTTTAAATTAAATTGCGATGGATACCATTATTGGAAAGAATATAGGTATTGATCAATAAAACAAATTACAATGTGGGCGCCGGATGGTCCTTAGCGTCATGGGCATAATAGTAGCACCCTGCTTTAACAAACTTGTACTGCTTATGAGGCCCTAGAATCAATTTGCTTTATCCAAACTGACTAGCTTTTATAGTTTCTGAGATTTCATTGTTTATACGGACGAACGTATAACTAGTGATCCTGATCAAAAAAAATATACTTTATATGGTCGGGTACGCTTCCTTCTACCTGTTTCTTACTCTAAGGGTAACAGGTACAGTTAACTTTTATTTAAATTTTCAGTGCTGAATTGGTCTTAATATAATAAAATCATACTAACGGTGGTTTATAGTATATGAAAAACTTTTTAAAAAACTTTTTAAAAAAATATAAACTACAGAACCGCCACAATGTGATGGGAAGAGCCCTTCTGGGTTGCATATATAGACCGAATTGGACAATTGACTACGGGTCATTACTTAATGTTGTTTCAGACATTTCGTTGGAATGCACCGACATAAATGCAGGCAATTTCAACAGCAACTTATTGTAAGAGAGCCATCTCGTGGATAACATTAAATCCCTAGGTCTGCATTCCGTAAACGAAACGATCCCCACGCACTATAGCAGCCACTGTGATACATTACTTGAAATATTAGACCCGTTACTCGCAAAGTAAATGGGTATACCAGAATCGTCGAAAAATATGTAACAGGCAGAAGGAAACGTTTCCGACCCCATAAAGTACATATATTCTTGATCAGGATCACTAGCCGAGTCGATCTAGCCATGTCGTTTGTTAGTCTGTCCGTATGAACGCTGAGATCTCGGAAACTATATGAGCTTCAATACTGGGATTAGGCATACAGATTACTGCGCAGCGAAAGTTCGTTTCAGCAGAGTGCCACGCCCACTTTTACGCCCAAAAACCGCCCACAAACTTCAAAAAATTTTAAATATGAGTGCGGTTATCTCGGAAAAAAAAGATAGAGAGATGGAATTTCAAATTTCGACTCCTTTACGCCAAGCCAGTGGCGCCCACAATTTTCATGCTAGATAAAAAATGTTAACTGAAATGTATTATTCTCGTCAATACGTAGCGATTGATCCACTCTAACGACCGCAAACCGCCTAAACCTGTGGCGCCCACAATTTCCATGCTAGAAAAATATTTTAACTGTCAAAAAAATCGATTGACCCAAAAATAGTTTGCCACGCCCACTCTTACTCATAAATCTGTTTACCGCCCACATAACCATATTTTGAGATCAGGGGTAGGTGGCGCATTTCAATCTCGCTTTGCTTCTTGTACATCTCCATTTTTCTTTGGTCCCCTTACCTGAGTAACGGGTATCTGATAGTCCAGGTACTCAACTATAGCGTTCATCCATGTTTTTTATCAACTACCCTAGCAAAATCATACACTTTGACCAGGTTTCTGTACCAGCCTTCTCCAGACATGACTTAATATTTTTAACATACGACTTCACCTTCGACAGCAATATGAATTCTTTTACGTATAGAGTTTACAAATATTTAAACTATAATAAATAAAAAAAGAAATTTTTCTGTTGTGACTTTTCATATATTTACCATCTTTGTCATATAGATTGTTAATTAGAGGCTTTAACCAACAATATCCATTATTTGTTTAACAAGTTTGTGCCCCTAAGGACCAAGGTGATTAAGCCAATGCAAAGACCGTGGTTCAGTAGTGATTTTAAAAACCTAACCTGACAGCGAGATGTTGCTTACCTCCGGTTGATGCGATACAAAACTGATAAATTTCGCAAACAATAAAAAGAGCCTTGTGTAAAAGTAAACAAAAAAATAAAATCAGCAAAGAGGGAGCATTATAATATACACTTTAATAACTGTGTTAACTTAAAAAACATTTGGAACCAACTAAAACGGTAAGGCATTGGAAAACGTAAACAGCTGAAATTAGAAATAGATGTACCTGAAGCAACATGCAATCCGTACCTGAATACTCATCCCCTCTGTGATAATAGTTATACCCGTTACTCGTAGAGTAAAAGGGGATACTAGATTCCGTCTGTCCGTCTGTGCGTCTGTCCAGATGAACGCTGAGATCTCGTAAACTATGGGAGCTAGGCTATTGAGATTTGGAGTGCAGATTCCTGAGCTTCTTACGCAGCGCAAGTTTGTTTCAGCAGAGTGTCACGCTCACTCTAACGCCCACAAACCTGTGGCTCCTACAGTTTTAATGCTAGAATAAACTGAATTGAACTGAAATGTATTGTTCTCATCAGTACCTATCGATTGATAGTTTAGACAAAATTTTTGCCACACCCACTTTAGCGCCCACAAACCGCCCAAACCCGTGACGCCCACAATTTTCATGCTAGATAAAAAATTTTAACTGAAATGTATTGGTCTCGTCAATACCTATCGATTGATCCAAAAAAAATTTGACACGCCCACTCTAACGCCCATAGCGCTTAAATATGTCTACCGCCGGTAGGTGGCGCATTTTAATTTCGCTTTGCTGCTTGCATATCTCCATTTCCCTTTGGTCTCTTTAACTGAGTGACGGGTATCTGATAGTTGAGGTACTCTACTATAGCGTTTTTCCTTGTTTTAGAGTTATATGTGTAACCCAAAATGATGTCCTAGCTAGTATTCTGAATGTCAAGTCCTTTGCTGTAGGTCTCGATAATATGAGTCCGAAATTTGTTAAACTGTTGCTCCCCTTAATGTTGCCCCACGTTACTTATAATTTTAACACGGCTATTACCACATCTTCATTTCCAACAATACCAACATTTTCCACATTCCTAAGCTAAACGATGACTATAGACCTTTTTCAATATTACCTTTCCTGTCAAAAGTCTTTGAAATTAAAATGAAAAACAATCTGCATTCCGTAGGAAAAGGAGTTGTATTACTGCAATCACTAATATTGTTGAAGAGAATAATCTACTGCCACGACATAGTGCTCTCTTACCGAACACAATAAGGACTCTAATTGTTGGGCCTTCGAATTGTGGTAAAACTAATAATATGTCTAATAAAGAGTCCTATTGGCTTAAAATTCGAAAATGTTTATATACTTTAAAAAAGGTTATATCAACCTAAATTTGAGTACTTTTAGAAAAAAATAATCAAACCGATTAAAGGAATGGAATATCATACATTCTCCCATAATGAGGGTGTACTAGACCCCAGTGAAGCTAAAAACAATTCCATTATGATATTCGATGACGTAGCTTGTGAAAAACAAGATAACATAAGATCTTATTTTTGTATGGGTCGACATAAAAATATCGACTCTTTTTATTTATGTCAAACGTATAGTCATATACCTAAACATCTGATTCGTGACAATGCGAACTTTATTATAATGTTTAAGCAAGATGATTTAAATATGCGGTATATATATCGGGACCATGTTAACACTGATATAAATTGTGAAACATTTGTGAAAATTGGTCAAAAATGTTGGGAGGGCAAGCACGGATTCCTATTAATTAGCAAGGATAACGAAATGGATAACGGAAGATACAGAAAAGGATTTGATCAATTTATTATGATTTAAAGAGTCATTTCAATATAAAGCTTGGTTAGATACTTGCAATCCCACAGTTTATCAAGAGATTTCAATATGTCTAGATCACTTGCATTATCCTTGAATGGATTATAATAAAAACTTTTGTCCACCTATCGAATTGAATGGTCGATATGAGTGCGCTCTTATCGATTTTAATATGTATAATTCGATTTCAAATATTGATGAAAAAAAAACCTCTTCCACATCGGTGACAAGGTCATTACAATTCAAACTGGATCATATGAATTGAATGATATCACCGATTTCATTTACAATAAACTAAAAGACTATAACCTTGAAAATACATTTAAAATTCAAAGTAATAATAATACACTTCAAGTTGAAATAACTACCATACGAGAGTCAGTTTACTTTAATAAGGAAAGATCGGTTGGACAACTGTTTGGTTTCCATCAAAAAGTACTAGAACCACATCCTACAAAAACCTATCGATCAGATCAGACCGTGAACATATTTAAAATTAATACAATTCGTTTGGAATGTAATATAATCAGCGGTTCATAGATAATACACCAAATCATACATTACATGAGTTTGGCATTAATGTTCCGCCTGGGTATAAAATGACAGTGACACCACACAACCTAATTTATTTACCAATCAACTGTGACGAAATAAGCACACTATCTATACGCATTGTTGATCAAAACGGTGATTTGGTGAATTTACGTGGTGAAAACGTTTCTATTCGCATGCACATTCGGTTAATAGAATGATTTTTTTTAAATAAAAGACGTAGCTTAAGTCCTCAGCCAAGCATTACTAATTGTAAAGCTATAGAAAGAGGATCGACACTAAAAAGAAGCTCACTTACTTTGAAAAATAAACTATTTTTGAAGTCGTTACGCATGAAGCTTCGAGTATAATATAAAAGGTGGAAAGGAAAACAATGAACGAAATTTTAAATGTTCGAGAAAAGGTTTACTCAGATGAGAGTATTTCGAAGAAAGAGTTTCATACTTATTCATCATATAATCAAACATTTAAACCAAACGATGAAATTCGAATTACTATTCAAAATCAAGACTTGTACGTGCTTCCTCACGAAAGTTACCTTAATTTTCAAGGAATTATTAGAATAGATTCACCGAATGGACATACAACTGATAATGTTTCCACTTTTTTTTAAAATAATTGTATGGCTTACTTTTTGGGTGAAATTAAGTACGAAATAAATGGATGTGAGATTGATAAAACACGATTTGTCGGTATGACTACAACCCTAAAAAAATATAAATCTCTGGATAATCTTCAAAGTCAAAATCTATTAAATTCCGGATGGAGCAGTGGGGACGAAATTTCTACGGGACCCCACCTTAACTTTTCTGTACCATTAAAAAATTTATTGGGATTTGCTGAGGATTATAAAAAAGTTTTGTTAAATTGTAAACACGAACTAGTGTTGATGCTAACTAAGAACCTTGGTGATGTGTTTGATCAAACCAGAAATGAACAAACTTTTAAGTTGGAAATGACGAATATAACCTTGAAAATTCCCCATGTAACTCCGAGCAATTTTGCAAAAATTAAAATGTACGATATTATTAAAAGTGGTGTGGTATGAAAGTCAACACAGCTGGAATGTGAAATTGTCGGCTAACCGCGAAAAACCAAGATGTGCCATAATTGGATTTACACTAAATGGAGAACTTGTCACAAATAACTTATCAAACTTGAAAGTTCACTTGAATTCTGAGTCAGATCCATATGATAATGTGAATGTTGATTTTAGTAAGAATCAGTACCTATATGAAATGTATACAAGATTTCAATCTAGTTACTATAATCGTGAGTCACAACCATTTTTGACCCCAAATGAATTTAAATTGAAGGCCCCTATTATTGTGGTTGATCTTTCATATCAAAACGAATCAGTGAAAACTGGTCCTATTGATGTGAGAATTTCAATAGAACTGAAGACACCAAGTCATGAAAATACCCAAGCTTACTGTCTCCTCATACATGACCGTTTAGTTGAATATAACCCATTAAACGGACTAGTACAACGAGTTGTTTAACGTTAGAAAAATGTTGAAAGATACTGTTTCGATTGATGTTCAAGGTTTCTTTGATAATATTAATAATTTTATTCTAAAAGAAATTGGAATTGTATTCGAAAAAGATCCAAACTTGAATAATAGTTTTTTAATAGAACCACCATATGATTTTACTTTGTTAAACACAAAATCTCGAAAGACTGCAATTTGGTTAACCAATACACATCACAAGTTTTTTGGGAGTCGTCAGCTCATTAAGGAAATGGGCTGTCCGTCATTAAACAGGTTTAAAGGAAACCGGTTTCCCTATTGTGAAACACACCTTAAGGGCGGGGTTTGTGCTCTAAACAATGCATACATTATTTTGACATTTTTTAAAAGTAGCTCCAAAACAATAAAATAATTGTTATACATCATTCTAAAGTTGTGACTAGACGTGTAAGGACCTACAAGAAAATGAAATTAACAAAATGAAATTTCATGAGGAAATTGACCAATTTATTGAACAATTTAAAGGAGATATAATTGGTCAGCATTTTCAATACCTTCTAAACACAAAAACTATGTTCATGAATCGAGGTGGACATGATCTCAAAACTACGAATTATGGTGAACGCTTTACATGTTGTAATCCAGAAATGACGTCGGAAACGTGCGCCTGCTTCTTCTATGCAAATCGCCGGAATCAAAGCAGAAAATTAATTTCTATATATAACAAAAATGTTCGCAATACCAAAATAAATGAATAAATGTATTATTATGCTACAAAATAAACTTCAGACTTTTTATTTCGAATTAAAATTACAGGTACGGAGAATATAAAATATTTCCTTGTCTGAGATATGTCGGCTACTTGCGAGTTTTTGCGCGGTCGTTGAGGTCGTTGGCGTGAGGCCCCTGATCTTGTAAATAAGCGTGCGCCTTCTGGGTTGTACATGTGTCCCTTTTATTGCGGTCAGGTAATTGACAGGTGCGCATGTTCGGGTAGCTCTTGCTTGAATCCCTTTTATGACATGTTTATGACCGACTTGTGGAAAGGAGAGAATCCTAGACAATTCACCAGTTAAACATTCTGGGGCGGAAACAAAAATGTGCATTTGAAAATATTCCACATCTGAGAATCATTAACTTGTGAGATTTATTTTATTGGGGTTGTTTTTTATTTCTAAATTAGTTTTATAATCATAGGAAACATTACATGATCAATAATAATTGAACTAAGAGAACTTTTAGTGAACGGTCGTGTTTTTGTCTTGCGCTCCGAATTTTTGTTCTTTTTGTCCATAAACCATCGGGGTTTAATTTATATTTTCATACGTCTATATAACTTTTTATGTCCCTAACAACATCCGTTCGCTTCGCGAGTGCATAGTGATTGTTTTGTGTTTAAATTAACAAAATTAGTTTGCACGTCTAATCTCTGTGCAGTGTTTGTTGTTATTGTTTTTTTCTAATTGCCTTCTTCTTTTCTTCCAAACGCTGTTTGGAGCGGTAAGTGTCTAAACGGTAGTTACCCGCTCTCCCGCACTCCCGCTTATAACTTTGTTTTTGGAACATCTAAAACTTACGCTCCCCCAGCTTACTTACTCCCGCTCATTCTATCCCGCTCTCTAACTCTCTCTTTTACTTGCGTAGCTTTATTCTCTTGGCACTGTGGTTCGGAAAATCGCGATAATGGCTGTCTGCAACTTAAAGAAATGCAAGTCGTTAATTTCGGCTGGACAACAGAGCATTCCGTGCCATTCGTGTGAGAATATTTTTCATGCAAAATGCCTTGGCTATTCGGGCCTGGTACGCGATGCAATCGACATGAGAAGTGGCTTGCGCTACTATTGTGATGAATGCATTGCTTATGAAACCCAGGCACTCTCTATAAGGCGGCTTACAAAAAGCACTGTTACGGAATTAATCCGGAACAGCCGTAAAAATACGGATCTGCTTGTGGCGCTTGAGTCGCAGCTCACTAGCCGTATGCTATCTGAGCCCGATTCTCCTAAGCGTAAAAAGATCGCGGTCGATAGACAACCCACGGAAGCCGCTAGTGTAACTCTCTCTGGCGATCCGGGGACTGCAGCACAGCAGTCGATCTCAGCCGCCGCACAAATGGTACTGAGATCGAAAGCTAAAAAAGATTCGGTTTCCGAATGCAAAGGACGCGATACTGCTATAAACAGTACTTTAATAATTCCAACGCCGCATGTTGACTTAACGTCCGGAGTACCGAATGAAACTGGTAGTGCAGCCGTAAATGCCGTAGTACCTAAACCTGTCACATGCGTGGTACCTAAAACAGTCACCTGTGTACCGCAGCGGAAACAAATTTTTGTTTCTAGGCTAAATCCTGACCTTTCATCGCTGGACATTACGGCCTATATCCGTAACAAAGTTCAGATTGATGATCTAAAGGTTGAACGATTTAATTTTCCATATGCTAGGGAAGTATCATCTTTTAAGATCGGTGTTCCCTGTGCTCATTTTGCAACTATGTGCTCAGCCAATTTTTGGCCTGTTGGCATTTTTGTTAAAGAGTACGAAGCTAAAAAAAAGAAAATTCGTTCAAAGGAAGTTGGAAATCCCTTTAAAGAGCCATCCACATCTACATCCTCATCTATCTCAAAAAACTAGATTCTTTTCTTCAGCTTTATTATCAGAATACAAGAGGTTTACAAAGTAAGTTGACCAAATTGTATACTGATAGTTTTTCCTTGTCTTCCCATGTTATTGTTTTTACTGAAACCTGGTTAAAACCGGAAGTTCTAAGTTCCGAAGTTTTTCCAAGTAAGTACACAACTTACAGGCTTGATCGTCCGTCCCGACGTGGAGGTGGAGTTTTAATTGCAGTTGACTCAGAATTAACGTCTGAAGTAATAACGTCCGACGAAATAAATGACATTGAATTTCTGTGTATAAAACTATCCCTTCCGGGTATTTCTATATACATAACATGTTCATATATTCCGCCATCATCGGAATTCCCGACATATGCGAATCATCTGTCCGCTATCCAGTTTATTTCAAGTAAACTATCAGATAGGGATCAGTTAATAGTTTTAGGTGACTTCAATATACCTAGGGCGACATGGTCCACCGTCGAAACCTCAAATATATTGTTACCTTCAACGCAGCATGATTTTCTTGACGGTTTGCTTGATATTTCATTGTCTCAAGTAAATCATGTATTAAATTTCTTAGGACGATTACTGGATCTATGCTTTGTTTCCAGTCCAGATTGTGTCTGCATAGCTAGAACCTCTGCAATTACTTTACCAGAAGACCCTTATCACCCAACGCTAGAGCTGACTATTGACACGGGTACAAAAGTGTATGAAGTATCTGAAAAAATAGCTAAACGCATCCCCTGCTTTCGTAAAGCGAACTTTGCACTCATTAATAGCCTTATAGCTTGCTCGGATTGGTCCAATCTGTACTTAAGTACTAATATAAATGAAGCGGTTAATATATTTTATAACATATTAAACGAAGTTTTTGATACATGCGTTCCTACGTATTGTCCTAAAATTTCAAACCAACCTCCGTGGTTTAACAAAGAGCTGGCACGACTTAAAAATGTAAAGTCTAGACTCTACAAAAAGTTTAGAGCTTCAGGTTCACAAGCTGCCTTTTCCCGATACTTAAGTGCTCGGTCTGATTTCACCGTGCTTAACGCCCAGTGTTATAAAAACTATTTAGCTCGTTGCAAGACCCAGTTTACACTGGATCCAAAACAGTTTTATAATTTTGTTAACACAAAGCGTAAATCTTCTAGTTACCCATCATCACTTAAATTTGAAAATTCGGCTGCTAGCACTGATCAAGCTATAGCCGATCTTTTTGCACAGTTTTTTCAAACCACCTATTCAACATCAAGTCCTCCAGATCAGTCTTACCCATATGTCATTCCTAAATCAAACTTTATTTGTTGTCCTGTTATAAGTAAAAGCTCACTTCTTTTAGAATTGCAAAGGGTCAAACCAGTCTACTCTCCGGGTCCTGACGGAGTCCCTGGATGTGTGCTTAGGTATTGCGCTGAGACTTTGTGTAGACCATTGCACAAACTGTTTACTTTGTCTTTAGAAACATCCGATTTCCCACACAGATGGAAGGAATCGTTTGTTATCCCGCTTCATAAAAAAGGGAGTATATTGAACGCATGTAATTACAGAGGTATTTCAAAGCTATCAGCTATACCGAAGCTCTTTGAGAACATTATTACGCCTCATTTACAACACAGTTGTAGGTCCCTTATTTCCTCTTGTCAACACGGATTTATAAAACGTAGGTCAACGACAACCAACCTTTTGGAGTTTACTTCATTTGTTATAGGAGGTTTTAGAAAGAATCGTCAGACTGATGTGGTCTACACTGATTTTAGTAAGGCGTTTGATTCTGTAAGTCACCCGATTTTAGTCCGGAAATTGGACCTCTTAGGGTTTTCAGGTGATCTTCTTAGGTGAATTTTAAGTTATTTGAATGATAGGACTCAAAGGGTCATTTTTAAAAACTCTTTGTCATCCCTAATCCGAGTTACTTCCGGTGTACCACAAGGAAGTCATCTCGGTCCGCTCCTGTTTACATTATTTATAAATGACCTTCCATTAGTCTTAACGAAGTCACGGGTTCTTATGTACGCAGATGACGTTAAGTTGTGCCTGCAATATAATGACCCCGCACAAAGTTTAGCTTTACAATCGGATCTAAATGCATTTCAAACATGGTGCATGGATAATGAATTGAATTTAAATGGTTCTAAGTGTAAACTAATGACCTTTTTTCGTGTCAGCCCCCACTACTCAACGTATACTTTGAGTGGTTGTGCGTTAGATAGGATAACGCATGCTGACGACCTTGGAGTCTACATGGATCCTAGACTTAAATTTTCCGATCACATTACTACTATGGTAAATAAAGCCAGGGGCGTGCTTGCATTTATCAAAAGGTGGTCGAAGGAATTCGATGATCCCTATGTCACAAAGACCTTGTTTATTTCATTAGTCCGACCAATTCTTGAGTACTGCGCTCCTGTTTGTTAGACCGGATTGAGTCTGTGCAAAAAAACTTCTTAATATTTGCCTTACGGAGACTTAACTGGGATACAAGCCTAATACTACCATCCTACTCTAGTAGACTACTTCTAATTAACTTACCATCGTTAGCTAACCGTAGAACTATGCTTGGTATTACGTTTATTAGAAATCTTATTCATGGTGATGTAGAGAGTCCCGAGTTACTGGGTCGCCTACATTTTAATGTGCCAAATAGATTCACTAGAAACTATATTCCTTTAGTATTAAATCACTGTATCTCTAATTACGCAATGCATGAACCTTTTAGAGTACTTTGCAATGATTATAATAGACTATATCATCTAATATCTACTACTGACTCACTTCCTATCTTTAAATCAATAATACTATCCTCCCTAGTAACTAATTAGTTTTACTTGATGTATTTTGTCTATTCGTATATTGACCTGTATTTTTAATTGTCTATTGTTACATTGTCTTTTTCTTTGTCCGCGATTATGTTTAATCGCCCAAAACGGTGATGGGCTCCGCGCGTAACAAGCTTTGCTTGGTGTCGTAGGGCCACTTGTTTGTACTGACCATAGTGCATCAACGTCCAAAAAAAAAAAAAAAAAAAAAAAAAAAAAAAAAAAATTGTTACATGGGGATGTGGTGGCGAGGGGGGCAATTAATTTTACTCTTTATGGACATGATCGTGACATTTTTATGACTTTAAAGCCCATTAAAATCAGTTAATTTATTGGATTATGCTAATTGTCCCAGAACCCGCATACGTTAATGAGGGGGGAGGGGGGCCGGGGGCCATTAATATGCTAATTGTCCCAGAATCCGCGTTTCTTTACTACTTAGCTTTTCGCAAACATTTGTCCGGGTCCTTGGAGTCCTTGGCCAACGCTCCTGAAAAAATGTAATGGCATATGTTTAGAAATGCGTTTTACTTGTTTATTTGTATATTTACCTTTAAGAACTAAAAACTGAAACCATATACGGGATCGGAGGGACTTCTTCCCGTTGGACCCGTCAAAATTGTAGTTATTAATCATTTCTTCGGCTATGACCAGCTTGAACCTTTTTGACAGCGGTTTGTTACCAATTATTTTGGATATTTTCTTTGTCTGCAAATAGGAATAAAAAAGAAACATAGAAATGCAAAAACAAGTCGGCCTTGCTCGATACTTACGTAAAAACCGATGAGCTCCGGGGTCAAGGAATTTTCGAACGCATCTAGTTCCTTTTCCGTTTTTAACGGAAACGGTACCGCGCCCGTAATCTCCTTGTCTGGAGTGAACGATGCCTTCCAAATCGCGGTGACTTCCGCCACTTTGTCCGCCAAAATGTCGAGCTTCTGCGATATTACAGAGATCTCCCTGCGGGTTTGGCGAACCTCTTCTGCAATTTTAATTTGTATATATTACAAAAAATAAATAAAACATCAAAATAGACTAAAAATAGTAATCGCACTGATTTTTAGAAATTTGTCGTCAATGGCGATTTTTTTTATAAATTTAGAGTACGATACATTTTCAAGCAAAACGGCCGAATACTATTTTTAGTGTAAGTATCAGTCAAAATATTAAATAGTATTCGTATTTATCGTACTTTAAATTTATATAATAAATCGCCATTGACGACAAATTACTAAAAATCAGGGCGATTACTATTTTTAGTGTAGGGTTATAAAACATACCTTTCAACTCTGCCATTTGCCGTTCAGTTGAATCTTTTAAAAAATATATGAAAAATTAGAAAATTACACAGTAACACAAATTTATTAACTCACTAGAGACCGATGGGGTTTCTTTAAAAAACAAGGAAGAACGCTATAGTCGAGTACCTCGACTATCAGATAAACGGTCTTGTATGAGGAGACAGTAAGCTTGGGTATTTTCATGACTTGGTGTCTTTAGTTCTATTGAAATTCTCACATGAATAGTACCAATTTTTACTGATTCATTTTGATGTGAAAGATCAAGCACAACAATAGGGGTCTTCAATTTAAATTAATTTAGTGTCAAAAATGGTTGTGATTCACGATTATAGTAACTAGAATGAAATCTTGTATACATTTCATATAGGTGAGCATACTTATACCCCTTTCCCATTCAGTCCATGCGTTAGAAACGGTTGGGATTTTTGACAAACGTGAAACTCCGATTCTCACAGGGCACATCCACCATCTACCATTAGACAACAGCTGTCAGTTCAGCTGTTACTAATAAAAACACAAGCAAAAGTTGTTAAGGTGGATTTTGCCAGACCAAAATGAACAATTTACCAATTATTTTGGCTGTTGTACAACATTAAAATCTTAAGTTGAATCAGCTTTTATTGGCAGCCAATTCAGAGGAGTGGAATGACGACGAATTGGATCTGTACGAAAGCATTTTTTCTGCAAAAGAGCAAATGCCACGAAGTGTGTGGATGCTGGTACGTGCTCTTAAAATGTATTAAAAATACGATTAAAGAGTGCGAATTATATTAAACAGAAGCGATACGGGACATTTTGGGAGAAGGATATACCGGAAAACAACGACGAGTTCTTCAAAGAGAGCTTTCGTATGGAGAAGAGGACCTTTTCGATTTTGGTATACCGACTTGGTGTTTTGCGGAAGAAGGACACCAACCGGCGAAATGCCATTCCTCTTGAAAAGCGGATCGCTATAGCCTTGTACACCTTGGGATCATCAGCGGAATATCGTTCCATCGGAAGGCTTTTTGGAGTTGCACAGAACACTGTGTGCAAAATTCTCCACGAATTTTGCCGGGCACTCATTTTTGAGTTTGCCAGCGAGTTCATGTCACCGGACTATCTTACTCCAGAAAAAGTGGACGAGTGTGTCAAAGGATTCGAAGCAATCGGATTTCCCCAGTGCACTGGGGAATAAATGTATTATTATGCTACAAATTAAACTTCTGACTTTTTATTTCGAGTTAAAATTACAGGTACGGAGAATGGAAAATATTTCCTTGACTGAGATATGTCGGATACTTGCGAGTTGTGGCGCGGTCGTGATTTCAACCCCTATTATGGGAACGTCTTAGAGCTAGCAGTCAGCCATGAGGTCGTTGGCGTGAGGCCCATGATCTTGTCAATGAGCGTGCGCCTTCTGGGTTGTGCATGTGTCCCTTTTATTGCGGTCAGGTAATTGACAGGTGCGCATGTTCGGGTAGCTCTTGCTTGAATCCCTTTTATGACATGCTTATGACCCATTTGTGGAAAGGAGAGAATCTTAGACAATTTACCAGTTAAACGTTCTGGGGCGGAAACAAAAATGTGTAATTGAAAATATTCCACATCTGAGAATCATTAACTAGTGAGATTTATTTTATTGGGGTTCTTTTGATTTCTAAATTAGTTTTACAATCATAGGAAACATTATTCCCCAACATGATCGGACATGTTCCTCTAAGATAACCATCTTTGAATACTTTGGGTGTGCGACCTTTCACACGTGCACAGCAACACCTGTGATAATGAGGCAAAAGGGTACGTGATCACACCTTTCCCCAACAAGATCGGATATGTTCCTCTAAGATAACAACCTTTGTATACTATGGTTGTGCGACCTTTCTCACGTGCACCTTTCTCACCTGACTATTAATTGCACATAATAAGGGGAAGGATACATGATCAATATTGTCACATGGGGATGTGGTGGCGAGGGGGGCAATTAATTTTACTCTTTATGGACATGATCGTGACATTTTTATGACTTTAAAGCCCATTAAAATCAGTTAATTTATTGGATTATGCTAATTGTCCCAGAACCCGCATACGTTAATGAGGGGGGAGGGGGGCCGGGGGCCATTAATATGCTAATTGTCCCAGAATCCGCGTTTCTTTACTACTTAGCTTTTCGCAAACATTTGTCCGGGTCCTTGGAGTCCTTGGCCAACGCTCCTGAAAAAATGTAATGGCATATGTTTAGAAATGCGTTTTACTTGTTTATTTGTATATTTACCTTTAAGAACTAAAAACTGAAACCATATACGGGATCGGAGGGACTTCTTCCCGTTGGACCCGTCCAAATTGTAGTTATTAATCATTTCTTCGGCTATGACCAGCTTGAACCTTTTTGACAGCGGTTTGTTACCAATTATTTTGGATATTTTCTTTGTCTGCAAATAGGAATAAAAAAGAAACATAGAAATGCAAAAACAAGTCGGCCTTGCTCGATACTTACGTAAAAACCGATGAGCTCCGGGGTCAAGGAATTTTCGAACGCATCTAGTTCCTTTTCCGTTTTTAACGGAAACGGTACCGCGCCCGTAATCTCCTTGTCTGGAGTGAACGATGCCTTCCAAATCGCGGTGACTTCCGCCACTTTGTCCGCCAAAATGTCGAGCTTCTGCGATATTACAGAGATCTCCCTGCGGGTTTGGCGAACCTCTTCTGCAATTTTAATTTGTATATATTACAAAAAATAAATAAAACATCAAAATAGACTAAAAATAGTAATCGCACTGATTTTTAGAAATTTGTCGTCAATGGCGATTTTTTTTATAAATTTAGAGTACGATACATTTTCAAGCAAAACGGCCGAATACTATTTTTAGTGTAAGTATCAGTCAAAATATTAAATAGTATTCGTATTTATCGTACTTTAAATTTATATAATAAATCGCCATTGACGACAAATTACTAAAAATCAGGGCGATTACTATTTTTAGTGTAGGGTTATAAAACATACCTTTCAACTCTGCCATTTGCCGTTCAGTTGAATCTTTTAAAAAATATATGAAAAATTAGAAAATTACACAGTAACACAAATTTATTAACTCACTAGAGACCGATGGGGTTTCTTTAAAAAACAAGGAAGAACGCTATAGTCGAGTACCTCGACTATCAGATAAACGGTCTTGTATGAGGAGACAGTAAGCTTGGGTATTTTCATGACTTGGTGTCTTTAGTTCTATTGAAATTCTCACATGAATAGTACCAATTTTTACTGATTCATTTTGATGTGAAAGATCAAGCACAACAATAGGGGTCTTCAATTTAAATTAATTTAGTGTCAAAAATGGTTGTGATTCACGATTATAGTAACTAGAATGAAATCTTGTATACATTTCATATAGGTGAGCATACTTATACCCCTTTCCCATTCAGTCCATGCGTTAGAAACGGTTGGGATTTTTGACAAACGTGAAACTCCGATTCTCACAGGGCACATCCACCATCTACCATTAGACAACAGCTGTCAGTTCAGCTGTTACTAATAAAAACACAAGCAAAAGTTGTTAAGGTGGATTTTGCCAGACCAAAATGAACAATTTACCAATTATTTTGGCTGTTGTACAACATTAAAATCTTAAGTTGAATCAGCTTTTATTGGCAGCCAATTCAGAGGAGTGGAATGACGACGAATTGGATCTGTACGAAAGCATTTTTTCTGCAAAAGAGCAAATGCCACGAAGTGTGTGGATGCTGGTACGTGCTCTTAAAATGTATTAAAAATACGATTAAAGAGTGCGAATTATATTAAACAGAAGCGATACGGGACATTTTGGGAGAAGGATATACCGGAAAACAACGACGAGTTCTTCAAAGAGAGCTTTCGTATGGAGAAGAGGACCTTTTCGATTTTGGTATACCGACTTGGTGTTTTGCGGAAGAAGGACACCAACCGGCGAAATGCCATTCCTCTTGAAAAGCGGATCGCTATAGCCTTGTACACCTTGGGATCATCAGCGGAATATCGTTCCATCGGAAGGCTTTTTGGAGTTGCACAGAACACTGTGTGCAAAATTCTCCACGAATTTTGCCGGGCACTCATTTTTGAGTTTGCCAGCGAGTTCATGTCACCGGACTATCTTACTCCAGAAAAAGTGGACGAGTGTGTCAAAGGATTCGAAGCAATCGGATTTCCCCAGTGCACTGGGGAATAAATGTATTATTATGCTACAAATTAAACTTCTGACTTTTTATTTCGAGTTAAAATTACAGGTACGGAGAATGGAAAATATTTCCTTGACTGAGATATGTCGGATACTTGCGAGTTGTGGCGCGGTCGTGATTTCAACCCCTATTATGGGAACGTCTTAGAGCTAGCAGTCAGCCATGAGGTCGTTGGCGTGAGGCCCATGATCTTGTCAATGAGCGTGCGCCTTCTGGGTTGTGCATGTGTCCCTTTTATTGCGGTCAGGTAATTGACAGGTGCGCATGTTCGGGTAGCTCTTGCTTGAATCCCTTTTATGACATGCTTATGACCCATTTGTGGAAAGGAGAGAATCTTAGACAATTTACCAGTTAAACGTTCTGGGGCGGAAACAAAAATGTGTAATTGAAAATATTCCACATCTGAGAATCATTAACTAGTGAGATTTATTTTATTGGGGTTCTTTTGATTTCTAAATTAGTTTTACAATCATAGGAAACATTATTCCCCAACATGATCGGACATGTTCCTCTAAGATAACCATCTTTGAATACTTTGGGTGTGCGACCTTTCACACGTGCACAGCAACACCTGTGATAATGAGGCAAAAGGGTACGTGATCACACCTTTCCCCAACAAGATCGGATATGTTCCTCTAAGATAACAACCTTTGTATACTATGGTTGTGCGACCTTTCTCACGTGCACCTTTCTCACCTGACTATTAATTGCACATAATAAGGGGAAGGATACATGATCAATATTGTCACATGGGGATGTGGTGGCGAGGGGGGCAATTAATTTTACTCTTTATGGACATGATCGTGACATTTTTATGACTTTAAAGCCCATTAAAATCAGTTAATTTATTGGATTATGCTAATTGTCCCAGAACCCGCATACGTTAATGAGGGGGGAGGGGGGCCGGGGGCCATTAATATGCTAATTGTCCCAGAATCCGCGTTTCTTTACTACTTAGCTTTTCGCAAACATTTGTCCGGGTCCTTGGAGTCCTTGGCCAACGCTCCTGAAAAAATGTAATGGCATATGTTTAGAAATGCGTTTTACTTGTTTATTTGTATATTTACCTTTAAGAACTAAAAACTGAAATCATATACGGGATCGGAGGGACTTCTTCCCGTTGGACCCGTCCAAATTGTAGTTATTAATCATTTCTTCGGCTATGACCAGCTTGAACCTTTTTGACAGCGGTTTGTTACCAATTATTTTGGATATTTTCTTTGTCTGCAAATAGGAATAAAAAAGAAACATAGAAATGCAAAAACAAGTCGGCCTTGCTCGATACTTACGTAAAAACCGATGAGCTCCGGGGTCAAGGAATTTTCGAACGCATCTAGTTCCTTTTCCGTTTTTAACGGAAACGGTACCGCGCCCGTAATCTCCTTGTCTGGAGTGAACGATGCCTTCCAAATCGCGGTGACTTCCGCCACTTTGTCCGCCAAAATGTCGAGCTTCTGCGATATTACAGAGATCTCCCTGCGGGTTTGGCGAACCTCTTCTGCAATTTTAATTTGTATATATTACAAAAAATAAATAAAACATCAAAATAGACTAAAAATAGTAATCGCACTGATTTTTAGAAATTTGTCGTCAATGGCGATTTTTTTTATAAATTTAGAGTACGATACATTTTCAAGCAAAACGGCCGAATACTATTTTTAGTGTAAGTATCAGTCAAAATATTAAATAGTATTCGTATTTATCGTACTTTAAATTTATATAATAAATCGCCATTGACGACAAATTACTAAAAATCAGGGCGATTACTATTTTTAGTGTAGGGTTATAAAACATACCTTTCAACTCTGCCATTTGCCGTTAGGTTGAATCTTTTAAAAAATATATGAAAAATTAGAAAATTTCACAGTAACACAAATTTATTAACTCACTAGAGACCGATGGGGTTTCTGTAAAAAACAAGTCGAGTACCTCGACTATCAGATACCCGTTACTCAGTTAAGTAGAGATAAACAAGTAGCAAAGCGAGATTAAAATGCGCCACCTACCAGCGGTATAAAGATTTAAGCGTTATGGGCGTTAGAGTGGGTGTGGCAAATTCGCGTAACAAACTTGCGCTGCGTATAAGGTTACGGAATCTAAATCTGAATCTATCTTTGATAGTTTCCGAGATATCCACGTTCATATCTAAGATTTTTTGAAGTTTGTGGGTGGTTTATGGGCGTTAGGGTGGGCGTGGCAAACTTTTTTTGGGTCAATCGATAGGTATCGATGAGAACATTACATTTCAGTTAAAATTTTTATTCTAGCATCAAAACTTTAGGAGCCACAGTTTTTGGAGGTTTGTGGGCGTTAGAGGAGGCGTGGCATTAACTGAAACAAACTGGCGCTGCGTAAGAAGACTCAGGAATCTGCAAATCTCAATAGCCTAGCTCCCATAGTTTCCGAGATCTCAGCGTTCATCCGGACAGACAGACGGACAGACGGACATGGCTAGATCGACTCGGCTAGTGATCCTGATCAAGAATATATATACTTTATGGGGTCAGAAACGCTTCCTTCTGCCTGTTACATACTTTCCGACGAATCTAGTATACCCTTTTACTCTACGAGTAACGGGTATAACTATTATTCAAGTTTGGATCTTTTTCGAATACAATTCCAATTTCCTTTAGAATAAAATTATTATTATTATCAAAGAAACCTTGAACATCAATTGAAACAGTATCTTTCAACATTTTTCTAATGTTAAACAACTCGTTGTTCTAGTCCGTTTAGTGGGTTATATTCAACTAAACGGTCTTGTATGAGGAGACAGTAAGCTTGGGTATTTTCATGACTTGGTGTCTTTAGTTCTATTGAAATTCTCACATGAATAGTACCAATTTTTACTGATTCATTTTGATGTGAAAGATCAAGCACAACAATAGGGGTCTTCAATTTAAATTAATTTAGTGTCAAAAATGGTTGTGATTCACGATTATAGTAACTAGAATGAAATCTTGTATACATTTCATATAGGTGAGCATACTTATACCCCTTTCCCATTCAGTCCATGCGTTAGAAACGGTTGGGATTTTTGACAAACGTGAAACTCCGATTCTCACAGGGCACATCCACCATCTACCATTAGACAACAGCTGTCAGTTCAGCTGTTACTAATAAAAACACAAGCAAAAGTTGTTAAGGTGGATTTTGCCAGACCAAAATGAACAATTTACCAATTATTTTGGCTGTTGTACAACATTAAAATCTTAAGTTGAATCAGCTTTTATTGGCAGCCAATTCAGAGGAGTGGAATGACGACGAATTGGATCTGTACGAAAGCATTTTTTCTGCAAAAGAGCAAATGCCACGAAGTGTGTGGATGCTGGTACGTGCTCTTAAAATGTATTAAAAATACGATTAAAGAGTGCGAATTATATTAAACAGAAGCGATACGGGACATTTTGGGAGAAGGATATACCGGAAAACAACGACGAGTTCTTCAAAGAGAGCTTTCGTATGGAGAAGAGGACCTTTTCGATTTTGGTATACCGACTTGGTGTTTTGCGGAAGAAGGACACCAACCGGCGAAATGCCATTCCTCTTGAAAAGCGGATCGCTATAGCCTTGTACACCTTGGGATCATCAGCGGAATATCGTTCCATCGGAAGGCTTTTTGGAGTTGCACAGAACACTGTGTGCAAAATTCTCCACGAATTTTGCCGGGCACTCATTTTTGAGTTTGCCAGCGAGTTCATGTCACCGGACTATCTTACTCCAGAAAAAGTGGACGAGTGTGTCAAAGGATTCGAAGCAATCGGATTTCCCCAGTGCACTGGGGAATAAATGTATTATTATGCTACAAATTAAACTTCTGACTTTTTATTTCGAGTTAAAATTACAGGTACGGAGAATGGAAAATATTTCCTTGACTGAGATATGTCGGCTACTTGCGAGTTGTGGCGCGGTCGTGATTTCAACCCCTATTATGGGAACGTCTTAGAGCTAGCAGTCAGCCATGAGGTCGTTGGCGTGAGGCCCATGATCTTGTCAATGAGCGTGCGCCTTCTGGGTTGTGCATGTGTCCCTTTTATTGCGGTCAGGTAATTGACAGGTGCGCATGTTCGGGTAGCTCTTGCTTGAATCCCTTTTATGACATGTTTATGACCCATTTGTGGAAAGGAGAGAATCTTAGACAATTTACCAGTTAAACGTTCTGGGGCGGAAACAAAAATGTGTAATTGAAAATATTCCACATCTGAGAATCATTAACTTGTGAGATTTATTTTATTGGGGTTCTTTTGATTTCTAAATTAGTTTTACAATCATAGGAAACATTATTCCCCAACATGATCGGGCATGTTTCTCTAAGATAACCATCTTTGAATACTTTGGGTGTGCACAGCAACACCTGTGATAATGAGGCAAAAGGGTACGTGATCACACCTTTCCCCAACATGATCGGATATGTTCCTCTAAGATAAAACCATTGGATACTATGGTTGTGCGACCTTTCTCACGTGCACCTTTCTCACCTGCCTATTAACTGCACATAATGAGGGGAAGGATACATGATCAATATTGTCACATGGGGATGTGGGGGCGATGGGGGCAGTTAAGTATACTCTTTATAGACATGATCGTGACATTTTTATGACTTCAAAGCCCATTAAAATCAGTTAATTTATTGGATTATGCTAATTGTCCCAGAACCCGCATATGTTAATGAGGGGGGAGGGGGGGCCGGGGGCCATTAATATGCTAATTGTCCCATAACCCGTCTTTCCCTACTACTAGCTTCAATTTCCTCGTGATCCCTAGTTTCGTCAATATGTACGTTCGAATTCTCTTCAACTAACCTTAATCTTTCACGCAACTGATCCCTTTATCTTTTAATTAATTTTCTAACCTGACGAGAACCTGGCATTTTGATAAAAAAACAAAGTTATTTGTAAGATGAGACCTGGAAATCAAAATATGGCATTACACTTTTGTTTTAATATAAAACAATTTATTCCAATAATTATTTTTTTTATTACATAAACAACAAATTAATACAATTAAATTGATAACATTAGTTATATTAATTGGTAATTTTCAATTTTAATATTATTATATAATTTAAAATATTTAATCAAATTGTTGTTAAAAATATGTAAATAAAAACAAGGAAGAACGCTATAGTCGAGTACCTCGACTATCAGATACCCGTTACTCAAAGGGAAATGGAGATATGCAAGCAGCAAAGCGAGAATAAAATGCGCCACCTACCGGCGGTAGACAGATTTAAGCGTTAGAGTGGGCGTGGCAAATTTATTTTTGGATCAATCGATAGGTATTGACGAGACCAATACATTTCAGTTTAAATTTTTATTCTAGCATCAAAACTGTAGGAGCCACAGTTTTGGGCGGTTTGTGGGCGTTAGTGGTGGTGGTCGTGGCACTCTGCTGAAACAAACTTGCGCTGCGTAAAAAGCTCAGGAATCTGCACGCCAAATCTCAATAGCCTAGCTCCCATAGTTTCCGAGATCTCAGCGTTCATCCGGACGGACAGACAGACGGACAGACGGACATGGCTAGATCGACGCGGCTAGTGATCCTGATTATGTAATTAGGTCCTTTATGTAATTTATTTGATCAATCCACTTTCGGCCAATAGATTTCGATTTTTTAGGTTATTTTGTCAAACGCATAAAATACTTTTTAAACTAACGTACCTTTAAAGTCAGTTTAATGCACAACGTATAGAACTTAACGTAACACTTACCTGGGTTTATAATTTTAACTTTAAGACACGTTTTAGGTAAGCTGATGCGCCCAATTCAAACCGATGCTTCTTTTGCAATCACTCACACAGAATGCAAATGCACCAAGTCTTCCTCTCACCCCTTTACTTCATTTCTTTTGTTTTCTCTTCGCTGTTGGCCCGTGCCACTGCACTTATACCCTTTCTAGGTTAAATATATCCGACTACGTCATTTTTACTTCTTAAGTAAAAAATACAATACATATTGTATAATAGTTTTAAATATTGAAATCAATTTCTATAACTAAACTAAAAAATTATTTTGTAATATAAACGTATAAAAAGTAAACATAACATTATAAGTAAATTCAATTTACTATAATCAAATAATTTACTTTTATAAAACAATATTATTTGTTTTTTTCGATATACAATAATGCTCCTAAAATATTAGAGCATTCACATGTCGCTGCTCCACGAAAATTTTTCCGCCGAAATCTTAGTCGCTAGCCGAACATAACGGAAAGATGCAAAAAAAAACTAGGAAGAACGCTATGGTCGAGTACCTCGACTATCAGATACCCGTTACTCAGCTAAATAGAGATATGCAAGCAGCAAAGCGAGATTAAAATGCGCCACCTACCGGCGGTATACAGATTTAAGCGTTATGGTCGTTAGAGTGGTTTTGGCAAATTTTTTTTTGGATCAATCGATAGGTATTGACGAGACCAATACCTTTTAGTTAAAATTTGTGGTCGTCACAGGTTTTCGCGATTTGTGGGCGTTAAAGTGGGCGTGGCAAACTTTTTTTAGGTCAATCGATAGGTATTGATGAGAACAATACATTTTAGTTAAAATAAGTAACGGGTATAATAACGGACCGGCTGAAATTTGTCTCTGCGAGCGCGGAGTGCAGGCAGATTATAAGACAAGAAAGAGAGGGAAGCTCCGAATATCTGCCTCTCTTTATTGTACGACCGTTTTCGTAGGCAGTCTTCTAGGCTGCGCCGACTGCTCTGCTGACGTCAACAGCGGCACAGCGTTTTAGGCACAAAAAAAAGACAAAAAAGCTTTTTGCCTTGAGCCATGTCACCGCGTCCCTACTGCAGAACTGAAGGGAAGGTAAACACCTACAAACGTTGGCGGAAAAATGGGTTAAATACGTCAATACCTATCGATTGATCAAAAAAAAAATGCCACCCCCACTCTAACGCCCATAACGCTAAAATCTGTCAACCGAAAGAAATTTTTGACTTCTTTGTCACTTTTTTTTTTTAATTCTTAGCTATTTATTCATTTATTGAATTAAATACTAACAATAAGTGTATCAAATCCCAAACTAATTAATCTAACTAACAGTCTTATGACTGATATTGTGCTAAAGGGGCCCGAAAGTTATTGCTGGCTTGGTTGTAGATGGGATTGGCTGGAAATCCAAGTCAAGCCTCTTGCGAGGCGATTGGGGTGCACAGAGAGTTTTTTATTGTAGCACGCTTTTTGTTTGACTATTTCATCTTTAACGTTAAAAATGCCTAGGTCCCTGTGGATGTTTTGGTTGCGGATTTTCGATTGAACGCGCTGTATAATGTCTATGTTGCTGCTGCTGGCGTCCCCCATAGCTGGGAGCCATATGTCCGCATGGGCTTGTAGAGAGTTGTAGAGTTGTAGAGCAAGACCTTGTAGTCCAGACGCAGGGGAGAACGAGCGTTAAGAATCCAGCGGAAGCTGCTGGCTTTTAGTTTTAGATGTACTTTCTTGCGTTCGATGTGTCTTTTTCAGGTTAGTCGTCTGTCAAGGTGGACGCCGAGATAAGTTACATCGTTGACTTGGGGAATCTGCGTATTATTCAATGATAGTAGAGATATGTTTGCTTGTTGAGAGTAAACGCACCTCGAGCGACTTAAACCGAGGAATATTGCGCTGCAGTATTCCCGATGCTCAAAGGCTGTGTTTATTTCTGATGTTGTTCTGTTAACTTGGTTTTGAAGAAAGCCAAATTGATGAGCAGGGTAATATTGTGTGCTCCTAGATAATAAACTAATTGGTCTAATTGTCGCACAGAGGCTCAACGTCGCCCTGGAGGGCAGGCTAGACGACATGAGGAAGGCACTATCGGAATACTACTCCGAAACAGAGAACGATCCACAACTCGTCGACATCTGGGCCGAGCTAGAGGCGACATACTACGACAGAGCCGGCCCAAGCATTACGTTAACGAACGCTGAAGGGGACAACCTGGTGGCAAGCCTGAGCGTTGACAACATACAGAAAGAGGCCCACAGGAGAGAGTCAAGCCAAGAAAAGAAAGCAGCAGCGCTGATCCCGAGACCAAGCCAGTCGGACTATGCAAAGGTCGCTAAGCAGGTCCGCGAATGGTCGTTCAGGTTCGACGGGGCGGAAAAACCATTCGAGTTCCTGGAGCAGGTAGAATGGTCCGCCAACACGTACGGTTTGGAGCTTGATATGATCCCTCGAGCAATGCCGGAGTTGCTAAAAGGAAGGGCCTTGAAATGGTTCATCGCCAACAATAAGCAATGGAGAACATGGGCAGAATTCATTGAAAGCTTCCACACATATTTCCTGCCAAGAGACTTCTTCACCAGGCTGGCGGACCAGGTCCGGCAAAGGAAGCAAGGCTTCAGCGAGTCGTTCAAGGACTACATGATCGACATGCAGACTATGGTGAGGCCACTTAACTATTCTACGAAAGAGACGTTAAGGGTCATTAAAGAGAACTGCACCCCCAGTCTAAGGATCTTCCTAAGGGCATACAAAGTGTCGGACCTGGACACGCTGATGATATTAGCAGACGAGTATGAAGAACTGGAAAAGGAGCGGGAAGCGTTCGCGCAAGAAAACAAATTCTCGAAGAACAAGTCGTCATCGCCAGCGCAGGTAACATGCAGAAGATGCGAAGAGACAGGAATCCAGGAGACGCGGGGAAACGACCAATGGTCGCCACCTAACCGAGTACCACGGCAGCAGGCAACAGGAGCACCACGCGGAGGCCAGTGGACACCATCACAACAGCAACAGATGCAACCAGCAAACAATGTTTGGAGGCCACCAAGTACAACACAAAGACCTCGTGAAACGACACACATCACAGACCCCCAGGAGGCCTGCCGAAAGTGCGGCGGTCATGGACACTGGGCGCGGGGATGTCGGCACCAACGCCTGTTGTTCTGCTGGGTGTGCGGGAGAGTAGGCGTCAGGAGCGTTGAATGCTGCCAGCAGGCGGGAAATGCCCAGCGATCTCAGCCGCAGAGAGGCGAGCGGGGGTCGCAAGATGCTACCTCTCCAAACTAACGGGAAAGCTGATCGAGGAGGAGCAGCAGTTGTCCGCAGCGGTGACGATTGGTGGGGGCACATACAAGGCCACAATCGACACCGGGGCAACAGCAAGCTTTATAAGCAAAGTGCTGGCGGACGACCTGGCTGCCCTCGGAAAGATTACGAGGATACGACGGCAAGTTAGGTTGGCAGACGGAAGATGTGGCGGAATCGATGAGCAGCTGGAGGTGGAAATTGCGTTCGGGAACAAGCGACTGAGCATGAGCCTGCTGATACTACCAGGAGTAGTGGATTCATTGGTGTTGGGATGGAACTTTCTAACACAAGTCGGTACCGAAATTAAGTGCGCTGGACACGAAGTGATAATACCGGCCAGGAATCGTCACAAGGGATGGCTCGAGGAAAAGTTGTCGGTGGCAGTCGTACAACGGGCAAGCGAAGATGACGACACCACGAAATTCCTGGAGGCAGAGCTATCGACTTTCAGCAGCATGAAGGGAACATCAAACATGGCAGAGCATCAGATCACGATGAAAGACGACAAACCAATAAAGCAGCGATACTATCCCAAGAATCCGAAAGTTCAAGGGGAGATCAATGCGAAGGTGGACGAGCTTCTCCAAATGGGATACATAGAACACTCAACAAGCCCATACAGTTCTCCCATCGTGATGGTTAAAAAAAAGACGGGCAAATGGAGACTGTGCGTCGACTTTAGGCAAATAAACGCTAAATCTGTGAAGGATGCCTACCCGATGCCCCGAATAAATTATATTCTCGACCAATTGAGGGAAGCACGGTACATCAGCAGCTTGGACCTAAAGGATGGGTACTGGCAAATCCCACTGAAAGCGGACAGCAGGCAGTATACGGCATTTACAGTGCCCGGGAAAGGTTTATTCCAATGGAAAGAAATGCCATTCGGACTTCATTCGGCGTATGCGACTTTTCAACGGGTGCTGGACCGGGTGATCGGCCCAGAAATGTCGCCGCACGCATTTGCTTACCAGGACGACATCATAGTGATCGGGCGCTCGCTGGAAGAACATAATGCCAACCTAAAGGAAGTTTTCCGACGACTAAAGGAGGCAAATCTGAGATTAAACCCGGAGAAGTGTCAATTTTTCAAGAAAGAGCTGTTATATCTCGGTCATCGAGTGACTAGCGAAGGAATAGGCACGGATCCGGAAAAGGTAGCAGCCATCGCCGAACTAGAACCACCATCGACAGTAAGAGAGCTCCGACAGTACTTGGGCGTAGCATCATGGTACCGCCGGTTTGTACCTGACTTCGCAAAAATAGTCAAACCTCTGAACGATCTGCTACGCAAGGCAATAAATGGGTGTGGACACAGGAACATCAGACGGCGTTCGAAGAGGTGAAGGCAAGACTCGTCGCAGACCCCGTACTGGCATGCCCGGACTTCGACAAACCATTCATCTTGCAAACTGACGCAAGCGACTACGGCATCGGGGCAATCTTGACCCAGGAAACTGAACGAGGCGAAAAGGTAATCTCTTACTCAAGCCGAACGCTCAACGGCGCTGAGAAGAATTACTCAACAACCGAGAAGGAGTGCTTGGCAATCGTCTGGGCAATCCGAAAGCTCAAGCCGTATCTGGAAGGTTACCACTTTAAAGTAGTAACCGACCACATGGCACTGAAGTGGATCAACAGCATAGAGAGCCCTTCAGGGAGGATCGCCAGATGGGCCCTGGAGTTGCAGCAGTACGACTTCGAAATAGCGTACAGGAAAGGGCAACTCAACGTGGTGGCAGACGCTTTGTCAAGGCAGCCACTGCCGGAAACGCTTCGAGGGATCAAGGAGACGTCGGCGGCGGAAGCTTCTGCAGCATGCAGCTGGATTCTGGAAATGCGCGAAAAGATAAGGACCCAGCCGCAAAAGTATCCAGACTACGTGATGGAGGGTAACACCCTGTACAGGAATATACCTCATAGAGCGGGCAGCGAAGATGTTGCAACATGGAAGATGTGCGTCCCGAAAGCGCTGCGGGAAACGGTGCTGAAGGAGAACCACGACTCACCGGCGGCTGGCCATGTAGGAAGCCGAAAGACAATAGCACGTCTGGCAGCCCGGTACTACTGGCCAGGAATGCACAGAGACGCCCGAGCCCACGTGCGAGTATGCGAGACATGCATGAGGTTCAAGCCGAATCAGATGCAAATGGCTGGGAAAATGCTTACGCAGGTGCCAGAGGAACCATGGGCTACGGTATGTGCGGACTTCGTCGGACCCCTGCCGCGTTCGAAACACGGCAACCAAATGCTGCTGGTATTGATAGACAGGTTCTCCAAGTGGACTGAGTTGGTGCCGCTGCGAAGCGCTACGGCCGAATCCCTAAAGAAAGCTTTCAAAGAACGCATAATCGCGAGGTATGGGGTCCCCAAAATAGTCATAACGGACAACGGAGTCCAGTTTACCAGCAAAACCTTCAAGAGTTTCCTGGCCGAAATGGGAGCCAGGCAACAGTTCACAGCTCCATACACCCCACAGGAGAACCCGACTGAGAGAGCCAATAGGACGGTGAAAACAATGATTGCGCAGTTCGCAGGGCAGAACCAAAGAGACTGGGACGAAAAATGGCCAGAAATCATGCTGGCAGTAAACACGAGCGTTTCAGAATCCACAGGTTACACACCGTCGTTCATTACCCAAGGCAGAGAACCAAGACTACCGAGCGCCCTATACGACAGAGAAACCGTAGGGACCGGACGACCGACAGAGACCCCGGAAGAGAATGCTAACAAACTCAGGGAAATCTTCGAGATTGTAAGGCGGAACCTGGAGAAAGCATCCCAGGACCAGGCTAGGCATTATAACCAAAGGAGGAGGCAATGGACGCCAAAGGTGGGTGACGTCGTGTGGGCCAAGGAACACCATTTATCAAAAGCGGCCGAGGGGTTCGCAGCAAAATTGGCCCCAAGATACGACGGACCTTACCAAGTCATAGGTTTTGCGTCACCAGTAATCTGCAAAATACGACACATAAACACAAAGAAAGAGCGGACCATCCACGTAAGCGAGCTGAAACAGCAACAAACGGAAAACACAAGCGAGCGGCTACAGCAAGCAGACACAACAGATGCAAAACAACATTAAAAGTCCAAGGATACCTCCAAGGATGACCAAAGGACACTACGAAAGGATCCCAAGGATACCTCCAAGGATGCCCAAAGGATACTACGAGAGGAGTCCAAGGATACCTCCAAGGATGCCCAAAAGATACTACGAAAGGAGTCAAAGGATACGTCCAAGGATTCCCAAAGGGTACTACGGAAAGAGTCCAAGGATACCTGCAAGGATTCCCAAAGGATACTACTAACAAATTCCAAGGATACCTCCAAGGATACTACAGGGCATCTACAAAGGCGCGATGAAACACATAAAGGACATCAGGAGAACGTTAAGAACACAAAGGGAGCGAACCAGAGCGTCTAAGGTCTCGATTGGGACTGATCGGAGGAAAAGAAAAACACGCATCAAAAGTCTGCCGAAGGAAGGGGGAAGACGGCACAGAGCAGAGAGCTGTACCGTAGATCTGGGTAGTAAGAAGGACGAGGAGAAGCCCACGAAAACAGAAGCCCCAGCCAAAAACCAAGCCAAGCAAGGCACTAAATGCCAAATTGGAGCAGCAAGCGCGGCTGGAAGAGGAAGCGGAGGCGGAACGACTGGCTAACTTATCACCCGAGGATAAACTGGCCGAGAAGCTGCGCCTGCAAAAGATCCAGGAGGCCTCAGACCTCAAACACGCCCAAGACGCCTTCGGCGTGACGAGTACGAGCGGCGGCCTCGATGCCTTCAATCCGGAAAGCAAGGAGGAGTTCAAGGAGTTCGGCGCCACGATCAGCTGGAAGGTGGCCCAGTTCCGGGAATCGGAGCACTTTCCCCAGTTCGTCGAAGATCTGTTGCGCAGCCTATGCGTGAACCTGAGCGCCGCTGACATCAAAAGGGTCGAAATGACCGTGGAGACATTGCACTCGGAAAAGCTGAAACAGGGGCCAGAAGTAAGGGGCATACATGGCAGCTCCAGCATTCTGAAAATCATACTGGGTTAATACAGGAAGCAGCCAAGCGACACCGAAATACTTACCTGCAGCGAAGCAAATGCGAAGTCCTTTCCGCACCAGCGTTCGAGTGTTGCCAGCGTAAAGCCAGGCTCAGCCGGCTGAGGACGATTGAAGGGCGAGAGAGAGAGACGAGAGGCGAGAGAGGTCGTGTGGAGAGAGAAAGGATGAAATAGAAAGGAGTGAGGAAATGCGAAAACTTACCTAGAAAGTTGTAAAATCACCACGAGCCAGGGAAGGGGGCGCCTCGATAGGCGATCGATTGGCACTGGACGATAGTGCGATCGATGGGCACACGACAATGGAAATATCGGCCAAGGTGGAAGTATCGCAACGAGCAGGTGGCAACGCCGCACCGTCGATAGCGAATAAATATCGATCACGCACGAATGGTGTGACCAGGCGGAGGAGACACGGAATGGAGTGAGACGCAGCAATGAGCAGCGAGCTGGGGATCGATAGCCCAGGAGTATCGATGTCCCAGTGGGAACACAGGAAATATCGGCGCGGGAGATTTAAAGTTGCTACGAGGAGGATGACCCCCGCTGTAGAAACTCAAGGGAGTTAGGAGCGTCGAGGGAGCATCGAGGGAGCAACGAGGGAGCGCCGCGGGAATCACAAGGACTCAAAGGCTAGGATAAGCAAGGAAACGCCGGAGAGTAGGATCCAGTCTTAAATGTTTCCCGAAGTAAGGGGGGAATGTGAGGAGTTGAATAACTCCCCACAAATAGAAGCAGCAGCAGATGGCCGGCCGCTTACCAGATACGCGGCGAATTCGCGTAGTAACGGCGCGGCGGGGAGATCGAGAGAGTTTGGAGACCAACGAAGGAGAGCGAGAGAGTTTGGAGACCAATGAAGGAGAGCGAGAGAGATTGGAGACCAAGGATGGAGAGCGAGAGAGTTTGGAGACCAATGAAGGAGAGCGAGAGAGATTGGAGACCAAGGATGGAGATCGAGAGAGAATGGAGACTTCGCGGGCAGAGCAAGAGTGCCGTATGCAGAAGGGGATAACGGAACTCCTCTGGACTTTGGACTCTCCCGTGAACTTTGGACCGGGAGAGGAAGTGCCACATCTCGGCAGTGGAGCGGCACACAGGCGTGCCACAAGCGGCACGGGAATCAGCGGAACGGCAGCAGTGGGCGGAACATCCATTGGAAGCGGTACATAAAGGACAAGTGGGTCATCCAGGAGGCACGGACTTTGGACCCAAAGTGGAGAGATCCAGCGGGCCGTGCGCAAAAGGGGAATAACGGTGCTTGGAGGCCCTATATAAGGCCGCAGAGCGCTGGCAGCTGGATCAGTCGATCACAAGGAGTCAAACCGTCAAGATCGCTCAGATACCAAAGTGAACAATCAAACAACCAGATAACCTACAAGGGAGCAGCAGCAAGTCGAGTCGCCAGAGAAGCAGCGCCGTGGGAGCCTACAAGGAGCGAGATTGCTACGTCGAGACGTTCGGGATTGGGATACCAGGAATCTCCGAATTGAGACGCAGGTAGCTGAGATCCAGAGGGCATCACACGGCTAGGTCAAGGCGGTCGATTAACCCTGTCCACAAAGTCCTGGCGTTACGCCTGGAAAGAGTATAACAAGCCAGAAGGGAGAGCGGTCGATCAGTAAGGTCTCGAGTGGAATTGTCCAGGAGAGCCCTACGGATTCGACTTGCGAGGTCCCGGAGCGGCGTGCCCGAACCCCAGAAATGTCGCCGCACGCATTTGCTTACCAGGACGACATCATAGTGATCGGGCGCTCGCTGGAAGAACATAAGGCCAACCTAAAGGAAGTTTTCCGACGACTAAAGGAGGCAAATCTGAGATTAAACCCGGAGAAGTGTCAATTTTTCAAGAAAGAGCTGTTATATCTCGGTCATCGAGTGACTAGCGAAGGAATAGGCACGGATCCGGAAAAGGTAGCAGCCATCGCCGAACTAGAACCACCATCGACAGTAAGAGAGCTCCGACAGTACCTGGGCGTAGCATCATGGTACCGCCGGTTTGTACCTGACTTCGCAAAAATAGTCAAACCTCTGAACGATCTGCTACGCAAGGGCAATAAATGGGTGTGGACACAGGAACATCAGACGGCGTTCGAAGAGGTGAAGGCAAGACTCGTCGCAGACCCCGTACTGGCATGCCCGGACTTCGACAAACCATTCATCTTGCAAACTGACGCAAGCGACTACGGCATCGGGGCAATCTTGACCCAGGAAACTGAACGAGGCGAAAAGGTAATCTCTTACTCAAGCCGAACGCTCAACGGCGCTGAGAAGAATTACTCAACAACCGAGAAGGAGTGCTTGGCAATCGTCTGGGCAATCCGAAAGCTCAAGCCGAATCTGGAAGGTTACCACTTTAAAGTAGTAACCGACCACATGGCACTGAAGTGGCTCAACAGCATAGAGAGCCCTTCAGGGAGGATAGCGTACAGGAAAGGGCAACTCAACGTGGTGGCAGACGCTTTGTCAAGGCAGCCACTGCCGGAAACGCTTCGAGGGATCAAGGAGACGTCGGCGGCGGAAGCTTCTGCAGCATGCAGCTGGATTCTGGAAATGCGCGAAAAGATAAGGACCCAGCCGCAAAAGTATCCAGACTACGTGATGGAGGGTAACACCCTGTACAGGAATATACCCCATAGAGCGGGCAGCGAAGATGTTGCAACATGGAAGATGTGCGTCCCGAAAGCGCTGCGGGAAACGGTGCTGAAGGAGAACCACGACTCACCGGCGGCTGGCCATGTAGGAAGCCGAAAGACAATAGCACGTCTGGCAGCCCGGTACTACTGGCCAGGAATGCACAGAGACGCCCGAGCCCACGTGCGAGTATGCGAGACATGCATGAGGTTCAAGCCGAATCAGATGCAAATGGCTGGGAAAATGCTTACGCAGGTGCCAGAGGAACCATGGGCTACGGTATGTGCGGACTTCGTCGGACCCCTGCCGCGTTCGAAACACGGCAACCAAATGCTGCTGGTATTGATAGACAGGTTCTCCAAGTGGACTGAGTTGGTGCCGCTGCGAAGCGCGACGGCCGAATCCCTAAAGAAAGCTTTCAAAGAACGCATAATCGCGAGGTATGGGGTCCCCAAAATAGTCATAACGGACAACGGAGTCCAGTTTACCAGCAAAACCTTCAAGAGTTTCCTGGCCGAAATGGGAGCCAGGCAACAGTTCACAGCTCCATACACCCCACAGGAGAACCCGACTGAGAGAGCCAATAGGACGGTGAAAACAATGATTGCGCAGTTCGCAGGGCAGAACCAAAGAGACTGGGACGAAAAATGGCCAGAAATCATGCTGGCAGTAAACACGAGCGTTTCAGAATCCACAGGTTACACACCGTCGTTCATTACCCAAGGCAGAGAACCAAGACTACCGAGCGCCCTATACGACAGAGAAACCGTAGGGACCGGACGACCGACAGAGACCCCGGAAGAGAATGCTAACAAACTCAGGGAAATCTTCGAGATTGTAAGGCGGAACCTGGAGAAAGCATCCCAGGACCAGGCTAGGCATTATAACCTAAGGAGGAGGCAATGGACGCCAAAGGTGGGTGACGTCGTGTGGGCCAAGGAACACCATTTATCAAAAGCGGCCGAGGGGTTCGCAGCAAAATTGGCCCCAAGATACGACGGACCTTACCAAGTCGTAGGTTTTGCGTCACCAGTAATCTGCAAAATAAGACACATAAACACAAAGAAAGAGCGGACCATCCACGTAAGCGAGCTGAAACAGCAACAAACGGAAAACACAGGCGAGCGGCTACAGCAAGCAGACACAACAGATGCAAAACAACATTAAAAGTCCAAGGATACCCACAAGGATGACCAAAGGATACTACGAAAGGATCCCAAGGATACCTCCAAGGATGCCCAAAGGATACTACGAAGGGTGTCCAAGAATACCTTCAAGGATGCCCAAAGGATACTACGAAGGGTGTCCAAGAATACCTTCAAGGATGCCCAAAGGATACTACGAAGGGTGTCCAAGAATACCTTCAAGGATGCCCAAAGGATACTACGAAGGGTGTCCAAGAATACCTTCAAGGATGCCCAAAGGATACTACGAAGGGTGTCCAAGAATACCTTCAAGGATGCCCAAAGGATACTACGAAGGGTGTCCAAGAATACCTTCAAGGATGCCCAAAGGATACTACGAAGGGTGTCCAAGAATACCTTCAAGGATGCCCAAAGGATACTACGAAGGGTGTCCAAGAATACCTTCAAGGATGCCCAAAGGATACTACGAAGGGTGTCCAAGAATACCTTCAAGGATGCCCAAAGGATACTACAAAGGGTGTCCAAGAATACCTTCAAGGATGCCCAAAGGATACTACGAAGGGTGTCCAAGAATACCTTCAAGGATGCCCAAAGGATACTACGAACAAATTCCAAGGATACCTCCAAGGATACTACAGGTCATCTACAAAGGCGCAATGAAACACATAAAGGACATCAGGAGAACGTTAAGAACACAAAGGAAGCGAACCAGAGCGTCTAAGGTCTCAATTGGGACTGATCGGAGGAAAAGAAAAAACACGCATCAAAAGTCTGCCGAAGGAAGAGGGAAGACGGTACAGAGCAGAGAGCTGTACCGTAGATCTGAGTAGTAAGAAGGAGAGGCCGATGGAAATAGCGGGATTGAGCAAAGAGGAAGGCTCGGAACCGTGGTGTCGTTAAAGGGAGCCCAGGCTCCAGCTGCACAATCAAAATCAACGAGCAATCATGAGCACACGTGTAACAAGAAGCGAAGCGCGCAGGATGATGGCTGCCCACCAGCCGTCCGGAGGATCTAGCCCGGGGCAAGGATGGTCGGCAGCCCGGCCTACCCGAACCTCGCGGCGGATCTCCGGGCGGGGCGTCCCCGATCCGGTAATCAGCTCCGACAGCGACGTCGAGTTGGTGGAGGACCCACGGGTGGAGCAACGGCGATGGCGGCTTCGCAAAGCGGTCAACAGGGCCGACGGCCGCATCCCGACTGGCGCGGCGGAGGTAGAGTGGGCCAGCGAAGAGTCGCCCCAGGACCAGCTGGCTCTCAGTAGCCATGCCGAGGCTGTGGTAGCGGCCACATGGGAATTTCGGCGCAAGTGCGAGGCGCGAAGGCGAGACGAGGAGCGGCGGTTGAAGGAGATGGAGGAGACGCCGGAGTGGCAGGCCCAACTACGGATGGCCGAGGAGGAGGAGGCGCAGCTGTGGGAAAACCCGGGGTACCCACCTACGCCGAGGTATGCGCCCGAACCCTGCACCACGCCGCAAGAAGTGGCAGACGATTGGGCGTCCTCGCCTCCGCGGTGGCTGCCCGAAATCCCGCCCACACCGCGGTACGAGGGGTCACCACGGTGGACGCCAGCGCGACCGCCCACGCCGAGGCACGAGCAGCAGCCACCGCAGCAGCAGCCACCACCGCAGCAGCCACCACCGCAGCAGCAGCCACCACCGCAGCAGCCACCACCGCAGCAGCAGCCACCGCAGCAGCAGCCACCGCAGCAGCAGCCACCGCAGCAGCAGCAGCCACCGCAGCAGCAGCCACCACCGCAGCAGCAGCCACCGCAGCAGCAGCCACCGCAGCAGCAGCCACCACCGCAGCAGCAGCCACCGCAGCAGCAGCCACCGCAGCAGCAGCAGCCACCGCAGCAGCAGCAGCCACCGCAGCAGCAGCCACCACCGCAGCAGCAGCCACCACAGCAGCAGCAGCCACCACAGCAGCAGCCACCACCGCAGCGGCAGCCACCACCGCAGCAGCAACACATCCGGACAGATATCCCGGCGGCCCACGTGAGCCACAGCACCCGGACGTTCGTGGCCGAAGGGGTAAGGTGGCGACAACAGACGGTCGTCTGGACCTGGCCGGAGGGACCCGCGGAGGAGACGGCAGCGGCGGAAGAACCCCGGATCTGGGAAGAGTGTGGTCCCCGGGTGAGCCCGCTGGACCCCAGGACCCGTGGCAGACCGGAGCAGTGGGCACCACCGACGCCGAGCACCGGACCAGCAACGCCAAGGACAGGGCCGTCGACGCCAACGCCTACCGGGAGCGCAGGAACCGCGGAGCATCTGGAGCGAGGACCCTGGGTGTGGCCTGAGCCCGTGAGAAACGGCCGTCCTCCGCTCAAGCGGCAGCACTCGGCGCCCGAAGTGTCCGAGGTGGTGGCCCGGCCAAAGTTGTCGCGGACGGTGTCGGCGCCGGAATGACAGCGATGGCGAGAAATCGCGGAGACGGAGTGGCCCGAAGGGATCGCGGAGACACCGGTGGTGCAGGAGGCTCGCATCCTGGGCGGCAGGCGCAGCGTGCGCGTGTGGAGAGAGAGGCGCGCGTTCCGCGTCCGGTTAGGGCTGGCGGGCATGAGAGTGTTCGAAGAGCAAAAATAAAAGTTAAATAAACCGACAAAACAGAGTTTAAAAGAAAGAAAAAAAAGGAAAAAAAAAACCGACATAGAACGGGAAACGCGGCTGAAACAGGGGCCAGAAGTAAGGGGCATACATGGCAGCTTCAGCGTCCTGAAATCAATATGGGGTTAATACAGGAAGCAGCCAAGCGACACCAAAATACTTACCTGCAGCGAAGCAAATGCGAAGTCCTCTCCGCACCAGCGTTCGAGTGTTGCCAGCGTAAAGCCAGGCTCAGCCGGATGAGGACGATTGAAGGGCGAGAGAGAGAGACGAGAGGCGAGAGAGGTCGTGTGGAGAGAGAAAGGATGAAATAGAAAGGAGTGAGGAAATGCGAAAACTTACCTAGAAAGTTGCAAAATCACCATGAGCCAGGGAAGGGGGCGCCTCGATAGGCGATCGATTGGCACTGGACGATAGTGCGATCGATGGGCACACGACAATGGAAATATCGGCCAAGGTGGAAGTATCGCAACGAGCAGGTGGCAACGCCGCACCGTCGATAGCGAATAAATATCGATCACGCACGAATGGTGTGACCAGGCGGAGGAAACACGGAAAGGAGTGAGACGCAGCAATGAGCAGCGAGCTGGGGATCGATAGCCCAGGAGTATCGATGTCCCAGTGGGAACACAGGAAAAATCGGCGCGGGAGATTTAAAGTTGCTACGAGGAGGATGACCCCCGCTGTAGAAACTCAAGGGAGTTAGGAGCGTCGAGGGAGCATCGAGGGAGCAACGAGGGAGCGCCGCGGGAATCACAAGGACTCAAAGGCTAGGATAAGCAAGGAAACGCCGGAGAGTAGGAACCAGTCTTAAATGTTTCCCGAAGTAAGGGGGGAATGTGAGGAGTTGAATAACTCCCCACAAATAGAAGCAGCAGCAGATGGCCGGCCGCTTACCAGATACGCGGCGAATTCTCGTAGTAACGGCGCGGCGGGGAGATCGAGAGAGTTTGGAGACCAACGAAGGAGAGCGAGAGAGTTTGGAGACCAATGAAGGAGAGCGAGGGAGCATCGAGGGAGCAACGAGGGAGCGCCGCGGGAATCACAAGGACTCAAAGGCTAGGATAAGCAAGGAAACGCCGGAGAGTAGGAACCAGTCTTAAATGTTTCCCGAAGTAAGGGGGAATGTGAGGAGTTGAATAACTCCCCACAAATAGAAGCAGCAGCAGATGGCCGGCCGCTTACCAGATACGCGGCGAATTCGCGTAGTAACGGCGCGGCGGGGAGATCGAGAGAGTTTGGAGACCAACGAAGGAGAGCGAGAGAGTTTGGAGACCAATGAAGGAGAGCGAGAGAGATTGGAGACCAAGGATGGAGAGCGAGAGAGTTTGGAGACCAATGAAGGAGAGCGAGAGAGATTGGAGACCAAGGATGGAGATCGAGAGAGAATGGAGACTTCGCGGGCAGAGCAAGAGTGCCGTATGCAGAAGGGGATAACGGAACTCCTCTGGACTTTGGACTCTCCCGTGAACTTTGGACCGGGAGAGGAAGTGCCACATCTCGGCAGTGGAGCGGCACACAGGCGTGCCACAAGCGGCACGGGAATCAGCGGAACGGCAGCAGTGGGCGGAACATCCATTGGAAGCGGTACATAAAGGACAAGTGGGTCGTCCAGGAGGCACGGACTTTGGACCCAAAGTGGAGAGATCCAGCGGGCCGTGCGCAAAAGGGAAATAACGGTGCTTGGAGGCCCTATATAAGGCCGCAGAGCGCTGGCAGCTGGATCAGTCGATCACAAGGAGTCAAACCGTCAAGATCGCTCAGATACCAAAGTGAACAATCAAACAACCAGATAACCTACAAGGGAGCAGCAGCAAGTCGAGTCGCCAGAGAAGCAGCGCCGTGGGAGCCTACAAGGAGCGAGATTGCTACGTCGAGACGTTCGGGATTGGGATACCAGGAATCTCCGAATTGAGACGCAGGTAGCTGAGATCCAGAGGGCATCACACGGCTAGGTCAAGGCGGTCGATTAACCCTGTCCACAAAGTCCTGGCGTTACGCCTGGAAAGAGTATAACAAGCCAGAAGGGAGAGCGGTCGATCAGTAAGGTCTCGAGTGGAATTGTCCAGGAGAGCCCTACGGATTCGACTTGCGAGGTCCCGGAGCGGCGTGCCCGAACCCCAAATATAACAAGCCAGAAGGGAGAGCGGTCGATCGGTACGGTCTCGAGTGGAATTGTCCAGGAGAGCCCTACGGATTCGACTTGCGAGGTCCCGGAGCGGCGTGCCCGAACCCCGAGTACCAAAAGCCACACGGAAACGTCCCGGACAAGAAGCAAAAGGGTGAGGCTAGGGTGGAACGTTCGTTTACACTAGGCGTGGAAGCGAAGTAAGGCGCGAGGCAGCTTCCTGGCGTTACCGCCTTGACTGTCCGCGCGGGCTGAGCAGAAACCCCAGTGGGACCATCCGGGACAGAGCAAGGGACAGGCGGCGGTGTGTCGAAAGGAGCGATCCTGGAGAGCGCAGCTTCTGTTCACCCTAGTCTGAGAACGGTGACGCTTCCCTAAGCCCGTACGGCCGATACCCCTCGCGAGTCCGAGTCGTTACCAGCAGTCACCAAGTCACGCGTGAGAAGTGAACCGCGAGCGAGCATCTTCAGGGAGCTGCGAGGATCTTCAGGGAGCGGCGAGGATCTTCAGGGAGCTGCGAGTATCTTCAGGGAGCTACAGGACGGGAGCACCGAGTCATCAAGGCGAGAGGTCGTAGAGTCATCCAGGACCGTCGGAAGCACCGAAGGTCACAAGCAACGAGTCAAAGCCAACCAAGCGACTAAGACACTTGTAATAATATACCCACAATAAAACCCAATACGAACCCGTGAATTCTGTGCTTTCTCACTGAGCTACTGGGCGGTCACGTTAATATAAATTTGGTGGGACGAACACACAATATACTGAGCTAGCCGCACGAATCTCGTAGCGAGCAGACAATAAAAAATCAGTTCGTTACATCCACGTTGGGCGCCAGATGTAACGAACTGATTTTTATTGTCTGCTCGCTACGAGATTCGTGCGGCTAGCTCAGTATATTGTGTGTTCGTCCCACCAAATTTATATTAACGTGACCGCCCAGTAGCTCAGTGAGAAAGCACAGAATTCAGGGGTTCGTATTGGGTTTTATTGCGGGTATATTATTACAAGTGTCTTAGTCGCTTGGTTGGCTTTGACTCGTTGCTGGTGACCCTCGGTGCTTCCGACGGTCCTGGATGACTCTACGACCTCTCGCCTTGATGACTCGGTGCTCCAGTCCTGTAGCTCCCTGAAGATACTCGCAGCTCCCTGAAGATCCTCGCCGCTCCCTGAAGATCCTCGCAGCTCCCTGAAGATCCTCGCAGCTCCCTGAAGATGCTCGCTCGCGGTTCACTTCTCACGCGTGACTTGGTGACTGCTGGTAACGACTCGGACTCGCGAGGGGTATCGGCCGTACGGGCTTAGGGAAGCGTCACCGTTCTCAGACTAGGGTGAACAGAAGCTGCGCTCTCCAGGATCGCTCCTTTCGACACACCGCCGCCTGTCCCTTGCTCTGTCCTGGATGGTCCCACTGGGGTTTCTGCTCAGCCCGCGCGGACAGTCAAGGCGGTAACGCCAGGAAGCTGCCTCGCGCCTTACTTCGCTTCCACGCCTAGTGTAAACGAACGTTCCACCCTAGCCTCACCCTTTTGCTTTTTGTCCGGGACGTTTCCGTGTGGCTTTTGGTACTCGGGGTTCGGGCACGCCGCTGGCGCCCAACGTGGGGAGATCAATGCGAAGGTGGACGAGCTTCTCCAAATGGGATACATAGAACACTCAACAAGCCCATACAGTTCTCCCATCGTGATGGTTAAAAAAAAGACGGGCAAATGGAGACTGTGCGTCGACTTTAGGCAAATAAACGCTAAATCTGTGAAGGATGCCTACCCGATGCCCCGAATAAATTATATTCTCGACCAATTGAGGGAAGCACGGTACATCAGCAGCTTGGACCTAAAGGATGGGTACTGGCAAATCCCACTGAAAGCGGACAGCAGGCAGTATACGGCATTTACAGTGCCCGGGAAAGGTTTATTCCAATGGAAAGTAATGCCATTCGGACTTCATTCGGCGTCTGCGACTTTTCAACGGGTGCTGGACCGGGTGATCGGCCCAGAAATGTCGCCGCACGCATTTGCTTACCAGGACGACATCATAGTGATCGGGCGCTCGCTGGAAGAACATAAGGCCAACCTAAAGGAAGTTTTCCGACGACTAAAGGAGGCAAATCTGAGATTAAACCCGGAGAAGTGTCAATTTTTTAAGAAAGAGCTGTTATATCTCGGTCATCGAGTGACTAGCGAAGGAATAGGCACGGATCCGGAAAAGGTAGCAGCCATCGCCGAACTAGAACCACCATCGACAGTAAGAGAGCTCCGACAGTACCTGGGCGTAGCATCATGGTACCGCCGGTTTGTACCTGACTTCGCAAAAATAGTCAAACCTCTGAACGATCTGCTACGCAAGGGCAATAAATGGTGTGAGGAGTTGAATAACTCCCCACAAATAGAAGCAGCAGCAGATGGCCGGCCGCTTACCAGATACGCGGCGAATTCGCGTAGTAACGGCGCGGCGGGGAGATCGAGAGAGTTTGGAGACTAACGAAGGAGAGCGAGAGAGATTGGAGACCAAGGATGGAGATCGAGAGAGAATGGAGACTTCGCGGGCAGAGCAAGAGTGCCGTATGCAGAAGGGGATAACGGAACTCCTCTGGACTTTGGACTCTCCCGTGAACTTTGGACCGGGAGAGGAAGTGCCACATCTCGGCAGTGGAGCGGCACACAGGCGTGCCACAAGCGGCACGGGAATCAGCGGAACGGCAGCAGTGGGCGGAACATCCATTGGAAGCGGTACATAAAGGACAAGTGGGTCATCCAGGAGGCACGGACTTTGGACCCAAAGTGGAGAGATCCAGCGGGCCGTGCGCAAAAGGGAAATAACGGTGCTTGGAGGCCCTATATAAGGCCGCAGAGCGCTGGCAGCTGGATCAGTCGATCACAAGGAGTCAAACCGTCAAGATCACTCAGATACCAAAGTGAACAATCAAACAACCAGATAATCTACAAGGGAGCAGCAGCAAGTCGAGTCGCCAGAGAAGCAGCGCCGTGGGTGCCTACAAGGAGCGAGATTGCTACGTCGAGACGTTCGGGATTGGGATACCAGGAATCTCCGAATTGAGACGCAGGTAGCTGAGATCCAGAGGGCATCACACGGCTAGGTCAAGGCGGTCGGTTAATCCTGTCCACACAGTCCTGGCGTTACGCCTGGAAAGAGTATAACAAGCCAGAAGGGAGAGCGGTCGATCAGTAAGGTCTCGAGTGGAATTGTCCAGGAGAGCCCTACGGATTCGACTTGCGAGGTCCCGGAGCGGCGTGCCCGAACCACGAATATAACAAGCCAGAAGGGAGAGCGGTCGATCGGTACGGTCTCGAGTGGAATTGTCCAGGAGAGCCCTACGGATTCGATTTGCGAGGTCCCGGAGCGGCGTGCCCGAACCCCGAGCACCATAAGCCACACGGGAACGTCCCGGACAAAAAGCAAAAGGGTGAGGCTAGGGTGGAACGTTCGTTTACACTAGGCGTGGAAGCGAAGTAAGGCGCGAGGCAGCTTCCTGGCGTTACCGCCTTGACTGTCCGCGCGGGCTGAGCAGAAACCCCAGTGGGACCATCCGGGACAGAGCAAGGGACAGGCGGCGGTGTGTCGAAAGGAGCGATCCTGGAGAGCGCAGCTTCTGTTCACATTAGTCTGAGAACGGTGACGCTTCCCTAAGCCCGTACGGCCGATGCCCCTCGCGAGTCCGAGTCGTTACCAGCAGTCACCAAGTCACGCGTGAGAAGCGAACCGCGAGCGAGCATCTTCAGGGAGCTGCGAGGATCTTCAGGGAGCGGCGAGGATCTTCAGGGAGCTGCGAGTATCTTCAGGGAGCTACAGGACGGGAGCACCGAGTCATCAAGGCGAGAGGTCGTAGAGTCATCCAGGACCGGCGGAAGCACCGAAGGTCACAAGCAACGAGTCAAAGCCAACCAAGCGACTAAGACACTTGTAATAATATACCCGCAATAAAACCCAATACGAACCCGTGAATTCTATGCTTTCTCACTGGGCTACTGGGCGGTCACGTTAATATAAATTTGGTGGGACGAACACACAATATACTGAGCTAGCCGCACGAATCTCGTAGCGAGCAGACAATAAAAATCAGTTCGTTACATCTGGCGCCCAACGTGATTGTTCCAACAGTGAGAACAGCACAGTAAAAATGGGAAAGAAGTGGATTTACCGCCTCAAGAAGGAAGACTTCGCCCATGTCGCACAGAGGCTCAACGTCGCCCTGGAGGGCAGGCTAGACGACATGAGGAAGGCACTATCGGAATACTACTCCGAAACAGAGAACGATCCACAACTCGTCGACATCTGGGCCGAGCTAGAGGCGACATACTACGACAGAGCCGGCCCAAGCATTACGTTAACGAACGCTGAAGGGGACAACCTGGTGGCAAGCCTGAGCGTTGACAACATACAGAAAGAGGCCCACAGGAGAGAGTCAAGCCAAGAAAAGAAAGCAGCAGCGCTGATCCCGAGACCAAGCCAGTCGGACTATGCAAAGGTCGCTAAGCAGGTCCGCGAATGGTCGTTCAGGTTCGACGGGGCGGAAAAACCATTCGAGTTCCTGGAGCAGGTAGAATGGTCCGCCAACACGTACGGTTTGAAGCTTGATATGATCCCTCGAGCGATGCCGGAGTGGCTAAAAGGAAGGGCCTTGAAATGGTTCATCGCCAACAATAAGCAATGGAGAACATGGGCAGAATTCATTGAAAGCTTCCACACATATTTCCTGCCAAGAGACTTCTTCACCAGGCTGGCGGACCAGGTCCGGCAAAGGAAGCAAGGCTTCAGCGAGTCGTTCAAGGACTACATGATCGACATGCAGACGATGGTGAGGCCACTTAACTATTCTACGAAAGAGACGTTAAGGGTCATTAAAGAGAACTGCACCCCCAGTCTAAGGATCTTCCTAAGGGCATACAAAGTGTCGGACCTGGACACGCTGATGATATTAGCAGACGAGTATGAAGAACTGGAAAAGGAGCGGGAAGCGTTCGCGCAAGAAAACAAATTCTCGAAGAACAAGTCGTCATCGCCAGCGCAGGTAACATGCAGAAGATGCGAAGAGACAGGAATCCAGGAGACGCGGGGAAACGACCAATGGTCGCCACCTAACCGAGTACCACGGCAGCAGGCAACAGGAGCACCACGCGGAGGCCAATGGACACCACCACAACAGCAACAGATGCAACCAGCAAACAATGTTTGGAGGCCACCAAGTACAACACAAAGGCCTCGTGAAACGACACACATCACAGACCCCCAGGAGGCCTGCCGAAAGTGCGGCGGTCATGGACACTGGGCGCGGGGATGTCGGCACCAACGCCTGTTGTTCTGCTGGGTGTGCGGGAGAGTAGGCGTCAGGAGCGTTGAATGCTGCCAGCAGGCGGGAAATGCCCAGCGATCTCAGCCGCAGAGAGGCGAGCGGGGGTCGCAAGATGCTACCTCTCCAAACTAACGGGAAAGCTGATCGAGGAGGAGCAGCAGTTGTCCGCAGCGGTGACGATTGGTGGGGGCACATACAAGGCCACAATCGACACCGGGGCAACAGCAAGCTTTATAAGCAAAGAGCTGGCGGACGACCTGGCTGCCCTCGGAAAGATTACGAGGATACGACGGCAAGTTAGGTTGGCAGACGGAAGATGTGGCGGAATCGATGAGCAGCTGGAGGTGGAAATTGCGTTCGGGAACAAGCGACTGAGCATGAGCCTGCTGATACTACCAGGAGTAGTGGATTCATTGGTGTTGGGATGGAACTTTCTAACACAAGTCGGTACCGAAATTAAGTGCGCTGGACACGAAGTGATAATACCGGCCAGGAATCGTCACAAGGGATGGCTCGAGGAAAAGTTGTCGGTGGCAGTCGTACAACGGGCAAGCGAAGATGACGACACGACGAAATTCCTGGAGGCAGAGCTATCGACTTTCAGCAGCATGAAGGGAACATCAAACATGGCAGAGCATCAGATCACGATGAAAGACGACAAACCAATAAAGCAGCGATACTATCCCAAGAATCCGAAAGTTCAAGAGGAGATCAATGCGAAGGTGGACGAGCTTCTCCAAATGGGATACATCGAACACTCAACAAGCCCATACAGTTCTCCCATCGTGATGGTTAGAAAAAAGACGGGCAAATGGAGACTGTGCGTCGACTTTAGGCAAATAAACGCCAAATCTGTAAAGGATGCCTACCCGATGCCCCGAATAAATTATATTCTCGACCAACTGAGGGAAGCACGGTACATCAGCAGCTTGGACCTAAAGGATGGGTACTGGCAAATCCCACTGAAAGCGGACAGCAGGCAGTATACGGCATTTACAGTGCCGGGGAAAGGTTTATTCCAATGGAAAGTAATGCCATTCGGACTTCATTCGGCGTCTGCGACTTTTCAACGGGTGCTGGACCGGGTGATCGGCCCAGAAATGTCGCCGCACGCATTTGCTTACCAGGACGACATCATAGTGATCGGGCGCTCGCTGGAAGAACATAAGGCCAACCTAAAGGAAGTTTTCCGACGACTAAAGGAGGCAAATCTGAGATTAAACCCGGAGAAGTGTCAATTTTTTAAGAAAGAGCTGTTATATCTCGGTCATCGAGTGACTAGCGAAGGAATAGGCACGGATCCGGAAAAGGTAGCAGCCATCGCCGAACTAGAACCACCATCGACAGTAAAAGAGCTCCGACAGTACCTGGGCGTAGCATCATGGTACCGCCGGTTTGTACCTGACTTCGCAAAAATAGTCAAACCTCTCAACGATCTGCTACGCAAGGGCAATAAATGGGTGTGGACACAGGAACATCAGACGGCGTTCGAAGAGGTGAAGGCAAGACTCGTCGCAGACCCCGTACTGGCATGCCCGGACTTCGACAAACCATTCATCTTGCAAACTGACGCAAGCGACTACGGCATCGGGGCAATCTTGACCCAGGAAACTGAACGAGGCGAAAAGGTAATCTCTTACTCAAGCCGAACGCTCAACGGCGCTGAGAAGAATTACTCAACAACCGAGAAGGAGTGCTTGGCAATCGTCTGGGCAATCCGAAAGCTCAAGCCGTATCTGGAAGGTTACCACTTTAAAGTAGTAACCGACCACATGGCACTGAAGTGGCTCAACAGCATAGAGAGCCCTTCAGGGAGGATCGCCAGATGGGCCCTGGAGTTGCAGCAGTACGACTTCGAAATAGCGTACAGGAAAGGGCAACTCAACGTGGTGGCAGACGCTTTGTCAAGGCAGCCACTGCCGGAAACGCTTCGAGGGATCAAGGAGACGTCGGCGGCGGAAGCTTCTGCAGCATGCAGCTGGATTCTGGAAATGCGCGAAAAGATAAGGACCCAGCCGCAAAAGTATCCAGACTACGTGATGGAGGGTAACACCCTGTACAGGAATATACCCCATAGAGCGGGCAGCGAAGATGTTGCAACATGGAAGATGTGCGTCCCGAAAGCGCTGCGGGAAACGGTGCTGAAGGAGAACCACGACTCACCGGCGGCTGGCCATGTAGGAAGCCGAAAGACAATAGCACGTCTGGCAGCCCGGTACTACTGGCCAGGAATGCACAGAGACGCCCGAGCCCACGTGCGAGTATGCGAGACATGCATGAGGTTCAAGCCGAATCAGATGCAAATGGCTGGGAAAATGCTTACGCAGGTGCCAGAGGAACCATGGGCTACGGTATGTGCGGACTTCGTCGGACCCCTGCCGCGTTCGAAACACGGCAACCAAATGCTACTGGTATTGATAGACAGGTTCTCCAAGTGGACTGAGTTGGTGCCGCTGCGAAGCGCGACGGCCGAATCCCTAATGAAAGCTTTCAAAGAACGCATAATCGCGAGGTATGGGGTCCCCAAAATAGTCATAACGGACAACGGAGTCCAGTTTACCAGCAAAACCTTCAAGAGTTTCCTGGCCGAAATGGGAGCCAGGCAACAGTTCACAGCTCCATACACCCCACAGGAGAACCCGACTGAGAGAGCCAATAGGACGGTGAAAACAATGATTGAGCAGTTCGCAGGGCAGAACCAAAGAGACTGGGACGAAAAATGGCCAGAAATCATGCTGGCAGTAAACACGAGCGTTTCAGAATCCACAGGTTACACACCGTCGTTCATTACCCAAGGCAGAGAACCAAGACTACCGAGCGCCCTATACGACAGAGAAACCGTAGGGACCGGACGACCGACAGAGACCCCGGAAGAGAATGCTAACAAACTCAGGGAAATCTTCGAGATTGTAAGGCGGAACCTGGAGAAAGCATCCCAGGACCAGGCTAGGCATTATAACCTAAGGAGGAGGCAATGGACGCCAAAGGTGGGTGACGTCGTGTGGGCCAAGGAACACCATTTATCAAAAGCGGCCGAGGGGTTCGCAGCAAAATTGGCCCCAAGATACGACGGACCTTACCAAGTCATAGGTTTTGCGTCACCAGTAATCTGCAAAATAAGACACACAAACACAAAGAAAGAGCGGACCATCCACGTAAGCGAGCTGAAACAGCAACAAACGGAAAACACAGGCGAGCGGCTACAGCAAGCAGACACAACAGATGCAAAACAACATTAAAAGTCCAAGGATACCCACAAGGATGACCAAAGGATACTACGAAAGGATCCCAAGGATACCTCCAAGGATGCCCAAAGGATACTACGAAGGGTGTCCAAGAATACCTTCAAGGATGCCCAAAGGATACTACGAAGGGTGTCCAAGAATACCTTCAAGGATGCCCAAAGGATACTACGAAGGGTGTCCAAGAATACCTTCAAGGATGCCCAAAGGATACTACGAAGGGTGTCCAAGAATACCTTCAAGGATGCCCAAAGGATACTACGAAGGGTGTCCAAGAATACCTTCAAGGATGCCCAAAGGATACTACGAAGGGTGTCCAAGAATACCTTCAAGGATGCCCAAAGGATACTACGAAGGGTGTCCAAGAATACCTTCAAGGATGCCCAAAGGATACTACGAAGGGTGTCCAAGAATACCTTCAAGGATGCCCAAAGGATACTACGAAGGGTGTCCAAGAATACCTTCAAGGATGCCCAAAGGATACTACGAAGGGTGTCCAAGAATACCTTCAAGGATGCCCAAAGGATACTACGAAAGGAGTCAAAGGATACGTCCAAGGATTCCCAAAGGGTACTACGGAAAGAGTCCAAGGATACCTGCAAGGATTCCCAAAGGATACTACGAACAAATTCCAAGGATACCTCCAAGGATACTACAGGTCATCTACAAAGGCGCAATGAAACACATAAAGGACATCAGGAGAACGTTAAGAACAAAGGGAGCGAACCAGAGCGTCTAAGGTCTCGATTGGGACTGATCGGAGGAAAAGAAAAACACGCATCAAAAGTCTGCCGAAGGAAGGGGGAAGACGGCACAGAGCAGAGAGCTGTACCGTAGATCTGGGTAGTAAGAAGGACGAGGAGAAGCCCACGAAAACAGAAGCCCCAGCCAAAAACCAAGCCAAGCAAGGCACTAAATGCTAAATTGGAGCAGCAAGCGCGGCTGGAAGAGGAAGCGGAGGCGGAACGACTGGCTAACTTATCACCAGAGGATAAACTGGCCGAGAAGCTGCGCCTGCAAAAGATCCAGGAGGCCTCAGACCTCAAACACGCCCAAGACGCCTTCGGCGTGACGAGTACGAGCGGCGGCCTCGATGCCTTCAATCCGGAAAGCAAGGAGGAGTTCAAGGAGTTCGGCGCCACGATCAGCTGGAAGGTGGCCCAGTTCCGGGAATCGGAGCACTTTCCCCAGTTCGTCGAAGATCTGTTGCGCAGCCTATGCGTGAACCTGAGCGCCGCTGACATCAAAAGGGTCGAAATGACCGTGGAGACATTGCACTCGGAAAAGCTGAAACAGGGGCCAGAAGTAAGGGGCATACATGGCAGCTCCAGCATTCTGAAAATCATACTGGGTTAATACAGGAAGCAGCCAAGCGACACCGAAATACTTACCTGCAGCGAAGCAAATGCGAAGTCCTCTCCGCACCAGCGTTCGAGTGTTGCCAGCGTAAAGCCAGGCTCAGCCGGCTGAGGACGATTGAAGGGCGAGAGAGAGAGACGAGAGGCGAGAGAGGTCGTGTGGAGAGAGAAAGGATGAAATAGGAAGGAGTGAGGAAATGCGAAAACTTACCTAGAAAGTTGCAAAATCACCATGAGCCAGGGAAGGGGGCGCCTCGATAGGCGATCGATTGGCACTGGACGATAGTGCGATCGATGGGCACACAACACAGGAAATATCGGCGCGGGAGATTTAAAGTTGCTACGAGGAGGATGACCCCCGCTGTAGAAACTCAAGGGAGTTAGGAGCGTCGAGGGAGCATCGAGGGAGCAACGAGGGAGCGCCGCGGGAATCACAAGGACTCAAAGGCTAGGATAAGCAAGGAAACGCCGGAGAGTAGGAACCAGTCTTAAATGTTTCCCGAAGTAAGGGGGGAATGTGAGGAGTTGAATAACTCCCCACAAATAGAAGCAGCAGCAGATGGCCGGCCGCTTACCAGATACGCGGCGAATTCGCGTAGTAACGGCGCGGCGGGGAGATCGAGAGAGTTTGGAGACCAACGAAGGAGAGCGAGAGAGTTTGGAGACCAATGAAGGAGAGCGAGAGAGATTGGAGACCAAGGATGGAGAGCGAGAGAGTTTGGAGACCAATGAAGGAGAGCGAGAGAGATTGGAGACCAAGGATGGAGATCGAGAGAGAATGGAGACTTCGCGGGCAGAGCAAGAGTGCCGTATGCAGAAGGGGATAACGGAACTCCTCTGGACTTTGGACTCTCCCGTGAACTTTGGACCGGGAGAGGAAGTGCCACATCTCGGCAGTGGAGCGGCACACAGTCGTGCCACAAGCGGCACGGGAATCAGCGGAACGGCAGCAGTGGGCGGAACATCCATTGGAAGCGGTACATAAAGGACAAGTGGGTCGTCCAGGAGGCACGGACTTTGGACCCAAAGTGGAGAGGTCCAGCGGGCCGTGCGCAAAAGGGAAATAACGGTGCTTGGAGGCCCTATATAAGGCCGCAGAGCGCTGGCAGCTGGATCAGTCGATCACAAGGAGTCAAACCGTCAAGATCGCTCAGATACCAAAGTGAACAATCAAACAACCAGATAACCTACAAGGGAGCAGCAGCAAGTCGAGTCGCCAGAGAAGCAGCGCCGTGGGAGCCTACAAGGAGCGAGATTGCTACGTCGAGACGTTCGGGATTGGGATACCAGGAATCTCCGAATTGAGACGCAGGTAGCTGAGATCCAGAGGGCATCGCACGGCTAGGTCAAGGCGGTCGATTAACCCTGTCCACAAAGTCCTGGGGTTACGCCTGGAAAGAGTATAACAAGCCAGAAGGGAGAGCGGTCGATCAGTAAGGTCTCGAGTGGAATTGTCCAGGAGAGCCCTACGGATTCGACTTGCGAGGTCCCGGAGCGGCGTGCCCGAACCCCAAATATAAAAAGCCAGAAGGGAGAGCGGTCGATCGGTACGGTCTCGAGTGGAATTGTCCAGGAGAGCCCTACGGATTCGACTTGCGAGATCCCGGAGCGGCGTGCCCGAACCCCGAGTACCAAAAGCCACACGGAAACGTCCCGGACAAAAAGCAAAAGGGTGAGGCTAGGGTGGAACGTTCGTTTACACTAGGCGTGGAAGCGAAGTAAGGCGCGAGGCAGCTTCCTGGCGTTACCGCCTTGACTGTCCGCGCGGGCTGAGCAGAAACCCCAGTGGGACCATCCGGGACAGAGCAAGGGACAGGCGGCGGTGTGTCGAAAGGAGCGATCCTGGAGAGCGCAGCTTCTGTTCACCCTAGTCTGAGAACGGTGACGCTTCCCTAAGCCCGTACGGCCGATACCCCTCGCGAGTCCGAGTCGTTACCAGCAGTCACCAAGTCACGCGTGAGAAGTGAACCGCGAGCGAGCATCTTCAGGGAGCTGCGAGGATCTTCAGGGAGCTGCGAGGATCTTCAGGGAGCGGCGAGGATCTTCAGGGAGCTGCGAGTATCTTCAGGGAGCTACAGGACTGGAGCACCGAGTCATCAAGGCGAGAGGTCGTAGAGTCATCCAGGACCGTGGGAAGCACCGAGGGTCACCAGCAACGAGTCAAAGCCAACCAAGCGACTAAGACACTTGTAATAATATACCCGCAATAAAACCCAATACGAACCCCTGAATTCTGTGCTTTCTCACTGAGCTACTGGGCGGTCACGTTAATATAAATTTGGTGGGACGAACACACAATATACTGAGCTAGCCGCACGAATCTCGTAGCGAGCAGACAATAAAAATCAGTTCGTTACATCTGGCGCCCAACGTGGCGGCGCACTTATTACAAGTGTCTTAGTCGCTTGGTTGGCTTTGACTCGTTGCTGGTGACCCTCGGTGCTTCCGACGGTCCTGGATGACTCTACGACCTCTCGCCTTGATGACTCGGTGCTCCAGTCCTGTAGCTCCCTGAAGATACTCGCAGCTCCCTGAAGATCCTCGCCGCTCCCTGAAGATCCTCGCAGCTCCCTGAAGATCCTCGCAGCTCCCTGAAGATGCTCGCTCGCGGTTCACTTCTCACGCGTGACTTGGTGACTGCTGGTAACGACTCGGACTCGCGAGGGGTATCGGCCGTACGGGCTTAGGGAAGCGTCACCGTTCTCAGACTAGGGTGAACAGAAGCTGCGCTCTCCAGGATCGCTCCTTTCGACACACCGCCGCCTGTCCCTTGCTCTGTCCCGGATGGTCCCACTGGGGTTTCTGCTCAGCCCGCGCGGACAGTCAAGGCGGTAACGCCAGGAAGCTGCCTCGCGCCTTACTTCGCTTCCACGCCTAGTGTAAACGAACGTTCCACCCTAGCCTCACCCTTTTGCTTTTTGTCCGGGACGTTTCCGTGTGGCTTTTGGTACTCGGGGTTCGGGCACGCCGCTCCGGGACCTCGCAAGTCGAATCTGTAGGGCTCTCCTGGACAATTCCACTCGAGACCGTACCGATCGACCGCTCTCCCTTCTGGCTTGTTATATTTGGGGTTCGGGCACGCCGCTCCGGGACCTCGCAAGTCGAATCCGTAGGGCTCTCCTGGACAATTCCACTCGAGACCGTACCGATCGACCGCTCTCCCTTCTGGCTTGTTATACTCTTTCCAGGCGTAACGCCAGGACTTTGTGGACAGGGTTAATCGACCGCCTTGACCTAGCCGTGTGATGCCCTCTGGATCTCAGCTACCTGCGTCTCAATTCGGAGATTCCTGGTATCCCAATCCCGAACGTCTCGACGTAGCAATCTCGCTCCTTGTAGGCTCCCACGGCGCTGCTTCTCTGGCGACTCGACTTGCTGCTGCTCCCTTGTAGGTTATCTGGTTGTTTGATTGTTCACTTTGGTATCTGAGCGATCTTGACGGTTTGACTCCTTGTGATCGACTGATCCAGCTGCCAGCGCTCTGCGGCCTTATATAGGGCCTCCAAGCACCGTTATTCCCCTTTTGCGCACGGCCCGCTGGATCTCTCCACTTTGGGTCCAAAGTCCGTGCCTCCTGGATGACCCACTTGTCCTTTATGTACCGCTTCCAATGGATGTTCCGCCCACTGCTGCCGTTCCGCTGATTCCCGTGCCGCTTGTGGCACGCCTGTGTGCCGCTCCACTGCCGAGATGTGGCACTTCCTCTCCCGGTCCAAAGTTCACGGGAGAGTCCAAAGTCCAGAGGAGTTCCGTTATCCCCTTCTGCATACGGCACTCTTCCTCTGCCCGCGAAGTCTCCATTCTCTCTCGATCTCCATCCTTGGTCTCCAATCTCTCTCGCTCTCCTTCATTGGTCTCCAAACTCTCTCGCTCTCCATCCTTGGTCTCCAATCTCTCTCGCTCTCCTTCATTGGTCTCCAAACTCTCTCGCTCTCCTTCGTTGGTCTCCAAACTCTCTCGATCTCCCCGCCGCGCCGTTACTACGCGAATTCGCCGCGTATCTGGTAAGCGGCCGGCCATCTGCTGCTGCTTCTATTTGTGGGGAGTTATTCAACTCCTCACATTCCCCCCTTACTTCGGGAAACATTTAAGACTGGTTCCTACTCTCCGGCGTTTCCTTGCTTATCCTAGCCTTTGAGTCCTTGTGATTCCCGCGGCGCTCCCTCGTTGCTCCCTCGATGCTCCCTCGACGCTCCTAACTCCCTTGAGTTTCTACAGCGGGGGTCATCCTCCTCGTAGCAACTTTAAATCTCCCGCGCCGATATTTCCTGTGTTCCCACTGGGACATCGATACTCCTGGGCTATCGATCCCCAGCTCGCTGCTCATTGCTGCGTCTCACTCCATTCCGTGTCTCCTCCGCCTGGTCACACCATTCGTGCGTGATCGATATTTATTCGCTATCGACGGTGCGGCGTTGCCACCTGCTCGTTGCGATACTTCCACCTTGGCCGATATTTCCATTGTCGTGTGCCCATCGATCGCACTATCGTCCAGTGCCAATCGATCGCCTATCGAGGCGCCCCCTTCCCTGGCTCATGGTGATTTTGCAACTTTCTAGGTAAGTTTTCGCATTTCCTCACTCCTTTCCATTTCATCCTTTCTCTCTCCACACGACCTCTCTCGCCTCTCGTCTCTCTCTCTCGCCCTTCAATCGTCCTCATCCGGCTGAGCCTGGCTTTACGCTGGCAACACTCGAACGCTGGTGCGGAGAGGACTTCGCATTTGCTTCGCTGCAGGTAAGTATTTTGGTGTCGCTTGGCTGCTTCCTGTATTAACCCCATATTGATTTCAGGACGCTGAAGCTGCCATGTATGCCCCTTACTTCTGGCCCCTGTTTCAGCCGCGTTTCCCGTTCTATGTCGGTTTTTTTTTTTCCTTTTTTTTCTTTCTTTTAAACTCTGTTTTGTCGGTTTATTTAACTTTTATTTTTGCTCTTCGAACACTCTCATGCCCGCCAGCCCTAACCGGACGCGGAACGCGCGCCTCTCTCTCCACACGCGCACGCTGCGCCTGCCGCCCAGGATGCGAGTCTCCTGCACCACCGGTGTCTCCGCGATCCCTTCGGGCCACTCCGTCTCCGCGATTTCTCGCCATCGCTGTCCTTCCGGCGCCGACACCGTCCGCGACAACTTTGGCCGGGCCACCACCTCGGACACTTCGGGCGCCGAGTGCTGCCGCTTGAGCGGAGGACGGCCGTTTCTCACGGGCTCAGGCCACACCCAGGGTCCTCGCTCCAGATGCTCCGCGGTTCCTGCGCTCCCGGTAGGCGTCGGCGTCGGTGGTGCCCACTGCTCCGGTCTGCCACGGGTCCTGGGGTCCAGCGGGCTCACCAGGGGACCACACTCTTCCCAGATCCGGGGTTCTTCCGCCGCTGCCGTCTCCTCCGCGGGTCCCTCCGGCCAGGTCCAGACGACCGTCTGTTGTCGCCACCTTACCCCTTCGGCCACGAACGTCCGGGTGCTGTGGCTCACGTGGGCCGCCGGGATATCTGTCCGGATGTGTTGCTGCTGCGGTGGTGGCTGCCGCTGCGGTGGTGGCTGCTGCTGTGGTGGCTGCTGCTGCTGTGGTGGCTGCTGCTGCGGTGGTGGCTGCTGCTGCGGTGGCTGCTGCTGCTGCGGTGGCTGCTGCTGCTGCGGTGGCTGCTGCTGCGGTGGCTGCTGCTGCGGTGGTGGCTGCTGCTGCGGTGGCTGCTGCTGCGGTGGCTGCTGCTGCGGTGGTGGCTGCTGCTGCGGTGGCTGCTGCTGCTGCGGTGGCTGCTGCTGCGGTGGCTGCTGCTGCGGTGGCTGCTGCTGCGGTGGTGGCTGCTGCGGTGGTGGCTGCTGCTGCGGTGGTGGCTGCTGCGGTGGTGGCTGCTGCTGCGGTGGCTGCTGCTCGTGCCTCGGCGTGGGCGGTCGCGCTGGCGTCCACCGTGGTGACCCCTCGTACCGCGGTGTGGGCGGGATTTCGGGCAGCCACCGCGGAGGCGAGGACGCCCAATCGTCTGCCACTTCTTGCGGCGTGGTGCAGGGTTCGGGCGCATACCTCGGCGTAGGTGGGTACCCCGGGTTTTCCCACAGCTGCGCCTCCTCCTCCTCGGCCATCCGTAGTTGGGCCTGCCACTCCGGCGTCTCCTCCATCTCCTTCAACCGCCGCTCCTCGTCTCGCCTTCGGGCCTCGCACTTGCGCCGAAATTCCCATGTGGCCGCTACCACAGCCTCGGCATGGCTACTGAGAGCCAGCTGGTCCTGGGGCGACTCTTCGCTGGCCCACTCTACCTCCGCCGCGCCAGTCGGGATGCGGCCGTCGGCCCTGTTGACCGCTTTGCGAAGCCGCCATCGCCGTTGCTCCACCCGTGGGTCCTCCACCAACTCGACGTCGCTGTCGGAGCTGATTACCGGATCGGGGACGCCCCGCCCGGAGATCCGCCGCGAGGTTCGGGTAGGCCGGGCTGCCGACCATCCTTGCCCCGGGCTAGATCCTCCGGACGGCTGGTGGGCAGCCATCATCCTGCGCGCTTCGCTTCTTGTTACACGTGTGCTCATGATTGCTCGTTGATTTTGATTGTGCAGCTGGAGCCTGGGCTCCCTTTAACGACACCTCGGTTCCGAGCCTTCCTCTTTGCTCAATCCCGCTATTTCCATCGGCCTCTCCTTCTTACTACTCAGATCTACGGTACAGCTCTCTGCTCTGTACCGTCTTCCCTCTTCCTTCGGCAGACTTTTGATGCGTGTTTTTTCTTTTCCTCCGATCAGTCCCAATCGAGACCTTAGACGCTCTGGTTCGCTTCCTTTGTGTTCTTAACGTTCTCCTGATGTCCTTTATGTGTTTCATTGCGCCTTTGTAGATGACCTGTAGTATCCTTGGAGGTATCCTTGGAATTTGTTCGTAGTATCCTTTGGGCATCCTTGAAGGTATTCTTGGACACCCTTCGTAGTATCCTTTGGGCATCCTTGAAGGTATTCTTGGACACCCTTCGTAGTATCCTTTGGGCATCCTTGAAGGTATTCTTGGACACCCTTCGTAGTATCCTTTGGGCATCCTTGAAGGTATTCTTGGACACCCTTCGTAGTATCCTTTGGGCATCCTTGAAGGTATTCTTGGACACCCTTCGTAGTATCCTTTGGGCATCCTTGAAGGTATTCTTGGACACCCTTCGTAGTATCCTTTGGGCATCCTTGAAGGTATTCTTGGACACCCTTCGTAGTATCCTTTGGGCATCCTTGAAGGTATTCTTGGACACCCTTCGTAGTATCCTTTGGGCATCCTTGAAGGTATTCTTGGACACTCTTCGTAGTATCCTTTGGGCATCCTTGAAGGTATTCTTGGACACCCTTCGTAGTATCCTTTGGGCATCCTTGAAGGTATTCTTGGACACCCTTCGTAGTATCCTTTGGGCATCCTTGGAGGTATCCTTGGGATCCTTTCGTAGTATCCTTTGGTCATCCTTGTGGGTATCCTTGGACTTTTAATGTTGTTTTGCATCTGTTGTGTCTGCTTGCTGTAGCCGCTCGCCTGTGTTTTCCGTTTGTTGCTGTTTCAGCTCGCTTACGTGGATGGTCCGCTCTTTCTTTGTGTTTATGTGTCTTATTTTGCAGATTACTGGTGACGCGAAACCTACGACTTGGTAAGGTCCGTCGTATCTTGGGGCCAATTTTGCTGCGAACCCCTCGGCCGCTTTTGATAAATGGTGTTCCTTGGCCCACACGACGTCACCCACCTTTGGCGTCCATTGCCTCCTCCTTAGGTTATAATGCCTAGCCTGGTCCTGGGATGCTTTCTCCAGGTTCATCCTTACAATCTCGAAGATTTCCCTGAGTTTGTTAGCATTCTCTTCCGGGGTCTCTGTCGGTCGTCCGGTCCCTACGGTTTCTCTGTCGTATAGGGCGCTCGGTAGTCTTGGTTCTCTGCCTTGGGTAATGAACGACGGTGTGTAACCTGTGGATTCTGAAACGCTCGTGTTTACTGCCAGCATGATTTCTGGCCATTTTTCGTCCCAGTCTCTTTGGTTCTGCCCTGCGAACTGCGCAATCATTGTTTTCACCGTCCTATTGGCTCTCTCAGTCGGGTTCTCCTGTGGGGTGTATGGAGCTGTGAACTGTTGCCTGGCTCCCATTTCGGCCAGGAAACTCTTGAAGGTTTTGCTGGTAAACTGGACTTCGTTGTCCGTTATGACTATTTTGGGGACCCCATACCTCGCGATTATGCGTTCTTTGAAAGCTTTCATTAGGGATTCGGCCGTCGCGCTTCGCAGCGGCACCAACTCAGTCCACTTGGAGAACCTGTCTATCAATACCAGCAGCATTTGGTTGCCGTGTTTCGAACGCGGCAGGGGTCCGACGAAGTCCGCACATACCGTAGCCCATGGTTCCTCTGGCACCTGCGTAAGCATTTTCCCAGCCATTTGCATCTATTCGGCTTGAACCTCATGCATGTCTCGCATACTCGCACGTGGGCTCGGGCGTCTCTGTGCATTCCTGGCCAGTAGTACCGGGCTGCCAGACGTGCTATTGTCTTTCGGCTTCCTACATGGCCAGCCGCCGGTGAGTCGTGGTTCTCCTTCAGCACCGTTTCCCGCAGCGCTTTCGGGACGCACATCTTCCATGTTGCAACATCTTCGCTGCCCGCTCTATGGGGTATATTCCTGTACAGGGTGTTACCCTCCATCACGTAGTCTGGATACTTTTGCGGCTGGGTCCTTATCTTTTCGCGCATTTCCAGAATCCAGCTGCATGCTGCAGAAGCTTCCGCCGCCGACGTCTCCTTGATCCCTCGAAGCGTTTCCGGCAGTGGCTGCCTTGACAAAGCGTCTGCCACCACGTTGAGTTGCCCTTTCCTGTACGCTATTTCGAAGTCGTACTGCTGCAACTCCAGGGCCCATCTGGCGATCCTCCCTGAAGGGCTCTCTATGCTGTTGAGCCACTTCAGTGCCATGTGGTCGGTTACTACTTTAAAGTGGTAACCTTCCAGATACGGCTTGAGCTTTCGGATTGCCCAGACGATTGCCAAGCACTCCTTCTCGGTTGTTGAGTAATTCTTCTCAGCGCCGTTGAGCGTTCGGCTTGAGTAAGAGATTACCTTTTCGCCTCGTTCAGTTTCCTGGGTCAAGATTGCCCCGATGCCGTAGTCGCTTGCGTCAGTTTGCACGATGAATGGTTTGTCGAAGTCCGGGCATGCCAGTACGGGGTCTGCGACGAGTCTTGCCTTCACCTCTTCGAACGCCGTCTGATGTTCCTGTGTCCACACCCATTTATTGCCCTTGCGTAGCAGATCGTTGAGAGGTTTGACTATTTTTGCGAAGTCAGGTACAAACCGGCGGTACCATGATGCTACGCCCAGGTACTGTCGGAGCTCTCTTACTGTCGATGGTGGTTCTAGTTCGGCGATGGCTGCTACCTTTTCCGGATCCGTGCCTATTCCTTCGCTAGTCACTCGATAACCGAGATATAACAGCTCTTTCTTAAAAAATTGACACTTCTCCGGGTTTAATCTCAGATTTGCCTCCTTTAGTCGTCGGAAAACTTCCTTTAGGTTGGCCTTATGTTCTTCCAGCGAGCGCCCGATCACTATGATGTCGATAGTGCCTTCCTCATGTCGTCTAGCCTGCCCTCCAGGGCGACGTTGAGCCTCTGTGCGACATGGGCGAAGTCTTCCTTCTTGAGGCGGTAAATCCACTTCTTTTCCATTTTTACTGTGCTGTTCTCACTGTTGGGACAATCACGTTGGGCGCCAGATGTAACGAACTGATTTTTTATTGTCTGCTCGCTACGAGATTCGTGCGGCTAGCTCAGTATATTGTGTGTTCGTCCCACCAAATTTATATTAACGTGACCGCCCAGTAGCTCAGTGAGAAAGCACAGAATTCACGGGTTCGTATTGGGTTTTATTGTGGGTATATTATTACAAGTGTCTTAGTCGCTTGGTTGGCTTTGACTCGTTGCTTGTGACCTTCGGTGCTTCCGACGGTCCTGGATGACTCTACGACCTCTCGCCTTGATGACTCGGTGCTCCCGTCCTGTAGCTCCCTGAAGATACTCGCAGCTCCCTGAAGATCCTCGCCGCTCCCTGAAGATCCTCGCAGCTCCCTGAAGATGCTCGCTCGCGGTTCACTTCTCACGCGTGACTTGGTGACTGCTGGTAACGACTCGGACTCGCGAGGGGTATCGGCCGTACGGGCTTAGGGAAGCGTCACCGTTCTCAGACTAGGGTGAACAGAAGCTGCGCTCTCCAGGATCGCTCCTTTCGACACACCGCCGCCTGTCCCTTGCTCTGTCCCGGATGGTCCCACTGGGGTTTCTGCTCAGCCCGCGCGGACAGTCAAGGCGGTAACGCCAGGAAGCTGCCTCGCGCCTTACTTCGCTTCCACGCCTAGTGTAAACGAACGTTCCACCCTAGCCTCACCCTTTTGCTTCTTGTCCGGGACGTTTCCGTGAGGCTTTTGGTACTCGGGGTTCGGGCACGCCGCTCCGGGACCTCGCAAGTCGAATCCGTAGGGCTCTCCTGGACAATTCCACTCGAGACCGTACCGATCGACCGCTCTCCCTTCTGGCTTGTTATATTTGGGGTTCGGGCACGCCGCTCCGGGACCTCGCAAGTCGAATCCGTAGGGCTCTCCTGGACAATTCCACTCGAGACCTTACTGATCGACCGCTCTCCCTTCTGGCTTGTTATACTCTTTCCAGGCGTAACGCCAGGACTTTGTGGACAGGGTTAATCGACCGCCTTGACCTAGCCGTGTGATGCCCTCTGGATCTCAGCTACCTGCGTCTCAATTCGGAGATTCCTGGTATCCCAATCCCGAACGTCTCGACGTAGCAATCTCGCTCCTTGTAGGCTCCCACGGCGCTGCTTCTCTGGCGACTCGACTTGCTGCTGCTCCCTTGTAGGTTATCTGGTTGTTTGATTGTTCACTTTGGTATCTGAGCGATCTTGACGGTTTGACTCCTTGTGATCGACTGATCCAGCTGCCAGCGCTCTGCGGCCTTATATAGGGCCTCCAAGCACCGTTATTTCCCTTTTGCGCACGGCCCGCTGGATCTCTCCACTTTGGGTCCAAAGTCCGTGCCTCCTGGACGACCCACTTGTCCTTTATGTACCGCTTCCAATGGATGTTCCGCCCACTGCTGCCGTTCCGCTGATTCCCGTGCCGCTTGTGGCACGCCTGTGTGCCGCTCCACTGCCGAGATGTGGCACTTCCTCTCCCGGTCCAAAGTTCACGGGAGAGTCCAAAGTCCAGAGGAGTTCCGTTATCCCCTTCTGCATACGGCACTCTTGCTCTGCCCGCGAAGTCTCCATTCTCTCTCGATCTCCATCCTTGGTCTCCAATCTCTCTCGCTCTCCTTCATTGGTCTCCAAACTCTCTCGCTCTCCATCCTTGGTCTCCAATCTCTCTCGCTCTCCTTCATTGGTCTCCAAACTCTCTCGCTCTCCTTCGTTGGTCTCCAAACTCTCTCGATCTCCCCGCCGCGCCGTTACTACGCGAATTCGCCGCGTATCTGGTAAGCGGCCGGCCATCTGCTGCTGCTTCTATTTGTGGGGAGTTATTCAACTCCTCACATTCCCCCCTTACTTCGGGAAACATTTAAGACTGGTTCCTACTCTCCGGCGTTTCCTTGCTTATCCTAGCCTTTGAGTCCTTGTGATTCCCGCGGCGCTCCCTCGTTGCTCCCTCGATGCTCCCTCGACGCTCCTAACTCCCTTGAGTTTCTACAGCGGGGGTCATCCTCCTCGTAGCAACTTTAAATCTCCCGCGCCGATATTTCCTGTGTTCCCACTGGGACATCGATACTCCTGGGCTATCGATCCCCAGCTCGCTGCTCATTGCTGCGTCTCACTCCTTTCCGTGTTTCCTCCGCCTGGTCACACCATTCGTGCGTGATCGATATTTATTCGCTATCGACGGTGCGGCGTTGCCACCTGCTCGTTGCGATACTTCCACCTTGGCCGATATTTCCATTGTCGTGTGCCCATCGATCGCACTATCGTCCAGTGCCAATCGATCGCCTATCGAGGCGCCCCCTTCCCTGGCTCATGGTGATTTTGCAACTTTCTAGGTAAGTTTTCGCATTTCCTCACTCCTTTCTATTTCATCCTTTCTCTCTCCACACGACCTCTCTCGCCTCTCGTCTCTCTCTCTCGCCCTTCAATCGTCCTCATCCGGCTGAGCCTGGCTTTACGCTGGCAACACTCGAACGCTGGTGCGGAGAGGACTTCGCATTTGCTTCGCTGCAGGTAAGTATTTTGGTGTCGCTTGGCTGCTTCCTGTATTAACCCCATATTGATTTCAGGACGCTGAAGCTGCCATGTATGCCCCTTACTTCTGGCCCCTGTTTCAGCCGCGTTTCCCGTTCTATGTCGGTTTTTTTTTTCCTTTTTTTTCTTTCTTTTAAACTCTGTTTTGTCGGTTTATTTAACTTTTATTTTTGCTCTTCGAACACTCTCATGCCCGCCAGCCCTAACCGGACGCGGAACGCGCGCCTCTCTCTCCACACGCGCACGCTGCGCCTGCCGCCCAGGATGCGAGCCTCCTGCACCACCGGTGTCTCCGCGATCCCTTCGGGCCACTCCGTCTCCGCGATTTCTCGCCATCGCTGTCCTTCCGGCGCCGACACCGTCCGCGACAACTTTGGCCGGGCCACCACCTCGGACACTTCGGGCGCCGAGTGCTGCCGCTTGAGCGGAGGACGGCCGTTTCTCACGGGCTCAGGCCACACCCAGGGTCCTCGCTCCAGATGCTCCGCGGTTCCTGCGCTCCCGGTAGGCGTTGGCGTCGACGGCCCTGTCCTTGGCGTTGCTGGTCCGGTGCTCGGCGTCGGTGGTGCCCACTGCTCCGGTCTGCCACGGGTCCTGGGGTCCAGCGGGCTCACCCGGTCGATCAGAAGGAGTCAAACCGTCAAGATCGCTCAGATACCAAAGTGAACAATCAAACGACCAGATAACCTACAAGGGAGCAGCAGCAAGTCGAGTCGCCAGAGAAGCAGCGCCGTGGGAGCCTACAAGGAGCGAGATTGCTACGTCGAGACGTTCGGGATTGGGATACCAGGAATCTCCGAATTGAGACGCAGGTAGCTGAGATCCAGAGGGCATCACACGGCTAGGTCAAGGCGGTCGATTAACCCTGTCCACAAAGTCCTGGCGTTACGCCTGGAAAGAGTATAACAAGCCAGAAGGGAGAGCGGTCGATCAGTAAGGTCTCGAGTGGAATTGTCCAGGAGAGCCCTACGGATTCGACTTGCGAGGTCCCGGAGCGGCGTGCCCGAACCCCAAATATAACAAGCCAGAAGGGAGAGCAGTCGATCGGTACGGTCTCGAGTGGAATTGTCCAGGAGAGCCCTACGGATTCGACTTGCGAGGTCCCGGAGCGGCGTGCCCGAACCCCGAGTACCAAAAGCCACACGGAAACGTCCCGGACAAAAAGCAAAAGGGTGAGGCTAGGGTGGAACGTTCGTTTACACTAGGCGTGGAAGCGAACTAAGGCGCGAGGCAGCTTCCTGGCGTTACCGCCTTGACTGTCCGCGCGGGCTGAGCAGAAACCCCAGTGGGACCATCCGGGACAGAGCAAGGGACAGGCGGCGGTGTGTCGAAAGGAGCGATCCTGGAGAGCGCAGCTTCTGTTCACCCTAGTCTGAGAACGGTGACGCTTCCCTAAGCCCGTACGGCCGATACCCCTCGCGAGTCCGAGTCGTTACCAGCAGTCACCAAGTCACGCGTGAGAAGTGAACCGCGAGCGAGCATCTTCAGGGAGCTGCGAGGATCTTCAGGGAGCTGCGAGGATCTTCAGGGAGCGGCGAGGATCTTCAGGGAGCTGCGAGTATCTTCAGGGAGCTACAGGACTGGAGCACCGAGTCATCAAGGCGAGAGGTCGTAGAGTCATCCAGGACCGTCGGAAGCACCGAGGGTCACCAGCAACGAGTCAAAGCCAACCAAGCGACTAAGACACTTGTAATAATATACCCGCAATAAAACCCAATACGAACCCCTGAATTCTGTGCTTTCTCACTGAGCTACTGGGCGGTCACGTTAATATAAATTTGGTGGGACGAACACACAATATACTGAGCTAGCCGCACGAATCTCGTAGCGAGCAGACAATAAAAATCAGTTCGTTACATCTCCTTCATTGGTCTCCAAACTCTCTCGCTCTCCATCCTTGGTCTCCAATCTCTCTCGCTCTCCTTCATTGGTCTCCAAACTCTCTCGCTCTCCTTCGTTGGTCTCCAAACTCTCTCGATCTCCCCGCCGCGCCGTTACTACGCGAATTCGCCGCGTATCTGGTAAGCGGCCGGCCATCTGCTGCTGCTTCTATTTGTGGGAAACATTTAAGACTGGTTCCTACTCTCCGGCGTTTCCTTGCTTATCCTAGCCTTTGAGTCCTTGTGATTCCCGCGGCGCTCCCTCGTTGCTCCCTCGATGCTCCCTCGACGCTCCTAACTCCCTTGAGTTTCTACAGCGGGGGTCATCCTCCTCGTAGCAACTTTAAATCTCCCGCGGCGATATTTCCTGTGTTCCCACTGGGACATCGATACTCCTGGGCTATCGATCCCCAGCTCGCTGCTCATTGCTGCGTCTCACTCCATTCCGTGTCTCCTCCGCCTGGTCACACCATTCGTGCGTGATCGATATTTATTCGCTATCGACGGTGCGGCGTTGCCACCTGCTCGTTGCGATACTTCCACCTTGGCCGATATTTCCATTGTCGTGTGCCCATCGATCGCACTATCGTCCAGTGCCAATCGATCGCCTATCGAGGCGCCCCCTTCCCTGGCTCATGGTGATTTTGCAACTTTCTAGGTAAGTTTTCGCATTTCCTCACTCCTTTCTATTTCATCCTTTCTCTCTCCACACGACCTCTCTCGCCTCTCGTCTCTCTCTCTCGCCCTTCAATCGTCCTCAGCCGGCTGAGCCTGGCTTTACGCTGGCAACACTCGAACGCTGGTGCGGAGAGGACTTCGCATTTGCTTCGCTGCAGGTAAGTATTTCGGTGTCGCTTGGCTGCTTCCTGTATTAACCCAGTATGATTTTCAGAATGCTGGAGCTGCCATGTATGCCCCTTACTTCTGGCCCCTGTTTCAGCTTTTCCGAGTGCAATGTCTCCACGGTCATTTCGACCCTTTTGATGTCAGCGGCGCTCAGGTTCACGCATAGGCTGCGCAACAGATCTTCGACGAACTGGGGAAAGTGCTCCGATTCCCGGAACTGGGCCACCTTCCAGCTGATCGTGGCGCCGAACTCCTTGAACTCCTCCTTGCTTTCCGGATTGAAGGCATCGAGGCCGCCGCTCGTACTCGTCACGCCGAAGGCGTCTTGGGCGTGTTTGAGGTCTGAGGCCTCCTGGATCTTTTGCAGGCGCAGCTTCTCGGCCAGTTTATCCTCGGGTGATAAGTTAGCCAGTCGTTCCGCCTCCGCTTCCTCTTCCAGCCGCGCTTGCTGCTCCATTTTGGCATTTAGTGCCTTGCTTGGCTTGGTTTTTGGCTGGGGCTTCTGTTTTCGTGGGCTTCTCCTCGTCCTTCTTACTACCCAGATCTACGGTACAGCTCTCTGCTCTGTGCCGTCTTCCCCCTTCCTTCGGCAGACTTTTGATGCGTGTTTTTCTTTTCCTCCGATCAGTCCCAATCGAGACCTTAGACGCTCTGGTTCGCTCCCTTTGTGTTCTTAACGTTCTCCTGATGTCCTTTATGTGTTTCATCGCGCCTTTGTAGATGCCCTGTAGTATCCTTGGAGGTATCCTTGGAATTTGTTAGTAGTATCCTTTGGGAATCCTTGCAGGTATCCTTGGACTCTTTCCGTAGTACCCTTTGGGAATCCTTGGACGTATCCTTTGACTCCTTTCGTAGTATCTTTTGGGCATCCTTGGAGGTATCCTTGGACTCCTCTCGTAGTATCCTTTGGGCATCCTTGGAGGTATCCTAGGGATCCTTTCGTAGTGTCCTTTGGTCATCCTTGGAGGTATCCTTGGACTTTTAATGTTGTTTTGCATCTGTTGTGTCTGCTTGCTGTAGCCGCTCGCTTGTGTTTTCCGTTTGTTGCTGTTTCAGCTCGCTTACGTGGATGGTCCGCTCTTTCTTTGTGTTTATGTGTCGTATTTTGCAGATTACTGGTGACGCAAAACCTATGACTTGGTAAGGTCCGTCGTATCTTGGGGCCAATTTTGCTGCGAACCCCTCGGCCGCTTTTGATAAATGGTGTTCCTTGGCCCACACGACGTCACCCACCTTTGGCGTCCATTGCCTCCTCCTTAGGTTATAATGCCTAGCCTGGTCCTGGGATGCTTTCTCCAGGTTCCGCCTTACAATCTCGAAGATTTCCCTGAGTTTGTTAGCATTCTCTTCCGGGGTCTCTGTCGGTCGTCCGGTCCCTACGGTTTCTCTGTCGTATAGGGCGCTCGGTAGTCTTGGTTCTCTGCCTTGGGTAATGAACGACGGTGTGTAACCTGTGGATTCTGAAACGCTCGTGTTTACTGCCAGCATGATTTCTGGCCATTTTTCGTCCCAGTCTCTTTGGTTCTGCCCTGCGAACTGCGCAATCATTGTTTTCACCGTCCTATTGGCTCTCTCAGTCGGGTTCTCCTGTGGGGTGTATGGAGCTGTGAACTGTTGCCTGGCTCCCATTTCGGCCAGGAAACTCTTGAAGGTTTTGCTGGTAAACTGGACTCCGTTGTCCGTTATGACTATTTTGGGGACCCCATACCTCGCGATTATGCGTTCTTTGAAAGCTTTCATTAGGGATTCGGCCGTCGCGCTTCGCAGCGGCACCAACTCAGTCCACTTGGAAAACCTGTCTATCAATACCAGCAGCATTTGGTTGCCGTGTTTCGAACGCGGCAGGGGTCCGACGAAGTCCGCACATACCGTAGCCCATGGTTCCTCTGGCACCTGCGTAAGCATTTTCCCAGCCATTTGCATCTGATTCGGCTTGAACCTCATGCATGTCTCGCATACTCGCACGTGGGCTCGGGCGTCTCTGTGCATTCCTGGCCAGTAGTACCGGGCTGCCAGACGTGCTATTGTCTTTCGGCTTCCTACATGGCCAGCCGCCGGTGAGTCGTGGTTCTCCTTCAGCACCGTTTCCCGCAGCGCTTTCGGGACGCACATCTTCCATGTTGCAACATCTTCGCTGCCCGCTCTATGGGGTATATTCCTGTACAGGGTGTTACCCTCCATCACGTAGTCTGGATACTTTTGCGGCTGGGTCCTTATCTTTTCGCGCATTTCCAGAATCCAGCTGCATGCTGCAGAAGCTTCCGCCGCCGACGTCTCCTTGATCCCTCGAAGCGTTTCCGGCAGTGGCTGCCTTGACAAAGCGTCTGCCACCACGTTGAGTTGCCCTTTCCTGTACGCTATTTCGAAGTCGTACTGCTGCAACTCCAGGGCCCATCTGGCGATCCTCCCTGAAGGGCTCTCTATGCTGTTGAGCCACTTCAGTGCCATGTGGTCGGTTACTACTTTAAAGTGGTAACCTTCCAGATACGGCTTGAGCTTTCGGATTGCCCAGACGATTGCCAAGCACTCCTTCTCGGTTGTTGAGTAATTCTTCTCAGCGCCGTTGAGCGTTCGGCTTGAGTAAGAGATTACCTTTTCGCCTCGTTCAGTTTCCTGGGTCAAGATTGCCCCGATGCCGTAGTCGCTTGCGTCAGTTTGCACGATGAATGGTTTGTCGAAGTCCGGGCATGCCAGTACGGGGTCTGCGACGAGTCTTGCCTTCACCTCTTCGAACGCCGTCTGATGTTCCTGTGTCCACACCCATTTATTGCCCTTGCGTAGCAGATCGTTGAGAGGTTTGACTATTTTTGCGAAGTCAGGTACAAACCGGCGGTACCATGATGCTACGCCCAGGTACTGTCGGAGCTCTCTTACTGTCGATGGTGGTTCTAGTTCGGCGATGGCTGCTACCTTTTCCGGATCCGTGCCTATTCCTTCGCTAGTCACTCGATAACCGAGATATAACAGCTCTTTCTTAAAAAATTGACACTTCTCCGGGTTTAATCTCAGATTTGCCTCCTTTAGTCGTCGGAAAACTTCCTTTAGGTTGGCCTTATGTTCTTCCAGCGAGCGCCCGATCGGGGCATCGGGTAGGCATCCTTTACAGATTTGGCGTTTATTTGCCTAAAGTCGACGCACAGTCTCCATTTGCCCGTCTTTTTTCTAACCATCACGATGGGAGAACTGTATGGGCTTGTTGAGTGTTCTATGTATCCCATTTGGAGAAGCTCGTCCACCTTCGCATTGATCTCCCCTTGAACTTTCGGATTCTTGGGATAGTATCGCTGCTTTATTGGTTTGTCGTCTTTCATCGTGATCTGATGCTCTGTCATGTTTGATGTTCCCTTCATGCTGCTGAAAGTCGATAGCTCTGCCTCCAGGAATTTCGTCGTGTCGTCATCTTCGCTTGCCCGTTGTACGACTGCCACCGACAACTTTTCCTCGAGCCATCCCTTGTGACGATTCCTGGCCGGTATTATCACTTCGTGACCAGCGCACTTAATTTCGGTACCGACTTGTGTTAGAAAGTTCCATCCCAACACCAATGAATCCACTACTCCTGGTAGTATCAGCAGGCTCATGCTCAGTCGCTTGTTCCCGAACGCAATTTCCACCTCCAGCTGCTCATCGATTCCGCCACATCTTCCGTCTGCCAACCTAACTTGCCGTCGTATCCTCGTAATCTTTCCGAGGGCAGCCAGGTCGTCCGCCAGCTCTTTGCTTATAAAGCTTGCTGTTGCCCCGGTGTCGATTGTGGCCTTGTATGTGCCCCCACCAATCGTCACCGCTGCGGACAACTGCTGCTCCTCCTCGATCAGCTTTCCCGTTAGTTTGGAGAGGTAGCATCTTGCGACCCCCGCTCGCCTCTCTGCGGCTGAGATCGCTGGGCATTTCCCGCCTGCTGGCAGCATTCAACGCTCCTGACGCCTACTCTCCCGCACACCCAGCAGAACAACAGGCGTTGGTGCCGACATCCCCGCGCCCAGTGTCCATGACCGCCGCACTTTCGGCAGGCCTCCTGGGGGTCTGTGATGTGTGTCGTTTCACGAGGCCTTTGTGTTGTACTTGGTGGCCTCCAAACATTGTTTGCTGGTTGCATCTGTTGCTGTTGTGGTGGTGTCCATTGGACTCCGCGTGGTGCTCCTGTTGCCTGCTGCCGTGGTACTCGGTTAGGTGGCGACCATTGGTCGTTTCCCCGCGTCTCCTGGATTCCTGTCTCTTCGCATCTTCTGCATGTTACCTGCGCTGGCGATGACGACTTGTTCTTCGAGAATTTGTTTTCTTGCGCGAACGCTTCCCGCTCCTTTTCCAGTTCTTCATACTCGTCTGCTAATATCATCAGCGTGTCCAGGTCCGACACTTTGTATGCCCTTAGGAAGATCCTTAGACTGGGGGTGCAGTTCTCTTTAATGACCCTTAACGTATCTTTCGTAGAATAGTTAAGTGGCCTCACCATCGTCTGCATGTCGATCATGTAGTCCTTGAACGACTCGCTGAAGCCTTGCTTCCTTTGCCGGACCTGGTCCGCCAGCCTGGTGAAGAAGTCTCTTGGCAGGAAATATGTGTGGAAGCTTTCAATGAATTCTGCCCATGTTCTCCATTGCTTATTGTTGGCGATGAACCATTTCAAGGCCCTTCCTTTTAGCAACTCCGGCATCGCTCGAGGGATCATATCAAGCTCCAAACCGTACGTGTTGGCGGACCATTCTACCTGCTCCAGGAACTCGAATGGTTTTTCCGCCCCGTCGAACCTGAACGACCATTCGCGGACCTGCTTAGCGACCTTTGCATAGTCCGACTGGCTTGGTCTCGGGATCAGCGCTGCTGCTTTCTTTTCTTGGCTTGACTCTCTCCTGTGGGCCTCTTTCTGTATGTTGTCAACGCTCAGGCTTGCCACCAGGTTGTCCCCTTCAGCGTTCGTTAACGTAATGCTTGGGCCGGCTCTGTCGTAGTATGTCGCCTCTAGCGTTGAATGCTGCCAGCAGGCGGGAAATGCCCAGCGATCTCAGCCGCAGAGAGGCGAGCGGGGGTCGCAAGATGCTACCTCTCCAAACTAACGGGAAAGCTGATCGAGGAGGAGCAGCAGTTGTCCGCAGCAGTTGTCCGCAGCGGTGACGATTGGTGGGGGCACATACAAGGCCACAATCGACACCGGGGCAACAGCAAGCTTTATAAGCAAAGAGCTGGCGGACGACCTGGCTGCCCTCGGAAAGATTACGAGGATACGACGGCAAGTTAGGTTGGCAGACGGAAGATGTGGCGGAATCGATGAGCAGCTGGAGGTGGAAATTGCGTTCGGGAACAAGCGACTGAGCATGAGCCTGCTGATACTACCAGGAGTAGTGGATTCATTGGTGTTGGGATGGAACTTTCTAACACAAGTCGGTACCGAAATTAAGTGCGCTGGACACGAAGTGATAATACCGGCCAGGAATCGTCACAAGGGATGGCTCGAGGAAAAGTTGTCGGTGGCAGTCGTACAACGGGCAAGCGAAGATGACGACACCACGAAATTCCTGGAGGCAGAGCTATCGACTTTCAGCAGCATGAAGGGAACATCAAACATGGCAGAGCATCAGATCACGATGAAAGACGACAAACCAATAAAGCAGCGATACTATCCCAAGAATCCGAAAGTTCAAGGGGAGATCAATGCGAAGGTGGACGAGCTTCTCCAAATGGGATACATAGAACACTCAACAAGCCCATACAGTTCTCCCATCGTGATGGTTAAAAAAAAGACGGGCAAATGGAGACTGTGCGTCGACTTTAGGCAAATAAACGCTAAATCTGTGAAGGATGCCTACCCGATGCCCCGAATAAATTATATTCTCGACCAATTGAGGGAAGCACGGTACATCAGCAGCTTGGACCTAAAGGATGGGTACTGGCAAATCCCACTGAAAGCGGACAGCAGGCAGTATACGGCATTTACAGTGCCCGGGAAAGGTTTATTCCAATGGAAAGTAATGCCATTCGGACTTCATTCGGCGTCTGCGACTTTTCAACGGGTGCTGGACCGGGTGATCGGCCCAGAAATGTCGCCGCACGCATTTGCTTACCAGGACGACATCATAGTGATCGGGCGCTCGCTGGAAGAACATAAGGCCAACCTAAAGGAAGTTTTCCGACGACTAAAGGAGGCAAATCTGAGATTAAACCCGGAGAAGTGTCAATTTTTCAAGAAAGAGCTGTTATATCTCGGTCATCGAGTGACTAGCGAAGGAATAGGCACGGATCCGGAAAAGGTAGCAGCCATCGCCGAACTAGAACCACCATCGACAGTAAGAGAGCTCCGACAGTACCTGGGCGTAGCATCATGGTACCGCCGGTTTGTACCTGACTTCGCAAAAATAGTCAAACCTCTGAACGATCTGCTACGCAAGGGCAATAAATGGGTGTGGACACAGGAACATCAGACGGCGTTCGAAGAGGTGAAGGCAAGACTCGTCGCAGACCCCGTACTGGCATGCCCGGACTTCGACAAACCATTCATCTTGCAAACTGACGCAAGCGACTACGGCATCGGGGCAATCTTGACCCAGGAAACTGAACGAGGCGAAAAGGTAATCTCTTACTCAAGCCGAACGCTCAACGGCGCTGAAAAGAATTACTCAACAACCGAGAAGGAGTGCTTGGCAATCGTCTGGGCAATCCGAAAGCTCAAGCCGTATCTGGAAGGTTACCACTTTAAAGTAGTAACCGACCACATGGCACTGAAGTGGCTCAACAGCATAGAGAGCCCTTCAGGGAGGATCGCCAGATGGGCCCTGGAGTTGCAGCAGTACGACTTCGAAATAGCGTACAGGAAAGGGCAACTCAACGTGGTGGCAGACGCTTTGTCAAGGCAGCCACTGCCGGAAACGCTTCGAGGGATCAAGGAGACGTCGGCGGCGGAAGCTTCTGCAGCATGCAGCTGGATTCTGGAAATGCGCGAAAAGATAAGGACCCAGCCGCAAAAGTATCCAGACTACGTGATGGAGGGTAACACCCTGTACAGGAATATACCTTATAGAGCGGGCAGCGAAGATGTTGCAACATGGAAGATGTGCGTCCCGAAAGCGCTGCGGGAAACGGTGCTGAAGGAGAACCACGACTCACCGGCGGCTGGCCATGTAGGAAGCCGAAAGACAATAGCACGTCTGGCAGCCCGGTACTACTGGCCAGGAATGCACAGAGACGCCCGAGCCCACGTGCGAGTATGCGAGACATGCATGAGGTTCAAGCCGAATCAGATGCAAATGGCTGGGAAAATGCTTACGCAGGTGCCAGAGGAACCATGGGCTACGGTATGTGCGGACTTCGTCGGACCCCTGCCGCGTTCGAAACACGGCAACCAAATGCTGCTGGTATTGATAGACAGGTTTTCCAAGTGGACTGAGTTGGTGCCGCTGCGAAGCGCTACGGCCGAATCCCTAAAGAAAGCTTTCAAAGAACGCATAATCGCGAGGTATGGGGTCCCCAAAATAGTCATAACGGACAACGGAGTCCAGTTTACCAGCAAAACCTTCAAGAGTTTCCTGGCCGAAATGGGAGCCAGGCAACAGTTCACAGCTCCATACACCCCACAGGAGAACCCGACTGAGAGAGCCAATAGGACGGTGAAAACAATGATTGCGCAGTTCGCAGGGCAGAACCAAAGAGACTGGGACGAAAAATGGCCAGAAATCATGCTGGCAGTAAACACGAGCGTTTCAGAATCCACAGGTTACACACCGTCGTTCATTACCCAAGGCAGAGAACCAAGACTACCGAGCGCCCTATACGACAGAGAAACCGTAGGGACCGGACGACCGACAGAGACCCCGGAAGAGAATGCTAACAAACTCAGGGAAATCTTCGAGATTGTAAGGCGGAACCTGGAGAAAGCATCCCAGGACCAGGCTAGGCATTATAACCTAAGGAGGAGGCAATGGACGCCAAAGGTGGGTGACGTCGTGTGGGCCAAGGAACACCATTTATCAAAAGCGGCCGAGGGGTTCGCAGCAAAATTGGCCCCAAGATACGACGGACCTTACCAAGTCATAGGTTTTGCGTCACCAGTAATCTGCAAAATACGACACATAAACACAAAGAAAGAGCGGACCATCCACGTAAGCGAGCTGAAACAGCAACAAACGGAAAACACAAGCGAGCGGCTACAGCAAGCAGACACAACAGATGCAAAACAACATTAAAAGTCCAAGGATACCTCCAAGGATGACCAAAGGACACTACGAAAGGATCCCTAGGATACCTCCAAGGATGCCCAAAGGATACTACGAGAGGAGTCCAAGGATACCTCCAAGGATGCCCAAAAGATACTACGAAAGGAGTCAAAGGATACGTCCAAGGATTCCCAAAGGGTACTACGGAAAGAGTCCAAGGATACCTGCAAGGATTCCCAAAGGATACTACTAACAAATTCCAAGGATACCTCCAAGGATACTACAGGGCATCTACAAAGGCGCGATGAAACACATAAAGGACATCAGGAGAACGTTAAGAACACAAAGGGAGCGAACCAGAGCGTCTAAGGTCTCGATTGGGACTGATCGGAGGAAAAGAAAAACACGCATCAAAAGTCTGCCGAAGGAAGGGGGAAGACGGCACAGAGCAGAGAGCTGTACCGTAGATCTGGGTAGTAAGAAGGACGAGGAGAAGCCCACGAAAACAGAAGCCCCAGCCAAAAACCAAGCCAAGCAAGGCACTAAATGCCAAAATGGAGCAGCAAGCGCGGCTGGAAGAGGAAGCGGAGGCGGAACGACTGGCTAACTTATCACCCGAGGATAAACTGGCCGAGAAGCTGCGCCTGCAAAAGATCCAGGAGGCCTCAGACCTCAAACACGCCCAAGACGCCTTCGGCGTGACGAGTACGAGCGGCGGCCTCGATGCCTTCAATCCGGAAAGCAAGGAGGAGTTCAAGGAGTTCGGCGCCACGATCAGCTGGAAGGTGGCCCAGTTCCGGGAATCGGAGCACTTTCCCCAGTTCGTCGAAGATCTGTTGCGCAGCCTATGCGTGAACCTGAGCGCCGCTGACATCAAAAGGGTCGAAATGACCGTGGAGACATTGCACTCGGAAAAGCTGAAACAGGGGCCAGAAGTAAGGGGCATACATGGCAGCTCCAGCATTCTGAAAATCATACTGGGTTAATACAGGAAGCAGCCAAGCGACACCGAAATACTTACCTGCAGCGAAGCAAATGCGAAGTCCTCTCCGCACCAGCGTTCGAGTGTTGCCAGCGTAAAGCCAGGCTCAGCCGGCTGAGGACGATTGAAGGGCGAGAGAGAGAGACGAGAGGCGAGAGAGGTCGTGTGGAGAGAGAAAGGATGAAATAGAAAGGAGTGAGGAAATGCGAAAACTTACCTAGAAAGTTGCAAAATCACCATGAGCCAGGGAAGGGGGCGCCTCGATAGGCGATCGATTGGCACTGGACGATAGTGCGATCGATGGGCACACGACAATGGAAATATCGGCCAAGGTGGAAGTATCGCAACGAGCAGGTGGCAACGCCGCACCGTCGATAGCGAATAAATATCGATCACGCACGAATGGTGTGACCAGGCGGAGGAGACACGGAATGGAGTGAGACGCAGCAATGACCAGCGAGCTGGGGATCGATAGCCCAGGAGTATCGATGTCCCAGTGGGAACACAGGAAATATCGCCGCGGGAGATTTAAAGTTGCTACGAGGAGGATGACCCCCGCTGTAGAAACTCAAGGGAGTTAGGAGCGTCGAGGGAGCATCGAGGGAGCAACGAGGGAGCGCCGCGGGAATCACAAGGACTCAAAGGCTAGGATAAGCAAGGAAACGCCGGAGAGTAGGAACCAGTCTTAAATGTTTCCCACAAATAGAAGCAGCAGCAGATGGCCGGCCGCTTACCAGATACGCGGCGAATTCGCGTAGTAACGGCGCGGCGGGGAGATCGAGAGAGTTTGGAGACCAACGAAGGAGAGCGAGAGAGTTTGGAGACCAATGAAGGAGAGCGAGAGAGATTGGAGACCAAGGATGGAGAGCGAGAGAGTTTGGAGACCAATGAAGGAGATGTAACGAACTGATTTTTATTGTCTGCTCGCTACGAGATTCGTGCGGCTAGCTCAGTATATTGTGTGTTCGTCCCACCAAATTTATATTAACGTGACCGCCCAGTAGCTCAGTGAGAAAGCACAGAATTCAGGGGTTCGTATTGGGTTTTATTGCGGGTATATTATTACAAGTGTCTTAGTCGCTTGGTTGGCTTTGACTCGTTGCTGGTGACCCTCGGTGCTTCCGACGGTCCTGGATGACTCTACGACCTCTCGCCTTGATGACTCGGTGCTCCAGTCCTGTAGCTCCCTGAAGATACTCGCAGCTCCCTGAAGATCCTCGCCGCTCCCTGAAGATCCTCGCAGCTCCCTGAAGATCCTCGCAGCTCCCTGAAGATGCTCGCTCGCGGTTCACTTCTCACGCGTGACTTGGTGACTGCTGGAAACGACTCGGACTCGCGAGGGGTATCGGCCGTACGGGCTTAGGGAAGCGTCACCGTTCTCAGACTAGGGTGAACAGAAGCTGCGCTCTCCAGGATCGCTCCTTTCGACACACCGCCGCCTGTCCCTTGCTCTGTCCCGGATGGTCCCACTGGGGTTTCTGCTCAGCCCGCGCGGACAGTCAAGGCGGTAACGCCAGGAAGCTGCCTCGCGCCTTAGTTCGCTTCCACGCCTAGTGTAAACGAACGTTCCACCCTAGCCTCACCCTTTTGCTTTTTGTCCGGGACGTTTCCGTGTGGCTTTTGGTACTCGGGGTTCGGGCACGCCGCTCCGGGACCTCGCAAGTCGAATCCGTAGGGCTCTCCTGGACAATTCCACTCGAGACCGTACCGATCGACCGCTCTCCCTTCTGGCTTGTTATATTTGGGGTTCGGGCACGCCGCTCCGGGACCTCGCAAGTCGAATCCGTAGGGCTCTCCTGGACAATTCCACTCGAGACCTTACTGATCGACCGCTCTCCCTTCTGGCTTGTTATACTCTTTCCAGGCGTAACGCCAGGACTTTGTGGACAGGGTTAATCGACCGCCTTGACCTAGCCGTGTGATGCCCTCTGGATCTCAGCTACCTGCGTCTCAATTCGGAGATTCCTGGTATCCCAATCCCGAACGTCTCGACGTAGCAATCTCGCTCCTTGTAGGCTCCCACGGCGCTGCTTCTCTGGCGACTCGACTTGCTGCTGCTCCCTTGTAGGTTATCTGGTTGTTTGATTGTTCACTTTGGTATCTGAGCGATCTTGACGGTTTGACTCCTTCTGATCGACCGGGTGAGCCCGCTGGACCCCAGGACCCGTGGCAGACCGGAGCAGTGGGCACCACCGACGCCGAGCACCGGACCAGCAACGCCAAGGACAGGGCCGTCGACGCCAACGCCTACCGGGAGCGCAGGAACCGCGGAGCATCTGGAGCGAGGACCCTGGGTGTGGCCTGAGCCCGTGAGAAACGGCCGTCCTCCGCTCAAGCGGCAGCACTCGGCGCCCGAAGTGTCCGAGGTGGTGGCCCGGCCAAAGTTGTCGCGGACGGTGTCGGCGCCGGAAGGACAGCGATGGCGAGAAATCGCGGAGACGGAGTGGCCCGAAGGGATCGCGGAGACACCGGTGGTGCAGGAGGCTCGCATCCTGGGCGGCAGGCGCAGCGTGCGCGTGTGGAGAGAGAGGCGCGCGTTCCGCGTCCGGTTAGGGCTGGCGGGCATGAGAGTGTTCGAAGAGCAAAAATAAAAGTTAAATAAACCGACAAAACAGAGTTTAAAAGAAAGAAAAAAAAGGAAAAAAAAAACCGACATAGAACGGGAAACGCGGCTGAAACAGGGGCCAGAAGTAAGGGGCATACATGGCAGCTTCAGCGTCCTGAAATCAATATGGGGTTAATACAGGAAGCAGCCAAGCGACACCAAAATACTTACCTGCAGCGAAGCAAATGCGAAGTCCTCTCCGCACCAGCGTTCGAGTGTTGCCAGCGTAAAGCCAGGCTCAGCCGGATGAGGACGATTGAAGGGCGAGAGAGAGAGACGAGAGGCGAGAGAGGTCGTGTGGAGAGAGAAAGGATGAAATAGAAAGGAGTGAGGAAATGCGAAAACTTACCTAGAAAGTTGCAAAATCACCATGAGCCAGGGAAGGGGGCGCCTCGATAGGCGATCGATTGGCACTGGACGATAGTGCGATCGATGGGCACACGACAATGGAAATATCGGCCAAGGTGGAAGTATCGCAACGAGCAGGTGGCAACGCCGCACCGTCGATAGCGAATAAATATCGATCACGCACGAATGGTGTGACCAGGCGGAGGAAACACGGAAAGGAGTGAGACGCAGCAATGAGCAGCGAGCTGGGGATCGATAGCCCAGGAGTATCGATGTCCCAGTGGGAACACAGGAAATATCGGCGCGGGAGATTTAAAGTTGCTACGAGGAGGATGACCCCCGCTGTAGAAACTCAAGGGAGTTAGGAGCGTCGAGGGAGCATCGAGGGAGCAACGAGGGAGCGCCGCGGGAATCACAAGGACTCAAAGGCTAGGATAAGCAAGGAAACGCCGGAGAGTAGGAACCAGTCTTAAATGTTTCCCGAAGTAAGGGGGGAATGTGAGGAGTTGAATAACTCCCCACAAATAGAAGCAGCAGCAGATGGCCGGCCGCTTACCAGATACGCGGCGAATTCGCGTAGTAACGGCGCGGCGGGGAGATCGAGAGAGTTTGGAGACCAACGAAGGAGAGCGAGAGAGTTTGGAGACCAATGAAGGAGAGCGAGAGAGATTGGAGACCAAGGATGGAGAGCGAGAGAGTTTGGAGACCAATGAAGGAGAGCGAGAGAGATTGGAGACCAAGGATGGAGATCAAGAGAGAATGGAGACTTCGCGGGCAGAGCAAGAGTGCCGTATGCAGAAGGGGATAACGGAACTCCTCTGGACTTTGGACTCTCCCGTGAACTTTGGACCGGGAGAGGAAGTGCCACATCTCGGCAGTGGAGCGGCACACAGGCGTGCCACAAGCGGCACGGGAATCAGCGGAACGGCAGCAGTGGGCGGAACATCCATTGGAAGCGGTACATAAAGGACAAGTGGGTCGTCCAGGAGGCACGGACTTTGGACCCAAAGTGGAGAGATCCAGCGGGCCGTGCGCAAAAGGGAAATAACGGTGCTTGGAGGCCCTATATAAGGCCGCAGAGCGCTGGCAGCTGGATCAGTCGATCACAAGGAGTCAAACCGTCAAGATCGCTCAGATACCAAAGTGAACAATCAAACAACCAGATAACCTACAAGGGAGCAGCAGCAAGTCGAGTCGCCAGAGAAGCAGCGCCGTGGGAGCCTACAAGGAGCGAGATTGCTACGTCGAGACGTTCGGGATTGGGATACCAGGAATCTCCGAATTGAGACGCAGGTAGCTGAGATCCAGAGGGCATCACACGGCTAGGTCAAGGCGGTCGATTAACCCTGTCCACAAAGTCCTGGCGTTACGCCTGGAAAGAGTATAACAAGCCAGAAGGGAGAGCGGTCGATCAGTAAGGTCTCGAGTGGAATTGTCCAGGAGAGCCCTACGGATTCGACTTGCGAGGTCCCGGAGCGGCGTGCCCGAACCCCAAATATAACAAGCCAGAAGGGAGAGCGGTCGATCGGTACGGTCTCGAGTGGAATTGTCCAGGAGAGCCCTACGGATTCGACTTGCGAGGTCCCGGAGCGGCGTGCCCGAACCCCGAGTACCAAAAGCCACACGGAAACGTCCCGGACAAGAAGCAAAAGGGTGAGGCTAGGGTGGAACGTTCGTTTACACTAGGCGTGGAAGCGAAGTAAGGCGCGAGGCAGCTTCCTGGCGTTACCGCCTTGACTGTCCGCGCGGGCTGAGCAGAAACCCCAGTGGGACCATCCGGGACAGAGCAAGGGACAGGCGGCGGTGTGTCGAAAGGAGCGATCCTGGAGAGCGCAGCTTCTGTTCACCCTAGTCTGAGAACGGTGACGCTTCCCTAAGCCCGTACGGCCGATACCCCTCGCGAGTCCGAGTCGTTACCAGCAGTCACCAAGTCACGCGTGAGAAGTGAACCGCGAGCGAGCATCTTCAGGGAGCTGCGAGGATCTTCAGGGAGCGGCGAGGATCTTCAGGGAGCTGCGAGTATCTTCAGGGAGCTACAGGACGGGAGCACCGAGTCATCAAGGCGAGAGGTCGTAGAGTCATCCAGGACCGTCGGAAGCACCGAAGGTCACAAGCAACGAGTCAAAGCCAACCAAGCGACTAAGACACTTGTAATAATATACCCACAATAAAACCCAATACGAACCCGTGAATTCTGTGCTTTCTCACTGAGCTACTGGGCGGTCACGTTAATATAAATTTGGTGGGACGAACACACAATATACTGAGCTAGCCGCACGAATCTCGTAGCGAGCAGACAATAAAAAATCAGTTCGTTACATCTGGCGCCCAACGTGATTGTCCCAACAGTGAGAACAGCACAGTAAAAATGGAAAAGAAGTGGATTTACCGCCTCAAGAAGGAAGACTTCGCCCATGTCGCACAGAGGCTCAACGTCGCCCTGGAGGGCAGGCTAGACGACATGAGGAAGGCACTATCGGAATACTTCTCCGAAACAGAGAACGATCCACAACTCGTCGACATCTGGGCCGAGCTAGAGGCGACATACTACGACAGAGCCGGCCCAAGCATTACGTTAACGAACGCTGAAGGGGACAACCTGGTGGCAAGCCTGAGCGTTGACAACATACAGAAAGAGGCCCACAGGAGAGAGTCAAGCCAAGAAAAGAAAGCAGCAGCGCTGATCCCGAGACCAAGCCAGTCGGACTATGCAAAGGTCGCTAAGCAGGTCCGCGAATGGTCGTTCAGGTTCGACGGGGCGGAAAAACCATTCGAGTTCCTGGAGCAGGTAGAATGGTCCGCCAACACGTACGGTTTGGAGCTTGATATGATCCCTCGAGCAATGCCGGAGTTGCTAAAAGGAAGGGCCTTGAAATGGTTCATCGCCAACAATAAGCAATGGAGAACATGGGCAGAATTCATTGAAAGCTTCCACACATATTTCCTGCCAAGAGACTTCTTCACCAGGCTGGCGGACCAGGTCCGGCAAAGGAAGCAAGGCTTCAGCGAGTCGTTCAAGGACTACATGATCGACATGCAGACGATGGTGAGGCCACTTAACTATTCTACGAAAGAGACGTTAAGGGTCATTAAAGAGAACTGCACCCCCAGTCTAAGGATCTTCCTAAGGGCATACAAAGTGTCGGACCTGGACACGCTGATGATATTAGCAGACGAGTATGAAGAACTGGAAAAGGAGCGGGAAGCGTTCGCGCAAGAAAACAAATTCTCGAAGAACAAGTCGTCATCGCCAGCGCAGGTAACATGCAGAAGATGCGAAGAGACAGGAATCCAGGAGACGCGGGGAAACGACCAATGGTCGCCACCTAACCGAGTACCACGGCAGCAGGCAACAGGAGCACCACGCGGAGGCCAATGGACACCACCACAACAGCAACAGATGCAACCAGCAAACAATGTTTGGAGGCCACCAAGTACAACACAAAGGCCTCGTGAAACGACACACATCACAGACCCCCAGGAGGCCTGCCGAAAGTGCGGCGGTCATGGACACTGGGCGCGGGGATGTCGGCACCAACGCCTGTTGTTCTGCTGGGTGTGCGGGAGAGTAGGCGTCAGGAGCGTTGAATGCTGCCAGCAGGCGGGAAATGCCCAGCGATCTCAGCCGCAGAGAGGCGAGCGGGGGTCGCAAGATGCTACCTCTCCAAACTAACGGGAAAGCTGATCGAGGAGGAGCAGCAGTTGTCCGCAGCGGTGACGATTGGTGGGGGCACATACAAGGCCACAATCGACACCGGGGCAACAGCAAGCTTTATAAGCAAAGAGCTGGGGGACGACCTGGCTGCCCTCGGAAAGATTACGAGGATACGACGGCAAGTTAGGTTGGCAGACGGAAGATGTGGCGGAATCGATGAGCAGCTGGAGGTGGAAATTGCGTTCGGGAACAAGCGACTGAGCATGAGCCTGCTGATACTACCAGGAGTAGTGGATTCATTGGTGTTGGGATGGAACTTTCTAACACAAGTCGGTACCGAAATTAAGTGCGCTGGACACGAAGTGATAATACCGGCCAGGAAGCGTCACAAGGGATGGCTCGAGGAAAAGTTGTCGGTGGCAGTCGTACAACGGGCAAGCGAAGATGACGACACCACGAAATTCCTGGAGGCAGAGCTATCGACTTTCAGCAGCATGAAGGGAACATCAAACATGGCAGAGCATCAGATCACGATGAAAGACGACAAACCAATAAAGCAGCGATACTATCCCAAGAATCCGAAAGTTCAAGGGGAGATCAATGCGAAGGTGGACGAGCTTCTCCAAATGGGATACATAGAACACTCAACAAGCCCATACAGTTCTCCCATCGTGATGGTTAAAAAAAAGACGGGCAAATGGAGACTGTGCGTCGACTTTAGGCAAATAAACGCTAAATCTGTGAAGGATGCCTACCCGATGCCCCGAATAAATTATATTCTCGACCAATTGAGGGAAGCACGGTACATCAGCAGCTTGGACCTAAAAGATGGGTACTGGCAAATCCCACTGAAAGCGGACAGCAGGCAGTATACGGCATTTACAGTGCCCGGGAAAGGTTTATTCCAATGGAAAGTAATGCCATTCGGACTTCATTCGGCGTCTGCGACTTTTCAACGGGTGCTGGACCGGGTGATCGGCCCAGAAATGTCGCCGCACGCATTTGCTTACCAGGACGACATCATAGTGATCGGGCGCTCGCTGGAAGAACATAAGGCCAACCTAAAGGAAGTTTTCCGACGACTAAAGGAGGCAAATCTGAGATTAAACCCGGAGAAGTGTCAATTTTTCAAGAAAGAGCTGTTATATCTCGGTCATCGAGTGACTAGCGAAGGAATAGGCACGGATCCGGAAAAGGTAGCAGCCATCGCCGAACTAGAACCACCATCGACAGTAAGAGAGCTCCGACAGTACCTGGGCGTAGCATCATGGTACCGCCGGTTTGTACCTGACTTCGCAAAAATAGTCAAACCTCTGAACGATCTGCTACGCAAGGGCAATAAATGGGTGTGGACACAGGAACATCAGACGGCGTTCGAAGAGGTGAAGGCAAGACTCGTCGCAGACCCCGTACTGGCATGCCCGGACTTCGACAAACCATTCATCTTGCAAACTGACGCAAGCGACTACGGCATCGGGGCAATCTTGACCCAGGAAACTGAACGAGGCGAAAAGGTAATCTCTTACTCAAGCCGAACGCTCAACGGCGCTGAGAAGAATTACTCAACAACCGAGAAGGAGTGCTTGGCAATCGTCTGGGCAATCCGAAAGCTCAAGCCGTATCTGGAAGGTTACCACTTTAAAGTAGTAACCGACCACATGGCACTGAAGTGGCTCAACAGCATAGAGAGCCCTTCAGGGAGGATCGCCAGATGGGCCCTGGAGTTGCAGCAGTACGACTTCGAAATAGCGTACAGGAAAGGGCAACTCAACGTGGTGGCAGACGCTTTGTCAAGGCAGCCACTGCCGGAAACGCTTCGAGGGATCAAGGAGACGTCGGCGGCGGAAGCTTCTGCAGCATGCAGCTGGATTCTGGAAATGCGCGAAAAGATAAGGACCCAGCCGCAAAAGTATCCAGACTACGTGATGGAGGGTAACACCCTGTACAGGAATATACCTCATAGAGCGGGCAGCGAAGATGACGCCCGAGCCCACGTGCGAGTATGCGAGACATGCATGAGGTTCAAGCCGAATCAGATGCAAATGGCTGGGAAAATGCTTACGCAGGTGCCAGAGGAACCATGGGCTACGGTATGTGCGGACTTCGTCGGACCCCTGCCGCGTTCGAAACACGGCAACCAAATGCTGCTGGTATTGATAGACAGGTTCTCCAAGTGGACTGAGTTGGTGCCGCTGCGAAGCGCTACGGCCGAATCCCTAAAGAAAGCTTTCAAAGAACGCATAATCGCGAGGTATGGGGTCCCCAAAATAGTCATAACGGACAACGGAGTCCAGTTTACCAGCAAAACCTTCAAGAGTTTCCTGGCCGAAATGGGAGCCAGGCAACAGTTCACAGCTCCATACACCCCACAGGAGAACCCGACTGAGAGAGCCAATAGGACGGTGAAAACAATGATTGCGCAGTTCGCAGGGCAGAACCAAAGAGACTGGGACGAAAAATGGCCAGAAATCATGCTGGCAGTAAACACGAGCGTTTCAGAATCCACAGGTTACACACCGTCGTTCATTACCCAAGGCAGAGAACCAAGACTACCGAGCGCCCTATACGACAGAGAAACCGTAGGGACCGGACGACCGACAGAGACCCCGGAAGAGAATGCTAAAAAACTCAGGGAAATCTTCGAGATTGTAAGGCGGAACCTGGAGAAAGCATCCCAGGACCAGGCTAGGCATTATAACCTAAGGAGGAGGCAATGGACGCCAAAGGTGGGTGACGTCGTGTGGGCCAAGGAACACCATTTATCAAAAGCGGCCGAGGGGTTCGCAGCAAAATTGGCCCCAAGATACGACGGACCTTACCAAGTCATAGGTTTTGCGTCACCAGTAATCTGCAAAATACGACACATAAACACAAAGAAAGAGCGGACCATCCACGTAAGCGAGCTGAAACAGCAACAAACGGAAAACACAAGCGAGCGGCTACAGCAAGCAGACACAACAGATGCAAAACAACATTAAAAGTCCAAGGATACCTCCAAGGATGACCAAAGGACACTACGAAAGGATCCCAAGGATACCTCCAAGGATGCCCAAAGGATACTACGAGAGGAGTCCAAGGATACCTCCAAGGATGCCCAAAAGATACTACGAAAGGAGTCAAAGGATACGTCCAAGGATTCCCAAAGGGTACTACGGAAAGAGTCCAAGGATACCTGCAAGGATTCCCAAAGGATACTACTAACGAATTCCAAGGATACCTCCAAGGATACTACAGGGCATCTACAAAGGCGCGATGAAACACATAAAGGACATCAGGAGAACGTTAAGAACACAAAGGGAGCGAACCAGAGCGTCTAAGGTCTCGATTGGGACTGATCGGAGGAAAAGAAAAACACGCATCAAAAGTCTGCCGAAGGAAGGGGGAAGACGGCACAGAGCAGAGAGCTGTACCGTAGATCTGGGTAGTAAGAAGGACGAGGAGAAGCCCACGAAAACAGAAGCCCCAGCCAAAAACCAAGCCAAGCAAGGCACTAAATGCCAAATTGGAGCAGCAAGCGCGGCTGGAAGAGGAAGCGGAGGCGGAACGACTGGCTAACTTATCACCCGAGGATAAACTGGCCGAGAAGCTGCGCCTGCAAAAGATCCAGGAGGCCTCAGACCTCAAACACGCCCAAGACGCCTTCGGCGTGACGAGTACGAGCGGCGGCCTCGATGCCTTCAATCCGGAAAGCAAGGAGGAGTTCAAGGAGTTCGGCGCCACGATCAGCTGGAAGGTGGCCCAGTTCCGGGAATCGGAGCACTTTCCCCAGTTCGTCGAAGATCTGTTGCGCAGCCTATGCGTGAACCTGAGCGCCGCTGACATCAAAAGGGTCGAAATGACCGTGGAGACATTGCACTCGGAAAAGCTGAAACAGGGGCCAGAAGTAAGGGGCATACATGGCAGCTCCAGCATTCTGAAAATCATACTGGGTTAATACAGGAAGCAGTCAAGCGACACCGAAATACTTACCTGCAGCGAAGCAAATGCGAAGTCCTCTCCGCACCAGCGTTCGAGTGTTGCCAGCGTAAAGCCAGGCTCAGCCGGCTGAGGACGATTGAAGGGCGAGAGAGAGAGACGAGAGGCGAGAGAGGTCGTGTGGAGAGAGAAAGGATGAAATAGAAAGGAGTGAGGAAATGCGAAAACTTACCTAGACAGTTGCAAAATCACCATGAGCCAGGGAAGGGGGCGCCTCGATAGGCGATCGATTGGCACTGGACGATAGTGCGATCGATGGGCACACGACAATGGAAATATCGGCCAAGGTGGAAGTATCGCAACGAGCAGGTGGCAACGCCGCACCGTCGATAGCGAATAAATATCGATCACGCACGAATGGTGTGACCAGGCGGAGGAGACACGGAATGGAGTGAGACGCAGCAATGAGCAGCGAGCTGGGGATCGATAGCCCAGGAGTATCGATGTCCCAGTGGGAACACAGGAAATATCGGCGCGGGAGATTTAAAGTTGCTACGAGGAGGATGACCCCCGCTGTAGAAACTCAAGGGAGTTAGGAGCGTCGAGGGAGCATCGAGGGAGCAACGAGGGAGCGCCGCGGGAATCACAAGGACTCAAAGGCTAGGATAAGCAAGGAAACGCCGGAGAGTAGGAACCAGTCTTAAATGTTTCCCGAAGTAAGGGGGGAATGTGAGGAGTTGAATAACTCCCCACAAATAGAAGCAGCAGCAGATGGCCGGCCGCTTACCAGATACGCGGCGAATTCGCGTAGTAACGGCGCGGCGGGGAGATCGAGAGAGTTTGGAGACCAACGAAGGAGAGCGAGAGAGTTTGGAGACCAATGAAGGAGAGCGAGAGAGATTGGAGACCAAGGATGGAGAGCGAGAGAGTTTGGAGACCAATGAAGGAGAGCGAGAGAGATTGGAGACCAAGGATGGAGATCGAGAGAGAATGGAGACTTCGCGGGCAGAGCAAGAGTGCCGTATGCAGAAGGGGATAACGGAACTCCTCTGGACTTTGGACTCTCCCGTGAACTTTGGACCGGGAGAGGAAGTGCCACATCTCGGCAGTGGAGCGGCACACAGGCGTGCCACAAGCGGCACGGGAATCAGCGGAACGGCAGCAGTGGGCGGAACATCCATTGGAAGCGGTACATAAAGGACAAGTGGGTCATCCAGGAGGCACGGACTTTGGACCCAAAGTGGAGAGATCCAGCGGGCCGTGCGCAAAAGGGGAATAACGGTGCTTGGAGGCCCTATATAAGGCCGCAGAGCGCTGGCAGCTGGATCAGTCGATCACAAGGAGTCAAACCGTCAAGATCGCTCAGATACCAAAGTGAACAATCAAACAACCAGATAACCTACAAGGGAGCAGCAGCAAGTCGAGTCGCCAGAGAAGCAGCGCCGTGGGAGCCTACAAGGAGCGAGATTGCTACGTCGAGACGTTCGGGATTGGGATACCAGGAATCTCCGAATTGAGACGCAGGTAGCTGAGATCCAGAGGGCATCACACGGCTAGGTCAAGGCGGTCGATTAACCCTGTCCACAAAGTCCTGGCGTTACGCCTGGAAAGAGTATAACAAGCCAGAAGGGAGAGCGGTCGATCAGTAAGGTCTCGAGTGGAATTGTCCAGGAGAGCCCTACGGATTCGACTTGCGAGGTCCCGGTGCGGCGGGCCCGAACCCCAAATATAACAAGCCAGAAGGGAGAGCGGTCGATCGGTACGGTCTCGAGTGGAATTGTCCAGGAGAGCCCTACGGATTCGACTTGCGAGGTCCCGGAGCGGCGTGCCCGAACCCCGAGTACCAAAAGCCACACGGAAACGTCCCGGACAAAAAGCAAAAGGGTGAGGCTAGGGTGGAACGTTCGTTTACACTAGGCGTGGAAGCGAAGTAAGGCGCGAGGCAGCTTCCTGGCGTTACCGCCTTGACTGTCCGCGCGGGCTGAGCAGAAACCCCAGTGGGACCATCCGGGACAGAGCAAGGGACAGGCGGCGGTGTGTCGAAAGGAGCGATCCTGGAGAGCGCAGCTTCTGTTCACCCTAGTCTGAGAACGGTGACGCTTCCCTAAGCCCGTACGGCCGATACCCCTCGCGAGTCCGAGTCGTTACCAGCAGTCACCAAGTCACGCGTGAGAAGTGAACCGCGAGCGAGCATCTTCAGGGAGCTGCGAGGATCTTCAGGGAGCTGCGAGGATCTTCAGGGAGCGGCGAGGATCTTCAGGGAGCTGCGAGTATCTTCAGGGAGCTACAGGACTGGAGCACCGAGTCATCAAGGCGAGAGGTCGTAGAGTCATCCAGGACCGTCGGAAGCACCGAGGGTCACCAGCAACGAGTCAAAGCCAACCAAGCGACTAAGACACTTGTAATAATATACCCGCAATAAAACCCAATACGAACCCCTGAATTCTGTGCTTTCTCACTGAGCTACTGGGCGGTCACGTTAATATAAATTTGGTGGGACGAACACACAATATACTGAGCTAGCCGCACGAATCTCGTAGCGAGCAGACAATAAAAATCAGTTCGTTACATCTGCCCACCAGCCGTCCGGAGGATCTAGCCCGGGGCAAGGATGGTCGGCAGCCCGGCCTACCCGAACCTCGCGGCGGATCTCCGGGCGGGGCGTCCCCGATCCGGTAATCAGCTCCGACAGCGACGTCGAGTTGGTGGAGGACCCACGGGTGGAGCAACGGCGATGGCGGCTTCGCAAAGCGGTCAACAGGGCCGACGGCCGCATCCCGACTGGCGCGGCGGAGGTAGAGTGGGCCAGCGAAGAGTCGCCCCAGGACCAGCTGGCTCTCAGTAGCCATGCCGAGGCTGTGGTAGCGGCCACATGGGAATTTCGGCGCAAGTGCGAGGCGCGAAGGCGAGACGAGGAGCGGCGGTTGAAGGAGATGGAGGAGACGCCGGAGTGGCAGGCCCAACTACGGATGGCCGAGGAGGAGGAGGCGCAGCTGTGGGAAAACCCGGGGTACCCACCTACGCCGAGGTATGCGCCCGAACCCTGCACCACGCCGCAAGAAGTGGCAGACGATTGGGCGTCCTCGCCTCCGCGGTGGCTGCCCGAAATCCCGCCCACACCGCGGTACGAGGGGTCACCACGGTGGACGCCAGCGCGACCGCCCACGCCGAGGCACGAGCAGCAGCCACCGCAGCAGCAGCCACCACCGCAGCAGCCACCACCGCAGCAGCAGCCACCACCGCAGCAGCCACCACCGCAGCAGCAGCCACCGCAGCAGCAGCAGCCACCGCAGCAGCAGCCACCACCGCAGCAGCAGCCACCGCAGCAGCAGCCACCGCAGCAGCAGCCACCACCGCAGCAGCAGCCACCGCAGCAGCAGCCACCGCAGCAGCAGCAGCCACCGCAGCAGCAGCAGCCACCGCAGCAGCAGCAGCCACCGCAGCAGCATCCACCACCGCAGCAGCAGCCACCACAGCAGCAGCAGCCACCACAGCAGCAGCCACCACCGCAGCGGCAGCCACCACCGCAGCAGCAACACATCCGGACAGATATCCCGGCGGCCCACGTGAGCCACAGCACCCGGACGTTCGTGGCCGAAGGGGTAAGGTGGCGACAACAGACGGTCGTCTGGACCTGGCCGGAGGGACCCGCGGAGGAGACGGCAGCGGCGGAAGAACCCCGGATCTGGGAAGAGTGTGGTCCCCGGGTGAGCCCGCTGGACCCCAGGACGGCGCGGCGGGGAGATCGAGAGAGTTTGGAGACCAACGAAGGAGAGCGAGAGAGTTTGGAGACCAATGAAGGAGAGCGAGAGAGATTGGAGACCAAGGATGGAGAGCGAGAGAGTTTGGAGACCAATGAAGGAGAGCGAGAGAGATTGGAGACCAAGGATGGAGATCGAGAGAGAATGGAGACTTCGCGGGCAGAGCAAGAGTGCCGTATGCAGAAGGGGATAACGGAACTCCTCTGGACTTTGGACTCTCCCGTGAACTTTGGACCGGGAGAGGAAGTGCCACATCTCGGCAGTGGAGCGGCACACAGGCGTGCCACAAGCGGCACGGGAATCAGCGGAACGGCAGCAGTGGGCGGAACATCCATTGGAAGCGGTACATAAAGGACAAGTGGGTCATCCAGGAGGCACGGACTTTGGACCCAAAGTGGAGAGATCCAGCGGGCCGTGCGCAAAAGGGGAATAACGGTGCTTGGAGGCCCTATATAAGGCCGCAGAGCGCTGGCAGCTGGATCAGTCGATCACAAGGAGTCAAACCGTCAAGATCGCTCAGATACCAAAGTGAACAATCAAACAACCAGATAACCTACAAGGGAGCAGCAGCAAGTCGAGTCGCCAGAGAAGCAGCGCCGTGGGAGCCTACAAGGAGCGAGATTGCTACGTCGAGACGTTCGGGATTGGGATACCAGGAATCTCCGAATTGAGACGCAGGTAGCTGAGATCCAGAGGGCATCACACGGCTAGGTCAAGGCGGTCGATTAACCCTGTCCACAAAGTCCTGGCGTTACGCCTGGAAAGAGTATAACAAGCCAGAAGGGAGAGCGGTCGATCAGTAAGGTCTCGAGTGGAATTGTCCAGGAGAGCCCTACGGATTCGACTTGCGAGGTCCCGGAGCGGCGTGCCCGAACCCCAAATATAACAAGCCAGAAGGGAGAGCGGTCGATCGGTACGGTCTCGAGTGGAATTGTCCAGGAGAGCCCTCCGGATTCGACTTGCGAGGTCCCGGAGCGGCGTGCCCGAACCCCGAGTACCAAAAGCCACACGGAAACGTCCCGGACAAAAAGCAAAAGGGTGAGGCTAGGGTGGAACGTTCGTTTACACTAGGCGTGGAAGCGAAGTAAGGCGCGAGGCAGCTTCCTGGCGTTACCGCCTTGACTGTCCGCGCGGGCTGAGCAGAAACCCCAGTGGGACCATCCGGGACAGAGCAAGGGACAGGCGGCGGTGTGTCGAAAGGAGCGATCCTGGAGAGCGCAGCTTCTGTTCACCCTAGTCTGAGAACGGTGACGCTTCCCTAAGCCCGTACGGCCGATACCCCTCGCGAGTCCGAGTCGTTACCAGCAGTCACCAAGTCACGCGTGAGAAGTGAACCGCGAGCGAGCATCTTCAGGGAGCTGCGAGGATCTTCAGGGAGCTGCGAGGATCTTCAGGGAGCGGCGAGGATCTTCAGGGAGCTGCGAGTATCTTCAGGGAGCTACAGGACTGGAGCACCGAGTCATCAAGGCGAGAGGTCGTAGAGTCATCCAGGACCGTCGGAAGCACCGAGGGTCACCAGCAACGAGTCAAAGCCAACCAAGCGACTAAGACACTTGTAATAATATACCCGCAATAAAACCCAATACGAACCCCTGAATTCTGTGCTTTCTCACTGAGCTACTGGGCGGTCACGTTAATATAAATTTGGTGGGACGAACACACAATATACTGAACTAGCCGCACGAATCTCGTAGCGAGCAGACAATAAAAATCAGTTCGTTACATCTGGCGCCCAACGTGATTGTCCCAACAGTGAGAACAGCACAGTAAAAATGGGAAAGAAGTGGATTTACCGCCTCAAGAAGGAAGACTTCGCCCATGTCGCACAGAGGCTCAACGTCGCCCTGGAGGGCAGGCTAGACGACATGAGGAAGGTACTATCGGAATACTACTCCGAAACAGAGAACGATCCACAACTCGTCGACATCTGGGCCGAGCTAGAGGCGACATACTACGACAGAGCCGGCCCAAGCATTACGTTAACGAACGCTGAAGGGGACAACCTGGTGGCAAGCCTGAGCGTTGACAACATACAGAAAGAGGCCCACAGGAGAGAGTCAAGCCAAGAAAAGAAAGCAGCAGCGCTGATCCCGAGACCAAGCCAGTCGGACTATGCAAAGGTCGCTAAGCAGGTCCGCGAATGGTCGTTCAGGTTCGACGGGGCGGAAAAACCATTCGAGTTCCTGGAGCAGGTAGAATGGTCCGCCAACACGTACGGTTTGGAGCTTGATATGATCCCTCGAGCAATGCCGGAGTTGCTAAAAGGAAGGGCCTTGAAATGGTTCATCGCCAACAATAAGCAATGGAGAACATGGGCAGAATTCATTGAAAGCTTCCACACATATTTCCTGCCAAGAGACTTCTTCACCAGGCTGGCGGACCAGGTCCGGCAAAGGAAGCAAGGCTTCAGCGAGTCGTTCAAGGACTACATGATCGACATGCAGACGATGGTGAGGCCACTTAACTATTCTACGAAAGAGACGTTAAGGGTCATTAAAGAGAACTGCACCCCCAGTCTAAGGATCTTCCTAAGGGCATACAAAGTGTCGGACCTGGACACGCTGATGATATTAGCAGACGAGTATGAAGAACTGGAAAAGGAGCGGGAAGCGTTCGCGCAAGAAAACAAATTCTCGAAGAACAAGTCGTCATCGCCAGCGCAGGTAACATGCAGAAGATGCGAAGAGACAGGAATCCAGGAGACGCGGGGAAACGACCAATGGTCGCCACCTAACCGAGTACCACGGCAGCAGGCAACAGGAGCACCACGCGGAGGCCAATGGACACCACCACAACAGCAACAGATGCAACCAGCAAACAATGTTTGGAGGCCACCAAGTACAACACAAAGGCCTCGTGAAACGACACACATCACAGACCCCCAGGAGGCCTGCCGAAAGTGCGGCGGTCATGGACACTGGGCGCGGGGATGTCGGCACCAACGCCTGTTGTTCTGCTGGGTGTGCGGGAGAGTAGGCGTCAGGAGCGTTGAATGCTGCCAGCAGGCGGGAAATGCCCAGCGATCTCAGCCGCAGAGAGGCGAGCGGGGGTCGCAAGATGCTACCTCTCCAAACTAACGGGAAAGCTGATCGAGGAGGAGCAGCAGTTGTCCGCAGCGGTGACGATTGGTGGGGGCACATACAAGGCCACAATCGACACCGGGGCAACAGCAAGCTTTATAAGCAAAGAGCTGGGGGACGACCTGGCTGCCCTCGGAAAGATTACGAGGATACGACGGCAAGTTAGGTTGGCAGACGGAAGATGTGGCGGAATCGATGAGCAGCTGGAGGTGGAAATTGCGTTCGGGAACAAGCGACTGAGCATGAGCCTGCTGATACTACCAGGAGTAGTGGATTCATTGGTGTTGGGATGGAACTTTCTAACACAAGTCGGTACCGAAATTAAGTGCGCTGGACACGAAGTGATAATACCGGCCAGGAAGCGTCACAAGGGATGGCTCGAGGAAAAGTTGTCGGTGGCAGTCGTACAACGGGCAAGCGAAGATGACGACACCACGAAATTCCTGGAGGCAGAGCTATCGACTTTCAGCAGCATGAAGGGAACATCAAACATGGCAGAGCATCAGATCACGATGAAAGACGACAAACCAATAAAGCAGCGATACTATCCCAAGAATCCGAAAGTTCAAGGGGAGATCAATGCGAAGGTGGACGAGCTTCTCCAAATGGGATACATAGAACACTCAACAAGCCCATACAGTTCTCCCATCGTGATGGTTAAAAAAAAGACGGGCAAATGGAGACTGTGCGTCGACTTTAGGCAAATAAACGCTAAATCTGTGAAGGATGCCTACCCGATGCCCCGAATAAATTATATTCTCGACCAATTGAGGGAAGCACGGTACATCAGCAGCTTGGACCTAAAGGATGGGTACTGGCAAATCCCACTGAAAGCGGACAGCAGGCAGTATACGGCATTTACAGTGCCCGGGAAAGGTTTATTCCAATGGAAAGTAATGCCATTCGGACTTCATTCGGCGTCTGCGACTTTTCAACGGGTGCTGGACCGGGTGATCGGCCCAGAAATGTCGCCGCACGCATTTGCTTACCAGGACGACATCATAGTGATCGGGCGCTCGCTGGAAGAACATAAGGCCAACCTAAAGGAAGTTTTCCGACGACTAAAGGAGGCAAATCTGAGATTAAACCCGGAGAAGTGTCAATTTTTCAAGAAAGAGCTGTTATATCTCGGTCATCGAGTGACTAGCGAAGGAATAGGCACGGATCCGGAAAAGGTAGCAGCCATCGCCGAACTAGAACCACCATCGACAGTAAGAGAGCTCCGACAGTACCTGGGCGTAGCATCATGGTACCGCCGGTTTGTACCTGACTTCGCAAAAATAGTCAAACCTCTGAACGATCTGCTACGCAAGGGCAATAAATGGGTGTGGACACAGGAACATCAGACGGCGTTCGAAGAGGTGAAGGCAAGACTCGTCGCAGACCCCGTACTGGCATGCCCGGACTTCGACAAACCATTCATCTTGCAAACTGACGCAAGCGACTACGGCATCGGGGCAATCTTGACCCAGGAAACTGAACGAGGCGAAAAGGTAATCTCTTACTCAAGCCGAACGCTCAACGGCGCTGAGAAGAATTACTCAACAACCGAGAAGGAGTGCTTGGCAATCGTCTGGGCAATCCGAAAGCTCAAGCCGTATCTGGAAGGTTACCACTTTAAAGTAGTAACCGACCACATGGCACTGAAGTGGCTCAACAGCATAGAGAGCCCTTCAGGGAGGATCGCCAGATGGGCCCTGGAGTTGCAGCAGTACGACTTCGAAATAGCGTACAGGAAAGGGCAACTCAACGTGGTGGCAGACGCTTTGTCAAGGCAGCCACTGCCGGAAACGCTTCGAGGGATCAAGGAGACGTCGGCGGCGGAAGCTTCTGCAGCATGCAGCTGGATTCTGGAAATGCGCGAAAAGATAAGGACCCAGCCGCAAAAGTATCCAGACTACGTGATGGAGGGTAACACCCTGTACAGGAATATACCTCATAGAGCGGGCAGCGAAGATGTTGCAACATGGAAGATGTGCGTCCCGAAAGCGCTGCGGGAAACGGTGCTGAAGGAGAACCACGACTCACCGGCGGCTGGCCATGTAGGAAGCCGAAAGACAATAGCACGTCTGGCAGCCCGGTACTACTGGCCAGGAATGCACAGAGACGCCCGAGCCCACGTGCGAGTATGCGAGACATGCATGAGGTTCAAGCCGAATCAGATGCAAATGGCTGGGAAAATGCTTACGCAGGTGCCAGAGGAACCATGGGCTACGGTATGTGCGGACTTCGTCGGACCCCTGCCGCGTTCGAAACACGGCAACCAAATGCTGCTGGTATTGATAGACAGGTTTTCCAAGTGGACTGAGTTGGTGCCGCTGCGAAGCGCGACGGCCGAATCCCTAATGAAAGCTTTCAAAGAACGCATAATCGCGAGGTATGGGGTCCCCAAAATAGTCATAACGGACAACGGAGTCCAGTTTACCAGCAAAACCTTCAAGAGTTTCCTGGCCGAAATGGGAGCCAGGCAACAGTTCACAGCTCCATACACCCCACAGAAGAACCCGACTGAGAGAGCCAATAGGACGGTGAAAACAATGATTGCGCAGTTCGCAGGGCAGAACCAAAGAGACTGGGACGAAAAATGGCCAGAAATCATGCTGGCAGTAAACACGAGCGTTTCAGAATCCACAGGTTACACACCGTCGTTCATTACCCAAGGCAGAGAACCAAGACTACCGAGCGCCCTATACGACAGAGAAACCGTAGGGACCGGACGACCGACAGAGACCCCGGAAGAGAATGCTAACAAACTCAGGGAAATCTTCGAGATTGTAAGGCGGAACCTGGAGAAAGCATCCCAGGACCAGGCTAGGCATTATAACCTAAGGAGGAGGCAATGGACGCCAAAGGTGGGTGACGTCGTGTGGGCCAAGGAACACCATTTATCAAAAGCGGCCGAGGGGTTCGCAGCAAAATTGGCCCCAAGATACGACGGACCTTACCAAGTCATAGGTTTTGCGTCACCAGTAATCTGCAAAATACGACACATAAACACAAAGAAAGAGCGGACCATCCACGTAAGCGAGCTGAAACAGCAACAAACGGAAAACACAAGCGAGCGGCTACAGCAAGCAGACACAACAGATGCAAAACAACATTAAAAGTCCAAGGATACCTCCAAGGATGACCAAAGGACACTACGAAAGGATCCCTAGGATACCTCCAAGTATGCCCAAAGGATACTACGAGAGGAGTCCAAGGATACCTCCAAGGATGCCCAAAAGATACTACGAAAGGAGTCAAAGGATACGTCCAAGGATTCCCAAAGGGTACTACGGAAAGAGTCCAAGGATACCTGCAAGGATTCCCAAAGGATACTACTAACAAATTCCAAGGATACCTCCAAGGATACTACAGGGCATCTACAAAGGCGCGATGAAACACATAAAGGACATCAGGAGAACGTTAAGAACACAAAGGGAGCGAACCAGAGCGTCTAAGGTCTCGATTGGGACTGATCGGAGGAAAAGAAAAACACGCATCAAAAGTCTGCCGAAGGAAGGGGAAAGACGGCACAGAGCAGAGAGCTGTACCGTAGATCTGGGTAGTAAGAAGGACGAGGAGAAGCCCACGAAAACAGAAGCCCCAGCCAAAAACCAAGCCAAGCAAGGCACTAAATGCCAAATTGGAGCAGCAAGCGCGGCTGGAAGAGGAAGCGGAGGCGGAACGACTGGCTAACTTATCACCCGAGGATAAACTGGCCGAGAAGCTGCGCCTGCAAAAGATCCAGGAGGCCTCAGACCTCAAACACGCCCAAGACGCCTTCGGCGTGACGAGTACGAGCGGCGGCCTCGATGCCTTCAATCCGGAAAGCAAGGAGGAGTTCAAGGAGTTCGGCGCCACGATCAGCTGGAAGGTGGCCCAGTTCCGGGAATCGGAGCACTTTCCCCAGTTCGTCGAAGATCTGTTGCGCAGCCTATGCGTGAACCTGAGCGCCGCTGACATCAAAAGGGTCGAAATGACCGTGGAGACATTGCACTCGGAAAAGCTGAAACAGGGGCCAGAAGTAAGGGGCATACATGGCAGCTCCAGCATTCTGAAAATCATACTGGGTTAATACAGGAAGCAGTCAAGCGACACCGAAATACTTACCTGCAGCGAAGCAAATGCGAAGTCCTCTCCGCACCAGCGTTCGAGTGTTGCCAGCGTAAAGCCAGGCTCAGCCGGCTGAGGACGATTGAAGGGCGAGAGAGAGAGACGAGAGGCGAGAGAGGTCGTGTGGAGAGAGAAAGGATGAAATAGAAAGGAGTGAGGAAATGCGAAAACTTACCTAGAAAGTTGCAAAATCACCATGAGCCAGGGAAGGGGGCGCCTCGATAGGCGATCGATTGGCACTGGACGATAGTGCGATCGATGGGCACACGACAATGGAAATATCGGCCAAGGTGGAAGTATCGCAACGAGCAGGTGGCAACGCCGCACCGTCGATAGCGAATAAATATCGATCACGCACGAATGGTGTGACCAGGCGGAGGAGACACGGAATGGAGTGAGACGCAGCAATGAGCAGCGAGCTGGGGATCGATAGCCCAGGAGTATCGATGTCCCAGTGGGAACACAGGAAATATCGGCGCGGGAGATTTAAAGTTGCTACGAGGAGGATGACCCCCGCTGTAGAAACTCAAGGGAGTTAGGAGCGTCGAGGGAGCATCGAGGGAGCAACGAGGGAGCGCCGCGGGAATCACAAGGACTCAAAGGCTAGGATAAGCAAGGAAACGCCGGAGAGTAGGAACCAGTCTAAAATGTTTCCCGAAGTAAGGGGGGAATGTGAGGAGTTGAATAACTCCCCACAAATAGAAGCAGCAGCAGATGGCCGGCCGCTTACCAGATACGCGGCGAATTCGCGTAGTAACGGCGCGGCGGGGAGATCGAGAGAGTTTGGAGACCAACGAAGGAGAGCGAGAGAGTTTGGAGACCAATGAAGGAGAGCGAGAGAGATTGGAGACCAAGGATGGAGAGCGAGAGAGTTTGGAGACCAATGAAGGAGAGCGAGAGAGATTGGAGACCAAGGATGGAGATCGAGAGAGAATGGAGACTTCGCGGGCAGAGCAAGAGTGCCGTATGCAGAAGGGGATAACGGAACTCTTCTGGACTTTGGACTCTCCCGTGAACTTTGGACCGGGAGAGGAAGTGCCACATCTCGGCAGTGGAGCGGCACACAGGCGTGCCACAAGCGGCACGGGAATCAGCGGAACGGCAGCAGTGGGCGGAACATCCATTGGAAGCGGTACATAAAGGACAAGTGGGTCATCCAGGAGGCACGGACTTTGGACCCAAAGTGGAGAGATCCAGCGGGCCGTGCGCAAAAGGGGAATAACGGTGCTTGGAGGCCCTATATAAGGCCGCAGAGCGCTGGCAGCTGGATCAGTCGATCACAAGGAGTCAAACCGTCAAGATCGCTCAGATACCAAAGTGAACAATCAAACAACCAGATAACCTACAAGGGAGCAGCAGCAAGTCGAGTCGCCAGAGAAGCAGCGCCGTGGGAGCCTACAAGGAGCGAGATTGCTACGTCGAGACGTTCGGGATTGGGATACCAGGAATCTCCGAATTGAGACGCAGGTAGCTGAGATCCAGAGGGCATCACACGGCTAGGTCAAGGCGGTCGATTAACCCTGTCCACAAAGTCCTGGCGTTACGCCTGGAAAGAGTATAACAAGCCAGAAGGGAGAGCGGTCGATCAGTAAGGTCTCGAGTGGAATTGTCCAGGAGAGCCCTACGGATTCGACTTGCGAGGTCCCGGAGCGGCGTGCCCGAACCCCAAATATAACAAGCCAGAAGGGAGAGCGGTCGATCGGTACGGTCTCGAGTGGAATTGTCCAGGAGAGCCCTACGGATTCGACTTGCGAGGTCCCGGAGCGGCGTGCCCGAACCCCGAGTACCAAAAGCCACACGGAAACGTCCCGGACAAAAAGCAAAAGGGTGAGGCTAGGGTGGAACGTTCGTTTACACTAGGCGTGGAAGCGAAGTAAGGCGCGAGGCAGCTTCCTGGCGTTACCGCCTTGACTGTCCGCGCGGGCTGAGCAGAAACCCCAGTGGGACCATCCGGGACAGAGCAAGGGACAGGCGGCGGTGTGTCGAAAGGAGCGATCCTGGAGAGCGCAGCTTCTGTTCACCCTAGTCTGAGAACGGTGACGCTTCCCTAAGCCCGTACGGCCGATACCCCTCGCGAGTCCGAGTCGTTACCAGCAGTCACCAAGTCACGCGTGAGAAGTGAACCGCGAGCGAGCATCTTCAGGGAGCTGCGAGGATCTTCAGGGAGCTGCGAGGATCTTCAGGGAGCGGCGAGGATCTTCAGGGAGCTGCGAGTATCTTCAGGGAGCTACAGGACTGGAGCACCGAGTCATCAAGGCGAGAGGTCGTAGAGTCATCCAGGACCGTCGGAAGCACCGAGGGTCACCAGCAACGAGTCAAAGCCAACCAAGCGACTAAGACACTTGTAATAATATACCCGCAATAAAACCCAATACGAACCCCTGAATTCTGTGCTTTCTCACTGAGCTACTGGGCGGTCACGTTAATATAAATTTGGTGGGACGAACACACAATATACTGAGCTAGCCGCACGAATCTCGTAGCGAGCAGACAATAAAAAATCAGTTCGTTACAACAGTCCACTCCAACTACTTTTCTCGACCTACAAATACGGCTAAACTACTTCCAATATTAAGAACAAAGTTACAAATTCCACAAATTTACTCCAGCAAATCGTTTGCAATTTAATTGTGCAGTTGACAAACAAACGCACCGACATACAAACATAAGCGAAGTGTTTCCAATTCCCGCAACGTTATTCCGCTATTCGCACCCCACATATGTACATATGTACAGGGTACATACATACGTATATCGCCAGTGCACAGTGGGTCAAGAGCTCACAAAAAGTGTTCCTTTCAAACAAACAATATTAAAGTCCGTAATTCCTTACATAAGTACGACCATCCGATATAATAAATATTTATTGCCTATCCGACAGTGTGACCGTATATATTTACAATCTTAATTGGTTCCTAAATTCCAATTTGATTCCAATCCGTTTCCTTACATCAGAATTAAAATTCTAAATTATTTAACGTCATGGCAACATCAGTAAAATCCGCTTTAACCCGATTTATGGCCACAGCTGACTGTCTGATCCACTTTGAGGCCACTGTGAACGCTCCAGGTGCTTCTACACCAACGTTATCCGCCTATAAAATCCGTCGCGATCACCTCAATTCCTTGTGGCAAACGGTAAAGGCAGCATACGACATATGCTCCGACAGCATTATATCTGCAGGCGAGAGCGCCGCAGACACAAAATCCATACTAAAGTCCAAGTATTACCAAACGTACTCCACTTACGAAATATTTGCCGCGCAGCTGATGGAACAAATTCAAAAAGGCTCCTCCCAAATACCTCAAGCTCCAGTAACTCCGTCCCAAAATTCCACGTCTTATGGCTGTCGGCTCCCTCCTATCGACACAGAGGTTTTCTCTGGCGACTATCTTCGCTGGCCAACTTTCCGGGACCTTTTCACGGCAATATACATAGACAATCCGAGTCTAACGCCCGTTGAAAAATTATTCCACTTAAATTCAAAAACAAGTGGCGAAGCTCATTCTATAGTTTCAAGATCCCCACTCACCAATGATGGCTTTCGCTCAGCCTGGAATAACCTAACTGAGCGTTTCGAAAATAAGCGATTGCAGGTAAACAGTCACCTGAAAACACTTTTCAATGTGCAATCCATAGCACAGGAGTCGGGAGCAGCCTTAAAGGAACTTCAACACACTTTTCAAGGTTGCTTAACTTCCTTAAAATTTTCCGGTGTTAATATTGAGAATTGGGACCCTATCCTGGTTTATATGTGCTCGACAAAACTACCAAAGCTCACTCTCTCATTATGGGAGCAATCCATCCAAAATAAAGCCGAAATTCCTACGTGGCTTGAGCTTGATGCATATTTGACGGAGCGCCATCTAACTCTTGAGGCCGTCGATAGCTTCCGATCTTCCAATTTCCACCACGTCCAGTCCAAAGACACAAATCGAGAGGCAGAATTTCCAAAAATAAATTCCTTCAACACAAGGCTAGTTCCGATACCCAAAGGCTGCGATCTGTGTTCGAAGAAGAACCACCCCGTACGTATATGTCCACGCTTCCTACAAATGACGGTAGACGATCGCCTAGCCTATATCCAAAGGAAGCAGTTGTGCTCCAATTGCTTTGCAAGTAGCCATCAATTCCAAGATTGCACAAGCGCTCACAACTGTCTCACTTGCCAAGATCGGCATCACACATTGCTGCATCGAAACAGTGGTCCTACTACGCCGACGATTCCATCCGACCCTCCAAGGCCAGTATCCGCCTCAGTTCCACACATCATTTCGTCCTATTCAACGCAAATTTCCGTACAAAAAGTTCCTCCTAAGAATACTCCATCCGAATATTGGGTTCCATACCCCGCCTTGGATGGCAGACGTACTCGAGGTATTAAATCCTACCAATGCCGAGTCTGCCAAAAGATCCATCCCCTACGGAAGTGCCACCACTTTCTACGGCTAAGCCCCCAGAATCGGCTTCAGGAAGTACATATCCAGAAGTACTGCTCCAATTGCTTGGCTCACAATCATTCCAAGGACTCCTGCCGCAGTGGTCATCACTGCCACAAGTGTGGAAAGGCCCACCACACTCTCCTACATACGGACGACCGATCTACACCTCCAACATATTCCTGAGCCTACTATCCTGAGGTTCTTGCTACGGGTGTCCTCGCAAGGGGGGGGAGAATGTTCACGCCAAAAGGGCGTTTAATTTCAGGAGGCAGTGTCGAGCCGCAGTTTTATCCAGATTTCTATATCTCGCGCGCTCGCACTGCCGTCCGCTCTCCCTCTCCATCTCTCCCCTAAGTCTCCGCTCTGCTCTGGAGCGCTTAAGTTAAGTTAGGCTTAAGCAGTTCTTGTTTCAAAGTGATACAATAAACACCTACGCACGTCGCGTAAAAACCCCAGAAGTTACCCGCGTATATTTATGCGTACCACTTGATATTGGGGCTTCAATTATTTCAGCGATCAAGCCGCACCGCCCCAACAATAAGAATAAGGGCAAAGTTGTAAAACACAAGGTTGGGGATCATGTCTTGCTTAGAAGTGAAGAGCGGCATCAGACCAAATTGGATCCTAAGTTCAAAGGACCTTTTGTGGTTGCCGAGTTGTTGGAAGGTGATCGATACCTGTTAAAATCGTTAACTAGCAAGCGAACCTACAAGTATTCGCACGAGAGTTTGAGAAGGCTGCCGGACGAGCAGATCTCTGATGAGACTATTGAGGAAAGTGACAGTGGTGAAAAAGACACTCGTCGTGAGACATCAAACACAGGGGCTAGATTTGATCAACAATAGTCATGCCTGGTATGGATGATATTGTGTGATGCAGTTTGGATCTGAGCAGATCGTGGCACTAAAGGTGCAAAGCGTCGCCTGGGGCGGCAAGAGCCTGTAACTGTGGTTTGATAACAAGGATAGCCAAATGGTCGGGTTTGCGCAGAAGAGTACGAGCTACTGAGAGAAAGTTGAACCAGGTCAAGCCGAAGGCACAAGTGTGGAACCAGAAGTGTTCTGTCATGGCGTGTGGCGCGGTTGACTGGTGTGACAAGTTTGATTTGACTTACTGTATGATGTGAAAAAGGGAGATAGCCTGCCTGTATGTGTAGACTATTTATTAAGCTAAGAATGATGTTGAAAGATGAAAAGAGAAATAAAGCAAGAATGATACCAACCTAGTGTTACAGTATGCACACGAGGACGTGTGAAAGTCAGGATGGCCGTGTCGGAGATGTATAAGAAGAAAGAAAATGTAAAAGAAACTGTAGAGCGTTAAGAAAGAGATAGAATAAAGAATAAAATAAACTAGTCACTAGGTTATTTGTGGTTCCTGTCATTTGCACAATTGCTGAGAGCGTGGATTGAGAACGAGAGAGAGTGTCGTCTCAGCCGAGTGTGGCGCGGTCATGGTCAAGGTCAAGGACTCTGAGAGAGAGAAGGACCAAAAAGGAATTGCAAATGAGAGAGAGAGAAAAGAAAGGAATTTGCAATTAGATGACGTGTGTCATTTTGACGTGTGTCAGAAGAAGCCGGCAGAAGGAAGCCGACTTCACTTTGCTTTTGATATCTGAACGGAGAAGACGTTGACCGCGACTCACTGCGCATCTGCAACAATATGCAAGAAGGAGACCAGCAAATGTCTCAGCCCCTGACATATGTATGTTTATCAGAAAGGAACCGTGTTCCGACAAACTTACCCCCTTTTTAAGTTCTGGGCGATGAGATCTCGACGCTCCGGATCCTGGGCTCTGGAAAATATTATATTGGTTATCTATATAAATATACCTGCACCAAAATACGGCTGTTCTTAGGTATACCAATTCACTTAAACACAAAATATATATATATACGAGAATCACCCTAACAATCCCGATCTAGACAACGAGAACGACGAGCAGTAACACACATTCAAGAAGAAGACGACCCAAAAGAAGTAAAGGACGAGAACAACGACGATAGGACGAGAACGACGATTAGAGGCAGTATTTGACGAGATCTGATCCAAAGAAGATGTGCTTGTGTGAAAAGCAAAACGACGCGACGACGGTCTTAATTATACTCTCATTGTTACATACCATATTTAATCATTTAAATAAATACTTTAACTTATATACTTTAAAAATAATGAAAGCCCCACATATCGTATTATGTCAGAGGCATGCGACTTCTTCAACGGCTAGTGGAGAGATTCGTCCTTTCTAATTGTTCATCATAATTCGCACTTTGTCTATTGATTCATGTTTCGATGCATGTTTGAATGCTTCCAATGTTTATTATACCCGTTACTCGTAGAGTAAAAGGGTATAATAGATTCGTCAAAAAGGATGTATCAGACAGAAGGAAGCGTTTCCGACCCCATAAAGTATATATGTTCTTGATCAGGATCACTAGCCGAGTCGATCAAGCCATGTCCGTCTGTCCGTCTGTCCGTATGAACGCTGAGATCTCGGAAACTGTACAAGCTACAATACTGGGATTAGGCACGCAGATTCCTGAGATTCCTGCGCAGCGTAAGTTAGTTTCAGCAGAGTGCCACGCCCACTCTAACGCCCAATTTAACGCCCACAAACCGCTCAAACCTATGGCGGCCACAATTTTACATACAAATAATTAATATTTTATTTTATAAATTTGTTTTTATTTTATATCTTCAATGTACATATGTACAATGCACAATACATAACTGTATTATGTTATTTTATTGTGTTCATATTGAACTAAATTATCTCAACTTTACTTAGCTGTTAAAATATTGATGTAAAATTGGTGGCAGAAAGGAACAAACTTTTTCAAAACAAGTGGCGCGAACTTCACTTTTAAGAATTAACAAGGAAGAACGCTATAGTCGAGTACCTCGACTATCAGATACCCGTTACTCAGCTAAAGGGACCAAAGGAAAATGGAGATATGCAAGCAGCAAAGCGGGATTAAAATGCGCCACCTACCGGCGGTAGATAGATTTAAGAGTTATGGGCGTATAGGTAGGTATTGACGAGACCAATACATTTCAGTTAAAATTTTGTATATAGCATGAAAATTGTGGGCGTCACAGGCTTGGAATCAGGAATCAGGAATCTGCACGCCAAATTTTAACAGCCTAGCTCTTATAGTTTCCGAGATCTTAGCGTTCATCCGGACGGACAGACAGACGGACATGGCTAGATCGATTCGGCTAGTGATTCTGATCAAGAATATATATACTTTATGGGGTCGGAAACGCTTCCTTCTGCCTGTTACATACTTTCCGACGAACCTAGTATACCCTTTTACTCCACGAGTAAAGGGTATAACAAGGAAGAACGCTATAGTCGAGTACCTCGACTATCAGATACCCGTTACTCAGCTATATGGAGATATGCAAGCAGCAAAGCGAGATTAAAATGCGCCACCTACCGGCGGTATACAGATTTAAGCGTTATGGGCGTTAGAGTGGGCGTGGCAAATTTTTTTTTGGATCAATCGATAGGTATCGACGAGACCAATACATTTCAGTTAAAATTTTTTATCTAGCATGAAAATTGTGGGCGTCACAGGTTTTTGCGGTTTGTGGGCGTTAAAGTGGGCGTGGCAAACTTTTTTTTTAGTCAATCGATAGGTAATGACGAGACGAATACATTTCAGTTAAAACTTTTTATCTAGCATAAAAATTGTGGGCGTCACAGGTTTTCGCGGTTTGTGGGCGTTAAAGTGGGCGTGGCATATTCGCGTAATAAACTTGCGCTGCGTACAAGGCTACGGAATCTAAATCTGAAATCCCAATTCTCTATCTTTGATAGTTTCCGAGATATCTGCGTTCATACTTACGATTTTTTGAAGTTTGTGGGCGGTTTATGGGCGTTAGAGTGGGCGTGGCAAACATTTTTTTGGGTCAATCGATAGGTATTGATGAGAACAATACATTTCAATTAAAATTTTTATTCTAGCATCAAAACTGTAGGAGCCACAGTTTTGGGCGGTTTGTGGGCGTTAGAGTGGGCGTGGCACTCTACTGAAACAAACTTGCGCTGCGCAGGAATCTCAGGAATCTGCGTGCCTAATCCCAGTATTGTAACTCTCATAGTTTCCGAGATCTCAGCGTTCATACGGACAGACGGACAGACGGACAGACGGACAGACGGACAGACGGACAGACGGACAGACGGACAGACGGACAGACGGACAGACGGACAGACGGACAGACGGACATGGCTAGATCGACTCGGCTAGTGATCCTGATCAAGAATATATATACTTTATGGGGTCGGAAACGCTTCCTTCTGCCTGTTACATACTTTCCGACGAATCTAGTATACCCTTTTACTCTACGAGTAACGGGTATAAAAATGCATCTGACAAGAAATGCCAGAGACAAGAAAAACCGCGAGCTTCCTTGCATGTTCCCTTTTGTCACTATTATTTGTTTGTCAACAGAACAGTACCGGAAAAAAACGATCGTAAAAATGCGGACATCTTCAACCTTTGGGTTTCATTTTTTTTTGTACATTTTCAGCAAAATAAGCCTGGATGTACTATATTGAAACATATTTAGAAGGCACCGCAACAGACTGCACCTAGCACGCACATTTGCCTTAGTAAATTCGCATGCGTGATGTTTTGCTTAAAAAGGATACGTCCCAGAACTCTTTGATTCAGAATGCGTTCCCGAATTTCCGTTTGAGCAAGCATGTAAGTGGAAGCACTATATTAAACACAACCAGATGGCACCGCAATATGTGTATTGCATGTGTATTGTTTTGTGTACGACTGGGGTTTTACAGTGTACTTAAGCGGCAGAGGATGGTCAAAACAAGTTTTGTCTTAAACGTTTAAAAATAAAAACAAATTATGATTTATTAAAATATTACTCCCACAAAAAAAATATATTTTTTAATTTTAACTTTTGCAACAGTTAGTTAGTTGCAATTGGTTTTTGTAAAAAGTTGGAGCCATTTTTCGTTTTTATGATATATGATATGATTATGATTTATGACATCCGCATAGGAGAAGTAGTACTCACTTATTGAGTTCATGCTTCCGCATCGCTTAACAGACTTTTAACAATTTCTAAATGACTAAAAGGTAAATTAGAAAGTTCTGACTTCTTTGCCCCGTTTTTTTTTTAATTCTTTGCTATTTATTCATTTATTGAATTAAATACTAACAAAAAGTGTATCAAATCCTAAACTAATTAATCTAACTAATAGTCTTATGACTGATATTGTGCTAAAGGGGCCCGAAAGTTATTGCTGGCTTGGTTGTAGATGGGATTGGCTGGAAATCCAAGTCAAGCCTCTTGCGAGGCGATTGGGGTGCACAGAGAGTTTTTTATTGAAGCACGCTTTTTGTTTGACTATTTCATCTTTAACGGTAAAAATGCCTAGGTGCCTGTGGATGTTTTGGTTGCGGATTTTCGATTGATCGCGCTGTATAATGTCTATGTTGCTGCTGCTGGCGTCCCCCATAGCTGAGAGCCATATGTCCACATGGGCTTGAAAGTAGAGTTGTAGAGCAAGACCTTGTAGCCCAGACGCAGGGGCGAACGAGCGTTAAGAATCCAGCGGAAGCTGCTGGCTTTTAGTTTTAGATGTACTTTCTTGCGTTCGATGTGTCTTTTTCAGGTTAGTCGTCTGTCAAGGTGGACGCCGAGATAAGTTACATCGTTGACTTGGGGAATCTGCGTATTATTCAATGATAGTGGAGGGATGTTTGCTTGTTGAGAGTAAACGCACCTCGAGCGACTTAAACCGAGGAATATTGCGCTGCAGTATTCCCGATGCTCAAAGGCTGTGTTTATTTCTGATGTTATTCTGTTAACTTGGTTTTGAAGAAAGCCAAATTGATGAGCAGGGTAATATTGTGTGCTCGTAGATAATAAACTAATTGGTCTGTAGAATGATGGAATTGTGTGGTCTTTTCCGGGCGTCGGTATTATAATGATAATAGATTTTTTCCATTTTTTCGGATAGTAGCCGAGAGTTATGATGCCATTGAAGAGCTTACAAATAACCTCAGTGGCAGAGTTTGGAAATTCAATTAACATTTTTGGGGTTATTTGGTCACCGCCAGGGTCCTTTTTCGGTTTCAGTTCCCCAATGACTTTGACCTTTGGCTGAAACAATGGTGACAGGACAAAGGAACCAGTGGCAGGTTTCGGCTGGAAGACGTTTCTGAGATCTAAAGCAAAAGTTTCGGCTCTCTCTTCGTCGCTGCGGACCCAGCTGTTAGATAAATTTCTTATCGGAGTGACTGTTTCGATTGGAGAGCTGAGATTTGTGTGAGCCATCCACAGAGGATGTTTTGTACTGGTTGGCGAAAGTTTTTTAATGTACCGCAGCTGTGCATTTTCTGTTTCTTGCTTTAGAGCTCGAATTTATGTGCGAGTGGCATCCTTAAGACGTTGTTTTGATGACGGCGATCTGTTGGTTTGCCAGGCACTTCGCAAGCACCTCTTTTCTAGGACTAGCCGTTTAATTTGCAGATTAGTTTTGAGGTGTTTGGTTTGCACGTCCCTGCCTTGTGGTGTTGAGATAGTGGCTGCCTCCACGAAAACTTCTTCAAGAGCATCGGTAGAGCAGCCGATGTCCGCTTTGATGTTGAAGTGTGGGGTTAATTAAATGTGTGAGCTTACATACTTTTTATATTTTAACCAGTTGGTTCTATGCGACGTCAGCCTGGGAGGGTGATCTGTAGTTTTTCTGCTTCCAAGAAGAGTTATTAGCACTGGCGAATGGTCTGACGACAGGTCCGAAAGAGCTTTGGCGCTTTATATATTGCGGGGAAGGTTTTTTGTCACCACAAAGTTTATTAGGTCTGGAACTTTCCTGGAGTCTGTTGGCCAGTACGTAGGGCTGCCAGGGGAAACATAGTCTAATTAGTTGTTCGGTTTTATTATTGCATTGGAAGTCACAAGGCGTGATCCCCAGTGCGTGTGATTGTGTTTGTACGATCTCCAAGAAAATTGTGGAAGGTTTCCGTTGCCTGACTGCACTTTGATAGACATGGCTTGCAAGTAATTAATTGCAAACCTTTGGTGAAAGTAGTGCCTGATGCGTTCCCTGATTAGGATGCCGGTTCCGCCGTGGGCTTTTCCATCTGGATGGCTGTGTAGCCGCTTATTTAAAAGTTGCGTTTGTTTGTGAGGTGCGTCTTTACCAGTAGCATAATATCGATATGATTATAATTCAGAAACTGTATTACTTCAAGATCACTCTTTAAGAAAATAATATTATTTTTAACATTTTTTATTTGCTATGTCTCGTATACTATTCGATACATAAGTAAACACATTAATCAGGAACTGGATAAAATAAAATTTTTTTTAATGGACTTTATTTTTAAAATTGCTTATTAAAAAAAACCCTTTGTTGGAAATTGGTTGTATCTAAATAAACCTAAAAAAATTAAAAAAAATTTTTTTTTTTAAATACAATGGGGGAAAACTACGCCGACTATCTTTTTCTTTTGGTCGCCATTAAAGATTACTTCATATAATTTAATTATTTGTAAAGTCCCCAAACGAGACATTGATACGATATGCATATATATAACACAGAGATTCCACCTTTCAGAAAAAAATTATATACAATTTTTTAAATATAGTCTTAAGTTAAGTATTTTTAACATGTTTTCATCGAAATGGTGAACAAAAATCACATTTACATAAATTTAAACTCTCCACATTTATAGTCATTGCATTGAACGCACTTTTATCATAAGTCAATCAATCATAAACCTATAATATGTCAACTTAAATAATAAAAACAATTATTTAAAATGAGTATATATAAGAACAGGTTATTAAATCTTTGTAGCTAAAAGAGCTCTTTTTATAACAGTAAATAAATTTACCAAAATGGTTAGAATTCACTGCATATATTAAAATGTTCCAGAAATAGACGCTATATGTCAGAAAATTTTTAGGACTGTCCCTAAAATCAGCAAAAGCCCTTAAATGATCGATATACAAAAAAAATGTCCCCAACGTCAAGAAATATTAATAAGTATACAAATAAACTTACTCTTTAAAGTCCTAATGCACACTGCTCTATCGATAGCCAGGCATGGTATCAATTCAACGCGTTGACGAATTGCAGGCCTTCGATTAATGTGTAGAGTTGCAAGATCGTTTATATGCACCTATATGATGAGAACTGTTCCTCGTTGAAGCACCCTTTGGTGCCGTCCTGCCATGTATTGGTGGGATCAGTCTCTCCAAGAACATTGTTTACTGTCTGATATAAGCGTTTAAGGTGCGGAAGGTCGTCGTCTGGATGAGGAGATACCGATCCTGCAGGATAACCTATATGTTATTTGTGGTTCCTTTCATTTGCACAATTGCTGAGAGCGTGGATTGAGAACGAGAGAGAGTGTCGTCTCAGCCGAGTGTGGCGCGGTCATGGTCAAGGTCAAGGACTCTGAGTGAGAGAAGGACCAAAAAGGAATTGCAAATTAGAGAGAGAGGAAAAGAAAGGAATTTGCACTCGGATGACTTTTGTCATTTTGACGTGTGTCAGAAGAAGCCGGCAGAAGGAAGCCGACTTCACTTTGCTTTTGATATCTGAACGGAGAAGACGTTGACCGCGACTCACTGCGCATCTGCAAAAACCAGCAAATGTCTCAGCCCCTGACATATTCTTGATCAGCATCACTAGACGAGTCGATCTAGCTATGTCCGTCTGTCCCTCTGACCGTCCGTTTCTACGCAAACTAGTCTCTCAGTTTTAAAGCTATCGGGCTGAAACTTTCTCAAAAGTCTAATATCTTTTACAGGTAGTATAGAAGTCGGAACCAGCCGGATCAGACAACTATATCTTATAGCTCCCATAGGAACAATCTGAAAAAAAATGTAAAAAAATAATATCTTAGGTGTTTTTTAACATTTTACCTCCTTTCCTTGGAAATAACATTTTTTAATTAGTTTTAAATTTCGAATTAAATTTTATCGAAATCGGAAGACTATATCATTTAGCTGCCATAGGAACGATCGTAAAATCGGTGGGAAAATAATATGGAACAAATTATAGTTTCGGTGTTTCTTAACATATAACCTCCTACGCTTGGAAATAAAATTTTTTAATTCATTCTGAATTTCGAATTTAATTTTATCAAAATCGGACGACTATATCATATAGCTGCCATAGGAACGATCGTAAAATTGGTGGGAAAATAATATGAAACAAATTATAGCTTCGGTGTTCCTTAACATATAACCTTCTACGCTTGGAAATAACATTTTTTAATTAGTTCTGAATTTCGAATTTAATTTTATCAAAATCATTTTACAATATCCTATAGCTGTCATAGGAACGATCGTAAAATCGGTGGGAAAATAACATGAAACAAATTATTGCTTCGTGTTTTTTAACATATAACCTCCTACGCTTGGTAATAACATTTTTTAACTCATTCTGAATTTCGAATTTAATTATATCAAAATCGGACGACTGTATCATAAGCTGTTATAGGAACGATCGGAAAGTTGGTGGGAAAACAATATGAAACAAATTAGAGCTTCGGAGATTTTTGATATATTATCTTATACTATTGGAAATAACATTTTGAGAATTTTTAAGAATTTCGAATTATATTTAATACAAATCGGCTGTCAAAGAAACGATCATTGCATTTATTATTTTTATATTATTATACCCTTACAGAGTATAAAGTAAATTATATATATGTAGAGAAAGGCTTCCGTTGCTTGCGTTACTTTATTTATTGATTATTAATAGTTTATTCTTCGATTAATACACTGCATAAAAGCTTATGCTGAAACTGTCGCATCTCGTTGTGAAATGAAATTATGCTGACCGATGCAATTTGATTGAAAATCGGAACGCAATATGTTCTGAACTTAGAACGCAATACTGTGGGCTTTGAATGGAAAAGTTTGGGCTTCGAACGGAAGCTTGTGTTTACTTTACGATTGGTTTATTTATCTTAGCAGGACGGTCAAGCGCGGCCCTCGAAATGAATGGCAAAGGCAAAGGCAGAATCTTAAACAAAGGCAAAGGCAATGTCGCTGAAGGCAAGGGTAACATAGCTGAGATTGAATTCAAAAATTTGTTTATAAATTGCATAAGTGGAACCGTTTCACGGGTTGGATAACTCTCCCCCTTCTAAAATGGATCGTCCCGATTCAATATGAAATTCATTTAATTGATCTCTTAATTCTTTTAAAAAATTTTCTTGGTTAATAGGTTTTTCTGGTTCTGGCCGTTGTTTTTTGGTTACAAATAATATGACATTTTTGTATTTTATAATAAGTAAAAAAATCAAATATATAATGATTAAAATTAATAATATAAATTTAAGTGATATTTTGGTATTATTAATTTCAATGAAAGGATTTAAAATGTTTATATTATCTAAAGAAATTTCTGAGTTATTTGATAATATGTAATCGGATATTTCATAATTTTTGAAGTGGTTCGTAGTTAGGTAGTAAAGAATTTTGTTTTCCAAATTGGTATAAGAAATATTATTAATTTTGGTTGTACCATTAAATGTTATCAAAAATGAACCGTTTAAATGAGAGTTGTTCACAATATTGTTACCATTTATAAGAATGGCACCATCTTGTATGATGTCTATTTTTTTATTTTTCTCTCTTATTTTTTTACAAGTGGATTTCTCGCCATTTAATAAGCGGGTAAAACAAGTTTTTTCATTATTTAAAGTGCAATAATTATTAAAAAATTCGTTCTTAAAGTTAGACATTTCATTGCTTAATACTACTTTCCCATCGATTTGGGAAATCGCTCTAGCGTAATATATTTCGCATCTGTTTTTTATTATTGGGTATTTTATATAAATTATTACAAGTTCTTTATGCAGTGCGATTTTAAAAACAGAGATGTCCATTAAGTCAGCGATAATTACTGGTTTTTGTTCATGTTTTAATATTTCCATGATGTTTAATATTTTGGTATTAAAAACGTCAATTTTTGCTAGTGTGATTGTGTCAATTAAATTTTGCAGATCAAATGTTAATAATCGTAAGCGATGTTTTCGCAGTGGTAAATCTTAATCAATAAAAACATTTTGAAAATCATCAGAAAGAGATTCTATTTCTTTAAACAGTTTGGAATTGATAATAAATTGCTTATTATTATTTTCAATTAATTCATCGATTTTATTCTGTATTTTAATAAAATCATCATGATCCGGAGTTCCAGCTAACCATTTCCACACAGTGCCTATCTCATTTATCCCCCTTTTTGACCTAGTTGATATTAATTGGGATAAAATTAATTCGATTACTTCTATGTCATAATTAATTTCCCATTGTGACCTTTTATTAGTATCCCTTTTTATATTATCTGATTCCAATTTTATTATTTCTTTATAAAAACTTAAGTTAGTTACGTGGAATAATTCTGCGTATGAATCGTACGTCAATACGTCTTAATTGTCCTTGAATAAAAGATACTCGTGACCTGTATAGTCTATTATTTCTGATTTTGTTAATAAAATAAGGTGTAGTATGAGCACCTGATAAAACATTTTCTGGAAAAGGAAAAAAAAAGTAACATATAAATTTTTAGAATTTTATATTATCTTTGTGAATAATTCTATTTCTATTGTTGTTAGGTAAATTTTCTTTAACTACTTGTTTTTTATATCTAGTTTTAAGTTTATTTCTTTCCCCGTGTTTCTTTTCATAAATTACCTGTCCTACATGATATACTTTTTCTTTTCTGTTTTCATTATGTGTTTCTAACATTTTCTCTTGTGTATTTTTTAAAATTTGAGGAACGTTATCGTGCCCTATTTTATTATATAGTACGTCAAAAGGTTTTTGGTTCGTTGTAGAGTGAATGCTCTGATTATATTCTTGAGCGGCTCTTATTACTATTTCGGAATAGTCGGTCAGATTAAATTCTTCTTTAATGCATCGAGCTAATTCTGTTAATGTGCCCTTTCAACTTGTCCGTTTGAGGTACTGTGCCTCGGGTCTGCGTAATGTAAAGTTAAACCGCACCTTTGTGCAAAAGATTTAAATTGGGCCGAGGTAGAGCTTGGTTCATTATCGGTCATTGTTACTTTGGCTTGTGGAAAATGTTGAAGAAGTTCCATTACTTTGTTTTCGATATTTAATTTATTTTGGATTTCTTTTACTACTAAAAATTTTGAGTAAGCGTCAATACAAGTTATGAAAGTAAGACTTTGCGCGTAATAAATGTCGATGTGTAAATTTTCGCCTTCTTTAGTCGGGATTGGGGCTTCTCCAATTGGAATTTTAGTTGGGTGTCTGTTATATTTGTTTTCATTGCAAATTTTACAATTTTTTATATATTCTTTTAATTTTGTAAGTAAGTTTGGCCAATAATACAATCTACTGATTTGTTTATAATTTTCGTCAAGTCCCCTGTGTGCTCTGCAATGTGTTTCTTCGATTATAAGTGCTCTGTCCTCAGGAGTTTCTACATCTTGGACAAATATTTTTGTATACAAAAATTTATTCACAAAATTATCTTTAAGTGGTTTTTGAATTCTATAAAGTCCTCTAAAGTACAATGAATACATACCGTTAAATTAGGAGGAATATATTCTCTTAAGATTGATATCAAATTTTCGGGAGTGTCAAATTCTATTATATGTCTGGTGTTTTCGAATATATTAATCGACTCATGTATTGTATACCTCCCCGTTGCTAATAGCAATTGTTGCTTAAACTGGTTTAAGGGTTTACGGGTTTCTTGTATAACATTCTCAAAACTACTCTCTGCTGAATGCTGAGTGTTTTGATCTGAGACCGATTCGTTACTGTCAGTTAAGTTGTTGATCTGAATTCTTGATAAGGCGTCTGCAACTACATTAGTTGTACCTGGCTTATAAATGACTTTAGGAGTGAAACTTTCTATGAAGGAGTACCAGCGTTTCATTTCAATATTAGGATTTTTATCAGAGATTGCGAAAGATAATGGTTGATGATCGGTTTGGATTTCAATTCCAATCACTCCGTATAAGTAGTTTCTTAGATTTTTTTTACTACGGCTAAAAGTTCCTTCTTATTAGTTGCATAAACTTGTTCTGTTTTAGTCAAGGTTTTTGAAATAAAAGTAATTGGTTTACCTTCTTGAGATAATACTGCACCAATTGCGACGTCCGAAGCGTCGGTGGTCAAGGTAAATTTTTTATTATAATCCGGTTGAACTAATTCTACTTGAGCAATGAGATTTTCTTTCAGCTCGTTAAAAGCTTTAATAGCTGGGTCCATCCAGCTGAATTAACATTTTTGTTGACATTCTTTTTGAAATTTTGCCATTATGACCTCCAAGATATTTTGTTAGAGGTTTGGCTATAGAGGCGTAATTTAAAACAAATTTTCTATAATAGCCCGTAAGGCCTAAGAAACTTCTTAGTTCCCGAATATTTTTTGGAAGCGGATATTTAATTATGGTGTCAATTTTTTCTGGGTCTGTTTTGATGACGTTATAAGATACGATGTATCCTAGAAAACTGGTTTCGCGTATAAAAAAACTTTTATTTTTCTAAAGAGATTTTCATGTTTGCCTTTAATAATGTATTTATAATTTTGTTTAAGTCTTTATAATGTTGTTCAATCGAGTTCGAGAATATTATAATGTCGTCCATGTAGACATGACATGTTTTCCCTATTTGTTCTCTTAGGATGTCGTCCATTGCTCTCTGAAAAATTCTTGGTGCATTTGTTAGTCCGAATGGCATTCTTAAAAATTCGTATTTTCCATTATTTATTGAAAAGGATGTTTTTTCTACATCAGATTCTTTCATTAATATCTGATGAAAACCTGATTCTAAATCTATTGTTGAAAAATATCTTGCTTTTCCCAAATTAGATAGAATTACTGATGGGTCTTGCATTGGGTACCTATCAGGTATGGTATTTTCATTTAATTTTTTATAGTCAATGACGAGTCTTAATTTACGGCTTCCGTCTTGATTTTCTCCTTTCTTTGGTACTCCAGAACTGGTGAATTACAAGGGCTTCGACTAGGCCTTATAATTTCCTCTGCTAACATTCTACTGATTTCGCTGTTCACGAAGTCGGTGACAGAAAAAGCGTACGGATATTGTTTCCCATATATTGGCCTGTCGTGAATAACATTTATTTCCCCCTTTATGTCTGTTCTAAAAGGAATTTGCATATTTATCTTTGAATGCTCTTTTTCAATATAGAGAACTATTTTTTCCTTAAGTCCGTCTAATTGATCAGTACCTATATTGTTTATCTGTTGTTTGTCGGATAACTGAACGACGGCGGGCTTGAAATTTTTATATTTCAAACGATTTTTATTTGTTTGATTTTTGACGGTAATTACTTCGTCGGCACTCTCAGGATTTTGAATTCCCAAGATATTTGTAAATTTATTGACGGTATTTACTTCATCGGCACTCTCAGGATTTTGAATTCCCAAGATATATGTATTTTTATTGACGGTATTTACTTCGTCGGCACTCTCAGGATTTTGAATTCCCAAGATATTTTTATATTTATTGACGGTATTTACTTCGTCGGCACTCTCAGGATTTTGTATTCCCAAGCTTTTTTCACTATTTTCCACAAATAATAAATCTGTGTATTCGCTATTTTTTTCATCAAAATATTTTTTTATAATAAATTCTTTTAACGGAAGAATATTATTTTCTTCAATTAAACCTATTTCATTTTTTTTCCTCATTATCATAATATTTTAACTTTTCTGTTTTCCCTTTATATTCCAAGACTCCCTTTTCTATATTTATTATAGCTCCAATTTTTATACCCGTTACTCGTAGAGTAAAAGGGTATACTAGATTCGTCGGAAAGTATGTAACAGGCAGAAGGAAGCGTTTCCGACCCCATAAAGTATATATATTCTTGATCAGGATCACTAGCCGAGTCGATCTAGCCATGTCCGTCTGTCCGTCTGTCCGTCTGTCCGTCTGTCCGGATGAACGCTGAGATCTCGGAAACTATGGGAGCTAGGCTATTGAGATTTGGCGTGCAGATTCCTGAGCTTCCTACGCAGCGCAAGTTTGTTTCAGTAGACTGCCACGCCCACTCTAACGCCCACAAACCGCCCAAAACTGTGGCTCCTACAGTTTTGATGCTAGATAGAAAATTTTAACTGAAATGTAATGTTCTCATCAATACCTATCGATTGACCTAAAAAAAAGTTTGCCACGCCCACTTTAACGCCCACAAACCGCAAAACCCTGTGACGCCCACAATTTTCATGCTAGATAAAAAATTTTAACTGAAATGTATTGGTCTCGTCAATACCTATCGATTGATCCAAAAAAAAATTTGCCACGCCCACTCTAACGCCCATAACGCTTAAATCTGTATACCGCCGGTAGGTGGCGCATTTTAATATCGCTTTGCTGCTTGCATATCTCCATTTAGCTGAGTAACGGGTATCTGATAGTCGAGGTACTCGACTATAGCGTTCTCCATTGTTCCTAATAAATTAAATCAAATTAGCAGATCAGATTCTAATCCTTCGATTTCATAAAATAATTGACTTGTTTCAAATAAATTTATAATATGGTAATACCTAATAATTGAATACCCATGAACTGTAGTTACCTTTTTGTATATTGATAACTCATTATACCCGTTACTAGTAGAGTAAAAGGGTATACTAGATTCGTCGGAAAGTATGTAACAGGCAGAAGGAAGCGTTTCCGACCCCATAAAGTATATATATTCTTGATCAGGATCACTAGCCGAGTCGATCTAGCCATGTCCGTCTGTCTGTCTGTCCGTCTGTCCGTCTGTCCGGATGAACGCTGAGATCTCGGAAACTATGAGAGCTAGGCTATTGAGATTTGGCGTGCAGATTCCTGAGCTTCTTACGCAGCGCAAGTTTGTTTCAGTAGACTGCCACGCCCACTCTAACGCCCACAAACCGCCCAAAACTGTGGCTCCTACAGTTTTGATGCTAGATAGAAAATTTTAACTGAAATGTAATGTTCTCATCAATACCTATCGATTGACCTAAAAAAAAGTTTGCCACGCCCACTTTAACGCCCACAAACCGCAAAACCCTGTGACGCCCACAATTTTCATGCTAGATAAAAAATTTTAACTGAAATGTATTGGTCTCGTCAATACCTATCGATTGATCCAAAAAAAAATTTGCCACGCCCACTCTAACGCCCATAACGCTTAAATCTGTATACCGCCGGTAGGTGGCGCATTTTAATATCGCTTTGCTGCTTGCATATCTCCATTTAGCTGAGTAACGGGTATCTGATAGTCGAGGTACTCGACTATAGCGTTCTCCATTGTTCCTAATAAATTAAATCAAATTAGCAGATCAGATTCTAATCCTTCGATTTCATAAAATAATTGACTTGTTTCAAATAAATTTATAATATGGTAATACCTAATAATTGAATACCCATGAACTGTAGTTACCTTTTTGTATATTGATAACTCATTATACCCGTTACTAGTAGAGTAAAAGGGTATACTAGATTCGTCGGAATGTATGTAACAGGCAGAAAATAATTGACTTGTTTCAAATAAATTTATAATATGGTAATACCTAATAATTGAATACCCATGAACTGTAGTTACCTTTTTGTATATTGATAACTCATTATACCCGTTACTAGTAGAGTAAAAGGGTATACTAGATTCGTCGGAAAGTATGTAACAGGCAGAAGGAAGCGTTTCCGACCCCATAAAGTATATATATTCTTGATCAGGATCACTAGCCGAGTCGATCTAGCCATGTCCGTCTGTCTGTCTGTCCGTCTGTCCGGATGAACGCTGAGATCTCGGAAACTATGAGAGCTAGGCTATTGAGATTTGGCGTGCAGATTCCTGAGCTTCTTACGCAGCGCAAGTTTGTTTCAGTAGACTGCCACGCCCACTCCAACGCCCACAAACCGCCCAAAACTGTGGCTCCTACAGTTTTGATGATAGATAGAAAATTTTAACTGAAATGTAATGTTCTCATCAATACCTATCGATTGACCCAAAAAAAGTTTGCCACGCCCACTTTAACGCCCACAAACCGCAAAAACCTGTGACGCCCACAATTTTCATGCTAGATAAAAAATTTTAACTGAAATGTATTGGTCTCGTCAATACCTATCGATTGATCCAAAAAAAAATTTGCCACGCCCACTCTAACGCCCATAACGCTTAAATCTGTATACCGCCGGTAGGTGGCGCATTTTAATCTCGCTTTGCTGCTTGCATATCTCCATTTAGCTGAGTAACGGGTATCTGATAGTCGAGGTACTCGACTATAGCGTTCTCCCTTGTTTTTATTTTCGAAAATTCCCTTTTTTATATAACAAGCAGTGGCTCCTGTATCTATTAAAATCTTTAACTGCTTCTTGGTTTTTCGGTCTGTCCTATTTAAATAAGGCATTCCCCTGTAGGGGTCTGGTCTAAAAAATGATCTTCGTTGATATTGTTTAATCTGGTTACTTTATTAGCTGGCTGATTTACTGTTCCTTCTGGTTCCCTTTTCTGAGCTTGAGTTTGCTCTTTATTTTGATAAGCGCGATAATAATTTGATCGATTATTATTTTGATAATAATTATTATTGTATCTACCTCGATTATTATTTGCCTGCCAATTATTATTCGGCTGTCGATTGTAACTAGGTTTATTCTGGAGTTGAATCGATGGATCAACATCCATTGGCTCGACGGCTTGTTGCTTTTGATTATTATTATGATTATCGTTTTGCCAAAAGTTTCCCTTTTGTGGCCAATTATAATTCTGGTTATTATTCCAATAATTTCCCGTTTTATTAGTATTATTGTTCTGTCTTTTTTGATCAAACCGTAAGTTGTTTCCCTGATATTTATTTTCATTTTTAAATCCATTAAACCTGTTTGCAAATTGAGCACGGAAATTGTTTGATTCTAGTTCTTGGACCTTTGCCAAAGCATTGGGTAAATCTGGTGGATTTAATGAGAAAAGAGTTTCTGAGACAGATCCATTTAGCCCAGATATAAAAATTCGTAAAGCATTGCTCCTTATAGTTTTGTTTGTTTCTTTGGCAATTACGCTGTCCTTTCCGTATGTCATTATGGTTTTGTTTATTAGTAGTGTCATTATACCCGTTACTCGTAGAGTAAAAGGGTATACTAGATTCGTCGGAAAGTATGTAACAGGCAGAAGGAAGCGTTTCCGACCCCATAAAGTATATATATTCTTGATCAGGATCACTAGCCGAGTCCGATCTAGCCATGTCCGTCTGTCTGTCTGTCCGTCTGTCCGTCTGTCCGGATGAACGCTGAGATCTCGGAAACTATGAGAGCTAGGCTATTGAGATTTGGCGTGCAGATTCCTGAGCTTCCTACGCAGCGCAAGTTTGTTTCAGTAGACTGCCACGCCCACTCTAACGCCCACAAACCGCCCAAAACTGTGGCTCCTACAGTTTTGATGCTAGATAGAAAATTTTAACTGAAATGTAATGTTCTCATCAATACCTATCGATTGACCTAAAAAAAAGTTTGCCACGCCCACTTTAACGCCCACAAACCGCAAAACCCTGTGACGCCCACAATTTTCATGCTAGAAAAAAAATTTTAACTGAAATGTATTGGTCTCGTCAATACCTATCGATTGCTCCAAAAAAAAATTTGCCACGCCCACTCTAACGCCCATAACGCTTAAATCTGTATACCGCCGGTAGGTGGCGCATTTTAATATCGCTTTGCTGCTTGCATATCTCCATTTAGCTGAGTAACGGGTATCTGATAGTCGAGGTACTCGACTATAGCGTTCTCCATTTTTCCTAATAAATTAAATCAAATTAGCAGATCAGATTCTAATCCTTCGATTTCATAAAATAATTGACTTGTTTCAAATAAATTTATAATATGGTAATACCTAATAATTGAATACCCATGAACTGTAGTTACCTTTTTGTATATTGATAACTCATTATACCCGTTACTAGTAGAGTAAAAGGGTATACTAGATTCGTCGGAAAGTATGTAACAGGCAGAAGGAAGCGTTTCCGACCCCATAAAGTATATATATTCTTGATCAGGATCACTAGCCGAGTCGATCTAGCCATGTCCGTCTGTCTGTCTGTCCGTCTGTCCGGATGAACGCTGAGATCTCGGAAACTATGAGAGCTAGGCTATTGAGATTTGGCGTGCAGATTCCTGAGCTTCTTACGCAGCGCAAGTTTGTTTCAGTAGACTGCCACGCCCACTCTAACGCCCACAAACCGCCCAAAACTGTGGCTCCTACAGTTTTGATGATAGATAGAAAATTTTAACTGAAATGTAATGTTCTCATCAATACCTATCGATTGACCCAAAAAAAGTTTGCCACGCCCACTCTAACGCCCACAAACCGCAAAAACCTGTGACGCCCACAATTTTCATGCTAGATAAAAAATTTTAACTGAAATGTATTGGTCTCGTCAATACCTATCGATTGATCCAAAAAAAAATTTGCCACGCCCACTCTAACGCCCATAACGCTTAAATCTGTATACCGCCGGTAGGTGGCGCATTTTAATCTCGCTTTGCTGCTTGCATATCTCCATTTAGCTGAGTAACGGGTATCTGATAGTCGAGGTACTCGACTATAGCGTTCTCCCTTGTTTTTATTTTCGAAAATTCCCTTTTTTATATAACAAGCAGTGGCTCCTGTATCTATTAAAATCTTTAACTGCTTCTTGGTTTTTCGGTCTGTCCTATTTAAATAAGGCATTCCCCTGTAGGGGTCTGGTCTAAAAAATGATCTTCGTTGATATTGTTTAATCTGGTTACTTTATTAGCTGGCTGATTTACTGTTCCTTCTGGTTCCCTTTTCTGAGCTTGAGTTTGCTCTTTATTTTGATAAGCGCGATAATAATTTGATCGATTATTATTTTGATAATAATTATTATTGTATCTACCTCGATTATTATTTGCCTGCCAATTATTATTCGGCTGTCGATTGTAACTAGGTTTATTCTGGAGTTGAATCGATGGATCAACATCCATTGGCTCGACGGCTTGTTGCTTTTGATTATTATTATGATTATCGTTTTGCCAAAAGTTTCCCTTTTGTGGCCAATTATAATTCTGGTTATTATTCCAATAATTTCCCGTTTTATTAGTATTATTGTTCTGTCTTTTTTGATCAAACCGTAAGTTGTTTCCCTGATATTTATTTTCATTTTTAAATCCATTAAACCTGTTTGCAAATTGAGCACGGAAATTGTTTGATTCTAGTTCTTCGACCTTTGCCAAAGCATTGGGTAAATCTGGTGGATTTAATGAGAAAAGAGTTTCTGAGACAGATCCATTTAGCCCAGATATAAAAATTCGTAAAGCGTTGCTCCTTATAGTTTTGTTTGTTTCTTTGGCAATTACGCTGTCCTTTCCGTATGTCATTATGGTTTTGTTTATTAGTAGTGTCATTATACCCGTTACTCGTAGAGTAAAAGGGTATACTAGATTCGTCGGAAAGTATGTAACAGGCAGAAGGAAGCGTTTCCGACCCCATAAAGTATATATATTCTTGATCAGGATCACTAGCCGAGTCGATCTAGCCATGTCCGTCTGTCTGTCTGTCCGTCTGTCCGTCTGTCCGTCTGTCCGGATGAACGCTGAGATCTCGGAAACTATGAGAGCTAGGCTATTGAGATTTGGCGTGCAGATTCCTGAGCTTCCTACGCAGCGCAAGTTTGTTTCAGTAGACTGCCACGCCCACTCTAACGCCCACAAACCGCCCAAAACTGTGGCTCCTACAGTTTTGATGCTAGATAGAAAATTTTAACTGAAATGTAATGTTCTCATCAATACCTATCGATTGACCTAAAAAAAAGTTTGCCACGCCCACTTTAACGCCCACAAACCGCAAAACCCTGTGACGCCCACAATTTTCATGCTAGAAAAAAAATTTTAACTGAAATGTATTGGTCTCGTCAATACCTATCGATTGAAGATTTGGCGTGCAGATTCCTGAGCTTCTTACGCAGCGCAAGTTTGTTTCAGTAGACTGCCACGCCCACTCTAACGCCCACAAACCGCCCAAAACTGTGGCTCCTACAGTTTTGATGATAGATAGAAAATTTTAACTGAAATGTAATGTTCTCATCAATACCTATCGATTGACCCAAAAAAAGTTTGCCACGCCCACTCTAACGCCCATAACGCTTAAATCTGTATACCGCCGGTAGGTGGCGCATTTTAATCTCGCTTTGCTGCTTGCATATCTCCATTTAGCTGAGTAACGGGTATCTGATAGTCGAGGTACTCGACTATAGCGTTCTCCCTTGTTTTTATTTTCGAAAATTCCCTTTTTTATATAACAAGCAGTGGCTCCTGTATCTATTAAAATCTTTAACTGCTTCTTGGTTTTTCGGTCTGTCCTATTTAAATAAGGCATTCCCCTGTAGGGGTCTGGTCTAAAAAATGATCTTCGTTGATATTGTTTAATCTGGTTACTTTATTAGCTGGCTGATTTACTGTTCCTTCTGGTTCCCTTTTCTGAGCTTGAGTTTGCTCTTTATTTTGATTAGCGCGATAATAATTTGATCGATTATTATTTTGATAATAATTATTATTGTATCTACCTCGATTATTATTTGCCTGCCAATTATTATTCGGCTGTCGATTGTAACTAGGTTTATTCTGGAGTTGAATCGATGGATCAACATCCATTGGCTCGACGGCTTGTTGCTTTTGATTATTATTATGATTATCGTTTTGCCAAAAGTTTCCCTTTTGTGGCCAATTATAATTCTGGTTATTATTCCAATAATTTCCCGTTTTATTAGTATTATTGTTCTGTCTTTTTTGATCAAACCGTAAGTTGTTTCCCTGATATTTATTTTCATTTTTAAATCCATTAAACCTGATTGCAAATTGAGCACGGAAATTGTTTGATTCTAGTTCTTGGACCTTTGCCAAAGCATTGGGTAAATCTGGTGGATTTAATGAGAAAAGAGTTTCTGAGACAGATCCATTTAGCCCAGATATAAAAATTCGTAAAGCATTGCTCCTTATAGTTTTGTTTGTTTCTTTGGCAATTACGCTGTCCTTTCCGTATGTCATTATGGTTTTGTTTATTAGTAGTGTCATTATACCCGTTACTCGTAGAGTAAAAGGGTATACTAGATTCGTCGGAAAGTATGTAACAGGCAGAAGGAAGCGTTTCCGACCCCATAAAGTATATATATTCTTGATCAGGATCACTAGCCGAGTCGATCTAGCCATGTCCGTCTGTCTGTCTGTCCGTCTGTCCGTCTGTCCGGATGAACGCTGAGATCTCGGAAACTATGAGAGCTAGGCTATTGAGATTTGGCGTGCAGATTCCTGAGCTTCCTACGCAGCGCAAGTTTGTTTCAGTAGACTGCCACGCCCACTCTAACGCCCACAAACCGCCCAAAACTGTGGCTCCTACAGTTTTGATGCTAGATAGAAAATTTTAACTGAAATGTAATGTTCTCATCAATACCTATCGATTGACCTAAAAAAAAGTTTGCCACGCCCACTTTAACGCCCACAAACCGCAAAACCCTGTGACGCCCACAATTTTCATGCTAGATAAAAAATTTTAACTGAAATGTATTGGTCTCGTCAATACCTATCGATTGATCCAAAAAAAAATTTGCCACGCCCACTCTAACGCCCATAACGCTTAAATCTGTATACCGCCGGTAGGTGGCGCATTTTAATATCGCTTTGCTGCTTGCATATCTCCATTTAGCTGAGTAACGGGTATCTGATAGTCGAGGTACTCGACTATAGCGTTCTCCCTTGTTCTTAATAAATTAAATCCAATTAGCAGATCAGATTCTAATCCTTCGATTTCATAAAATAATTGTCTTGTTTCAAATAAATTTATAATATGGTAATACCTAATAATTGAATACCCATGAACTGTAGTTACCTTTTTGTATATTGATAACTCATTATACCCGTTACTAGTAGAGTAAAAGGGTATACTAGATTCGTCGGAAAGTATGTAACAGGCAGAAGGAAGCGTTTCCGACCCCATAAAGTATATATATTCTTGATCCGCATCACTAGACGAGTCGATCTAGCCATGTCCGTCTGTCCGTAAGCCGGATATTTTGAAACGTTTAAATAGTCTGGTTTTTTTATTCTTCAGATAAGATAGTTGACGGGTAAACCACGGAGAGCTGTAAGAATTCATCATGGAGGAAAGAGGGACATGTTCATCAAATAGACGGTAAAGGATCTCATAAAAGTGTCTAACTGCATCATCAACAGGAAGGTCAACTAGAAAGGACCAGCTTACTGTCGATAAAGATTCCACTAGTCTGCCGTAATCAGTCCTCTTAAAACACAAACTAGGCTGTACATTTATTGCAGTCCTGGTATTATTAAAAAATCCATTATTACAGAGCTGAAGGGTAGGATGATAACAATCTTCAGGTAAAGATAGTGGCGAAATACGACTGACGTCAGCATCGCTACTATCAAAAACATAAATTAATTCAAGAAGACGACCAATATGGTTGGGAATCCTGTTAACTTGCTGCAAAGATAGTTCAACAAGACCATCAATAAAATCATTTTGCATCCTAGGAATCATTGCCAATGAGTCCTTACTCTCCAACCAAGAGATATTGGGAAAATTAAAGTCACCAAGCACAATAATTTGGTCAGTTTCAGTAAGCAATAAGGAGGTAGAATGTATGGCGGACAGGTGCAATAGATACACGTTAAATTCAGAGCCAGGAGATATTTGCGAGCAGGTTAAAAAAATGTTTCTTTTTGGGAAAGATAATTTTACGGAAATATATTCAATACCTGATGATTCAGAAATATCAACAAACTCAGAAGTTAAATTGGATTTGACTCCAATAAGAACGCCTCCACCTCGACGGGTCTGACGATCCTTCCGATAAACGAAAAAGTTATTAGACAAAATCTCACTATCGTGTACGGATGGGTTAAGCCAGGTCTCAGTGAGTACAATAACATTGGCCTCAAAAATTGAACTATTTATATAAAGCGTAGTGAGTTTACTAAGAAGCCCCCTAACATTCTGATAGTGAATTAGGAAATTTAGTTTTTTGAATTTATATCAGAGCTGGGCGCCGACAAAGAAGTCATGGAAAGGGAGCTATTTTTATACCCGTTACTCGTAGAGTAAAAGGGTATACTAGATTCGTCGGAAAGTATGTAACAGGCAGAAGGAAGCGTTTTCGACCCCATAGAGTATATATATTCTTGATCAGGATCACTAGCCGAGTCGATCTAGCCATGTCCGTCTGTCTGTCCGGATGAACGCTGAGATCTCGGAAACTATGAGAGCTAGGCTATTGAGACTTGGCGTACAGATTTCTGAGCTTCTTACGCAGCGCAAGTTTGTTTCAGTAGACTGCCACGCCCACTCTAACGCCCACAAACCGCCCAAAACTGTAACTCCTACAGTTTTGATGCTAGATAGAAAATTTTAACTGAAATGTATTGCTCTCATCAATACCTATCGATTGACCCACTTAAACGCCCACAAACCGTGAAAACCTGTGACGCCCACAATTTGCATGCTAGATAAAAAATTTTAACTGAAATGTATTTGTGTCGTCAATACCTATCGATTGATCCAAAAATAAATTGCCACGCCCACTCTAACGCCCATAACGCTTAAATCTGTCTACCGCCGGTAGGTGGCGCATTTCAATCTCGCTTTGCTGCTTGCATATCTCCATTTCCCTTTGAGTAACGGGTATCTGATAGTCGAGGTACTCGACTATAGCGTTCTTCCTTGTTATACCCGTTACTCGTAGAGTAAAAGGGTATACTAGATTCGTCGTAGAATGTAGAAAAAGTAGAAAAAGTAGGAAGCTTTAAATGAGTGCCAACAAAAGAAAGAAAAGAGAGCGTTAAGACCAATTCAGCAAAGACCCGTTAACTCGAAAATGAGAGCCGGTGACTGAAGTTGGGAGAATGTAGCAGAGCGAACGGTGCGAGAGAGCGCCAAAACAACAATGTAAATAAGAATCAACAACAATGCACAAAGCACCCGCGTCTTTAATTATTATCCAATAAAATAATAAAGATAATGGTTTTAACACAAAAAACTAATTCGCATGCAAAACGGCGGCCTCAACCGAGTTGAGAAAGTAAACTTTGGGAATTCCGATTGATATTTAGGTTTTGATTTATGTTTGATGTTCATTTGGATGATTTTTATTTGCATTTTATTCGGAGCAGAGCAGCCGTTGTTGCCGCTCTGTGCTCAAAAGAGTTTCTTGACAAACTTGATTTACTTAGGAGCTAAGCCATTATATTCTTATGTATATAGCTATGCTCACTTGGTCTGGAGCGCGTAGGTATATGTATGTACTTGACTTTGGCTGAGCGGCCGGCCACTTAGGTTTTTGACCGAGCCTTTGTTTATGTAAACACTGCAACAAAGTGTTACAGTGTGTTTGATTTAAGTACTCTTGGTACAGTAGATATTCGATATAAGTGCGTACTACACCTGATCAAGAATATATTTAGTTTATGGGGTCGGAAACGCTTCCTTCTGCCTGTTACATACTTTCCGACGAATCTAGTATACCCTTTTACTCTACGAGTAACGGGTATAACAAGGAAGAACGCTATAGTCGAGTACCTCGACTATCAGATACCCGTTACTCAGCTAAATGGAGATATGCAAGCAGCAAAGCGAGATTAAAATGCGCCACCTACCGGCGGTATACAGATTTAAGCGTTATGGGCGTTAGAGTGGGCGTGGCAAACTTTTTTTGGGTCAATCGATAGGTATTGATGAGAACATTACATTTCAGTTAAAATTTTCTATCTAGCATCAAAACTGTAGGAGCCACAGTTTTGGGCGGTTTGTGGGCAGTAGTATGGAAACGCGGGTTCTGGGACAATTAGCATATTAATGGCCCCCGCCCCCTTACTAATTAGCATATTAATGACCCCCGCCTCTCACTAATTAACATATTAATGACCCCCGCCTCTTCATTAATGTATGCGGGTTCTGGGACAATTAACATAATCCATAAATTATCTGATTTTAAGGGGTTTAGATGTCATAAAAATGTCACGATCATATCCATAAAGAGTATACTAAATTGCCCCCCCAACCCCACACCACCATGTGACAATACTGATCACGTGACCTTTTTGCCTCATTATCAGCAATTAATATTCAGCAGGTGTTGCTGTACACGGGAGAAAGGTCGCACACTTTCCCCACATCTCCATGTGACAATATTGATCACGTATCCTTTTCCTCATTATCAGCAATTAATATTCAGCAGGTGTTGCTGTGCACGTGAGAAAGGTCGCAAACCAAAAACATCTAAAGCTGGTTGCCTTAGAGGGACATGTCCGATCATGTTGGGGAATAACGTTTCCTATGATTGTAAAACTAATTTAGAAATCAAAAGAACCCCAAATAAAATAAATCCCACAAGTTAATGATTCTCAGATGTCGAATATTTTCAAACAGACTTTTTTTTTCGCCCCAGAATGTTCAACTGGTAAATTTTTTCAAGATCTCTCCTTTCTACAAACGGGTCATAAACATATCATAAAAGGGATTCAAGCAAGAGCTACCCAAACATGCGCACCTGTCTATTACCTGACCGGAATAAAAGGGACACATGCACAAGTCTGAAGGCGCACGCCCATTGACAAAATCTTGAGCCTCACGCCAACGACCTCACGGCTAAGTGCGAGCTCTAATACGTTCCCATAATAGGGGTTGAAGTCACGACCGCGCAACAACTCGCAAGTAGCCGACATATCTCAGTCAAGGAAATATTATCCATTTTCCGTACCTGTAATTTTAACTCGAAATAAAATGTCAGAAGTTTAATTTGTATCATAAAAATACATTTATTCATTTACATTTATTTATTTTGGTATTGCGAACATTTTTTTTTTTTATATATAGAAATTTATTTTCTGCTATGATTCCGGCGATTTGCATAGAAGAAGCAGGCGCACGTTTCCGACGTCATTTCTGGATTACAAAATGTAAAGTGTTCACCATAATTCGTAGTTTTGAGGTCATGTCCACCTCGATTCATGAACATAGTTTTTGTGTTTAGAAGGTATTGAAAATGCTGACCAATTATCTCTCCTTTAAATTGTTCAATAAATTGGTCAATTTCCTCATGAAACTTAATTTGGTTAATTTTGTTTTCTTGCACATCCTTACACATCTAGTCTCAACTTTAAAATAATGTATAAAAATTATTTTATTGTTTTGAAGCTACTTTTAAAAAATGTCAAAATAATGTATGCATTGTTTAGAGCACAAACCCCGCCCTTAAGGTGTGTTTCACAATAGGGAAACCGGTTTCCTTTAAACCTGTTTAATGACGGACAGCCCATTTCCTCGACATTAATGAGCTGACGACTCCCAAAAAACGTATGTAGAAATCGTTTCTTTTCCACACCTTTACAAATAATTTATTTTCCGCTTGTAATTGTCCTTAGATACTTTCGAGTTTGTGGAAAACTATTTTCTCCATCGTTCCAAAAAATTTTGTGATGTGTATTGGTTAACCAAATTGCAGTCTTTCGAGATTTTGTATTTAGCAAAGTAAAATCATATGGTGGTTCTATTAAAAAACTATTATTCAAGTTTGGATCTTTTTCGAATACAATTCCAATTTCCTTTAGAATAAAATTATTATTATTATCAAAGAAACCTTGAACATCAATCGAAACAGTATCTTTCAACATTTCTCTAATGTTAAACAACTCGTTGTACTAGTCCGTTTAGTGGGTTATATTCAACTAAACGGTCTTGTATGAGGAGACAATAATCTTGGGTATTTTCATGACTTGGTGTCTTTAGTTCTATTGAAATTCTCACATCAATAGGACCAATTTTACTGATTCATTTTGATATGAAAGATCAACCACAATAATAGGGGTCTTCAATTTAAATTCATTTGGGGTCAAAAATGGTTGTGATTCACGATTAACTAGATTGAAATCTTGTATACATTTCATATAGGTGAGCATACTAATTCTTACTAAAATCAACATTCAGATTATCACATGGATATGACTCAGAATTCAAGTGAACTTTCAAGTTTGATAAGTTATTTGTGATAAGTTCTCCATTTAGTGTAAATCCAATTATGGCAAATCTTGGTTTTTTGCGGTTAGCCGACAATTTCACATTCCAGCTGTGTTGACTTCCATACCTCAATTTGGCGTTAACATATGAATTCCCAACTCCGGAATGCGATTGGTAGGTTTACACCACTTTTAATAATATCGTACATCTTAATTTTTTGCAAAATCGCTCAGAGTTACATGGGGAATTTTCCAGATTTTATTCGTAATTTCCAACTTAAAAGTTTGTTCATTTCTGGTTTGCTCAAACACATCACCAAGATTCTTAGTTAGCATCAACACTAGTTCATGCTTACAATTTAACAAAACTTTTTTATAATCCTCAGTCAATCCCAACAAATTTTTTAATGGTACAGAAAAATTTTAATTGGGGATCCCGTAGAAATTTCGTTTCCACTGCTCCATCCAGAATTTAATAGGTATTGACTTTGAAGATTATCCAGAGATATACAATTTTTAGGGTAGTAGCCATACCGACATAGACTTGACACGTTGGACTCGTTGTATTTAGTTGTTACCTAGCAGTATTTTGATGGTTACTTTCTTTTTAGTCTTGCTTTTGGATGGTTACTTTTTGTATAGTACCTGTACAGTACTTGATTTTGGATGGTTACTATCTGTATAGTATCTGTATAGTACTTGGTTTTAGATGATAACTAAATGTTAACAAGTATTATGAGTCGCTATAGTCTCTTATTAAGAACTATCAAAGTACACAAGTTAAAGTTTCTAAGATGTGTTAGCCAAACACACTTGCAGTGAACTATCATTACCTGACCGTCATCAAAGTCACATGCCCAAGACCCAAGGACACTGAATAAAATACTTCCCCTTCATTTGTACCTGGAGTTTTAATTACAGTCAGATACAAAATTTGTAGGATTATTCAATATTTCTTTATATATTTTATTATTGTAAACATATTTCATTAAATTCATAATTAATTATATTTTATGTATATTTGTATATAATTAATTTTCTTACTTCAGCCCTCTGTAAGAAACATGTCGCTTATTAATCTTCGTTCCAAGCGTAGATTTTCGCTTGGTTCCCATAGATAGATGTAAAATAGTTCTCACAATGTAATCTTTCTCAGATGCTGAATTATTTTTAAAGCATTCATTTGTTCCATCCCATAATAATATTGTTACATATTTCGAAGGCATCATTAGCTAGCATTGGAGCGCCTATCAATTTAATTTTTGATTGAAGTTTATGATAGAGGTGTTGGGACCTGGTAATATCGGTTTTTGTTGTCAACTATTTTTCTAGTTCTAGTTTTCTAATTCTGTTCTATTTGTATACTATTTGTATGAGTAAGGCATCATTGTCTAAGATTCTGAATAAGTTTAATAAACTCTTTAATTACAATACTGATTAGCTGATTCCTATATATTTAGTAGATGTATACAAGTTGTTTAGTATCTGGTTTGATATGTTTAATAGATGTATACAAGTTGTTTACTAGATGTATACAAGTTGTTTACTAGCTGTTTAGTATCTGGCTACTATATATTTAGTAGATGTATACAAGTTGTTTAGTATCTGGTTACTATATATTTAGTAGATGTATACAAGTTGTTTAGTATCTGGTTTCTATATGTTTAATAGATGTATACAAGTTGTTTACTAGATGTATACAAGTTGTTTACTAGCTATTTAGTATCTGGTTACTATATATTTAGTAGATGTATACAAGTTGTTTAGTTCTGGTTACAATATATTTAGTAGATGTATGCAAGTTGTTTAGTATCTATGTTTAGTAGATGTATATAAGTTGTTTACTAGATGTATACAAGTTGTTTACTAGCTGTTTAGTATCTGGTTTCTATATGATTAGTATATGTATACAAGGTGTTTAATAGATGTATACAAGTTGCTTACTAGCTGTTTAGTAACTGGTTTATATATCTTTAATATCTGTTTACTTGATGTTTACTATTTATTAGCTGGTTACTAGTTGTTATTAACGTCTACGAGCTTTTATAGTCTTTTGTTAAGAATGATCAAAAATTCTTGATCACTAGACGACTTTCGATGTGAAGTAAAAACTTACAATCTGATTTTCAGTGTGTTTGCTATGTACGTAAGAAAGAATGCAAAGCCAAAATAGCTCAAGATTGATACATAAATCTTAGAGGAACATGTCCGATTATGTTGGGGGAAGATGTTTCCTGTGATTGTAAAACTAATTAAGATATAAATTGTTCACAAGTTGTCTAAAAGCTGTGTAGAAGCTGCTTTGATAAACAATTTTGATTCATAATTACAGATATTAAGAATATATAATAATATCATCCACTTTAACTAGTATATTGTTAAAATAAAACATTTCCATTTTTCATATTCTTTCATCTTATGTAGGTATAATAAATGTAATCTTAACTACGATAGCTAGCCTTACATCCCATAACTATAGTTATTAGCTACAATAAAATGTCTAGAAAGAACAAAATATATGAATGTCCAAAAACCATTTAAAACTAACTATAATTGGGAAAGTAATTGAAATCGCTCCGGCGTAATACAGTAAAAAACAAAAAACACTGTGATTATCCCATTTTCTATCACCATAACAAATATGTATACCCACACCTAAATGACCAATTATATCCTTTGTCCAAAAATGTCTGTGACTTTCACTTATAAATTTGTCACCGATAATTCAAATCCCATTAAGCAAACCACCCATTGCTAACCGTACCATAACCCCAGAGTCAAGTTGGTTACCTACAATAAACATAGGTGGTGGTGTAAAGGATTGCTAAAATGCCTCGACGCAGGCGCAAATGTCATAAAAAATGATCATAAAAATATAATTAGGAAAGTATTTTTTATTTGCGAACCATTTATAACTGTTACCAACAACACAAATAGTTATGTTACAAAGGATTTGCTTCAACGCCTCGACGCAGGCGCATAGGTCAAGGTATTGAAAAAAAATTCATGGAATATTATCCCTTCATAAAAGAGGTCATATAATATATAATTAGGAAAGTATTTATACCCGTTACTCGTAGAGTAAAAGGGTATACTAGATTCGTCGGAAAGTATGTAACAGGCAGAAGGAAGCGTTTCCGACCCCACAAAGTATATATATTCTTGATCAGGATCACTAGCCGAGTCGATCTAGCCATGTCCGTCTGTCCGTCTGTCCGTCTGTCCGTCTGTCCGTCTGTCCGTCTGTCTGTCCGTCCGGATGAACGCTGAGATCTCGGAAACTATGGGAGCTAGGCTATTGAGATTTGGCGTGCAGATTCCTGAGCTTCTTACGCAGCGCAAGTTTGTTTCGGCACAGTGCCACGCCCACTCTAACGCCCACAAACCGCCCAAAACTGTGGCTCCTACAGTTTTGATGCTAGAATAAAAATTTTAACTGAAATGTATTGTTCTCATCAATACCTATCGATTGACCCAAAAAAAAGTTTGCCACGCCCACTTTAACGCCCACAAACCGCGAAAACCTGTGACGCCCACAATTTTCATGCTAGATAAAAAATGTTAACTGAAATGTATTGGTCTCGTCGATACCTATCGATTGATCCAAAAAAAAATTTGCCACGCCCACTCTAACGCCCATATCGCTTAAATCTGTATACCGCCGGTAGGTGGCGCATTTTAATCTCGCTTTGCTGCTTGCATATCTCCATTTAGCTGAGTAACGGGTATCTGATAGTCGAGGTACTCGACTATAGCGTTCTCCCTTGTTTTTATTTGCGAACAATTTATAAATGTTACCAACAACACAAATAGTTGTTACAAAGTATTGCTAAAATACCTTGATGCAGGCGCAAAGGTCAAGGTATTGGAAAAAAATTCATGGAATATTATCCCTTCATAAAAGAGGTCATAAAATATATAATTAGGAAAGTATTTTTTATTTGCGAACAATTTATAAATGTTACCAACAACACAAATAGTTGTTACAAAGGATTGCTAAAATATCTTGATGCAGGCGCAAAGGTCAAGGTAATGGAAAAATTCATGGAATATTATCCCTTGACCAAAAACGAAAGTTTCTTCTATTTGGATAATAAAAAAATATATATTAATTCAATACTTTGATTTTTCCATCAAAATGCTTGATAAATCTAGTTGTTTGATATTCTCTAACTAATTGAGTAATATGTTTTCATGTGCCTATTTAATTTACCAAAAACAGTATTAGTCTTCTCTCATAAAATCCCTCTAATTCCCCACCGGTGAAATATATGTTCCTCATATTTAATAATGATGGTTTGTCATAGATGGGTACTTGTAATTCATATTTAAGATACTTACATCCTTCTCTAACTAATATCTTTTTATCCATCATGTAAACAGGTTTAGAATTGTATTGCGTGCTTCAACCCCTAGCCACACCCACCACTGTAACAGATTTCACTTTTCCAATGGCTGCCCCAGCTACCTAAACTGTACATTTCTTTTGATTTTCTCTTTTCCTTTCTAAGCAATGTACACAATTTTTAAACTGGTTCTGACCTCCCTCTTTAATGGCATCCTCTACTTTATTTTCGTTATATTTCTGATCTTTTCCTAACAGTAGGTTGTTAAACTTTTATTAGTTTATGGGATTATTGAGCACCCGAAATCCCTGATATTAAGTCATAACATGTAACTAGCAGAATATAGTAAAAGACATCAGACTCTAAAAAGACTAGATTTACCTACAATTCAATTTACCATCTACAATCCCTGGAGAAGAGCTTAGTATATGCAGTTTAATTTTCAAATTTATTGATTTCACAGATTCCCGCTGGTAAATACCAATTTTTAACAAATGGCTGCCAACTCCATACCATTCAGACACTGATTTACAACCTCATAGAACTGACTCTCAAGGTATCTGTAATGCACAATATATTTCTGTCTCTTTTCTTCTAATCAATATTAAAAAATTTTATAAACTGGTTTTGGAGTTCATTTTATTCTTAGAATTATATTATTAAAAATTATTAGGCCAACAGAGATAATAATGATTTTGTGATAGTATCCCGTTAATAATACATACATAATTCTTATTTGTATATTTTCAAATTTTTTTATTTTAGAAAATTATTCATTAATCACATTCAAATAATATTCATAATATATCTTACAATTTTTTAAATTTATCAATAATGTTTCCCAATTATTAATATTAAATGCAATTGCATCATATCTATTTTTAAGATTAAATATTAAGAATAAAAATTCTTTTCCACTCCTCCTACTTAACGTTGACCATTATAAAATTATAATTGTCAACAACTATTATATTAAATACAATTAAATGTATGCGTACTCATATAACAACAGTTCCCAATATCGATATATGCTGGCCTACAATCTTACTTTGCCTTTGATTTCCGGTTTCTTATGTATTCTTCTTCGCTTGGCGCTTGGTGGATTTGCAGAGCGAAAACAATAACGATTCCCATCTCTTTGATATTGAGAACGTGGAAAATCGAATCACCGAGCTGATGATGGAGACAACCAAGTTTCAACAGCAAATTGATCTTCACGATGCGGAAATCGAAAATAATCCGCTGTCACGACTGCTCCTGGAAGTTAAGGAGATGATTTTTCGTATAAGGGATTCAATATCAGACTTAGAGTATCTTAAATTTAAAGGTGAGGCAGAGCAATGTGAGTTGGTCAGCGCTATGTCTCGCGAGGACGACCCCATCTTAATATTTAATCTTAAAAATAGATATGATGCAATTGCATTTAATATTAATAATTGGGAAACATTATTGATAAATTTAAAAAATTGTAAGATATATTATGAATATTATTTGAATGTGATTAATGAATAATTTTCTAAAATAAAAAAATTTGAAAATATACAAATAAGAATTATGTATGTATTATTAACGGGATACTATCACAAAATCATTATTATCTCTGTTGGCCTAATAATTTTTAATAATATAATTCTAAGAATAAAATGAACTCCAAAACCAGTTTATAAAATTTTTTAATATTGATTAGAAGAAAAGAGACAGAAATATATTGTGCATTACAGATACCTTGAGAGTCAGTTCTATGAGGTTGTAAACCAGTGTCTGAATGGTATGGAGTTGGCAGCCATTTGTTAAAAATTGGTATTTACCAGCGGGAATCTGTGAAATCAATAAATTTGAAAATTAAACTGCATATACTAAGCTCTTCTCCAGGGATTGTAGATGGTAAATTGAATTGTAGGTAAATCTAGTCTTTTTAGAGTCTGATGTCTTTTACTATATTCTGCTAGTTACATGTTATGACTTAATATCAGGGATTTCGGGTGCTCAATAATCCCATAAACTAATAAAAGTTTAACAACCTACTGTTAGGAAAAGATCAGAAATATAACGAAAATAAAGTAGAGGATGCCATTAAAGAGGGAGGTCAGAACCAGTTTAAAAATTGTGTACATTGCTTAGAAAGGAAAAGAGAAAATCAAAAGAAATGTACAGTTTAGGTAGCTGGGGCAGCCATTGGAAAAGTGAAATCTGTTACAGTGGTGGGTGTGGCTAGGGGTTGAAGCACGCAATACAATTCTAAACCTGTTTACATGATGGATAAAAAGATATTAGTTAGAGAAGGATGTAAGTATCTTAAATATAAATTACAAGTACCCATCTATGACAAACCATCATTATTAAATATGAGGAACATATATTTCACCGGTGGGGAATTAGAGGGATTTTATGAGAGAAGACTAATACTGTTTTTGGTAAATTAAATAGGCACATGAAAACATATTACTCAATTAGTTAGAGAATATCAAACAACTAGATTTATCAAGCATTTTGATGGAAAAATCAAAGTATTGAATTAATATATATTTTTTTATTATCCAAATAGAAGAAACTTTCGTTTTTGGTCAAGGGATAATATTCCATGAATTTTTCCATTACCTTGACCTTTGCGCCTGCATCAAGGTATTTTAGCAATCCTTTGTAACAACTATTTGTGTTGTTGGTAACATTTATAAATTGTTCGCAAATAAAAAATACTTTCCTAATTATATATTTTATGACCTCTTTTATGAAGGGATAATATTCCAGGAATTTTTTTCCAATACCTTGACCTTTGCGCCTGCATCAAGGTATTTTAGCAATACTTTGTAACAACTATTTGTGTTGTTGGTAACATTTATAAATTGTTCGCAAATAAAAAATACTTTCCTAATTATATATTATATGACCTCTTTTATGAAGGGATAATATTCCATGAATTTTTTTCCAATACCTTGACCTTTGCGCCTGCGTCGAGGCATTGAAGCAAATCCTTTGTAACATAACTATTTGTGTTGTTGGTAACAGTTATAAATGGTTCCCAAATAAAAAATACTTTCCTAATTATATTTTTATGATCATTTTTTATGACATTTGCGCCTGCGTCGAGGCATTTTAGCAATCCTTTACACCACCACCTATGTTTATTGTAGGTAACCAACTTGACTCTGGGGTTATGGTACGGTTAGCAATGGGTGGTTTGCTTAATGGGATTTGAATTATCGGTGACAAATTTATAAGTGAAAGTCACAGACATTTTTGGACAAAGGATATAATTGGTCATTTAGGTGTGGGTATACATATTTGTTATGGTGATAGAAAATGGGATAATCACAGTGTTTTTTGTTTTTTACTGTATTACGCCGGAGCGATTTCAATTACTTTCCCAATTATAGTTAGTTTTAAATGGTTTTTGGACATTCATATATTTTGTTCTTTCTAGACATTTTATTGTAGCTAATAACTATAGTTATGGGATGTAAGGCTAGCTATCGTAGTTAAGATTACATTTATTATACCTACATAAGATGAAAGAATATGAAAAATGGAAATGTTTTATTTTAACAATATACTAGTTAAAGTGGATGATATTATTATATATTCTTAATATCTGTAATTATGAATCAAAATTGTTTATCAAAGCAGCTTCTACACAGCTTTTAGACAACTTGTGAACAATTTATATCTTAATTAGTTTTACAATCACAGGATACATCTTCCCCCAACATAATCGGACATGTTCCTCTAAGATTTATATATCAATCTTGAGCTATTTTGGCTTTGCATTCTTTCTTACGTACATAGCAAACACACTGAAAATCAGATTGTAAGTTTTTACTTCACATCGAAAGTCGTCTAGTGATCAAGAATTTTTGATCATTCTTAACAAAAGACTATAAAAGCTCGTAGACGTTAATAACAAGTAGTAACCAGCTAATAAATAGTAAACATCAAGTAAACAGACATTAAAGATATATAAACCAGTTACTAAACAGCTAGTAAGCAACTTGTATACATCTATTAAACACCTTGTATACATATACTAATCATATAGAAACCAGATACTAAACAGCTAGTAAACAACTTGTATACATCTAGTAAACAACTTATATACATCTACTAAACATAGATACTAAACAACTTGCATACATCTACTAAATATATTGTAACCAGAACTAAACAACTTGTATACATCTACTAAATATATAGTAACCAGATACTAAATAGCTAGTAAACAACTTGTATACATCTAGTAAAAAACTTGTATACATCTATTAAACATATAGAAACCAGATACTAAACAACTTGTATACATCTACTAAATATATAGTAACCAGATACTAAACAACTTGTATACATCTACTAAATATATAGTAGCCAGATACTAAACAGCTAGTAAACAACTTGTATACATCTAGTAAACAACTTATATACATCTACTAAACATAGATACTAAACAACTTGCATACATCTACTAAATATATTGTAACCAGAACTAAACAACTTGTATACATCTACTAAATATATAGTAACCAGATACTAAATAGCTAGTAAACAACTTGTATACATCTAGTAAAAAACTTGTATACATCTATTAAACATATAGAAACCAGATACTAAACAACTTGTATACATCTACTAAATATATAGTAACCAGATACTAAACAACTTGTATACATCTACTAAATATATAGTAGCCAGATACTAAACAGCTAGTAAACAACTTGTATACATCTAGTAAACAACTTGTATACATCTATTAAACATATCAAACCAGATACTAAACAACTTGTATACATCTACTAAATATATAGGAATCAGCTAATCAGTATTGTAATTAAAGAGTTTATTAAACTTATTCAGAATCTTAGACAATGATGCCTTACTCATACAAATAGTATACAAATAGAATAGAATTAGAAAACTAGAACTAGAAAAATAGTTGACAACAAAAACCGATATTACCAGGTCCCAACACCTCTATCATAAACTTCAATCAAAAATTAAATTGATAGGCGCTCCTATGCTAGCTAATGATGCCTTCGAAATATGTAACAATATTATTATGGGATGGAACAAATGAATGCTTTAAAAATAATTCAGCATCTGAGAAAGATTACATTGTGAGAACTATTTTACATCTATCTATGGGAACCAAGCGAAAATCTACGCTTGGAACGAAGATTAATAAGCGACATGTTTCTTACAGAGGGCTGAAGTAAGAAAATTAATTATATACAAATATACATAAAATATAATTAATTATGAATTTAATGAAATATGTTTACAATAATAAAATATATAAAGAAATATTGAATAATCCTACAAATTTTGTATCTGACTGTAATTAAAACTCCAGGTACAAATGAAGGGGAAGTATTTTATTCAGTGTCCTTGGGTCTTTGGCATGTGACTTTGATGACGGTCAGGTAATGATAGTTCACTGCAAGTGTGTTTGGCTAACACATCTTAGAAACTTTAACTTGTGTACTTTGATAGTTCTTAATAAGAGACTATAGCGACTCATAATACTTGTTAACATTTAGTTATCATCTAAAACCAAGTACTTTACAGATACTATACAGATAGTAACCATCCAAAATCAAGTACTGTACAGGTACTATACAAAAAGTAACCATCCAAAAGCAAGACTAAAAAGAAAGTAACCATCAAAATACTGCTAGGTAACAACTAAATACAACGAGTCCAACGTGTCAAGTCTATGTCGGTATGGCTACTACCCTAAAAATTGTATATCTCTGGATAATCTTCAAAGTCAATACCTATTAAATTCTGGATGGAGCAGTGGAGACGAAATTTCTACGGGATCCCCAATTAAAATTTTTCTGTACCATTAAAAAATTTGTTGGGATTGACTGAGGATTATAAAAAAGTTTTGTTAAATTGTAAGCATGAACTAGTGTTGATGCTAACTAAGAATCTTGGTGATGTGTTTGAGCAAACCAGAAATGAACAAACTTTTAAGTTGGAAATTACGAATAAAATCTGGAAAATTCCCCATGTAACTCTGAGCGATTTTGCAAAAAATTAAGATGTACGATATTATTAAAAGTGGTGTAAACCTACCAATCGCATTCCGGAGTTGGGATTCATATGTTAACGCCAAATTGGGGTATGGAAGTCAACACAGCTGGAATGTGAAATTGTCGGCTAACCGCAAAAAACCAAGATTTGCCATAATTGGATTTACACTAAATGGAGAACTTATCACAAATAACTTATCAAACTTGAAAGTTCACTTGAATTCTGAGTCATATCCATGTGATAATCTGAATGTTGATTTTAGTAAGAATTAGTATGCTCACCTATATGAAATGTATACAAGATTTCAATCTAGTTAATCGTGAATCACAACCATTTTTGACCCCAAATGAATTTAAATTGAAGACCCCTATTATTGTGGTTGATCTTTCATATCAAAATGAATCAGTAAAATTGGTCCTATTGATGTGAGAATTTCAATAGAACTAAAGACACCAAGTCATGAAAATACCCAAGATTATTGTCTCCTCATACAAGACCGTTTAGTTGAATATAACCCACTAAACGGACTAGTACAACGAGTTGTTTAACATTAGAAAAATGTTGAAAGATACTGTTTCGATTGATGTTCAAGGTTTCTTTGATAATAATAATAATTTTATTCTAAAGGAAATTGGAATTTTATTCGAAAAAGATCCAAACTTGAATAATAGTTTTTTAATAGAACCACCATATGATTTTACTTTGCTAAATACAAAATCTCGAAAGACTGCAATTTGGTTAACCAATACACATCACAAAATTTTTTGGAACGATGGAGAAAATAGTTTTCCACAAACTCGAAAGTATCTAAGGACAATTACAAGCGGAAAATAAATTATTTGTAAAGGTGTGGAAAAGAAACGATTTCTACATACGTTTTTTGGGAGTCGTCAGCTCATTAATGTCGAGGAAATGGGCTGTCCGTCATTAAACAGGTTTAAAGGAAACCGGTTTCCCTATTGTGAAACACACCTTAAGGGCGGGGTTTGTGCTCTAAACAATGCATACATTATTTTGACTTTTTTAAAAGTAGCTTCAAAACAATAAAATAATTTTTATACATTATTTTAAAGTTGAGACTAGATGTGTAAGGATGTGCAAGAAAACAAAATTAACCAAATTAAGTTTCATGAGGAAATTGACCAATTTATTGAACAATTTAAAGGAGAGATAATTGGTCAGCATTTTCAATACCTTCTAAACACAAAAACTATGTTCATGAATCGAGGTGGACATGACCTCAAAACTACGAATTATGGTGAACACTTTACATTTTGTAATCCAGAAATGACGTCGGAAACGTGCGCCTGCTTCTTCTATGCAAATCGCCGGAATCATAGCAGAAAATAAATTTCTATATATAAAAAAAAAAAATGTTCGCAATACCAAAATAAATAAATGTAAATGAATAAATGTATTTTTATGATACAAATTAAACTTCTGACATTTTATTTCGAGTTAAAATTACAGGTACGGAGAATGGATAATATTTCCTTGACTGAGATATGTCGGCTACTTGCGAGTTGTTGCGCGGTCGTGTCTTCAACCCCTATTATGGGAACGTATTAGAGCTCGCACTTAGCCGTGAGGTCGTTGGCGTGAGGCTCAATATTTTGTCAATGGGCGTGCGCCTTCAGACTTGTGCATGTGTCCCTTTTATTCCGGTCAGGTAATAGACAGGTGCGCATGTTTGGGTAGCTCTTGCTTGAATCCCTTTTATGATATGTTTATGACCCGTTTGTAGAAAGGAGAGATCTTGAAAAAATTTACCAGTTAAACATTCTGGGGCGAAAAAAAAAGTCTGTTTGAAAATATTCGACATCTGAGAATCATTAACTTGTGGGATTTATTTTATTTGGGGTTCTTTTGATTTCTAAATTAGTTTTACAATCATAGGAAACGTTATTCCCCAACATGATCGGACATGTCCCTCTAAGGCAACCAGCTTTAGATGTTTTGGGTTTGCGACCTTTCTCACGTGCAGAGCAACACCTGCTGAATATTAATTGCTGATAATGAGGAAAAGGATACGTGATCAATATTGTCACATGGAGATGTGGGGAAAGTGTGCGACCTTTCTCCCGTGTACAGCAACACCTGCTGAATATTAATTGCTGATAATGAGGCAAAAAGGTCACGTGATCAGTATTGTCACATGGTGGTGTGGGGTTGGGGGGGCAATTTAGTATACTCTTTATGGATATGATCGTGACATTTTTATGACATCTAAACCCCTTAAAATCAGATAATTTATGGATTATGTTAATTGTCCCAGAACCCGCATACATTAATGAAGAGGCGGGGGTCATTAATATGTTAATTAGTGAGAGGCGGGGGTCATTAATATGCTAATTAGTAAGGGGGCGGGGGCCATTAATATGCTAATTGTCCCAGAACCCGCGTTTCCATACTACTGTGGGCGTTAGAGTGGGCGTGGCAGTCTACTGAAACAAACTTGCGCTGCGTAGGAAGCTCAGGAATCTGCACGCCAAATCTCAATAGCCTAGCTCCCATAGTTTCCGAGATCTCAGCGTTCATCCGGACAGACGGACAGACGGACAGACGGACAGACGGACAGACGGACATGGCTAGATCGACTCGGCTAGTGATCCTGATCAAGAATATATATACTTTATGGGGTCGGAAACGCTTCCTTCTGCCTGTTACATACTTTCCGACGAATCTAGTATACCCTTTTACTCTACGAGTAACGGGTATAATAACTCAAAGGATTCTCAAAGGATACTAAGAAAATAGTCCAAGGGCAGATCCAAGGATTGTCAAAGGATACTACGAGAGGAGACCAAGGATAACTCCAAGGATTCTTGAAGGATACTGCAAGAGAGTCCAAGGATAACTCCAAGGATTCTCGAAGGACACGACGAAAGAGTCCAAGGATAACTCAAAGGATCCTTAAAGGATACTACGAAAATACTCCAAGGATAACTGCAAGGGCTCGCAAGGGACACGAAATAACTACAAGGACACGATAAGATAAATCCAAGACATCTCCAAGGATACTACAAAGCACCTACAAAGGTGCAAGGAAATACGAGAACGACAAGAACACAGGCTTCAAATGGACATTCAAAATCGATGGCCATCAAGAGTATACGTGTTAAGAGGAGCGAAGCTCGCAAGATGATGGCTGCCCACCAGCCGTCCGGAGGATCCAGCAAGGGGCAAGGATGGTCGGCAGCGCGGCCCACCTATACATCGCAGCGGATCTCCGGGTAGGGCGTTCCCGAGCCGGTCATCAGATCCGACAGCGACGTCGAGTTGGTGGAGGACCCGCGGGTGGAGCAGCGGAGGTGGCGGCTTCGAAGGGCCGTCAACCGGGCCGACGGCCGCATCCCGACTGTCGGCGCGGAGGTCGAATGGGCCAGCAATGAGCCGCCCCAGGACCAGCAGGCTCCCGGTAGCCATGCCGAGTCCGTGGCAGCGGCTACGAGGAGCGAGGAGCGGCTGCTAAAGGAGACGGAGAAGTCGCCGGAGTGGCAGGCCCAACTGCGGGCGGCCGGGAGGAGGAGCAGAAGCTGTGGGAAAACCCGGGTTACCCACCCACTCAGAGATACGTGCCCGAGGTCTGTATCCCGCCGCTAGAAGTGGCAGAAGATTGGACGGCCTCACCTCCGCGGTGGCTGCCCGAAATCCCGCCCACACCACGGTACGAGGATCACCGCAGTGGACGCCAGCGCGACCACCCACGCCGCAACTACCCGAGCAACGACAGCAGCAACAACCCGAGCAACCACCACCGCACGAGCAACACGAGCAACTCCAGCAGCAACAACCCGATCCGCCGCAGCGACAACATGGGGACCCGACGGGACTCCACATCCGGACGGACATCCCGGCGGCCCACGTAAGCCACAATACCCGGACGTTCGTGGCCGAAGGGGTGAGATGGCGGCAGCAGACGGTCGTCTGGACCTGGCCGGAGGGACCCGCTGAGGAGACGGCGCGTCTCCTGGGATGAGAGAGGTGCCCGGGGGAGCCCGCTGGACCCACCAACACAGAGCACCGGACCGACGACACCGGCATCAGCAGCAACGGACGGCACGACGGCCACACCGGAACAGGAGGAGCCGCTAGAAAGGGGGCGCTGGGTGTAGCCCGTCCGCCGCTTAAACGGCAGAACTCAGGGCCCGAAATCTCCGAGGTGGAGATGGCCAAAGTTGATGACAGTGATGTCGGCGCCGGAGGGTCAGCGATGGCGAGAGATCGCGGAGCACAAGTGGCCCGAGAGGATCGCGGAGGCACCGGCGATCAGAGAGGCCCGTATCCTGGGAGGAAAGCGCAGCGTGCGCGTATGGAGAGGTGGGCGCGCGTTCCGAGTCAGGTTGGAGCTCGCGGGCACGAGAGTTTTTGAAGAACAAACCAAATAAAGTAAAAAACAAGGAAGAACGCTATAGTCGAGTACCTCGACTATCAGATACCCGTTACTCAGCTATATGGAGATATGCAAGCAGCAAAGCGAGATTAAAATGCGCCACCTACCGGAGGTATACAGATTTAAGCGTTATGGGCGTTAGAGTGGGCGTGGCAAATTTTTTTTTGGATCAATCGATAGGTATCGTCGAGACCAATACATTTCAGTTAAAATTTTTATTCTATACTAGCATTCTATTCTAGCATGAAAATTGTGGGCGTCACAGGTTTTCGCGGTTTGTGGGCGTTAAAAAGGGCGTGGCAAACTTTTTTTTGAGTCAATCGATAGGTATTGGTGAGAACAATACATTTCAGTTAAAATTTTTATTCTGCGTTAGAGTGGGCGTGGCACTGTGCTGAAACAAACTTGCGCTGCGTAAGAAGCTCAGGAATCTGCACGCCAAATCTCAATAGCCTAGCTCCCATAGTTTCCGAGATCTCAGCGTTCATCCGGACGGACAGACAGACGGACAGACGGACATGGCTAGATCGACTCGGCTAGTGATCCTGATCAAGAATATATATACTTTGTGGGGTCGGAAACGCTTTTACTCTACGAGTAACGGGTATAAAAAGTGAACAAGAACCAAACAAAGTTTGAGACCGGCATAGGGTGGAGAACGCGGCTGGGAACATGGGCGAGAAGAGAGGTGCATACATGGCAGCTCCAGCAACCTGAAATGCAAAGGAGTTTAATGCAGGAAGTAGAAAAACAAGCACCACAGTACTTACCTGCTGCAAAACAAATGCGAAGACCTCTCCGCACCCGCTCTCAAGTGTTGCCAGCGTGAAGCCAGGCTCAGCCGGCTGAGGACGATTGAAGGGCGAGAGAGAGAGACGAGAGGCGAGAGAGGTCGTGTGGAGAGAGAAAGGATGAAATAGAAAGGAGTGAGGAAATGCGAAAACTTACCTAGAAAGTTGCAAAATCACCATGAGCCAGGGAAGGGGGCGCCTCGATAGGCGATCGGTTGGCACTAGATGAAAGTGCGATCGATGGGTACACGTCAAATGGTAATATCGGCCCAAGGTGGAAATATCGCAACGAGCAGGTGGCAACGCCGCACCGTCGGTAGCGATAAACGAATAAACATCGAGCACGCACGAATGGTGTGACCAGGCGGAGTAACCAGTAAAAGGAGTAGAACGCAGCAATGAGTAGCGAGCTGGGGATCGATAACCCACGAGTATCGATGTCCCAGTGGAGTCAGGGAGAATATTGGCATGGGAGATTCAAGTTGCTACGAGGAGGATGACCATCGCTGTAGGAACTCAACGGAGTTAAGAGCGTCGAGGGAGCATCGAGGGAGCAACGAGGGAGCGCCGCGGGAATCACAAGGACTCAAAGGCTGGGATAAGCAAGGAAACGCCGGAGAGTAGGAACCTGTCTTAAATGTTTCCCGAAGTAATGGGGGGAATGTGAGGAGTTGAATAACTCCCCACAAATAGAAGCAGCAGCAGATGGCCGACCGCTTACCAGATACGCGGCGAATTCGCGTAGTAACGGCGCGGCGAGGAGAACGAGAGAGTTTGGAGACCAAGGGTGGAGATCGAGAGAGTTTGGAGACCAACGAAGGAGAGCGAGAGAGTTTGGAGAGCAATGAAGGAGAGCGAGAGAGTTTGGAGACCAAGGATGGAGATCGAGAGAGAATGGAGACTTCGCGGGCAGAGCAAGAGTGCCGTGTGCAAAAGCGGATAACGGAACTCCACCGGACTTTGGACTCTCCCGTGAACTTTGGACCGGGAGAAGAAGTGCCACATCTCGGCAGTGGAGTGGCACACAGGCGTGCCACAAACATCATGGGAACCAGCGGGACTGCAGCTGTGGGCAGAGCATCGGTTGGAAGCGGTACGTGAAGGACAAGTGGGTCAACCAGGAGGCACGGACTTTGGACCCGGAGTGGAGAGATCCAGCGGGCCGTGCGCAAAAGGGAAATAACGGTGCTTGGAGGCCCTATATAAGGCCGCAGAGCGCTGGCAGCTGGATCAGTCGATCACAAGGAGTCAAACCGTCAAGATCACTCAGATACCAAAGTGAACAATCAAACAACCAGATAATCTACAAGGGAACAACATCAAGTCGAGTCGCCAGAGAAGCAGCGCCGTGGGAGCCTTCGAGGAGCGAGATTGCTACGTCGAGACGTTCGGGATTGGGATACCAGGAATCTCCAAATTGAGACGCAGGTAGCTGAGATCCAGAGGGCATCGCACGGCTAGGTCAAGGCGGTCGATTAACCCTGTCCTGGCGTTACGCGTGGAAAGAGTATAACAAGCCAGAAGGGAGAGCGGTCGATCGGTACGGTCTCGAGTGGGATTGTCCAGGAGATCTCTACGGATTCGACTTGCGAGGTCCCGGAGCGGCGTGCCCGAACCCCGAGTATAACAAGCCAGAAGGGAGAGCGGTCGATCGGTACGGTCTCGAGTGGAATACGGATTCGACTTGCGAGGTCCCGGAGCGGCGTGCCCGAACCCCGAGTACCAAAAGCCACGCGGAAACGTCCCGGACAAAAAGCAAAAGGGTGAGGCTAGGGTGGAACGTTCGTTTACACTAGGCGTGGAATCGAAGTAAGGCGCGAGGCAGCTTCCTGGCGTTCCGCCTTGACTGTCCGCGCGGGCTGAGCAGAAACCCCAGTGGGACCATCCGGGACAGAGCAAGGGACAGGCGGCGGTGTGTCGAAAGGAGCGATCCGGGAGAGCGCAGCTTCTGTTCACCCTAGTCTGAGAACGGTGACGCTTCCCTAACAGCGAACAGCAAGCGAGCGTCTTCAGGGAGCTGCGAGGATCTTCAGGGAGCGGCGAGGATCTTCAGGGAGCTGCGAGTATCTTCGGGGAGCTCATCAAGGCGAGAGGTCGTCGAGTCAATCAGGACCGTCGGAAGCACCGAAGGTCACAAGCAACGAGTCAAGGCCAACCAAGCGACTAAGACACTTGTAATAATATACCCGCAATAAACACAATACGAACCCGTGAATTCTGTGCTTTCTCACTAAGCTACTGGGTGGTCACGTTTAATATAAATTTGGTGGGACGAACACACAATATACTGAGCTAGCCGCACGAATCTCGTAGCGAGCAGACCATAAAAATCAGTTCGTTACATCTGGCGCCCAACGTGATTGTCCCAGTAGTGAAAGCAATTTAAACAGAATGGGGAAGAAGTGGATCTACCGGCTTAAAAAGGAGGATTTCGCCAATGTCGCACAGAGGCTTAATGTCACCCTGGACGGCAGATTAGAGGACATGAGAAAATCCTTATCCGAGTATTACTCAGAAACGGATAATGACCCACAACTCGTTGACATCTGGGCCGATTTGGAAGCCACATACCACGACAAAGCCGGCCCCAGCATCCCGTTAACAACCGCCGAAGGGGACAACTTAGTGGCAAGCCTGAGCGTTGACAACCTAAAAAAGGAGGCAAACAGGAGAAAATCAAGCCAAGACAGGAAAACAACAGCGCTGATCTCGAGACCCAATCAGTCAGACTATGCAAGGATCGCTAAATCCGCCAACACATACGGCTTGGAGTTAGACATGATTCCCCGAGCGATGCCTGAATTGCTGAAGGGAAGGGCTTTGAAGTGGTTCATCGCCAACAACAAACAATGGAAAACCTGGGCGGAGTTCATAGATAGTTTCCACACATACTTTCTACCGAGAGACTTCTTCACCAGGCTGGCGGATCAGGTCAGGCAACGGAAGCAGGGCTTCAGCGAGTCGTTCAAAGACTACATGATCGACATGCAGACGATGGTGAGGCCACTTAATTACTCCGCTATAGAGACCCTAAGGATCATCAAGGAAAACTGCACCCCCAGTCTAAGGACCTTCCTAAGGGCATACAAAGTGTCGGACCTGGACACGCTGATGATATTAGCAGACGAGTATGAAGAACTCGAAAAAGAGCGGGAAGCGTTCGCGCAGGAAAACAAATTCACTAAGAACAAGTCGGCATCGCCAGCGCAGGTAACATGCAGAAGATGCGAAGAGACAGGAATCCAGGAGACACGGGGACACGACCAATGGTCGCTACCTAACCGAGTACCACGGCAGCAGGCAACAGGAGCACCACGCGGAGGACAATGGACTCCAACACAACAGCAACAGATGCAACCAGCAAACAATGTTTGGAGGCCACCAAGTACAACACAAAGGTCTCGTGAAACGACACACATCCCAGACCCCCAGGAGGCCTGCCGAAAGTGCGGCGGTCATGGACACTGGGCGCGGGGATGTCGGCACCAACGCCTGTTGTTCTGCTGGGTGTGCGGTAGAGTAGGCTTCAGGAGCGTTGAATGCTGCCAGCAGGCGGGAAATGCCCAGCGATCTCAGCCGCAGAGAGGCGAGCGGGGGTCGCAAGATGCTAACTCTCCAAACTAACGGGAAAGCTGATCGAGGAGGAGCAGCAGTTGTCCGCAGCGGTGAGGGCACATACAAGGCCACAGTCGACACCGGGGCAACAGCAAGCTTTCTAAGCAAAGAGCTGGCGGACGACCTGGCTGCCCTCGGAAAGATTACGAGGATACGACGGCAAGTTAGGTTGGCAGACGGAAGATGTGGCGGAATCGATGAGCAGCTGGAGGTGAAAATCGCGTTCGGGAACAAGCGACTGAGCATGAGCCAGGGGTAGTGGATTCATTGGTGTTGGGATGGAACTTTCTAAAACAAGTGCGCTGGACACGAAGTGATAATACTGGCCAGGAGTCGTCACAAGGGATGGCTCGAGGAGAAGTTGTCGGTGGAGTTGTTGTCCTGGAGGCAGAGCTATCGACTTTCAGCAGCATGAAGGGAGCATCAAACATGGCAGAGCATCAGATCACGATGAAAGACGACAAACCAATAAAGCAGCGATACTATCCCAAGAATCCGAAAGTTCAAGGGGAGATCAATGCGAAGGTGGACGAGCTTCTCCAAATGGGGTACATAGAACACTCAACAAGCCCATACAGTTCTCCCATCGTGGTGGTTAAAAAAAAGACGGGCAAATGTAGACTGTGCGTCGACTTTAGGCAAATAAACGCCAAATCTGTAAAGGATGCCTACCCGATGCCCCGAATAAATTATATTCTCGACCAACTGAGGGAAGCACGGTACATCAGCAGCTTGGACCTAAAGGATGGGTACTGGCAAATCCCACTGAAAGCAGACAGCAGGCAGTATACGGCGTTTAAAGTGCCGGGGAAAGGTTTAATCCAATGGAAAGTAATGCCATTCGGACTTCATTCGGCGTCTGCGACCTTTGAACGGGTGCTGGACCGGGTGATCGGCCCCGAAAAGTCGCCGCACGCATTTGCTTACCAGGACGACATCATAGTGATCGGGCGCTCGCTGGAAGAACACAAGGCCAACCTAAAGGAAGTGTTCCGACGACTAAAGGAGGGAAATCTGAGATTAAACCCGAAGAAGTGCCAATTTTTCAAGAAAGAGCTGTTATATCTCGGTCATCGAGTGACTAGCGAAGGAATAGGCACGGATCCGCAAAAGGTAGCAGCCATCGCCGAACTCCGACAGTACCTGGGCGTAGCATCATGGTACCGCCGGTTTGTACCTGACTTCGCAAAAATAGTCAAGCCTCTCAACGATCTGCTACGCAACGGCAATAAATGGGTGTGGACACAGGAACATCAGACAGCGTTCGAAGAGGTGAAGGCAAGACTCGTCGCAGACCCCGTACTGGCATGCCTGGATTTCGACAAACTGACGCAAGCGACTAAACGAGGCAAAAAGGTAATCTCTTACTCAAGCCGAACGCTCAACGGCGCTGAGAAGAATTACTCAACGACCGAGAAGGAGTGCTTGGCAATCGTCTGGGCAATCCGAAAGCTCAAGCCGTATCTGGAAGGTTACCACTTTAAAGTAGTAACCGACCACATGGCACTGAAGTGGCTCAACAGCATAGAGAGCCCTTCAGGGAGGATCGCCAGATGGGCCCTGGAGTTGCAGCAGTACGACTTCGAAATAGCGTACAGGAAAGGGCAACTCAACGTGGTGGCAGACGCTTTGTCAAGGCAGCCACTGCCGGAAACGCTTCGAGGGATCAAAGAGACGTCGGCGGCGGAAGCTTCTGCAGCATGCAGCTGGATTCTGAAATTGCGCGAAAAGATAAGGACCCAGCCGCAAAAGTATCCGGACTACGTGATGGAGGGTAACATCCTGTACAGGAATATACCTCATAGAGCGGGCAGGGAAGATGTTGTAACATGGAAGATGTGCGTCCCGAAAGCTCTACGGGAAACGATGCTGAAGGAGAACCACGACTCACCGGCGGCTGGCCATGTAGGAAGCCGAAAGACAATAGCACGTCTGGCAGCCCGGTACTACTGGCCAGGAATGCACAGAGACGCCCGAGCCCACGTGCAAGGATGCGAGGCATTCATGAGATTCAAGCCGAATCAGAAGCAAATGGCTGGGAAAATGCTTACGCAGGTGCTAGAGGAACCATGGGCTACGGTATGTGCGGACTTCGTCGGACCCCTGCCGCGTTCGAAGCACGGCAACCAAATGCTGCTGGTATTGATAGACCGGTTCTCCAAGTGGACTGAGTTGGTGCCGCTGCGAAGCGCGACGGCCGAGTCCCTAAAGAAAGCTTTTAAAGAACGCATAATCGAGAGGTATGGGGTCCCCAAAATAGTCATAACGGACAACGGAGTCCAGTTTACCAGCAAAACTTTCAAGAGTTTCCTGGCCGAAATGGGAGCCAAGCAACAGTTCACAGCTCCATACACCCACAGGAGAACCCGACTGAGAGAGCCAATAGGACGCTGAAAACAATGATAGCGCAGTTCGCAGGGCAGAACCAAAGAGACTGGGACGAAAATTGGCCAGAAATAATGCTGGCAGTAAACACGAGCGTTTCAGAATCCACAGGTTACACACCGTCGTTCATTACCCAAGGCAGAGAACCAAGACTACCGAGCGCCTTATACGACAGAGAAACCGTAGGGACCGGACGACCGACAGACCGACTACGTCCCGACGTAGGGACGACCGACAGATACCCCGGAAGAGAAAGCAAACAAACTCAGGGAAATCTTTGAGATTGTAAGGCGGAACCTGGAGAAAGCATCCCAGGACCAGGCTACGCATTATAACATAAGGAGTAGGCAATGGACGCCAGAGGTGGGTGACGTCGTGTGGGCCAAGGAACACCACTTATCAAAAGCGGCCGAGGGGTTCGCAGCAAAATTGGCCCCAAGATACGACGGACCTTACCAAGTCATAGGTTTTGCGTCACCAGTAATCTGCAAAATACGATACATAAACACAATGAAAGAGCGGACCATCCACGTAAGCGAGCTGAAACAGCAACAAACGGAAAACACAAGCGAGCGGCCACAGCAAGCAGACACAACAGACGCAAAACAACATTGAAAGTCCAAAGATACCCCCAAGGATGCCCAAAGGATACTACGGAAGGAGTCCAAGGATACCCCAAGGATGCCCAAAGGATACTACGAAAGGAGTCCAAGGATACCTCCAAGGATGACCAAAGGATACTACGAAAGGATCCCAAGGATACCTCCAAGGATGCCCAAAGGATACTACGAAAGGAGTCCAATGATACCCCCAAGGACGCCCAAAGGATACTACGAAAGGAGTCCAAGGTTACCTCCAAGGATGCCCAAAGGACACTACGAAAGGAGTCCAAGGATACCTCCAAGGATGCCCAAAGGGTACTACGAAAGGATTCCGAGGATACCTCCAAGGATGCCCAAAGGATACTACGAAAGGAGTCAAAGGATACGTTCAAGGATTCCCAAAAGGTGCTACGGAAAGAGTCCAAGGATACCTGCAAGGATTCCCAAAGGATACTACGAACAAATTCCAAGGATACCTCCAAGGACTCGAAAGGGATACTACAAACCGACTCCAAGGATACTACAGGGCATCTACAAAGGCGCAAAGGAACACATAAAGGACATCAGAAGAACGTTAAGAACACAAAGAGAGCGAACCAGAGCGTCTAAGGTCTCGATTGGGACTGATCGGAGGAAGGAAAAAACACGCATCAAAAGTCTGCCGTCTGTCGTTAAAGGGAGCCCAGGCTCCAGCTGAACAATCAAAATCGACGAGCATCATGAGCACACGCATAACCAGGAGCGAAGCGCGGGGACCGGCGTCCCCGAGCCGGTCATCAGCTCCGACAGCGACGTCGAGTTGGTGGAGGACCCGCGGGTGGAGCAACGGCGATGGCGGCTTCGCAAAGCAGTCAACCGGGCCGACGGACGCATCTCGTGGAGTCGGCTAGCGAAGAGCCGCCCCAGGACCAGCTGGCTCCCAGTAGCCATACCGAGGCTGTGGTAGCAGCTACGTGGGAGTTTCGACGAAAGTGCGAGGCGCGAAGGCGGAGCGAAGAGCGGCGGTTAAAGGAGATGGAGGAGTCGCCGGAGTGGCAGGCCCAACTGCGGATGGCCGAGGAGGAGGAGCAGCAGCTGTGGGAAAACCCGGGGTACCCACCCACGCCGAGGTATGCGCCCGAGCCCTGCATCCCGCTGCAAGAAGAGGCAGACGACTGCCCGAAATCCCGCCCGCACCGCAGTACGAGGGGTCACCACAGTGGACGCCCGCACGACCGCCCACGCCGAGGTTCGAGCAGCCACCACCGCAGCAGCAGCCACCACAGCGGCAGCAGCTCGAACGCGAGCAGCCACCACCGCACCAGCAGCCACCACCGCAGCAGCAACACATCCGGACGGACATACCGGCGGCCCATGTGAGCCAAAGCACCCGGACGTTCGTGGCCGAAGGAGTTAGGTGGCGACAGCAGACGGTTGTCTGGACCTGGCCGGAGGGACCCGAAATCTGGGGACGCGCAGCGTGCGCGTATGGAGAGAGGGGCGCGCGTTCCGCGTCCGGTTGGGGCTGGCGGGCACGAGAGTGTTCGAGGAGCGGCCGAAATAAAATTTGAATAAAATGAACAAAACGGAGTTTGAAAACCGGCATAAACGGGAAACGCGGCTGAAACAGGGGCCAGAAGTAAGGGGCATACATGGCAGCTCCAGCATCCTGAAATTCATACTGGGTTAATACAGGAAGCAGCCAAACGACACCAAAATACTCACCTGCAGCGAAGCAAATGCGAAGTCCTCTCCGCACCAGCACTCGAGTGTTGCCAGCGTGAAGCCAGGCTCAGCCGGCTGAGGACGATTGAAGGGCGAGAGAGAGACGAGAGGCGAGAGAGGTCGTGTGGAGAGAGAAAGGATGAAATAGAAAGGAGTGAGGAAATGCGAAAACTTACCTAGAAAGTTGCAAAATCAACATGAGCCAGGGAAGGGGGCGTCTCGATAGGCGATCGGTTGGCACTAGATGAAAGTGCGATCGATGGGTACACGTCAAATGGTAATATCGGCCCAAGGTGGAAATATCGCAACGAGCAGGTGGCAACGCCGCACCGTCGGTAGCGATAAACGAATAAACATCGAGCACGCACGAATGGTGTGACCAGGCGGAGTAACCAGTAAAAGGAGTAGAACGCAGCAATGAGTAGCGAGCTGGGGATCGATAACCCACGAGTATCGATGTCCCAGTGGAGTCAGGGAGAATATCGGCGCGGGAGATTCAAGTTGCTACGAGGAGGATGACCATCGCTGTAGGAACTCAACGGAGTTAAGAGCGTCGAGGGAGCATCGAGGGAGCAACGAGGGAGCGCCGCGGGAATCACAAGGACTCAAAGGCTGGGATAAGCAAGGAAACGCCGGAGAGTAGGAACCTGTCTTAAATGTTTCCCGAAGTAATGGGGGGAATGTGAGGAGTTGAATAACTCCCCACAAATAGAAGCAGCAGCAGATGGCCGGCCGCTTACCAGATACGCGGCGAATTCGCGTAGTAACGGCGCGGCGAGGAGAACGAGAGAGTTTGGAGACCAAGGGTGGAGATCGAGAGAGTTTGGAGACCAACGAAGGAGAGCGAGAGAGTTTGGAGACCAATGAAGGAGAGCGAGAGAGTTTGGAGACCAAGGATGGAGATCGAGAAAGAATGGAGACTTCGCGGGCAGAGCAAGAGTGCCGTGTGCAAAAGCGGATAACGGAACTCCACCGGACTTTGGACTCTCCCGTGAACTTTGGACCGGGAGAAGAAGTGCCACATCTCGGCAGTGGAGTGGCACACAGGCGTGCCACAAACATCATGGGAATCAGCGGGACTGCAGCTGTGGGCAGAGCATCGGTTGGAAGCGGTACGTGAAGGACAAGTGGGTCAACCAGGAGGCACGGACTTTGGACCCGGAGTGGAGAGATCCAGCGGGCCGTGCGCAAAAGGGAAATAACGGTTCCCGGAGGCCCTATATAAGGCCGCAGAGCGCTGGCAGCTGGATCAGTCGATCACAAGGAGTCAAACCGTCAAGATCACTCAGATACCAAAGTGAACAATCAAACAACCAGATAATCTACAAGGGAACAACAGCAAGTCGAGTCGCCAGAGAAGCAGCGCCGTGGGAGCCTTCGAGGAGCGAGATTGCTACGTCGAGACGTTCGGGATTGGGATACCAGGAATCTCCGAATTGAGACGCAGGTAGCTGAGATCCAGAGGGCATCGCACGGCTAGGTCAAGGCGGTCGATTAACCCTGTCCTGGCGTTACGCGTGGAAAGAGTATAACAAGCCAGAAGGGAGAGCGGTCGATCGGTACGGTCTCGAGTGGGATTGTCCAGGAGATCTCTACGGATTCGACTTGCGAGGTCCCGGAGCGGCGTGCCCGAACCCCGAGTGTAACAAGCCAGAAGGAAGAGCGGTCGATCGGTACGGTCTCGAGTGGAATACGGATTCGACTTGCGAGGTCCCGGAGCGGCGTGCCCGAACCCCGAGTACCAAAAGCCACGCGGAAACGTCCCGGACAAAAAGCAAAAGAGTGAGGCTAGGGTGGAACGTTCGTTTACACTAGGCGTGGAAGCGAAGTAAAGCGCGAGGCAGCTTCCTGGCGTTCCGCCCTGACTGTCCGCGCGGGCTGAGCAGAAACCCCAGTGGGACCATCCGGGACAGAGCAAGGGACAGGCGGCGGTGTGTCGAAAGGAGCGATCCTGGAGAGCGCAGCTTCTGTTCACCCTAGTCTGAGAACGGTGACGCTTCACTAAGCCCGTACGGCCGATACCCCTCGCGAGTCCGAGTCGGTACCAGCAGTCACCAAGTCACGCGTGAGAAGCGAACAGCGAGCGAGCGCCTTCAGGAAGCTGCGAGGATCCTCAGGGAGCGGCGAGGAGCTGCGAGTATCTTCGGGGAGCTACAGGACTGGAGCACCGAGTCATCAAGGCGAGAGGTCGTCGAGTCAATCAGGACCGTCGGAAGCACCGAAGGTCACAAGCAACGAGTCAAGGCCAACCAAGCGACTAAGACACTTGTAATAATATACCCGCAATAAACACAATACGAACCCGTGAATTCTGTGCTTTCTCACTGAGCTACTGGGCGGTCACGTTTAATATAAATTTGGTGGGACGAACACACAATATACTGAGCTAGCCGCACGAATCTCGTAGCGAGCAGACCATAAAAATCAGTTCGTTACAACTGACTATTCACGACTACAAACAACGCTCAGAGGGCTCATGTAATTGTCATATAATTACAAGGCAGATACTCGCCGCTGAAAAGGTTTGTAGTAGTCTATAAAACTGTAGGATACTGCACGAATATTTATATATGTATGTTTGTAAGAAAGGAACCGTGTCCCGACAAACTTACCCCCTCTTTAAGTCCTGGGCCTTGAGAAAATATTATATTGGATATATATATATATAAATATACGTGCACCGAAATACGGCTGTTCTCAAGTATACTAATTCACTTAAACACAAAATATATATATATTATGCCAGAGGCATGCGACTTCTTCAACGGCTGGTGGAGAGATTTGTCCTCTCTAAATGTTTATCATGATTCGCACTTTGTCTATTGATTCGGTTGGTTTAATTATATTTCAAAGCATGTTTGAATGCTTCCAATGTTTTTTTTGATTTTCACTTGTTATCCAATTGTATTATTTGAGGATATTGGTCTTTGGTTATGCATGAGTTCACTTTAGCTTTGGTTGGCTCGATTAACACATTTATATTGCATCACTACTTTCTTCGACGTATGCTATTGGTCGCTACGCTCTGAACGGATGGTTCCTACAGCTGAACAAATTTCAGGAGCATTGAGATCACGGATACTGCGTCGTCAAACATCCCAGTATGTCGGATGTCGTCCTTGTTGTTGATCTTCTCCACGTTCTTTGATGATTAGCGGCGCTGGTTCGACACAAGATTATTTCGAGCTGCAATTGTGTTCTCCTCAAGGACTGTTGGATATGGTGGCTGGTCCTGGTGGCAGAAGACTCCTTGGAGTGCCGCCCCATGGAAGGTCGCCTTCCCTCGAAGCTGCCGGCTTTCGTCAGCAAGACACCCAAATGGATTCTCTCCCTTTCTCTATTTGTTTAAGGTTTTTATACCAGACTAGAGCTTTTACTTGGCTGCGGGTATGGATCGGATGAACTAGGTGTTCCCATCTAGGATTACTGTTTCTTGATATCTGCTATCTTGGGAGTCAACGGCCGGCGGTTGCCCTTTGCCAGCTACCGGAGTATGGTTACCAATAGGTCGATAGTGGCCGTTGTTCTGGCCACGCGACACCCGAGAATTGTTGAATTGCTTTTTCTTCTGCCTTTACCAGTATGAGTCTGGTTTGTCACATGCACCCCTCCCCCTGGCTAAAGATTTGTCATTATTTCTCTATGTGAATCTTAATATGTGGAGGGCGTACGTAACATACCCCCGTGTTTTTTGCATTCCATTAGATCAAGCCACCCTGCCCCAACTTTTGTGATCCTTCGAGCCTTTCATGTGATGGAGGTCGAGATACTCTTGAATCACGGAGTCGTACTTGGCTTTCAGCTATTGTTGGACCGATTCCACAATTGTGGCACCAGCGTGCCATTGGACAACGTTCGTTGCCAATAGGGTGACGAAGATCGCCGAGTCCACCGACGCAGCCACACGTTCAATCCGAACATAATCCAGCTGATTTGGCTAGTCGAGGAGTTCCCCTTCACGGGTGACCCGCTTTGGTGGCATGGACCCACTTGGCTGCAACGAACCGACCTCCCGGTGACTGAGATCGAAAAGAGTGCCGTCAAAGACCATGTGGCGTCTATGCCGACAGAAGATTTCGTGGATCGCTTTTCCAAATTAGATAGAGCTTTGCGGGTCCTCGCGTATGTCCACCATTTGTTCAGCGATGTCGAAGACAATCACGGGGTCCGTCTAGAGGCCCAGGAACAGCTCATGACAATTTGTATTTTTCTGAAGAATACCGCTTCTTGAGTCAGAAGCGTCCTGTGCCCGCGGCAAGTTCGATTCTCTTTCCAGACAAGAAAGGGCTAATCAGGGCATGCGGCCGACAGTTTGCTGTATGATTAACGACATCCGATAATCCTACCGTATGAATGTGCACTCTTGCGGCTTCTGGTGAAATTTCGTTACATGGTGGTAATCAGATAGTGGTGCGTCTCATCCGGTCCAGATACTTGTATGACGAACTCATTACCGAATTGCTAGCATCAGGGGGTAAAGTTGAAGAAATGGACAATACTTCGCATTTACTACTAACACTGCCATCTTCGTATGACGGCGTTATAACGGCAATTGAAACTTTAGCAGAAAATTATTTAACCTTGGCCTTTGTAAAAAATCGCCTGTTGGATCACGAGATCAAGCTAAAAAAAATAGTAGCAAAGATACCAGCCTACAGGTTATGCAGGCTATAAAAAAGGACAGTAAACCTCAATTTTCCTTTAAGAAAAATAGCAAATTTGCAACGAATAGAGTCTCGAAATTCCAGAAAAAAAAGGTGGCTTTGCTCTAAAAAGAGAAAAGGAGAAACATGGAAATGGCAAACAGGCGCAGATGACATCCACACAAAGTCAAGAAAATCTTAATGGGATCGCATTTATGATGAGACGTGCAAATAGCCAACATAACAATGTGCTCTTATTGGATTCTGGCGCACCAGACTATTTGGCCAACAATGAGAATTTGTTTACAATTATCACTGAATTGTAAGAACCTATTAAAATTTCTGTAGCCAAGAACGATGTATTCTTTTATGCAGTTAAGAAAGGAACAGTTAACCTGTCACAAATTCAAATGAGAAAATATAGCTTAAAAATGTCTTATACTGTCCGGATATCCCGGAAAACTTGATCTCAGTTTAAAAAATGCAGGAGACAGGCCTTACCTTTGTATTTCACCTAGGAGGTGTAACCGTTAGAAAAAGTTAAATATTTGTAATGAATGGAAGTATATTTGGAATTGTTCCATTGGTAAATTTCTTTTCTAATACAGTAGCTTGTATTGCAAATGCAACCAAAAACAAGGAAGAACGCTATAGTCGATTTCTTTTCTAATAAACTAGCTTGTATTGCAAATGCAACCAAAAACAAGGAAGAACGTTATAGTCGAGTACCTCGACTATCAGATACCCGTTACTCAGCTAAATAGAGATATGCAAGTAGCAAAGCGTGATTAAAATGCGCCACCTACCGGCGGTATACAGATTTAAGCGTTATGGGCGTTAGAGTGGGCGTGGCAAATTTTTTTTTTGGACCAATCGATAGGTATTGACGAGACCAATACATTTCAGTTTTTTTTTAATCTAGCATAAAAATTGTGGGCGTCACAGGTTTTTGCGGTTTGTGGGCGTTAAAGTGGGCGTGGCATATTCGCGTAACAAACTTGCGCTGCGTATAAGGCTACGGAATCTAAATCTGAAATCCCAATTCTCTATCTTTGATAGTTTCCGAGATATCCACGTTCATATTTACGATTTTTTTTGTGGGCGGTTTATGAGCGTTAGGGTGGGCGTGGCAAACTTTTTTTTGGGTCAATCGATAGGTATTGGTGAGAAAATTACATTTCAGTTAAAATTTTTATTCTAGCATCAAAACTGTAGGAGCCACAGTTTTGGGCGGTTTGTGGGCGTTAGAGTTGGGGTGGCACTCTACTGAAACAAACTTGCGCTGCGTAAGAAGCTCAGGAATCTGCACCCCAAATCTCAATAGCCTAGCTCCCATAGTTTCCGAGATCTCAGCGTTCATCCGGACAGACAGACGGACAGACGGACATGGCTAGATCGACTCGGCTAGTGATCCTGATCAAGAATATATATACTTTATGGGGTCGGAAACGCTTTTTTCTGCCTGTTACATACTTTCCGACGAATCTAGTATACCCTTTTACTCTACGAGTAACGAGTATAATTAACAACTATAGTATGTGGCATGAGAGGCTAGGTCATTTGAGTAAGGGAAAGTTTTTAGAAATTAAAACAACAAATATGTTTGACGATACAGATTTGCTGTACACCAGAAAATGAGTTATGTGAAGCTTGTGTCAAGGGAAAGCAGGCGATACTAAGTTTTAATAAATTTAAAAATAAGGTCCACAAAAATCGACCATTATTTGTTGAACATTCTGATGTGTGTGGTCCAATAACCCCATCTACTGTTGATCATAACAATTATTGTATATGCATTATTGTGTAACTTACCTGTTGAGTTATAAGTCAGAAGTTTTTAGTGTATTTTAAGACTATGAAGCTGAAACGCATGCATTGTTTAATTTAAACATGGTTAACCTTTATATTGATAATGGTAGGGAGTATAAAATTAAAGAGTACTGTGTTCAAAAAGGCATTAGTTACCAATTGACGGTTCCACTTGCTCCACAACAAAATGGTGTATCTGAAAGGATGATTAGATCTAAAACGGAAAAAGCTCTTGCTTTAGTTATAGGGGGCAAGGTTCAGAAAACTTTCTGGGGTGAGGCGGTGCTAACAGCCACCTACCTTATTAATAGAAGCCCAACTAGTGCATTACATGAATGCATGAAATGTGGCACAGCAAAAAGGCGTGCCTTAAGTACCTATTAGTTTTTCGTTCGACAGTATACGTTCTCAATAAAACGAGAAAAAGAAAATTTGATGACAAATCTTGGAAGGGTATACTTGTCGGGTATGAACCAAATGGATATAAAGTATGGGATGTGAGGAATAACAGTTTTGTTATTGCAAGACATTTAGTGTTTGATGAATCAAACAGGATAATGTCTCGAGCTGTGGATGTTGATATCAACATCAGTTTTCACAATCTTGAAGAAAATATTGAACCTGATTTTCAAGACTCTTGTCTTATTGAGAGTGAAAGAGTTCAGAAAAACACTGATATAGTAGTATCAGATGTGCAGCCTAGTGAAATCGAAAATGAAGTGGAGAATGATCCAGAGATATCTGGTGTTCTCAAATTACAAAAAGCAATAGACTAAAAGAAAAGCCCAAATTGTCATATAGAGATATGAATAAAAATTGTGTTATGCAAGCGCAAACTTTAACAGGTAATGCTGCAATATCTTTTGATGAAATTAATAATAGGAATGATAAAGAACAGTGGAGAGCGGCTATTGCAGATGAGCTTAATTTTCATGAAATTAACAAAACATGGTCACTGGTAGAAAGACCTGAAAACAAAACAAGGGAGAACGCTATAGTCGAATACCTCGACTATCAGATACCCGTTACTCAGCTAAATGGAGATATGCAAGCAGCAAAGCGAGATTAAAATGCGCCACCTACCGGCGGTATACAGATTTAAGCGTTATGGGCGTTAGAGTGGGCGTGGCCATTTTTTTTTTGGATCAATCGATAGGTATTGACGAGACCAACACATTTCAGTTAAAATTTTTTATCTAGCATGAAAATTGTGGGCGTCACAGGTTTTTGCGGTTTGTGGGCGTTAAAGTGGGCGTGGCAAACTTTTTTTGGGTCAATCGATAGGTATTGATGAGAACATTACATTTCAGTTAAAATTTTCTATCTAGCATCAAAACTGTAGGAGCCACAGTTTTGGGCGGTTTGTGGGCGTTAGAGTGGGCGTGGCAGTCTACTGAAACAAACTTGCAGGAATCTGCACGCCAAATCTCAATAGCGTAGCTCTCATAGTTTCCGAGATCTCAGCGTTCATCCGGACAGACGGACAGACGGACAGACAGACAGACGGACATGGCTAGATCGACTCGGCTAGTGATCCTGATCAAGAATATATATACTTTATGGGGTTGGAAACGCTTCCTTCTGCCTGTTACATACTTTCCGACGAATCTAGTATACCCTTTTACTCTACGAGTAACGGGTATAAACATTGTCGATTGTAAATGGATATTTACAAGAAAACAAAACGAATTTGGTAGACCAGTTAAATATAAAGTCAGACTTGTAGCACGTGGATTGACACAGGAGTATTTAGTCGAATACGACGAAACATTTGCGCCTGTGGCTTGAATTTCAAGTTTCAGACTTATAATGTCTTTTTGAAACAATATAACCTTAAAGTGCATCACATGGATGTAAAAACTGATTTTTTAAATGGTGATTTAAAAGAGAAAATATATATGAGAGTTCCTCGAGGACTGTCTTGTAATAGCAGTCATGTTTGTAAATTAAATAAAGCAATTTACGGTCTTAAACAGGCGGCTAAATGTTGGTTTAAAGTGTTTGAAAAAGCTTTGATAGATATTGGATTTAAAAGTTCACCTGTAGATAGATGTACATATATTTTGGATAAAGGGTATATTTTAAAAAATATATATGTTTTTTATATGTGGATGACTTGGTTATTTGTACACAAAACATTCGAACAATGAACAAATTTAAGTCATGTTTAATGAGCCAGATGTGTTCAGGCCCACTGTCCGGCGAATCTGGACCGGCCCCGCTCTCCTGCCCTGTCCCCAGCTCCCCTCCGTGAAGTCTCCGCTGCGCCTCTTTTACAAGTGAATTTTTTCGCTTACTTCTATTCGGTCAAGGGGCAATTCGCGTTTCGAGTGGTTTTCTCCCCTACAGCTTAAACGCTTTCCGCCGCACCAGCAGCAAACCGCACCAGCAGCAAACCGCCGAAGCCCAGCGCAGCAGCCCGCCGACGCCGCCAGTTTCCCGCCGTCGCCTCCCACGCCATTCTACCAGCGCCGACGTACCCCGCTAACTTCCGGCGTACATTTTTGACACCCTTTTGAGCAGCAGAAAAAGCACACGTTCACCACATGTTGAGCGCTCGATTAAGCAGCGGAAAAAGCACACATTCAGCACATGTTGAGCGCTCGATTGAGCAGCGGAAAAAGCACACATTCAGCACACGTTAAGCGCCTAGCAGCAAATATAATTTCAGTTGTAATTATTTATTTTTATTTATTTGTTTTAAAATTTCAGGGGTCGTTGGCTCTTCAGCGTCTGGGGCTGGCGTTAACTTTTTTTAACGCACCTCATTGCTTTTTGCAGTGCCTTTTCGGGAGGCTCCGAGGGCTCCACCAGAGCGATTGCATTTAGTATTATAAGAAAAATTAGTTTTAAAAATAAAACGAGACGAGAATAAAAACGAGTGACCGAAAGTAATTGTTATTTGTAAGTTTTATTTATAATAAAAGAAACGTTTTCTTTGGCATTCAATGTAAAAATCCCAGAAGTCTTTTAAAAATTAAACTTACAAACAATAGTTACTTTCGGCCCCAATAAAAACTTACTTAACAAGGCGCGTACGAAATTTGGGTAAGCTTTGAGCTTTTTCTTGTTCTGGCCCCCCTCCAAATTGTAGAACAGAACAATGTCCTCTGACAGCACGTTTAGTATGGAACGGCTCAGCCTTCCATTTTTCAAGTAGCGTCACCATCAGCTTTGTCTAAAAATATAAGAAAATATTAAACAATGGAGAAGTAAAGCTAAGAACGAAAGCCTCGACTACGAAATAAATATAATTAAAAAACAAGAATATAACTTACATAGTTCTCCGAATGTGGGTCCACTAGTTTACTGTCGATCCCTTGGAGGTCCTCGGCAGCGTCTCGGCATGGTCTCGACAAGTCATGTATCCACTTTGGCCGACTGCCTTACGTAGGCGGTTAGGGAGCCCACTGCCTCTGTAAGAGCATTGAGGCCTTGGTTGACACCTTTCACTTCCGCCAGCGCCAGCCGGGCGCTCTGGGAATCCTCTGAAAAATTTAAATGGTTACTAACTAGAAAAATTAAGAAAAATATTATACATACATCGTGGTAAGGCAAAAACGCTTTGCGGCACTAATTTTTAAAACTTTCAACAAATAATATATAATAATAAAGAAATAATATGAAACATTTTAAAACAAATAACAATATCTTGTTATTACATTATAAATATTTATAATATCTATTATTGGGTTTGACGATTTATTAGAGACTGAACTTAAAAATGCTGCACGCAGGCAGAACGATAACTTAAGGAAGAGAAGGAAAAAGAACGCACCGTTACTTTCGTGCAAAAAACCAAAGAAGAATAAGATATACAGTGGTGCATATACTAATATTTTCAACACTCCTTCTCACCGCGGTATATTTTTAGATGTGCTCTTTTTCAGTTTAACCCTAGCGAACTTATACATTTTATGTGCTTAACTTTACTTAAATTCTTAGTTAACACATCTGAAATCATATCTTCGGTTGGTACATATTCAATATCAATGATTTTCTTCTTATATAAATCTCTTATATAGTGATACTTAATATCTATATGTTTACTTCTTGCATGAAAAGTAGCATTCTTAGCTAGACATTGAGCGCTCTGATTGTCACTGTAGATCATCAATGTTGACGCCGTCTTAAAACCCATTTCAGATATTATTTTCTGGACGTAAGCAGCCTCCTTAGCTGATTTTGAAAGCGCTACATACTCTGCCTCCTTGCTACTGAGTGCTATGATGCTCTGCTTCTTTGACTCCCACGAAAATGCTGCTCCAGCCATGAAGAACGCCCAACCGCTGAATGATTTGCGGTCAATGCTGTCTCCTGCCCAATCTGCATCGACATAGCAGTGAACAGGCATACCAGATTGAGCATAATGCAACTGCAAGCCCGAAGTTCCTTTTAGGTAGCGAAGGACTCTCTTAGCAGCCACCTCATGTTCCTTATGGGGGTCACTGCACCTCTGTGCCAACTTTGCCACGGAATGTACAATGTCTGGTCTTGTGGTCATGGCTAAGTACAGCAATGATCCAATAAGTGATTGATACTGCTTTTGGTTAGATCTTGGGCAGTCATCCACAGTACACAGGCTCTGATAACCAACCTCTAAAGGTGTGGCATTCGGCTTACAGTCTTCCATGCCATATTCTCGTAACAGCCCGTCGATATACTGCTTATGACCAATCGTCACGCTGCCCGTCTCTCCATCTCGTTCGATTTCCATGCCCAAGAAATGGTTCAGCTCTCCGCCATCTACTACATCAAATTCCTGTGTGATTTGAAGTTTAATGTTGACTAGGTCTTCTTTTCTGGAACAAGAAATAATTAGATCATCAACATATACAACAATAATGCTAAGATTTCCGCCAATTTTCTTAGTGTAAATGCATGGCTCACTAGGGCACTGGACAAAACCAATATGCTGAAGAGTACTATCCAATTTCTGGTTCCATTCCCGTCCACTCTGCTTCAGACCGTACAACGACTTGTGCAACCTCAGCACCCGTTTTGGATACGCTGTGTCTACGAATCCCTCAGGCTGCCGCATGTATACTACATCTTGTAAGGAAGAGACGTCCATTTGGTGCATAAACATTTTATTTTCGACAGCCAGTGCAATCACCAATCGGATGGAAGAATACCGTGCCACGAGGGAAAATGTTTCTGTGTAATTCACTCCGTACTCCTGCCCACAACCTTTTGCGACTAAGCGAGCCTTGAATCGTTCCACGTAGCCATACTGGTCACCCTTAATGGCAAAGACCCATTTGCTCCCAATAGTCCTTTCGCCAGCAGGAAGATCAACAAGACTCCATGTCTTGCTAGACTGTAGTTGAGAATACTCCTTCTGCATCGCAGCCTTCCATTCTTCTGCATGTTCCATGCTCAGCGCCTCCTTGACTCCGCTCGGCACTTGGATGTTGGCAACTCCAATAGCGTTTAGCTTATTGTATGCCTTAAGTGGTCGTCCTGGCTTTCCCGTACGGATTAACTTCGGCCTCCCTGGGCCTCTCTGGACTCGATTGACGTTCTCAACTAACTTGTCTTCATCATCATTAGCCTCTGACTGTTCATCCCTTTCTGGATCTTCGTTGTTTTTATCTTGCTCACCATTTGTCTGCATATTTAATATGTTTGAGTTCTCTGTCAACTCTACGGACGATACATCCTCGTTTTTCATCATATCGTGCTCAAGGAACACAACATCCCTGGCTTCCTTGATAGTTTGCGAATCAGGATTGAAGAGCCTATATGCTTTGGCAGTTTCTGAGTAACCTACCAAGATATGCTCTATCCCTTTCTGAGAAAATTTTCCTTTCCTTGTCTTGTCTAGAACTACGGCTTTTGCACCAAAAACTTTCAGGTGGGACACTCCGGGTTTTTTCCCAAACCATGCTTCGTACGGAGTCATATCTGGTAATGTAGACGTTTCAGATCTGTTTCTCAAGTACATCGCTGTCATTATCGCTTCCCCCCACAGTGATTTATCAGCACTGGAATGAACCATCATGCTTCTTGCCATTTCCACTAGCGTCCTATTGGCACGCTCAGCAACACCATTTTGCTGCGGAGTATGGGGAACGGTAAGCTGCCTCTTAATCCCATGGCTTATCAAAAAATTTTCAAACGCACCATTGATGTACTCTCTACCATTGTCGCTCCGTATGGCTTTAATCTGCTGTCCAGTTTGCTTCTCAGACAACAATTTAAATTCTTTGAATTTGTCGAAAACTTGATCTTTTGTTTTTAGCATATACACCGATACGTAACGCGTCTTGTCGTCGATAAATGTAGCAAAATATCGCGCTCCTCCTTTAGAAACAGTACTCATAGGACCGCATACGTCCGTATGAATCAGACCCAACACTTTACTCGAACGATTTTCCGACATTTTTGGGAACTGTTTTACGCAAATCTTGCTTTTCGCACACGTCTTGCAAACAAAGTCATTTATGTCACCGGTAACTCCATCCAGACCATACACTAATTCTTTTCGAATCATGGTTTTTAAACTTTGGAAATTCAAATGTCCGAATCTGTTGTGCCACGTTATTACTTGGTTTATTTTCCCGTTTGCAGCAAAAGCCATTTTGTTTTCATTTTCGACAATAAACAAGTCATTCTTTTTGTTTGCTTTCAACACAGTTTCACCATTCTTATTTTTGACGCTTGCATTATTTTTCGAAAAACATACATATTTCAAACCCGTTGTTCGTTGCTTTTGAAACGGAAATAAAGTTACACTGAAGATTTTTTACGAACAACACATCAACCAATTTAATAATGTTTTCTTGCCAGTATAGTTTCACTGTTCCAATGCCTTCACCTTCAATGTAATTTTCTCCAACTAGCATTATTTTTTCTTTATGTTCACGGATTGAAACAAATAATGATTTGTTTGCACATAAATGGGCTGTTGCCCCACTGTCCACGCACCAAATATTTTCCGTTAGTCCTACTTGACCTGCTGCTGCAGCGAAAACTGAGTAAGACTTTTTGTTCTCTTCGCGTTTCTTCTCTTTATTGTTGTCTTTTTCCGATCTTGCGAGTTTCTCTTTTGAGTTGCACTTTGCCGAAACATGTCCATGACGACCGCAGTTCCAGCATTCCACAGTTCTCATGTCTTTCTTATACTTGTCTCTTCCTTTTTCGGCGCGCGACGCGTACATCTTCTGCTCCATTCCATCGGCCGTTTTGTCACTCACTTTTCGTCGTTCTCCCTCTTCCAGTAATTTTATTTTCAGAGAACTCAAGGAAGGCAAAGAATCACGCGTTTCAATGGCGACTACGAAGTTTTCGTACAAATCACATAGACTTGACAACAAAATTATTACAAGCATTTCATCTGGCACTGTTTGATCAATTTCTTGTAGTTTTTCAATTACGTCACTAAAATTACTCAAATGCACTGTGATACTGTCTGTCTCTGACATCTTCATGTACAGCAATTGTTTGAATAACTGTATTCTACGGGCCGGTCCAGAAGGCATGTGAACACTAGCCAGCTTTTTCCAAGCTTCCATTGATGATGTGCAGTGTTTAACATAGTTAATCTGCGACGGCTTAATACACAACAAAATACTCGCGAGGGCCTTTTCATCTTTTATATCAAAGTTTGTCTGTTGTTCTACTGTTCCACTTTCGTTTTTAATTTCACGACCGCACACAACTGACCAAAGTTCCGAGTGTATTAGCAAACTTTTCATCTGCACTGCCCATGAACTATAATTTTCACTATCCAGTTTTTCTATTGAGTATTGTGAACTCATTTTGTTCATTTTACTGAAACACCACCGAATCTCTAAATATTTAATCTCTTCGATTATTACGCGCAAGTTTTATAAGCTTGCTGGGCCCATAACCTATTGGGTTTGACGATTTATTAGAGACTGAACTTAAAAATGCTGCACGCAGGCAGAACGATAACTTAAGGAAGAGAAGGAAAAAGAACGCACCGTTACTTTCGTGCAAAAAACCAAAGAAGAATAAGATATACAGTGGTGCATATACTAATATTTTCAACATCTATTTTCCTCTTAAAAATTTTTTTGCTTTTAATATTTGTACACTTTAGAAAAATAAAACCGCAATGGATGAAAAACTTGGCAAAAAAATTACAATGCAATATAAAACCGTTGGACTTACTACATTTTTTTTATCGGTAAAAATTGATAACATTTGATTTCGCTCACATTATTTTTTTTTATTTTGTTGTAAACAATTATTTCGAAAAATATACTACACATTATTTATGTATTTTTTATTATTTATTAAAACATTTATTTATTTTGCAGTTGCGGAAAAAAATAACACTTTTCCAGGATCTGAAAATGGGAGATGTTTGAGATTTTTATTTAAATACGTACACAAAACTAAGAATTGCTTAAATGTTATTAATATTCATTTTTATCGAATTTTAACCACAAATATAAGTTTTAAAAACAAATATCTCTTATTTTTTTCCCCAGAAACTTTGCACTCAATAAGATTTTTAAATTCTTTCACAGATTTGTTCATTTGTTTATTATATGTACCATTTGTTGCTTTTCACGTCAAAAATTAATATTTTTCACAGCTATTTTTTTTTTTGGGAATCTTGTATTTCACATATTTTAAATATAGATTATCTTGTTTTTTACTCTCAATGTTTTCAAAATTATTGGTCTGCGACAGACTTACCTGGGAATCGTTTCTCTTTCTCTTTTAAGCCACTGATTTATTAAAAATAACATAATTGCTGGTAGTCTTGCTTGAACTTCTAACTACTTCACTTAAGTAAACGCAAGTAAGAAAGGCAAAAAAAGGCGCGTGCCTTCCAGAAAACCAACAAGCAACAACAACGGTTCCGCTAATCCGTCGTTGCTCTGTTTTTTGGCATGTCCCGTTTGGTCTTTGCATCTTGCACATAAAAGCAGGGTATATATAGACATATTCGACTATACAAATCGGTTTATAAAAATATATTCTTAAAACTTCACATATTATTAAAAAATATTAACAAACATATAAATTTTATTAAGAAATACAAATATTTTAAAACAGAAACCTATTATTTTAAATGGTTGTTTTATCATTTCCGAACAAATGTCGCATTATTCAAAAGGCAAGGGTGCACAAAAGTCTATATATTTTAGTTGCTGGGCCTCCTTCCCTTCACACGCACTTTTCCGTCAGAGACGTGGCGAGAGAGGGAAAGCCCAAAATTACTTTTTGTGCGTTCTCTTTGCGGACCCGATTGAGAGCGCGTCGCTTTGCCGCCGTTGCGCTCAGCTCTGCCGGCGTCGCTGGCTGCTCTGCCGACGTCGCAGTCGGCTTCGTGATGATTGGGCGCTTAACTAAATTGTGGAAACGCAGGGTCGTCACCATCAAGGACGACGGGCGCCTCTACATTGCGCCGCGGGAAGAAAGGGGGGTGTGACGAACCCGCCTAGAAGGCGCGTGCGCCACAATAAGTACTACTTTCTATATTATAGCTTTAAGAGAAATACAGTGAATTACAATAAATATTAAGTCGAATTAAAAATTAAGAATCAGAACCCTGGGTGGCAACGCCAACCGATAGTTCATCAGGACATGTTAAATACTAGAAAATCAAAGGAGCTAAAATACCAGAAGTAGGAAAATACTAGAAATCCCGAATAGAGGAAAAGGCCGGAAAATGAGGGAGGGTCTCGCGGTGATCGTGGCGGGGCTCTTCTCTCGGGATCGCAGAACGGAAAAGACGTGTGATTGGTACACGGCTTAGCGAGGTTTCGAAAGTCACGCGTGCTCCTCGAGATAGCGGAGCGGAGGCGATCAAGTTCTGCGAAGTGGCCACGCGGACGATTACAAGGCACACGTATATATATAAGCAAGTCAGCTAAGGTTAGTACGATCAGATTCTCATGTGCTCAAGACGGTGTACCGGACCCGAGTGAGGACAAATCGAATAAACGGTAAAGAATATCATATTGCATCTCTCCTTCTCGTAGTCAGGTACCAAAGCTAACCTAACTTTACCCCGCTCACACCGCTGCTTCGGACCTGGATGTGGACCCCCTTCCCGTCCGGTCCAGTAGTTTTCCTGCCTCCGTAGTTTTGGGATTTCCGCGTGGACACCCTTCCCTTATCCGCAAGCCTAGCCTTCCTGTCTCCTCCGTAGTTGTGGGATTCGCGCGTGGACCCCCTTCCCGCCTTATCCGCGAGCCTAGTCTTCCTGTCTCCTCCGTAGTTGTGGGATTCGTGCGTGGACACCCTTCCCGCCTTATCCACAATCCTAGCTCCTTCGCCATCCTGGGCCTCGTGCGCGGCCCCGCCCCCTCGCCCGAAGGTCCAGCCCGGTGGATTTTTCGCCTCTGGCAAGACTCCGGCGTTAGGTCGCAGCCCAGGATTGGGATTCCGCATAACCAACGTCATCTGCTTTTCTTCGACGTGAATATGGACCTCTGGTGAAGACTCCCCTCAAAGTTACCCGTTCCCCTGTGGAGTGGAACCCTCTAGTCCGGCGTTTCGGTGATTTACAAATTTTCTTGTAAAGGAATCTGGATCCGACTGAGATCTGTATCCCGGCCTAGAAAACATCCTTACAAAATTATTCGCAAGTGAAATAATTATTTTGCATGTATGTATGTATTATAAACAAAAACACACATACAAACTCTAACTCGTTCGCAGACGTAAAATTCCTGGAATGTTCTGATGCGCAGATCTTTGTAACTGTTTTAAAGCTTAAATAACATACTTGAGGCTGCCAACTCTACACTTCTATGTAATAAGGGTATAAAAGTAATTACCGATGAAAATTAATTTAAAAGCTTCCCCATGCTTTGGCTTTAAAAAAACGTCCATTCTTCAAAATTTTTGTACCCGTTACTCGTAGAGTAAAAGGGTATACTAGGTTCATCGGAAAGTATGTAACAGGCAGAAGGAAGCGTTTCCGACCCCATAAAGTATATATATTCTTGATCAGGATCACTAGCCGAGTCAATCTAGCTATGTCCGTCTGTCCGTCTGTCTGTCCGGGTGAACGCTGAGATCTCGGAAACTATGGGAGCTGGGCTATTGAGATTTGGCGTGCAGATTCCTGAGCTTCTTACGCAGCGCAAGTTTGTTTCAGTAGACTGCCACGCCCACTCTAACGCCCACAAACCGCCCAAAACTGTGGCTCCTACAGTTTTCATGCTAGAATAAAATTTTTAACTGAAATGTAATGTTCTCATCAATACCTATCGATTGACCCAAAAAAAAGTTTTCCACGCCCACCCTAACGCCCATAAACCGCCCACAAACTTCAAAAAATCGTAAATATGAACGTGGATATCTCGGAAACTATCAAAGATAGAGAATTGGGATTTCAGATTTAGATTCCGTAGCCTTATACGCAGCGCAAGTTTGTCACGCGTATATGCCACGCCCACTCTAACGCCCACAAACCGCGAAAACCTGTGACGCCCACAATTTTTATGCTAGATACAAAATTTTAACTGAAATGTATTGGTCTCGACAATACCTATCGATTTGCCACGTCCACTCTAACGCCCATAACGCTTAAATCTGTATACCGCCGGTAGGTGGCGCATTTTAATCTCGCTTTGCTACTTGCATATTTCTATTTAGCTGAGTAACGGGTATCTGATAGTCGAGGTACTCGACTATAGCGTTCTTCCTTGTTTTTCACTATTAAACACTAAGTTTTTCACGAGCTGAACATCCGAAGGACAGAAACCACGAAAAGCATTGTCATTGCCGTAGTATAACCGCACACATTATAAAAATGTACCAAAATTGTGCACCCTTTCTGTGATAAATAAGTATGTTTTGTCCAAAAACCAAGGGCGATTTCGCCAATAATACAAGAAAATATCGCCATTAATCCAAGAAAAAATGCTGATTGTCTTCTCTTATTCATTATAAAAAAAATTAATGGTGAATTTTTCTTAGTTTAAGAAAATATTTCTATAACCAAGAAAAATGTACTTATTTTAATGGGGTTGTAAACTCACGGGCGATTTTCTAACATTTACGGTGAATTTCTTTTTGAGTGTAGCATCTAACCTCCGCTAGCTCAAAGCAGCTTTACCATCGCCTGTGGTCCGGCATCGCTGTAACCATCGTTACCATTGCCGTAACGCCAACTTCCTGCCATCAAAGCGCCCCGTGCGAGCGTCAAGTGCTCTTCGTGTCTACTTCAGTTAGGCACACGCCCAGTAAGCGTCCCCAATTCCGTTTATAAATAAAATTTACGTGTTATACTTTATAATTTTACTCATTATCTTTACCTATCTCGAAACCTAAATTTTGTTTGAACTCGAAATGCGGGTTATATTTTACTACTTCAACAGGGGTGGCTCCAAAAGCGCTATTGCTTCTTTTGGTAAAGAATCTGACTTTTTTTTTTGTGATGAGATGCTTGATAAAATTGTATCCGAAGAATCTAGCGCTCTGTGGAACACTTCAGTAAGGATTATTTATGAGACTCTTAATCTGCGCTAATCTATCACGTTTATGGAACTTGTTTCGAGAGATCTAAAGCCATCTTTCTTTTCAAACGCGATCCACCATTCTAGTAATTTAAATAAGGGTGTCCAGTCCTGTTTGCACCATGTTCCTTTTTTAGCAGAAAGTGAAATTACTGAAGCAAGCCAGCTTGCATTGCATTTTTGAAGCGTTCAAATTGTGTTTTTTTAGCAGCTTCTTGATGTCATTCGACGAATTTTCAGCCAGTAGATTTTTATTTTTGAATCTTTTGCACAACCAGTTAAGGGTATCGACAAAGCTGCGATTATTTTTCAGCCACACTTCCAGCAGTTTTCCCTACCATTGTGTAGTTGTTCCAAAACAATTAAAAATTTTCAAAGTGGCGCAAATGTACGCAAAAGTTACTCCATTTAATCATAAATACAATAACACATATTACCACATTTGCTCTTTTCGCAATCCTGCGTACTCTTGCTAGTTCTAACTTAACTTAACTTTTCAAAACACTTGGTTCAATAAATTAATTAAATACGCCACAAATTAAAAGCCTTTTTAGTGTAAGCCCTCTAAGCAATAACATACCTTGATGAAGATTTTCCATAATTTAACAAAAAGGATTGCGCGATATTTGCTTAAGAATAAATAACTAAGCTTTTGGCACGCTTCGTAGAAAAATTAAGGCGCACCCAACTTATCTCGAAAAGCTGACTTTAGAGGGTTGCCAAAGAGCCAGGAATTGCTACAAAAATATTTTACAAAAAGTTTTATAATAGTTGAACATTCCATTAACGGATTTAAAACTGAAAACTTCACAAAATTGCATGCTAAAAAAAGGGTTTTTATCCCAGTGTGCGTCGGTGCCAGTCCAACTTACAATCCGATTTGAATAATTTTCAAACATGGTGCTCTGACAATTTATTGGACTTAAATGGCTCTAAGTGTAAGGTAATGACTATTTGTCGAGTCAATCCTCAATATGCGACATACACACAAAGTGACATACATTGCGCCGCGGGAAGAAAGGGGGGTGTGACGAACCCGCCTAGAAGGCGCGTGCGCCACAATAAGTACTACTTTCTATATTATAGCTTTAAGAGAAATACAGTGAATTACAATAAATATTAAGTCGAATTAAAAATTAAGAATCAGAACCCTGGGTGGCAACGCCAACCGATAGTTCATCAGGACATGTTAAATACTAGAAAATCAAAGGAGCTAAAATACCAGAAGTAGGAAAATACTAGAAATCCCGAATAGAGGAAAAGGCCGGAAAATGAGGGAGGGTCTCGCGGTGATCGTGGCGGGGCTCTTCTCTCGGGATCGCAGAACGGAAAAGACGTGTGATTGGTACACGGCTTAGCGAGGTTTCGAAAGTCACGCGTGCTCCTCGAGATAGCGGAGCGGAGGCGATCAAGTTCTGCGAAGTGGCCACGCGGACGATTACAAGGCACACGTATATATATAAGCAAGTCAGCTAAGGTTAGTACGATCAGATTCTCATGTGCTCAAGACGGTGTACCGGACCCGAGTGAGGACAAATCGAATAAACGGTGAAGAATATCATATTGCATCTCTCCTTCTCGTAGTCAGGTACCAAAGCTAACCTAACTTTACCCCGCTCACACCGCTGCTTCGGACCTGGATGTGGACCCCCTTCCCGTCCGGTCCAGTAGTTTTCCTGCCTCCGTAGTTTTGGGATTTCCGCGTGGACACCCTTCCCGCCTTATCCGCAAGCCTAGCCTTCCTGTCTCCTCCGTAGTTGTGGGATTCGCGCGTGGACCCCCTTCCCGCCTTATCCGCGAGCCTAGTCTTCCTGTCTCCTCCGTAGTTGTGGGATTCGTGCGTGGACACCCTTCCCGCCTTATCCACAATCCTAGCTCCTTCGCCATCCTGGGCCTCGTGCGCGGCCCCGCCCCCTCGCCCGAAGGTCCAGCCCGGTGGATTTTTCGCCTCTGGCAAGACTCCAGCGTTAGGTCGCAGCCCAGGAATGGGATTCCGCATAACCAACGTCATCTGCTTTTCTTCGACGTGAATATGGACCTCTGGTGAAGACTCCCCTCAAAGTTACCCGTTCCCCTGTGGAGTGGAACCCTCTAGTCCGGCGTTTCGGTGATTTACAAATTTTCTTGTAAAGGAATCTGGATCCGACTGAGATCTGTATCCCGGCCTAGAAAACATCCTTACAAAATTATTCGCAAGTGAAATAATTATTTTGCATGTATGTATGTATTATAAACAAAAACACACATACAAACTCTAACTCGTTCGCAGACGTAAAATTCCTGGAATGTTCTGATGCGCAGATCTTTGTAACTGTTTTAAAGCTTAAATAACATACTTGAGGCTGCCAACTCTACACTTCTATGTAATAAGGGTATAAAAGTACTTACCGATGAAAATTAATTTAAAAGCTTCCCCATGCTTTGGCTTTAAAAAAACGTCCATTCTTCAAAATTTTTGTACCCGTTACTCGTAGAGTAAAAGGGTATACTAGGTTCATCGGAAAGTATGTAACAGGCAGAAGGAAGCGTTTCCGACCCCATAAAGTATATATATTCTTGATCAGGATCACTAGCCGAGTCAATCTAGCCATGTCCGTCTGTCCGTCTGTCTGTCCGGATGAACGCTGAGATCTCGGAAACTATGGGAGCTGGGCTATTGAGATTTGGCGTGCAGATTCCTGAGCTTCTTACGCAGCGCAAGTTTGTTTCAGTAGACTGCCACGCCCACTCTAACGCCCACAAACCGCCCAAAACTGTGGCTCCTACAGTTTTCATGCTAGAATAAAAATTTTAACTGAAATGTAATGTTCTCATCAATACCTATCGATTGACCCAAAAAAAAGTTTTCCACGCCCACCCTAACGCCCAAAAACCGCCCACAAACTTCAAAAAATCGTAAATATGAACGTGGATATCTCGGAAACTATCAAAGATAGAGAATTGGGATTTCAGATTTAGATTCCGTAGCCTTATACGCAGCGCAAGTTTGTCACGCGTATATGCCACGCCCACTCTAACGCCCACAAACCGCGAAAACCTGTGACGCCCACAATTTTTATGCTAGATACAAAATTTTAACTGAAATGTATTGGTCTCGACAATACCTATCGATTTGCCACGTCCACTCTAACGCCCATAACGCTTAAATCTGTATACCGCCGGTAGGTGGCGCATTTTAATCTCGCTTTGCTACTTGCATATTTCTATTTAGCTGAGTAACGGGTATCTGATAGTCGAGGTACTCGACTATAGCGTTCTTCCTTGTTTTTCACTATTAAACACTAAGTTTTTCACGAGCTGAACATCCGAAGGACAGAAACCACGAAAAGCATTGTCATTGCCGTAGTATAACCGCACACATTATAAAAATGTACCAAAATTGTGCACCCTTTCTGTGATAAATAAGTATGTTTTGTCCAAAAACCAAGGGCGATTTCGCCAATAATCCAAGAAAATATCGCCATTAATCCAAGAAAAAATGCTGATTGTCTTCTCTTATTCATTATAAAAAAAATTAATGGTGAATTTTTCTTAGTTTAAGAAAATATTTCTATAACCAAGAAAAATGTACTTATTTTAATGGGGTTGTAAACTCACGGGCGGTTTTCTAACATTTACGGTGAATTTCTTTTTGAGTGTAGCATCTAACCTCCGCTAGCTCAAAGCAGCTTTACCATCGCCTGTGGTCCGGCATCGCTGTAACCATCGTTACCATTGCCGTAACGCCAACTTCCTGCCATCAAAGCGCCCCGTGCGAGCGTCAAGTGCTCTTCGTGTCTACTTCAGTTAGGCACACGCCCAGTAAGCGTCCCCAATTCCGTTTATAAATAAAATTTACGTGTTATACTTTATAATTTTACTCATTATCTTTACCTATCTCGAAACCTAAATTTTGTTTGAACTCGAAATGCGGGTTATATTTTACTACTTCAACAGGGGTGGCTCCAAAAGCGCTATTGCTTCTTTTGGTAAAGAATCTGACTTTTTTTTTTGTGATGAGATGCTTGATAAAATTGTATCCGAAGAATCTAGCGCTCTGTGGAACACTTCAGTAAGGATTATTTATGAGACTCTTAATCTGCGCTAATCTATCACGTTTATGGAACTTGTTTCGAGAGATCTAAAGCCATCTTTCTTTTCAAACGCGATCCACCATTCTAGTAATTTAAATAAGGGTGTCCAGTCCTGTTTGCACCATGTTCCTTTTTTAGCAGAAAGTGAAATTACTGAAGCAAGCCAGCTTGCATTGCATTTTTGAAGCGTTCAAATTGTGTTTTTTTAGCAGCTTCTTGATGTCATTCGACGAATTTTCAGCCAGTAGATTTTTATTTTTGAATCTTTTGCACAACCAGTTAAGGGTATCGACAAAGCTGCGATTATTTTTCAGCCACACTTCCAGCAGTTTTCCCTACCATTGTGTAGTTGTTCCAAAACAATTAAAAATTTTCAAAATGGCGCAAATGTACGCAAAAGTTATTAACTCCATTTAATCATAAATACAATAACACATATTACCACATTTGCTCTTTTCGCAATCCTGCGTACTCTTGCTAGTTCTAACTTAACTTAACTTTTCAAAACACTTGGTTCAATAAATTAATTAAATACGACACAAATTAAAAGCCTTTTTAGTGTAAGCCCTCTAAGCAATAACATACCTTGATGAAGATTTTCCATAATTTAACAAAAAGGATTGCGCGATATTTGCTTAAGAATAAATAACTAAGCTTTTGGCACGCTTCGTAGAAAAATTAAGGCGCACCCAACTTATCTCGAAAAGCTGACTTTAGAGGGTTGCCAAAGAGCCAGGAATTGCTACAAAAATATTTTACAAAAAGTTTTATAATAGTTGAACATTCCATTAACGGATTTAAAACTGAAAACTTCACAAAATTGCATGCTAAAAAAAGGGTTTTTATCCCAGTGTGCGTCGGTGCCAGTCCAACTTACAATCCGATTTGAATAATTTTCAAACATGGTGCTCTGACAATTTATTGGACTTAAATGGCTCTAAGTGTAAGGTAATGACTATTTGTCGAGTCAATCCTCAATATGCGACATACACACAAAGTGATGGCTCATTAAATAGAATAATTCTAGTATACGAACTGGGAGCTCTTTTGGACCCAAGACTAAAATAAGCTGATCATATTTCGTCCATGGTAAATAAAGATGGGGGTGCGCTTGGCCTTATTAAAATGTGGTTAAAGGAATTTGACGAACCTTATATTACAAAGACCTTGTTGATTTCCCTTGTCCGCTCGATACTTGAGTATGGATCTCTCGTCTGGAGTTCCCAATACGGAATTCATGTTGATCGTACAGAAGAACTTTTTGCAATTGGCTTTAAGGCGCCTAAACTGAGATGCAAACCGGATTTTACCTTCTTACTCTAGTAGAGTACTCCTAACTAACTTACCCTCCTTAGCCAACCGCAGAATGATGCTTAGAACAGTCTTTATTTATAACCATATTAGAGGCGAAATTGATAGCCCCGACTTGGTTAGCGAGATAAACTCTTCTGTTCAATGCAAATTAACAAGATATTACATTCCCCTATTTTTAAATTATTTTAGATCTAACAATGACTTTCAGAGTATTATGTTCTGACTATAATAGACTTTTTCCTATTGTCTCAAAGTCTGACTCTCTGCCTCTCTTAAAACGATTAATATTAAATTTTCTAGCACAGGTTTGGATCCTACTTTTTATATCTTAACCATATCTTAATTTTTCTACGCGTCTATCATCTCGCGATTTCGTGCCGAACCACACACCAGAGAAAAAACAAGAAAAAAAGTTAGCTTCGGCAAGCTTATATACCCTTACAGCTATAATTATTAAATTTAAAAACACAAAAAATGATATAACGGGTATCTGATAGTCGAGGTACTCGACTATAGCGTTCTTCCTTGTTTTTAAATGATTTGGCTTTCATCACAAAATAATTGTAGAGATGATTTACCATTTCGTTTTGAACATTGCACTAAGTTCGCCCTGAACTTGTGGGGTTGTTTGCATTTTAATATTTATTCATCTTTGTTATTTCCGTGTTCGCACTGAACAACGGAAAAATTTCACTTTATATGTATTTTTATATATATTTTTATTTCCATTTTTTTTTGTATTGCATATTTATATATATTGCTTTTCATACTGCACCATCACTGTTTTCTTTTGCTATCCATATTATTTTTCTTTTCACCTCCACACTTGTTCTATTTCTTTTGGTGTATTTACTTATATTAACTTACACTAAAATTATCTTCATATTCCTGTGAGTTCTCACTTCTGGTCTCCTGATCCTGAAAGGGCCGTTCGACTGCGCCAGTTATGTATAGATGAGCGTAATGCCAAGTGTTTGGTTGTTTTCTGGCAGAAAATAATAACGCTGCCGCTCAGTTTGAGTTTGAAATCCAGATTAAAGTTTATTACTCAGCTTGGGTTTATGTATACCCTCGCTGCACGAAAATGTCTTATTCAGCTAATTACAATGTTCGTAATTCTAAGTGTAAGTATATGTGTAAGTATGTGTGTAGGTCTTTGGTGCCGGCAACCGATGTTGCGACAGAGCTACATCCTGCTTGTTGTTGACGCTGCACTTTCTGGTTAGAATGGGCGGCCACTGACCGATCGTTGGCCGCCGTCCAGGGTAGCACGAGGTGGTTTGGTTGGGGGGTCCGTACGTAACTCGGGCGCCTATAAGTTCATCGTCACCATCAAGGACGACGGGCGCCTCTACATTGCGCCGCGGGAAGAAAGGGGGGTGTGACGAACCCGCCTAGAAGGCGCGTGCGCCACAATAAGTACTACTTTCTATATTATAGCTTTAAGAGAAATACAGTGAATTACAATAAATATTAAGTCGAATTAAAAATTAAGAATCAGAACCCTGGGTGGCAACGCCAACCGATAGTTCATCAGGACATGTTAAATACTAGAAAATCAAAGGAGCTAAAATACCAGAAGTAGGAAAATACTAGAAATCCCGAATAGAGGAAAAGGCCGGAAAATGAGGGAGGGTCTCGCGGTGATCGTGGCGGGGCTCTTCTCTCGGGATCGCAGAACGGAAAAGACGTGTGATTGGTACACGGCTTAGCGAGGTTTCGAAAGTCACGCGTGCTCCTCGAGATAGCGGAGCGGAGGCGATCAAGTTCTGCGAAGTGGCCACGCGGACGATTACAAGGCACACGTATATATATAAGCAAGTCAGCTAAGGTTAGTACGATCAGATTCTCATGTGCTCAAGACGGTGTACCGGACCCGAGTGAGGACAAATCGAATAAACGGTAAAGAATATCATATTGCATCTCTCCTTCTCGTAGTCAGGTACCAAAGCTAACCTAACTTTACCCCGCTCACACCGCTGCTTCGGACCTGGATGTGGACCCCCTTCCCGTCCGGTCCAGTAGTTTTCCTGCCTCCGTAGTTTTGGGATTTCCGCGTGGACACCCTTCCCGCCTTATCCGCAAGCCTAGCCTTCCTGTCTCCTCCGTAGTTGTGGGATTCGCGCGTGGACCCCCTTCCCGCCTTATCCGCGAGCCTAGTCTTCCTGTCTCCTCCGTAGTTGTGGGATTCGTGCGTGGACACCCTTCCCGCCTTATCCACAATCCTAGCTCCTTCGCCATCCTGGGCCTCGTGCGCGGCCCCGCCCCCTCGCCCGAAGGCCCAGCCCGGTGGATTTTTCGCCTCTGGCAAGACTCCGGCGTTAGGTCGCAGCCCAGGAATGGGATTCCGCATAACCAACGTCATCTGCTTTTCTTCGACGTGAATATGGACCTCTGGTGAAGACTCCCCTCAAAGTTACCCGTTCCCCTGTGGAGTGGAACCCTCTAGTCCGGCGTTTCGGTGATTTACAAATTTTCTTGTAAAGGAATCTGGATCCGACTGAGATCTGTATCCCGGCCTAGAAAACATCCTTACAAAATTATTCGCAAGTGAAATAATTATTTTGCATGTATGTATGTATTATAAACAAAAACACACATACAAACTCTAACTCGTTCGCAGACGTAAAATTCCTGGAATGTTCTGATGCGCAGATCTTTGTAACTGTTTTAAAGCTTAAATAACATACTTGAGGCTGCCAACTCTACACTTCTATGTAATAAGGGTATAAAAGTACTTACCGATGAAAATTAATTTAAAAGCTTCCCCATGCTTTGGCTTTAAAAAAACGTCCATTCTTCAAAATTTTTGTACCCGTTACTCGTAGAGTAAAAGGGTATACTAGGTTCGTCGGAAAGTATGTAACAGGCAGAAGGAAGCGTTTCCGACCCCATAAAGTATATATATTCTTGATCAGGATCACTAGCCGAGTCAATCTAGCCATGTCCGTCTGTCCGTCTGTCTGTCCGGATGAACGCTGAGATCTCGGAAACTATGGGAGCTGGGCTATTGAGATTTGGCGTGCAGATTCCTGAGCTTCTTACGCAGCGCAAGTTTGTTTCAGTAGACTGCCACGCCCACTCTAACGCCCACAAACCGCCCAAAACTGTGGCTCCTACAGTTTTCATGCTAGAATAAAAATTTTAACTGAAATGTAATGTTCTCATCAATACCTATCGATTGACCCAAAAAAAAGTTTTCCACGCCCACCCTAACGCCCATAAACCGCCCACAAACTTCAAAAAATCGTAAATATGAACGTGGATATCTCGGAAACTATCAAAGATAGAGAATTGGGATTTCAGATTTAGATTCCGTAGCCTTATACGCAGCGCAAGTTTGTCACGCGTATATGCCACGCCCACTCTAACGCCCACAAACCGCGAAAACCTGTGACGCCCACAATTTTTATGCTAGATACAAAATTTTAACTGAAATGTATTGGTCTCGACAATACCTATCGATTTGCCACGTCCACTCTAACGCCCATAACGCTTAAATCTGTATACCGCCGGTAGGTGGCGCATTTTAATCTCGCTTTGCTACTTGCATATTTCTATTTAGCTGAGTAACGGGTATCTGATAGTCGAGGTACTCGACTATAGCGTTCTTCCTTGTTTTTCACTATTAAACACTAAGTTTTTCACGAGCTGAACATCCGAAGGACAGAAACCACGAAAAGCATTGTCATTGCCGTAGTATAACCGCACACATTATAAAAATGTACCAAAATTGTGCACCCTTTCTGTGATAAATAAGTATGTTTTGTCCAAAAACCAAGGGCGATTTCGCCAATAATCCAAGAAAATATCGCCATTAATCCAAGAAAAAATGCTGATTGTCTTCTCTTATTCATTATAAAAAAAATTAATGGTGAATTTTTCTTAGTTTAAGAAAATATTTCTATAACCAAGAAAAATGTACTTATTTTAATGGGGTTGTAAACTCACGGGCGGTTTTCTAACATTTACGGTGAATTTCTTTTTGAGTGTAGCATCTAACCTCCGCTAGCTCAAAGCAGCTTTACCATCGCCTGTGGTCCGGCATCGCTGTAACCATCGTTACCATTGCCGTAACGCCAACTTCCTGCCATCAAAGCGCCCCGTGCGAGCGTCAAGTGCTCTTCGTGTCTACTTCAGTTAGGCACACGCCCAGTAAGCGTCCCAAATTCCGTTTATAAATAAAATTTACGTGTTATACTTTATAATTTTACTCATTATCTTTACCTATCTCGAAACCTAAATTTTGATTGAACTCGAAATGCGGGTTATATTTTACTACTTCAACAGGGGTGGCTCCAAAAGCGCTATTGCTTCTTTTGGTAAAGAATCTGACTTTTTTTTTTGTGATGAGATGCTTGATAAAATTGTATCCGAAGAATTAGCGCTCTGTGGAACACTTCAGTAAGGATTATTTATGAGACTCTTAATCTGCATTAATCTATCACGTTTATGGAACTTGTTTCGAGAGATCTAAAGCCATCTTTCTTTTCAAACGCGATCCACCATTCTAGTAATTTAAATAAGGGTGTCCAGTCCTGTTTGCACCATGTTCCTTTTTTAGCAGAAAGTGAAATTACTGAAGCAAGCCAGCTTGCATTGCATTTTTGAAGCGTTCAAATTGTGTTTTTTTAGCAGCTTCTTGATGTCATTCGACGAATTTTCAGCCAGTAGATTTTTATTTTTGAATCTTTTGCACAACCAGTTAAGGGTATCGACAAAGCTGCGATTATTTTTCAGCCACACTTCCAGCAGTTTTCCCTACCATTGTGTAGTTGTTCCAAAACAATTAAAAATTTTCAAAATGGCGCAAATGTACGCAAAAGTTATTAACTCCATTTAATCATAAATACAATAACACATATTACCACATTTGCTCTTTTCGCAATCCTGCGTACTCTTGCTAGTTCTAACTTAACTTAACTTTTCAAAACACTTGGTTCAATAAATTAATTAAATACGCCACAAATTAAAAGCCTTTTTAGTGTAAGCCCTCTAAGCAATAACATACCTTGATGAAGATTTTCCATAATTTAACAAAAAGGATTGCGCGATATTTGCTTAAGAATAAATAACTAAGCTTTTGGCACGCTTCGTAGAAAAATTAAGGCGCACCCAACTTATCTCGAAAAGCTGACTTTAGAGGGTTGCCAAAGAGCCAGGAATTGCTACAAAAATATTTTACAAAAAGTTTTATAATAGTTGAACATTCCATTAACGGATTTAAAACTGAAAACTTCACAAAATTGCATGCTAAAAAAAGGGTTTTTATCCCAGTGTGCGTCGGTGCCAGTCCAACTTACAATCCGATTTGAATAATTTTCAAACATGGTGCTCTGACAATTTATTGGACTTAAATGGCTCTAAGTGTAAGGTAATGACTATTTGTCGAATCAATCCTCAATATGCGACATACACACAAAGTGATGGCTCATTAAATAGAATAATTCTAGTATACGAACTGGGAGCTCTTTTGGACCCAAGACTAAAATAAGCTGATCATATTTCGTCCATGGTAAATAAAGATGGGGGTGCGCTTGGCCTTATTAAAATGTGGTTAAAGGAATTTGACGAACCTTATATTACAAAGACCTTGTTGATTTCCCTTGTCCGCTCGATACTTGAGTATGGATCTCTCGTCTGGAGTTCCCAATACGGAATTCATGTTGATCGTACAGAAGAACTTTTTGCAATTGGCTTTAAGGCGCCTAAACTGAGATGCAAACCGGATTTTACCTTCTTACTCTAGTAGAGTACTCCTAACTAACTTACCCTCCTTAGCCAACCGCAGAATGATGCTTAGAACAGTCTTTATTTATAACCATATTAGAGGCGAAATTGATAGCCCCGACTTGGTTAGCGAGATAAACTCTTCTGTTCAATGCAAATTAACAAGATATTACATTCCCCTATTTTTAAATTATTTTAGATCTAACAATGACTTTCAGAGTATTATGTTCTGACTATAATAGACTTTTTCCTATTGTCTCAAAGTCTGACTCTCTGCCTCTCTTAAAACGATTAATATTAAATTTTCTAGCACAGGTTTGGATCCTACTTTTTATATCTTAACCATATCTTAATTTTTCTACGCGTCTATCATCTCGCGATTTCGTGCCGAACCACACACCAGAGAAAAAACAAGAAAAAAAGTTAGCTTCGGCAAGCCGAAGCTTATATACCCTTACAGCTATAATTATTAAATTTAAAAACACAAAAAATGATATTCCCAATAGTATAAGATAATATGTCAAAAAACACCAAAGCTATAATTTGTTTTATATTATTTTCCTACAAATTTTCCGAACGTTCCTATGGCAGCTATATGATATAGTCGTCCGATTTTGATAAAATTAAATTCGAAATTCAGAACTAATTAAAAAATGTTATTTCCAAGCGTTGGAGGTTATATGTTGAAAAACACCGAAGCTATAATTTGTTTCATATTATTTTTCCACCAATTTTCCGATCGTTCCTATGGCAGCTATATGATATAGTCGTCCGATTTCGATAAAATTTAATTCAAAATTCAAAACTAATTAAAAAATGTTATTTCCAAGCTTAGGAGGTTATATGCTAAAAAACACCAAAGATATAATTTTTTTTAAATTTTTTTGTCCGATTATTCCTATGGCAGCTATAAGATATAGTTGTCCGATCCGGCTGGTTCCGACTTATATACTACCTGCAAAAGATATAAGACTTTTGGGAAAGTTTCAGCCCGATAGCTTTAAAACTGAGAGACTAGTTTGCGTAGAAACGGACGGACAGACGGACATGGCTAGATCGACTCGTCTAGTCATGCTGATCAAGAATATATATACTTTATGGGGTCGGAAACGTCTCCTTCACTGCGTTGCAAACTTCTGACTGAAATCAATATACCCTCTGCTAGGGTATAAAAATTCAAGTTCCAGAAAGGAGATGGGATCAAAAGGAAAAGGAGTGGAAAAAACGTTTTTTTTAAAATGCTTTGCTAGTTATTTATTGTATCTTCTCCCTTTGGATACTAACAATAAGTGGATATCTCGGAAACTATCAAAGATAGAGAATTGGGATTTCAGATTTAGATTCCGAAGCCTTATACGCAGCGCAAGTTTGTCACGCGAATATACCACGCCCACTCTAACGCCCACAAACCGCGAAAACCTGTGATGCCCACAATTTTTATGCTAGAGACAAAATTTTAACTGAAATGTATTGGTCTCGACAATACCTATCGAATGCCAAAATACCAATACGGTGCAATAAGTATTGCAGGTTATAAATGGGGTGCACTTCATTTTTCTTCAAGACTCTGCTGTCTGGCTCCAGCTCGACCCTGAAGAGTGGTTGCGGCTCTTTTTTCCTGTTTATAACGTTACTGACGTTCTTTGCAGAAAACCCTTTTTCCTTGAGAGCATCGATAACTTCCTTGGCGGTTACGTCGGGCCCGATTCCTTTTATTACCACTTGAAGGCCCTTGCTGCTTTTTAGTTGGTACGTGTAGTAGCTTTTCCTAGCTTCCTCCACGTATTTGGATACTGCTCGGAAATGTTCTTCAGATTTGGTCTGAAGCTTGGTTTCATGGATATTCCCTTTTGTGACCGGAACAACATGAAAGTTTCCGTCCCCGATCAGCGTAACAATTTTTTTGACCAGGGCGTTCGAGATTTTCTCCCTAATGTAAATTGGTGGGGGCTTAGGTTTCGGTTGGGTCTTTTGAGCCCGTCCTGATTTATTTTCTGCTAGAAGCGCAAATCGATTGCTGTCGGATCTCCCGGGTAATATATCTTCTACTTGGACACGGTTTATTTTTGACTTGTTACATAACGTGGTGTTCTGCGGGCTAAGCATACGCTTGATATGGATGTACCGATCTAGTCCGGTCTGCATGACCGGACCCGCTTGCTGCATTTTGTTTTGGTTTTGATTTGTTGTCGTGGTTTTTGTTGCCGTTGTATTTAGAGCTGCGGTTGCAGTCGATTCCGAAATAATAGTCGTAGCTGTGGTGGTCGTTGTTTTTTTTTCCGTAGCTGTAGTTGTTGCTGAAAAATTTAGTGCGGATGCAGAAGTTTTACCGTTGCATGTTGTTGGTGCGCCAGCGGTCGAAACTGATGGTGGGGGGGTTTTGCATTGTTGACTCCACGCCGTCGAAGTAGGGGTAGCCGAAAGTAAGCATGGTGAGCAAGATCGTGCTCTTTGGCTATCGACCGACAGTAGGGTCGTTTTTTGCACTTCGCTATCACGCGTTGAGACATACGAAAAGTAACCGTCTCTTCGGCTCACGGAGCTGAGTCGCTCTTTATTCTGTTCGTAGCTCATTGAGCTTTTATTAGCGTGGCACTTATTTATTATTATAAGATGAAAAAATGTATGTGCTAGTTAAAGTCATTACACCGATTTTGTGAGTTGAAACCTAAATTTCTTTGGTTTTTAGCGTCTTTTCGCTTATTTAAAATTAACCAGTTTAGTTTTTGTGTTTTGTTTGCATTTAATTTATCAACTTTCTTGCACCTTTCGCGGAGCTCGCACAAGACACGTCCGCTCTCTTCAGCGGTCGCGATTTGCTCTTAGGGTGAAATTACAGAAACCTTATAAGCCACACAGACGTCGTTCACCTTAACCATGTAAGTGAAGTATACGCAAATACCCTGGATACCACACCCAACATACAACCTGTATATCCCGAGATACCCATTATTCCAATGGCCAATAACATAAGTCCAGAGCCTACTATCGCAGTTATTCAAATCAATCCGACATAAACATTTAACCCCTCAGACACAAATCTTTCCCACGCCTTCAATCGGCAGCACCAGAATTATAAACACTTCTCACGCCTTTATCGACGACGGTAGACATAAACAATATTCAAACATTTAAACAAAGGGTCCAGCCTGAGAACCCATTCGTCAGCACAAAAGCTTTGGCCAATCCAAATTAATTAAACAAAAGATGCAGCCTAGAAACCGTTTCATCGGGCTACAGATTTGACCAATCAAAATTCTCATTCAAAGTCCACTTTCGCTGCTCGCGTCGCTGTCACCGCTAAAAGCCATAGTTATAAGAATAATGCATTTTGTAAAATCAGTTTAAGATTGGGGATCTAACTTGAAAGAACTTTACCAATAAAAAACTCCGCTGTATATTAAAATAAAAATCGCTTTTTTAATATATCCCGAAGCAAAAAACATAATTGGCGCAGCCGGTAGGATACAAGTAATATCCTCGCGAGTGACTACCTAAAAAGGACTTAAAAAAATCACTTCGCGAAAATTAAAACATTATTTGTATCCGCAAAACGAACTTACCAACATTAGTTAAATCGCGAATGAGGATTTCTAGTGTCTAACCCAGCGATAATAAATCTAATTAATTTCGCCTAAAAAAAAACATTAAAAAATGGAATTGCCATCAACATCAGCAGCAGCAGCAGCCGTGGCCGCAGCAGCAAAAGCATCACAAGCCCTCTCAGATGTATCCATGAATCATTTCCTTCTGCAACTAAAATAGATAAATAAATTCAACGGAGACCCACTCTATTTGGCTCTCTTTATAAAAGAAGTCGATGAATTAGTCTACCACATCAGAAGGCCAAAATCAAATTATCCAAGCAGCCATCAGGAACCTCCTAGTTGGACAAGCCAGATCACTCTTGATGAGAAACATACCACAGGACTGGAAGGAATTGAGAACCCTACTTATCAGCGCAACACCTCCACATCGAATGAAAGCAGAACTACGTGAGATTAAATATAATAATAATTTAAGAAAATTTGTTGAAGAATTGGAAGAACAGACTAGTAGAATTTGTTGTAAATTGAGCTTAGACAATAATCCATCAAACACAGTTCTAGTTTCGAGGACATTGAGTGATACATTACCTGAGGTGATTCGTGAAAAATTACCAGTCAAAACTTTTATTACATTAAGTAAATTTGATATTTCGTCTCCTCTTAAATTAAAACAAGCTGCCCAAGCTGTAGGCATTTTTGAAGATAAATCCATAAACAGTCGTTCTTATATGTTCAAAAACTCTCAGGAAGATGATGAATTTCAGGATCATACTCAAAAACAAAACCCAACTATCATTCAGATAATAACCAAGGGGGTAGATTCCAAAATAACAATTATCAAAACAAATATAACAACAACCAGCAGAGACAGAATAGATTCGACTCTAATAGAAATTTGGGTAACAACAATAATTCTAATAATCATAATTCAGGAAATAATTATTATCCTAAAACTTTTCAAAACAATAAAGGACAGGGTAACCAAAGTACTCAGAGTACCAATGTTCTCCAAAAACGTCCCCGAGTTTCAGATTCAGATCAACAACGTAAGTCTGAGCCAATGGACACATTTGAAAATTTTCAGACAACAGCCTCGGACGAAACACCACAGCCATAAAAATTAAAATTGATAATAAACCATGCCTCTGTCTTATCGATACAGGATCAAGCATAAATTTAATTAACGAAAACTTCTTTAACTACCCAATTAAAAATAATTCTACTAAAATTGAAACAATTGGTGAATCTGTTACTTTGAATAAATATATTCAGTTTAGTATTCCAAAATTATTTTCATCTAAGCAAACATTTTTTATAAAAAAACTTTTCAAAACATTATGACATTCTTATAGGAAGACAAATTCTGAAAGAATCGTCAGCAAAAATTGATTTTATGAAAAACACCATTGAATTACATAATTATGAATTCCCTATGGTAAATATAACGGAAAAATGTAATCAAACTGCTTCAAATGTAGTAGATGATGAAGAATATAATTATGCCTTAGAAACGGACATATCTGACAATAATATTAGAGACGATCACTTAAATAATGAAGAAAAAACTGAACTTCATTATTAAATGTCAAAATATTTTGATATTCAGTATCATGAAGGTGAAAATTTGACTTTCACGAACGAAATCAAACACGTTATAAAAACAAAACATGAAGAACCGATTTATAGGAGACCATATAGTTATCCTTACATTTACGATACAGAAGTAGAAAAACAAATTGAAGAAATGATAAGACAAGGTATTATCAGAAAATCCAAATCTCCTTATTGCAGTCCAATTGTAATGGTACCTAAGAAAAGGGATGCATCGGGCATACCCAAATTTCGTATGGCTAATGATTACAGAGGACTGAATGAAATAACTATCAATGATAAATTCCCTATTCCGAACATGGAGGAAATATAAGACAAGTTAGGGAAATGTCAATACTTTACAAGATTAGATCTTGCTAAAGGGTGCCATCAAATTGAAATGGCCCGGACTCTATTCAAAAAACTGCATTCTCCACTAAGAAGGGTCACTATGAATATACTATAATGCCCTTCGGCCTTAAAAATGCACCCGCCACATTTCAGCGCTGTATGAATAATATATTACACGACATAATAGGTGCCCATTGTCTAGTATATTTAGACGACATTGTTATATTTTCAACCTCTTTACAAGAGCATATTCAATCTTTAAAAAAAGTATTCGAACGTCTTCGCAGATCGAATCTCAAACTACAATTAGATAAATGTGAGTTTATGAAACGAGAAACTGAATTTTTAGGTCACATAATTTCAACTGAAGGAATCAGAGCAAATCCAAATAAAATTCAAGCTATTCAAGATTTTAAAATTCCAAACTCTCCAAAACAAATAAAGTCATTTTTAGGCCTTTGTGGTTTTTATCGTAAATTTATAAAAGATTTCGCAAAAATTGCCAAACCAATGACTTTCTGCTTAAAGAAAGGAGAAAAAATAAATATAAACGATCCTAGTTACAATGAAGCGTTTGAAAAATTAAAAACTTTAATAAGTAACGATCCAATTCTCATATATCCAGATTTTGAAAAGAAGTTTGATCTAACTACAGATGCAAGCAATTATGCATTAGGTGCTGTACTATCCCAAGAAGGGAAACCCATTTGTTTTGCCAGTAGAACTTTAAATGAACATGAGTTAAATTATGCAGCTATTGAAAAAGAATTATTAGCTATCGTATGGGCGACTAAGTATTTCCGCCCCTATCTCTTTGGAAGAAGTTTTAAAATATGTTCTGACCATAAACCACAATATAAAGGAACCTAATATGAAATTACAACGTTGGAAAATAAAGCTTAGAGAGTTTGGTTATGAAATAAAGTCCATTAAAGGAAAAGAGAATCATGTAACAGATGCTCTATCCAGGATTACAAAAAAGGAATCAAAAGATAACAAAATTGAAGAAGTATTTCAAAATGAAGACGATGTAGATACTACTGCAGCAACAGTGCATAGTGCACAAGAAGATAATGGCGATTGCATACAAATTACCGAACGACCAGTTAACGTTTTTAATCACCAACTTATATTTGAAAAGGGAAATCAAGACACTAACGAACTTACTCACTACTTTAACAAAACTATTAATAAAATTATTTACAGTGACATGACTGAGACTTTGGCGAAAGACATAATTATAAAATTTATATGTGGACACAATTTTGTTATGTACATTAATAATGACGAAGATTTTGCAATTTTTCAACGAGCCTATATGAATTTAATTAAACCAAATACTGGTACGAAATTAATGAAAACTTCAGTAGTACTTCCCAACTTGCCCACATATGCAGACTTTCATGAAAAAATATTAGAAATACATGAGAAAACAATACACCAAGGAATTAAAAAGACTTATGACACTTTTAAAATGAAATACTACTTCCCAGACGCACAAAAACTTATTCAAAACATTATTAATAAATGTGAAATTTGTAATTTATGCAAGGCAGAGCACAGAAAAGTTGCTCTTCCGTTTGAAAAAGCTCCAGAAACCAAAAATATTAGCGATAAATATGTTATAGACTATTACTTTATTGACAAACGTAAATTTTTAACATGCATCGACATTCATTCAAAATTCATTTCTATTATTGAAACAAAAACCACAGATTGGATTGAAAGTAAAAAAGCTCTTCTTAAAATCTTTAATATGATAGGTAACCGAAAACAATTAAAATGGATCAAGATCCTGGCCTAGTATCTAAATCATAACAAAATTGGTTACAAAAGGAAAATATTAACATTGAAATTACAACTAGCAAGAATGGTATAGCCGATATAGAAAGGGTACATAAAACAATCAATGAAAAACTTAGAATTATTAATACACTTACGGACGCTGAAGTGTAACGCACGCCTTGTAGCAAAAGTCTTTTCTGTCTCACCTTCTGGAAATAACCTACTGGCCCATGAATCCACAGCTAACTCGCGATTTGGGACCTTTTGATACCCTAGCTTCAGCGGGAGGAATTGGGTGGGTTGTTGCGGCTGTTGTAGATCGCGGTTACGTCGAAATATTTAAAGATCCCTCCAGAAACTAACTAATCGAAATTCCGCACTAAAACCTCAAATTAATAATGGAACTGAACAATGAATGGCGGATGAACTAAATCGGTATGCAGCACATAAGTTGAATAGATAAAAACGGATGGGACTGAGATGTTGGCCGTCCTACCCTTCTATACCCTCCCAACCTTGGTTCTTTCTGTTAAGGTGTTAAATAAGAACCCCAAAATGTATAGTTAATTAATATTTTATTTTAGAGCCCCATGTCCTCGGAAAAGAAATTAAAAGGGGATTTAGCCTTGCATCATGTTATATATATAATTAAGTTTTACAAACAAATGTTGTATGGGTGTAGTCAACATACATTATTTAAGATTTCATTTACTTAACTTCATGATTTCAATTCCAGTTATGTTATCTAACAAAACTGGTCTTTTAAATTTTTATTCTAGGCATAGGTTTTCTTAGTTTTAAGTGCAATTGATTGGTTTCTTTGTATGGGTCACATCTATTAATTCATTTCTTTCGTATTCTTCACCATGCTTGTCTGTTTACATATTGGTTTTTCTTTTCTTTTTTTTTTTTTCTTTGATTTACTTATGCAAGGCAAACCGTAATTACACGCAGTGAGTTCCCTTTAATTCATATTTGAGGGCAGCCAAAATTCTCCAAGACGAATAACGCAATCAAAACAAAACGGTCTGGAAAGCTTATCGCGGCCGGACCTCTGTTTAGGCAAACCAGATCATCACCGAAGGTTTTTGTATTTTGGGACGGCAGCCGGTTATTCGTTTTGGAGGGTTTTAGCTCACCCATTCGCTTTTGGGGTAAAATTTTTTTCAATCGGCGGCTTGCCCGAAACAATCAAAACTAGAGTAGCATGCGATCACTTACCCTCTGAAAATTCCGATGAAGCGCTCCATGGTTCCAGGGGTTAACTAGTGGAAATTCCTTAGAGAGACAAGTTTTAATTATTTCTTCGCAACCGCCGTCGATACCCAAGACTTAGTGCTGATTCTCGTGCAGACATTTACAGGTGAAAGAAGAGAGTTATGCAACGCTTGTACCAACTTGGGTGCGTAAGTATTTTAAATAGCGTAACACGATCAATTGCACTTTGATTTACATAATTTTCAGATAGATTTTAATGTTTTGTTTTGGGGTTATTTCCAAGTGATACTGGCTAACTCTCTCTCTCTAATCTAGGAGCAGCTGCCCTGTCGGGGGGTGTTGGCACGTGGCGGCCGCAATCGGGGTGTAGGTGTCTGGGGTTGCCGTTGGGAAGTCGTCGATGAATCTTTGTGGACTTTTGTGGCCGCAGTTTGCCGACCCTCCGCCTTCCAACTGAAGGGATCCTATTCCCTGTTGACGAATGATTTTTCCGCCGAATATCCTAGCCTGGATTGTGAAGAGCTTGGTTCCGAACCACACCGACAACCTGCTGCTGGCTAGATGTTTATAGCCTGATCTTCTGATAGAGAACTAAATGTTAATTTCACGTTGGCTACCTCCTTTTCTTTTAACTTACGTTCAGTTTGCTTTCCTTCAATTTATTTGTTGTTTCTTTCTGTTTTCTGATTTAGGAGCTTGACTAGTTGGTTATTTTATTGTGTTTTAGCCTTAATAATCACTGATAAAAAGATTTCTGTGAATTTCGACTGCACGTGGTGTGGCCAGAATTGAAGTTGGACTAACTTTTTGAAGCCGACCGTACTCTTAGAGTTCTCGAAACAGAAAGACTGAGTAGATCGGAATTCAAAAGCTGGGAGCTTAAACATCCGACAAAAATCTAAATTTTGACGTTTCGCTTTGGATCACTTTCCGTCTTTATTTAGGCAATTTTGCTTGTGATTACCTGGGGTTACCTTCTCCGGTAATTAACTCGGATAAGTAACGAGTGCTATCTTTATTATCAGTTACTTTTCAAAAATGTCGTTTAAAGATCTTAAGGCTGGTACATTACACCCACCAGATAATCTGACGAACCTGGCGAGGAATGATTAGCTGGAATTAGCTACGTATGTCTTTAGCATGATATGTTCCGATTTCTTTGCCCTGTAGAGTTTCCAGTAAATAGAAAACATTCCCTCGCTTTTGTTTGACCCTACACTTGGAGAACTGGGGTGCCAACTTTTTATTGAAATTGTTGCTGAATTGACTTAAATGAAAATTTCTTTTAAAGACCTCTTGTCCTACTCGGTATGATACGAGTTTTGACCGCAAGTTATACTGCTTAACGTTTTTTTCATACGCCTTGCGACTGGCTTTTTTTATTTCTTGTCTTATTAACTGCAGGTGATCCTCGCGCTCTAACCTAGGTGACTCTTCCAATATCGACATTTCCTTTAGTAGTTTATAGTCATCCCCGTGATTAATCATATTCATCCCGAATAAGGCTTTATAAGGGGAGCACCCTATCGACTGATGTAAGGCTGATCTTAAAGCAGAAGAGATACTGGGTAAATGTAAATCCCATTCGGTTTGGTCCTTGCTGATATACGATCGTATAGCCGACAGTAATGAACGATTTACACGCTCTGCCGCATTACTTTGCGGGGAATACAAAGCAGTATATACGTGTCGAATTCCTAGTTTACTTAACAAGGCTTCAAATTCATTTGCTTTGAATTGCACGCCGTTGTCGCTCACAATTACCTCGGGAACTCCAAATTCTGGAAAGATTCTCTGGCTTAAGAACTCATTGATCAGACTCGTTGTAAATTTTCTTAAAAGGCACAACCAATGATACCGGGAGAAGTGATCTAATACGATTAATAAACCGATGTTACCCTTCTTACTCCTTGGATAAGGACCTAAAATATCTACGTAAAGTTTTTGAAAAGGTCTAACTGAGATGCTCTGCTGGCCCATTGGAGGACGCAAAGTCGTATTGGGAGCTTTTGTTTCTTTGCAGATATCACAATTACGTATGTAATCTCGCACCTCTTTAGATAGTCCTGGCCAATAAAAATTCCTTCGCAGTCTTTCTATAGTCTTTTGCATACCACCATTAGCATTTACAATGCTATCATGTGCTTGACGAATTGCCGAAGCACGTAGCGGTTCTGGTACCCATAATTTCCATTTAGCGGAATCTAGTTCCTCGTTTCCGGAAACGTGTTCCGTGCGAATATAAACAAAACGATCCACAACCTGCAAATCTGGGAATTGTTCGGAATTTTCTATTATTCTCGCCTTCATTTGTAAATATTCGGGATCGAGAAACGATGTGGACTCTAAATCAATTTCTGGGGCAATCAATTCATAACTTGCAATCTCATCTGCGCTAATTCTGGACAGAGCATCGGGTACAATGTGATCCTTTCCCTTTCTATGGGTAACTTTGAATGAAAATGACTGTAATCGGAAAACCCAACGAGCCAGTCTCCCTGTTACCTCTTGTTGTCTCATTAGCCACTGTAGACTGCTATGATCAGTAACTACTTCGAACGGTTGCATTTCTAAATAGCAGCGAAATTTCTCTATAGCTAATATAACCGCCAGACATTCGCGTTCTGTCACGCTGTAATTCCTTTGGGACTTCGACAATTTCCGGGACATAAAAGCAATTGGCATCTCTTCTCCATCTTTGGATAATTGCACGAGCACCGCGCCAATACCAAAATCGCTTGCGTCGCAATGTAAATAGAATTTTCTATCGAAGTCGGGATTCTGTAGAACCGGAGCTGAGGTTAAATGATCTTTTAAAGTGTTCATAGCTGTTTGGGCGGCCTCGGTCCACTTAAATGTTTTTTTGGAGGACAACACCTAGGTAATTGGGAACGTAACGTCGGAATAATTCTTAATAAATCGGCGATACCACCCACAAACACCAAGAAAACCACGAACTTGTTTAAGATTTTTCGGGGTCGGCCAATTTACTATGCAAGAGACTTTACTAGGGTCAGTTGTTATTCCTCCACTTCCAATTACATAACCCAAGTAGTTGACCTTCGTTACACAAAAGTGACTCTTTGCAATGTTGAGAGTGAGATTAGCTTTCTTGAATTGGTTAGCTATACGCACTAGTACGGCTAAATGAGATGAAAAGTCTTCCGATACAATACACAGGTCATCCAAATAGCCAAATACACAGTATCGTAAGTCAGGTGGAATTAATGTATCCATCAGTCGACACATCGACGCATTACATAACCCGAAAGGCATGACAGTGAATTGGAAGAGAGCTCTCCCTGGGACTGTAAATGCTGTTAGCGGCTTTGCTTCTTCAGACAATCCGATCTGCCAATAGGCATCTTTTAGGTCGAGCTTTGAAATAATGTTTGCCTTTGGAAGTCGCGCAAAAATTCCTATGATGCTTTGTAACGGGTAGGCATCCTTCTTAGTTGCTTCATTTAGTTTCCTAGCATCTAAACAAAGCCCTACCTTATTTGGCTTGACAACTAATCGAACAGGTGAACTCCACGCACTTTGTGACGGCTCGATTACACCCAAGCTAAGCATCCGATCAATTTCGGTATATAGAAGTTTCTCGACTGCAGGGCTAACGGGGTAATATCGTTGCTTCACGGGTTTTGCTTCTCCTATGTCTATATCATGCTTTATCCAATCAGTACGGCCAAGCCCTTTGCGTTCGAAATTTGGAAACATTTCCTTGACGGTTTCAAGTTGTCTACACTGAAATTCGGATAATGGATACTGATCTCCCAGTTCCTTGGTTTCGGATTTTAAGCAATTAATGGAACCCAGAATATCGGGAGCTAAAGAGAATACTCTCCAAAAATCGATACCCAATATCAACCTCTGAGAAATGGAAGGAATCACATACAAATCAAGCACTTTTTCCTTGTCCTTATATCGCATGAGTACCTTCAGTATTCCAGACACAGGATGCAATCTCGCATCAGCGGTGCGTACATGCGACTTAATTGCTTTATAATTCGACAAGTTGGTAAAAGATTCTTTCGCCAATGTGGACCCAATACAACTTACATTTGCCCCTGTATCGAGCAAACCTATCTCAGAATAATTCATAAACGAAACTTTAGCATAACTACGATTATCTATATTACATTCAAATATTGTTGAGACGACTAAACGTTTTTGAGCCTTTCGTTCTCCAAAATATTGACGCATTCGTATGGTATTGCGATGACTCTTCCTATCAATTCCCGAAAAAATGCGTTCTCTGACTTCATTATAGTTTTTCAATCTTTCATGGTATGGTATAAACTTCACGTTAATTTGCTGACTTCTAACTTGCAATGGTTGACTTACACTTATAATGGAATTATCTACGTTATTTAGAATACCTCTTATTTGTGGGACACTCGATTTTGGTTGAATGTCCCCGCTAGGCGGTTTTCCGACTTGCGCTTACAGTTTGCACAATTGGGTTTATATATTTGTGGTGCTCCGCAACCATAACAAAATACTCGCTTTTCAGCCAAACAGTCTTCGCACACATGTCCAGGCATCTCACAATTCCAACATGTGATTTTCGCCGACCCAGTATGATTGACTGCTGCGATCGAAAGATCCGACTCACTATTATCTATTTCCTCCTCGGGCGTTTCGTCTAGTGCGTAAACACGAAAGTTAGCTGAGTCTTTACCTTTTTGAGGTACCATTCGCGGTTTACCAAGATCCTTAAGAAAGTTTTCTCGCTTCTGCACTAATTGACGCAATTCAGAAATCGAAGAAACCTTTTCAAACAGTAATCTGTCTTTCATCTCTGTGAGTAAGTTTCCCTGAATCATTTCAACCAATTCATCTTCGCCAAAGGTTACGGACAATTTATCTATAAGCTTGCAAACGGCTTCATAAAAAGAATAAAAAGATTCCCCGGGTTTTTGTTTTCTGGCTCTTATTTGCTCCCGTAATTCAGTTGTGGACCGACTTTCCCTATATTGTTCTCGTAACGCTTCACAAAATTCAGACCATGTAAAAGTTTGGACTCGTTTGTGGAACCTCCAATACCAACTACTGGCCTTCCCCATTAGCAACTGGTGAATGTTTTTATTTAGAAGTTCAAAGTCACTACCCAAGTTTTCTTGAGTTAATATGTTTAAGCGGTACAGAAATTCTTCAACTGACAAGCCCTCCGTAGATCCATCAAAGCGTACACCCCATTTTTGGAGAATGTCTGCGATTTTATGCGAGCTAATGACATCCCTACCATTATTTCTCGAACTCCTCTGACTGATTTGACCTGAGGGTGCGGATCGCTCATGGCTTGTTCCTACGTTTGAACTATTTATCGATGCTAAAACCTGAGAAACGGTTTCTCTGACTATCGACTCCATATTCTCCACGTAATTTTCCGGTCGTCTACCGCGAGTACGTGGTCTTCCGGGCGGCCTTCCAGCAAGTTCTCTTCGAGGCCCTCGTCGTTGCCGACGGAGATCGACATTACCTGTCGGAGTACTTTCCCTTTGTTGTCTTAACCTTTCTTCGTCAACGTCTAGTAAAGGTAGTACAGCGCCTTCCTCCTCTCCACCTACTAGTTCTAATTCCTTCGTTAAAGAGCGAGTACATGGCCGAGGACCTACAGGTAATGTCTTACTTTGCTGTCCTTTTGGGTTATCTTTTGGTTTCAGAGAATGATTTCCCACAATGTATTTTAAGTCTTTGAGGCTTACTAGCACCATACAACTAGGACATTCTTTTGTCTCCGTTACTCGTTTTTCTAAACAGGATTTATGGAATATGTGTTGGCATTTGGTTACTGCACACGGCTGCGTATCTTCCATACGCTCTCCACAAACTATGCAGACATCTTGTGATGCTGGTGGTGGCTGTCTAAATTCATCTGGTGTATGCTCCACTGGCATGATTGTACTAGATTTTATTGTTTTGTTTTTTCTTTCCTTGGGCAATTTCGGAAGCTCCGAAATAAATAATAATTAAATCTATTCAACTTTGATTTTATTTCTGTTTTTCTGGGCTATTGCACTAAAGATGTCCCCCCAACCAATGAATAATTTATACCGGCCGATCTCGGACAGGGAAACTCATGTGAATTTACCTCTGTTTTCCAGTAGATTCTGTATACAAAGCTCAGTATGGTTGTTTATATTGGTGGAATCCAAATAATGATTTTCTCTGACTATAATTACGAGATAATTTCCTACCTAATTCTAATTTGGTCGAAATATTCAAATGCTCAAATACTCGATTTCCAAAATTAAAAAAATAAGTGTCCAACTTCTCTAAATTACTCTCATGAATTTCATCGAAATAATTAAGCTATTTATTGAATCTTCTTTTTGTATCTGACCTTCTTGATTGCCGAAACCTATTTCTGGTATTCTACAATACTGCTGTTTTTATAGGTCCTTCCTTTTCTTTAATAAAGTATACGTATTTCTGGTCGACACTTTTCGCATGCGCAATTAAGTTCGAGTTCCAAGAAAACCCATACTCTATGTTTTTATACAATGTAATCATCAACTTTATTGGTACATCAACTATGATAAAGCAATTTTACATTGCTGTATTATCATAGCTATGCCCCATGTTCTTGGGCGCCAATTCTTGTAACGCACGCCTTGTAGGAAAAGTCTTTTCTGTCTCACCTTCTGGAAATAACCTACTGGCCCATGAATCCACAGCTAACTCGCGATTTGGGACCTTTTGATACCCTAGCTTCAGCGGGAGGAATTGGGTGGGTTGTTGCGGCTGTTGTAGATCGCGGTTACGTCGAAATATTTAAAGATACCTCCAGAAACTAACTAATCGAAATTCCGCACTAAAACCTCAAATTAATAATGGAACTGAACAATGAATGGCGGATGAACTAAATCGGTATGCAGCACATAAGTTGAATAGATAAAAACGGATGGGACTGAGATGTTGGCCGTCCTACCCTTCTATACCCTCCCAACCTTGGTTCTTTCTGTTAAGGTGTTAAATAAGAACCCCAAAATGTATAGTTAATTAATATTTTATTTTAGAGCCCCATGTCCTCGGAAAAGAAATTAAAAGGGGATTTAGCCTTGCATCATGTTATATATATAATTAAGTTTTACAAACAAATGTTGTATGGGTGTAGTCAACATACATTATTTAAGATTTCATTTACTTAACTTCATGATTTCAATTCCAGTTATGTTATCTAACAAAACTGGTCTTTTAAATTTTTATTCTAGGCATAGGTTTTCTTAGTTTTAAGTGCAATTGATTGGTTTCTTTGTATGGGTCACATCTATTAATTCATTTCTTTCGTATTCTTCACCATGCTTGTCTGTTTACATATTGGTTTTTCTTTTCTTTTTTTTTTTTTCTTTGATTTACTTATGCAAGGCAAACCGTAATTACACGCAGTGAGTTCCCTTTAATTCATATTTGAGGGCAGCCAAAATTCTCCAAGACGAATAACGCAATCAAAACAAAACGGTCTGGAAAGCTTATCGCGGCCGGACCTCTGTTTAGGCAAACCAGATCATCACCGAAGGTTTTTGTATTTTGGGACGGCAGCCGGTTATTCGTTTTGGAGGGTTTTAGCTCACCCATTCGCTTTTGGGGTAAAATTTTTTTCAATCGGCGGCTTGCCCGAAACAATCAAAACTAGAGTAGCATGCGATCACTTACCCTCTGAAAATTCCGATGAAGCGCTCCATGGTTCCAGGGGTTAACTAGTGGAAATTCCTTAGAGAGACAAGTTTTAATTATTTCTTCGCAACCGCAGTCGATACCCAAGACTTAGTGCTGATTCTCGTGCAGACATTTACAGGTGAAAGAAGAGAGTTATGCAACGCTTGTACCAACTTGGGTGCGTAAGTATTTTAAATAGCGTAACACGATCAATTGCACTTTGATTTACATAATTATACCCGTTACTCGTAGAGTAAAAGGGTATACTAGATTCGTCGGAAAGTATGTAACAGGCAGAAGGAAGCGTTTCCGACCCCAAAAAGTATATATATTCTTGATCAGGATCACTAGCCGAGTCGATCTAGCCATGTCCGTCTGTCCGTCTGTCCGTCTGTCCGTCTGTCCGTATGAACGCTGAGATCTCGGAAACTATGAGAGTTACAATACTGGGATTAGGCACGCAGATTCCTGAGATTCCTGCGCAGCGCAAGTTTGTTTCAGCACAGTGCCACGCCCACTCTAACGCCCACAAACCGCCCAAAACTGTGGCTCCTACAGTTTTGATGCTAGAATAAAAATTTTAACTGAAATGTATTGTTCTCATCAATACCTATCGATTGACCCAAAAAAAAGTTTGCCACGCCCACTTTAAAGCCCACAAACCGCGAAAACCTGTGACGCCCACAATTTTCATGCTAGATAAAAAATTTTAACTGAAATGTATTGGTCTCGTCGATACCTATCGATTGATCCAAAAAAAAATTTGCCACGCCCACTCTAACGCCCATAACGCTTAAATCTGTATACCGCCGGTAGGTGGCGCATTTTAATCTCGCTTTGCTGCTTGCATATCTCCATATAGCTGAGTAACGGGTATCTGATAGTCGAGGTACTCGACTATAGCGTTCTTCCTTGTTTTCAGATAGATTTTAATGTTTTGTCTTGGGGTTATTTCCAAGTGATACTGGCTAACTCTCTCTCTCTAATCTAGGAGCAGCTGCCCTGTCGGGGGGTGTTGGCACGTGGCGGCCGCAATCGGGGTGTAGGTGTCTGGGGTTGCCGTTGGGAAGTCGTCGATGAATCTTTGTGGACTTTTGTGGCCGCAGTTTGCCGACCCTCCGCCTTCCAACTGAAGGGATCCTATTCCCTGTTGACGAATGATTTTTCCGCCGACTATCCTAGCCTGGATTGTGAAGAGCTTGGTTCCGAACCACACCGACAACCTGCTGCTGGCTAGATGTTTATAGCCTGATCTTCTGATAGAGAACTAAATGTTAATTTCACGTTGGCTACCTCCTTTTCTTTTAACTTACGTTCAGTTTGCTTTCCTTCAATTTATTTGTTGTTTCTTTCTGTTTTCTGATTTAGGAGCTTGACTAGTTGGTTATTTTATTGTGTTTTAGCCTTAATAATCACTGATAAAAAAAATTCTGTGAATTTCGACTGCACGTGGTGTGGCCAGAATTGAAGTTGGACTAACTTTTTGAAGCCGACCGTACTCTTAGAGTTCTCGAAACAAAAAGACTGAGTAGATCGGAATTCAAAAGCTGGGAGCTTAAACATCCGACAAAAATCTAAATTTTGACGTTTCGCTTTGGATCACTTTCCGTCTTTATTTAGGCAATTTTGCTTGTGATTACTCTCTGGGGTTACCTTCTCCGGTAATTAACTCGGATAAGTAACGAGTGCTATCTTTATTATCAGTTACTTTTCAAAAATGTCGTTTAAAGATCTTAAGGCTGGTACATTACAGAAGATGAGTTAATGAACATAGAAAAGGCAACATATGTTTATAATCATGAAATAACCCACGATGCCACAGGTAAAACTCCGGCTGAAATATTTCTTTATGGAATAAAACCAAGCAAAAATATGCAAGAACAAAAAGAACATAAGATAGATAAACTTAATAAAGACCGCGAGGAACATGAAGTAGATCTGGAATACAGTAAAGTTGAAAAAGAAATGAAACGTAAAGCTAAGTTAGTAAACCCATTCAAAAAGACAGGAGCGTTAGAACAAAAAGACGAAATGCACTGGCAAGAAACTAATAGGGGTCATAAAGTAGTAAAACACATAAGTAAATTTAAAAAACCTAAAATACAAAATCTCTCTCCTCATTCCAGGGAAACTGACAGTACTGATTCTGATAATGAAAATGATCATGATAGTGACATGGACGAAAATACCATTGACAACAGCTCAACAAATTAGCATTACACCCATTACTTCGAACAACGGTTATTTACTTCTGAACATAGGGACTATAAAAATACCTCTAAAGTATGAACATCATATGATTAAAATAAATCAAACTAAAATATTTGAAACATATCAGGAATTTATAAAATACGAAAACCAATTTAAAAATGTACCGGACATTGCATTAACATTGAAACAATTAAAACATGAAATCAAGGGAATTACTTCGTCATCGAGACAAAAACGGGGATTAATTAACTTTTTAGGGACAGCTCACAAGTATCTATTTGGAACATTAACTGAAGATGATAAAAAAGAGTTGGAATATAAACTACAAAACTTACAAGAAATTTTAATTGAAAACAAAGAATTTAATGAAATAATTCAAATAATAAATGAACAATCAAAAGATATAAGCAAACTCGTAAAAGATAAACAAGAAGAAAAAGCTTTGCACATTTTTAGATATTCCTTAAATATATTCCTAGAATACATTGAAGATTTACAAATGAGTTTACAATTAACAAGAGTTGGAATATTTAATCCTAAAATACTAAAACATGAAGAGTTGGAGAACATAAACGAAGAAAAATTACCCTCAATCAAAACTTAAGCTTGGTTAAGCAGTCAAACTAAAGACACATTTATTCTAGCCCATATACCCACTTCTTTTAAAGAAACACAAAAATATAGAATTATTAAATATCCAGATAATATGGGCCAACAAATTGATATAAATGATAATTATGAATATTTTGTAAATGACGAAAAGAAAGTATTTTACTTGGAAAATTCACCAAATTCATTAGCAAATATTTTAGACCAAAAATTTATTATCACTGATCAATGTATCTCTGAAATCCTTACTAATCAATTTGCGAAATGTCAACACACTTTTGTATCAGAAAATGAATCTTTAAAATATATTGAGCCTAACATCATTATTACTTATAATTTAAAAGAGACTCAAATTAAGCAAGATTGCGAAATGTTCAACAAAACAATTCAGGGTAACAATATAATACAATTAAGTCAATGTACTTTAGAAATAAGAGATATTAAAATTACAACATCAAAGAACATACAAGAATATAAAATCACAAATATTACTTTATATGAACCAATACGATTGTTAAAACATAAAAACTCTATTACCTATCAACATAACAAGAATCAATTTATAAGTGAATTGTTTTTATAATATTAATAATTATACTTTTAAGCATTACTAATTATATCATATTTACCTATAGGCGCCTAGCCAACAAAAAAGAAATTTGGTTTAAATTCAACAAGGATGTTGAATCTTCTAAAGGAGGGGCGAGTGACGTATACGCAAATACCCTGGATACCAAACCCAACATACAACCTGTATATCCCGAGATACCCATTATTCCAATTGTCAATAACATAAGTCCAGAGCCTACTATCGCAGTTATTCAAATCAATCCGACATAAACATTTAACCCCTCAGACACAAGTCTTTCCCACGCCTTCAATCGGCAGCACCAGAATTATAAACACTTCTCACGCCTTTATCGACGACGGTAGACATAAACAATATTCAAACATTTAAACAAAGGGTCCAGCCTGAGAAACTATTCGTCAGCATAAAAGCTTTGGCCAATCAAAATTAATTAAACAAAAGATGCAGCCTAGAAACCGTTTCATCGGGCCACAGATTTGACCAATCAAAATTCTCAATCAAAGTCCACTTTCGCTGCTCGCGTCGCTGTCACCGCTAAAAGCCATAGTTATAAGAATAATGCATTTTGTAAAATCAGTTTAAGATTGGGGATCTAACTTGAAAGAACTTTACCAATAAAAAACTCCGCTGTATATTAAAATAAAAATCGCTTTTTTTAATATATCCCGAAGCAAAAATCATAATTTGTATACATTAATTTATTAAACTACTACTCGCGTCGTTCTTTTACTTCGTATAAATTTCACGTCTTTATTCTTCGTCTCTCTCGTTCTAAGTACTTGTCCAAGCTTTCCTTTTTCACCTCGCCAATAATTAGCAGTGCTGTTCATCAGTGGTGGGTTCGGCTGACAAGGATTCCAGACCTGTTCCCACAACTCGGCCATCCTTCTAAACATTCGTCCCGAATGTATCCTCGTCGTCCTCGGAGGATATTTTCATACATGGCTTCACATACTCAGCGCAAGAGGTAATGTATCTTGGTCCGTCCGTGGTTAGCGATTGCTTTACAACATCGTAAGTGTCCTTCGGTTTGACTTTTGTAACGCGTTAGGGACCCAAGTACTTAGGCCTTAACTTAAGTCCATCACCAAGTTGCGTACGTTTAATAGCGACAATATCGCCAACTTTGTATGTTGCTGCTGGACGTAGACCAAGGTTGTATGAGTTCTTGTTTTCATTCTGCATAGCCAGGATCAGTTGCTTTGCAGCTTTGCGGACATCGTCTCGATTGTCCTGAAACATTTGTATCAACTCTTGTTCAATCATTTCCTTCAACTGGACGTCTGTTTTAGTGCGCATCTTGATGCCTACAAGAAGTTCGAATGGAGTTGTTTGCATTACCTCGAATTAACTTTCTGCTGCACCTGGTTTACGAACTTATACCACTTGCTGGGATCATCTAATGACAGTTTGGACAGTACAGATACAATTATGGCGTTGAGGCGTTCGACTTGACCGTTTGCTCTCGGAACTCCAGTTGTTACTGCGTGAAGTTCAATGCCCTCGTCCTCACAATACTTCTTAAACTCGTCTGAAGTAAACGCTGTGCCTCGATCGGATATTATTTGAGCAGGATTTCAAATATTGCACCCTGAGCCTCTAGTCTAGTGATGACGTCCTTAGGGGAAGTTGATTTCGTAGGATATAGCCAACCAAATTTGGTGAATCAGTCAATGACAGCAAGAATGTGCTTGTGTGCTTCCTTGGGCAATGGGTGCAACTCTTCTTCTTTTTTCCCAAGTTTGCGATTGGCTACGATACACGGAATGCAGCATTTGATCTGTTTTTGGATCTTGTTTTCAGCTTTAGGAATGTAATTTTTCTTTCCTATGATCTCTTTGGTTTTCTTTATAGAAAAATGTTATTTTTCATGAGCCTGTCGAATTATTTCACGTTGAAAGATCGGTGGTACAACTATAAGCTCGTCGTCGTTCACCAATTTGTACAGCAATCCAGATCGTAAAAAGAAATTGTTGTGGATAGACTTTTCAGCAAGGATGTCTATTATGGCTTTTAATTCCTCGTCCTGCGATTCACTTTAATTTGTTGTGCAAACTTTCGTCGGAGATCATCCTTACAGGGTAACGGCTTAGACCATCAGCATGGCGTATGCGTGTGCCTGATCTGTGTTCAACTTCAATGTCAAACTCCTGAAGTTCGAGGATCCAAAGTGCGACTCTTGTGCAGACTTTTTGTGAAAGTATTGCAATCGCTGATCAGCTTGAATTGCATACCCAACAGGTATGTTCGGAACTTTCGAAAAGCTTCTACCACTGCCAGGATCTCCAACTCGTAGCTAGAAAACTTTCTTTCAGCGTCTGTAGTTTTATTACTGGACGGATCTGGTTATCCTTAGGAGATTTTTGGAGTAAAACTGGTTCAAACATCAATCGAAGCATCTGTATAAAGTTCTGTTTCGTGCTGTGGATGAAAAATTTTAAGCAGAAGTTTTTGGGTAATCAACATTTTAAGTTGAAAGCGTCAATCTGTCTGCCAGAAAAAAATAGCTTGGCGTCATGCTTCATAAGATCGGTCAAAGGTTTGGCGATGATCGAAAAACTCAGGATGAATTTGCGAAAATATCCAACCAGACCCAGAAAGCTTTGTAATTGCTTCCGGTTTGTCGGGAGTGAAAACTTCGTCACAGCTTTCGTCTTGTCATCTGAGATGTTGATCGATTGGTTTTCAATGCAATGGCCTAGAGACTCGATTTTCATTTTTAGGAAGCAGCATTTCTTTAGGTTGATAACTAAACCATACTCATCACACCGCTTGACGACTGTCTTGAGATTGGCTACTGCTTCGCCTTCGTCTGCAGCTGAGACTATGTTATCGTCGACGTAGGGAATCGCAATACCAGATCGGGTTAAGTCTCGTGAAAATGGCGTTAGCATGTTTTTGAAATTCGCCTGGAGAATTCGTTAGGCCAAAAGGGACTTCCAGGAGCTGGTACTGGCCACTGTGAGTTACAAAGGATGTGCGGCTTTCTTCATCGACATTAACGTGGAGGCGTTTTGCCTCAGTTGTTGCACTCTCGTGAATGTTTATATTTACATTTTCGGCACTTTCGACGTTGATTTTCATTAGTGCACCTAATTCAGTTTCGGCAAGCTTTTCCTGGCTTTGTATTTTTATTCCGTCACGATTTATTGTTATTTCAGCGTTGTTACAAAATTCGGCACCTAACACAACTTGCACGTCTAAAAAGTCAAATGAGACAACAAGAAAATTTTCTTCGAACACTTATCGTCAACTTCAAATTCCTCTTTAAAATAACCGAATGGTTTTACCCGGTTGTTGTTTCCGAAACCGACAAGAAAAATATTCACAGCACTCAGTTTTGGCTTGATTAATCTTACGTACGTTGTTTCACTTACAATGCTGTATTTGCTGCCTGTGTCAATAAGGGCTGTGTACTTGTTGCTTTTCATTTAAATGTCTTTACACATCGAAAGTTTGTTAGCGGATACTTTGCGCGTATTTTTCGGAGTTTCAACCGTTTCTATCTTGCCTGTGGGGCAGTCCTTCGATATGTGTCCAAAATTGTTACAGTTAAAGCACTTTCGACCACTGTTTCGATTGGGGCACTGATTAGATGTATGGCCACCGGCACCACAGTTGAAGCAATGCACCTTTCTTTGCATTGACACTTCCTTATGACACTTCTTTACCTATCGGGTATTCGTAAATTTTAGACTTTCCGGATTTTTCGAGAATTTTTGTCGTAGCACTTCAAATTTTCCTTGAACTCCGTCAAGTCTTTGGCATTGATGCCATCAATCACATATTGCATAAGTGCACAGTTGTCAACACTGCCACGAGAAGCAATTTATTTCATTTTGAGGAGATATTCTTGAACACTTTCATTGTTTATGATTTTCCTTTCGGATAGCAAGTTATTTAATTGAGCACTATTTACTTCGGCTTCGAACTCTTTGATCAACGCGATCTTTAACATTTAAAAATTTTTGATACCACGCTCACTCATAATAAAGACTTTAGCGAGACCTTTTAGAGAATGTTTCGCGAAAATGAGATTTTGCAGGTCATCCCAATACATAATGGAAGCCATGTCCTGAACGGCCAAATACAGTCATCTACATCGCGGAAGTTAACAGAAAAACGCGGCGAATTCACAGCGAAAGTTTGTACAGAAGCGGAATCGATATTGCTGGACGCCAATGTGCCAGCTTGTGCGTTGTCCAGTTTTTTCTGCTTCTCTGTGTTGCTTCGCACAGAGCGAAACTAGTCGTCGTCACCGCTAGAACTTTTCTCGTCGTTATCTTCGTCGTTCTCTTCTCGTTCGTCTATCTCATCACCTTCGGAGACGTCTTCATCTGCATCTTCCAGCAGTTTTCCTGCTCGCAAATTTCGGAAAATGTGTAGCATGAGATCACTTTTGTCGTGTTGCAAGCCCAAAATGTTGCAAGTTATGGCAAGGTCGCTGTTTGATAAATTTTGCGCAACGTAAGACACTTTCTGTTATGCCACTTTCGGTTATGCCGATCGCCGTCATTTTCGTAGACAAACTTGTGCAGCAGGTCAGTATTCTTCTTTTTTTCAGCTTTTAGTGCCGGTAAAACGGGCTCAAAGTCAGATAGACTGGACATATTTGCAGAAACAGTTTTTTGTAAATGTTCGCTCGTACTCGTTGTTCTTCCTTACACTAGTATTCGTCGCTTTCACTCACGTCCTGTACCCGTCGTTTATATACACATACGCATCGTTATCACATTGGTGGTTGTAGCGTCGTTTTCACACACTCGTACGTCGTTTTTAAGCTTTTCCTCGTTTTGCACCGATTTCGTCGTTTAAAATCTTTTCTTAAGCACACTTTTCGTCGTTTTACTTTTCACGTAGGTTGAGCCACCATATTTGTGGGATTGGTTTTTCTGATTTAAATGAGAAGTCCCACCAATTGTAATTATACCCGTTACACGTAGAGTAAAAGGGTATACTAGATACGTCGGAAAGTATGTAACAGGCAGAAGAAAGCGGTTCCGACTCCATAAGGTATGTATATCCTTGATCAGGATCACTAGCCAAGTCGATCTAGCCACGTCTGTCTGTCCGTCTGTCTGTATGAACAATACAAGCTACAATACTGGGATTAGGCATGCAGATTCCTGAGATTCCTGCGCAGCGCAAGTTTGTTTCAGCAGAGTGCCACGCCCACTCTAACTGTGGCTCCTACTGTTTTGATGATAGAATAAACATTTTAACTAAAATTTATTGTTCTCGTCAATACCTATCGATTGACCCAAAAAAACGTTTGCCACGCTTAATTTAACGCCCACTTTAACACCCACAAACCGCCCAAAAACCTTAAAAAGTCGTAAATATGAACGTGGATATCTTGAAAGCTATCAAGGATAGAGAATTGGGACCTCAGATATATATTCCGTAGCCTTGCACGCAGCGCAAGTTTGTTTCGCGAATTTGCCACGCCGGTAGGTGGCGAATTTCCCTTTGGTTCCTTTGGCTGAGTAACGGGTATCTGATAGTCGAGGTACTCGACTATAGCGCTCTTCCTTGTTATACCCGTTACTCGTAGAGTAAAAGGGTATACTAGATTCGTCGGAAAGTATGTAACAGGCAGAAGGAAGCGTTTCCGACCCCATAAAGTATATATATTCTTGATCAGGATCACTAGCCGAGTCGATCTAGCCATGTCCGTCTGTCCGTCTGTCCGTCTGTCTGTCCGGATGAACGCTGAGATCTCGGAAACTATGAGAGCTAGGCTATTGAGATTTGGCGTACAGATTCCTGAGCTTCTTACGCAGCGCAAGTTTGTTTCAGTAGACTGCCACGCCCACTCTAACGCCCACAAACCGCCCAAAACTGTAACTCCTACAGTTTTGATGTTAGATAGAAAATTTTAACTGAAATGTATTGTTCTTATCAATACCTATCGATTGACCCAAAAAAAAGTTTGCCACGCCCACTTAAACGCCCACAAACCGCGAAAAACTGTGACGCCCACAATTTGCATGCTAGATAAAAAATTTTAACTGAAATGTATTGGTGTCGTCAATACCTATCGATTGATCCAAAAATAAATTTGCCACGCCCACTCCAACGCCCATAACGCTTAAATCTGTCTACCGCCGGTAGGTGGCGCATTTTAATCTCGCTTTGCTGCTTGCATATCTCCATTTCCCTTTGAGTAACGGATATCTGATAGTCGAGGTACTCGACTATAGCGTTCTTCCTTGTTTTATTATAACATGTTTAAAGTTTTATTTAAAAGAAATAGTGATAAGTAGTTCTGATTATAGTTTTAGGTATTGAATAGGGTTTTTTAGCAGCGTTTTTAGATTATTACTCGCGTCGTTCTTTTACTTCGTATATATTTCACGTCTTTCTTCTTCGTCTCTCTCGGCTGACAAGGATGCCAGACCTATTCCCACATATATTGTGCTACTCTTGACAATATATACATTCGCGAGAATACTGATTTAATCCACTTGCATGATAAGCGACTAGGCGTCTACTCTGGGTCTTAAGGGTTGCATTACGTGTATATCCTGACAAATCTCCAAGGTGTCACAATGAGCGAAAAAAATGTTAGCCCAAGCTTGATTGATTTCGGAACCAAACTTTGATAGAAAAATATAAAGTCACAGTTCGGAGCGTGTATACCTCGGATACATTAGTCGGCAGAGTCAGTTACTCTACGTAATTCAGAGGTGGAGCAAAAGGAACTGTGATTCTGTTGGTACCTTTGTTACAAAAGACATGTGACCTAGATCGATATACTCCCTCAAAAATGCTGAATACTGAGCTTTAGGGCTGGGTATTTATCTAGTTTCGCTTCCAAAGTCTTGAAACGACGACGATCCAGGCAATAAGAATCACCAAGAGATTGGAATCAGGAAGTGACAAGAGACGAACAGAGTATTGGCCGTTTCCAAGTTTAGTGCAATTTTCAGTGGAAATTTGCTCACATCCCAGTCTTCCGGCAATGAAGATGGCTTAGACGAAGTGATGTTTTTAATATTCCAAAATCGCTTTACTATGGCGGCAAGTGTGTCATCGGAATGATCAGCTGGGTCCTTGACGCTGGCTTGTAAAACCGATTTATGAGTTGGCATGTTCGTTTCCAAGTCTAGTGCAATTTTCAGTGGAAATTTGCTCACATCCAAGTCTTCCGGCAGTGAAGATGGCTTAGACGAAGTGATGTTTTTAATTTTCCAAAATCGCTTTACTATGGCGGCAAGTGTGTCAACGGAATGATCAGCTGGGTCCTTGACGCTGGCTTGTAAAACCGATTTACGATTATAACCCTCCAGAGACTATCCAACCAAGTTTGGTGTTCAAAAGAGTTGGCAAAGCCCTATCCAAATGAATTTGCCCCATAAAAATTATTACGAAAAAAACCCAGCGCCGAGTAAAAGGTCAATTCGATGTAATTGATTGAAACGAGTATCAGCGAGCGAAATGTTTTGCGGTATCCTCCATTATGTTGCATTTATATTGAAATGGGGCTGTGAGTCACAACCGCTGTGAATGCCGCACGATAGCTTGCATCCCGTGATTGCACAAGAATATCGACAGTCTTGTCGTGGAAGATTCTCCTACACCAGAAATCATGGTTCATGTGTAATAATGAATGGTGCTTCATACGACCCATAAAGTATATATATTCTTGATCAGGATCACTAGCCGAGTCGATCTAGCCATGTCCGTCTGTCCGTCTGTCTGTCCGGATGAACGCTGAGATCTCGGAAACTATGAGAGCTAGGCTATTGAGATTTGGCGTACAGATTCCTGAGCTTCTTACGCAGCGCAAGTTTGTTTCAGTAGACTGCCACGCCCACTCTAACGCCCACAAACCGCCCAAAACTGTAACTCCTACAGTTTTGATGCTAGATAGAAAATTTTAACTGAAATGTATTGTTCTCATCAATACCTATCGATTGACCTAAAAAAAAGTTTGCCACGCCCACTTAAACGCCCACAAACCGCGAAAACCTGTGACGCCCACAATTTCCATGCTAGATAAAAAATTTTAACTGAAATGTATTGGTGTCGTCAATACCTATCGATTGATCCAAAAACAAAAATCTGTCTACCGCCGGTAGGTGGCGCATTTTAATCTCGCTTTGCTGCTTGCATATCTCCATTTCCCTTTGAGTAACGGGTATCTGATAGTCGAGGTACTCGACTATAGCGTTCTTCCTTGTTATAATTAGCAACGCCGCCCAAACTCGAACGCAAATCTTGTAGTTTTTCAATGTCGCTTAGCTCGACATCATTTCCGATGATCGTAGTGAAAGTCGCAAGAAAATCCGGCCATTCAGAGTTGGATCCATGAAACGAGCCATTTCCATATTTGGAACCGAGGCTTCCTACATTAAAAAGAAAGATGTTGAATTTGCAGCGGTTGAAGACGGCAATTGTGACTTGCGATAAAGAGCCAAGCATCGGCTAAGTTTCGCTTTTACATCCATGAAAACCTCGACAAATTCAATACGATGGTCGCTCGAGATCTCTGCAAAATCCAGTGTTTCCAACGAGGTCTTAATTTAAGGAATTGATCCATCCAATCGCGCTAGCAAGTAGTTTTTCAACTACTCATAAAAAACACTTTGAGCCAAACTCTGGTAGAAATGGACAAACACATTTCAACCACAAGCCAAGACAACAAAACAATTAAAAATAATTCTTGGAACCAGGGTGGATTTAATAATAACCAACAAACTCAGTGTAACACTTATAGGCAGCCACAAATTAAGCCAGAACCAATCAAGATAGACGAGTCTATCCAGGCTCAGAACAGGGCTAGCAAGGGCTATTATCAAAGCTGTAATAAATATCAAAATAATAATAATAGCCAGAACAAGTGGGATCAAACTAAAACTTTTGGACCCAAAACACTCAGCAAGGCCAAGCCCAAAATAAAAGGATACCAACTAGAACTTTTAACCAACCGGCCAACAAGACGATGAGACTAAATAACATTGAGGAGAACCATTTTTTAGACAAAAGTCAGGAGTAGACTTACCCTACTTAATGTAAATGACCCGAAAATAAATAAAAAATTAAAAATATTAATTCACACTGGGGCAACCTCGTGTTTTATTAGAACAGGAATTTATAAAAATAAGAATGAGCTTCCAATATACAAAAGAGTATCCACAGTGAGTGGATATTCAATATTCAAGGGCTAGACTCAAATTTACTTGTCGGCTATAACCTATTGAAAAAAATAGGAGCTGTAATTGATACAGCCAAGGGAGTTATTAAATATGGGAATGAAGAAAAATTAAATTATGATAACGGAAAAATTTTAAACCAACAATCTATAACAGAAGAAAGCACCATTCATCCATTAAATGAATTTATATTAAAAAAATACTTTGATGAAAAGGCTCAGATCAGATCCGAATATGAAATGGTAAATCAAAGCGAATTTAGTTTGGGATATACAAATCCTGAAGACGCGGTCGTTGAAAAATCGAACAAAAATAAAAGTTTGGAATTCGAAAATTCTGAACACGCCGTCGTTGAAATATCCAACAAAAATAATCGATTGGGAATTGCAAATCCTAAACGCGCCGTTGTTGAAAAATCCGACAAAAATACAAGTTTGGAATGTAAAATTTCTGAACACAGCGTCGTTGAATTATCCGACAATCAAAAAATAAACAACATAAAAATATCATCTGCCGATCATAGAAAAGATCTGGAGAATGAAATATTAAATATTATCAATGAAGAGTCTTCAAAAATAAATATGCAGATTTCTTTTAGGACAGATATAGGCGGTGAAATAAACACCGTAAATGATAGGGCCATTTACAGCAAACAATGCCCTTATGCTTATTCTGAAATAAGTCGAATGCTAAAAGAAGAAATTATAAGGCCAAGTAGAAGTCCTTATAATTCTCCTGTACTAGTGGTACCAAAAAAGGGTTTCAATGAAGGTGGAACTCCAAAGCTCAGACTCGTAATTGATTATAAAAAACTAGTTGAAAATACTATACCGGATAGGTATCCAATGCAGGACGTTTCAGCGATTTTATCAAATCTTGGAAAAGCCAAATACTTTTCAACAATTGACTTGGAATCTGGATTTCATCAGGTTCTCATGATTAAACCAGACATTCAAAATCATAATTTTCAATAAAAATACAAATGTGGGAAAGAAAAAGAAGACGAGAAGTGGTCATGTCTACAACAGCTCTGCCTAAACTTATTTTACGTTATTTACATTAAGGTTTATTCAAATCTGTTAATGTAAAATTATCGCTTTCAACACTGTCAAACTATTATATACGATACCGCACGAAAAGAATCGTCGCAACGAGTACTCACTTTTGCTTTCTGTTTTTCCGAGGAAGAAGATGTAAAACTGAATGTCTTATTGTTTCTCGATTAAATAAAGTCATCAAACGTAATTGTTGAAATTATCTTTGAACCAATCACATTACAAATTTGGGGTCAGAAGTGGGATTTACTTGGAAAAACGGCAGAAAAGCGGACGTGCCACACAGATTCATTAAAATCAGAGTGCGGATAACATTGTTCTACGAAGGAGGGAAAGCAGTTCCCTGCCAGATCGTGTACACCTGGGAGGTATAGCAAGGTGCGCAACTTTCGCAAAGATTCTGCAAGCGAGCGAGGAGGCGTCAAAATCTGGCTTTGGGAAAGCGCAAATTGGGTGAAAAAGCCTGAAAAGCAGCTTCCCCTTGGCCACAGGGTGTGTCGTGCCAACTATGGAAGACCTGAGACAACCAGCAAGCACCAGAAGTGCGCTGTTCGCAGAAGAGGACAGTGAGCGATCTGGATCATTTTTTTTGTATTTTCATACCTATAACCTAAAATATTTCAAAAAATTTAACCAGTAAGTTAAGTACAATAATTTATTAAACCTGAAAAATTTCTACTACATGTAAGCAGATAGTAACAACGAGTACAGAATGCAGAGGGAAGAAATTTTGTCGCTTAACGTAAACGAGCTAAAAGAGCAATTATCACATCTTAATTTAGATACAAGAGGTAGAAAGCAAACATTGCAGGACAGACTTCTCGACCACTACAACTTATCGGCTGACGAAATCGCGGATGAGAAATCTGATTACAATGCACAACCTAAGATCCAAATCAGGCGAAGGCCGTAGTTCATTTACACTGCGCGACATTGAGGACTCCCTTTCTCAGCTTAATGGTTCGAGCCAGCCGTCTGTTCACAGCTGGATCCAGGAGTTTGAATGGAATAGTCTTCAAATGTTTATCTATTCGAAGCAATTGTTAAAGGGAGCAGATAAAATATTTGTTCGAAGTCAGCCAGGTATTTCCAACTGGTCAACTCTCAAGCGAGTTTTAGAAGCTGAGTTCGGCTCAGAGGTATCGGCAATTGAAGTTCACCGAAGGTTAAAAAATCGCCGAAAAGGCCCAAATGAGGATTACAAGGAGTGTCTCTATTCACTCATGGAAATAGGAAAGCCTGTTAGTCTGGACGACCCAGCCTTATAGAGTACTTCATCGAAGGGATACCCGACTCGAGAACCAACAAAAGCAATACCAGGCCAGGACTCTGCAGGAACTGAAGGAGCAAATAAAGGTACCTGAGAATATTCGCTGCAGTCGCCCTCAATTGCTAAGTACGGCTAAATCTCATAATACCAATGAAGACAAGAAACCTGATATGATCAAACAGCATTCCAAAAAATGTTTAAAGTGTGATGATCTTTCGCCTTTTGCCAGGGAGTGTAACCAGCCCATTAAATGCTACAGATGCGAACAGCTTGGCCACAAGGCATCGAATTGTCCAGGCAATAGGATAGCTGAAAATAAGGATGGAAAAAGTGCCAACTCCATGACGAACCATATCAGTAGCAGTGGCAAATGTATATTTAAGGAAATTTCCTGTAATGCCGTTCGATTTTCCGCTTTGATCGATACAGGCTGTGATCTTCGCCTTATCCGAGATGACGTGGTTGAGAAGCTAGGAAATATCGAGCTTATAAACGAAAAACACTGTCTATTGGGCATTTGTAACAGCGAGCTGAATACGCTTGGTAGTTTCGTAAACACAGTTGTGGTAGACAACGCTTGTTTGGACTTAAACTTTCACGTTACCAGCAGAAATGATATCAAGCCCTCAGCAGTCATCGGGAATAGCGTCCTGTAGCTGGTGGACTTGATGTTCAAAGAGAATTCGGTAACATTTCAACAAAAAGGGAACCACAACATACCGGAGTCTTTTGCCGGAGAGAAAGCAGTCACGTCTGAGTTACACATATTCCAGGAATACCCCCAGATGTGTCTTTTTGCTGAAGGTGAGGATCCCGAGATCGACGTCGCTCACCTGGAGAGACCAATTGCTAAAACTGTAAAAGATTTGATCAACAGCTACAAGCCAGAGAAGAAAAAGGACAGACCCATTCAAATGAAGATATTGCTAAAAGACGAATACCCAGTCTATGAACGCCCTCGACGCATTTCACCTGCAGACAAGACAATTATCGACAACCAGGTTGAGAAATGGTTAGAAGAGAAGATTGTCCAACCAAGTTCGTCTGAGTATGCCTCACCAGTTGTCTTGGTACCGAAAAAGAATGGTAGCAAGCGCCTTTGCTGCGACTATAGACGACTAAACGCTAAGACTGCCAAGGATCATTTTCCGATGGCACTTATAGACGATGTCATCGAAGGACTGCAAGGAAACAGCCTCTTCACAACACTTGACTTAGCGAATGGATTTTTCCATGTACCAGTTGAGCAAAGTTCGAGAAAATATACATATTCTACTAGATATGGTACAAGATGGTACAGTTCCCCCTAAGAATGTAAATGAAGGAATACAAAAGTTAGAGCGTGTCCTAAGTCGAGCTTCGGAGTTTAATTTGAAAATTAAGTGGAGCAAATGCCAGTTTCTCAAGGGAAAGGTAGACTTTTTGGGGTACATTGTCGAAGGAGAGACCATAAGACCGTCAGAGGCCAGAGCTCAAGCATTCAAGAACTTTTCGATTCCACATGACCGAAAGAGTCTTCAGCGTTTCCTTGGACTAACATCCTATTTTAGGCGATTCATTGCAGATTACGCGTTGAATGCAAAACCACTTTCCGACTTGCTTCGTAAGGAAATTCCTTTCCGATTCGCCGAAGAACAGCTAGTAGCATTTGGGCAATTAAAAGAAGCATTGATATATGCATTGGTGTTGCGTTTATTACTATGTTTATGCTATGGGAATCGCGATTTCTTGAAAGCGCGATATAGAAATAACCCCTGTTTATGCGACACATATCATTTCGTGATTTGATTTCAGTAGAGATGCCACATGTGAAAAATTAGGTATTTTAGTCTGGTCACACTTGCATAAAAAGTAAACAAACCAAACAACGCGATGGATAAAGAAAAATTTTTTATTTACAATCGGCAAATAAGAACCGAAAATTTAATTTCCAAAGTCGCTGAGTGGAGGCACAGAAGGTCGATGGCTTTATTAAAAGCGAGGCGGTTTTTTGGTGGCCAGGAGTCACAGGATGCTGATGCAGGTTTACCCGGCTGCAACCGCGACTCTCAGCCTGAGGACATCCAGAGTGCGAAGATTTAGGAGCAGGCCAAGAAGCAATGCATTTCGGTTACTTATGCAAGAGCCAAAAAATGAAAATTTGTTTTTTGAAAACTTAAGGATGTCCAAGAGTTCATTTTTCGAACTGTGCGAATTGCTACGTCCCCACATACCGGTGCAGAGCACTGGCAACCTGTGCCGAGTACCGAGTGATTGGGGATGTATTTGGAGTACATAAAAGTACTGTGCACAAGTACTTTCATATTGTGGTTAAAGCAATATTGAAACTTACGAGTGAATTAATTTCATTCCCAAAACTGGATGAATGCATTCAAAATGCAAGTGCATTTCAAAAAATGTGTCACATTCCTAACGTGATTGGAGCTATTGACGGTAAAATGCCTTTTAGAGTATTAATTGCAAATTATAAACGCTATGTGTCAATTATTTAGGAACACACATTCCTGTTAAAGCCCCAAAAATTGGGTACATGGATTTCGTCAATCGAAAGGGATGGACATCGATGGTCATGCAAGCTGTAGTTGACAACAATTACTTGTAAGTAAAAACATATTTAGATATTGGTTGTTTTTCCAAATATTATATATTTTTAGGCTTAGAGACGTCAGCATGAAATTTCCAGGAAGTGTCCACGACGCCACGGTCTTTAAAGAATCGGGAATTTTTAAGAACCATAGCCAAATTATTCCGGAATTTGTAAAACTGGTGGGCAACAAGGAGATTCCCTTCATTATCCTGGGAGATCCGGCATACCCATTGCTACCGTGGCTTTTAAAACCATTTACCTGACACTTAACTCCACAGGAAGAGTCGTTTAACTGCTACCTTAGCACGGGCAGAATTGTTGTAGAAAATGCCTTTGGTCGATTAAAAGGACGTTGGAGGTGCCTGGCCAAAAGAATAGATATTAATTATAAATTTGTGCCATATGTTGCTTTGGCTTGCGCGACACTTCATAACTTCGTCGAAATAAGAAAGGAGAAGTTTACGCCAATCAACGAGTATGAATGTAACCAGCAACCACCGGACTGGCATTGTACCCAAGTACTGGAATCTTCTGAATGCGATCCATCTGACCTTAGGGAACACCTTAAGGAATACATTGTTTCTAACTTTCCTTTGCGAAGCAGTTCAAAATAAATGAAAATTGCACAATTACTTTTGTTTCGAAATATTTCAGCTTTAATTGGAGTTGAAGAATTCTAGCATGAATCTTTGGGTTTCGGCCCGATACTCCGCAAGAACATCGCGCATGCTCTGCACAAAGGTGGCGTCGATATTCCGTTGAGCCTTAAGGAACTCCTGGTTCTGCACCTCCAGCCTGTCCAACGCCTCCTTGTTGTCGTCTGACATCTTCTGTACCATCTGCACGACGTTTGCCTTGTCTAAAAATCAAATGAAATCATTGAAAATTACCATCGTGTTACCGTTAATGAGAATTAATATGCTTACTTGAAGTTCGGCGGCTCCTAGGCATAGATGTCTCTACCAGGAGTTCAGGTGCATCAACAGTAGAACTGGATTCATCAATCCCCTCTGTTTCGGTGAAGACTTCATTGGCCAGGTCATCGAAGCCATCGATTGCCGCAAATCCCTCCTCCGATGTGTCCACACCTACAGCCTGAGACACCGGGCGAGTCCCATACATCTCCTCGAGCTCCTCGAAGTGGGTGCACGTTTTCCTGGCAGCCCCACTGACTGCATTGCTGCGCTTTACTTCAAAATATGATTTCTTTAACTGTCGCAGCTTGGTTTTGATTTGGTCTCCGGATTTGATCATATTTTTAGCCTTCATCGATTCTGCGAGGCCCCTGTAAACTAGGTTGTTTCGCTTGGTCTTCCCATCGAGCTTGCTCAAGATATTGTTTTCCTTCATCAGGGCAAGCAGCTCGGTACCTCAGCGTCTGACCAAAACGATCTTTTCGATTCCATGGCTATTTCAATAATTATTCCCTTTTCTTTGTTTAATTTGCGTTTTAATTTCAACTTTTATGCACGTCGTTGCCACCTGATTTGTATAGCGTTAAGTTGGTTGCGCATCACGAATTCACGCTTTGAGGCTGAAATCATAGTCAACTTTCGTGTGTTGCCGAAATCACGAAATGGCGTTTATGCACACACGAATCGGCCGAAATCGCGAAATGAAAGCGTGATTTCGGCATCGCATAAACACAGTATATATAATCTTGATATACACATCCGGAGATATGCACTAACGCTTCTATGCACGGTTACGGGGGTGTTCTTCTGCAAAAAATTCCGGACGATCAACTGTTACACCCTATCCAATACCTAAGTCGAAAGACGAAGCCAGCTGATAAGGAAATACCACTCTTACGAGCTCGAAGTGTTGGCTACAGTTGAAGCTTTGAAGAAATGGCGTCTATATACTTGGGATAAAGTTTAAAATTATAACCGATTCCTCCAGGATTATGACTATGTCATCGAGCATCGAAGCGGCAGCAAAATGCGTCACGTAGACGCCTTAAGTCGTGTTTCATGTCTAATGCTGGAAGACACTCTGCATCGCAAGTTGCAGGAAGCACAGTCGCAGGATGAATGGGAAAACAGCACATATGGTGACTTCTTTATTAAGCATGGCATATTGTACAAGGATCCTGTCAAAGAACTGATTGTGGTGCCGACATTAATGGAGGAAGAAATCATTCGTATGGCCCATAAGCAAGGACATTTCTCAGTAAAAATAATTCAAGAGGCTGTCGAGAAGACATTTTACATACCGAACTTATCGAAGAAAGTAATAAGAGTGGTCAAGAGTTGCGTGGAATGTATTGTTTCTGATGGCAAGGCAGCAAAAAGGAAGGTTTCCTAACACCAATTAACAAAGATGATTAGCCGTTGGAAACATATCATGTTGATCATGTAGGACCAATAGAGCAGACCAGCAAGAACTACAACTACATTCTCGTAGTGATCGATGCGTTCTCTAAGTTTGTCTGGCTCCACCCGACAAAAAATACAACCGCTGAAGGAGTTATCGATCGACTTACCCGTCAAGCGACAGTGTTTGGGAATAGATAGATAGAGGGGCAGCGTTTGTTGCAAACACATTTAGGCAATATTGCGACGAGAACGGTATACAGCATCTAATGATAGCCACTGGAGTTCCCAGAGGAAATGGTCAAGTGGAGCGAATCCATAAAATCGTAATCCCAATGTTGGCCAAGCTTTGTCAAGAGAAATCGTCCAGCTGGTATAAACATCTAGAGGTTGTGCAGCAAGTAATGAACAGCACACCCCCAAGAAGCACGAAACTATCACCTTTCAGGATATTAACAGGCGTTGAAATGAGGTTAACAAACTATCCGAGCTCAACACGTTCCTTGAAGACGCCGCTATCGAAGAATTGGACCAAGAAAGAGAGACCGTTCATATGGAAGCGAAGATTAACATCTCCAAAATTCAGCAAGAGAATCGTAGGTCCTTAACAAGGGTCGTAAGAAGGAGGTGAATTACAAAATCAACGAACTCGTCGCCATAAAGCGCACACAGTACGGCACCGGCTTAAAGTTAAAACCAGAATTCTTTGGACCTTACAAAGTAGTCAGGACTCTTCCCCATGGCCGATATGACGTGGAGAAAGTTGGTGACCATGAAGGTCCAGGAAAAACATCAACCGTCGCTGAATATATGAAGAAGTGGAACCCTCAGTCAGACTCTGCAGAAGATCCATCATTCGAGCCGAATGATGAATCAGGATGGCCGGTTGTCGGAAAGGAAAAGAAGACGAGGACTGGTCATGTCTACAACAGCCCTGCCTAATACGATATTTACATTAAGGTATATTCAAATCTGTTAACGTAAAATTGTGGCTTACTACTCTGTCAAAATATTATATTCGGTACCGCACGAAAAGAATCGTCAGTAGTAGGGAAACGCGGATTCTGGGACAATTAGCATATTAATGGCCCCCGCCCCCTTACTAATTAGCATATTAATGACCCCCGCCTCTCACTAATTAACATATTAATGGCCCCCGCCTCTTCATTAATGTATGCGGGTTCTGGGACAATTAGCATAATCCATAAATTATCTGATTTTAAGGGGTTTAGATGTCCTAAAAATGTCACGATCATATTCATAAAGAGTATACTAAACTGCCCTCCAACCCCACACCACCATGTGACAATACTGATCACGTGACATTTTTGCCTCATTATCAGCAATTAATATTCAACACATCCCCATGTGACAATATTGATCATGTATCCTTTTCCTCATTATCAGCAATTAATATTCAGCAGGTGTTGCTGTGCACGTGAGAAAGGTCGCAAACCCAAAACATCTAAAGCTGGTTGCCTTAGAGGGACATGTCCGATCATGTGGGGGAATAACGTTTTCTATGATTGTAAAACTAATTTAGAAATCAAAAGAACCCCAATAAAATAAATCCCACAAGTTAATGATTCTCAGATGTCGAATATTTTCAAACAGACTTTTTTTCGCCCCAGAATGTTTAACTGGTAAATTTTTTCAAGATCTCTCCTTTCTACAAACGGGTCATAAACATATCATATAAGGGATTCAAGCAAGAGCTACCCGAACATGCGCACCTGTCTATTACCTGACCGGAATAAAAGGGACACATGTACAAGTCTGAAGGCGCACGCCCATTGACAAAATCATGAGCCTCACGCTAACGACCTCACGGCTGAGTTCGAGCTCTAATACGTTCCCATAATAGGGGTTGAAATCACGACCGCGCAACAGCTCGCAAGTAGCCGACATATCTCAGTCAAGGAAATATTTTCCATTCTCCGTACCTGTAATTTTAACGCGAAATAAAATGTCAGAAGTTTATTTTGTACCATAATAATACATTTATTCATTTACATTTATTTATTTTGGTATTGCCGCTATTTTTTTTTACATATAGAAATTAATTTTCTGCTATGATTCCGGCGATTTGCATAGAAGAAGCAGGTGCACGTTTCCGACGTCATTCCTGGATAACAAAATGTAAAGTGTTCACCATAATTCGTAGTTTTGAGATCATGTCCACCTCGATTCATGAACATAGTTTTTGTGTTTAGAAGGTATTGAAAATGCTGACCAATTATCTGTCCTTTAAATTGTTCAATAAATTGGTCAATTTCCTCATGAAACTTAATTTGGTTAATTTTATTTTCTTGTAGGTCTTTACACGTCTAGTCTTAACTTTAAAATGATGTATAACAATTATTTTATTGTTTTGGAGCTACTTTTAAAAATTGTCAAAATATGCATTGTTTAGAGCACAAGCCCCGCCCTTAAGGTGTGTTTCACAATAGGGAAACCGGTTTCCTTTAAACCTGTTTAATGACGGACAGCCCATTTCCTCGACATTAATGAGCTGACGACTCCCAAAAAAGTCTGTAGAAATCGTTTCTTTTCCACACCTTTACAAATAATTTGTTTTCCGCTTGTAATTGTCCTTAGATACTTTCGAGTTTGTGGAAAACTATTTTCTCCATCGTTCCAAAAAATTTTGTGATGTGTATTGGTTAACCAAATTGCAGTCTTTCGAGATTTTGTATTTAGCAAAGTAAAATCATATGGTGGTTCTATTAAAAAACTATTATTCAAGTTTGGATCTTTTTCGAATACAATTCCAATTTCCTTTAGAATAAAATTATTATTATTATCAAAGAAACCTTGAACATCAATCGAAACAGTATCTTTTAACATTTTTCTAATGTTAAACAACTCGTTGTACTAGTCCGTTTAGTGGGTTATATTCAACTAAACGGTCTTGTATGAGGAGACAGTAAGCTTGGGTATTTTTATGACTTGGTGTCTTTAGTTCTATTGAAATTCTCACATCAATAGGACCAATTTTTACTGATTCATTTTGATATGAAAGATCAACCACAATAATAGGGGTCTTCAATTTAAATTCATTTGGGGTCAAAAATGGTTGTGATTCACGATTATAGTAACTAGATTGAAATCTTGTATACATTTCATATAGGTGAGCATACTAATTCTTACTAAAATCAACATTCAGATTATCATATGGATATGACTCAGAATTCAAGTGAACTTTCAAGTTTGATAAGTTATTTGTGATAAGTTCTCCATTTAGTGTAAATCCAATTATGGCAAATCTTGGTTTTTCGCGGTTAGCCGACAATTTCACATTCCAGCTGTGTTGACTTCCATACCCCAATTTGGGGTTAACATATGAATCCCAACTCCGGAATGCGATTGGTAGGCTTACACCACTCTTAATAATATCGTACATCTTAATTTTTGCAAAATCGCTCAGAGTTACATGGGGAATTTTCCAGATTTTATTCGGAATTATACCCGTTACTCGTAGAGTAAAAGGGTATACTAGATTCGTCGGAAAGTATGTAACAGGCAGAAGGAAGCGTTTCCGACCCCATAAAGTATATATATTCTTGATCAGGATCACTAGCCGAGTCGATCTAGCCATGTCCGTCTGTCCGTCTGTCCGTCTGTCTGTCCGGATGAACGCTGAGATCTCGGAAACTATGAGAGCTAGGCTATTGAGATTTGGCGTACAGATTCCTGAGCTTCTTACGCAGCGCAAGTTTGTTTCAGTAGACTGCCACGCCCACTCTAACGCCCACAAACCGCCCAAAACTGTAACTCCTACAGTTTTGATGCTAGATAGAAAATTTTAACTGAAATGTATTGTTCTTATCAATACCTATCGATTGACCCAAAAAAGTTTGCCACGCCCTCTTAAACGCCCACAAACCGCGAAAACCTGTGACGCCCACAATTTCCATGCTAGATAAAAAATTTTAACTGAAATGTATTGGTGTCGTCAATACCTATCGATTGATCCAAAAATAATTTTGCCACGCCCACTCTAACGGCCATAACGCTTAAATCTGTCTACCGCCGGTAGGTGGCGCATTTTAATTTCGCTTTGCTGCTTGCATATCTCCATTTCCCTTTGAGTAACGGGTATCTGATAGTCGAGGTACTCGACTATAGCGTTCTTCCTTGTTCTAGTTCTAGTTTTCTAATTTTATTATATATGTATACTATTTGTATAAGTAAGGCATCATTGTCTAAGATTCTGAATAAGTTTAATAAACTCTTTAATTACAATACTGAATAGCTGGTTACTATCTATTTAGTAGATGTATGTTACGTGGGCATATTAGTGCCCGAGTCCTGACAAGGACTTGGGCCGAGGGAGAGGCGTCCGATGTTCAGGCACCATTTGCCGGCATAAGCTATGTCGTATTTGGGTCGTGGGATCTTGGTAAGCCTCTCTCCTCTCCAACATAACGAGAATAAATATTAAAAGTGCCTGGAAAATAATATTACTTCATAAAGTTCGTCGGTCGTCAGTCCACACTGCCCCACAAGCTCAGCTGTCGCTTGATCGCATTACGATCGGGCTCCCCTTCACACATTCGTGTGCCAATGGATCGTCGCGGGCCGCGCAATACGATCCCCTATTGTCAAGGTTGTCCGTCGAAAGTTATGTCATTGTTCTTGACCTACTTCACTCCTCGCGTCAGCACACCCTCTTTGTTATAGTTCTAGCACGCCATGGTTTTCAATTTTTTTTCATATTATAAATTTATTAAATAATATTTAGGTTGGCGTGCGCCGGTGTTGAATAACATAATATTGGCTACTTCATATAGGAATTAAATTAATTGACAATTATTGTTTTAGCGGAGAGTATCGAATTTATCACCTATGAAGGTGCACACATCAGAAAAATACTGACTATTCACGACTACAAACGTCGCTCAGAGGGCTCTTGCAATTATCAAATAACTACAAGGCTGATACTCGCCGCTGCAAAAGTTTATAGTAGTCTATAAAACTGTAGGATACTGCACGAATATTTATATATGTATGTTTATAAGAAAGGAACCGTGTCCCGACAAACTTACCCCCTCTTTAAATCCTGGGCGATGAGATCTCGAAGCTCCGGATCCTGGGCTTTGGGAAAATATTATGTTGGATATATATATATAAAAATACGTGCACCAAAATACGGCTGTTCTTAAGTATATCAATTCACTTAAACACAAAATATATATATATTATGCTAGAGGCATGCGACTTCTTCAACGGCTGGTGGAGAGATTCGTCCTCTCTAATTGTTTATCATGACTCGCACTTTGTCTATTGATTCGGTTGGTTTAAATATATTTCAATGCATGTTTGAATGCGTGATTTTCACTTGTTATCCAATTGTAGTATTTGAGGATATTGGTCCTTGGTTATGCATGAGTTCACTTTAGCTTTGGTTGGCTCGATTAACACATTTATATTGCATCACTACTTTCTCCGACGTATGCTATTGGTCGCTACGCTCTGAACGGATGGTTCCTACAGCTGAACAAATTTCAGGAGCATGGAGATCACGGATACTGAGTCCACAAACATCGCAGTATGTCGGATGTCGTCCTTATTGTTGATCTTCTCCACGTTCTTTGATGGCAATAGCGGCGCTGGTTCGACACAAGATTATTTCGAGCTGCAATGGTGTTCTCCTCAAGGACTGTTGGATATGGTGGCTAGTCCTGGTGGCAGAAGACTCCATGGACGACTGCCCCAGGGAAAGTCGCCTTCCCTCGAAGCTGCCGGCTTCCGTCAGCAAGACACCCAAATGGATTCTCTCCCTTTCTCTATTTGTCTAAGGTCTTTTATACCATGCATTTTCTTCTGCCCTTACCAGTATGAGTCTGGTTAGTCACATGCACCCCTCCCCCTGGATAAAGATTCGTCGTTGTTTCTCTATGTAAATCTTTCTATGTGGATGGCGTACGTAACACGCTCGACCGCATGGAATGACTTCGCAAAAGGAATCTGCGTACGACCATCGTTGTCTGTTCCGTGTTTCTTCTCCTTTTTAGGCGCCCATTCACGTGTGGATTCGACCCACTCCTGTGATCAAGAGTCTCATGTTTTATCGGCTGAGCTGTTGCTTTATGTTAAAGGTTATTCTGTACATTATTATCTTTCTTAAACTTGGTGCATGGAATCTGTGTTTTAATGTTTCCTCTTTTGATCTAACTGACGATCGATTAAAGCATATTTATTAAAAATGGTTTGATTTATATGTTTATAAGGTGTAAGAACTTTTGTACTATTAGAAAAGCTTTGTAGTGCTGGGCATGTTTTTTGCAGTATTTTTCAACCAGCGATCCACTCGGAGACCCTCCTTTTTAAACTCCGCTAACGAAGTTAATGGCGATGTTAACAACAAGCCGCCCATCCGGGAGTTCATGTTGTCTTTCAAAAGCTCTACAAATTCATCTTCATCGATTTTATGCTTTAGTTTGAAATGCAAGTTGTGCATATCGGAGACATAATCGCTGAAGGTTTCGTGCTGTCCTTGCTTGCGTTCCATTAGTTCCTTGACTTTCATAAGGTCACTTCCGGTAGTGGAAAATGCCCGTCTCATTTCTTGGGTCAATGAGTAGTAGTCAAAGTCGTTATCCTCTGCCTTGTCTTCCATAAGCTGCCAATACCATTTCGTGGCTGCACCTGCCAGCAGAAGATGGAATTCCCGAAAGACTTGTTGACGGCTGAGGTCATACAATTCTTGTAGTCGGTCCACGCGGAATAGGAAACTCTCAACTGTCATGCCGCGTCCGCTTCCATCGAACTTTAGGTTCCACCTGTCCAATCTGACATCTTTTGGTCGCGGTCCTTGGAATGATGAGTTCCGATCGATCTCTGGATGCAGTTGGTGACTCGCCTCCCTCTCGTTTGTTCTAAATTGCCTGTGTGATGGGGTGTCCATCCGCCTGGGTGTTCTTAGCCGGTGCATCTGGCTATTGAGCATGCCCTGTGTTACCGGTTCCAGAGGCGGGGTCTCTTGGTATCTCAAAAAGTTGTCCGTTGGATTCGGGACAGTACGGGGCGGCGAAGGCAGTCCCTTCTGTTCGGGTCTCCTGGATGTCGGAGACTGCAATTCTGTTATCTGTGCTTTCAGCGCTTCTATCTGGGCACTCATCCCACGCTGCATTTCATTGCTTTGCCTTAAGAGCTCCATCAATCTTTGTTCACGTCTCTCGGCAGCCTCTAAAAAGGTTCACGTGATTCTTTTCAAAACACCCGGTCAGCGACGTATATGCTGAATAAGTCGACAATAGAAATGTTTATCAACTGGGGGTGCTTCCCTCTGCTTCTCAAGTTTCTCTTCGGTCAAGAACCGTCCGATATGTAAGCCCCAAACAAAAATAAAATAAATTTCTTTAACTAGGGGTGTTAGCCGCTTCTACACAACGCGGTTCCGCTATGCTATCATGCCCTTACTTTCCCTTTTTCTAGACATCCCCAATGTTCCAAACGGAATGGCTGTGTCTAGATAAGGAATCTGTCCAAAAACCCCCTCCCGCCAGTCGTCGGAAAACAAGTTATTTATTATGACCGATCATTCTCGGGCTCCACAACCGTCTCCTATTTCTCTGGACTCGAACCAAGCAAACGACCTGACCAACTAGCCTAATACGTTGTGGGGCGTCGGCCAGAGAAACTAAAAATCGTCCACCGCCCAAATATGTCAAGGGAAACAGCAAAGACTCGAACCAAGCAAACGACCGGACCAATGCCTAGTACGTTGTAGGGCGTCGGCTTTGCGTTTCCTGTCAGTTCCCCCACCCCCATTCTGTCCTGGATCGACAAACGAACAGTAGACCCGCACCGCAACTGCTAAATGCGTTACCGTAATGCTTGCGCTCCTGCTCTTTCTGGACTCGAACCAATTCAAACGACCGGGCAAATGCGTAGTACGTCGTGTGGCGTCGGCCAGAAAGCACCTATAAAATGTATTTACGTTAATTTTAACAAGTAGTCGTCGACACTTAGTTGTAGGTATAGTATTATAAAAAGGGTAACTCATAGTTCTTGATTTAAGGAAATTCTGGTAAATTTATCCATGAACAAAACAGGGAATTTCTAAGGTTACAAATCATTTCAAAGTCAGGCCTCTATTCTGTGACAAAGTTCTGATTGAGTGGCCACTCAACACTGACAGTCACAGAAGTTGGGGACTTTACGGTTATTAATTTAAAGACAAAAACAAATAAGTAGGTGCACATTTAAAATTATTTAAGTTCCCTGCTCTATAAAACAGTCAAGTTACTCATGGCAAACAAAGATGAAAGCTTTGCCATCCCTAGGTACATCCACTTCGATACCGCAGGCATCGAGATTGTGGACCCTGGTAAAATTCCTTAAGGAATATGAAATGTCCCCACGTTGGGCGCCAATTCTGTTACGTGGGCATATTAGTGCCCGAGTCCTGACAAGGACTTGGGCCGAGGGAGAGGCGTCCGATGTTCAGGCACCATTTGCCGGCATAAGCTACGTCGTATTTGGGTCGTGGGATCTTGGTAAGCCTCTCTCCTCTCCAACATAACGAGAATAAATATTAAAAGTGCCTGGAAAATAATATTACTTCATAAAGTTCGTCGGTCGTCAGTCCACACTGCCCCACAAGCTCAGCTGTCGCTTGATCGCATTACGATCGGGCTGTGTTTTGGCCATATTCCCTCCCCTTCACACATTCGTGTGCCAATGGATCGTCGCGGGCCGCGCAATACGATCCCCTATTGTCAAGGTTGTCCGTCGAAAGTTATGTCATTGTTGTTGACCTACTTCACTCCTCGCGTCAGTACACCCTCTTTGTTATAGTTCTAGCACGCCATGGTTTTCAATTCTTTTTCACATTATAAATTTATTAAATAATATTTAGGTTGGTGTGCGCCGGTGTTGAATAACATAATATTGGCTACTTCATATAGGAATTAAATTAATTGACAATTATTGTTTTAGCGGAGAGTATCGAATTTATCACCTATGAAGGTGCACACATCAGAAAAATACTGACTATTCACGACTACAAACGTCGCTCAGAGGGCTCTTGCAATTATCAAATAACTACAAGGCTGATACTCGCCGCTGCAAAAGTTTATAGTAGTCTATAAAACTGTAAGATACTGCACGAATATTTATATATGTATGTTTATAAGAAAGGAACCGTGTCCCGACAAACTTACCCCCTCTTTAAATCCTGGGCGATGAGATCTCGACGCTCCGGATCCTGGGCTTTGGGAAAATATTATGTTGGAGTTCTTAAGTGTATCAATTCACTTAAACACAAAATATATATATATTATGCTAGAGGCATGCGACTTCTTCAACGGCTGGTGGAGAGATTCGTCCTCTCTAATTGTTTATCATGATTCGCACTTTGTCTATTGATTCGGTTGGTTTAAATATATTTCAATGCATGTTTGAATGCGTGATTTTCACTTGTTATCCAATTGTATTATTTGAGGATATTGGTCCTTGGTTATGCATGAGTTCACTTTAGCTTTGGTTGGCTCGATTAACACATTTATATTGCATCACTACTTTCTCCGACGTATGCTATTAGTCGCTACGCTCTGAACGGATGGTTCCTACAGCTGAACAAATTTCAGGAGCATGGAGATCACGGATACTGCGTCCACAAACATCGCAGTATGTCGGATGTCGTCCTTATTGTTGATCTTCTCCACGTTCTTTGATGGCAATAGCGGCGCTGGTTCGACACAAGATTATTTCGAGCTGCAATGGTGTTCTCCTCAAGGACTGTTGGATATGGTGGCTAGTCCTGGTGGCAGAAGACTCCATGGATGACTGCCCCAGGGAAAGTCGCCTTCCCTCGAAGCTGCCGGCTTCCGTCAGCAAGACACCCAAATGGATTCTCTCCCTTTCTCTATTTGTCTAAGGTCTTTTATACCAGACTAGAGCTTTTACTTGGCTGCGGGTACGGATCGGATAAACTAGGTGTTCCCACCTAGAATTACTGTTTCTTGATATCTGCTATCTTGGCAGTCAACGGCCGGCTGTTGCCCTTTGCCAGCTACCGGAGTATGGTTACCAATAGGTCGATAGTGGCCGTTGTTCTGGCCACGCGACACCCGAGAATTGCCGAATTGCATTTTCTTCTGCCCTTACCAGTATGAGTCTGGTTAGTCACATGCACCCCTCCCCCTGGATAAAGATTCGTCGTTGTTTCTCTATGTAAATCTTTCTATGTGGATGGCGTACGTAACACGCTCGAAGTGATCGATGCGGACCGCATGGAATGACTTCGCAAAAGGAATCTGCGTACGACCATCGTTGTCTGTTCCGTGTTTCTTCTCCTTTTTAGGCGCCCATTCACGTGTGGATTCGACCCACTCCTGTGATCAAGAGTCTCATGTTTTAGCGGCTGAGCTGTTGCTTTATGTAAAAGGTTATTCTGTACATTATTATCTTTCTTAAACTTGGTGCATGGAATCAGTGTTTTAATGTTTCCTCTTTTGATCTAACTGACGATCGATTAAAGCATATTTATTAAAAATGGTTTGATTTATATGTTTATAAGGTGTAAGAACTTTTGTACTATTAGAAAAGCTTTGTAGTGCTGGGCATGTTTTTTGCAGTATTTTTCAACCAGCGATCCACTCGGAGACCCTCCTTTTTAAACTCCGCTAACGAAGTTAATGGCGATGTTAACAACAAGCCGCCCATCCGGGAGTTCATGTTGTCTTTCAAAAGCTCAACAAATTCATCTTCATCGATTTTATGCTTTAGTTTGAAATGCAAGTTGTGCATATCGGAGACATAATCGCTGAAGGTTTCGTGCTGTCCTTGCTTGCGTTCCATTAGTTCCTTGACTTTCATAAGGTCACTTCCGGTAGTAGAAAATGCCCGTCTCATTTCTTGGGTCAATGAGTAGTAGTCAAAGTCGTTATCCTCTGCCTTGTCTTCCATAAGCTGCCAATACCATTTCGTGGCTGCACCTGCCAGCAGAAGATGGAATTCCCGAAAGACTTGTTGACGGCTGAGGTCATACAATTCTTGTAGTCGGTCCACGCGGAATAGGAAACTCTCAACTGTCATGCCGCGTCCGCTTCCATCGAACTTTAGGTTCCACCTGTCCAATCTGACATCTTTTGGTCGCGGTCCTTGGAATGATGAGTTCCGATCGATCTCTGGATGCAGTTGGTGACTCGCCTCCCTCTCGTTTGTTCTAAATTGCCTGTGTGATGGGGTGTCCATCCGCCTGGGTGTTCTTAGCCGGTGCATCTGGCTATTGAGCATGCCCTGTGTTACCGGTTCCAGAGGCGGGGTCTCTTGGTATCTCAAAAAGTTGTCCGTTGGATTCGGGACAGTACGGGGCGGCGAAGGCAGTCCCTTCTGTTCGGGTCTCCTGGATGTCGGAGACTGCAATTCTGTTATCTGTGCTTTCAGCGCTTCTATCTGGGCACTCATCCCACGCTGCATTTCATTGCTTTGCCTTAAGAGCTCCATCAATCTTTGTTCACGTCTCTCGGCAGCCTCTAAAAAGGTTCACGTGATTCTTTTCAAAACACCCGGTCAGCGACGTATATGCTGAATAAGTCGACAATAGAAATGTTTATCAACTGGGGGTGCTTCCCTCTGCTTCTCAAGTTTCTCTTCGGTCAAGAACCGTCCGATATGTAAGCCCCAAACAAAAATAAAATAAATTTCTTTAACTAGGGGTGTTAGCCGCATCTACACAACGCGGTTCCGCTAAGCTATCATGCCCTTACTTTCCCTTTTTCTAGACATCCCAAATGTTCCAAACGGAATGGCTGTGTCTAGATAAGGAATCTGTCCAAAAACCCCCTCCCGCCAGTCGTCGGAAAACAAGTTATTTGACCGATCATTCTCGGGCTCCACAACCGTCTCCTATTTCTCTGGACTCGAACCAAGCAAACGACCTGACCAACTAGCCTAATACGTTGTGGGGCGTCGGCCAGAGAAACTAAAAATCGTCCACCGCCCAAATATGTCAAGGGAAACAGCAAAGACTCGAACCAAGCAAACGACCGGACCAATGCCTAGTACGTTGTAGGGCGTCGGCTTTGCGTTTCCTGTCAGTTCCCCCACCCCCATTCTGTCCTGGATCGACAAACGAACAGTAGACCCGCACCGCAACTGCTAAATGCGTTACCGTAATGCTTGCGCTCCTGCTCTTTCTGGACTCGAACCAATTCAAACGACCGGGCAAATGCGTAGTACGTCGTGTGGCGTCGGCCAGAAAGCACCTATAAAATGTATTTACGTTAATTTTAACAAGTAGTCGTCGACACTTAGTTGTAGGTATAGTATTATAAAAAGGGTAACTCATAGTTCTTGATTTAAGGAAATTCTGGTAAATTTGTCCATGAACAAAACAGGGAATTTCTAAGGTTACAAATCATTTCAAAGTCAGGCCTCTATTCTGTGACAAAGTTCTGATTGAGTGGCCACTCAACACTGACAGTCACAGAAGTTGGGGACTTTACGGTTATTAATTTAAAGACAAAAACAAATAAGTAGGTGCACATTTAAAATTATTTAAGTTCCCTGCTCTATAAAACAGTCAAGTTACTCATGGCAAACAAAGATGAAAGCTTTGCCATCCCTAGGTACATCCACTCCGATACCGCAGGCATCGAGATTGTGGACCCTGGTAAAATTCCTTAAGGAATATGAAATGTCCCCACGTTGGGCGCCAATTCTGTTACGTGGGCATATTAGTGCCCGAGTCCTGACAAGGACTTGGGCCGAGGGAGAGGCGTCCGATGTTCAGGCACCATTTGCCGGCATAAGCTACGTCGTATTTGGGTCGTGGGATCTTGGTAAGCCTCTCTCCTCTCCAACATAACGAGAATAAATATTAAAAGTGCCTGGAAAATAATATTACTTCATAAAGTTCGTCGGTCGTCAGTCCACACTGCCCCACAAGCTCAGCTGTCGCTTGATCGCATTACGATCGGGCTGTGTTTTGGCCATATTCCCTCCCCTTCACACATTCGTGTGCCAATGGATCGTCGCGGGCCGCGCAATACGATCCCCTATTGTCAAGGTTGTCCGTCGAAAGTTATGTCATTGTTCTTGACCTACTTCACTCCTCGCGTCAGCACACCCTCTTTGTTATAGTTCTAGCACGCCATGGTTTTCAATTCTTTTTCACATTATAAATTTATTAAATAATATTTAGGTTGGCGTGCGCCGGTGTTGAATAACATAATATTGGCTACTTCATATAGGAATTAAATTAATTGACAATTATTGTTTTAGCGGAGAGTATCGAATTTATCACCTATGAAGGTGCACACATCAGAAAAATACTGACTATTCACGACTACAAATGTCGCTCAGAGGGCTCTTGCAATTATCAAATAACTACAAGGCTGATACTCGCCGCTGCAAAAGTTTATAGTAGTCTATAAAACTGTAGGATACTGCACGAATATTTATATATGTATGTTTATAAGAAAGGAACCGTGTCCCGACAAACTTACCCTCTCTTTAAATCCTGGGCGATGAGATCTCGACGCTCCGGATCCTGGGCTTTGGGAAAATATTATGTTGGAGTTCTTAAGTGTATCAATTCACTTAAACACAAAATATATATATATTATGCTAGAGGCATGCGACTTCTTCAACGGCTGGTGGAGAGATTCGTCCTCTCTAATTGTTTATCATGATTCGCACTTTGTCTATTGATTCGGTTGGTTTAAATATATTTCAATGCATGTTTGAATGCGTGATTTTCACTTGTTATCCAATTGTATTATTTGAGGATATTGGTCCTTGGTTATGCATGAGTTCACTTTAGCTTTGGTTGGCTCGATTAACACATTTATATTGCATCACTACTTTCTCCGACGTATGCTATTGGTCGCTACGCTCTGAACGGATGGTTCCTACAGCTGAACAAATTTCAGGAGCATGGAGATCACGGATACTGCGTCCACAAACATCTCAGTATGTCGGATGTCGTCCTTATTGTTGATCTTCTCCACGTTCTTTGATGGCAATAGCGGCGCTGGTTCGACACAAGATTATTTCGAGCTGCAATGGTGTTCTCCTCAAGGACTGTTGGATATGGTGGCTAGTCCTGGTGGCAGAAGACTCCATGGACGACTGCCCCAGGGAAAGTCGCCTTCCCTCGAAGCTGCCGGCTTCCGTCAGCAAGACACCCAAATGGATTCTCTCCCTTTCTCTATTTGTCTAAGGTCTTTTATACCAGACTAGAGCTTTTACTTGGCTGCGGGTACGGATCGGATAAACTAGGTGTTCCCACCTAGAATTACTGTTTCTTGATATCTGCTATCTTGGCAGTCAACGGCCGGCTGTTGCCCTTTGCCAGCTACCGGAGTATGGTTACCAATAGGTCGATAGTGGCCGTTGTTCTGGCCACGCGACACCCGAGAATTGCCGAATTGCATTTTCTTCTGCCCTTACCAGTATGAGTCTGGTTAGTCACATGCACCCCTCCCCCTGGATAAAGATTCGTCGTTGTTTCTCTATGTAAATCTTTCTATGTGGATGGCGTACGTAACACGCTCGAAGTGATCGATGCGGACCGCATGGAATGACTTCGCAAAAGGAATCTGCGTACGACCATCGTTGTCTGTTCCGTGTTTCTTCTCCTTTTTAGGCGCCCATTCACGTGTGGATTCGACCCACTCCTGTGATCAAGAGTCTCATGTTTTATCGGCTGAGCTGTTGCTTTATGTTAAAGGTTATTCTGTACATTATTATCTTTCTTAAACTTGGTGCATGGAATCAGTGTTTTAATGTTTCCTCTTTTGATCTAACTGACGATCGATTAAAGCATATTTATTAAAAATGGTTTGATTTATATGTTTATAAGGTGTAAGAACTTTTGTACTATTAGAAAAGCTTTGTAGTGCTGGGCATGTTTTTTGCAGTATTTTTCAACCAGCGATCCACTCGGAGACCCTCCTTTTTAAACTCCGCTAACGAAGTTAATGGCGATGTTAACAACAAGCCGCCCATCCGGGAGTTCATGTTGTCTTTCAAAAGCTCAACAAATTCATCTTCATCGATTTTATGCTTTAGTTTGAAATGCAAGTTGTGCATATCGGAGACATAATCGCTGAAGGTTTCGTGCTGTCCTTGCTTGCGTTCCATTAGTTCCTTGACTTTCATAAGGTCACTTCCGGTAGTGGAAAATGCCCGTCTCATTTCTTGGGTCAATGAGTAGTAGTCAAAGTCGTTATCCTCTGCCTTGTCTTCCATAAGCTGCCAATACCATTTCGTGGCTGCACCTGCCAGCAGAAGATGGAATTCCCGAAAGACTTGTTGACGGCTGAGGTCATACAATTCTTGTAGTCGGTCCACGCGGAATAGGAAACTCTCAACTGTCATGCCGCGTCCGCTTCCATCGAACTTTAGGTTCCACCTGTCCAATCTGACATCTTTTGGTCGCGGTCCTTGGAATGATGAGTTCCGATCGATCTCTGGATGCAGTTGGTGACTCGCCTCCCTCTCGTTTGTTCTAAATTGCCTGTGTGATGGGGTGTCCATCCGCCTGGGTGTTCTTAGCCGGTGCATCTGGCTATTGAGCATGCCCTGTGTTACCGGTTCCAGAGGCGGGGTCTCTTGGTATCTCAAAAAGTTGTCCGTTGGATTCGGGACAGTACGGGGCGGCGAAGGCAGTTATCTGTGCTTTCAGCGCTTCTATCTGGGCACTCATCCCACGATGCATTTCATTGCTTTGCCTTAAGAGCTCCATCAATCTTTGTTCACGTCTCTCGGCAGCCTCTAAAAATGTTCACGTGATTCTTTTCAAAACACCCGGTCAGCGACGTATATGCTGAATAAGTCGACAATAGAAATGTTTATCAACTGGGGGTGCTTCCCTCTGCTTCTCAAGTTTCTCTTCGGTCAAGAACCGTCCGATATGTAAGCCCCAAACAAAAATAAAATAAATTTCCCTAACTAGGGGTGTTAGCCGCTTCTACACAACGCGGTTCCGCTAAGCTATCATGCCCTTACTTTCCCTTTTTCTAGACATCCCAAATGTTCCAAACGGAATGGCTGTGTCTAGATAAGGAATCTGTCCAAAAACCCCCTCCCGCCAGTCGTCGGAAAACAAGTTATTTGACCGATCATTCTCGGGCTCCACAACCGTCTCCTATTTCTCTGGACTCGAACCAAGCAAACGACCTGATCAACTAGCCTAATACGTTGTGGGGCGTCGGCCAGAGAACCTAAAAATCGTCCACCGCCCAAATATGTCAAGGGAAACAGCAAAGACTCGAACCAAGCAAACGACCGGACCAATGCCTAGTACGTTGTAGGGCGTCGGCTTTGCGTTTCCTGTCAGTTCCCCCACCCCCATTCTGTCCTGGATCGACAAACGAACAGTAGACCCGCACCGCAACTGCTAAATGCGTTACCGTAATGCTTGCGCTCCTGCTCTTTCTTGACTCGAACCAATTCAAACGACCGGGCAACTGCGTAGTACGTCGTGTGGCGTCGGCCAGAAAGCACCTATAAATTGTATTTACGTTAATTTTAACAAGTTGTCGTCGACACTTAGTTGTAGGTATAGTATTATAAAAAGGGTAACTCATAGTTCTTGATTTAAGGAAATTCTGGTAAATTTGTCCATGAACAAAACAGGGAATTTCTAAGGTTACAAATCATTTCAAAGTCAGGCCTCTATTCTGTGACAAAGTTCTGATTGAGTGGCCACTCAACACTGATAGTCACAGAAGTTGGGGACTTTACGGTTATTAATTTAAAGACAAAAACAAATAAGTAGGTGCACATTTAAAATTATTTAAGTTCCCTGCTCTATAAAACAGTCAAGTTACTCATGGCAAACAAAGATGAAAGCTTTGCCATCCCTAGGTACATCCACTCCGATACCGCAGGCATCGAGATTGTGGACCCTGGTAAAATTCCTTAAGGAATATGAAATTTCACCACGTTGGGCGCCAATTCTGTTACGTGGGCATATTAGTGCCCGAGTCCTGACAAGGACTTGGGCCGAGGGAGAGGCGTCCGATGTTCAGGCACCATTTGCCGGCATAAGCTACGTCGTATTTGGGTCGTGGGATCTTGGTAAGCCTCTCTCCTCTCCAACATAACGAGAATAAATATTAAAAGTGCCTGGAAAATAATATTACTTCATAAAGTTCGTCGGTCGTCAGTCCACACTGCCCCACAAGCTCAGCTGTCGCTTGATCGCATTACGATCGGGCTGTGTTTTGGGCATATTCCCTCCCCTTCACACATTCGTGTGCCAATGGATCGTCGCGGGCCGCGCAAAACGATCCCCTGTTGTCAGGGTTGTCCGTCGAAAGTTATGTCATTGTTCTTGACCTACTTCACTCCTCGCGTCAGCACACCCTCTTTGTTATAGTTCTAGCACGCCATGGTTTTCAATTCTTTTTCACATTATAAATTTATTAAATAATATTTAGGTTGGCGTGCGCCGGTGTTGAATAACATAATATTGGCTACTTCATATAGGAATTAAATTAATTGACAATTATTGTTTTAGCGGAGAGTATCGAATTTATCACCTATGAAGGTGCACACATCAGAAAAATACTAAATATTCACGACTACAAACGTCGCTCAGAGGGCTCTTGCAATTATCAAATAACTACAAGGCTGATACTCGCCGCTGCAAAAGTTTATAGTAGTCTATAAAACTGTAGGATACTGCACAAATATTTATATATGTATGTTTATAAGAAAGGAACCGTGTCCCGACAAACTTACCCCCTCTTTAAATCCTGGGCGATGAGATCTCGACGCTCCGGATCCTGGGCTTTGGGAAAATATTATGTTGGAGTTCTTAAGTATATCAATTCACTTAAACACAAAATATATATATATTATGCTAGAGGCATGGGACTTCTTCAGCGGCTGGTGGAGAGATTCGTCCTCTCTAATTGTTTATCATGATTCGCACTTTGTCTATTGATTCAGTTGGTTTAAATATATTTCAATGCATGTTTGAATGCGTGATTTTCACTTGTTATCCAATTGTATTATTTGAGGATATTGGTCCTCGGTTATGCATGAGTTCACTTTAGCTTTGGTTGGCTCGATTAACACATTTATATTGCATCACTACTTTCTCCGACGTATGCTATTGGTCGCTACGCGCTGAACGGATGGTTCCTACAGCTGAACAAATTTTAGGAGCATGGAGATCACGGATACTGCGTCCACAAACATCGCAGTATGTCGGATGTCGTCCTTATTGTTGATCTTCTCCACGTTCTTTGATGGCAATAGCGGCGCTGGTTCGACACAAGATTATTTCGAGCTGCAATGGTGTTCTCCTCAAGGACTGTTGGATATGGTGGCTAGTCCTGGTGGCAGAAGACTCCATGGACGACTGCCCCAGGGAAAGTCGCCTTCCCTCGAAGCTGCCGGCTTCCGTCAGCAAGACACCCAAATGGATTCTCTCCCTTTCTCTATTTGTCTAAGGTCTTTTATACCAGACTAGAGCTTTTACTTGGCTGCGGGTACGGATCGGATAAACTAGGTGTTCCCACCTAGAATTACTGTTTCTTGATATCTGCTATCTTGGCAGTCAACGGCCGGCTGTTGCCCTTTGCCAGCTACCGGAGTATGGTTACCAATAGGTCGATAGTGGCCGTTGTTCTGGCCACGCGACACCCGAGAATTGCCGAATTGCATTTTCTTCTGCCCTTACCAGTATGAGTCTGGTTAGTCACATGCACCCCTCCCCGTTGTTTCTCTATGTGAATCTTTCTATGTGGAGGGCGTACGTAACATGTATACAAGTTGTTTAGTATCTGGTTTCTATATGTTTAATAGATGTATACAAGTTGTTTACTAGATGTATACAAGTTCTTTACTAGCTGTTTAGTATCTGGTTACTATTGTATATATTTAGTAGATGTATACAAGTTGCTTAGTATCTGTTTCCTATATGTTTAGTAGATGTATACAAGTTGTTTACTAGCTGTTTAGTATCTGGTTTCTATATGTTTAGTAGATGTATACAAGTTGTATAGAGATGTATACAAGTTGTTTACTAGCTGTTTAGTATCTGGTTTATATATGTTTAGTATCTGTTTACTTGATGTTTACTAATTATTATTATTAGCTGGTTACTAGTTGTTATTAACGTCTACGAGCTTTTATAGTCTTTTGTTAAGAATGATCAAAAATTCTTGATCACTAGACAACTTTCGATGTGATGTAAGATCTTACACTCTGATTTTCAACGTGTTTGCTATGTACGTAAGAAAGAATGCAAAGCCAAATAAGCTCAAGATTGATATATAAATCTTAGAGGAACATGTCCGATTATGTTGGGGGAAGATGTATCCTGTGATTGTAAAACTAATTAAGATATAAATTGTTCACAAGTTGTCTAAAAGCTGTGTAGCAGCTGCTTTCATAAACAATTTTGATTCATAATTACAGATATTAAGAATATATAATAATATCATCCACTTTAACTAGTATATTGTTAAAATAAAACATTTCCATTTTTCATATTCTTTCATCTTATATAGGTATAATAAGTGTAATCTTAACTACGATAGCTAGCCTTACATCCCATAACTATAGTTATTAGCTACAATAAAATGTCTAGAAAGAACAAAATATATGAATGTCAAAAAACGATTTAAAACTAACTATAATTGGGAAAGTAACTGAAATTGCTCCGGCGTAATACAGTTAAAAACAAAACACACTGTGATTATCCCATTTTCTATCACCATAACAAATGTGTATACCTAAATGACCAACTGTATCCTTTGTCCAAAAATGTCTGTGACTTTCACTTATAAATTTGTCACCGATAATTTAAATCCCATTAAGCAAACCACCCATTGCTAACCGTACCATAACCCCAGAGTCAAGTTGGTTACCTACAATAAACATAGGTGGTGGTGTAAAGGATTGCTAAAATGCCTCGACGCAGGCGCAAATGTCATAAAAAATGATCATAAAAATATAATTAGGAAAGTATTTTTTACTTGCGAACCATTTATAACTGTTACCAACAACACAAAAAGTTATGTTACAAAGGATTTGCTTCAATGCCTCGACGCAGGCGCAAAGGTCAAGGTATTGGAAAAAAAATTCATGGAATTTTATCCCTTCATAAAAGAGGTCATAAAATATATAATTAGGAAAGTATTTTTTATTTGCGAACAATTTATAAATGTTACCAACAACACAAATAGTTGTTACAAAGGATTGCTAAGATACCTTGATGCAGGCGCAAAGGTCAAGGTAATGGAAAAATTTATGGAATATTATCCCTTGACCAAAAACCAAAATTTCTTCTATTTGGATAATAAAAAAATATATATTAATTCAATACTTTGATTTTTCCATCAAAATGCTTGATAAATCTAGTTGTTTGATATTCTCTAACTAATTGAGTAATACGTTTTCAAGTGCCTATTTAATTTACTAAAAACAGTATTATTCTTCTCTCATAAAATTGATCTTTTGGATCCCTCTAATTCCCCACCGGGGAAATATATGTTCCTCATATTTAATAATGATGGTTTGTCATAGATAGGTACTTGTAATTCATATTTAAGATACTTACATCCTTCTCTAACTAATATCCTTTTATCCATCATGTAAACAGGTTTAGAATTGTATTGCGTGCTTCAACCCCTAGCCACACCCACCACTGTAACAGATTTCACTTTTCCAATGGCTGCCCCAGCTACCTAAACTGCACATTTCTTTTGATTTTCTCTTTTCCTTTCTAAGCAATGTACACAATTTTTAAACTGGTTCTGACCTCCCGCTTTAATGGCATCCTCTACTTTATTTTCGTTATATTTCTGATCTTTTCCTAACAGTAGGTTGTTAAATTTTTATCATTTTATGGGATTATTGAGCACCCGAAATCCCAGATATTAACTCATAACATGTAACCAGCAGAATATAGTAAAAGACATGAGACTCTAAAAAGACTAGATTTACCTACAATTTAATTTACCATCTACAATCCCTGGAGAAGAGCTTAGTATTTGCAGTTTAATTTTCAAATTTATTGATTTCACAGATTCCCGCTGGTGAATACCAATTTTTAACAAATGGCTGCCAACTCCATACCATTCAGACACTGGTTTACAACCTCATAGAACTGACTCTCAAGGTATCTGTAATGCACAATATATTTCTGTCTCTTTTCTTCTAATCAATATTAAAAAATTTCAAAAACTGGTTTTGGAGTTCATTTTATTCTTAGAATTAAATTATTAAAAATTATTAAGCCAACAGAGATAATAATGTTTTTGTGATAGTATCCCATGAATAATACATAATTCTTATTTGTATATTTTCAAAATTATTTATTTTAGAAAATTATTCATTAATCACATTCAAATAATATTCATAATATATCTTACAATTTTTTAAATTTATCAATAAAGTTTCCCAATTATTAATATTAAATGATATTGCATCATATCTATCTTTAAGATTACATATTGAGATGGGGTCGTCCTCGCGAGACATAGCGCTGACCAACTCACATTGGTCTGCCTCACCATTAAATTTAAGACATTCTAAGTCTGATATTGAATCCCTTATACGAAAAATCATCTGCTTAACTTCCAGGAGCAGTCGTGACAGCGGATTATTTTCGATTTCCGCATCGTGAAGATCAATTTGCTGTTGAAACTTGGTTGTCTCCATCATCGGCTCGGTGATTCGATTTTCCACGTTCTCAATATCAAAGAGATGGGAATCGATATTGTTTTCGCTCTGCAAATCCACCAAGCGCCATTTCAGGATGTCCAACTCTTCTATAGTATCATACTAGATACTACCGAATTCTCGCCGCGTCTCTTTGGAAACCTTTAAAATTTCCTTGAAGATTCCTATCTCAACCAACAAATCTTCATTTATTTTAAAGTCACAGTGGTTAATTTGCTTGTTGATTTCAGTCATCTTTTGTCTTTCGATTCAAATTTTGTACTGTTTTAGGTTTTGTAATCTCATCAACAAGGAAAAGACAGAACGTAGAATCGAGCTGGTACTTTATATCCAAGGATCAAACCCCCTCCCCAAGAATCAAACCACCATCCCATGCGATTGGCTTAAGTAAATCCATTAAACACTGTGTCAAAGTGAGAAGAAGAATACATAAGAAACCGGAAATCAAAGGCAAAGTAAGATTGTAGGCCATCATATATCGATATTGGGAACTGTTGTTATATGAGTTGTTGATAATTATAATTTTATAATAGTCATCATTAAGTAGGAGTTTAACAGAAATTGTGTATGTAACAGGCAGAAGGAAGCGTTTCCGACCCCATAAAGTATATATATTCTTGATCAGGATCACTAGCCGAGTCGATCTAGCCATGTCCGTCTGTCCGTCTGTCCGTCTGTCCGTCTGACCGTCTGTCCGTCTGTCCGTCTGTCTGTCCGGATCAACGCTGAGATCTCGGAAACTATGAGAGTTAGCTATTGAGATTTGGCGTACAGATTCCTGAGCTTCTTACGCAGCGCAAGTTTGTTTCAGTAGACTGCCACGCCCACTCTAACGCCCACAAACCGCCCAAAACTGAAACTCCTACAGTTTTGATGCTAGATAGAAAATTTTAACTGAAATGTATTGTTCTCATCAATACCTATCGATTGACCTAAAAAAAAGTTTGCCACGCCCACTTAAACGCCCACAAACCGCGAAAACCTGTGACGCCCACAATTTGGATGCTAGATGAAAAATTTGAACTGAAATGTAATGGTGTCTGTAATACTCCAGTAATAACACGTGTATAGTAGTTTTAATAACTTTTATTAAACAGTCGCTATTGCTCGCTACCGCTCGCTTTCGTTGCTTATCGTCGACTCCTTCTTGAACTCAACATACGACGCGATTCAACACGCGTCGTGGTGAGTTTATGTATCCAGTGTTGGGCTCGAATCCCGATCAGCTGACACGGGTTCCCACATCTCTCCTTTTTTTTTCAGACGCAGTTTTAGACCTCCCTGTGGCATCTGTGAGGTGAGCTCCGCGTCAATTGGTTTGGCCGGGAATGATTCATCAGTCCTTTTCGGGGACTGGCCCTTCTCTGGCTGAACTGCAGCAGAGGATTCGACTTTCTTGAGGTGACTGGCGTTCCTGGTATACGACTTCCCATTTCCGGTTACCTGGACCACATCACCGTCTCTGCTGGTCACCTCGTAAACCGTTGGATCGAACGTTGGTGTTAGCTTGTGGGGGATAATAACATTTTTAATTAGAACCCTGTCACCTACAGTTAATTGAATATCTTTTGCTCCTCTAGCTGCATCTGCTACCTTCTTCCCTTTTTCTTTCTGGCACATGTCCTTATCTCTTTCCTCCGAGTCCACATCCTGATCCAAAATATCCTCAATTCCGGGAATTTTATCTCGAATCGTCCGATTGTACATCAGCTGGGTTGGAGCTGCACCCGTTGTACTATGCGGTGTTACATTATACATAAGAACGAACTTTTGCAACTCCTTCTTATTGTTACTTCTACTCGCATATGCGATTTTGAGACGTTTAACCAGCGATTTATTCATATTCTCCACCTCGCCGTTCGCTTGTGGCCAATATGGAGGAGTTGTACGCAACTCGATCCCGTTTGTTGTACAAAATTCTTTGAATTCCGCGCTTATAAACTGGCGACCGTTGTCCGCTGTTAATGTTTGGGGAAAACCTAGCCTTGCGAAAATTTCCTCCATCTCGTTTATTATAGTCTTTGATGTGATGCTCCTCGTTATTTTGTACTCCATATATCGAGAGTAATAATCGATTAGTACCAAAATGTATTCTCCGTTTGGTAGCGGGCCTAACAGATCGGTTGCCAAACACTTCCATGGGCCATTTGGAAACGAGTGCCTCTTCATTGGGGCCGGACGTACCGGAGCAGACACCAAAATGCAGCTACGACAGGTTTTAACGAACTCTTCAGCTTCTCTGTCCATTCGTGGCCACCATACTTTCGATCGGAGTCGCCGCTTCATTGCAGTCTCGCCTGGGTGACCCTCATGTGCTAACTCCAACACTTTCCGTCGCAGATTTTTCGGAATCACTATCTTTGTTCCTCTTAGCAGCAAATTACCGAGCGTCGACACTTCAAATCGAAACGGATAGAATGGACTCGATGTAGCTAGCTTCCACGAATCCTCCTTTAGGCACGTCATTGCATCCATTATCCCCTCATCATGAGTACTACTTTCTGCTATCTCTGAGATTGATAACGAAACTGGAATTGAATTTGAGACGATATGAAAAATGTTTTTCTCCCCCTGCCAATCGAATGAGTTTGACTCGGTTTCCTGGGACAGTCTCGACAATGAGTCTGCGATGTTTTCTTTTCCTGGCTTATACACGACTCGGAAACGGTAAGATTGTAGGCGTAGAAGCCACCTTTCGATGCGGGCTGGAGGTCTGGAAGTGGGCTTAAATATAGCCTCCAGAGGTTTGTGGTCTGTTACTAGGTCAAATTCTAATCCGATCAAATAAAAATAAAACTTTTCTACCGCCCAGACTAACGCGAGACTTTCCTTTTCTGTTTGAGAGTACCTTTTTTCTACCTCCGATAAACTCTTGCTGGCGAACGAGATAATACGGGGAATTTTATCTTTGTCTAGTTGCACCAATACCGCTCCTAACGCTACCGGACTAGCGTCCGCAATCAACTTAGTCCGATCAGTCAAGGTAAAATAGGACAGCATGGGGACTACTGAAACCTTTTCCTTTAATTGTTTAAAAGCTAACTTCTGCGCCTCACCCCATATGAATTTCTCGTTCAATTTGAGCAATCCTCTCAATGGCTCTGTCGTATCCGCCAAGTCTGGTATAAACTTTCCAACATACGTGACCAAACCCAAAAAGCTGCGGACCTCTTCCTTATTTTTGGGTTCTCTAAAGTTTTGTATTATCTCAATCTTGCCTGGATCCGCCTCAATCCCCTTGTCAGAGAGGATATGACCAAGAAATTTCAGCTTAGTTGTCCGCCAAACACACTTCTCCTCGTTGAGCATCACATTACGGCCCACAAAAACATCTTTCACCGCGCTCAGCGCCATGTCGTGCTCCTCGAGGGTATTGCCAAAAACTATAACATCGTCAATATAGTTTATGGCATTTGGGCACTGTGCCAGCATCTCCTCCATAAGCCTCTGGAAAATCTCCGGAGCTGAGTTCACTCCAAATAGCAACCTCTTATACCTGAACAGCCCACGATGTGTAATGAATGTCGTTATCTCCCGGCTCGCAACGTCAAGCTCAAGTTGATGATAGGCGTTCTTTAGATCAAGCCGAGAAAAGTATTTAGCGTTCTTCAATTTGGTCATCAATGAGTCGAACGTCGGAAGAGGATAATTTTCCCTTTTTATGGCCTTATTGGCTCTGCGCATGTCCAAACACATTCGAATATCTCCACATTCTTTAAACACGATGACCACTGGCGATATCCAAGCGCTCGGCCCAGTTACCGGCTCTATAATATCAAATTTTAGGGCTTCCTCTAGTTTTGCGTTTACCTTGTGCTCCAGCGCCGTCGGGACTCGCCTCATGGGTTGTTTGACAGGCACCACCGTTGGATCAATTGAAAGCCTTATCTGAACATCTTTCCATTTGGGGAACGACCCAATCTGCTCAACTCGATTTATGTTTAACCCTAGTTTTAAAACATTGAGTTGTATCGCAGTGTCACATCCTAGTAGTGATTGTCTGCTGTTTTCTATGACGTAAAACGTAGCAATTACCTCCGGGTCCCTTTTTACGCTTATCGGAGCTTCAAATACTCTTAATATTTTGAGAGGTTGATCAGAAGCATAAGAACGGAACTGGTTCGATGATTTAGTGCGCATGTTGAAAATGGTTGCCTGGTCGTCGATAAGTTTCTGCCAATCTGCTTGACTGCATAGATTGTGTTTGGAACCAGAGTCGATAACCATTTCCATTGTCCTGCCGCCGACTTTGCATGGAATAATCTCGTCATTATTCCCCTTGGTGGCTACTCGAAAACAATCAGAGTTTGCTGACTTTTCTCCGTCGTGCACACACTCACAATTAACCAGCCTGATGTGTGTGTCTGTACGCCGTGGCCGTTTTGCCCAAGGCCCGTCCGCGTCGTGGTTGCCTGCTCTTATTTTGGTCTTGCATTTCCGTGCGAAGTGTCCAATCTTTGAGCATTTCCTGCATGTGGCGCTTCGTGCTGGGCAATCTGGGCTGTTCTCCCTATGTCCCTTTCTCCCGCAACGACCACATTCTTGCAGTGTATCAGGGTTTCGTGCCTTTTGATGTGAAACTCTCTGAATTGTGCTTTGTTGGCCAGCTGCACCCATCGTCTCTGTCTGCCTGTTAACCTGCTCTTCGATGTGACACATCTTTACAAAATCATTTAAAGTAAATTCGTTCTCCAAGAGCTTCCTTTTTAAGTCCACCGGCGCCCAGACATCTATGATTTTGTCTTTGAGACAGATCTCCTCAATTTCCTTCTTGGTTTCGCCGAAAGAGCACTTTGCAACTTGTCGACGCAAGCGCATTAAGAATTCGGTAAAGCCTTCACCTTCCACAGGAACCATAGTCCGGAAAAGGTGCCTCTCGAAAACCGAGTTCCGTTGTGGAGAAAAATACTCGGTTAATTTCTCCACTAGAGGTGTAAAAATGTCATTATTGGCTTCCTCGTCGAACGCAACAAGTGCCCCGGGTAAGTTGTACACCACTGCCTGCAACTGCGGTCCACCCAGGTGCAGCAACTTATTTCGCTTTTTGTACACAGACGTTATCTCCTCCGACTCTATGTAGATGGTAAAAGAGCGCAGCCATGTCTCCCACTCATTTCTCCACAACGCCTTGTCAAATGCTTGAAATAGAAATGGTTTTAGCTCCGCCATTTCGGTAGATTACTGAAATTCAAGAAAAATAATAACAATCAACTTTTTTTTTTTCAGCTCCAATAATAACAATTCGTTGTTATTATCATTTGCTTTATTTTCAACTCCACCACGCTCTTAAACATGCGCTTTTGCTATGCCTTTTTGCATTCGCTTTTGCACTTACATCTCTCTCTCATCTACCACCACCTCTTTCTTATTTTTCTTTTCGTGGTGTGTTTCTTCTCTTTAGATCTGCAGGAATTTAATCCGCACACTTGCTTCAACCTATTTTTCGTGGCGTGGTCGAAACTTTTCCCGTTTCCTTTTTCTTGTCTCTTCTTTCCTTTTTTTTTTCTTTTCTTCTTTTTTTTTTTTTTTTTTTTTTTTTTTTTTTTTTTTTTTTCCTTCATCAGCCTGAATTTAATCGGCTCTCGATGAACGGACGTGATCGAAACTTTTCCAGTTTCCTTTTTCTTGTCTCTTCTTTTCTTTTTATTTCATCAGCCTGAATTTAATCGGCTCTCGATGAACGGACGTTTTACCCACTTATTCGTTTTGTGGCGTACCAAGCTTGCATATTCACACATTTACATACAACTACACATCGCATGTACATTTCGCACATACATGAGCGCTGCACGTGCAGGAATATATATACATACATATATGTATGTATCTCTATTCCCTTTTCCAGCTTATGCACTTTTTTTTTTTCTTTACCTGCATTCGTTGGCAGCGGTCGTTTATTTTATTAATACTCAGTAGTCTTTCTTATCCGTCAGTAATAGATTTTAATCCTCGTCGCCAATGTAATACTCCAGTAATAACACGTGTATAGTAGTTTTAATAACTTTTATTAAACAGTCGCTATTGCTCGCTACCGCTCGCTTTCGTTGCTTATCGTCGACTCCTTCTTGAACTCAACATACGACGCGATTCAACACGCGTCGTGGTGAGTTTATGTATCCAGTGTTGGGCTCGAATCCCGATCAGCTGACACGGGTTCCCACAGTGTCGTCAATACCTATCGATTGATCCAAAAATAAATTTGCCACGCCCACTCTAACGCCCATAACGCTTAAATCTGTCTACCGCCGGTAGGTGGCGCATTTTAATTTCGCTTTGCTGCTTGCATATCTCCATTTCCCTTTGAGTAACGGGTATCTAATAGTCGAGGTACTCGACTATAGCGTTCTTCCTTGTTTTTACTATATTCTGCTGGTTACATGTTATGAGTTAATATCTGGGATTTCGGGTGCTCAATAATCCCATAAAATGATAAAAATTTAACAACCTACTGTTAGGAAAAGATCAGAAATAAAACGAAAATAAAGTAGAGGATGCCATTAAAGCGGGAGGTCAGAACCAGTTTAAAAATTGTGTACATTGCTTAGAAAGGAAAAGAGAAAATCAAAAGAAATGTGCAGTTTAGGTAGCTGGGGCAGCCATTGGAAAAGTGAAATCTGTTACAGTGGTGGGTGTGGCTAGGGGTTGAAGCACGCAATACAATTCTAAACCTGTTTACATGATGGATAAAAGGATATTAGTTAGAGAAGGATGTAAGTATCTTAAATATGAATTACAAGTACCTATCTATGACAAACCATCATTATTAAATATGAGGAACATATATTTCCCCGGTGGGAAATTAGAGGGATCCAAAAGATCAATTTTATGAGAGAAGAATAATACTGTTTTTAGTAAATTAAATAGGCACTTGAAAACGTATTACTCAATTAGTTAGAGAATATCAAACAACTAGATTTATCAAGCATTTTGATGGAAAAATCAAAGTATTCAATTAATATATATTTTTTATTATCCAAATAGAAGAAATTTTCGTTTTTGGTCAAGGGATAATATTCCATGAATTTTTCCATTACCTTGACCTTTGCGCCTGCATCAAGGTATTTTAGCAATCCTTTGTAACAACTATTTGTGTTGTTGGTAACATTTATAAATTGTTCGCAAATAAAAAATACTTTCCTAACTATATATTTTATGACCTCTTTTATGAAGGGACAATATTCCATGAATTTTTTTCCAATACCTTGACCTTTGCGCCTGCGTCGAGGCATTGAAGCAAATCCTTTGTAACATAACTTTTTGTGTTGTTGGTAACAGTTATAAATGGTTCGCAAGTAAAAAATACTTTCCTAATTATATTTTTATGATCTTTTTTTATGACATTTATTTAGTTTTACAATCACAGGATACATCTTCCCCCTATATAATCGGACATGTTCCTCTAAGATTTATATATCAATCTTGAGCTATTTTGGCTTTGCATTCTTTCTTACGTACATAGCAAACACGTTGAAAATCAGAGTGTAAGTTCTTACATCACATCGAAAGTTGTCTAGTGATCAAGAATTTTTGATCATTCTTAACAAAAGACTATAAAAGCTCGTAGACGTTAATAAACACTAGTAACCAGCTAATAATAATTAGTAAACATCAAGTAAACAGATACTAAACATATATAAACCAGATACTAAACAGCTAGTAAACAACTTGTATACATCTCCATACAACTTGTATACATCTACTAAACATATAGAAACCAGATACTAAACAGCTAGTAAACAACTTGTATACATCTAGTAAACAACTCGTATACATCTACTAAACATATAGAAAACAGATACTAAGCAACTTGTATACATCTACTAAATAGATAGTAACCAGCTATTCAGTATTGTAATTAAAGATTTTATTAAACTTATTCAGAATCTTAGACAATGATGCCTTACTCATACAAATAGTATACAAATAGAATAGAATTAGAAAACTAGAACTAGAAAAATAGTTGACAACAAAAACCGATATTACCAGGTTCCAACACCTCTATCATAAACTTGAATCAGAAATTAAATTGATAGGCGCTCCTATGCTAGCTAATGATGCTTTCGAAATATGTTACAATATTATTATGGGATGGAACAAATGAATGCTTTAGAAATAATTCAACATCTGAGAAAAATAACATTGTGAGAACTATTTTACATCTATCTATGGGAACCAAGCGAAAATCTGCGCTTGGAACGAAGATTAACAAGCGACATGTTTCTTACAGAGGGATGGAGTAAGAAAATTAATTATATACAAATATACATAAAATATAATTAATTATGAATTTAATGAAATATGTTTACAATAATAAAATATATAAAGAAATATTGAATGATCCTACAAATTTTGTATCTGACTGTAATTAAAGCTCCAGGTACAAATGAAGGGGAAGTATTTTATTCAATGTCCTTCGGTCTTGGGCATGTGACGTTGATGACGGTCAGGTAATGATAGTTCACTGCAAGTGTGTTTGGCTAACACATCTTAGAAACTTTAACTTGTGTACTTTGATAGTTCTTAATAAGAGACTATAGCGACTCATAATTGTTTCAGTAGACTGCCACGCCCACTCTAACGCCCACAAACCGCCCAAAACTGTGGCTCCTACAGTTTTGATGCTAGATAGAACATTTTTACTCGTCAATATCTATCGATTGATCCAAAAAAAATTTGCCACGCCCACTCTAACGCCCATAACGCTTAAATCTGTATACCGCCGGTAGGTGGCGCATTTTAATCTCGCTTTGCTGCTTGCATATCTCCATTTAGCTGAGTAACGGGTATCTGATAATCGAGGTACTCGACTATAGCGTTCTCCCTTGTTTTTTAATAGAACCACCATATGATTTTACTTTGCTAAATACAAAATCTCGAAAGACTGCAATTTGGTTAACCAATACACATCACAAAATTTTTTGGAACGATGGAGAAAATAGTTTTCCACAAACTCGAAAGTATCTAAGGACAATTACAAGCGGAAAACAAATTATTTGTAAAGGTGTGGAAAAGAAACGATTTCTGCAGACGTTTTTTGGGAGTCGTCAGCTCATTAATGTCGAGGAAATGGACTGTCCGTCATTAAACAGGTTTAAAGGAAACCGGTTTCCCTATTGTGAAACACACCTTAAGGGCGGGGTTTGTGCTCTAAACAATGCATACATTATTTTGACATTTTTTAAAAGTAGCTCCAAAACAATAAAATAATTTGTATACATCATTTTAAAGTTGAGACTAGACGTGTAAGGACCTACAAGAAAATAAAATTAACCAAATTAAGTTTCATGAGGAAATTGACCAATTTATTGAACAATTTAAAGGAGAGATAATTGGTCAGCATTTTCAATACCTTCTAAACACAAAAAACTATGTTCATGAATCGAGGTGGACATGATCTCAAAACTACGAATTATGGTGAACACTTTACATTTTGTAATCCAGGAATGACGTCGGAAACGTGCGCCTGCTTCTTCTATGCAAATCGCCGGAATCATAGCAGAAAATTAATTTCTATATATAAAAAAAAAATGTTCGCAATACCAAAATAAATAAATGTAAATGAATAAATGTATTATTATGGTACAAAATAAACTTCTGACATTTTATTTCGAGTTAAAATTACAGGTACGGAGAATGGAAAATATTTCCTTGACTGAGATATGTCGGCTACTTGCGAGCTGTTGCGCGGTCGTGATTTCAACCCCTATTATGGGAACGTATTAGAGCTCGAACTCAGCCGTGAAGGTCGTTAGCCTAAGGCTCATGATTTTGTCAATGGGCGTGCGCCTTCAGACTTGTACATGTGTCCCTTTTATTCCGGTCAGGTAATAGACAGGTGCGCATGTTCGGGTAGCTCTTGCTTGAATCCCTTATATGATATGTTTATGACCCGTTTGTAGAAAGGAGAGATCTTGAAAAAATTTACCAGTTAAACATTCTGGGGCGAAAAAAAAGTCTGTTTGAAAATATTCTTCTGAGACTTCTGAGAATCATTAACTTGTGGGATTTATTTTATTGGGGTTCTTTTGATTTCTAAATTAGTTTTACAATCATAGAAAACGTTATTTCCCAACATGATCGGACATGTCCCTCTAAGGCAACCAGCTTTAGATGTTTTGGGTTTGCGACCTTTCTCACGTGCACAGCAACACCTGCTGAATATTAATTGCTGATAATGAGGAAAAGGATACATGATCAATATTGTCACATGGGGATGTGGGGAAAGTGTGCGACCTTTCTCCCGTGTACAGCAACACCTGTTGAATATTAATTGCTGATAATGAGGCAAAAAGGTCACGTGATCAGTATTGTCACATGGTGGTGTGGGGTTGGGGGGCAGTTTAGTATACTCTTTATGGATATGATCGTGACATTTTTTGACATCTAAACCCCTTAAAATCAGATAATTTATGGATTATGCTAATTGTCCCAGAACCCGCATACATTAATGAAGAGGCGGGGGCCATTAATATGTTAATTAGTAAGAGGCGGGGGTCATTAATATGCTAATTAGTAAGGGGGCGGGGGCCATTAATATGCTAATTGTCCCAGAATCCGCGTTTCCCTACTACTACTATCGTCGAAACGAGTACTCGCAATTCGCTTTCTGTTTTTCCGAGGAAGAAGACGTAAAACTGAATATCTTATTGTTGCTCGATTAAATAAATTAATTAAACGTAATTGTTGAGATTATCTTTGAACCAGTCACCGGCGATCCTACACGAATTCCTAAGAATGTTTTTCGGTTTTACAAACGCTCCTAGAATATTCCAACGAGCGATGGACGGTATTTTGAGAGAACAAGTGGGTTTTTATGGATGACATAATTATATTTTCAAAAACAATTGAACAACATTAAAAAGATTTAATTGTCATAATAAATATTTTGCTGAACGCAAACATGAAAATTTCTATTGAAAAGTCAAAGTTTTTTAAATTAAAAAACAAACTTTCTCTGTTACGTTGTATCCCACAGTGTTATAAAAACCGATCCCGATAATATTCGATCCCTAAAAATATTCGAGAGCTTAGAAGCTTCCTAGGCCTAACAGGATATTACAGAAAATTTGTGCAAAATTACGCAAAAATAGCAAAACCTTTAAGAAAATATTTAGAAGTACAAAACGGAAAAGTATCAAAAAAGGCATCACGAAAAACTTTAATACAGTTTGATGATTAAGCTGTAAGAGCTTTTAACGAGCTCAAAGAAAATTTAATAGTAGTACAACCAGACTATAATAAACAAGGAAGACCGCTATAGTCGAGTATCTCGACTATCAGATACCCGTTGCTCAGCTAAAGGCGTGGCAATCTATTTTTTGGATCAATCGATAGGTATTGACGAGATCAATACATTTCAGTTAAAATTTTTTATCTAGCCTGAAAATTGTGGGCGCCACAGGTTTGGGCGGTTTGTGGGCGTTAGAGTGGCCGTGGCATATTCGCGTGCGCTGCGTACAAGGCTACGGAATTTAAATCTGAGATCCCATTTCTCTATCTTTGATAGTTTCCGAGATATTCGCGTTCATACTAATGTTTGTGGGCGTTAAAGTGGGCGTGGCAAACTTTTTTTTGGGTCAATCGATAGGAATTGATAAGAACAATACATTTTAGTTAAAAGTTTTATTCTAGCATCAAAACTGTAGGAGCCACAGTTTTGGGAGGTTTGTGGGCGTTACTCTACGAGTAACTGCCGCGTCTGCCTTAGCAATTGGTGCTGTTCTTTCTCAGGAAGGAAAACCAATTACATTTATTTCAAAAACTCCTACCAAAACTGAACAACTATACGCAAGAAACAAAAGGAACTTTTAGCCATAGTATTGGCTATTAAAAATCTTCGAAATTACTTATATGGGGTTAACAACATCGAGATCTATACCGATCACCAACCTCTTTCATTTTCCATTTCTCAAAAAAATCCAAATATCGAAATGAAAAGATGGTATTCCTTTATTGAAAGCTAATAACTCAAAATTATTTATAAGCCAGGAGCAACAAATGTTGTTGCGGCCGATTTATCGAGGATCCAAATAAATAACTTAACGGAAAGTAATGAGAATGATATTCAAGAAACACGAAATCCCTTAAACCAGTTTAAGCAACAATTGCTAATAGCAATGGCCTAATTTATACAAAAAGCTTAAGGAGTTTATAAAGAATTGCACAATCTGCAATCAAAGCAAATACAACAGACATTCAGTACAGATTACTATCGGTCAAGCACCTGTTCCAGAAAGAGAATGTGAAAATTTGCATATATTACGGCCAAAATCTTATGTTCATTACTTATATAGATTCCTATTCGAAATACTTAGTCGTAAAAGAAATCACTAGTAAACTAATTATAGAAAATAAAGTTTCAGAAATTTTTTAAACATTTACATTTACATTTACAGAAATGGGATATCTCTATTCTTTGCAGATCCTCGACATAGTACGTCCAACGGAAAAAGTGAAAGGGCACACTCTACCTCAACAGAAATTGCTCGCTGCATTTAAGATGAGCTTAACTTAATTAATTATTCGGAAATTATTATTAGAGCAGCACAAAAATACAATTTCACAATTCACTCACCATTGACATTTTAATATACTATTTAATAAAATCAAACACACAAAGATAGACAAAATAAGAATTATCACGTAGGAAAGAAACCAGCTTAATTCTAGATACAAAAAAACAATTAGTTAAGGAAAATCTCCCCAAAAACTAATTTAGAAATCAAAAGTACCCCAATAAAATAAATCTCACAAGTTAATGATTCTCAGATGTAGAATATTTTCAAATACACATTTTTGTTTCCGCCACAGAACTGGTAAATTGTCTAAGATTCTCTCCTTTCCACAAATGGGTCATAAACATGTCATAAAAGGGATTCAAGCAAGAGCTACCCGAACATGCGCACCTGTTAATTACCTGACCGCAATAAAAGGGACACATGCACAACCCAGAAGGCGCGCGCTTATTGACAAGATCATAAGCCTCACGCCAATGACCTCACGGCTGACTGCTAGCACTAATACGTTCCCATAATAGGGGTTGAAATCACGACCGCGCAACAACTCGCAAGTAGCCGACATATCTCAGTCAAGGAAATATTTTCCATTCTCCGTACCTTTAATTTTAACTCGAAATAAAAAGTCAGAAGTTTATTTTGTAGCATAATATTATATTTATACTTATTATTATTATTAAATCATTATTTATTAAATCATTTTCATTCTTTTTTCTAGATTATAGAATAAATTCATAATGTTGAGTGCTTCCTTTTTATAATCCGAAATTCGATGGCATACACAAGTATGAACTCCGTCAGTGGCTGCATCATTGCTCCACACGCAGGTGTCCATATGATTTCCATGAATAGATGTTTTCATATTACCTCGTTCACACTCAAACAGTTTTGAATGTATGAACTGAAGTCGTACATAGTGTGCATTGAACAGATTTCCGTCAAATACATTAATAAAGTTATTTATTTTAACTGAATGCATGTTGTCTATCCAAGTCAACAATCTCGTCTTACCCTTTTAAATATGCTTACACAATTTATAAGGAAATTTTATACAGGTTTTCATCTTCTTCTTTTACCCAAAAATATCCATTCTCGAAATTCAACAAATGAAAATATTGGATTTTTTCCATAATCGAAATGATTTTTTCCAAACTGTCCCCTATTTGCTATCTGAGTATGATAAAAAATGACCTTTCCTTTCCCACCTGCAAGCAAAGTATGTGCGACCTCTTCTAACCAACACTCTCCTTAATTCTATGATTTGGTGTCTCCTTTATCGATGTAATGGTGTCCTATTGGTTACACTTGTATCAAATATTTTTCAAAATAAATACTTCTCATCTCTTCTAACCAATGAATAGTCGATGTTACCTACTAGAATTGCCTATATTGTTTTCGAACTTACAAAAATCTTAAGTATGCACCTCTCATCTTCAATACTATCGTACCCGCCCACTTTAAACACTATAAATGATCGAGGACAATAGTTAGTCTACCAAAAATAGTCTTGAAGTGGGATACTCTACTACGTCAAACACAACTTAAGTAAAAGAAAAAAAGTGATCGTGAAAAAAGAATTTAAACAAAAAGAATAAAGTAAAATGAATAACCAAAACCAGTTTTGTCAATCCTGCAAGTGTTTCTTGCAAAAGAATAGCGAAAATGCAATTCAACCCCTTGACGGAAGAGTCAAAAAAAATTTCTGAGGGGTTCAAGGGAAGAATACTCCATTACATGTACGTAAATGATGGAACGGACTTGATCTTACCTGAGAATTTCTTGAGTGAAGCTGGATTGTCACTGCTACCTCATCTCAGCATTCTGTTAGAAAGTTCTTCTTCTTGGACGTTGATGCACTATGGTCAGTACAAACAAGTGGCCCTACGACACCAAGCAAAGCTTGTTACGCGCGGAGCCCATCACCGTTTTGGGCGAGTAAACATAATCGCGGTAAAAGAAAAAGACAATGTAACAATAGACAATTAACAAGGAAGAACGCTATAGTGGAGTACCTCGACTATCAGATACCCGTTACTCAAAGGGAAATGGAGATATGCAAGCAGCAAAGCGAAATTAAAATGCACCACCTACCAGCGGTAGACAGATTTAAGCGTTATGGGCGTTAGAGTGGGCGTGGCAAAATTATTTTTGGATCAATCGATAGGTATTGACGACACCAATACATTTCAGTTAAAATTTTTTATCTAGCATGCAAATTGTGGGCGTCACAGGTTTTCGCGGTTTGTGGGCGTTTAAGTGGGCGTGGCAAACTTTTTTTTAGGTCAATCGATAGGTATTGATGAGAACAATACATTTCAGTTAAAATTTTCTATCTAGCATCAAAACTGTAGGAGTTACAGTTTTGGGCGGTTTGTGGGCGTTAGAGTGGGCGTGGCAGTCTACTGAAACAAACTTGCGCTGCGTAAGAAGCTCAGGAATCTGTACGCCAAATCTCAATAGCCTAGCTCTCATAGTTTCCGAGATCTCAGCGTTCATCCGGACGGACAGACAGACGGACAGACGGACAGACGGTCAGACGGTCAGACTTACAGACGGACAGACGGACAGACGGACATGGCTAGATCGACTCGGCTAGTGATCCTGATCAAGAATATATATACTTTATGGGGTCGGAAACGCTTCCTTCTGCCTGTTACATACTTTCCGACGAATCTAGTATACCCTTTTACTCTACGAGTAACGGGTATAAAAATACAGGTCAATATACGAATAGACAAAATACATCAAGTAAAACTAATTAGTTACTAGGGTGTGAGGGAAGTGAGTCAGAAGTAGATATTAGATGATATAGTCTATTATAATCATTGCAAAGTACTCTAAAAGGTTCATGCATTGCGTAATTAGAGATACAATGATTTAACACTAAAGGAATATAGTTTCTAGTGAATCTATTTGGCACATTAAAATGCAGGCGACCCAGTAACTCGGGACTCTCTACATCACCATGAATAAGATTTCTAATAAACGTAATACCAAGCATAGTTCTACGGTTAGCTAACGATGGTAAGTTAATTAGAAGTAGTCTACTAGAGTAGGATGGTAGTATTAGGCTTGTATCCCAGTTAAGTCTCCGTAAGGCAAATATTAAGAAGTTTTTTTGCACAGACTCAATCCGGTCTATATGCACCCCATATTGGGGACTCCAAACAGGAGCGCAGTACTCAAGAATTGGTCGAACTAATGAAATAAACAAGGTCTTTGTGACATAGGGATCATCGAATTCCTTCGACCATCTTTTGATAAATGCAAGCACGCCCCTGGCTTTATTTACCATAGTAGTAATGTGATCGGAAAATTTAAGTCTAGGATCCATGTAGACTCCCAGGTCGTCAGCATGCGTTATCCTATGTAACGCACAACCACACAAAGTATACGTTGAGTAGTGGGGGCTGACACGAAAAAAGGTCATTAGTTTACACTTAGAACCATTTAAATTCAATTCATTATCCAATTTCCGGACTAAAATCGGGTGATTTACAGAATCAAACGCCTTAGTAAAATCAGTGTAGACCACATCAGTATGACGATTCTTTCTAAAACCACTTATAACAAATGAAGTAAACTCCAAAAGGTTGGTTGTCGTTGACCTACGTTTTATAAATCCGTGTTGACAAGAGGAAATAAGTGACCTACAACTGTGTTGTAAATGAGGCGTAATAATGTTCTCAAAGAGCTTCGGTATAGCTGATAGCTTTGAAATACATACCTCTGTAATTACATGCGTTCAATTTACTCCCTTTTTTATGAAGCGGGATAACAAACGACTCCTTCCATCTGTGTGGAAAATCGGATGTTTATAAAGACAAAGTTAAAAGTTTGTGCAATGGTCTACACAAAGTCTCAGCGCAATACCCAAGCACACATCCAGGGACTCCGTCAGGACCCGGAGAGTAGACTGGTTTGACCCTTTGCAAATCTAAAAGAAGTGAGCTTTTACTTATAACAGGACAACAAATAAAGTTTGATTTAGGAATGACATATGGGTAAGACTGATCTGGAGGACTTGATGTTGAATAGGTGGTTTGAAAAAACTGTGCAAAAAGATCAGCTATGGCTTGATCAGTGCTAGCAGCCGAATTTTCAAATGTAAGTGATGATGGGTGACTAGAAGATTTACGCTTTGTGTTAACCAAATTATAAAACTGTTTTGGATCCAGAGTAAACTGGGTCTTGCAACGAGCTAAATAGTTTTTATAACACTGGGCGTTAAGCACGGTGAAATCAGACCGAGCACTTAAGTATCGGGAAAAGGCAGCTTGTGAACCTGAAGCTCTAAACTTTTTGTAGAGTCTAGACTTTAAATTTTTAAGTCGTGCCAGCTCTTTGTTTGGTTTGAAATTTTAGGATAATACGTAGAACGCATGTATCAAAAACTTCGTTTAATATGTTATAAAATATATTAACCGCTTCATTTATATTAGTACTTAAGTACAGATTTGACCAATCCGAGCAAGCTATAAGGCTATTAATGAGTGCAAAGTTCGCACTACGAAAGCAGGGAATGCGTTTAGCTATTTTTTCAGATACTTCATACACTTTTGTACCCGTGTCATTAGTCAGCTCTAGCGTTGGGTGATAAGGGTCTTCTGGTAAAGTAATTGGAGGTTTTAGCTATGCAGACACAATCTGGACTGGAAACAAAGCATAGATCCAGTAATCGTCCTAAGAAATTTAAAACATGATTTACTTGAGAGAATGAAATATCAAGGAAACCGTCAAGAAAATCATGCTGCGTTGAAGGTAACAATATATTTGAGGTTTCGACGGTGGACCATGTCGCCCTAGGTATATTAAAGTCACCTAAAACTATTAACTGATCCCTATCTGATAGTTTACTTGAAATAAACTGTATAGCGGACAGATGATTCGCATATGTCGGGAATTCCGATGATGGCGGAATATATGAACATGTTATGTATATAGAAATACCCGGAAGGGATAGTTTTATACACAGAAATTCAATGTCATTTATTTCGTCGGACGTTATTACTTCTGACGTAAATTCTGAGTCAACTGCAATTAAAACTCCACCTCCACGTCGGGACGCACGATCAAGCCTGTAAGTTGTGTACTTACTTGGAAAAACTTCGGAACTTAGAACTTCCGGTTTTAACCAGGTTTCAGTAAAAACAATAAGATGGGAAGACAAGGAAAAACTATCAATATACAATTTGGTCAACTTACTTTGTAAACCTCTTGTATTCTGATAAGAAAGCTGAAGAAAAGAATATAGTTTTTTGAGATAGATGAGGATGCAGATGTGGATGGCTCTTTAAAGGGATTTCCAACTTCCTTTGAACGAATTTTCTTTTTTTTAGCTTCGTACTCTTTAACAAAAATGCCAGCAGGACAAAAATTGGCTGAGCACATAGTTGCAAAATGAGCACAGGGAACACCGATCTTAAAAGATGATACTTCCCTAGCATATGGAAAATTAAATCGTTCAACCTTTAGATCATCAATCTGAACTTTGTTACAGATATAGGCCGTAATGTCCAGGGATGAAAGGTCAGGACTTAGCCGAGAAACAAAAATTAGTTTCCGCTGCGGTACACATGTAACTGTTTTAGGTACCACGCATGTGACAGGTTTTGGTACTACGGCATTTACGGCTGCACTACTAGTTTCAGTCGGTACTCCGGACGTTAAGTCAACATTATTATTGTATTGTTTATAGCAGATTTTTCGGGCGTCTCATGCAGCAAAATCTCTCGTCCTTTGCATTCGGAAACCGAATCTTTTTTAGCTTTCGATCTCAGAACCATTTGTGCGGCGGCTGAGATCGACTGCTGTGCTGCTGACCCCGGATCGCCAGAGAGAGTTACACTAGCGCCTACCGTGGGTTGTCTATCGACCGCGATCTATTTACGCTTAGGAGAATCGGGCTCAGATAGCATACGGCTAGTGAGCTGCGACTCAAGAGCCACAAGCAGATCCGTATTTCTACGGCTGTTCCGGATTAATTCCGTAACAGTGCTTTTTGTAAGCCGCCTTATAGAGAGTGCCTGGGTTTCTTAAGCAATGCATTCATCACAATAGTAGCGAAAGCCACTTCTCATGTCGATTGCATCGCGTACCAGGCCCGAATAGCCAAGACATTTTGCATGAAAAATATTCTCACACGAATGGCACGGAATGCTCTGTTGTCCAGCCGAAATTAACGACTTGCATTTCTTTAAATTGCAGACAGCCATTATCACGATATTCCGAACCACAGTGCCAAGAGAATAAAGCTACGCAAGTAAAAGAGAGAGTTAGAGAGCGGGAGAGAATGAGCGGGAGTAAGTACTTCAGCAAAAGTCAACTTTGAACTGTTTGCAGAGTATATTCTTTTTAAGGATGAATCTGAAGAAATTGAAAAAAGTTTTCAAAGTAAAATGACGATCATGAATAAAGATTCTGACTTAGAAAATATCTTCCATGAACATACCATGGAAATAACTTTAAAAACACAACAATTTCAAGAGAGAGACCGTGGATGGTCTCTTATAAAATTGATTCGCTTGGAAATGAATGTGAATCATTATACACCGATGGCTGGTTCATCTTTCATCATCATTCATCTTTTAACGATAAAAGTATTAGTTAACGTTTGTAACGAAAATGATTAATATTGTTTTAAACGGGCTTTGATTTCTGCCTTAAAAAGTGTTAACAGGCCGCAAAGATGTTCGGCATATAATGTTGATATAACGCTAAAGATAATTCGTATAAGTGATGAAATAAAATTAGATTTCACAGGGTTGACTTTCCCCCTTGAAATAAAATGTATAAACAATTTTTTCAAGAAGAATACTCATATGAGTTTATTCGGATATAATGAAGAGACGAGGGAAATAATTAAACCACTTTTTCAATCGGAAGTGGAAAAACCTCTTCATATCAATATGATGTTTTTGGAAGACGGTGGAAATGCACATTATATTGTAACGAACTGATTTTTATGGTCTGCTCGCTACGAGATTCGTGCGGCTAGCTCAGTACATTGTGTTCGTCCCACCAAATTTATATTAACTTGACCGCCCAGTAGCTCAGTGAGAAAGCATAGAATTCACGGGTTCGTATTGGGTTTTATTGCGGGTATATTATTACAAGTGTCTTAGTCGCTTGGTTGGCCTTGACTCGTTGCTTGTGACCCTCGGTGCTTCCGACGGCCCTGATTGATTCGACGACCTCTCGCCTTGACGACTCGGTGCTCCAGTCCTGTAGCTCCCTGAAGATACTCGCAGCTCCCTGAAGATCCTCGCTGCTCCCTGTAGATCCTCGCAGCTCCCTGAAGACGCTCGCTCGCTGTTCACTTGTCACGCGTGGCTTGGTGACTGCTGGTAACGACTCGGACTCGGTGCTTCCGACGGCCCTGATTGATTCGACGACCTCTCGCCTTGACGACTCGGTGCTCCAGTCCTGTAGCTCCCTGAAGATACTCGCAGCTCCCTGAAGATCCTCGCTGCTCCCTGTAGATCCTCGCAGCTCCCTGAAGACGCTCGCTCGCTGTTCACTTGTCACGGAATCGCGAGGGGTATCAGCCGTACGGGCTTAGGGAAGCGTCACCGTTCTCAGACTAGGGTGAACAGAAGCTGCGCTCTCCAGGATCGCTCCTTTCGACACACCGCCGCCTGTCCCTGGCTCTGTCCCGGATGGTCCCACTGGGTTTCTGCTCAGCCCGCGCGGACAGTCAAGGCGGAACGCCAGGAAGCTGCCTCGCGCCTTACTTCGCTTCCACGCCTAGTGTAAACGAACGTTCCACCCTAGCCTCACCCTTTTGCCTTTTGTCCGGGACGTTTCCGTGTGGCTTTTGGTACTCGGGGTTCGGGCACGCCGCTCCGGGACCTCGCAAGTCGAATCCGTAGGGCTCTCCTGGATAATTCCACTCGAGACCGTACCGATCGACCGCTCTCCCTTCTGGCTTGTTATACTCGTGGTTCGGGCACGCCGCTCCGGGACCTCGCAAGTCGAATCCGTAGGGCTCTCCTGGACAATTCCACTAGAGACCTTACCGATCGACCGCTCTCCCTTCTGGCTTGTTATACTCTTTCCAGGCGTAACGCCAGGACTTTGTGGACAGGGTTAATCGACCGCCTTGACCTAGCCGTGTGATGCCCTCTGGATCTCAGCTACCTGCGTCTCAATTAGGAGATTCCTGGTATCCCAATCCCGAACGTCTCGACGTAGCAATCTCGCTCCTTGTAGGCTCCCACGGCGCTGCTTCTCTGGCGACTCGACTTGCTGCTGCTCCCTTGTAGATTATCTGGTTGTTTGATTGTTCACTTTGGTATCTGAGTGATCTTGACGGTTTGACTCCTTGTGATCGACTGATCCAGCTGCCAGCGCTCTGCGGCCTTATATAGGGCCTCCGGGAACCGTTATTTCCCTTTTGCGCACGGCCCGCTGGATCTCTCCACTCTGGGTCCAAAGTCCGTGCCTCCTGGATGACCCACTTGTCGTTCCCGTACCGCTTCCAATCGATGCTCCGCCCACTGCTGCCATCCCGCTGATTCCCGTGATGCTTGTGGCACGCCTGTGTGCCGCTCCACCGCCGAGATGTGGCACTTCCTCTCCCGGTTCAAAGTTCACGGGAGAGTCCAAAGTCCGGTGGAGTTCCGTTACCCGCTTTTGCACACGGCACTCTTGCCTTGCCCGCGAAGTCTCCACTCTCTCTCGATCTTCATCCTTGGTCTCCAAACTCTCTCGCTCTCCTCGCCGCGCCGTTACTACGCGAATTCGCCGCGTATCTGGCAAGCGGCCGGCCATCTGCTGCTGTTTCTATTTGTGGGGAGTTATTCAACTCCTCACATTCCCCCCTTACTTCGGGAAACATTTTAAACTTGTTCCTACTCTCCGGCGTTTTCTTGTTTATCGTAGCCTTCGAGTCCTTGTGATTCCCGCGGCGCTCCCTCGTTGCTCCCTCGATGCTCCCACGACGCTCTTAACTCCGTTGAGTTTCTACAGCGCTGATATCTTTCCTGACTCCACTGGGACATCGATACTCGTGTGCTATCGATCCCCAGCTCGCTGCTCATCGCTGCGTTCTACTCCTTTTATTTGCTTCCTCCGCCTGGTCACACCATTCGTGTGTGATCGATGTGCGATATCGATATCGACGGTGCGGCGTTGCCACCTGCTCGTTGCGATATTCCCACCTTTGGCCGATATTACCATTTGACGTGTACCCATCGATCGCACTTTCATCTAGTGCCAATCGATCGCCTATCGAGGCGCCCCCTTCCCTGGCTCATGGTGATTTTGCAACTTTCTAGGTAAGTTTTCGCATTTCCTCACTCCTTTCTATTTCATCCTTTCTCTCTCTACACGACTTCTCTCGCCTCTCGTCTCTCTCTCTCTCGCCCTTCAATCGTCCTCAGCCGGCTGAGCCTGGCTTTACGCTGGCAACACTCGAAAGCTGGTGCGGAGAGGACTTCGCATTTGCTTCGCTGCAGGTAAGTATTTTGGTGTCGCTTGGCTGCTTCCTGTATTAACCCAATATTGATTTCAGGACGCTGAAGCTGCCATGTATGCCCCTTACTTCTGGCCCCGGTTTTTTTTTAAACTCTGTTTTTCGTTTCATTTAACTTTTATTTCTGTTCCTCGAACACTCTCATTCCCGCCAGCCCCAACCGGACGCGGAACGCGCGCCCCTCTCTCCATACGCGCACGCTGCGCCTGCCGCCCGGGATGCGAGCCTCCTGTACCACCGGTGCCTCCGCGATCCCTTCGGGCCACTCCGGCTCCGCGATCTCTCGCCATCGCTGGCCCTCCGGCACCGACACCGTCCGCGACAACTTCGGCCGGGCCACCACCTCGGACACTTCGGGCGCCGAGTGCTGCCGCTTGAGCGGAGAACGGCCGTTTTCCACGGGCTCAGGCCACACCCAGGGTCCTCGCTCCAGAGGCTCCGCGGTTACTGCGCTCCCGGTAGGCGTTGGCGTCGATGGCCCTGTCCTTGGCGTCGTTGGTCCGGTGCTTGGCGTCGGTGGTGCCCACTGCTCCGGTCTGCCACGGGTCCTGGGGTCCAGCGGGCTCACCCGGGGACCACATTCTTCCCAGATCCGGGGTTCTTCCGTCGCTGCCGTCTCCTCCGCGGGTCCCTCCGGCCAGGTCCAGACAACCGTCTGCTGTCGCCACCTTACCCCTTCGGCCACGAACGTCCGGGTGCTGTGGCTCACGTGGGCCGCCGGTATGTCTGTCCGGATGTGTTGCTGCTGCGGTGGTGGCTGCTGCTGTGGTGGCTGCTGCTGCGGTGGTGGCTGCTGCTGCGGTGGCTGCTGCTGCGGTGGTGGCTGCTGCTGCGGTGGTGGCTGCTGCTGCGGTGGCGGCTGCTGCTGTGGTGGCTGCTGCGGTGGTGGCTGCTGCTGTGGTGGCTGCTGCTGCGGTGGTGGCTGCTGCTGCGGTGGCGGCTGCTGCTGTGGTGGCTGCTGCTGCGGTGGTGGCTGCTGCTGCGGTGGCTGCTGCTGCTGCGGTGGCTGCTGCTGCGGTGGCTGCTGCTGCTGCGGTGGCTGCTGCTCGTGCCTCGGCGTGGGCGGTCGTGCTGGCGTCCACTGTGGTGACCCCTCGTACCGCGGTGTGGGTGGGATTTCGGGCAGCCACCGCGGAGGCGAGGGCGCCCAATCGTCTGCCACTTCTTGAGGCGGGGTGCAGGGTTCGGGCGCATACCTCGGCGTAGGTGGGTACCCCGGGTTTTCCCACAGCTGCGTCTCCTCCTCCTCGGCCATTCGTAGTTGGGCCTGCCACTCCGGCGACTCCTCCATCTCCTTCAACCGCCGCTCCTCGTTTCGCCTTCGCGCCTCGCACTTGCGCCGGAACTCCCACGTAGCCGCTACCACAGCCTCAGCATGGCTAACGGGAGCCGGCTGGTCCTGTGGCGGTTCTTCACTGGCCCACTCCACCTGCGCCGCGCCAGTCGGGATGCGTCCGTCGGCCCGGTTGAACGCCTTGCGAAGCCGCCATCGCCGTTGCTCCACCCGCGGGTCCTCCACCAACTCGACGTCGCTGTCGGAGCTGATCACCGGATCGGGGACGCCCCGCCCGGAGATCCGCCGCGAGGTTCGGGTAGGCCGCGCTGCCGACCATCCTTGCCCCGGGCTAGATCCTCCGGACGGCTGGTGGGCAGCCATCATCCTGCGCGCTTCGCTCCTCGTCACACGTGTGCTCATGATGCTCGTTGATTTTGATTGTGCAGCTGGAGCCTGGGCTCCCTTTAACGACACCTCGGTTCCGAGCCTTCCTCTTTGCTCAATCCCGCTATTTCCATCGGCCTCTCCTTCTTACTACCCAGATCTACGGTACAGCTCTCTGCTCTGTGCCGTCTTCCCCCTTCCTTCGGCAGACTTTTGATGCGTGTTTTTTCTTTTCCTCCGATCAGTCCCAATCGAGACCTTAGACGCTCTGGTTCGCTCCCTTTGTGTTCTTAACGTTCTCCTGATGTCCTTTATGTGTTTCATTGCGCCTTTGTAGATGCCCTGTAGTATCCTTGGAGGTATCCTTGGAATTTGTTCGTAGTATCCTTTGGGAATCCTTGCAGGTATCCTTGGACTCTTTCCATAGTACCCTTTGGGAATCCTTGGACGTATCCTTCGACTCCTTTCGTAGTATTCTTTGGGCATCCTTGGAGGTATCCTTGGGATCCTTTCGCAATACCCTTTGGGCATCCTTGGAGGTATCCTTGGACTCCTCTCGTAGCATCCTTTGGGCATCCTTGGAGGTATCCTTGGACTCCTTTCGTAGTATCCTTTGGGCATCCTTGGGGGTATCCTTGGACTCCTTTCGTAGTATCCTTTGGGCATCCTTGGAGGTATCCTTGGGATCCTTTCGTAGTGTCCTTTGGTCATCCTTGGAGGTATCCTTGGACTCCCTTCGTAGTATCCTTTGGCCATCCTTGGAGGTATCCTTGGGATCCTTTCGTAGTATCCTTTGGTCATCCTTGGAGGTATCCTTGGACTCCTTTCGTAGTATCCTTCGGGCATCCTTGGAGGTATCCTTGGACTTTTAATGTTGTTTTGCATCTGTTGTGTCTGCTTGCTATAGCCGCTCGCTTGTGTTTTCCGTTTGTTGCTGTTTCAGCTCGCTTACGTGGATGGTCCGCTCTTTCTTTGTGTTTATGTGTCGTATTTTGCAGATTACTGGTGACGCAAAACCTATGACTTGGTAAGGTCCGTCGTATCTTGGGGCCAATTTTGCTGCGAACCCCTCGGCCGCTTTTGATAAATGGTGTTCCTTGGCCCACACGACGTCACCCACCTTTGGCGTCCATTGCCTCCTCCTTAGGTTATAATGCCTAGCCTGGTCCTGGGGTGCTTTCTCCAGATTCCGCCTTACAATCTCGAAGATTTCCCTGAGTTTGTTAGCATTCTCTTCCGGGGTCTCTGTCGGTCGTCCGGTCCCTACGGTTTCTCTGTCGTATAGGGCGCTCGGTAGTCTTGGTTCTCTGCCTTGGGTAATGAACGACGGTGTGTAGCCTGTGGATTCTGAAACGCTCGTGTTTACTGCCAGCATGATTTCTGGCCATTTTTCGTCCCAGTCTCTTTGGTTCTGCCCTGCGAACTGCGCAATCATTGTTTTCACCGTCCTATTGGCTCTCTCAGTCGGGTTCTCCTGTGAACTGTTGCCTGGCTCCCATTTCGGCCAGGAAACTCTTGAAGGTTTTACCTCGCGATTATGCGTTCTTTAAAAGCTTTCTTTAGGGATTCGGCCGTCGCGCTTCGCAGCGGCACCAACTCAGTCCACTTGGAGAACCTGTCTATCAATACCAGCAGCATTTGGTTGCCGCGCTTCGAACGCGGCAGGGGTCCGACGAAGTCCGCACATACCGTAGCCCATGGTTCCTCTGGCACCTGCGTGGGCATTTTCCCAGCCATTTGCATCTGATTCGGCTTGAACCTCATGCATGTCTCGCATGCTCGCACGTGGGCTCGGGCGTCTCTGTGCATTCCTCGCCAGTAGTACCGGGCTGCCAGACGTGCTATTGTCTTTCGGCTTCCTACATGGCCAGCTGCCGGTGAGTCGTGGTTCTCCTTCAGCACCGTTTCCCGTAGAGCTTTCGGGACGCCATCTTCCATGTTGCAACATCTTCGCTGCCCGCTCTATGAGGTATATTCCTGTACAGGGTGTTACCATCCATCACGTAGTCTGGATACTTTTGCGGCTGGGTCCTTATCTTTACGCGCATTTCCAGAATCCAGCTGCATGCTGCAGAAGCCGACGTCTCCTTGATCCCTCGAAGCGTTTCCGGCAGTGGCTGCCTTGACATAGCGTCTGCCATCACGTTGAGTTGCCCTTTCCTGTACGCTATTTCGAAGTCGTACTGCTGCAACTCCAGGGCCCATCTGGCGATCCTCCCTGAAGGGCTCTCTATGCTGTTGAGCCACTTCAGTGCCATGTGGTCGGTTACTACTTTAAAGTGGTAACCTTCCAGATACGGCTTGAGCTTTCGGATTGCCCAGACGATTGCCAAGCACTCCTTCTCGGTTGTTGAGTAATTCTTCTCAGCGCCGTTGAGCGTTCGGCTTGAGTAAGAGATTTCCTTTTCGCCTCGTTCAGTTTCCTGGGTCAAGATTGCTTCGATGCCGTAGTCGCTTGCGTCAGTTTGCAAGATGAATGGTTTGTCGAAGTCCGGGCATGCCAGTACGGGGTCTGCGACGAGTCTTGCCTTCACCTCTTCGAACGCCGTCTGATGTTCCTGTGTCCACACCCATTTATTGCCCTTGCGTAGCAGATCGTTGAGAGGTTTGACTATTTTTGCGAAGTCAGGTACAAACCGGCGGTACCATGATGCTACCCCCAGGTACTGTCGGAGCTCTCTTACTGTCGATGGTGGTTCTAGTTCGGCGATGGCTGCTACCTTTTCCGGATCCGTGCCTATTCCTTCGCTAGTCACTCGATGACCGAGATATAACAGCTCTTTCTTGAAAAATTGACACTTCACCGGGTTTAATCTCAGATTTGCCTCCTTTAGTCGTCGGAACACTTCCTTTAGGTTGACTTTATGTTCTTCCAGCGAGCGCCCGATCACTATGATGTCGTCCTGGTAAGTAAATGCGTGCGGCGACATTTCTGGGCCGATCACCCGGTCCAGCACCCGTTGAAAGGTTGCAGACGCCGAATGAAGTCCGAATGGCATTACTTTCCATTGGAATAAACCTTTCCCCGGCACTGTAAATGCCGTATACTGCCTGCTGTCCGCTTTCAGTGGGATTTGCCAGTACCCATCCTTTAGGTCCAAGCTGCTGATGTACCGTGCTTCCCTCAGTTGGTCGAGAATATAATTTATTCGGGGCATCGGGTAGGCATCCTTTACAGATTTGGCGTTTATTTGCCTAAAGTCGACGCACAGTCTCCATTTGCCCGTCTTTTTTCTAACCATCACGATGGGAGAACTGTATGGGCTTGTTGAGTGTTCTATGTATCCCATTTGGAGAAGCTCGTCCACCTTCGCATTGATCTCCCCTTGAACTTTCGGATTCTTGGGACAGTATCGCTGCTTTATTGGTTTGTCGTCTTTCATCGTGATCTGATGCTCTGCCATGTTTGATGTTCCCTTCATGCTGCTGAAAGTCGATAGCTCTGCCTCCAGGAATTTCGTCGTGTCGTCATCTTCGCTTGCCCGTTGTACGACTGCCACCGACAACTTTTCCTCGAGCCATCCCTTGTGACGATTCCTGGCCGGTATTATCACTTCGTGTCCAGCGCATTTAATTTCGGTACCGACTTGTGTTAGAAAGTTCCATCCCAACACCAATGAATCCACTACTCTTGGTAGTATCAGCAGGCTCATGCTCAGTCGCTTGTTCCCGAACGCGATTTCCACCTCCAGCTGCTCATCGATTCCGCCACATCTTCCGTCTGCCAACCTAACTTGCCGTTGTATCCTCGTAATCTTTCCGAGGGCAGCCAGGTCGTCCGCCAGCTCTTTGCTTATAAAGCTTGCTGTTGCCCCGGTGTCGATTTCGCAATACCCTTTGGGCATCCTTGGAGGTATCCTTGGACTCCTCTCGTAGCATCCTTTGGGCATCCTTGGAGGTATCCTTGGACTCCTTTCGTAGTATCCTTTGGGCATCCTTGGGGGTATCCTTGGACTCCTTTCGTAGTATCCTTTGGGCATCCTTGGAGGTATCCTTGGGATCCTTTCGTAGTGTCCTTTGGTCATCCTTGGAGGTATCCTTGGACTCCCTTCGTAGTATCCATTGGCCATCCTTGGAGGTATCCTTGGGATCCTTTCGTAGTATCCTTTGGTCATCCTTGGAGGTATCCTTGGACTCCTTTCGTAGTATACTTCGGGCATCCTTGGAGGTATCCTTGGACTTTTAATGTTGTTTTGCATCTGTTGTGTCTGCTTGCTATAGCCGCTCGCTTGTGTTTTCCGTTTGTTGCTGTTTCAGCTCGCTTACGTGGATGGTCCGCTCTTTCTTTGTGTTTATGTGTCGTATTTTGCAGATTACTGGTGACGCAAAACCTATGACTTGGTAAGGTCCGTCGTATCTTGGGGCCAATTTTGCTGCGAACCCCTCGGCCGCTTTTGATAAATGGTGTTCCTTGGCCCACACGACGTCACCCACCTTTGGCGTCCATTGCCTCCTCCTTAGGTTATAATGCCTAGCCTGGTCCTGGGATGCTTTCTACAGATTCCGCCTTACAATCTCGAAGATTTCCCTGAGTTTGTTAGCATTCTCTTCCGGGGTCTCTGTCGGTCGTCCGGTCCCTACGGTTTCTCTGTCGTATAGGGCGCTCGGTAGTCTTGGTTCTCTGCCTTGGGTAATGAACGACGGTGTGTAGCCTGTGGATTCTGAAACGCTCGTGTTTACTGCCAGCATGATTTCTGGCCATTTTTCGTCCCAGTCTCTTTGGTTCTGCCCTGCGAACTGCGCAATCATTGTTTTCACCGTCCTATTGGCTCTCTCAGTCGGGTTCTCCTGTGAACTGTTGCCTGGCTCCCATTTCGGCCAGGAAACTCTTGAAGGTTTTACCTCGCGATTATGCGTTCTTTAAAAGCTTTCTTTAGGGATTCGGCCGTCGCGCTTCGCAGCGGCACCAACTCAGTCCACTTGGAGAACCTGTCTATCAATACCAGCAGCATTTGGTTGCCGTGCTTCGAACGCGGCAGGGGTCCGACGAAGTCCGCACATACCGTAGCCCATGGTTCCTCTGGCACCTGCGTGGGCATTTTCCCAGCCATTTGCATCTGATTCGGCTTGAACCTCATGCATGTCTCGCATGCTCGCACGTGGGCTCGGGCGTCTCTGTGCATTCCTCGCCAGTAGTACCGGGCTGCCAGACGTGCTATTGTCTTTCGGCTTCCTACATGGCCAGCTGCCGGTGAGTCGTGGTTCTCCTTCAGCACCGTTTCCCGTAGAGCTTTCGGGACGCCATCTTCCATGTTGCAACATCTTCGCTGCCCGCTCTATGAGGTATATTCCTGTACAGGGTGTTACCATCCATCGCGTAGTCTGGATACTTTTGCGGCTGGGTCCTTATCTTTTCGCGCATTTCCAGAATCCAGCTGCATGCTGCAGAAGCTTCCGCCGCCGACGTCTCCTTGATCCCTCGAAGCGTTTCCGGCAGTGGCTGCCTTGACATAGCGTCTGCCACCACGTTGAGTTGCCCTTTCCTGTACGCTATTTCGAAGTCGTACTGCTGCAACTCCAGGGCCCATCTGGCGATCCTCCCTGAAGGGCTCTCTATGCTGTTGAGCCACTTCAGTGCCATGTGGTCGGTTACTACTTTAAAGTGGTAACCTTCCAGATACGGCTTGAGCTTTCGGATTGCCCAGACGATTGCCAAGCACTCCTTCTCGGTTGTTGAGTAATTCTTCTCAGCGCCGTTGAGCGTTCGGCTTGAGTAAGAGATTACCTTTTCGCCTCGTTCAGTTTCCTGGGACAAGATTGCTTCGATGCCGTAGTCGCTTGCGTCAGTTTGCAAGATGAATGGTTTGTCGAAGTCCGGGCATGCCAGTACGGGGTCTGCGACGAGTCTTGCCTTCACCTCTTCGAACGCCGTCTGATGTTCCTGTGTCCACACCCATTTATTGCCCTTGCGTAGCAGATCAAACAAACCGGCGGTACCATGATGCTACGCCCAGGTACTGTCGGAGCTCTCTTACTGTCGATGGTGGTTCTAGTTCGGCGATGGCTGCTACCTTTTCCGGATCCGTGCCTATTCCTTCGCTAGTCACTCGATGACCGAGATATAACAGCTCTTTCTTGAAAAATTGACACTTCACCGGGTTTAATCTCAGATTTGCCTCCTTTAGTCGTCGGAACACTTCCTTTAGGTTGGCTTTATGTTCTTCCAGCGAGCGCCCGATCACTATGATGTCGTCCTGGTAAGCAGTTGTCACATTGTCAGTGGTAGAGTTGGGAAAAGCCTTCAGAAACTTTGAGTTTAAGTCCATGTATAGACTCTTCAGGTCATGAAGTTCTTCCATTACTTCATCGATTTTGGAGTATGAATCATTACTCACAACACAGCGATCACACTGCCAGAGTACATTCGGCATATTTGTTAATAATCTGATAGCATCCTCCGGGATATCAACACATGCAGTGTGAAAAGTACGACGACAAAGCGATGAGCAACGAACCGCCTTAAAACCGCGAAGCTGCGCTGCTGTAACTTCAGCATTGCACTCGCCTCCGCGTGGTGCTCCTGTTGCCTGCTGCCGTGGTACTCGGTTAGGTGGCGACCATTGGTCGTTTCCCCGCGTCTCCTGGATTCCTGTCTCTTCGCATCTTCTGCATGTTACCTGCGCTGGCGATGCCGACTTGTTCTTCGAGAATTTGTTTTCCTGCGCGAACGCTTCCCGCTCCTTTTCGAGTTCTTCATACTCGTCTGCTAATATCATCAGCGTGTCCAGGTCCGACACTTTGTATGCCCTTAGGAAGATCCTTAGACTGGGGGTGCAGTTCTCCTTGATGATTCTTAGGGTCTCTATAGCGGAGTAATTAAGTGGCCTCACCATCGTCTGCATGTCGATCATGTAGTCTTTGAACGACTCGCTGAAGCCCTGCTTCCGTTGCCTGACCTGATCCGCCAGCTTGGTGAAGAAGTCTCTCGGTAGAAAGTATGTGTGGAAACTATCTATGAACTCCGCCCAGGTTTTCCATTGTTTGTTGTTGGCGATGAACCACTTCAAAGCCCTTCCCTTCAGCAATTCAGGCATCGCTCGGGGAATCATGTCTAACTCCAAGCCGTATGTGTTGGCGGACCATTCCACCTGCTCCAGGAACTCGAACGGTTTTTCCGCCCCGTCGAACCTGAACGACCATTCGCGGACCTGTTTAGCGATCCTTGCATAGTCTGATTGATTGGGTCTCGAGATCAGCGCTGTTGTTTTCCTGTCTTGGCTTGATTCTCTCCTGTTTGCCTCCTTTTGTAGGTTGTCAACGCTCAGGCTTGCCACTAAGTTGTCCCCTTCGGCGGTTGTTAACGTGATGCTGGGGCCGGCTTTGTCGTGGTATGTGGCTTCCAAATCGGCCCAGATGTCAACGAGGTGTGGGTCATTATCCGTTTCTGAGTAATACTCGGATAATGCTTTTCTCATGTCCTCTAATCTGCCGTCCAGGGTGACATTAAGCCTCTGTGCGACATTGGCGAAATCCTCCTTTTTAAGTCTGTAGATCCACTTCTTCCCCATTCTGTTTAAATTGCTTTCACTGCTGGGACAATCACGTTGGGCGCCAGATGTAACGAACTGATTTTTATGGTCTGCTCGCTACGAGATTCATGCGGCTAGCTCAGTATATTGTGTGTTCGTCCCACCAAATTTATATTAACGTGACCGCCCAGCTCAGTGAGAAAGCATAGAATTCACGGGTTCGTATTGGGTTTTATTGCGGGTATATTATTACAAGTGTCTTAGTCGCTTGCTTGGCCTTGACTCGTTGCTTGTGACCCTCGGTGCTTCCGACAACCCTGATTGACTCGACGACCTCTCGCCTTGACGACTCGGTGCTCCAGTCCTGTAGCTCCCTGAAGATACTCGCAGCTCCCTGAAGATCCTCGCCGCTCCCTGAAGATCCTCGTAGCTCCCTGAAGACGCTCGCTCGCTGTTCACTTGTCACGCGTGACTTGGTGACTGCTGGTAACGACTCGGAATCGCGAGGGGTATCAGCCGTACGGGCTTAGGGAAGTGTCACCGTTCTCAGACTAGGGTGAACAGAAGCTGCGCTCTCCAGGATCGCTCCTTTCGACACACCGCCGCCTGTCCCTTGCTCTGTCCCGGATGGTCCCACTGGGTTTCTGCTCAGCCCGCGCGGACAGTCAAGGCGGAACGCCAGGAAGCTGCCTCGCGCCTTACTTCGCTTCCACGCCTAGTGTAAACGAACGTTCCACCCTAGCCTCACCCTTTTGCCTTTTGTCCGGGACGTTTCCGTGTGGCTTTTGGTACTCGGGGTTCGGGCACGCCGCTCCGGGATCTCGCAAGTCGAATCCGTAGGGCTCTCCTGGATAATTCCACTCGAGACCGTACCGATCGACCGCTCTCCCTTCTGGCTTGTTATACTCGTGGTTCGGGCACGCCGCTCCGGGACCTCGCAAGTCGAATCCGTAGGGCTCTCCTGGACAATTCCACTCGAGACCTTACCGATCGACCGCTCTCCCTTCTGGCTTGTTATACTCTTTCCAGGCGTAACGCCAGGACTTTGTGGACAGGGTTAATCGACCGCCTTGACCTAGCCGTGTGATGCCCTCTGGATCTCAGCTACCTGCGTCTCAATTCGGAGATTCCTGGTATCCCAATCCCGAACGTCTCGACGTAGCAATCTCGCTCCTTGTAGGCTCCCACGGCGCTGCTTCTCTGGCGACTCGACTTGCTGCTGCTCCCTTGTAGATTATCTGGTTGTTTGATTGTTCACTTTGGTATCTGAGTGATCTTGACGGTTTGACTCCTTGTGACCGACTGATCCAGCTGCCAGCGCTCTGCGGCCTTATATAGGGCCTCCGGGAACCGTTATTTCCCTTTTGCGCACGGCCCGCTGGATCTCTCCACTCTGGGTCCAAAGTCCGTGCCTCCTGGATGACCCACTTGTCGTTCCCGTACCGCTTCCATCCCGCTGATTCCCGTGATGCTTGTGGCACGCCTGTGTGCCGCTCCACCGCCGAGATGTGGCACTTCCTCTCCCGGTCCAAAGTTCACGGGAGAGTCCAAAGTCCGGTGGAGTTCCGTTACCCGCTTTTGCACACGGCACTCTTGCCTTGCCCGCGAAGTCTCCACTCTCTCTCGATCTCCATCCTTGGTCTCCAAACTCTCTCGCTCTCCTTCATTGGTCTCCAAACTCTCTCGCTCTCCTTCGTTGGTCTCCAAACTCTCTCGCTCTCCTCGCCGCGCCGTTACTACGCGAATTCGCCGCGTATCTGGCAAGCGGCCGGCCATCTGCTGCTGTTTCTATTTGTGGGGAGTTATTCAACTCCTCACAATATGTACATTAAAAATATTTCAAGGTAAATTATTTTGTTAACTTTTATCTCTTTTAAGTAATTAAATAATTTGTATATATTTCTGTTTCAAAGGCTAATGACTGCTCAAAGAGGAAATCAGAAGAGGGCGCAATATTTCTGAAATGTGTATTTAAATTTTTCCAAAACTGAGGAAAAAACTCCCACCAAGGGAAGCATTTTATAGTAATTTATCGGAGAGGGAATGCTCTCAGGAAGATTATGACCAAGCTCTTAAAGGTTGGTCGCATTTCTCATGTTCCACTCTTAAAGATTATTTAGAATTATATTTAAAAACAGATGAATTTCTTTTAACCGACATTTTTGAAAACTTCCGAAAAATTTGTATGCAAATTTATTCACTTGACCCAGCTCAGTATTTTACGACACCAGGTCTATCTTGGGAGGCAATGTTGAAAACTACAAATATTCAACTTGAATTGCTGACAGATATAGATATGTATAGATTTATTCAAAGTAGCATTCGAGGTGGTTTAGTTCAATGTTGTCATAGATATACAGAAGCAAATAATAAATATTTGTCAGATTATGATTCCTCGAAGGAGTCTTCATTTTTAATGTATGTGGATGCGAATACCTTGTATGGTTGGGCAATGTCACAACCTTTACCATATAAAGATTTTAAGTGGATGTCTACCACAGACATAGACAATTTTGATATTACTAATATTATTATAATAATAGCAAATATTTTTTGGAAGTGGACTTAATATATCCATACCGTTTACATGATCTTCATAATGATCTTCCATTTTGCCCGTAACATTGTCTGGCCTCGAAAGGGGATAAGGTAAAAAAATTAATTGCTGACCTGGGAACAGAATGTATACAGAATGGGTTAGTATTGAAAAAGATCCATCAGTTTTTACAAAAGCTTTGGTTAAAGAATTACATTGATCTAAATACTTTACATAGGCAAAATGCAAAAAATTAATTTGAAAAAGATTTTTTTAAGTTAATGAATAATTTTGTTTACGGAAAAACAATGGAAGATCCCGAGCGCAGGGTCGATATTAAGCTTATTAGTACATGGGAAGCTCCGGATAGCTCGAAGACTGGACGAAAAGCACATTTTGCCAAAACTTTAATTTCAAAATCGAATTTTCATAGTGCAACTAAAATTAATGATAATTTCTATGCAATTCAAATGAAAAGATTGTCCGTTCAATTTAATAAGACAATGTATTTAGGACTTGCAATATTAGTCTATCAAAATGAAAAATGTATGATCTTTACTATCAGGAAAAGTTACTCTTAAATTATATGGATACTGATTTATTTATCTATACAGTAAAAATTAAAGATTTTTATAAAGATATTTGTAATGATCTTGAAGCAAAATGTGATAGATCGGACTATTCAGATGAAAGAATTAATCTCTATAACTTTAAAAGAGTTAACAAAAAAAGTTTAGGATTTTTTAAAGATGAGCTTAACGGTAAACTCATGACAGAATTTGTAGGTCTGTGCTCGAAGGTTAATTGTTATAAAATAGATCAAGTTCAATCTTCACATAATAAAGCAAAGGGAGTAAGTTCACGAAATCTTACCTCACTATATGGTAATAGAATAATGTTTAGATCAAAAGCACATAAAATAACTACAGTTAAAGTAAATAAAAAAATTCTTTGAATTTTAGAAAATGTTGAATTGCTAGAATCAAATTCATTTTGCTTGGGTGAGATGATACAAAATAATTATGTGAACGATGGAGAATCATTAGATAGCCTTAAATTTCAAAAGAAACATATTGAAAAAGAACTATTTTATAAATCAGTTGAATTGGAGATGATTTATTATGATCGAGACTTTGGAAAATATAAATGAAAATGATTTTGAGTTTGTAAAAAGTATTTTTGTTATATTTCATTTTAGTTTAAAACATTGTACAAAAATATTAATATTAAAATTAATATAAAATTAATATAAATTAATATAAAATTAATATAAATATTCTCTTCATGGCTTGGGAAACATAATTTTCATTTTTGGATTTTAATGCCTCACCCCAAGCATATTTCGAAAATGTGTCTATAACAGTCAACAAGTATCGGTACCCATCAATAGATTTTGAAAAGGCTCCAATTTCTACCAAATCTGCTTGCCACAGATCGTTTATACCCCTTGTAATTACTCGTCTTCGTTAAAAGTTTTTTCGAGATGGTCCGTGCAACTCATTTACGATTTCTCGCTTAATCATATTCTTCTAATAGGCTGAAAAGCAAAACCTTCTAACTCAATTGTGGTTTTTTTCGGTAACGATATCAGTTTTGTTACATATTTAAATATATTTTGGCAAAAATTTGGTCAGCGCTGTCTGCCTTCTTACTATTCAATTCAAATTTATTTTCTAAGCTTGAAATTTTGTATATTTTTATAATCCTTTCTTCGCGCAACTCCTCTAACATTTAAAAAATTTCCGTATTGTGGCTGGTGTTACCCGCTCCAATATACTTAGTTTGGATTTGATTTCTGAAGAGTCGCCAGAATTTTGGCAAAAATTTGGTCAGCGCTGTCTGCCTTCTTACTATTCAATTCAAATTTATTTTCTAAGCTTGAAATTTTTGTGAGTCGACGATTAACATTTGGGTTATAATTTTTCTTAAATCTTCTCCCAACTTTCCGAGGATCTCATCAGTATATTGTTTCGTTGCTAGATCATTGTTGTCTAAAGGCTTAGATCCGTTTTTGATACGTTTATTTTGAGCATTTAGATTACCGTCCTCATCGATGAATAATCCCTCAGTAGAATTAACACGTCTTTTCAAATTTTCTGATCGTTCCTTATCAACAGAAAAATGTCCAAACTTGTCGACAGACATAATGTTTATAAATGTAAAACATATTTGTCCTTCCTATTTATACCCATTAAAATATAATCCTTTCTTCGCGCAACTCCTCTAACATTTAAAAAATTTCCGTATTGTGGCTGGTGTTACCCGCTCCAATATACTTAGTTTGGATTTGATTTCTGAAGAGTCATGTAACCAAAACCTGTTTTTGAGCGAAGTGGAGTAGACGTTGTAGGACTGAAATCTTTGTCTATCAACTTCTTAATAATAGGACTATATTTGTATGCTCGTGTACCCTTGATTCTGTTATTAGGTTTAAAGCCTACTCTATTTATATTCGTTTCTAAAATAATTTTATTATACATTTTCAAGTCTTGGTCATCATAGTTTTCAGGGTTCCTAAGAAAAATTAGAGAGTACAGACCAGGATTCAGATCACAACTCATTCCACTAGAAAATGTTATTTTATTATCTTTAATAATTAATTCTTTATCTCCCAATGTTAATGAATTGCTTGCACTTTTTTATGTCCATAACCTTTATCCAACACATTTCCTCTGGTCAAATTACTGATATTAAAATCATAATTATAACTAGAAAAAGAAAAAATGCGTTAACTGCCAAGGTAACCACACGGCAAACTACAGGGGCTGTCCGGTCTACAAGGAGATGAAGGACCGCATGCGAAAAGTGATAGCAACGCGTCATCAGAATACCCAAAATGCGTACACTTACTCGCTTACGACGCCGGAAGTTTTTTTCGGCCCGGCTGCAAGATCCTCCTTTGGTCAACTAAATACCCAGAAGGGATTCTCATACGCCGATGTCCTTCGATCGGGGACGGAAAACCCACTCCAGTCTAATCTAGGAAACGCTCAGCAGATCCAAGAACAGTCGCAAAGCACTCTGGAAACTATGATGGTCACCATGCAACAAAGTATGATGGAACTCATGTCATTCATGAAAACGACCATGCAAACACTGGTTCAAAACCAGAACATGGTGTTACAGCAACTTGCAGCTAAGCAGTCCAAAAAACAGATGGCAAATCTACGAATAACAATGTGGAACGCCAATGGCGTTTCACGGCACAACCTTGAAGTAACACAGTTCCTGAATGAAAATCATATCGACATTATGCTACTGGTAGAGACGCACCACACAAACAAATACAACTTCCAAATAAGAGGCTACACTTTCTACCGCACAGACCATCCAGATGGTAAAGCCCACGGCGGAACCGGCATCCTAATCAGGGAACGCATCAAGCACCACTTTCACCAAAGGTTTTCAACTAATTACTTGCAAGCCACGTCTATCAAAGTGCAGTCAGGCAACGGAAACCTCACCATAGCCGCTGTATACTGCCCGCCTCGCTTTACAATTTCTGAAGGACATTTCATGGACTTCTACAAATTGCTTGGAGACCGCTTTATAGCTGCAGGGGACTATAATGCCAAACACACGCACTGGAGATCACGCCTTGTGACTCCCAAAGGAAGGCAATTATACAATGCAATCATAAAACCGAACAACAAATTAGACTATGTTTCCCCTGGCAGCCCCACATACTGTCCAACAGACCCCAGGAAAGTTCCAGACCTAATAGACTTTGCGGTGACAAAAAACATTCCCCGCAATATAAAAAGCGCCAAAGCGCTTTCGGACCTGTCGTCAGACCATTCGCCAGTGCTAATAACTCTTCTTCAAAGCACAAAAACCACAGATCACCCCCTCAGGCTGACGTCGCACAGAACCAACTGGTTAAAATATAAAAAGTATGTAAGCTCACACATCAAATTAACCCCTCACTTCAACATCGAAGCGGACATCGACTGCTCTACCGATGCTCTTGAAGAAGTATTCGTGGAGGCAGCCACTATCTCAACACCACAAGGCAGGGACGTGCAATCCAACCACTTCAAAACTAATCTGCAAATTGAACGGTTAGTCCTAGAAAAGAGGCGCCTGCGACGTGCCTGGCAGACCAACAGATCGCCGTCATTAAAACAACGTCTTAAGGAAGCCACTCGCTCACTAAATCGAGCTCTAAAGCAAGAAACAGAAAATGCAAAGCTACAGTACATTAAAAAACTATCGCCAACCAGTACAAAACATCCTCTGTGGAGGGCTCACCCAAATCTGAGCTCTCCAATCGAAACAGTCACTCCGATAAGAAACTCATCTGGCATCTGGGCCATCAGCGACGAAGATAGAGCCGAAACTTTTGCTTTACATCTAAGAAACGTCTTCCAGCCGAACCCTGCCACTGGTTCATTTTTCCAAAAATGTTAATTGAACTTCCAAACTCTGCCATTGAGGTTATTTGTAAGCTCTTCAATGGGATTATAACTCTCGGCTACTATCCGAAAAAATGGAAAAAATCTATTATCATTATGATACCGAAGCACGGAAAAGACCACACAATTCCGTCATCCTACAGACCAATTAGTTTATTATCATGTCTGTCTAAGCTGTTCGAAAAATGCCTTCTAACTCGCATAACACAATATCTCGGAGCACGCAATGTTATCCCTGCTCATCAATTTGGATTTCGTCAAAACCATGGAACAATCGAACAAGTTAACAGAATAACATCAGAAATACGCACAGCATTTGAGCATCGGGAATACTGCAGCGCAATATTCCTCGATGTATCTCAAGCCTTCGATCGAGTATGGCTAGATGGCCTCATGCACAAAATCAAAACATACTTACCTGATTACACTCACAAGCTTCTTGAGTCGTATCTATACAACCGGACCTTCGCAGTAAGGTGCAATACAACAACATCCGACGACTACATTATCAAAGCTGGAGTCCCGCAAGGGAGCGCGCTAGGGCCTACTCTGTTCCTCCTATACACAGCGGATATTCCCACGAGCAAGCAGCTAACAACATCTACGTTCGCTGACGACACCGCAAATTTTAAGTCGCTCGAGGTGCCCAGGCCGAGCCACAACACAGCTAGCAAACCACCTCCTCGTAGTAGAGAGGTGGCTATCTGATTGGCGGATTAAAATAAATGAACAAAAATGTAAACACATAACGTTTACTCTAAACAGGCAAACATGCCCTCCACTATTATTGAATAATACGCAGATTCCCCAAGTCAACGATGTAACGTATCTCGGCGTCCACCTTGACAGACGACTAACCTGGAGAAGACACATCGAACGCAAGAAAGTACATCTAAAACTAAAGGCCAGCAGCTTCCACTGGATTCTTAACGCTCGTTCGCCCCTGCGTCTGGACTACAAGGTTTTGCTCTATAACTCCACTCTCAAGCCCATCTGGACATATGGCTCCCAGCTATGGGGGAACGCCAGCAGAAGCAACATAGACATTATACAGCGCGTTCAATCGAAAATCCTGCGAACTATCACTGGGGCACCATGGTATATTCGCAACCAAAACATCCACAGGGATCTAAGCATTCTTACCGTAAAAGATGAAATAGACAAACAAAAAGCGTCCTACAACGAAAAACTCCCTGTGCACCCCAATCGCCTCGCAAGAGGCTTGACTTGGGTTTCCAGCCGATCCCGTCTACAACGCAACGACCTGCCAAGCCAGCTATAACTTTCGGGCCCCTTTAGCACAACATCAGTCATATGACTGTAAGTTAGATTAGTTAGTCTAAGATTTGATACACTTATTGTTAGTATCCAAATGGAGAAGATTCAATAAATAAATAGCAAAGCACTTAAAAAAAAAAAAAAAAAAATAACTAGTGTTGTTATCGCCTAGCTCTGCATCCACACCCATATCGGCATCTCCTGTATACATTGGTAAAGGTGTTGTCCCTTCTTCTTCACTTTTTTCCGACTCCTTTTTCTCATCTTCTATATATTCCTCAATATTCGTCTGTGAAAAGAATTGATTATAGGAGTCACTATCATCGAAAGACCTTGGTGGAGTTATGTTTCGATTAGACTGCAGATCTTTCTCATTAGTTGTAAAGTAGAAATCGTCAAGCTCTCTCTCATAATTATCGTATTTTTAATTTGCTTCATTTCACGCTTTACTTTTATACCATCTTTTACATTAAAAATCTTTTGTTTTTTATTTTCCTTAACAAGTTCATGTAAGGGTTCAGTAATAGGTTTAAAAGCTTCCTTCAATTGTAAGTTCGTATGATTTTTGACTTGTTTGAGATCATCGAGTTTTCGCTTCAAAGCAAAACTAGCTTTGGTCAACTGTGACAAAATATTCTTTGTAGTATATTTTACAAACTTTATAGGTGAAAGATTTAAAATTTCCGAAATTCATGTAGTCACTCCTCAGTTACTAATCAAATACTGTTTATGGAACGCCAAAACCTGTAATATTTATATACCATTTCGGAATAAAAAAAAAGATTTGATATATTTTCTTCATTATATTTAAAAATGTAAATACACATTGTTATATTCCTAAAATCTCAATCTTTTTAATGATTACTGACTTATTTTTAAATACAAATTGTCATTACTTTTATATATATTAAATTTTCCATCAACCATTTCATTGATGATATCATCTTGAAGAGAGGTGTACCATTCCGGGATGTACAGAATGTGCTCCTCCAACTCGAGAGCAATAGATTCTCCAACCTTTGTTGTTTTGCGCTCCGCCTTGAGGATCGGGAATCTTACATTTTCAGGCATCCTTGTCTTCGATAGCAGTGTCATTTTATTAAATTTATTGAACTCTTTAACTACAATGTTCATCTGGTTTTCCTGATTCATGATGGTACTTGAGGTTTTTGGACTTGGTACAGTTGTTCCACGTTGTATTTAGCTGTATTTTGATGTTTACTAGCTGCTTAGCAGTTCTTCAGTACTTGTTTCGTAGCTGCTTACTACTTGTTTTAGCTGGTTAATAGCTGTTATTAGATGGTTATTATCTGTTTAGTAGCTGTTAACTAGTTGTTTACTAGTTGTTATAAGCTGGTCACCAGCTGTTTTGAGCTGCTATGAGCAGTTATAGTTTTTATACCCGTTACTCGTAGAGTAAAAGGGTATACTAGATTCGTCGGAAAGTATGTAACAGGCAGAAGGAAGCGTTTCCGGCCCCATAAAGTATATATATTCTTGATCAGGATCACTAGCCGAGTCGATGTAGCCATGTCCGTCTGTCCGTCTGTCCGTATGAACGCTGAGATCTCGGAAACTATGAGAGGTACAATACTGGGATTAGGCACGCAGATTCCTGAGATTCCTGCGCAGCGCAAGTTTGTTTCAGTACAGTGCTACGCCCACTCTAACGCCCACAAACCGCCCAAAACTGTGGCTCCTACAGTTTTGATGCTAGATAGAAAATTTTAACTGAAATGTATTGTTCTCATCAATACCTATCGATTGGTCCAAAAAAAAATTTGCCACGCCCACTCTAGCGCCCATAACGCTTAAATCTGTATACCGCCGGTAGGTGGCGCATTTTAATCTCGCTTTGCTACTTGCATATCTCTATTTAGCTGATTAACGGGTATCTGATAGTCGAGGTACTCGACTATAGCGTTCTTCCTTGTTTTTTTTTTTAAGAATGATCAAAAATTCTTGTCCTCTAAATGAAGATCGATGTGAAGTAAAAACTTAGACTGTGAATTTGAACGCGTGCATGTCCACTTTTTATACTATACAGAGTTCACACATACACGTACCCATATATTGATTTTCAATCCCCCAAATGTAAGTGAACCATTTAAATATACCGGTTTTGAATCCACATCTTCTGCGAAAGAAAGTAGAAAAGCGAGGGACAGGTGTCCACAGATGTATGTATCAAAGTCTTGAACTCTATCGTAGTTGTAATGAATTCTACGTCCCAAGTATTTCACAACTTCTCTAGGTGGCTGAAGATTTCCAAAACTATCGAAATAATGTATAATGTATAATGCAACCCAATGTGTACCACTTGATCGTGAATTATCTAGGTTTACTATACCACGCTCCCTACTTTTTGGTGCTTCTGGGAGTAGATCTCTCATAAGCACCCCTCTAAAATGTTGGATGTATTTCTTAGCAAATATAATGTCGATATTTGACTGTAGTATATTGGGTAGCAGAAAAATTAGTCTATTCGCTTCTTAATTCCTTTCCCGTACTATAGGGCTTAAGAAAGAAACCATAACCCTTTCTAAAGGGCTTGAGATTTAATCCTTCTCCTACAGCAACACTTTCAGTTTTTCTGTTGTGACGTTTTTTCTCCTCCATATCTTCTTTAACCATTCTCGCATTGTTAATTGTTTTTGCAATTGCTGCACTACAACTTGCTAAGCTACCAAGTGCGCTGAGGGCTGTCAAGATCGGCACGATTCGTAGTGTTCGTACCCAAAGGTACTCAACATGACCACACCCAACAAATCATCAGTAACCAAGTTGGGAACCAGGCGCTTAGTAGCACTCACTGCAGACTAACTCACCGTCTCACCGACTCAACGGCTCACTGACCCGCCAATGCAGTCAGCACATGTTGCAGTGTCAGTACCAGGCGTTCAGTAGCACCCGCTGCATATGAGTATTGCTGATCAGCATAATATATGTCTCACTAACTGACCGCTAATGCAGTCAGCACATGTTGCAGTTTTAGCTGAGCCAACATAATCATAATTCCCTGACCTACTTTAGAATATAGCTTATTTCACTAATCATTACACTAAGCTTGAGTGTTCCAAGTAGTATATAAGCAGGTATCAAATGAAGAATAAATCTGTTATCAACCCTCCTCTTAACTCAGCGGTTCTACTTCCTACATCTGGGAATAGGGCTCGTAATACACTATCTCAACTAGCAGCTAACCACGTTAGCTCGCCCTCAGCGCAGCTCCAGCATCGCCTGTGGTCCGACATTGCAGTAACCATCGTTACCATTGCCGCGACGCGATTGTCCTGCCATCAAAGCGTCCCCGTGCCAACGACAAGTGCTCATTACCCCCTTGTTCCGCGGTGTGACCCAGAAGTGTCTACTTCGGTTAGGCACAAACATTGGTGACCCTGACGTGATCCTTTAACAACAAAGGATCACACTCAAGCAACCCCCTTCCCACTAAAGGACTCACAGCTTCTTCCAGCTTCATAGGGTACGCTTCGTCTTCCAGCGTCAGAGGAACGTCAGCTGCATCCAGCATCACAGGATACGCTTCGTCTTCCAGCGTCAGAGGAACGTCAGCTTAATCCAGCTTCACAGGATACGCTTCTTCTTCCAGCGTCACAGGAACTCAGCTTAATCCAGCTTCACAGGAACTCAGCTTAATCCAGCTTCACAGGATACGCTTCTTCTTCCAGCGTCACAGGAAGTCAGCTTAATCCAGCTTCACAGGATACGCTTCGTTTTCCAGCGTCACAGGAACGTCAGCTTCATCCAGCTTCACAGGATACTCAGCTTCATCCAGCTTCACAGGAACTCGGCTTCATCCAGCTTTACAAGACAAACAGCTTTATCCGGCTTCACAGGATTCATTCTTTCCAAGACACACAACAAGTCTACTTCATTCATCGAGGAAACAAGTCACACAAGAATCGATTTACACATTCGATTACTAGACACCCAAAACGAGCTGCAAAGGAAAATCGAACAGCTCATTAAGAATTATGGCAAGGATTCTGCCGACCAACGCCACCGAGACGGCTATTACTCCGGTAAGCTAAATCAGTTAAACGATCTCTGGCAGCAGTTTTGCGACCTAGATGAAGAAGTCCAGCAGGCGGCATTACCCACTGGAAGTGAGTACTCTTCACGATTAGTAGCACTTAAGGAGCTGGTCGAAAAATATCAGAATATCTTTCTGGACAACATGCCGACTGGAAGCGGGCTTCCGTAGGTCCCGAGACGAACTTCGGCCAACATCAAGATCACAACAAGAGATCAAGTCAAAGAAGATTCCGCAATTGACAAGGTGATCCAACAGAGAAAATGCAATGAATTGGAGTCATCATTAAAATTAGCCTCGATTGCCCCGCCCGTCACCCCAGCCCTACAAAGGCACCTGGATCTCCATTGGGCGTTACTGAGGCAAGCCCACAACGAATTGGACAGCACACATGGGGCCGCAGCTCTGGCAGAAGCACAGCTAAATCAATTCCACACATTATACGAGGAATACGAAATGAACCTGCTTCGAGAAAGCGACGCGCCAATGAGCCTAAACTTGGCACTTCCGTCAGTTAGCATTCCGGAGTTCAACGGCGAGTATCTAGACTTGCCACCGTTCCATGATCTTTTTGTGGAATTGGTACATAAAAAACCATATTCGGCCAGTCAAAAACTACATATTCTACAGAGTTCGCTTCGTGGTGAAGCGAGGAACGTTTTGATAGACACAGTCTTCTCATAGGGTGGCTGTGACGACACCTGGTTGCGTTTGAAGGCCAGGTACCAGAACGGAAAAATACTAGTATTCGCCGCCATAGCAAAAATTATTGACCATCAGCCTATAGACAGCTCCTCGCGCCAACTAAGGGCCTTACATGACACTATAAAAAACTCAATAAGTACTCTTAAAAACCTCGATGACAGCACAAAATCCTGGGATCCAATCCTGTGTTTTCTTATCAGAAGAAAACTAGACTAGCAGTCTCTAGCTGCTCTGGAAAATTCAGCGGATGCACCAACGGAAATTCCAACGTTAAGGAGTGTACTGACGTTAATTGAGCGGCGCGCTTGCATGCTGGAGACGATAAGCGCTCAACATACAGTCAGTTCACAACGAAGAGAGCTGTAAGATTTGTCACCAAGGACAACATAATCTTAGAGCATGTAGCCGCTTCCAGCAAATGGTCCATTATTCAAGTAGGAGCATGCACAAATTGTTTGTCTACAGCTTATAAGGTTGAAAACTGTGCACTGTGCACAAAACTGTTACAGTTCCAACCGTCAGTACCGATTGCAAACGACCTTAATATGCCCTTTTGCAGATCCTGACTTTCGGCAACCTGGATCTGTTGACCTAACCTTAGGGGTTGAAGTATTTTTTAGTGTAATAACCGGTGAACTTCTTGAACTAGGACCTAATAGACCGTTGGCCCAAGGCACATGGCTTGGTTATGTAAGCACAGGTTTTCTCGATAAAGAAACCTCATCTGATACGGAAATCAACAATACTCTGGTAGAAGACAGAGGTGATGTTGCAGGACGGAACGATGCTTATGAGCCAACGAAAGATAAAAATACGATAAATTATAATCTTTTGGATATAGAAGAAAGCAAACGGCAGAACGAGATTTCACTCGATGAAGAGGGGACTCACTTAACGAACGTAGTATTGATGGATCATAAAATAAAAGAGCCTGAAGCCAATCAAGAACTAGCGACACTGACTCTTCCGATCGAGAATCAACCGATACATATAATGGTTCATTGCAGCTGACAGAACTTTACACTGCAAGAGAAAAACCAATTAATATAGAACCGACTTCTCATCAGTTTAAAACCTACAAGAAGGCTGATTTTTGTTCAACATTTCTAAACTTAACCAAGAAATATCTTAGTTTTGTTGCAAAAAGTCCACATGCCACAGACGTGCTAAATGATAAAGTTCTAAGAGGGCACAATTTCAGTCCCCACGGTAATGTCAATCTTATCGCAAAGGGGAGTGTTAAGCAGCATCAAGAAAATGTGAAGGACATGAATCACAAACATGAACCGCCGCAGTTAAAGGAAAGATCCTCTTCCATCAATGATTTGTTAGGTGCTTTTTATACAATTCGACCAAGGGCTGACCGACACCACGCCTTAATTGAGGGTAACCCTCAATTGGGGGGAGAATGTTCATACCCAAAGATACTCAGCATGACCACACACTTAACAAATCATCAGTAGCCAAGTTGGGAACCAGGCGCTCAGAAGCACTCACTGCAGACTAACTCACCGTCTCACCGACTCAACGGCTCACTGACCCGTTAATGCAGTCAGCACATGTTGCAGTGTCAGTACCAGGCGTTCAGTAGCACCCACTGCATATGAGTATTGCTGATCAGCATAATATATGTCTCACTAACTCACCGTCTCACCGACTCAACGGCACACTGACGCGCCAATGCAGTCTGCACATGTTGCAGTTTTAGCTGAGCCAACTGCCCCATAATCATAATTTCCTGACCGACTTTAGAATATAGCTTATTTCACTAATCATTACACTAAGCTTCCGTGTTCCAAGTAGTATATAACCAGGTATCAAATGAAAAATAAATCAGTTATCAACACACCTCTTAACTCTGCGGTTCTACTTCCTACATTTGGGAATAGGGCTCGTAATATACTACCTCAACTAGCAGCTAACCACGTTCGCTCACCCTCAGCGCAGCTCCAGCATCGCATGTGGTCCGGCATCGCAGTAACCATCGTTACATTTGCCGCGACGCGATCGTCCTGTCATCAAAGCGTCCCCGTGCCAGCGACAAGTGCTCATTACCCCCTTGTCCCGCGGTGGGACCCAGAAGTGCCTACATCAGTTAGGCACAAACAGGCAGGCTTCGTCAATTAATATGGAGTCTGCCCTATGTCGTTCACTCAGTGTCTTGTTTTGAGAACATGCAATATCGTGCTCTTTGCAAGCTTCATCCAAAGGGTTTATTCCTTAATCACCACGTTCCAACCGTTTCTGTAACTTTGTACAAGGTCCACAAAAGTTATATCCCGGAACATGAGCTTCAAACGGTAATGTATTGATTAGCTTATTGACAAGACCACCACCGTGTTTACAATTAAAACAAGGAAGAACGCTATAGTCGAGTACCTCGACTATCAGATACCCGTTACTCAGCTAAATGGAGATATGCAAGCAGCAAAGCGAGATTAAAATGCGCCACCTACCGGCGGTAGACAGATTTAAGCGTTATGGGCGTTAGAGTGGGCGTGGCAAATTTTTTTTGGATCAATCGATCGGTATTGCCGAGACCAATACATTTCAGTTAAAATTTTTTATCTAGCATGAAAATTGTGGGCGTCACAGGTTTGGTCGGTTTGTGGACGTTAAAGTGGGCGTGGCAAACTTTTTTTTAGGTCAATCGATAGGTACTGATGAGAACAATACATTTCAGTTAAAATATTTATTCTAGCATCAAAACTGTAGGAGCCACAGTTTTGGGCGGTTTGTGGGCGTTAGAGTGGGCGTGGCACTCTGCTGAAACAGAAGCTCAGGAATCTGCACGCCAAATCTCAGTAGCCTAGCTCTTATAGTTTCCGAGATCTGAGCGTTCATCCGCACAGACAGACGGACAGACGGACATGGCTAGATCGACTCGGCTAGTGATCCTGATCAAGAATATATATACTTTATAGGGTCGGAAACGCTTCCTTCTGCCTGTTTCATACTTTCCGACGAATCTAGTATAGCCTTTTACTCTACGTGTAACGGGTATAAATACGACTGATGCGGTTATAAAAACGTTTCCCCATTTTATTGATGTTTAATCATCAAAGATTTCTCATTGAATAAGGTACGTTAGGTTAAAAGATGCGTTTAATAAGTCAAAAACAAAAAAATTTTGTTAGATATATTTACGATGAAAACGAGAAAAATCTACCGCCACGACATAGTGCTCTCTTACCGAACACAATAAGGGCTCTAACTGTTGGGCCTTCGAAATGTGGTAAAACTAATATTATGTTAAGTCTAATAGAGAGTCCTAATGGATTAAAGTTCGAAAATGTTTATGTATTTTCAAAAAGTTTATATCAACCTAAATATGAGTACTTGGAGAAATTAATCAAACTGATTAAAGGAATGGGATATCATACATTCTCCCATAATGAGGGTGTACTAGATGCCAGTGAAGCTAAAAACAATTCCATTATGATATTCGATGACGTAGCTTGTGAAAAACAAGATAACATAAGATCTCATTTTTATATGGGTCGACATAAAAATATCGACTCTTTTTATTTATGTCAAACGTATAGTCATATACCTAAACATCTTGTCGACGGTCGAACATTGTAATCGATAGGTAGACTTATTGTAAGGAAATCTAGTATTTGTTAATTTATCCGATCTCGTATGGATTTCTTGGCCCTTGAAGTGCGGGCCTACTAATATCGGTCTAATGGATGCCGCCATAAATTGTGCTTCTCTTTGTCTTGTGACACACTGCGGTAAGATTAAGTTAGTTTGAAATGTATGAGGCTGATTTGAATTGTTAACAGAATAAAACGACCGCCACCAGGCGCACGCCGCCCTTAAAGTTCACCCTCTCTTCGGACCTACGCGTGTGAGGTAGTCGTTTACAAGGCAACTCCATATGATTCAAGACAACTCCTTTTATTCGCAGTCCTAGAGAGACTGTAAGGGCAACTTGCGCTGGAGGACGGCTTGACGACCAGCTAGAGAGTTGCCAGGAGCAATTCCCGTACCAGTAGAGGAGTCGCAGACAGCGACATAGAGGGGCGCAGACAGTGCCGAACACTGGGACGGAGTCGCAGTCAGCGACAGGGAGACGAAGGCAGCGTCAGTTAAGGAGACCGCAGTCAGCGGTAAGGAGGCGCAAGGAGCGCTAAGCGCGGGGTCCGAAGTCAGCGGACCAGAAGACGCAAGGAGCGTCAAGCATCGCCGGCCGCAGTCAGCGGCCAGAAGGCACAGGTGCCGCCATTTTGGAAAGCGCTGAGGCAGCGCCGTATTTGGACCTGTTAGGATGCAGCATTCCCCCAAGAGGAGTTGGCGGCTGAGAGGAGGGGAAGCCACCCCTACAGCAGCGCGAGCGGATCAGCAGACAGCGAGTAATGGAGCAGAAAACCGGCCGCGAGTGAACATTACCTCGGCGGCGGCCGTTTCTAGCCCAGCCACTACGGTGACTACAGTAGCGTCCCAACCGAGGAGTACTGCTGTCACTGCGGCGGAGCCGGTGATGAACCAGCCCCTAACGTCGGACCTTTTGAAAAGGATTGCGGCGTTGGAGGAGGAGCTGAAGCAGGTTAAAGCCCTGAACAGTGTGAGCACCGCCAATTGCGCGCCAATCGCAGTTGGCCCAAGCACAGATGGCGCCAACAGTGGAGCGTCGTGGGGGCGTCGTGTGGGGTGGATTTCCCACAACGTGGCAACAGCATCGCCATTTGTCGGGTCCTACGCCTCGATGACACCGAATGAATCCCAAAGAGTGTACGGGCCAAGGAAGCTTCCGGACCTGCCTGTATTTGGAGGGCAGCCCGAGGAGTGGCCGATCTTTAACTGTGCGTTTGTGGAGACGACCCAAGCATACAACTGCTTAGACTTGGAGAACAACCAGAGGTTGTTGAAGGCGCTGAAGGATGAAGCACGCGAGTCAGTGAAGTCGCTGCTGATTCACTTTGGGAACGTCAGCGCCGTGATGGAGCAGCTGCGCTTTAGGTTCGGCCGACCGGAGCAGCTTATACGCAGCCAGCTGAACAGCGTGCGAGAGGTGCCGCCGATTTCGGAGCAGCACCTGGCAGGTAGCCACGGACGACGGGACTGGTTACAGTGGGACTGGCGTTTTATATGCTCCACTTGGAAAGTATAGTCGTGGTAGCTACTCGCTACCTCGGATGCTTCAAAGGCATGCGGCCACTGAGGGAATATCATGTCAGCTTTGATTACGTTTTGTCATGTTGACAATGTTGAAGTGTTGTCGGCTCGGAAATGTTTCCTCTGCCACGTAAAAAGCAAAGTAAATAAAGGAAACTGGCGACCGGGAGCGAGAAAAGGAAAAACTTGATGCTGAACTGTTAACGAATTGTTAGAGTCTCCGTTCTTTCGTGGGATTTTCGCTTTTTCGGCTAGGATTTCGCTGCAAATTATGCTGAGGCTGACAACCAGTAGCAATATGTTGACAGTTTCCACTCGGTGGGTTAATACAGGAAAATGGCGGGGGAGGGCCGAGGAGGGGTTAAAGCCGCAACCGCAACAGGAAAAATGCACGGAGATGACATTGCACCGGCATTGGGAGATGCGAAATGAGCGAATGTCGCCCACATCTGGCACCTAATTGTCATCCATGAGTTGCCCCACAGCCCGCACACATTCGTACATGATTATATATGATGACCCCATCTTATACATATATACCCACTTATTTATGCATGTGTAAAGATATAGCCATGATTATGCTGTTGTGCGAATAATGTCATAAGTTCTCTTGGCTCGCATCTCGGATGAATTTATCATTTATGAATTAGGCCACAGACGCCCTCGCTAGGCCCCTCAAAGTCTTGGTTCGGAATATGCATATATCTGAACTACCTGAACTCATTTGGCATTTCGCATTCTGATGTACATCTGGTAATTACGGCAATTAAGAGGCTTTAAAGTTAATAAACTAAAGTGTCGGAGCGACTAGAGGTATTTTGGATGAAGAGGTTTGTAAAGCTCTTAGGGCGAATTAAATATATAAAAACAAGGAAGAACGCTATAGTCGAGTACCTCGACTATCAGATACCCGTTACTCAAAGGGAAATGGAGATATGCAAGCAGCAAAGCGAAATTAAAATGCGCCACCTACCGGCGGTAGACAGATTTAAGCGTTATGGGCGTTAGGGTGGGCGTGGCAAAATTATTTTTGGATCAATCGATAGGTATTGACGACACCAATACATTTCAGTTAAAATTTTTTATCTAGCATGCAAATTGTGGGCGTCACAGGTTTTCGCGGTTTGTGGGCGTTAAAGTGGGCGTGGCAAACTTTTTTTTAGGTCAATCGATAGGTATTGATGAGAACAATACATTTCAGTTAAAATTTTCTATCTAGCATCAAAACTGTAGGAGTTACAGTTTTGGGCGTTTTGTGGGCGTTAGAGTGGGCGTGGCAGTCTACTGAAACAAACTTGCGCTGCGTAAGAAGCTCAGGAATCTGTACGCCAAATCTCAATAGCCTAGCTCTCATAGTTTCCGAGATCTCAGCGTTCATCCGGACGGACAGACAGACGGACAGACGGACAGACGGTCAGACGGACAGACGGACAGACGGACAGACGGACATGGCTAGATCGACTCGGCTAGTGATCCTGATCAAGAATATATATACTTTATGGGGTCGGAAACGCTTCCTTCTGCCTGTTACATACTTTCCGACGAATCTAGTATACCCTTTTACTCTACGAGTAACGGGTATAATAATTTTGAATAGAAGCAGGATGCCATTTGTGTTTTAATTAGCCTGTAAAAAAAATACATATTTTTGTAAAATAGTACAATTAAAAGGATTTCCAGTAAATGAGTCACTTTAATTATGTTTAAGCTTATAAATTAATTGTGACTGTTGTCTCAAGTTTTAAGCATTTTAAAAGTTTGCTTCAGTGTTAAATTTATGAAACTAAATATTTTAATTAAGGCCAGAAAACTTAATGATCGTCAATATGTATTTCAGAACAAAATGTATTTTCTATTATGAATCTGATTGTCTTTCGATTTTTCTATGGTAATTTATTAAGTCTCCAAGTCAAATATTTTATTTATTTTGTAAGAAAATATGTAATGTGGAATATGATTATGGTATCTGATGGGTCTTTGCTTATCTTTAATGGTATGTATTTAGCTTACATTCACCATTTCTTTTTCTAGGCACTTGAACTCACCGTAGTTGTTATTAAGTTCCATTGTAATTTTCCCCTTGGCATAAGCATCGTGCTTCATTTCCATGATATTATCAACGGAGAATCTGTGCATTTTGTCCATATTTCGTGTACTATCCTCGTGATCATTCAGTTTATCCTCAGACTCGGGATTGTGCGACTGATGGGTTGGATACACCTCCCCAGAAACTGTGAGCGAATGCGATCCCGTCGGTCCGTAGTAAAAATTTCCCGGATTGCCGACGGGCAGCGAATGCAATTGCTGCTGGTAGTTTAACATTTTTAAATATTCCGTTGTAAATTTATTATAACAGTTTGAACTATTAACTTTCGATCTTCGGTAATTAATTTACAAAAACACTTTCGGCTAGTTCAAGATCGCGACAATACAACTGATTTTTAACCCGATTGATTGAATTAATTTGCGTTTTGCTCGCCTGCCACGATTGGGGACATCCTGTGCGAACTTGGTAATTGGATTAGCACACAACACATAAACGAGTTAATTACGATAATTGTCGCGACGATACTAAACCGTGCCAAAGTCGTGTGCCCACTGAAATTAGCCTCAAAAAATCGAAAGAGTGCGCCCTGAGAGATCTCGAGAATCACTCTGGTGATTCCCCACCCCCATCCCCGAAGAATCGAAACCGAAACATATGTACGTCTCCCCGAGATTCTAGCGATTCTGCGCCTAATTATAGCCAACCGATCTTCCATTGGCTGATGGTCTTTCTCTCTGGGATTTTCTTTTCTTTTTAAATGCGTGGCCGACATCTTGGGGGCGTTTCTCTCTCGAGTGGCTGGAAAACTGCTTGAAATACGAGGTGAAAAGTATCAACAAGTTTTGAGCATTTAAGTAGCAATTAGCCAGAGGGTTTGCTCTCCGGTTCACATCGTCCTGTAAACACGGGCCATGTGTCTTGGTCCTGATTCGGGGCTCCGTTCCCGTTTCGCAGGATATGTTGCATCTGAAGCCGTAGTTTCGGGCAACATCGGGGCATAAATCTTGGCACGCACAGTGTTTGTCATCCTCCTCAGCTAATTTCCATAACCACAACATGTTGTTCATTTTCCCCGGCAAACTGAAGCGTTGGCAATCGGAAGTCTGGGCGGAACTGGTTAGTTAAGTGCATGTTTGTGGATCTTGCCGTTCTGCAGCTGTGTTTGACTTTACCTCCGAAGGGAACCATATTGTTTTACAATGTCCTCAGTCAATAGGTTTACATGCTGAGACATGGAAGGACAGTCGATTGGATCTGGGTCATCCGCTTAAATATTGTCACTTAAATATGGTATCTAACCAAAACCCTTTAGAAATACAAAACTTACATACCAACTTTAATTTTTCTTCCATTAAATGTGCTTATTAGTTTTCATTCCTGGTTTATAATATATTATTTTGTATTACTTGATGTTCCTTAATTATCAGTTTAGGATTAATCACCTGGGGAATGACTTGTATTTTTTGAGAACCGATTTTTACAGTAGTGGTTTTAATGATTATATCCTGAAGTATTTTTCAAGAAGTTTCAAAAATCTTTAATAACTCCGTTCACTAACTGGCTTGCATTTTGGATTAATCACTAAGGACTCCACTGACCGTCTTTTCTTTTCCGACTTGTTGGCCAAACTTTCTGACTCAAATCCCCCGTTTTCCCGACTTGCGGGAATACGAAAACCCACATCAAGGCTTTCTTCAGACTTAACTATTCCCCTAAGAGAGGACTTCCGCTCATTAGTTGTCCCCTGCAAAGCTCGCTATTAATATTCTAATATTCTGCTGTCGACCAAAGGAGCAGCTTTTCGGGAATGCTGGCTTACAAACATAGAGACATACATTTTCCCTTCCAAATTGAGCTGTCAGAAAAGTTTATCCAAACTACTTGACACTTCGCTGCCGGTTTTGGCTCCGCCTTTCCACCTGCAAAAGGGAGCAGCTCGTCCGGCTCGCTTCTAGTAAATTATCTCACGTTTTCGTGTGCGAAAAGTTCTTGAGGAATGTTGCGGTGTGTATTTTTAATAAAACTTCAAAGTTTCCCACTTGCCACGCTTTACTATGTCTCGCAAACGTTTTTCTTCCTTAGCTCAATTATCCTTCTGTTCCATTTTTGTTTTATTTTATTTTTTAACTCTTGGAATTCTTTGTCACGAAACATTTCTCGCGTGGTGCTGCTGCTGGTGGTGTTGCTAGTGTTTTGTGGGTGTTATCCATGTAATATGGTTACCCAGACGATCTTTATCCGGGAAATTCTTCTTCTGGCAAGTCAGAATTCGAGGAGACAGTTTTAATGCTGTCAGATAGCAGCAAAGTAAGTAGACTTGTCAGGTTCCTCGGAGGGACTGTGTAAATTTCGGAGGAGTATCGAATATTATGCGGGGTCCTAACGGGATAAATATGCGAAGGTAATGTCGATTACGATGTTAAAAGAATGCGTTGAACACATAATGGCTTTGGATGGGTTTTCAGTGGCTGAAAATGGCTGTGTTTGCAAAATAAAGTTGTTTGTACAATAAGTTAAAACTGCCTCAAAATTAAATAAGAAGAAGTAAGAAAAGTTATATGATCATTTCTCTATAATTAAGTTATAGTGTTCACGCCAAAAGGGCGTTTAATTTCAGGAAGCAGTGTCGAGCGGCAGTTTTATCCAGATGTCTACATCTCGCGCGCTCGCACTGCCGTCCGCTCTCCCTCTCCATGTCTCCCTTAAGTCTCCGCTCTGCTCTGGAGCGCTTAAGTTAAGTTAGGCTTAAGCAGTTCTTGTTTCAAAGTGATACAATAAACATCTACGCCCGTCGCGTAAAAAACCCCAAAATACTCCCGTGTTTTTTGGGTACCACTCAATCTTGGGGCTTCAATTATTTCAACGATCAAGCCGCACCGCCCCAACATTTTGGTCCACTTCGAGCCGGATTTCAAAATCTTTGGACTTTCCTCTCCTGGAGTTTCCTTTGATTTTGTCCCAGCAGGCTTGAAACACTCCAGATAAGTTCCGCTTACTATAATTGCCGGTCATACAGCCAGTTTTTCGAACCCTATTTCGACTAACTTTCTGTATGATATATTGTCTAAATCCAAAAGAGATTAATCCGACGCAACGGTATTTAATATATGTATTTCAATTCCGTTACTTGTGCCCGACAATATTCCAGTTTCCTTTGCCCACAGTTGCACACTTGAAACAATTCCAGTAAATATTTCAGTGCTACTATTCAACGAAAATATTTGTCAAATATATTTTCAATTCCAATCGTGTGTAAAATATAACTCAGCCGCAGTAAAAAATTCCCGGTCATAAAATTTTCCCTTAAGATTTGCACTCTTTATTTTTTACTGTGTTCCAGCTGCATGTGTATATTTACAAATACAATCTAATACAGTCCACTCCAACTACTTTTCTCGACCCACAAATGCGGCTAAACTATTTCTAAAATTAAAAACAAAGTGACAATATCCACAAATTTACTCCAGCAAATCGTTTGCAATTTAGTTGTGCAGGTGACAAACAAACGCACCGACATACAAACATAAGCGAAGTCTTTCCGATTCCCGCAACGTTATTCCGCTATTCGCACCCCACATATGTACATATGTACAGTGTACATACATACGTATATCGCCAGTGCACAGTGGGTCAAGAGCTCACAAAAAGTGTTCCTTTCAAACAAACAATATTAAAGTCCTTAATTCCTTACATAAGTCCGACCATCCGATATAATAAATATTTATTGCCTATCCGACAGTGTGACCGTATATATTTACAATCTTAATTGGTTCCTAAATTCCAATTTGATTCCAATCCGTTTCCTTACATCAGAATTAAAATTCTAAATTATTTAACGTCATGGCAACATCAGTAAAATCCGCTTTAACCCGATTTATGGCCACAGCTGACTGTCTGATCCACTTTGAGGCCACTGTGAACGCTCCAGGTGCTCCTACACCAACGTTATACGCCTATAAAATCCGTCGCGATCATCTCAATTCCTTGTGGCAAACGGTAAAGGCAGCATACGACATATGCTCCGACTGCATTATAGCTGCAGGCGAGAGCGCCGCAGACACAAAATCCATACTAAAGTCCAAGTATTACCAAACGTACTCCACTTACGAAATATTTGCCGCGCAGCTGATGGAACAAATCCAAAAGGGCTCCTCCCAAATACCTCAAGCTCCAATAACTCCGTCCCAAAATTTCACGTCTTATGGCTGTCGGCTCCCTCCTATCGACACAGAGGTTTTCTCTGGCGATTATCTTCGCTGGCCGACTTTCCGGGACCTTTTCACGGCAATATACATAGACAATCCGAGTCTAACGCCCGTTGAAAAATTATTCCACTTAAATTCAAAAACAAGTGGCGAAGCTCATTCCATAGTTTCAAGATCCCCACTCACCAATGATGGCTTTCGCTCAGCCTGGAATAACCTAACTGAGCGTTTCGAAAATAAGAGATTGCAGGTAAACAGTCACCTGAAAACACTTTTCAATGTGCAATCCATAGCACAGGAGTCGGGAGCACCCTTAAAGGAACTTCAACGCACTTTTCAAGGTTGCTTAACTTCCTTAAAATTTTCCGGTGTTAATATTGAGAATTGGGACCCTATCCTGGTTTATATGTGCTCGACAAAACTACCAAAGCTCACTCTCTCATTATGGGAGCAATCCATCCAAAATAAAGCCGAAATTCCTACGTGGCTTGAGCTTGATTCATATTTGACGGAGCGCCATCTAACTCTTGAGGCCGTCGATAGCTTCCGATCTGCCAATTACCACCACGTCCAGTCCAAAGACACAAATCGAGAGGCAGAATTTCCAAAAATAAATTCCTTCAACACAAGGTTAGTTCCGATAACCAAAGGCTGCGATCTGTGTTCGAAGAAGAACCACCCCGTGCGTATATGTCCACGCTTCCTACAGATGACGGTAGAAGATCGCTTAGCCTATATCCAAAGGAAGCAGTTGTGCTCCAATTGCTTTGCAAGTAGCCATCAATTCCGAGATTGCACAAGCGCTCACAACTGTCTCACTTGCCAAGATCGGCATCACACATTGCTGCATCGAAACAGTGGTCCTACTACTCCGACGATTCCATCCGACCCTCCAAGGCCAGTACCCGCCTCAGTTCCACACATCATTTCGTCCTATTCAACGCAAGTTTCCGTACAAAAAGTTCCTCCTAAGAATACTCCATCCGAATATTGGGTTCCATACCCCGCCTTGGATGGCAGACGTACTCGAGGTATTAAATCCTACCAATGCCGAGTCTGCCAAAAGATCCATCCTCTACGGAAGTGCCACCACTTTCTACGGCTAAGCCCCCAGAATCGGCTTCAGGAAGTACATATCCAGAAGTACTGCTCCAATTGCTTGGCTCACAATCATTCCAAGGACTCCTGCCGCAGTGGTCATTACTGCCACAAGTGTGGAAAGGCCCACCACACTCTCCTACATACGGACGACCGATCTATACTTCCAAAATATTCCTGAGCCTACTATCCTGAGGTTCTTGCTACGGGTGTCCTCGCAAGGGGGGGGAGAATGTTCACGCCAAAAGGGCGTTTAATTTCAGGAGGCAGTGTCGAGCGGCAGTTTTATCCAGATGTCTACATCTCGCGCGCTCGCACTGCCGTCCGCTCTCCCTCTCCATGTCTCGCTTAAGTCTCCGCTCTGCTCTGGAGCGCTTAAGTTAAGTTAGGCTTAAGCAGTTCTTGTTTCAAAGTGATACAATAAACATCTACGCCCGTCGCGTAAAAAACCCCAAAATACTCCCGTGTTTTTTGGGTACCACTCAATCTTGGGGCTTCAATTATTTCAACGATCAAGCCGCACCGCCCCAACATATAGTTTTAACACATTTTTGTAACTCTGAGTTTTTTATGTTCCGTGTATTTTAATCAAATCATCTTGTATCCTCACATATGGTTAATAATAACGGATTTATTCGTTTTTGATATCTTCGTACAAAATACTTTGGACTATCGCAGATACTAAATTGTTTTACTACATACCTTAACCCCAACCTTGGTTTTATGTAAATGCACAAATAATCGATTTCTTTTCATTCACAGGAAATCATCACTCAAAAATACCGGAACAAGAGATGAGCAATACATCTTCCGTGACAGTCGCTAAGCCAGCTTGGCAGTTCTTCTAGTTTCCCGCACACATTTAACAATTTCAATTTCCTCTGCGCAACTCAAAGGCGGGGATTCGGCCAAGTTTCTTTGAAGTTCATGTTGTTTGTCAAGAAAATGAATTTCACTTGACGGCGATTATGTGGCAAGCATTTAAACGGTTTTCGTTCAATTTGCTGTCGCTGGCGCGTAGCTTTTCGCGAAAGTTTTGTAAAACATTTCCGATGTTTCAGAATATTACCGAACCGAGGCGGAACCGCAACAGAATGACCTGCAACATCGCAGGAACCCATCAGGCGCCCCTCGTCTACTTCTAAGCCCAAAATGCCAAACACGAATGGCACAGAAAAATCGCAGCGAGGGGAGGGTGCAAAAGTTTTGCCTAAATCACTTAACAGAAAACAAGTGTTGGCATGTGCCCTGCACCCCGCCGGACTTCCTGCCCCTCAGAAGGGCTTCTCCTCACCTCCCCTCCGTCCAGCAGGAATATCGCAAAAGTTGCAATGGAAACTTTGGGCATACCCATTAGAAAACTGGGAAGCAGGATGTATCAGAATGGAACAAATGGTATAGCTTGGATCAAGTCAAGTCACTCTTAAGGTATTCCTAACATATTGAAAGCATGCTTTATGCCTGTATTTCCATTTTTTTAACCTTATTTTTGGGAATTGGGATACATACAATTCTTATAGTTTTCAAAATCTTTATGCTTATATAATCACTTTTTAAAGTATCCAAAAGTATGCAAAAAGTCATCAGACTTTCGAACTCAGAATATATTGTTGCATATTTTTAGGCACCTTATCCAGTGATTTTAAAAATAGTTAGGATTATCTTCTATCCTTGAATAAATATGTTGGGCTTTTGAATTTTTATTTATATTTTAAGAATATACTTGAGTATCATAAACTATTCACTGGGTGTCAATTATCCTAGCCTTGGAATTAATCTTTCAGGATCCGACTTGTTGTTGGGTTATTCACGATGTACAGGAATCAGGCATCACAACAAAGTTGACGGCAAATGAAATATAATAACAAGAAGTAACCGGAAGCATCAGGCTCGGCAACTTTTCTGCCCGACCACGCCCACTTCCATTTGCTCCCGATTTTGGGGCAATGCGTAAACAGAAAATCAATTACACGGTGCATACATATATTGGGAGGAGGGTTGACAGGCGCCCTCTGGCGGCCTGCAGCTGTCAATGGAGTAGATCCATGGAACTATTTTAAGTAAAGGCAGGTGGAGTACCCAGTACATTCAATAAATATTATTTATTAACATTTTTAAGATGGTCAAGAGTGAAAATATATGTATATGTAAGTATATTTCAATATATATCTATCCCTTTTTCTTTTTCCTTAATGATATTATTAGAGCACAAACAAACCGTATACGAAGTTATTCCCAACTGCACTCGTCCCGTTAAAGGGGTATGCCATGGGAAAGTAAAATGAGGATTTACATTAATTACGGAACGCAAAAGCTTCTTGACTTTTATTGTGACATAGGCCTGGCCACTCACCCATCCCACTTTCGCCGCCCCTTTCGTTTTCACATATAAAACGGATGAATATTTTATACTACCCAATAAAGGGGACCAAGTGGGTGGCAGCAGTTTTAAAAGCCATGTTGAGAGACTTTGGGCCTTCTTTCTGCTCAGATGTCCATTTAGACACACACCAACAGACTCACTCTGCGAGTTGGGTCAGTCGTCGGAATTTTCGGGCTGGCCAAAATCAATTTTTCAAAGCCTTGACCAAGGCAAAAATGTTGAGGCAGTTTCGATTTTTCCTTCTTGTTTGCCTCTTAAATGGTTTGCATAATTTATGCATTTTTTATGCCAAACATTTGAATTTTGCTGAGCCGCAACGAAGTCGAGTCTCGAGTCCAAGCTGGTCCATTTAATATTTAGCCAGCTGAGATTGAAAGGGATTACAGGGCCGCATATGGACTGGCGATTGTTTCTACAATCCGCACTCTAATGAATTTTAATTAATGTTTTTGGCAACACGATGTGCCAGTCAGACTGCCCCCGGGTCGAGAGATCGTATTTATTCACGGGAATTGGAATTTTTGATGCCATGTCGGCACGCAAGACCATCAGCAACAGCATCAACAAATCCAACCGCAGAACACGACAAATACCACACAATGCGGTTTTGCCCAACCCAATGTGGTCATCCCAATCCCGCTCCATCATGTGGGGTTCCGTGTCCAGTGTATTTATGAAAATTTATGATTAAAATGCATTGCTTAAATATAGGATATCCTCTATACAAGTGCAACTTGTTGAAATTATATTTTAGGATATCCCGAAAACAGGTGTTGTTTAATAATGTAGTGTACTTAGATAGCAGAATAAGAAAATATATATCAAGGAATATTATAGCTAAATTCCTTTAAATGTATCCTAGAATGTGAACATTATATTCAATTTTATCATTGAAGGTTCTTCAAATAAAGTAATTATATTTCTATATTGTATTAAAATAAATTGTATAGTATACGTATACGGTGCTAATTGTTCTTCAAAAATATATTTATAAACCTTAATGAAATGAAATGTAATTAAATTTATGGAATCAGTTGTTTTACTACGCCCACTTTTAAATCTCCTAGTAGTCATTGCCAAGAAAGAAAGTCTCTTAGCTAACGAGTTTTTCATTTTCGATGAAGATGCGCATTGGCCAAATCACTTTCCCATTTTGTGTTTTCAATTTCCATTCCATTTCTCTTGCAAAGGCCGTCTCCTCCACCCATTTTTCGCGATTTCCCGGGCATCGGAAGCTCTAATTGCACCTGATTGCAGTGACAGTTTTTCCTACCGACTGACAGATACATCGGGCTCGAAAAGGAGAAGGGGACCTGAGCACTGAGTACCCGTGCATCCGTTCCGTATCCGTTGATTTTCCTTCCTCGACTGTTTGCTCCGCCGGTCGGTTCCTTCTGCTCACTCGGTGCACTGCTCATCCGGAGACAATCGTGAGCGAATTTTAAATGCTGCTGACTTTGCAGCTCACTGAATGTCAACTATACAGCAACACGAAAAAATAATGAAGAAAACAACGATTCAGCGAAAAATTTCAATTGGAAATGTTCAATCAACAAAATGGCATTTCTGTCAAACAAGTTGTTTAAGGCTACTCTAAAAAAAGCACACGATTCAAATCAAAGTGTGTAAGAAGCTCTGAAAACAAAAATAATACCGATATGATTTTGTTTAATATTATAGAGCAAACTGATTTTTAAAATATTTTAATTAGTTTTCAATTATTATAGGAACCTTTTTTTTCTCGACACCTATTGTAATTCTTTGAATAACAAAATAAATATCTTAAAGTAAAATAGACCTTTTTTTTGGGGATCAACGTAGGTCTTATAGAGTTAGAGCTATAGAGAGGAAGACAATCTTATTTGTGTTATAGGAAACAAGATTATTTAAGGGTATCTGCTGGATTTGAAAGTATCTTATCAGACATCCTCCAGTTTTAAACATAGCGACAACTTTGGTTCTTAAAAGGGGTTATGTTACAAAAACGTATTAATATTGTTTTAATTTTGAGAATATATTTATAGGAACTACTCCTTAAAATATTGAACTATTTGCCTTGAAGGAAGCGAGAAATTTTCCATTTCGTTCTTAACTCCTCTTATTTCTGCTGGCCGTCAATCCACTCGAACCGCACTCCAGATCTGCATTACATTTCTGTCGCATTAATAAAGGCAGACATCATTATTTTAAAAATGCAGTCGTTGCATAACAATGGATCCGTATTATCAACATGCCTGAAATACTGTCCTGGGGCGTGAGCAGATTTTCGGGAATCCATAGCCTCACTTGGGCTTTTATTATACTTATTCGGGACCCTTTCTGGACTTAGTTGGTTTTCTTCATCGAGGAGCCTCCCTCACGTAAACCGTTGCGAAAACGACGCCGCAACTTCTTCAGGTACCGCATCCTTCCAGTTCCCTGGGCCTTGCGACCCTTGGCCTTGCGGGACCAGTTGAAGGACCGCGATTTGGCCGAGGGATAGCCGCACTGGGAGCACCTCGACTTCTGGAGATGATACGAAGAATTCCCGCACCGGCGACAGATGGTGTGCGTCTTGTTGTGGCGCTTGCCAAAGCTCGTAGTTCCCTTGGTCATCTTTCTTTAGTAGATTTCTCCAAAAATTAAATAAGTTAGTTGTTGGGACGTCTGATTCGGAAAATAATTACAAGCGAAAAGAAATATTTCTGGAGATGATAATTCAAGCTGAACAGGAGTTAGTTGGGTTCAAAAATAATCGATGCTTTCATCGATATTAGTGTTAAAAAGTTCCGATGCCTAGTATTAACGTTTAGGTAAGAATTACAACACTTACCGTTTTTAAAAAAGTAATTTTTCTTTTGTTTATAAACTTTTACTTTCGGAGTTCTAACTTTTCAATTTGCCTATACATGGGATCTTTTCCATGTTAATATACATTGTTATTTATATATTTAAAAAAAATTGTTTTCTGAATATTTTAAACAAGTTTACCGAAGTTGTAAAATGAATTAAAACAATAGTCTACCAAATAAAGCATGTTCTTTGGGAACAATAAAGTTCCAATGTTTTACCAAATAAAATATTTTTAAAATCTATTAATACCAATAACATAGATAGGAACAAATAGGTTCCACTAGACTCGTTTTCTGATGTTGCAAGTTATCTGTGCTATGGAATATTTACTTTACGTTGATATAGATGCAGATAACGTAACCTTTCCAAGATCGATTTTCAGATTGCATTTAGCTTTCCTAACCTAATCTTCAGCAATCCGAAATGGCACTATCACGTGCGTGACATTTGCCAATTGCTGCGAAATTGCGCGAAAATTATATCAATCTCGTGGCGTAATCATTGAAAACTTATCAATTTTCCCCATCCCATTTTCCCAGCCAGACGATTTCGCTGAGACGGAGTCGCACTCGCAAGGACCTTGGAAAAATGAACGAAAATCAAATATTTATGATATGTTTGAGCAACATTTTGCGGCAAAAGTAAACTACAAATTTTTACTGTTCGGCTGCATTTTTTCGTTTGCCTTGGCGTTTGGATTTATGTGCGTGGCGTTTAAAAATTCAATTTAATTCTCATTTTTGTTGGACCTTCGCTGCGCTGCTGTGGGATATCCTATGAATTTTTGAGGCACTCTGCCGCCTTGCTTCTTTGCATATCGAGTAAGTTATGATTCGGCGGGAATTGTGTTAGCTGTGGCGAGATACAGATTTCTCATGGTCCTCATAAAGAGTTTTTCTTGTTGCTGCAACCTAGATTAGGGTATTTCAAAAAAAGTATATTTTATATCTTCCTGGGATAAGATATAAGGATTAAAGACCAAATAAAAGTGACCGGTATCAGCATGATTATAGATTTTTATTACATTTTTGACAATATTATGACATTATATATATTTCTCCAATAAAGATATCTAAAATACAAATATTTTTAAGTTTTTGAAAAACACTTGGTAAGGAAATGTATATGAATCTTAATTTTAAAGTGATGCTAACTAAACTTTGGAAATCTAACTTCTTTCGAAAAAGGTAAACTTTTCGGCAAGAGAAATGTGCTAACTGAATATTGGACATCAGACATCAGACATCATGACCAACTTCATGCCAAATGGAGAGGTTCAGAGACCTCAACTCAGCATCATACATCTCCGTTTCCCTTCGGATAAGTTCGATCATCTGCATACGCCTCACCTTTCCGAGAACCTTCTGCATGCATCTCAGTTCCTGAGTAATCGGTGCTATAACCGAGTCAATGGGACTGCTCTTTCCGCCACATTGGCAATCGAGTTTTGATGCGAGTCTACAAAAAAGCATTTATTAACATAATAATAACAATAAATGTTGAAGAACTTACATGTGCGACATTATGGTTTTGGGTTTGGGTTATATTTGTAGTGATAGTTTTTTCAATGTTTACTAGAGGTATATATTTAGGTATTTGTTTTATTAGGTTTTGAAATACCCTACTCGATAACGGTGCTCTCCTCTACTTTCTACATTTTCTTAGCTCTTTCATTTAGAGCTACGGAAGATATAAATATGTTATTAAAATTTCTGTCTAAAAGGAAGCCCTAGTTGGGCTTTATAAAATCAAATCAAAGATTTCCGCAGATTAAGTAATTTATAATATTATTATCTCAATGACATGTGTAATTCCATAGCTCAGAGAGGTACCTACATATAAATAGACTTCTGTGTGATGCTTTGACAATCGATAAACCCTATTCATGTTAAAAAATGTTGCATTGTTAGCCCAGCCAAGTCGATCCAAGTGCCGGATTGAGTGTCCCAGGATAACGACGGGGAGAAGTCGCAGCTCGGTGGCAATGCATTATGCTAAAATGTCTCCGGTTCCATCCGTTCGATTGGCTGCCTGTCCGTCCGGCAGTATCCTGCTACCCTGCTCCTCCGATTCCGATGCCAATTCCCATTCCTATAGCGATTCCGATGCCGATTCTCCGGATGGTGGTGGTGCAATGTCGTGGCCTGTTGTTGGATGTCGGTGCGGGATTAAAGTGCGACTTATGCTAAGCGAACTGATGGCGAGGGGCAAATTGAATGGAAGCTCGTTTATATTGCTCGAATTGCGGCAAAGTATTGATGCTGTCGCTGGATTTGTCACTGTCGCCGGGAGTTTCCCACTTTCCCGGCCTCCATCCTCACAGCTACCCAGCTTCCGAAGACAGGACAAAGTTTATAAATGCCTGGCAACTTACACTACAAAGGAATCCCGGCCAGGCAATTTCCATTACCAACTGGCACATTCCTCTGGCAGAGCACTCAATAGTTTATTGATGGTCTACACATTCTGAGTTAAAGCAGAAAAGTGTCATTATTATCTATATAAATATTAAACTTAAACTCAATGTTACCCAATCCAGATACCACTATCACTAGTTATACTATCACTATTATATTGTTTTCAAAACTTTTATTTCTAAAAGTTTTTCATAATTCAGATCGGTTGTGTTGTAGTTCCCATTGGACTAGAATAATAGAATGAGTAATAACTGAGTTGAGCATGGCCATCAATTGTGCTCGTTCTACTTTAAAAAGTCCCAGGACGTAGAATTCATAGGGGCCCCGGACCAACTGCAGCTGAAAGTTTTCAAACTGAAAATAAGAAAATATAATGAAGCAAACAATTGTGAAGAAAGTATCCTGTACCTACAGCTGTCTCCAGTCGTTTATTCAATTCCTGGGTGAATAAAGTCCGATCCGCCAATAATCGGATTAACTCATCTTGCTGATCGCGAATATGAAATCCAATATTTATGGATATCCAATTATCCGCGTAAAAAAATGCCGTGGAAAAAAAATCAGCAGAAGTCCCCAAAATGAAGAACCAAATCCAGTTGTGTTGTACAAAATCGAACAGAAGGTAAAGTATATCGAGCCCATGGTGGATAGATAGTAAACCAAGCTCATGCTAAAGCTCTGTATTTGAAAAACCTCCGACATTTCGCCTATTGTATCCTGCAAAGTAGAATATCTTTCAGCTAAATGATCGAGCTGATCTGCCAAGGAGCAACATTTTATAGAAAAAACACCTCCTCGTCGATTACGAATGGAGCAAATTGTTTCAGCTTCACGAATTAAGATACGAAGATCATGTTGAAGAATTTTATAGAGCCCAAGAATTTGCAGCACTGCCAAATAATATTGAACTACGATCATATTGAATAAGGTGGTAAATGTGGTCCATATAAATATGTTAACAGCTAGGTCGAAATGATATTTTTTTCGTTGAGCACTTAGATCCAAAACGGTGTGGAAAGAGTCCGATAGAACAACAATCACAAATTTTAAAATAATGCTGCGACGGTACTTATGAACCACCTGGGGTCTTTCGGCGACCATTTGAACTATTTTATTCCATAGTCTAAGGATCCTGCAACGCTTTTACCATCTGGTGATCAGAGAGATCGTAACTGCCATATTCCGTACTAGCGTCATTAGCAAAAAGAAGTACTCATGCAGGTATCGAGCTTTGGTTAGGTCCGATATAAGGGACTTATTGGTGAAACTGCGCAAACATATAAGAGTCATTAGAACCAAATTGTGGGCCACCGCATATATTGTGACTCGTCGAGAGGAACTGGCCTTTCCCGTCGACCAATTCACATCAAAGTTGAGCACTCCCACCGCAAGACCATACCAATAAGCCAAGCGAAGAATCACCCTCACGAAGTCAACCATGATTCACTATCAACTCTAACTGGGTGATGAGCACAACACGTTTGCAATTCAATCAATATGATTAGACCTATGGGAAGGCTAATTATTTAGTGATTGATAGCATTAAAAAAGAAGAAAATCGACTCCCCGACTATTAAATACCACTCCCGTGTTTGTGTTTCTCTGCAATTTTTATATTTTATATTACATACTAAAAAGATGCCTATTATGACTATAACGAAAGGAAAATAAGTTAAAAGCTATCTAAAATATTTAAAAACAAATTAATTTTTAACAATTTTGTAAAAAAAAGATTATATAACACCTATCTAGTCAAATTAATAGGTATCAATACATTTTATTTAAAAATCAACTATAAACATCATTTGTTGATAAATATTTTTAAAAATTTTCCATACCATATTGGAGTAGAATTATTATGTGGTTTAAAAAAGTGTCAAGTACGGCAAATGATGAAAATCTGTCATTTTTATGTAAGCCAAGATATCGAATCTCTAATGGATTTTGGGCCAGGTTCAGCGTGAAGGTATCTATCTGGAAGAAAAAACATCACATAAAAATTCAGAACCCAGTTTCTATTAAATTCTGCACTTCGGTTGGGTTTCAGGGATCGGGCTTCGGTTAGAAGCGCTTTCAAATCCCTATTCAGAAGAAAGTAGCGGCCTCTTAGACTCGCCAAAGCCACATAATATTGCGTAGTAATCCCATTCAATACAACTGTTATGTTTAAAAAGTTCCAATAGCGTATACATAAGGGTATACTGAGCCGATTTCGCAGTGTATAAAGGGTAGCTAAAACTTGAAGTATCTCCGATATTTTGACACGTAAGTACGATGTATAGATTCCCCACCAAGTTTAAATAGTAAATGGTCATCATGCACATCATCTGAACTTGGTAGGTCCTTAAAAGCCGTTCGACGAGCCCTTGTGCCTCACATTGGGATCGGGCTATTTTTTCCAATCGATCGGCAAGGCAGCAACAAGTGGTCTTAAATTCTGCACTTCGGTTGGGTTTCAGGGATCGGGCTTCGGTTAGAAGCGCTTTCAAATCCCTATTCAGAAGAAAGTAGCGGCCTCTTAGACTCGCCAAAGCCACATAATATTGCGTAGTAATCCCATTCAATACAACTGTTATGTTTAAAAAGTTCCAATAGCGTATACATAAGGGTATACTGAGCCGATTTCGCAGTGTATAAAGGGTAGCTAAAACTTGAAGTATCTCCGATATTTTGACACGTAAGCACTTGCTAACGATGTTTCTTCGGCAATGCTGGACTGTCTCAGGATTATGTTGATAAAGTCGGCGAAACGAGTTGTAGAGTCGTATGAAAGTCCTTCGTTGAGTCCAACCGTTGAGCAAGGCCAAGAGGACACAAATTATTCGAGTGCATTCTGTGACCAGAAACACGTAATCTGTGAGAGCCTTAGCATTTCTTATTGCAGTGGTGAAGAAATCTGTATACAGCATCTGATAGGTAAGTGAGATGATCGTGAGTATTTGCAAGCAGGCTGCACATATTGTGGCACTTTTAGTAACTTTTATTCGACCCGTTTTGAAATCGATCTCGAAGTAAGACGACTGGTTAAATATATAGAGAACAAGCTCCATTTGACTAGGCTAACCATTGTGAAACTGAAATTCGCTGACTCTGAGGTTACGAAGTGTCTGACCGACTATTTTATTTTAGGTATGATATCTGTTCATCTGGAATCACCTGAAATATTGGCATTGCAATGAGCCAAATTCGTCAAAACATGACGTCCTTCATACTGCTTCAAATCTTGATTTTAAACTAATTTAACTAAAAGTAGTTTGTGGGATTATAAGAAAATAGTGGAGTGTACATTTCCGTATCGATTTTAAAATACATTTATATATATATTATAGCCCGAATAAGCAAATATTTAGTTAATGCAAAACAGTCCAATAACAATATTATCTTATGTATATCGAATTTTAAATATTTTCCATATCATATTGGATTAACATAATTATGTGGCTGTGGTTAAGCATGGCAAACGCTGCAAATCGATCAATTTCAAAAAGCCCAAGGAATCGAAACTTTAGTGGATTTCGGGCCAGGCTTAAAGTGAAGCTGTCGATCTGGAAAAATGTTTGTGGGCATAAAAATTAAATTAAATTTTGTTTAGACTTACAACTGCCTGTAATCTCTTATCCAAACCTCTCTGAAAAGAAGTGTGTTCACTTAGCAGTTGGGCCATCTCTTCATGGGCATTCAGCAGGCCAAATATATTGAATGCGTTTACCCAGTAATTCACAAGGTAAGAAACCGTAAGAGCAGTGTAAATAACTATGACGAAAACGTGGAAACTCTCTGGTAGACCTTCGCTTTTAAAATTGCTGAACGTAAAATATGAGCTCCCAACCAAGTTTGAATAATATGTGATGATCAAGCAGACAACCTGAACTTGATAGGTTCTTGACAATCTTTCGGTGAGAGCTTGTAACTCAAACTGAGAATGAGCTTTTTTTTCCAAACGATCGGCAAGACGACAACAAGTTTTTACAAACACTTTCCTTTTATTAGAATTTAGGGATTGTGCTTCGGCTACAATCGCCTGTAACTCCTCATTGAGAAGGTTGTAGCATCCTCGAATGATTGATATGGCAATGAAATACTGCATTATGATCACATTTAGTAGGGGTGACAGGCAGATATAGCCCCATATGCCAAGAGTTACAGAAATACGCCAGAGCAAAACTAGCTTATAACGATGCTCTGGATGTATGGGGTTATTTTCGGACTGAACTGCCGACGGATCGAGTTGGACAGCTGCATAAATGTTCGACGTTTGGACCATCGACTGACTAAAGCTAGGAAAACGGAAATTAGGCGAAGCCCTGCCAAAACCATGACCACGTATTCCTGAAGAGAGTTCGGGATATTCCATATTTTGACCACTGCCTGTGCGTTAATCAGAAAGTGAGTCAGCATGAAGATTATTGCAAAGTGCGAGCAAGCTGCACATACTGTAGCTCTTTTAGTAACTTTTATTTGACCCGTTTTAAAATCGACCTCGAAGTTTAAAACGCCTGTAAGGCGACCGGTATAATACGTTATGAACAGACACCATTTTACCAAGTCAACCATTGTGATATACTGGACATTGCTTTGGGACAGTTTCCAGTTGGTAAGCCAGGGTCTTGACATATGTGACTGATTGCCTGTAGAGTTGTAATCAGCTCATTTATTGACCACGTGATGATAAAGCAATGGCGGATTCAGGATTGGATAGTTGCAAACGGTTGAAATATATACATAGGTTTACTAAAGTGTAACTGCTTCGGAGGGTTTCAAGGGTATTACAATACAACTTTTGCTTGGCGAAATTAGCTTTAGTTTCCATGTAGGGGTTTGCATATATACATATGTAGTCGTTATCAGCATCATGTTATACATTTTTATTTTCGACGCTTAAATTTACACGTATGTTTTTTAGAAATGTTCTACATCATATTGGATCAACAGTAAGTAATGCGTTAATATGGAGTTGCCCAGAGCAAACGATGAAACACGATCGATTTGGAATAGGCCAAAAAATCTTAATTTTAGTGTTTATGTTAAGCGAATTGAGCCAACAATCGAGATAATAAAAAACAAAATAGGCAATGCTGCAAATTGTAACGATCAAAGGCGAATTATCCCATAGACCTTGTATTTGGTGATAATATGTAACCACTTGCCACCAAATTCAGGTAGTAACCGATTACCAAGCAGACGACCTGGCCCTGATATGCTTCCGATAACTGCTCGATAAGCTTTTGTAAGCCCGATTGGCTGAGAGCGATTTCTTCCAGTCGATCGGCCAGGCAACAACATCTGTTCACAAAAACTCCACTTCGGTTGGGATTCAGCGATCGGGTTTCGGCAACAATTGTACGTAAATCCCTATTCAGAAGGGTATAGCGTCCTCGAATACTCGCCATGGCTATAAAATACTGCATGATGATCACATTTATTACGGCCGTCAAGCTCAATACTGCCCAAAGGCGAAGACCAGTGGCAAAGTTTATCTTATTTCGTATTAGAACAAAGGTGACTATAACTTGAAAAATCTCCGCCATGGTCACGCAACAGAATTTGCTAAGGATGCTCCTTTGGCAACACTGTAGTATCTCTGGATTTTTCTTATAGAGTATCCAAAACGATTTTAACATTCGCATAAATGTCCGACGTTGAGTCCAACGACTGACTAAAGCCAGGAAAACACAAATCAATCGAAAGCCCGCTATGACCATGAACACGTATTCGTGAAGGGAATTTGCATATTTCCACATGGTGGTCACAGTGTGCGTTCTTAATGTGTGGTAAATCAGTAATGTGAACATGAGAAAAGGCTGAAAATATTGTAGATCTCTTGGTCGCTACCATTTGACCCGTCTTAAAATCGGCCTCGAAGTTTAGTACACCGGAAAAACGTCCATTCCAGTAGCAGCTTTTCAAGCACCATTTCACTAGGACATGCATTGCGGTATACTGATGCATATACTGAAACTTTATTCAAAATAAGTCGCATTTGATTACCAAGTTTCGATGTTTTTACACTCAGAAAACTGGAATGTTAAGACAAAATTAAAGTAATATTCAATGCTTATTGATTATGAATTATTAAAAATATATTGCCTGGCTTGATTTAATTTGAAAGATATGAAGTAAGGCATATTTAAATTAAACATTTTACCTAATTAGGAAAAAAGTTTTTATTTAAAACTAAGTTCAAAATCTATAAATTTTTAAAATTAAAATTTACGAAGTGAAATATGTTCATTTTTAACTTTTTTTTATTTTAGTGTAATGTTCTAATGTGTGGGGATAATTAGTTGGGGTTCCGGGCGTTATCGTTTCATCTTGATTCAGCTAAAGTAATAACTGTATTAAATCGATGGGTCCTCTAAACAGTGACAGCGGCCGCCTTTCTCTTCATTTGAGGTAATATATATTAATAAAGGTTCGATCTAAATCAATTAATTACCAATTTCTTAAATAGCGAAACAATTTTGTTGGGACTGTATTCCTAACTTTGCACGATTTTACAAACAGACACATTTGTTTGAAATGATTTTATGTGGCTTTTAGTGCAGATTATAATAACTTTAAAAACAAATTCGATATAGAGGTTGTCGTGCATTTTGGGAAATATTCCGTATATATCCTTTCAGTTATAACACTCTCATTCTTAAGTTTTTTACCAAAGCTGCAAGTGGGTACAGCTTATAACCTTGATAACCTCTAGTTTAAATAACGTCCTTCATCACATTGTATCAATAGAATTGAATGTGTTAATAATGAGTTCGCCAAAGCAAATGCTGCCATACGATCGATTTTAAATAAACCAAAGACAGAAAGCTTTAATGGATTTCGGGCAAGGTTCAGGACAAAGCTCTCCAGCTAAAAATATATTATTATTATTTTAATGTTTTATGCAGAATAATCGAACTACTCACAACTGTCTCCAATCTTTGATCCAAGCCCGGTTAAAGGAGGGTCCGTTGATTCAATATTTTAAACATCTCATAATGGCTGTCGATAAGGTAAAAAATATTAAACAAGTTGAGCCAGCAGTCCATACAATGAAATATTAAGTGTATTGTGGCACCAACTATAATAATTCCTGGCCAGGTCGCTGTTATCAATTTATATTTTTTTGTAGTGAACATGAAGTAAAAAATTCCCGCGAAGTTTAGATGGTAAGTGATGACCATGCAGATAATCTGAACTCGATAGATCCTGGATAAACATTCAGTGAGCTTTTGTAAATGTGATTGGGCTCGAGCCATTTCATCCAATATATCAGCCAGTTGACAACATTTGGTCATAAAGACTCCACTTTTGTTGGGTATTGGAGATTGAATTTCGGATAAAATCAATCGGAGCTTCTTATTCAACAGGGTATAGCTTCCCCGTAGTATTGCTATGGCTGCAAAATACTGGCTTATAATAACGTTGATTGTAGACGTCAAGCATAAAACGCACCAAATGCTTAATGCACGGCCAAAACTTAGTCGATTTACAGTTAGTAATAAGATTACTATAACCTGCAGTAATTCGGACATTATTGCACAAAAGCACTTGCTTACGATGCTTCTACGGCTGTATCGAATTATTTCCGGATTTTTTGTATAGAGACGGTTGATCGAGTTAAATAGTTTCATATATGTCGGTCGTTCAAGCCATCGACAAGCTAACGATATCAAAACACCAATTATTCGAACGTTCGCTATAATATTCAACACAATTTCCTGAAGAGAGTTTGCTTTAAACAATTCTTGAGTTACAAATCGAGTTCTATTTATCAGAAACCACATAAGAAAAATTAGAAGTAGGAGGGAAATGGCTGCAGATATTGTAGCTCGTTTGGTAACCAGACTTCGTCCTGTTTTCAAATGGATTTCAAAGTTGAGCACTCCAGAGAAACGTCCCAAGTAATATGATATGAACAGACAGTGTTTTACCAGGTCAACCATTGCGACTTCGTCCTGATCTCAAATCGATTTCAAAGTTCAGCACTCCAGAGAAACGTCCCAAATAATATGATATGAATTGACAGTGTTTTACCAGGTCAACCATTGCGATATACTGAACAGCAGTGATGGTAGCCTAAAAGATATTATGGGTTTCTGATATAGTTGACCCTAATGTGCTGATATATTACATAGATAATTTAGATTTATCAGTAATATCATTGAATGATATGATGACTCTAATGACCCGCGAGGTATACAGACACCATTTGTGTTATTTTAAAGTCCCACAGAGACTGTGTAATATCGAAGTACCTTATAGAATTTCTTAATGTCTAAAATTTGGGTTTTAGTATTAAGTAAATACTTCAATCGACAATTTTCAAGAGCTTTCTTTTCTTAGGAAAACCTTTTATGGTGCGAAATGACTGTTGAATGTTATAGAACCTAGCTTATAATAATATTTGAACATAAAGATGCTTTACTCAATGTATAAATTTTATTCAAAAATTCTGCATGTCATATTGAATGAGAAATATAGAGTTGTTTATCATAGAGTTACACCAAGAAAAACAAGTGGATCGGTCAGCCTCAAAAAATCCGAAGTACCGAAGCTTAAATGGACTGCGCGCCAGGTTGAGTTCGAAACTTTCAAACTGCCAATCAATAAGGAGAGTTTAGGAAGTAATTTACAAAGATCAGATGAAAACACTTACGGTTTTCTCCAAACGATTGTCCAAACCTGGGGAAAATAAAGTTCGCTGTTCCATCAGCTTTACCAATTCAGCATGGACGTCCAACAGATGAAAAGAATTGTTCATAGTTACCCAGTTATCGAGGAAGAAAAACAAAAAATATAGAGCTCCTAAGAGAAGTACGATTGGAGGCCAGTCCTCGATCAAGTTTTTATACTTTCCAACACTTAACATCATGTAGAAGCTTCCCACTGCGTTCAGATAGTAGGTAACGGCCATGCAGAGAAGCTGTAGCTCATAGGTGTTGGAAAGGCGATTTGTTAGATCCTGAAGCTCCGATTGTGTTTGAGCGATCTTATCCAAACGGTCGGCTAGACAGCAACATTTTGTCATAAGGACCCCACGTCGGTTGGGAATTAGTGACTTAGCTTCGGTTAAAATGGCCTCTAGTTCCTTATTCAGGAGCATATAGCGCCCACGTATATTGGCAATTGCAATATAATACTGGGTTATGATCACATTTATAATGGCTGTTAAGGTTATGATTGACCAGACCCCCAGAGCCATAATGATGGTAAGGTATTTTTGCGACAGTATTAGTCCCATTGACAGCTGCATGGTTTCCGTAGCTGTAGGGCAGAGGCATTTAGTAATGATTCCTCTACGACAGTATTGGATAACCTCCGGATTATTTCGAAAAAGACGACGAAACGAGTTGTACAATCGTATAAACCTCTGACGCACAAACCACCGACTTATCAAGGCCAGTAATGAACATAGGATCCGAAACACAGCCATAGTCATAAACACGCTCCTATGAAGCAAATTGGTCTTCGCCCACATAGTAGTCAAAGACCTCGTTGTATATGTGTGATGAATCCATAAGGTGAAGAAAAATATTTGGGCACTTGCTGCATAAATGGTGGCCCATTTGGTGATACGGGTTCTACCCGTTTTCAAGTCAAGTCACGTACAGACACCATTTGACCAAGTCAACCATCGTGGAACACTAAGTTTACTTTTTTAAATTACCTCGTTTTCCTTGATGCATTAGCCGAAGCGTTGACAGTAGAATCATTTAATCTGCAATCGATTAATTTACTGAGTGGGCAGCTAAGTGGGGTCAAAGCGTTTTATAGAGGGTACATTATAATGATACTACATGGTGTTGTAATGTCCATACAGAGTATTTCAAGGGACTCTGATACATCGGAAAACCTAATAACTAAAATTATGGTTTCGAGCAATTTATTTAATAGATGGTTTAAAGACCTATCTTTTCTACTAGAACGTAAACCATATGTAATCACTTCGATCTCATGAACATTTATAATTACAAGTACTCCGATCATATGTGATAAGGTATATTTTACTCTTCGACCTTAAGCGAACGAATTGACCTCATTTAAATGAATAAAAATAATTAACTCAAGAGAATTGTGTTGGAATTTATAGATTACTTAGAATTACCCTTATTTTTGGCAGACCCACCAATAGAGTAATATATTCGCAATCTTTTTTTGTCACTCCTTATCTCCGTCAACAGGCAACCCCGTGACCTACCCACTGGACAGGGATCTGGGCAAAGTGTTAAGCATCTTGCACTGCATTCTTGTTTGCAGTGAAATTCCGCAGCTCATGGCTTGACAAACATGGCCCTGTTTCGAGAGGACAAAGATGGTGATGGTGGAGATGATGCTGATGTGGCAGAGGCGCACTGTCATGCCCGCAGAATGTTTGCTCAACACTTATTTTTAGTGAAAGGTTCGGAACAGTGTGCGAAGAAAGGAGGTCTAGGTATAAGCCCGTACATACACTCAAAAAAGTATTCGCTCTGAATTTTTAAAAATAATTTGAATTTAAATAAGGTAAAATCACTAAATTAAAGCATTTCATATAAAACTAAAGAAAAGTCGTAATAGAATCATTTCTAAAATTTAAGACAAACCACTTGTTCATAATCACAATTGTCTTGATCATAATCTATGTTTATCGTTGTACATTTTTATGTACATTTCACAAATGTGGTAACAAAGCTCAATAAATTCTTTAGTATTCATCGCTTTTTCAATTATCCGTTTTCTTTTTCGAGTGCAACTGCAGTTGAAACTGAAACTTCGACGTTCTCAAGTGCATATTAAACAGCGGAGGACCCTCGGGTTGTCATCTGTGGCTGATGCCGTCGAATGTCTCGAGAGTTTTGTTAGCGGTTCCTGGGATACTACATTGCTGTATCACATCCAAAATGCAAGTTCCGCTTACAAAAATGCATGTCATGGTCGAGAAGGGAATGAATTTTTACAGTTTTGCATTTGTCATCCTGTCAAATACCATGTTTGATAACTAAAAAACAAGGAAGAACGCTATAGTCGAGTACCTCGACTATCAGATACCCGTTACTCAGCTATATGGAGATATGCAAGCAGCAAAGAGAGATTAAAATGCGCCACCTACCGGCGGTATACAGATTTAAGCGTTTTGGGCGTTAGAGTGGGCGTGGAAAATTTTTTTTGGACCAATCGATAGGTATTGACGAGACCAATACATTTCAGTTAAAATTTTTTATCTAGCATGAAAATTGTGGGCGTCACAGGTTTTCGCGGTTTGTGGGCGTTAAAGTAGGCGTGGAAAACTTTTTTTTGGGTCAATCGATAGGTATTGATGAGAACAATACATTTCAGTTAAAATTTTATTCTAGCATCAAAACTGTAGGAGCCACAGTTTTGGGCGGCTTGTGGGCGTTAGAGTGGGCGTGGCACTGTGCTGAAACAAACTTGCGCTGCGTAAGAAGCTCAGGAATCTGCACGCCAAATCTCAATAGCCTAGCCTAGATCTCAGCGTTCATCCGGACAGACGGACAGACGGACATGGCTAGATCGACTCGGCTAGTGATCCTGATCAAGAATATATATACTTTGTGGGGTCGGAAACGCTTCCTTCTGCCTGTTACATACTTTCCGACGAATCTAGTATACCCTTTTACTCTACGAGTAACGGGTATAAAAATCTTAGCGACCGACGGGTGTCAAAAATGTTGTGAATTTAGGCGACAAATCAAATTGCAAAAAAGCTCACGCTTTTAACTCAAAAATGCAAACCGCCATGCAAAAACGGAAGCGGATGCGTTCAAAATGGTTTCTGATTGTATGAAAATCCGATGCCGCACTCGGCCAGAAACTGTTGCATACTTTGGGGCTTGCATGTCACAGGAAAATTCATTTTCCATTCTGCGGCAGTTTAATGCGAACGGATACCAGAGTTGATTAGGCATTGTACCTAATGCGATTATATGGGCTATACGATATGGCAGAGCCTAACTAAGCACACTTAAAAAATTGTGTATAAAAACAAATCGAAAAAACAATGCTTTGAAGAGCACAAATATTGAAAACTTTATATATTTTCTTCACAAATGTACAAAATATTAATAACACTAATTCTAAGATATGTTTGTGCAATAGATACATCCGAACTTTGTTAGGCACATTTCAAAATTAAAATACGTTCTCACTAAATGTTTCTAATCTCCTTCTCAGAAAATGGCTTCATAATTTGAAAAACTGCCTTAGAATTTTTTTTATTAGTGCAAAGTTTCAGAAGTCATCTCGAAAGTTTTTTCTCCCTGGAACTCAAGTGCATACGCCATTAATTAATATAAATGACGACAGTTTCCAATGTTTGACTTGAACCCGCGGCCAGGGACCCTCTCCCAAGAACGTGTAGCGTTTGTTTGATGTCATTTAAAAAACGTAGCAAAAGTGCCTCTTATATTACAACCCATAATTTTCGCATATTAGTCGTGGCTGACTGGGGGCCGAGGACTTTTGCCGAGTGGAAGCAGTGCGGGAATCATATGCACTTCACATGCAATTGCGTGCTGAGGACGAAAGCGAATTCGCCGGGCTGAAAATAAAAACATTATTCATAAGCAGTCGGTATCGGTGGGTCTAAGGACGCCGGCTTGCCAGGAACAACCCAAGTGGCATACCACCCATTTTGGGAGGTCCTCCGTCTGGTCGTTGCTTATACCATAACACACACTCTCCCAACACTAACGAGTCCAGTGCTTCGGTAACTGTGAACTTTAGGTGCCCACATTTGCAGTTTGCATACACTAAGAAAAATACTGAAACCTTAAATGTACACAACTTTTAATTAAATTAAAAAAATTCGAAAACCATTTATATTCTTGAAATACCATCGGAAACGTGGGCATAAGTAAACTTATTTCTTAAATTTGTATACTCTCTTAATAGAAACCTAACTCATTTTAATATCGTTGTAATAGTTATGGTCGAATTTAGTGACTAGAATAGAATCCTTTTTCTCTGTGCACAATGTCAAGGGAGTGAGTTACGAGTGGCCTCGTCATCTTAAACGTAATCAGAGGCGATATCAAAATCCCCGTGTGAGTTTCTAATGAACTGGCGTGCTAGGAGTTCTTTGCCTTTGGTCCAATTTATTGAGCCATAAAGGTGTCAAAATGTTCTCCGTTCCTCCCCTCAGCATTCCGGTGGCATATTCGTTCATTGTGAATAATTAGAAAGACGTTTGCGTGTGGCCATCCCTCACCTGCCCCGCCACCTTTGGCATTATTATAAAAAATCTCATTAGGCCAAATGTGTATCATACTGACTTTCCATTTACATTGGCTTCCTCCACACTCCTTTTCCCTGCGTTTTTTCTTTCTCTGTGCCCTGTTTGAATTGGGTTTGCTAATTCATTAGAGCAGGTATATGAATGGACAGGGGGTTGGGCGTCTGGATAGATTTTGTAGTAGACAGCTAGGGTTTTTAGGCCTGCGTTCACTAGGCTATGGATAACCTAGTGTATAGGAAGATTCGGGTTCGTGCACTTCTAGCATTGCTCGGTGCTAAGCTCGTCGGATTGTCGTGGGATCTTCCTAGTCTTCTCTATAACACGCACCGTACTACGCGAAAAAAGTTTTAAGTGCACTAAGCGGTAATCTAAAAGGATCGAACAACAAAATAATGGGTGTAAACGGACTCAAGGCACGCGGACGGACGTTGAAGGCACAAGCGAATCAGGAAACATTAAGAGTTAGGGTGGCTCGATGATATTGCCGCCCCTTTCTGTACCCTCCCTACCATGATAACTCGTGTGAAATTGTTTGCGGTTATCCCTTATTCAATGTTTATTCATTATTCACATTTTTACTTTATATAGCAGCGGCATAGCAAGATCAATCACGATTCCGCGTTACAAATTTATTCAACCATTGTTGAACTATCAACTTCAATTAACAAAAGAAAATTAGAAACTACAATCATGATTTCAATACAACTTAAATCCTTTCATTTTCAAAAATCAAATTTAACTCAAAATGTAACAAGACTCAATCTGACCGAATAACCGTCCGTTTGCTTTGGCACGCATAATCATAATATCATTTATATATATAGGTCAAATGTCAGAAAATCAATATGGTGATAACAATATTTCACTTACGCAAAACTCCGGCGATGCAGGTTCGGTGGGCCCATCGAAGACGCTGTGCAAGGATGCTTTTAAGACAAGTTATCATATTAATTTCTGACAAGATCAGTTATGTGGAATGTACGGATGGTCATTGTCAGAACTTAAAGAAAAATTACTACTAAATCAATACAAAGGTACGCTACATGAGCTAGTACCGAGAAATTACTCTACATAGATCGAAAGTTAAACTACACAAAAGTTAGCGCCTCCGACAGCTCACTACATACGAAGGGATCTGCGTCTTCGCATGCCAGACAGCGGGTCTGATCAATCGATGCTTTCCTCCAAATACATTCGCCTATGGCTAGGCTTCTCCCATCGGCAAGCCGCACGTGGCGAATACGGGCGAAGTGCCGGGTCTGCTGCGCTCCTTCGAATACGTTCCCCTATGGCGAGGCTTTTTCCATCGGCAAGCCGCACGTGGCGAATACGGGCGAAGTGCCGGGTCTGCTGCGCTTACAACACGCCTTCCGAGATACTGCTCACTGGACTAGCCAGAGCTGAGACTTCCTTTGCCGCGCGTGGCGCGTGTTGGTGAGGCGATGTGGGTGTAGCAGCAAAAGTCACATCCGGTATCCGTTCACTTCCTCATCCAAGTATGACCACGGCTTCGATCAGTGGTCCAAAAATGACTGATGTACTGGTACCATAACCCTCCAAAATGTCGCTCTATGGCTTAGCCAGAGCTGGGGCGGTGGATGCCGCGCGTGGCGCGTGTGGGTGAGGTTATGCACTAGCCACAGTGGTCACTCAGGTAGACTTCCTTCGATTAGGGCGGTTCTTACAAGGCCGCACGTGGCATGCGGTTGGTGGGATGCCGGGCCAGAGATTTACGCCGTTCGCGGCAATCTGTAGCCTAGGTCACCTTCCAGAATGTTCGCGCCTTTGCTGATCGCAGGGGGCACCTAGCGCGACACGTGTCCGCAGGTGGCAACCCTGCCGTGGCAGGTTAGCTTGAACTGACACCCAGAAAACAAAGTCTCGTCTTGGCCGACCGGTTGCGAAATTAAAAACGGTGTAATCACGCCGCGCTGGCGCTGATGTTGCCGGCCGGCTTCGACAGAACCTCTTCTCCTTTCCTATTACAAAAAAAATACATAGAAATACACGCCACTTAATAGCCTGCCTGTGCGGTTAAATTTGTGCGTTCTTATTTACCAGTAGTTGGGTGTAAAAATATATATGATCCTCCTGTTAGCTTAGACTTGGCTGGTGCACACACACTTAGACAGAATTCGAACCGCGTGGGTTGTAATTTTCCGTTTGTATTCTACTTACGGCAGCAGCCTTGCGTCCGTTTTCATTCAAAGTTTTAAACGAAGTGAACGAGAACTCTTGACGCGAGAAGCTGGCTGTACGCTGCGGCGTTGCTAAGCACACCTAACGGGATCTTTCCAGATTCTGTTCTCCTTTCTGCCTTCACACGTTTTCGGTGCGCGCGAGAAAGAGAGGCTGTTATGCTGACAGACTATACGTGTAAGCGGGTCAGCTAAACGATATTCGCTGCTCTCTGCTATACTCTGCGTTTAGCTGTTAGACATATGCGAATTTACATGCAAAATGACTTTACTCTAATTTCTCTCAAAAGTTTTTATTTCCATTTACGACTGGCCCCCACACCACAGTTAACTCGGCAAGAGATTGAACTCACAGAGGAGTTAACTGAAAGAAACAAAAGGTCAGTCAGCTCCATGATATGCACATTTTAGGCTCTGATATCTTTCAAATGGTATACTCCTAAGGACTTATTTGCTTCGTTCGTTAACTCGTAATATGTCGGACTGATCTTTTTCGTCACCGATGCCTTGATAAAGACAGGCGCAAGTTTGCTACTAAACTTTTTCGCTGCGTTACTCTGGGCGAAACTGCGAGCGAATACCGTGTCTCCAACGTGCAATTGAACGGTTCGGCTACGCAAATTATATACCCTAGCATTTGCGGCATGTGATTCTGAAATCTTCTTTTTAGCTTGCTGGCGTGCTACTTGCAACATGTCAGGTGTTTTCAGTGCCACATCGTCGGTCAACAAATCCAGATTCCTAAGCAATTCGTAATCCTGTCCGTTGGCTACCATGTTCTGACCGAAACAGAGAAAATACGGGGAAAATCCTGTACTGCGGTGTACACTAGATCTTAAAGACGCGCTTATCGCATCGATATTTAGATCCCAGTTAGTGTGGTCAGCGCCGACATAAGCTCTAACTGCGGCTAGTATCGATCTATTTACTCGCTCACTTGCGTTAGCTTGTGGCGAATAAATTGCTGAGCAAATATGCCTGACTCCGAATTTCGTTAAGAACGCTCTAAAATAACCTGATTTGAACTGCGACCCGTTGTCCGTAAGTATGGACTCTGGTGTACCGAAGGTGTAAAACACGTGCTTCTCCAGAAATTCGCAAATCCTTTCGGACGTGAATTTTCGCAATGGCTGTAGGAAGTGAAACTTTGTACAGTGGTCAACTATTATCAAAAGTCCTATATTTCCTTTCTTGGACCGTGGGTATGGGCCAAGAAGATCCATATACAGTCTCTGAAATGGGCGGTCTGAAGTTGTGGGTCTCCCCATGGGTGGTCTAAGAACCTTGTTTGGACTCTTTGTCGACTTGCAAATGGAACACTGTGAAACAAAGCTGCGAATCTGCGTTACCATTCCTGGCCAGAATAGATGCCGCCTGAGTTTCTCAATCATTTTATTCATTCCAATGTGTGCAGCATCGGGGGAATTGTGCGCCCGTATTAAAACCTGGTGGACGAGGTTGATTGGAACCCAAAGTTTCCATGATTCCTCTTCCTGCAACAAGTCTCCTTTCGCTGGTTCATTTCTCTTATACACAAAATTATCCACGACCCTGAGATCGGGTAGCTTTGACTGGTTGTCATGAATCCGTTTTCTCAGTTCGAGGTACTGTTCTGAATTAAACTCCTTTGAACTTAAGTCAATAATGGGTCCTCCGTCGGAAATGTAAGACACTACTTCTTCTTCGCGACGCGAAAGTGCATCGGCCACAACATTTTCTGATCCACGGCGATGTTTGATCGTGAATGAGAACCCTTGCAGACGAATGGACCATCTTGCCAAACGGCCGGACAAGTCCTTTTGTCGCATTAGCCATTGAAGTGAAGCGTGGTCAGTTATGACACAAAAATCTTGACCTTCAACGTAGGCTCTGAACTTATTGATGCCCTTAATGACTGCTAAGCACTCTAATTCGGTGACCGAATAATTTCGCTGCGCTTTAGACAGCTTTTCAGACATATACGCTATGGGTAGTTCGACTCCATCCTCATTTTCTTGAGCTAATACACAGCCGAGCCCGTACAGGCTTGCATCGCAAAGCAGAATGAAAGGTTTCTTAAAATTTGGTGTCCTCAAGATTGGAGATGAGACTAATTTGGTTTTTAGCTGGTTAAAAGCGTCCTCTGCCGCTTGAGTCCACGACAGAACTTTATTTTTCTTAAGCAGATCAGTTAGCGGAACGGCAATCGTGGCATAGTTATCCACAAAGCGCCGGTACCAACCTGCTAGACCGAGAAATCTGCGCAATTGTTTGACGGTTGTAGGTGCAGGGAACTTCTCGATTGCACTTACTTTGTCCGGGTCAACTTTCAGCTCACCGTGACCAATGACAAAACCTAGGTACTTAATTTCAGTCATACAGAACTTTGATTTGGCTATGTTTATTGTCAGGTTCGCCTCACGAAGATAGCCTGCGATTTCTTCTAACAGCTTCATGTGCGACTCGAAATCGTCAGACAAAACCAAGAGGTCGTCCAAATAAACGAATACTCTCGTCCTCAATTTCGCTGGAATAACCAAATCCATTAGTCTACACAGAGTTTGAGCAGCGTTACATAGACCAAAAGGCATAACCTTATATTGATACAAGGGCCTGTTAGGTATTGTAAATGCCGTATACTGCCTGGACTTTTCCTCGAGCGGTATTTGCCAGAAAGCGTGTTTCATATCAAGGCCTGTGATATAGCGCGCGGGAGGCAATCGGCTAAGTATCCCGTCTATGTGCGGTAGTGGATAAGCGTCCTTTATAGTTAACTTATTCACTTCTCTAGAATCGAGACACAAGCGAACTTTCTGTCCTTTCCTCACGAGAACACAGTTACTGCTCCATGGGCTTTTGGATTCTTCAATCACGCCTAACGCTAACATATTCTCCAACTCGGAAAACATTAGATCCTCTTTGGCCGGCGAGATTGGCCAATGACGCTGCTTTACTGGTTTCGCGTCCGCTACGTCAATAATATGCTCCATCAAATGTGTTCGACCTAGACCGTTCTTTTCATAAGATGGTAATTTATTTATGACTAAGTCTAGTCTTTCTTTTTGCTGTGCTGACAGCACGTGAACTTTGGGCGACTCAACGGCTACGTCTTCTCGACCTACGTCTAACTCTGAAACTGAGACTTTACTATCCAGAATCTTACTGAGTAATCCAAAATCACGCCAGAAATCTATTCCAAGATAAACATCTTGCTTAAGGTCTGGTATAACAAAAAACTGTACCGGCTTGGTAATTTCACGATAGGTAATTTCACACTCAAGTCTTCCGACAACTGAACACTCGTCATTGTTGGCTGTTCGAATCTTGCCAGAACACTTGCGCATTTTGGGATGCTGCCCCAATACTTTTGCTGCTGTACCACCGATGCAACTTATGGAAGCACCTGAGTCCAGTAGAGCCACATAGCGATGACCAGCTACGTTTATGTCGGTATACAATCGGTTGTCTGAGTTCATAAAGAGTGCGGAGATCAGCTTTTGGCGACTTCCTTGAACTCTCTTCCAAAAACTTCGCATTCGCTTGGTTGAACGCTTGGTTTTACGCACGCGAATGCAAGAACTGACGTCTCCGAAGATCCGTTGTCTAGCAGCTGCATAACGTGCTGCTCTAATATGATATGGCTGTGGGTATTTGACACAAGTTGATACGGGTTCGTCCGGTTGGTTGATCGACTTGTCTGAGACTAATTCTACTAATATATCTGTTTGGGAACCACTATCGGATTTTACTGCCTCGGATGCGACGTGTGGTTCTTGACCGACGCATCCATAGTGTAGTTTCCCGAAGGGTTGCACTTTTGGCATTTGGGCTTGTACGTGTTCTTCGCTCCACATCCGTAACAAAAGATGGTCCGAGCTTCGAAACACTCATCAAAACGATGACCTAGCATATCGCAGTTCCAACACTTCAGTTGCTTGCGTTGAATCGCTGCCACTTCAGCTGATTCGCTGTCGTCAAAATCTTGTTCTATCTGAGAAACAAAAGCGCGTTGATGAAAACTACTCTTCATTGTTTGTGCTTTCATCTGTCTACAAAATTGTTCATGAGTTCTGACTTCTTCCCTGAGCTGAGCTAACGTAACTATACGTAAATGCATAAGTTCGTACCGCAGAGATGGCTTTGAATGTCGTATGAGAAGCCTCACTAACGATTCTTCTGAGATCGGAGTACTCAAACGAGAAACGAGTCTTTCCACCTGAAATTGGTTATCCTCAAAAGACTCTTTTTCAGCTTGACGCTTGCTGTTTATAAACTCCCAAATGTCCATATCGTTGTCGCTCTCCTTGAACTTATTTCGGAACTCTCTACAAAACTCTATCCAATTCAATTGATGGCATGAACGATGGAACTTCCAGTACCATTCGCTGGCCTTCCCCACGAAAAATAAATGTAAATGGTCACACAAAAGCTGACGATCTCCATTTAAATTTTGCTGAGCTAATGCTTGTACACGATACAGGAATTCTTCGGTTTGTAACCCGTCTTTGGATCCATCAAACTTGATGTGCCAGCTCTGAATGATGTTCGGCACTTTCTCTGGCTGCACTGCGGAATTTGACCTGCTGACGCGTTGAGCGTTTGGGTGAATGTCGTGATAAACTGTTCCTGCAGAATGAGCTTCCCCTGATTGACCCTGCCGTTCATCCAACCTCCTACTTGGGGTTTGAGCGGAACTAGCAATCTGCATATTTGCTACCTGTGCCCTAATGAAATCAGATAGTTCTTGTCTGAGGTTCAGTTGTTGCACCTGCATGGCTGTTTGTACTACTCGCTCTATTTCCTCTAAATTCTCTGCCCTAGAAGTATCTATTATCGAGTCTGTGTCCAGACTACGTTCGTGGTGACTCGCTGGGTTATTGCGATTTGATCTCAGTGTCATTCCTGTTCGCGGTCCAGCGCCTCTGCGTTGACCTGTATTTCTTCCTCTTCTTCCACCTGTCCTTCCTCTGTTCGCATCATTGTTCGCGATACTGCCGTTAGCAGTGTTTGCTTCTCCTGTCCTTCTATCAGCAGCTGACAACTCTGCTGACAAGTTGCTGTTTGGCATGGACAACTGTTGTATAGTACACTCCCTGTTACACACCGGACATCCGTGAAAATCAAGTATATAATCCCTGATGCACTGTTGGTGGAATGTATGACCGCATGGGGTAGATGCTGTTATATCGTTCGCGATCAATGGCTGCGTACAAATCGTACACGATGTAATCTCACCGCCTATTGCGGCTGGTAGATCGAGATTGCTGTGACGCAATGACATCTTCACTAAACACTAGTTTCTTGAGTTTGTTGTGTAAAACATTAACTGGATCGTGATTGATATTACTATAAGTTCCTGCTCGCTATATAAATTAAACTCTTTAATGTTCCTTGATTGCTTGGCAAAAAAAAATAAAATAACACTAACTAAAATTGTTTTGAATGCTTACTCCCCGAGTTACGTGTTCTGAACCGGTCAAAGATCGAAGTTCCTCCGATACTTTGCAATTCCATTGCTCAGACGATCGTGATCTAAGAGTAAGTCTAAAGAAATTCCATTGAAATGAGATCTCAAGTAACCTGTTGGTTCTGGTCGACTATTCCGTAATAACTCGAAATACAATCGCAATTCCTAGAGACCTGGTTTACCGACATCCATATTCACAAATACTTTCTTATTCTCGTTAACCTCCAATTCTACATGTTTACATGACCCCCTTGATCTGAGTGGTCGACCCGATCCGCAGATTCTCGAATCGTCGTCGCTGTTCCGGCCTCAAGATACAAGTGATCATTGAATAAACCGAGAAGAGAAAACTAAACTTCAGCAGACTCTAACAAAGACTTAATTGAAAACTGGTAAAGCAATACGTGAAGTTAAACCTCCTCCTAGTAGCCTGCGCTTAGAAATCAACTAGAATCTAGGCGGTTTCGGTTTCTAGGGACGTAAATATTGATTGGTTTGCCCCACGTTCTGGGCGCCATTTTTTCTTATTATGTAGTAGACAGCTAGGGTTTTTAGGCCTGCGTTCACTAGGCTATGGATAACCTAGTGTATACGAAGATTCGGGTTCGTGCACTTCTAGCATTGCTCGGTGCTAAGCTCGTCGGATTGTCGTGGGATCTTCCTAGTCTTCTCTATAACACGCACCGTACTACGCGAAAAAAGTTTTAAGTGCACTAAGCGGTAATCTAAAAGGATCGAACAACAAAATAATGGGTGTAAACGGACTCAAGGCACGCGGACGGACGTTGAAGGCACAAGCGAATCAGGAAACATTAAGAGTTAGGGTGGCTCGATGTGGCGCGTGTTGGTGAGGCGATGTGGGTGTAGCAGCAAAAGTCACATCCGGTATCCGTTCACTTCCTCATCCAAGTATGACCACGGCTTCGATCAGTGGTCCAAAAATGACTGATGTACTGGTACCATAACCCTCCAAAATGTCGCTCTATGGCTTAGCCAGAGCTGGGGCGGTGGATGCCGCGCGTGGCGCGTGTGGGTGAGGTTATGCACTAGCCACAGTGGTCACTCAGGTAGACTTCCTTCGATTAGGGCGGTTCTTACAAGGCCGCACGTGGCAGGCGGTTGGTGGGATGCCGGGCCAGAGATTTACGCCGTTCGCGGCAATCTGTAGCCTAGGTCACCTTCCAGAATGTTCGCGCCTTTGCTGATCGCAGGGGGCACCTAGCGCGACACGTGTCCGCAGGTGGCAACCCTGCCGTGGCAGGTTAGCTTGAACTGACACCCAGAAAACAAAGTCTCGTCTTGGCCGACCGGTTGCGAAATTAAAAACGGTGTAATCACGCCGCGCTGGCGCTGATGTTGCCGGCCGGCTTCGACAGAAACTCTTCTCCTTTCCTATTACAAAAAAAATACATAGAAATACACGCCACTTAATAGCCTGCCTGTGCGGTTAAATTTGTGCGTTCTTATTTACCAGTAGTTGGGTGTAAAAATATATATGATCCTCCTGTTAGCTTAGACTTGGCTGGTGCACACACACTTAGACAGAATTCGAACCGCGTGGGTTGTAATTTTCCGTTTGTATTCTACTTACGGCAGCAGCCTTGCGTCCGTTTTCATTCAAAGTTTTAAACGAAGTGAACGAGAACTCTTGACGCGAGAAGCTGGCTGTACGCTGCGGCGTTGCTAAGCACACCTAACGGGATCTTTCCAGATTCTGTTCTCCTTTCTGCCTTCACACGTTTTCGGTGCGCGCGAGAAAGAGAGGCTGTTATGCTGACAGACTATACGTGTAAGCGGGTCAGCTAAACGATATTCGCTGCTCTCTGCTATACTCTGCGTTTAGCTGTTAGACATATGCGAATTTACATGCAAAATGACTTTACTCTAATTTCTCTCAAAAGTTTTTATTTCCATTTACGACTGGCCCCCACAATTTCTTTAGTTAATCATTGACTGGAGATTAGAGTTCCACCTCAGGTGGTAATTAAAGAGTTCCATTGTGATATTAGTTTTATTCAGTTTTTCTACGACTAAGGCTGGAATTAAATAAAACTACAAGTGAATTGTACATTTCGAAGAACTTATTACATTATATTAAGTAAATATTCTCTAGTCAAAAATAGAGATATAGTATCACTTATTATATTTCCAATACATATATTGTGCTTTGCAAGAGTAAATTAAATAACAATATTACCCAATTTAAATACTCTTATTATAAAGAAGAACTTAAATATAGTAACAATCAAATTTGGCACAAAAGTAATTAGAGGTTTGAAATCTCTTCTAAGGGTGTCTCAAAGTATGCAACATTTTCTAAAATATGTGTAAAATATATATTTTGCTAAGTAAAGTATTCTTAAATTGATTTAAATTTTAGTCAACTAAAGCTGAATGTGTTCTTTAATGTATTTCACAAACACTGATAAATATTTTCCGTATTTATATGCATTAGGCGACTGTTACTCAATCATCATTAGCAAACTCCCACTGTTTTTCCCACCCAAGGGGCGTTTTCGCTTTAATTACATGCTAATTATCAAGCAATGACTCCGCAGCATTGAGCTGAATGAGTTGCATTTCGGTTTGTTATTCTTGTGGGTGGGTGCCTGATTAATTTCCTTAGGAAAATCCATTTTCCCTTGGCCAAAAATCGAAGCTAAAAAAATAATTGCTGTCTATTGCGGGTAAGGAGGACGAAGGAAATTGTCAGCGGTGAGCAAAACTCACAGCCAAATTGGGATCAAGTTGTGGTTGGACTTGGGCCTGAGTTGTTCTTGAGTGCTTGTCGGACATGGCTTCCCTTCGATTTCGATGCTTTTGTGGTCAGTGTGGAAAGTGGGTGGGGGGCCGGGAAAATATCCACTTTTCCGCTTTCCTCCTTTTGAGGACGAACCCTTTTCATGCATCGTGTGAAATATGCGGAGCACTCAGAGCAGAGAGAGCTCAGCCCGGAGGCAACTTTTGTTGTTTGTTGGTCAAATTGTCGTAAATTAGTTTTTACACCTGACTGAGTGGCTTTTCGAGTATCTAGCAGTGTGTGCGAGTTTTCCGATTCACTCTCAACAAGTTTCCTGGCCACTTTGTCGTGTAGAATCCTAACCCTTTTCCTCACTCTACAGTCAAACTTCCCTAATTTGCACTTGCCAAGCTGGCAATCTAAAATTTCAGGCAAAGTTTTTAATTGACCTGGACTTACTCATTAATAGTAAATGTTATAAAAAACTAACTAAAGCTGCTTAGCATTTTTTTTGAAATTTAAATCAATTTATTTTTCCCAAAAGCATTGAGCAATGGATTCTCTCAAGTTTAATTTAAAAAGTTCAGTATACTGTTCCTAAGTCCTGACCTTGCCACTCGGTTTGTGATGGTGTGTGGAATTAATGTAATCGGCTTTGTTTGGCCGTAAACTATGTGCGAACATAGATTTTCGATTAAATGGAAGACGGAAAATGCCGAGAACTCACTCGGCCATTGACTTAAGTAGAAGGTGTTTTTGAGAGAGGTTTGAGGTTTGTCCCGCCTCAAGTGGTTTGGGTTTCTTACAAGGCTTAAAGTCACTTCCTGGGCCTTCCCTCAATGTGCCGTTTAAGTATTCACATGGAATTTCCATCTGTTTCTGTTCGAGGGTCTCAGCTTCTCGATTATGCGCTTTATGCCTCATCATTAACTACAATGTACTCGTCGTTTCTGGCTTTCTCAATGACTGAGTTTCCTTCGGTTTTTGTGCGGCTTTTCCCGGACTTTCCCGCACCCCTGTTTTTCCATTTTCCATTGCTTTCTGATTTTGGCTCTTCAAGCGCTGAGGTAGCCGCCATTTTCCGGGGTATTCACCGTCATGTGAGTGTGTGTTTGTGTGCATTTTTCATTTCCGCTTTGTCGCTGCGGCATTTCCGTTCATTTTTCACATATTTTTACGCCGGCGTGACGATGACTCCACGTGTGTGCATTTGTGTATGTGAGTTTGGGAAAATGAAAACTCGCCTTTTTTGTCGTGGCTTGCAATTAATTTTTCATGTCACCAGCTCCTTTGGCGCCCTTGTCGCCAGGATTTGCTTTAAAGCTTTCGGTAATCCTTTTAGAAATTACATTTTCGCCCCACTCATGCGTTGGCTTATGCCTATCTCGCCCTCTTTTGCCAACTACAATGTTGTCAACACTTTGAACAATGAGATGAGGCATTTATTTTAAGCGTTTCACCTAGGACCTTCAACCGAAATTCGACAGAGAAAGAAATAATGTAAATTGTATAGGTAATCCATCATAACATCAGGGGAATCGTATGCAATATCTATATATACACATGTACATATGTGTTATAAAAATATCTTATAAACATCTCTAAAAATATATCTATGTTCTTTAGGGTCTTAAAAAATATCTATGGGTGTACATTTACAATATAGGTAATTAATTTAAAAAACGTTAAGAATTCATTCTATAAATACTATATCAACTATGATATATATACACACTTCATAATATTATGATAGAGATACAATTAATAGTTCTGCCCAACTTGCAAAACAATTTTTCCCTGTGCAGGGACCAGCTTTTAGTGCTGGGGTCCCCCGGTTCAGCCTGGGCCTCTGATTTGGGAGGGCCCCAAGAAGTCATAAACCACTCAGTGGCCAACTGGAAGTACCACAAATATTTGCCGCTAACCAACTTGCCGCCAGCAAATCTCTCTGTCCTGTTGGTCCGATCTCTCCACATCTCACGTTCGTTTAGTTTGGCTGGCTTTATGTGCTTTACTCTTTCGCCTTTTGATATATGGCCATTGCAGGCTTCGCTTTCCACGTTTCCACCTTTCCAAATTGCCTTTTTCCACAGGTAACTCGGGTGTCTGCCTGTGTGTGTAAAACCGAAAGTGCTGCCATTTATTTTATTGCCACCTCAAGAGCAGCAGCAACTTCAGCTGTCCGGCGATGAGTAAAAACTTTGAAAGCTGCCATAAAATAAACTGGAACCGAACCGAACTCGCACAAAAAAAATGAAAAGGAAAACCAACGAGATGCGCAAAAATTGAGAAGAAAAGAAAAGTGACCCAAATGTTGTATTTGTACAGTATTTGGATTTGTGCAGCGTTTCGTGTGTTTTTATGATGGGATTTTAACAAAATTAAATCTGGCGGGGCGATTGAATGGCTCTGGACTACAGCCCAAAAAAGCAGAAAGAACGCCCCAACGTAGCCATCTGATGCCAGGGGTCGTGATGCAGTGGTCCATGGCTCGCTCTGATGGGTTTTTGTGTCACCGGGGTAACCGTAATGGGCAGCTTATTAGGGGCAATCAGGTGCAGTTGGCAGGTTATTGTCTTGGCCAGCTCCGTTGGAGTTGAGCTCTTCGGTTGGGGCAGATGGGACCGGAAATAGGCAGGATAACTCTTAAAAATGGAAGGAATCGAGGGTGGAGTCCGAAGGGTAATTTAATTACTGTTTAATGCTGCATACCCTTTTTTCTGCATACTTTTAGGCACCTTTACAAGTGATTTCAAAACCCTTGAGATTTTTTTGCTACCAAAATAATACCTATTTCCCAACATCGTATTAAGATTCTAGTTTTCTATCTACAAGGGTAAACTAACATAAAGTTAAATTGTTTGGCAAGACACTATCATTTTCTTAATGTGATGTTAATCTTACGGATTGAGAGGGTAGTTCGGTCTGTCAAACCTGAGACCGAAAAGTAGGCGAACTTTTTGTGGTGTTTTCCTTTCTAGGTAAGAATTTTAAGTCAAATAAAACCTAACATCAAATTGAAACAATAATTTTTCCCAAAAGAGCATTCTACTCAATGAGGAAAGTGAACATAACATTGGGAAATCGGCCAATTACATTGTATTTCCGTTGATTACTAGTATAAATTATTCAATTCCTTCAGACACCTTTTAAGTAGATTATGTTTCCTATACTTTCCTATCCATTGCTCAAATATTTCAACGTTATCCTTTTCATTGTATGCACTTTACAAACTTTTTTCTTCTCATGCCAGTTTAAAGCCAAAACAAAAAAGTTCAAGATGATTCGCCCCTTTCAGGCTAATGAATTTGTGGCAAACTTTGAGCGAGCAAAAACAATGCACCGAAAAAAGTCAAAGTTTCGCACTGATTTACTTCACTTTATATGATATAAATATTAGTTATATGAACACTCGCACACACAACAACGGCACAATGTAGTCATAACCCAGAAAAAAGGGAATCAATTTTATGGTTTTTGTGGACAAGTTGGTTTCCCATGGTGAGGCTTCTGGCTGCTCAAGGGATTATTGGGGAGTGGAGGGAGGGAGATGCTTAACAATTTAGAAGGCCCTAATTGACAGCATTAGGATTCTGGAAAATTGACAGGCCCCCGAGTCGAGTCGGGGCTCATAAGTATGTTTTAAAATGTTCTCGGTTAGTTTTTCTTCTCCTCTCGGCAGCTCAAACATTTACAAATATTTTATGAGCACTTAACTTGGGACACTCACGCTCACGGCTACAGAAAGTGTGGATGGGATGGGAATGGTATGGGGGCTGAGACACGCAATAAAAAGTCAACAACTGCTTGACAGTGGGTGGGTGTGTGGCTCTGGGGGGATGGTATCGGTAGCCCACTTCCAACTGGGGACCGTCTCAACGCCGGGAACTGGGAACTGGGATCTAAGATCTGCTTGAGGACGCCTTAGTCAGGAGAAAAGTTGTGCGTGATGCTGCTGGCGGTGATGACGATGCAGCATGACATGTTTGCCAAGTCCTAAATTAAATCAATTTAATAAGCTGTCAATAATGCAGAGCAGCGAGGGACAAAAGTAAAGGAAAGTAGAATAAAGTGAGTTAAATAAGCGAACACAATAGAACTCACGGGATGAGGTTACATTACATTCCATACTCTTTTTAACAATGATGTATACACAATCAAAAGGATCATATGTATGTCAGGTTTTTATTATAGTATTTTTAATTTTTTTAAATACTTAAATTCCACAACAAAATCTTTGACAAATACCGCACTGAATACCTCAATAAACGAGCATGTGTAAATATATTTTCCAGGAACATCTCATTTTATTTTTACAAATTCCCTTATACAATCGTATCAATTCCTCTATAAATATTTCCCAGAAATGTTAAATAATCCATGGATTACAACTCGCCTGTCTTGTTTAATTTGAGGTAGGCGTTAATTATAATTAATGTAATTACATTACCTCTGAAGGCATTTACATTACTTGCAGTCATATACGCTTGAACACATTTAGTCAAAGCGTATTTATAGAACTGCCTAACGTGTTTATGACATGCCACCCTATTTGTCACCAAAAAATTTGTTTTGTTTACGGAGTTTTAATTTTGTTCCCTTAATTTATACAGTTGCAAATAGAGTCTTTAAGTCTCTGCAAAAATAGCCCAGAGAAGGAAATCAGAAGGAAAATCTTTGGTTATAGGCAAGAGTTTATGGGCGAGATGAGAGAGTGTGTTTGTTTTCATGGCAACGTACGATATTTTTTCTTATCTCGGGACAAACGTGATGTTCAACCAATGGTCGAGTTCCCTTCCTCTCCTATCTTTGTTTCTTTTCCTTTCTCCTTTTTCTTCCTGGTTGGCCTTGTTGCGATTTCCATAACTATAAATATCGATTACCTATAGCGTCAGACATTGCCCCGAGTGCTTAAAGTTGCCATCAGACTCGCCCACACAGGAGCAGATACAGTATATATTCTATAAGACCTACTTGCATGCTTAAAATGCAAATGAGAATGGTTTACATTTTAAGGAGAGTTCCTTTACTCTTGACAGTAAAAATAATGAAAGTGATAATAAACAGGTGATGAATAGAGAGTTTGGAGAAAAACTTTTAAATCTTTAAAAACTACATACCGAAATTTAAGGAAGCCACCTTCTCTTCGTAGACCTCGTTCTTGTACATCTAAGTATATGAATGGTTAGCACACATAGATATTGATAACGTTTTGTTATTAACAATTACATTGACGCATATTTTCAAGGATCCTATTCTAGGTTACCCTTGATATTGTCATATCTATTCAATTCATGTTGTCAACTTCTTTCTTATAAAGCATACTAAAGTATTAATATTTACCAAAAGTTATTTTCAAAGTTTGTTTTGGGGCTGCAATACTGGTAAGAAAGTGGGAATTTCCTTATGTCAGCTGCCCGTTCACATTAGGGATATAATACTGCTGGCTCAGATAGGCAAGACCACCCACACATGCGACGCACTTCAGTGGGAGGCAACTTGAGGGTGTCATTGTTTTCCTCCTCCTTTCCTTGCTACTTTCTCCGTCTCGTATCTTTGACGCTTTTATGCTCCAGCTATTGCTATTTCTCTTTGGCCCCGCTTACACTTTTACGTGCCTTATTTTTCTCTTTGACAAATAAATTGACATGCCACATTGCGATAGCGAGGAATAAAATTCCCACATAAACTCACACCCCACATTAACGCCCACGCTCACGCATTCCCAAGGAAAGCCGGGAATTTTGGACTATGGGGTAAATATTCTCACGTTTATGCGCTTCGAAACTGTTTAGGTAAGAATAAATAAACAATGGGTTAATCGTAAGAGGTAGTTGGCTAGGATATAACCCCTATTAAGTTCCTGTGATTTCATGGCTGAGGTAATTCATTTATATTAAAATGCTATTTATTTAATGTAAATTAAGTAATGTATTCATTATTAGATCTTTGATAAATTAAAAGTCCTAATGAACAAAAAGTTAACATGAAAAATCTTAAATCTTTTGCTATCAATATGTATTTTATGATTATAATTATATAAATACAATATGAAACATATTTACAGCGTATAAAACTGTAGTTTTTACCTTTCTCATAAATATTTTGTTCTAATCTACGGAATTATTCTTTGAAATAACTAATTTCCTATAATTTTGATTACCAGTACCTTGAGTTAGGGTATATGTAAACTAAAGCTATCGACGTCAAACAGTTTAGGGGCGACATTGGAATGTTGCTCCGGCATTGATGGTGCGTATGTCTCATCCCACGCCCCTTTTGCCACCCCCTTTCTCCGCCCCTTTCACATGCCTTCTAACTGCGTTCTTTCTTCCGCAACGAAAACAATGAAATGTCAGGCACGTACGAAAGAAATTCGTTTACTTCGACTGTTTTCCTTTTCTCCCGTCTGTTTCTTCCACTCTTTATCCCTCCACTCCTTTAGACCATTTTGGGTATTCGTCTACCCTATCAAAGGGTAATATAGTTTGTTCCTAATTTTTTTTTTTTTTAATATTACTTTACTTTATACTTTTAATATTTATTCTAAAGGTGTTTCAAAATTTTGATATACTTAAAGTAAGAGAGATGAGAATACATATATCTAAATACTGTTGAAGCACACAAATTCAAATTTTTTTAATCCTTAAGGGATTGAGATAGGAGATAACGTCTCACCCTTAATGTTGACCGCTAGGCTGTCGGCATGTAGTCTTTTGACTCAAATAAATCTATGTAGGAAAGGTATTTGAACTTCGGCTTGCAGAATCCATTTTCCTCTTTCTCTATTTTTTTATTTTTGGCCGACTAGATTGGCGAATTTGACGTGCGACGTGAACGTCGACGGCAGGAAAGAAAATAAATATGCCACAATATGTTAACGACAAGTCTGCCTTGGCCTCCAGTCGCCTGCCACGCCCCTTTCCCTCTTTCAGCCCCCCTGCGACATTAGCACTTTCATGGGCCTTCGCTAGGTGAACTACGTGCCAAGTTATACTTTCGGCGCTGACTGTAAATAAATATTATTTAAGCGACACTAAAAAATTGTATTCGAACTGTTTACTCAAAGTGCTTTTAATATTTTGATTTACCAATTTCAATACAAATGTTTTCTGTCCAAATGGTTTGTTTGGTTTATTAATAAATTATGAGGCAAGTATAAATATTTATTTAAAATTGTGTATGGTATAACTAAGTTGCTGAAATGGTTGGCCTGCCAATTCGATAGGAAATACCATAAATATATCCGCATAAATCACTGACAACTGTACTTCGGAGGCGACATCGCATCAAAGACCGCTTACTGTTGCCCAAGCTCTGGTTTTGGCCCCCGGGGCCCAACTTTCCTCTCAACTGACTAACTTCCCAACAGCCTGTCCACATATGGCAACTATTTCCCGCAAATTGGAATAAATGATGGTGGATTAAGCCAAATGCTCTCCATAAATAAGAATTCCGGATGTGAGAAGAGTGAGGAATGGGAGAATACAATAATCCGAAGTTTATAGTACTCTTTTTAGATCTTAAAAGTAGTTCCAATGGTTATGATGGAGATTTCATAAAATTAAGTTAGTGTTTTTCTATGCTGTATTGAAAGTTTAAACAGTTTTTCAGATAATATATGTACCCCGACCTCAGAAGAGTGTGGCGAAGACCCAAGGCGAAAAGTTCCCCCGAGGAAGGCCAAGCAAAGCGAAACGCAGAAAAGTAGGCAATGATTTTTATTAATTGATAAGCATTTGCAACAAGTTGCACAGACACATGGGCAAACACCAGCTCACGCACATAAGTCAAGTGTATTCGAGTGAAAGTCCTTCTCCCGGAATTCGTTTCATATTTGAGGTAGGATTTATCATATCAGATCATCGCCTTGCGATAAGGCCCAAGAGGACTTTGTGGAAATCTAGAGCACAAGTTGAAAGCGAAAGGAAAGTGGCGAGGGTTTTGAAAAAGCTACATCAAAGCGAGTGGAATTTAAGGTTCGAAATAGCTAAGAGGGGAGAAATGGGATAGGAAAACCTAAAAAATACCTTAAACTTTGGCAGATTCTTTAAGACCCCTCACTATTAGGCTGCCAACTATGACGTATGCGTTTAATTAGCGAGATGAGTACAAGCATAACGAAGATAATTAATAATTTTTACCAACTAATTAATAGAAACATTTCAAACTTGCCTCGGGCATTCATGGTTGACTAATTTGCAAGGCAAACAAAGAAGAACCAAAGAAAGTAGAAGGGACTGAAAAAATGCATTCTTCAAACTTAGTCGATGAGAAAAAAAGAAAGACAAGTAAGTATTTACTCCTTAAAACTTTTTTCGAAGTTTGCGCTTTTCTTGGGCCATAAAGCAGGGAATATGGTAAGCAGGCGGGCCAGGAAAAATGTGCACTTGTCAGCAGAAGAAAAGCGCCGAAAAAGGAAAGTAGCGGGGAAATCAAGCCAGGCCAAAGGGACTTCAACTCGAACCAAACCAAACAAAACTGCAGTCGAAATCATTAAAAAAATGAAAGCGTAATTGATAAAGGGAATGCGGGCTGGCAAAAAACGAAGGGAGGAACGTAATAAGTGGGGGTATGAGATGCCTCAAGTTTATAGCGATGACATCGTTAAAAGTCTACCGAAGTACACTCCTCATGGAGTACGACTTCCTCCATCTTCTCCCCCAAATTTCCCCGATTCTGCTCAGTTTCTCACTGCTTTTCCTTGCCTCAAGTGGCTATTCAAGTGCCGAATTAGTGGCCACAAATTGGCCTGACTTGGGCTGAAAAGAACCAAAAGCGAGCCGAGGGCAAAGATTCATTGAAGAAGAAGGAATGAAGATTAAGGAATGTGTGGTTAACTGTTAGCAATCTTGGCAAATTTAACTCCCACTCGCCACTGCAACCCGCACCCGGAAAGGCTTCTTGTTAAATGCAAATGAGGAAAATATTTTCCCCTTTTCCCGTCTTCGGCCATCTGAGTTATTTGAGTTAACCAAAATGTTATTTTGTGGGTATTTCTCTGGGAAACAAAAGGCATTCGCTGCAGAGTCAAGCACTACTGACCCCTACATGCCCCAACCCAGCCCAAACCATCGGAAAAAGACCCCTTCAACCTTTTCCACGGTACTTAAACCGAACTAACAAAAAGTTCGCTTTATTTCTCCCTTCTACTTGACTTCAGATGGGGAAAAAGAGAACTATAAAGACGGGGCGGTATAAGGGGTAAACGGTCTGAAGATCCTCCGCTGCATAAGGCATTTGCATAAGTTCCTGTTAACCTAACCCCAAGCCAACCCCTACCAATCCCCCACTTTTTTCACAACTAAAATTTTTGTTTTCACCATTGTGGCGAAAAAGCGGCGGCCGCAAATTAAATCGACAGCGGCGAATGGAATAAAATGCAAAATTTTTCCAGTGGAAAAATATTTGGTTGGCAGGGTTTGCATATCCACACCAATAAAGTAAAGTTGAAAGATGTTTTAGCATTTGAAGTTTCCCCAAAGACAAGCAAAAGTTTGCCATATAAATCAATACAATATTCCCCTCAATTTTTTGTTGAAGATTTTTCACCCTCCAGCTGTATTAAATCAAATTCAATTGAATGAAATAAAATTGTTTAAAAACAATAAAGAATGAATAAACTGTAACGCTTTCGATATTTTAGTTGTCAAAATGTCAAAGGTTGAATGAGAATGTGGGAAATGTCATAAGATTACCAAGTATTTGGTATGATATTGATTCATTTTATATAAAATATTTAACAAGGCCCATAATGAAACATTGTCATAAAAAATAATATTGAACATCGATCATGTTCCCTTTAAGTGGTTCTTTAAATCAAGTTATGTATAGTAGTTTAAAATGTTTAGTGAAAAGTACTCAGCTAATATATTATATTATAGCCTTTATCTCTTAAGTACCTTTGTAACTTGTACCTGATATCATTTACTAATTGCCTTGACAATATACAAAGTAGCCCAATTAAAGTTTTTAAAGGGAAAAATCCCAGCATTTAATTTCCGCCTTCAGATTCTAAACATATAATAACAGCTTATATTGCTTCTGGGGTCAGCGGAAGTGTCTAACAAAGCCGGGTGGTGAGAGGAAAGTTTTCTACTTTCCCGTTGATAAGACAAGATCCCCACCCTGCCCACGCCCTGTCAATGCCAAGTTCAAGTTCAAGGGTAAACAATATAACAATATAAAACAAAGGAATCGGAGGGGAAAGTGCGAGGGTCTACACCAATCTATATAAATAAAGAGGAAACTTTTTTCTTATTTTTATGTGTTCACATTATTTTCTGCTGCTGCTTGCACTTTATTACATTTTGACAAACGGAGAGACTTTCCTTTCTTATTTTTTCTCCTTTTTTTGGGCAACTGACATATGAATATGCTGTGAGGAGGGGCGTTGATTGCTGTTTGGCCAAATTATGTTGTTTGAGGGGGGTAACAACAAGTGCCAAGATCGTAAAGTTAAGCCGACAACTTTCCTGTAGGCTCCATTTACCCTATATCCCATATCCCAGATACCATATACCAGATCCCATATCCCTGAGGAAGTAAATTTGTGGCACTGAAGCGAGTCAATAAAGTTACCCATCTTCCGTTTCCGGCTGGAGTTTAATTTTCTGGTTTACTTTGGTGCTTCCCTTTTCGAGGATCCCGGCCTGGTGGAAATCAATAGCGGCATTTATTATTCAACAGCCAGCCAGAAACTCAAAATCAGCTCAAGTTCCCACCCATCCCCCGAAGACGGATTTCTTTTCTGTGTATTTCCCACACTCAAGGCCAGCGGCATATCGCCCGGGCCAAGGCTGCCGCAAATTAAAATTATAAAAAGAAATCATGTATACGCATTACGTATAAATAAATTCATACTTGAGCGGCACTCGTAGTTGTGTTCGTGAGCGTTTTTGAGGGTCTGGCTCAAAGTCACGCGATTGTGGCCCAAAGTCAAGTGCCTTGCACAAGTTGGTTTCACTTTGGACGACTCTTCGAGTGCGTTTTCCATTTAATTACTGTTTTGTGCCGGCCTCTTACCAGCTCTCTCTGCTCTTTCTGGCGTTTTACCAGTAATTATATTTGCAACTTGGCCCAATCAGTCGGCTGTGATGTAATGGGCAGAAGCTATTTTTGGGCTATTGATTGGGTTTCAATTAAAGTCCTTCGTCTTTGTTTTGATTGTTTTAATGAGTAGGAATGCGACCCCGCTTTCATGTTAGTCCTTAGCCTTTTTGTCTTTCTTTTATGGTATAAAAAAGAATTTTAGGTAATACAAATTGTAATAACCTACCCATTTTTATAAGACTTTTAAAAATAATAAAATCAATAATGCGGTTAAAAATTTTTTAAGGAAATCTTTAAGGTCCCTATTCTTTCCAGCTTTTTATAAAGCTCTTGAAGACTTTATGAAATACCACTTATTTTGAAAATATTTTCGGCTGGAGCTTCTACTTTACAGACTATAACTCATACGCACTGCTTATTTATATATTCTAGTTTTTAATTTTGTTTAAGAGATAAACAAATAGAAGAACGATTTTTTTGTAAGAAATGAAAATTTTGAAAGCACTAGGACAAGGTAAAATCTTAATTAATATTAGTAAACCTACTTGCGTAATAGTAAACTGTATTGAAAACAAGGGAGAACGCTATAGTCGAGTACCTCGACTATCAGATACCCGTTACTCAGCTAAATGGAGATATGCAAACAGCAAAGCGAGATTAAAATGCGCCACCTACCGGCGGTATACAGATTTAAGCGTTATGGGCGTTAGAGTGGGCGTGGCAAATTTTTTTTTGGATCAATCGATAGGTATTGACGAGAACAATACATTTCAGTTAAAATTTTTTATCTAGCATGAAAATTGTGGGCGTCACAGGGTTTTGCGGTTTGTGGGCGTTAAAGTGGGCGTGGCAAATTTTTTTTTGGATCAATCGATAGGTATTGATGAGACCAATACATTTCAGTTAAAATTTTTTATCTAGCATGAAAATTGTGGGCGTCACAGGGTTTTGCGGTTTGTGGGCGTTTAAGTGGGCGTGGTATATTTTTTTTTGGGTCAATCGATAGGTATTGATGAGAACATTACATTTCAGTTAAAATTTTCTATCTAGCATCAAAACTGTAGGAGCCACAGTTTTGGGCGGTTTGTGGGCGTTAGAGTGGGCGTGGCAGTCTACTGAAACAAACTTGCGCTGCGTAGGAAGCTCAGGAATCTGCACGCCAAATCTCAATAGCCTAGCTCCCATAGTTTCCGAGATCTCAGCGTTCATCCGGACAGACGGACAGACGGACATGGCTAGATCGACTCGGCTAGTGATCCTGATCAAGAATATATATACTTTATGGGGTCGGACACGCTTCCTTCTGCCTGTTACATACTTTCCGACGAATCTAGTATACCCTTTTACTCTACGAGTAACGGGTATAATAATTTAAATACAAAATATAATTGTGGTTTTCCATTTGACAAATGCACAAAATACTGAAATTTAAATATCTTAAAATTGTATAAATTTAAATAATTGTTAAAAATATCAAAAATGTTTGCTTTCACAATCTATGTTTATGAATGTTAAGGATCATTACGAGGTTTGGGAACCGTAATATCCGAATACATCCTTCCTGCTTGGCTGGCTTTCCCCGACTTTCCCGCTTTCCCACTCCAACTGCCAGTTGTGCACGGAAAAGCGGCCACGAATAGTTTCGGGCCGCTGGCTCCCTTTCGTCGTTTACATTTTTTGTGAATATGTATATTTTTCTTCGCGTTAGAAGGAGTATTGGGGGGTTGGGAAAATTCAAGTCATGTGTGGCAGACATGCATAATTCAAAACGTGGCTGGGAAAATGTTTGTCCTGCCTGTGTGTCTGTGTGTGTGTTGCCACTTTTTATGTTGGTAACTCGACTGCGGGGAATATATGTCTGTATGTTTGTGTGCAAAGCTAACGCAATTTTCGTATGGTGAAAAAAAGAAACGAGCAAAATGTCACCGCCTTCGCCTTCTGTTTGACATATTTTTCACACAACGTCTGCTTGTTAAATTGTTGGCGGCAATTTTGAGGTTAGCGTGACAAACAAATACTGCCACACCAGCACAAACACACTCACCAACACACATGCACGGTTGCAAGGACATGCCAGTGCAACAGAATCGGTGTTTGCCAAGTTCCTTGGGGTTTTTGCGCTTAAACTCGGGCTTAACGGACTGAGTCTGGGGTTTTTAACAACTTTTTTTGTAACCCAAGGAAAGATAATATGTGAAAGAAATAGTATGTCTTAATAAAATTAAATTTACTATAAATAATAAAAGCATTTCGAACTAACATAACCCATTATAGCCTTATGACACTTGCTTAAATTTCGACTGAATGATCCAATAAAATTTAAAAAAACCTATATTACCTTGTTGATAACTTGTTCCATTTTGTATACACTGTGATATATCCCTAAGAATAGGGTAAAACGAGAATGGCCTTATGACACTTGTTTAAATGCCGAGTTACTGAAAGGACAAAATTACAAATGCAGGACAGCCTATAAAGGAACGCTGAATTAAAGTATTAAATGAAAATGTATCTGCTAAAAAAATTTATATTACAGTTTTTCAATAGCTTACTTTGTTAAAAGACTCCAAAAAATATGGCCCTAGCAATCCTCCCCGAAATTTCTTTAATATTTTATTTCCTCAGAGAACGCATCTGTTTATGGAATCTATAATATAGATTTAATATAGCTTATCTTAAAACTATTAGATAACTCCAGACATTTCGTCGAAATGTTAGCCAGTGTGATATGGCCATAGCCAACCCTCTGCAATTTTTCTCCGGCATTTTATTTTCCCAAATAAATAGTTGCCTAAAAGTTACTTAACCCAGATTAAAGAGTGCTAAATAATGACCCAGTGAAAATTGAAATCAAACATCCCCAGCACATTTCCGTGTTGATCTCACACCATTTTTAATAGACTTCCACCGACATCTGACAGGGTTAGTAAATATGCAAAGTTCCATTTTATCTTGGCACATTCTCTGCAACGTTTTCCATATAATGGCACGCGAATTGGAGAAGAAAGGTGGAAAGCAGGGGAAAGGGCACAAAGAAAGTTGAGAAAGTAAGAGACAGAGGCGGAGAGAAAAGGCGAAGCGGGATTGAGAATCGCTTGCATGTTTAGCACTTGACGGCTTAATGTCGAACAAATTGGGTTAAGACAAGGGCCAAGCCCCCTTCACAACTGGACTCGACGGGCAGAAAGAACTGGCCCGGATTAAGGGATATATTCCTTATACATAGTGAGATATAGTGGCAGCCAAGGGGAGCTTAAATAGGGACATTTCAATTATGGTGAGAGGCCTTAAAGAAAACCCTGCCAGTTATGGAAATTTAAGCTGAAATCGTTTAAGTAATCAATTTCCGCAAAAGATGAAAATCTCATTTCCCGGAGAATTGTTATACCCGTTACTCGTAGAGTAAAAGGGTATACTAGATTCGTCGGAAAGTATGTAACAGGCAGAAGGAAGCGTTTCCGACCCCATAAAGTATATATATTCTTGATCAGGATCACTAGCCGAGTCGATCTAGCCATGTCCGTCTGTCCTGAGACAGATCTCGGAAACTATGAGAGCTAGGCTATTGAGATTTGGCGTACAGATTCCTGAGCTTCTTACGCAGCGCAAATTTGTTTCAGTAGACTGCCACGCCCACTCTAACGCCCACAAACCGCCCAAAACTGTAACTCCTACAGTTTTGATGCTAGATAGAAAATTTTAACTGAAATTTATTGGTCTCATCAATACCTATCGATTGACCTAAAAAAAAGTTTGCCACGCCCACTTAAACGCCCACAAACCGCGAAAACCTGTGACGCCCACAATTTGCATGCTAGATAAAAAATTTTAACTGAAATGTATTTGTTCGGAGCAGATCGCCAGCGCCTAGTCATGCGCGCATAGGTGTACGACGGCACCTGCATCGCTCTCTGCTTATCTTTCGCCTTCTTTCTTATACCCATAAAGCTGTCGCTTATCTATTCAGCAACTACTTTGTAAGCCTGCATATGTCTATATGAAGATCTTGGAGCCAAGCTTTTTACACATTCACAGTCCGTCTGCCGCTCCGAATAAACGCTATACATTTTAATATAACCTATTCGTGCGTTATTAATTATAAATATAAGGGTGGCATATTTGTTGTCTTCCCCACAAACATTTGTTGACCCCGACGTGATAGCAGTTTTAATCGGAGTCTGCAACTCGGTTTTGCGATTGTTTAATATAGTTTAAACAAACGCTTTGTTTCGCTGTCGTTATCGTGCATTCGGTCACAAACAGACGAACATACATACATATGTGCATATAAAAGTGCACAGCCGGCCGTTTGATTTTTTGTACATTCTTAACAAAGTGAATCGCATTTAATCTTTGTTAATAGCGCGTATTACATATATACATGTACATATAGCCATACATACATTCGTTTGCCAGTTACATAATCCGCTGTTGCTAGGCAGGCAATTTATCGGCAAGAACAACAACAACAAAGTTAAAGGTTCCGTTGCATCTCGGCGACGCTTGTTAACCTTCACGTTTTCGCGGTAAAGGGTATACGGTGTTTTGTGCCTCTAACGCGGTCGGACATTTTACTTTACTTCATTTTCATTTCATTTTTTTTTTTCTCGTGATTGAAAAATGTCTGATACGGAAAACTCGGTTCGGGCTCAAAATAAATCCACAAGTGACGTCGACTACTACCGAGTCAAAGCCCAATCTATTTGTGCGGCAAATGAGCTCGATGAAATGCTATTTAAACGCTGATGCGGTTAATCAGTTTGACGAATCTGATTCGCTGGCGCGAATGGAATGGCTCAATTCCTTAAACCAGGCATTTGATTCTGCGCAGACATCGTTGGAAAGACTGGACTTTGCAGAGATCTCGAGCGACCATCGGATTGAATTTGCTGAAGTCTTCATGGATGTGAAGGCGAAACTAAGCCGAGGCTTGGCGGCTCATCGCAAGTCACAATTGCCGGCTTCAACCGCTGCAAATTCAACATCTATTGACATCACTAATAATGCGGATCTTTCTTTTCGATCTAGAAAGCCTCGGTTGCCAAATTTGGAAATTGCTCGTTTTCATGGATCCTACTCTGAGTGGCCGGATTTTCTTGCGACTTTCACTACGGTCATCGGAAATGATGATGAGCTAAGCGACATTGAAAAATTACAATATTTGCGTTCGAGTTTTGGCGGCGTGGCTCTGGAAACCATACGATCGCTCGAACCCTCGAATGCTAATTTTAAAAAGGCTATGAATTTGCTGGTTAATTGATTTGATAATAAAGTTTTACACTTTCAGGCACATGTTCAGGCAATATTCGGTTTAAAGGGTGTCGAGAAGGGATCTTCGAAGGGTCTTCGGGAGCTGAGCGATTGCATGAATTCGCATCTGCGAGCAATTCGAACCCTGGCCAATACGCAACAAATTTTGGATGGACTTTTAATTCACATCGTCACTCGGAATCTGGATCAGAGGACGCGGGAAAAATGGGAAGAGGATTTGTCAATCACTGAGCTGTCTACCTGGGATGCTATGGAGTCGTTTTTGGAAAAGAGGTGCAGGATGATGGAAAACTTGGATCAAGCCTTGGTAACTCAAACACCAGGCCAGCAGGTGGGAAAAAACTTGCACAAATATAACCAAAATACACTTATTGCATCTGCTACTAACTCAAATCATTTGACATGCTTATTTTGCGATGCACGGGATCATTATTTGCCAAAGTGTCCTCGATTTTTAAATTTGAGTCCGAATCTTCGATATAGAGAAGCAAAGAAGTTGCACCTTTGCCTCAACTGTTTGCGCAAGGGGCATAGTTTGCAGCAATGCAAGTCGACTCACTGCAAGTATTGTCGCATGAAGCATCATTCATTATTACACATGAACCATGACCCATCCGCAACATCAACCTCATTTTCATCTCCATCATGCGATCCATCCTCGAGCTCTCAGCCATTACCATCTACTTCATCAGCATTAGTATCATGTTCGCATACATCATCGCATCCTGATCATCATTTACCAAGCCCTCCACCCAAAGCCTTAAATATTTTGCCGATCGACTACGTGTTGCTTCCAACTGCTATTATCTACGTCAGAAATAGAATTGGAGCATTTATGCCTTGCCGAGCAATTTTAGATTCGGCCTCCCAGCTAAACTTCATAACCTCTCGCTTAGCCAGCCAACTAAACTTGAATCACAGAAGATCGCAAACGTCGATTTCTGGGATAGGAGAATCTTCCATGATCTCTGATAAGACTGTCGATATTCTTGTGCAATCACGGGATGCAAGCTATCGAGCGGCATTCACAGCGGTTGTGACTCACAGTATTACTGATTATCAACCCCATTTCAATATAAATGCAACATCGTGGAGGATACCGCAAAACATTTCACTCGCTGACCCTAATTTCAATCAATCACAACGAATTGACCTTTTACTCGGCGCTGGGTTGTTTTTCGAAATAATTTCTATGGGACAAATTCATTTGGATAGGGCTTTGCCAACTCTTCAGAACACCAAGCTTGGTTGGATAGTCTCTGACGGGTTATCATCGAACATGCCAACTCATAAGTCGGTTTTACAAGCCAGCATCAAGGACCCAGCTGATTATTCCGATGACACACTTTCCGCCATTGTAAAGCGATTTTGGGAAATTGAGGACTTCACTTCGTCTAAGCCATCTTTATTGCCGGAAGACTTGCGATGTGAGCAACTTTTTACAGAAAATTGCATTCGACTTGGAAACGGCCAATACTCTGTTCGTCTCTTGACCACTTCCGGATTCGAATCTTTAGGTGATTCTTATTGCTTGGCTCGTCGTCGTTTCAAGAGTTTGGAAGCTAAATTAGATAGAAACCCAGCCCTGAAAGCTCAGTATTCAGCATTTTTGAGGGAGTATATCGACCTAGGTCACATGTCTCTTGTAACCAAGGAACCGCCAGAAACACAATTCTTTTTGCCCCATCATTGCGTACATAAGCAGGAAAGCACGAGTACGAAGCTTCGTGTCGTTTTTGATGGATCTGCTAAAACAACTTCTGGTAGCTCTCTGAACGACTTACTTCTGGCAGGACCAACAATTCAACAAAAAATCTTAAATATACTGCTTCGCTTTCGATTTTTTAAAGTTGCCCTTTGTGGAGATATCTGCAAGATGTACCGTTGCGTGCGTGTTTCGTACCCGGATGATTTCTTGCAGTGCATCGTTTGGAGAGAGAGCTCCAGGAAAGAATTGAGTGTTTTTAAATTGAACACGGTGACTTACGGAACCAAGCCAGCTGCCTTCTTGGCTATAAGGGCCATGCATCAACTCTCTTACGATGAGGAGGAATCATTTCCTATTGGAGCAAAAATTGTTCGTAGAGATTTCTATGTTGTAACTAACTGATTTTTATTGTCTGCTCGCTACGAGATTCGTGCGGCTAGCTCAGTATATTGTGTGTTCGTCCCACCAAATTTATATTAACGTGACCGCCCAGTAGCTCAGTGAGAAAGCACAGAATTCTCGGGTTCGTATTGGGTTTTATTGCGGGTATATTATTACAAGTGTCTTAGTCGCTTGGTTGGCTTTGACTCGTTGCTTGTGACCTTCGGTGCTTCCGCCGGTCCTGGATGACTCTACGACCTCTCGCCTTGATGACTCGGTGCTCCCGTCCTGTAGCTCCCTGAAGATACTCGCAGCTCCCTGAAGATCCTCGCCGCTCCCTGAAGATCCTTGCAGCTCCCTGAAGATGCTCGCTCGCGGTTCGCTTCTCACGCGTGACTTGGTGACTGCTGGTAACGACTCGGACTCGCGAGGGGTATCGGCCGTACGGGCTTAGGGAAGCGTCACCGTTCTCAGACTAGGGTGAACAGAAGCTGCGCTCTCCAGGATCGCTCCTTTCGACACACCGCCGCCTGTCCCTTGCTCTGTCCCGGATGGTCCCACTGGGGTTTCTGCTCAGCCCGCGCGGACAGTCAAGGCGGTAACGCCAGGAAGCTGCCTCGCGCCTTACTTCGCTTCCACGCCTAGTGTAAACGAACGTTCCACCCTAGCCTCACCCTTTTGCTTTTTGTCCGGGACGTTCCCGTGTGGCTTGTGGTACTCGGGGTTCGGGCACGCCGCTCCGGGACCTCGCAAGTCGAATCCGTAGGGCTCTCCTGGATAATTCCACTCGAGACCGTACCGATCGACCGCTCTCCCTTCTGGCTTGTTATATTCGTGGTTCGGGCACGCCGCTCCGGGACCTCGCAAGTCGAATCCGTAGGGCTCTCCTGGACAATTCCACTCGAGACCTTACTGATCGACCGCTCTCCCTTCTGGCTTGTTATACTCTTTCCAGGCGTAACGCCAGGACTGTGTGGACAGGATTAACCGACCGCCTTGACCGTGTGATGCCCTCTGGATCTCAGCTACCTGCGTCTCAATTCGGAGATTCCTGGTATCCCAATCCCGAACGTCTCGACGTAGCAATCTCGCTCCTTGTAGGCTCCCACGGCGCTGCTTCTCTGGCGACTCGACTTGCTGCTGCTCCCTTGTAGATTATCTGGTTGATTGATTGTTCACTTTGGTATCTGAGTGATCTTGACGGTTTGACTCCTTGTGATCGACTGATCCAGCTGCCAGCGCTCTGCGGCCTTATATAGGGCCTCCAAGCACCGTTATTTCCCTTTTGCGCACGGCCCGCTGGATCTCTCCACTTTGGGTCCAAAGTCCGTGCCTCCTGGATGACCCACTTGTCCTTTATGTACCGCTTCCAATGGATGTTCCGCCCACTGCTGCCGTTCCGCTGATTCCCGTGCCGCTTGTGGCACGCCTGTGTGCCGCTCCATTGCCGAGATGTGGCACTTCCTCTCCCGGTCCAAAGTTCACGGGAGAGTCCCAAAGTCCAGAGGAGTTCCGTTATCCCCTTCTGCATACGGCACTCTTGCTCTGCCCGCGAAGTCTCCTTTCTCTCTCGATCTCCATCCTTGGTCTCCAATCTCTCTCGCTCTCCTTCATTGGTCTCCAACCTCTCTCGCTCTCCATCCTTGGTCTCCAATCTCTCTCGCTCTCCTTCATTGGTCTCCAAACTCTCTCGCTCTCCTTCGTTGGTCTCCAAACTCTCTCGATCTCCCCGCCGCGCCGTTACTACGCGAATTCGCCGCGTATCTGGTAAGCGGCCGGCCATCTGCTGCTGCTTCTATTTGTGGGGAGTTATTCAACTCCTCACATTCCCCCCTTACTTCGGGAAACATTTAAGACTGGTTCCTACTCTCCGGCGTTTCCTTGCTTATCCTAGCCTTTGAGTCCTTGTGATTCCCGCGGCGCTCCCTCGTTGCTCCCTCGATGCTCCCTCGACGCTCCTAACTCCCTTGAGTTTTTACAGCGGGGTCATCCTCCTCGTAGCAACTTTAAATCTCCCGCGCCGATATTTCCTGTGTTCCCACTGGGACATCGATACTCCTGGGCTATCGATCCCCAGCTCGCTGCTCATTGCTGCGTCTCACTCCTTTCCGTGTTTCCTCCGCCTGGTCACACCATTCGTGCGTGATCGATATTTATTCGCTATCGACGGTGCGGCGTTGCCACCTGCTCGTTGCGATACTTCCACCTTGGCCGATATTTCCATTGTCGTGTGCCCATCGATCGCACTATCGTCCAGTGCCAATCGACCGCCTATCGAGGCGCCCCCTTCCCTGGCTCATGGTGATTTTGCAACTTTCTAGGTAAGTTTTCGCATTTCCTCACTCCTTTCTATTTCATCCTTTCTCTCTCCACATGACCTCTCTCGCCTCTCGTCTCTCTCTCTCGCCCTTCAATCGTCCTCAGCCGGCTGAGCCTGGCTTTACGCTGACAACACTCGAACGCTGGTGCGGAGAGGACTTCGCATTTGCTTCGCTGCAGGTAAGTATTTTGGTGTCGCTTGGCTGCTTCCTGTATTAACCCAATATTGATTTCAGGACGCTGAAGCTGCCATGTATGCCCCTTACTTCTGGCCCCTGTTTCAGCCGCGTTTCCCGTTCTATGTCGGTTTTTTTTTTTCCCCTTTTTTTTTTTTAAACTCTGTGTTTTCTCGGTTTATTTAATTTTTTATTTTTGCTCCTCGAACACTCTCATGCCCGCCAGCCCCAACCGGACGCGGAACGCGCGCCCCTCTCTCCATACGCGCACGCTGCGCCTGCCGCCCAGGATGCGAGCCTCCTGCACCACCGGTGTCTCCGCGATCCCTTCGGGCCACTCCGTCTCCGCGATTTCTCGCCATCGCTGTCCTTCCGGCGCCGACACCGTCCGCGACAACTTTGGCCGGGCCACCACCTCGGCCACTTCGGGCGCCGAGTGCTGCCGCTTGAGCGGAGGACGGCCGTTTCCCACGGGCTCAGGCCACACCCAGGGTCCTCGCTCCAGATGCTCCGCGGTTCCTGCGCTCCCGGTTGACGTTGGCGTCGACGGCCCTGTCCTTGGCGTTGCTGGTCCGGTGCTCGGCGTCGGTGGTGCCCACTGCTCCGGTCTGCCACGGGTCCTGGGGTCCAGCGGGCTCACCCGGGGACCACACTCTTCCCATATCCGGGGTTCTTCCGCCGCTGCCGTCTCCTCCGCGGGTCCCTCCGGCCAGGTCCAGACGACCGTCTGCTGTCGCCACCTTACCCCTTCGGCCACGAACGTCCGGGTGCTGTGGCTCACGTGGGCCGCCGGGATATCGGTCCGGATGTGTTGCTGCTGCGGTGGTGGCTGCTGCTGCGGTGGCTGCTGCTGCTGCGGTGGCTGCTGCTGCGGTGGCTGCTGCTGCGGTGTCTGCTGCTGCGGTGGTGGCTGCTGCTGCGGTGGCTGCTGCTGCGGTGGTGGCTGCTGCTGTGGTGGCTGCTGCTGCGGTGGTGGCTGCTGCGGTGGTGGCGGCTGCTGCGGTGGTGGCTGCTGCGGTGGTGGCGGCTGCTGCGGTGGCTGCTGCTGCGGTGGTGGCTGCTGCTGTGGTGGCTGCTGCTGCGGTGGCTGCTGCTGCGGTGGTGGCTGCTGCGGTGGTGGCGGCTGCTGCGGTGGCTGCTGCTGCTGCGGTGGCTGCTGCTCGTACCTCGGCGTGGGCGGTCGCGCTGGCGTCCACCGTGGTGACCCCTCGTACCGCGGTGTGGGCGGGATTTCGGGCAGCCACCGCGGAGGCGAGGACGCCCATTCGTCTGCCACTTCTTGCGGCGTGGTGCAGGGTTCGGGCGCATACCTCGGCGTAGGTGGGTACCCCGGGTTTTCCCACAGCTGCGCCTCCTCCTCCTCGGCCATCCGTAGCTGGGCCTGCCACTCCGGCGTCTCCTCCATTTCCTTCAACCGCCGCTCCTCGTCTCGCCTTCGCGCCTCGCACTTGCGCCGGAACTCCCACGTAGCCGCTACCACAGCCTCGGCATGGCTACTGAGAGCCAGCTGGTCCTGGGGCGGCTCTTCGCTGGCCCACTCTACCTCCGCCGCGCCAGTCGGGATGCGGCCGTCGGCCCTGTTGACCGCTTTGCGAAGCCGCCATCGCCGTTGCTCCACCCGTGGGTCCTCCACCAACTCGACGTCGCTGTCGGAGCTGATCACCGGATCGGGGACGCCCCGCCCGGAGATCCGCCGCGAGGTTCGGGTAGGCCGGGCTGCCGACCATCCTTGCCCCGGGCTAGATCCTCCGGACGGCTGGTGGACAGCCATCATCCTGCGCGCCTCGCTTCTGGTTACACGTGTGCTCATGATTGCTCGTTGATTTTGATTGTGCAGCTGGAGCCTGGGCTCCCTTTAACGACACCTCGGTTCCGAGCCTTCCTCTTTGCTCAATCCCGCTATTTCCATCGGCCTCTCCTTCTTACTACTCAGATCTACGGTACAGCTCTCTGCTCTGTACCGTCTTCCCTCTTCCTTCGGCAGACTTTTGATGCGTGTTTTTTCTTTTCCTCCGATCAGTCCCAATCGAGACCTTAGACGCTCTGGTTCGCTCCCTTTGTGTTCTTAACGTTCTCCTGATGTCCTTTATGTGTTTCATTGCGCCTTTGTAGATGACCTGTAGTATCCTTGGAGTTATCCTTGGAATTTGTTCGTAGTATCCTTTGGGAATCCTTGCAGGTATCCTTGGACTCTTTCCGTAGTACCCTTTGGGAATCCTTGGACGTATCCTTTGACTCCTTTCGTAGTATCCTTTGGGCATCCTTGAAGGTATTCTTGGACACCCTTCGTAGTATCCTTTGGGCATCCTTGAAGGCATTCTTGGACACCCTTCGTAGTATCCTTTGGGCATCCTTGAAGGTATTCTTGGACACCCTTCGTAGTATCCTTTGGGCATCCTTGAAGGTATTCTTGGACACCCTTCGTAGTATCCTTTGGGCATTCTTGAAGGTATTCTTGGACACCCTTCGTAGTATCCTTTGGGCATCCTTGAAGGTATTCTTGGACACCCTTCGTAGTATCCTTTGGGCATCCTTGAAGGTATTCTTGGACACCCTTCGTAGTATCCTTTGGGCATCCTTGAAGGTATTCTTGGACACCCTTCGTAGTATCCTTTGGCATCCTTGAAGGTATTCTTGGACACCCTTCGTAGTATCCTTTGGGCATCCTTGAAGGTATTCTTGGACACCCTTCGTAGTATCCTTTGGGCATCCTTGACGGTATTCTTGGACTTTTAATGTTGTTTTGCATCTGTTGTGTCTGCTTGCTGTAGCCGCTCGCCTGTGTTTTCCGTTTGTTGCTGTTTCAGCTCGCTTACGTGGATGGTCCGCTCTTTCTTTGTGTTTATGTGTCTTATTTTGCAGATTACTGGTGACGCAAAACCTATGACTTGGTAAGGTCCGTCGTATCTTGGGGCCAATTTTGCTGCGAACCCCTCGGCCGCTTTTGATAAATGGTGTTCCTTGGCCCACACGACGTCACCGACCTTTGGCGTCCATTGCCTCCTCCTTAGGTTATAATGCCTAGCCTGGTCCTGGGATGCTTTCTCCAGGTTCCGCCTTACAATCTCGAAGATTTCCCTGAGTTTGTTAGCATTCTCTTCCGGGGTCTCTGTCGGTCGTCCGGTCCCTACGGTTTCTCTGTCGTATAGGGCGCTCGGTAGTCTTGGTTCTCTGCCTTGGGTAATGAACGACGGTGTGTAACCTGTGGATTCTGAAACGCTCGTGTTTACTGCCAGCATGATTTCTGGCCATTTTTCGTCCCAGTCTCTTTGGTTCTGCCCTGCGAACTGCGCAATCATTGTTTTCACCGTCCTATTGGCTCTCTCAGTCGGGTTCTCCTGTGGGGTGTATGGAGCTGTGAACTGTTGCCTGGCTCCCATTTCGGCCAGGAAACTCTTGAAGGTTTTGCTGGTAAACTGGACTCCGTTGTCCGTTATGACTATTTTGGGGACCCCATACCTCGCGATTATGCGTTCTTTGAAAGCTTTCATTAGGGATTCGGCCGTCGCGCTTCGCAGCGGCACCAACTCAGTCCACTTGGAGAACCTGTCTATCAATACCAGCAGCATTTGGTTGCCGTGTTTCGAACGCGGCAGGGGTCCGACGAAGTCCGCACATACCGTAGCCCATGGTTCCTCTGGCACCTGCGTAAGCATTTTCCCAGCCATTTGCATCTGATTCGGCTTGAACCTCATGCATGTCTCGCATACTCGCACGTGGGCTCGGGCGTCTCTGTGCATTCCTGGCCAGTAGTACCGGGCTGCCAGACGTGCTATTGTCTTTCGGCTTCCTACATGGCCAGCCGCCGGTGAGTCGTGGTTCTCCTTCAGCACCGTTTCCCGCAGCGCTTTCGGGACGCACATCTTCCATGTTGCAACATCTTCGCTGCCCGCTCTATGGGGTATATTCCTGTACAGGGTGTTACCCTCCATCACGTAGTCTGGATACTTTTGCGGCTGGGTCCTTATCTTTTCGCGCATTTCCAGAATCCAGCTGCATGCTGCAGAAGCTTCCGCCGCCGAAGTCTCCTTGATCCCTCGAAGCGTTTCCGGCAGTGGCTGCCTTGACAAAGCGTCTGCCACCACGTTGAGTTGCCCTTTCCTGTACGCTATTTCGAAGTCGTACTGCTGCAACTCCAGGGCCCATCTGGCGATCCTCCCTGAAGGGCTCTCTATGCTGTTGAGCCACTTCAGTGCCATGTGGTCGGTTACTACTTTAAAGTGGTAACCTTCCAGATACGGCTTGAGCTTTCGGATTGCCCAGACGATTGCCAAGCACTCCTTCTCGGTTGTTGAGTAATTCTTCTCAGCGCCGTTTAGCGTTCGGCTTGAGTAAGAGATTACCTTTTCGCCTCGTTCAGTTTCCTGGGTCAAGATTGCCCCGATGCCGTAGTCGCTTGCGTCAGTTTGCAAGATGAATGGTTTGTCGAAGTCCGGGCATGCCAGTACGGGGTCTGCGACGAGTCTTGCCTTCACCTCTTCGAACGCCGTCTGATGTTCCTGTGTCCACACCCATTTATTGCCCTTGCGTAGCAGATCGTTGAGAGGTTTGACTATTTTTGCGAAGTCAGGTACAAACCGGCGGTACCATGACGCTACGCCCAGGTACTGTCGGAGCTCTCTTACTGTCGATGGTGGTTCTAGTTCGGCGATGGCTGCTACCTTTTCCGGATCCGTGCCTATTCCTTCGCTAGTCACTCGATGACCGAGATATAACAGCTCTTTCTTAAAAAATTGACACTTTTCCGGGTTTAATCTCAGATTTGCCTCCTTTAGTCGTCGGAAAACTTCCTTTAGGTTGGCCTTATGTTCTTCCAGCGAGCGCCCGATCACTATGATGTCGTCCTGGTAAGCAAATGCGTGCGGCGACATTTCTGGGCCGATCACCCGGTCCAGCACCCGTTGAAAAGTCGCAGACGCCGAATGAAGTCCGAATGGCATTACTTTCCATTGGAATAAACCTTTCCCCGGCACTGTAAATGCCGTATACTGCCTGCTGTCCGCTTTCAGTGGGATTTGCCAGTACCCATCCTTTAGGTCCAAGCTGCTGATGTACCGTGCTTCCCTCAGTTGGTCGAGAATATAATTTATTCGGGGCATCGGGTAGGCATCCTTTACAGATTTGGCGTTTATTTGCCTAAAGTCGACGCACAGTCTCCATTTGCCCGTCTTTTTTCTAACCATCACGATGGGAGAACTGTATGGGCTTGTTGAGTGTTCTATGTATCCCATTTGGAGAAGCTCGTCCACCTTCGCATTGATCTCCCCTTGAACTTTCGGATTCTTGGGATAGTATCGCTGCTTTATTGGTTTGTCGTCTTTCATCGTGATCTGATGCTCTGCCATGTTTGATGTTCCCTTCATGCTGCTGAATGTCGATAGCTCTGCCTCCAGGAATTTCGTCGTGTCGTCATCTTCGCTTGCCCGTTGTACGACTGCCACCGACAACTTTTCCTCGAGCCATCCCTTGTGACGATTCCTGGCCGGTATTATCACTTCGTGTCCAGCGCACTTAATTTCGGTACCAACTTGTGTTAGAAAGTTCCATCCCAACACCAATGAATCCACTACTCCTGGTAGTATCAGCAGGCTCATGCTCAGTCGCTTGTTCCCGAACGCAATTTCCACCTCCAGCTGCTCATCGATTCCGCCACATCTTCCGTCTGCCAACCTAACTTGCCGTCGTATCCTCGTAATCTTTCCGAGGGCAGCCAGGTCGTCCGCCAGCTCTTTGCTTATAAAGCTTGCTGTTGCCCCGGTGTCGATTGTGGCCTTGTATGTGCCCCCACCAATCGTCACCGCTGCGGACAACTGCTGCTCCTCCTCGATCAGCTTTCCCGTTAGTTTGGAGAGGTAGCATCTTGCGACCCCCGCTCGCCTCTCTGCGGCTGAGATCGCTGGGCATTTCCCGCCTGCTGGCAGCATTCAACGCTCCTGACGCCTACTCTCCCGCACACCCAGCAGAACAACAGGCGTTGGTGCCGACATCCCCGCGCCCAGTGTCCATGACCGCCGCACTTTCGGCAGGCCTCCTGGGGGTCTGTGATGTGTGTCGTTTCACGAGGCCTTTGTGTTGTACTTGGTGGCCTCCAAACATTGTTTGCTGGTTGCATCTGTTGCTGTTGTGGTGGTGTCCATTGGCCTCCGCGTGGTGCTCCTGTTGCCTGCTGCCGTGGTACTCGGTTAGGTGGCGACCATTGGTCGTTTCCCCGCGTCTCCTGGATTCCTGTCTCTTCGCATCTTCTGCATGTTACCTGCGCTGGCGATGACGACTTGTTCTTCGAGAATTTGTTTTCTTGCGCGAACGCTTCCCGCTCCTTTTCCAGTTCTTCATACTCGTCTGCTAATATCATCAGCGTGTCCAGGTCCGACACTTTGTATGCCCTTAGGAAGATCCTTAGACTGGGGGTGCAGTTCTCTTTAATGACCCTTAACGTCTCTTTCGTAGAATAGTTAAGTGGCCTCACCATCGTCTGCATGTCGATCATGTAGTCCTTGAACGACTCGCTGAAGCCTTGCTTCCTTTGCCGGACCTGGTCCGCCAGCCTGGTGAAGAAGTCTCTTGGCAGGAAATATGTGTGGAAGCTTTCAATGAATTCTGCCCATGTTCTCCATTGCTTATTGTTGGCGATGAACCATTTCAAGGCCCTTCCTTTTAGCAACTCCGGCATCGCTCGAGGGATCATATCAAGCTCCAAACCGTACGTGTTGGCGGACCATTCTACCTGCTCCAGGAACTCGAATGGTTTTTCCGCCCCGTCGAACCTGAACGACCATTCGCGGACCTGCTTAGCGACCTTTGCATAGTCCGACTGGCTTGGTCTCGGGATCAGCGCTGCTGCTTTCTTTTCTTGGCTTGACTCTCTCCTGTGGTCCTCTTTCTGTATGTTGTCAACGCTCAGGCTTGCCACCAGGTTGTCCCCTTCAGCGTTCGTTAACGTAATGCTTGGGCCGGCTCTGTCGTAGTATGTCGCCTCTAGCTCGGCCCAGATGTCGACGAGTTGTGGATCGTTCTCTGTTTCGGAGTAGTATTCCGATAGTGCCTTCCTCATGTCGTCTAGCCTGCCCTCCAGGGCGACGTTGAGCCTCTGTGCGACATGGGCGAAGTCTTCCTTCTTGAGGCGGTAAATCCACTTCTTTCCCATTTTTACTGTGCTGTTCTCACTGTTGGGACAATCACGTTGGGCGCCAGATGTAACGAACTGATTTTTATTGTCTGCTCGCTACGAGATTCGTGCGGCTAGCTCAGTATATTGTGTGTTCGTCCCACCAAATTTATATTAACGTGACCGCCCAGTAGCTCAGTGAGAAAGCACAGAATTCTCGGGTTCGTATTGGGTTTTATTGCGGGTATATTATTACAAGTGTCTTAGTCGCTTGGTTGGCTTTGACTCGTTGCTTGTGACCTTCGGTGCTTCCGCCGGTCCTGGATGACTCTACGACCTCTCGCCTTGATGACTCGGTGCTCCCGTCCTGTAGCTCCCTGAAGATACTCGCAGCTCCCTGAAGATCCTCGCCGCTCCCTGAAGATCCTTGCAGCTCCCTGAAGATGCTCGCTCGCGGTTCGCTTCTCACGCGTGACTTGGTGACTGCTGGTAACGACTCGGACTCGCGAGGGGTATCGGCCGTACGGGCTTAGGGAAGCGTCACCGTTCTCAGACTAGGGTGAACAGAAGCTGCGCTCTCCAGGATCGCTCCTTTCGACACACCGCCGCCTGTCCCTTGCTCTGTCCCGGATGGTCCCACTGGGGTTTCTGCTCAGCCCGCGCGGACAGTCAAGGCGGTAACGCCAGGAAGCTGCCTCGCGCCTTACTTCGCTTCCACGCCTAGTGTAAACGAACGTTCCACCCTAGCCTCACCCTTTTGCTTTTTGTCCGGGACGTTCCCGTGTGGCTTGTGGTACTCGGGGTTCGGGCACGCCGCTCCGGGACCTCGCAAGTCGAATCCGTAGGGCTCTCCTGGATAATTCCACTCGAGACCGTACCGATCGACCGCTCTCCCTTCTGGCTTGTTATATTCGTGGTTCGGGCACGCCGCTCCGGGACCTCGCAAGTCGAATCCGTAGGGCTCTCCTGGACAATTCCACTCGAGACCTTACTGATCGACCGCTCCCCTTCTGGCTTGTTATACTCTTTCCAGGCGTAACGCCAGGACTGTGTGGACAGGATTAACCGACCGCCTTGACCGTGTGATGCCCTCTGGATCTCAGCTACCTGCGTCTCAATTCGGAGATTCCTGGTATCCCAATCCCGAACGTCTCGACGTAGCAATCTCGCTCCTTGTAGGCTCCCACGGCGCTGCTTCTCTGGCGACTCGACTTGCTGCTGCTCCCTTGTAGATTATCTGGTTGATTGATTGTTCACTTTGGTATCTGAGTGATCTTGACGGTTTGACTCCTTGTGATCGACTGATCCAGCTGCCAGCGCTCTGCGGCCTTATATAGGGCCTCCAAGCACCGTTATTTCCCTTTTGCGCACGGCCCGCTGGATCTCTCCACTTTGGGTCCAAAGTCCGTGGCTCCTGGATGACCCACTTGTCCTTTATGTACCGCTTCCAATGGATGTTCCGCCCACTGCTGCCGTTCCGCTGATTCCCGTGCCGCTTGTGGCACGCCTGTGTGCCGCTCCATTGCCGAGATGTGGCACTTCCTCTCCCGGTCCAAAGTTCACGGGAGAGTCCCAAAGTCCAGAGGAGTTCCGTTATCCCCTTCTGCATACGGCACTCTTGCTCTGCCCGCGAAGTCTCCTTTCTCTCTCGATCTCCATCCTTGGTCTCCAATCTCTCTCGCTCTCCTTCATTTGTCTCCAACCTCTCTCGCTCTCCATCCTTGGTCTCCAATCTCTCTCGCTCTCCTTCATTGGTCTCCAAACTCTCTCGCTCTCCTTCGTTGGTCTCCAAACTCTCTCGATCTCCCCGCCGCGCCGTTACTACGCGAATTCGCCGCGTATCTGGTAAGCGGCCGGCCATCTGCTGCTGCTTCTATTTGTGGGGAGTTATTCAACTCCTCACAATGTGGATGATTTAATATCTGGTGGGGACTCAGTTGAGGAGGTGAGAGAAATTCGTCGTCAGGTGAAGGAATTACTGTCGCGAGGCCACTTTCCAATTCGCAAATGGTGTTCGAATGAGTCAGCAGCCCTGAAGGGAGAGTCTGAATGCGACAAGGAGCAGTTAATCAAATTTCACGATGGATCGGATGTCGCCAAGGCATTGGGACTAGTCTGGGATCCATCTTCTGATCAGCTCCTATTTCATTTTTCTCAACTGCCAATCAATCAACGACCCACTAAACGGGTTGCATTGTCGACGATTGCCAAATTCTATGATCCACTCGGTTTAATAACTCCTATTATCACAAAATCTAAGATTTTTCTGCAATCTCTATGGAGTGCGAACGTGGATTGGGATGATGCACTGCCAGAGCCCATTCTTTCGTCATGGGGGGAGTTGACCTCACAGTTATCGGTCGTACAGAACTTAAAATTCCCACGATTCGTACTGCAACCAAGGGCTTCCGTTGAGTTGCATGGATTCTGCGATGCTAGCATGTCAGCTTATGGAGCGTGTCTATACTTGCGATCGGAGACCAATGGAGAATCGAAAGTCCATCTGCTCTGTGCCAAGTCAAGGGTAGCTCCATTGAAGGCCTTAACAATTCCAAGATTAGAACTTTCCGCAGCGCTTTTATTGGCTGAGCTAATCGTAAACGCCAAGGAAGCCATAGATTTCGATTGCACCTTTCATTGCTGGTCGGACTCGTCCATTGTGTTGGCGTGGATTCGGCAACCTCCGAGGGAGTTTAACGTTTTCGTATCAAACAGAATCGCGAAAATTCAGGAGATGACGAAAGACATGTCTTGGCATCACGTTCCTACAAACTTGAACCCGGCAGACGTCGTATCGCGAGGATGTACCCCAAGAGAATTGTTGGAACATTGTTGGAACGGGCCTCCATTCCTTCTGCAAAGCTCGTCAAATTGGCCGTCCCTGCTAGACTCAGTAAAGGATCTTCCAGAGCGCCGTTCTGTGGCTCTAATTGGGGCCGTTTGCATAGACAGTTCATCAAACTGCAAATTCCTCAACTCTTTCGATAAGTTGCAGAGCGTATTTGCATACATTTATCGATTCATTTCAAATTGCAGAGCCAAATCTGCGCCGTTAAAAGGTCGACTTTCGGTGGAGGAGATCAACTCTGGAACTGTACTTCTTCTGAGGAGCATCCAACAGGTTAACTTGGCGAAGGAGTATGGATCTCTTAGCCAGGGCAAGCCGTTTCCACAGAAAAGCAAGCTGGTTTCGCTTAGACCTATACTCGGCTCCGATGGGTTACTTCGCGTGGGTGGAAGGCTTCAGAACGCAAACTTGGACTACGACACGAGGCATCCGACACTGTTGCCCAAGGATCATCCAGTCACCAAGGCGATCATCGTTTATTATCATGAGAAATATTTGCATGGAGGATCGCAGGCGCTGCTTGCCGCATTACCGATTGGAGGCCGCAAGTTCGTCGCCAGCGTTATCAACAAATGCGTCCGATGTTTCCGAATGAAGCCTGTTACTTGGGAGCACGTCATGGGTAGCCTTCCAGCAAATAGAGTGCAGCCTAATCCAGCTTTTCATACCACAGGAGTGGACTATTGTGGGCCATTCTATCATAAAGCAGAGGCCAGAAATAAGGCACCCCACAAGTGCTATATCGCCGTCTTTGTCTGTTTTTCCACGAAGGCTGCTCATTTGGAAGTGGTCCAGGATCTCACGACGGATTCTTTCATCGCAGCGCTGAGGAGATTCATCAGCCTTAGAGGCAGTCCGCGTACCATTTGGAGCGACAATGCTACAAACTTTGTCGGTGCAAAGAGAGAGCTTGCCGAGCTGAAAGAGTTCTTTTTGAGCGAGCAGCACACAGCATCGATATCTTCCGTCTGTTTAGTTGATGGGATCGATTGGAAGTTCATCCCTCCGCGTGCCCCGCACTTCGGTGGTTTATGGGAGGCCGCTGTGAAGTCAACTAAATTTCACTTCTACAGAGTCGTCGGTGCATCCATCTTAGCCATCGATGAATTAAGAACTCTTGCATATGAGATTTCTGCCATCCCTAACTCCCGTCCACTCTGTCCAATTTCAGAAAATGCTGAAAGCCTTGAGGTGCTAACACCGGCGCATTTCCTGAAGGGTTCCAGCTACACTAAGTTTCCTGAGCCTGGCATTACTCATCTCCGCGAAGACCGCCTCAGCAGATGGCAGCGGGTTACCCAGATGCAGCAACATTTCTGGAAAAGGTGGAGCAGCGAGTATTTGTCCCTACTTCAAGAGAGGAGCAAGTGGCGCGTCGAAACGTCTAACATCAAGGTTGGACGCATAGTTTTGCTTAAGGAGGCATCCAAGAAGTCATACCCGGCGGGGACGGAGTCATCAGAGTAGCTATGGTCCGTACAGCTACGGGTCTGATCAAGAGAGCCGTCGCCAAGCTAGCCGTTCTGCCCATCGATTCCGAGATAGTTGGAACCTTACCTCTTCCAACGGGGGGAGTATGTTCGGAGCAGATCGCCAGCGCCTAGTCATGCGCGCATAGGTGTACGACGGCACCTGCATCGCTCTCTGCTTATCTTTCGCCTTCTTTCTTATACCCATAAAGCTGTCGCTTATCTATTCAGCAACTACTTTGTAAGCCTGCATATGTCTATATGAAGATCTTGGAGCCAAGCTTTTTACACATTTACAGTCCGTCTGCCGCTCCGAATAAACGCTATACATTTTAATATAACCTATTCGTGCGTTATTAATTATAAATATAAGGGTGGCATATTTGTTGTCTTCCCCACAAACATTTGGTGACCCCGACGTGATAGCAGTTTTAATCGGAGTCTGCAACTCGGTTTCGCGATTGTTTAATATAGTTTAAACAAACGCTTTGTTTCGCTGTCGTTATCGTGCATTCGGTCACAAACAGACGAACATACATACATATGTGCATATAAAAGTGCACAGCCGGCCGTTTGATTTTTTGTACATTTTGCGCTGTGAAAAAGCACCAAATTTGTGTTGTGCAAATAATTCTTAACAAAGTGAATCGCATTTAATCTTTGTTAATAGCGCATATTACATATATACATGTACATATAGCCATACATACATTCGTTTGCCAGTTACATAATCCGCTGTTGCTAGGCAGGCAATTTATCGGCAAGAACAACAACAACAAAGTTAAAGGTTCCGTTGCATCTCGGCGACGCTTGTTAACCTTCACGTTTTCGCGGTAAAGGGTATACGGTGTTTTGTGCCTCTAACGCGGTCGGACATTTTACTTTACTTCATTTTCATTTCATTTTTTTCTTTCTCGTGATTGAAAAATGTCTGATACGGAAAACTCGGTTCGGGCTCAAAATGAATCCACAAGTGACGTCGACTACTACCGAGTCAAAGCCCAATCTATTTTGCGGCAAATGAGCTCGATGAAATGCTATTTAAACGCTGATGCGGTTAATCAGTTTGACGAATCTGATTTGCTGGCGCGAATGGAATGGATCAATTCCTTAAACCAGGCATTTGATTCTGCGCAGACATCGTTGGAAAGACTGGACTTTGCAGAGATCTCGAGCGACCATCGGATTGAATTTGCTGAAGTCTTCATGGATGTGAAGGCGAAACTAAGCCGAGGCTTGGCGGCTCATCGCAAGTCACAATTGCCGGCTTCAACCGCTGCAAATTCAACATCTATTGACATCACTAATAATGCGGATCTTTCTTTTCGATCTAGAAAGCCTCGGTTGCCAAATTTGGAAATTGCTCGTTTTCATGGATCCTACTCTGAGTGGCCGGATTTTCTTGCGACTTTCACTACGGTCATCGGAAATGATGATGAGCTAAGCGACATTGAAAAATTACAATATTTGCGTTCGAGTTTGGGCGGCGTGGCTCTGGAAACCATACGATCGCTCGAACCCTCGAATGCTAATTTTAAAAAGGCTATGAATTTGCTGGTTAATCGATTTGATAATAAAGTTTTACACTTTCAGGCACATGTTCAGGCAATATTCGGTTTAAAGGGTGTCGAGAAGGGATCTTCGAAGGGTCTTCGGGAGCTGAGCGATTGCATAAATTCGCATCTGCGAGCAATTCGAACCCTGGCCAATACGCAAAAAATTTTGGATGGACTTTTAATTAACATCGTCACTCGGAAACTGGATCGGAGGAGGCGGGAAAAATGGGAAGAGGATTTGTCAATCACTGAGCTGTCTACCTGGGATGCTATGGAGTCGTTTTTGGAAAAGAGGTGCAGGATGATGGAAAACTTGGATCAAGCCTTGGTAACTCAAACACCAGGCCAGCAGGTGGGAAAAAACTTGCACAAATATAACCAAAATACACTTATTGCATCTGCTACTAACTCAAATCATTTGACATGCTTATTTTGCGATGCACGGGAACATTATTTGCCAAAGTGTCCTCGATTTTTAAATTTGAGTCCGAATCTTCGATATAGAGAAGCAAAGAAGTTGCACCTTTGCCTCAACTGTTTGCGCAAGGGGCATAGTTTGCAGCAATGCAAGTCGACTCACTGCAAGTATTGTCGCATGAAGCATCATTCATTATTACACATGAACCATGACCCATCCGCAACATCAACCTCATTTTCATCTCCATCATGCGATCCATCCTCGAGCTCTCAGCCATTACCATCTACTTCATCAGCATTAGTATCATGTTCGCATACATCATCGCATCCTGATCATCATTTACCAAGCCCTCCACCCAAAGCCTTAAATATTTTGCCGATCGACTACGTGTTGCTTCCAACTGCTATTATCTACGTCAGAAATAGAATTGGAGCATTTATGCCTTGCCGAGCAATTTTAGATTCGGCATCCCAGCTAAACTTCATAACCTCTCGCTTAGCCAGCCAACTAAACTTGAATCACAGAAGATCGCAAACGTCGATTTCTGGGATAGGAGAATCTTCCATGATCTCTGATAAGACTGTCGATATTCTTGTGCAATCACGGGATGCAAGCTATCGAGCGGCATTCACAGCGGTTGTGACTCACAGTATTACTGATTATCAACCCCATTTCAATATAAATGCAACATCGTGGAGGATACCGCAAAACATTTCACTCGCTGACCCTAATTTCAATCAATCACAACGAATTGACCTTTTACTCGGCGCTGGGTTGTTTTTCGAAATAATTTCTATGGGACAAATTCATTTGGATAGGGCTTTGCCAACTCTTCAGAACACCAAGCTTGGTTGGATAGTCTCTGGAGGGTTATCATCGAACATGCCAACTCATAAGTCGGTTTTACAAGCCAGCATCAAGGACCCAGCTGATTATTCCGATGACACACTTTCCGCCATTGTAAAGCGATTTTGGGAAATTGAGGACTTCACTTCGTCTAAGCCATCTTTATTGCCGGAAGACTTGCGATGTGAGCAACTTTTTACTGAAAATTGCATTCGACTTGGAAACGGCCAATACTCTGTTCGTCTCTTGACCACTTCCGGATTCGAATCTTTAGGTGATTCTTATTGCTTGGCTCGTCGTCGTTTCAAGAGTTTGGAAGCTAAATTAGATAGAAACCCAGCCCTGAAAGCTCAGTATTCAGCATTTTTGAGGGAGTATATCGACCTAGGTCACATGTCTCTTGTAACCAAGGAACCGCCAGAAACACAATTCTTTTTGCCCCATCATTGCGTACATAAGCAGGAAAGCACGAGTACGAAGCTTCGTGTCGTTTTTGATGGATCTGCTAAAACAACTTCTGGTAGCTCTCTGAACGACTTACTTCTGGCAGGACCAACAATTCAACAAAAAATCTTAAATATACTGCTTCGCTTTCGATTTTTTAAAGTTGCCCTTTGTGGAGATATCTGCAAGATGTACCGTTGCGTGCGTGTTTCGTACCCGGATGATTTCTTGCAGTGCATCGTTTGGAGAGAGAGCTCCAGGAAAGAATTGAGTGTTTTTAAATTGAACACGGTGACTTACGGAACCAAGCCAGCTGCCTTCTTGGCTATAAGGGCCATGCATCAACTCTCTTACGATGAGGAGGAATCATTTCCTATTGGAGCAAAAATTGTTCGTAGAGATTTCTATGTGGATGATTTAATATCTGGTGGGGACTCAGTTGAGGAGGTGAGAGAAATTCGTCGTCAGGTGAAGGAATTACTGTCGCGAGGCCACTTTCCAATTCGCAAATGGTGTTCGAATGAGTCAGCAGCCCTGAAGGGAGAGTCTGAATGCGACAAGGAGCAGTTAATCAAATTTCACGATGGATCGGATGTCGCCAAGGCATTGGGACTAGTCTGGGATCCATCTTCTGATCAGCTCCTATTTCATTTTTCTCAACTGCCAATCAATCAACGACCCACTAAACGGGTTGCATTGTCGACGATTGCCAAATTCTATGATCCACTCGGTTTAATAACTCCTATTATCACAAAATCTAAGATTTTTCTGCAATCTCTATGGAGTGCGAACGTGGATTGGGATGATGCACTGCCAGAGCCCATTCTTTCGTCATGGGGGGAGTTGACCTCACAGTTATCGGTCGTACAGAACTTAAAATTCCCACGATTCGTACTGCAACCAAGGGCTTCCGTTGAGTTGCATGGATTCTGCGATGCTAGCATGTCAGCTTATGGAGCGTGTCTATACTTGCGATCGGAGACCAATGGAGAATCGAAAGTCCATCTGCTCTGTGCCAAGTCAAGGGTAGCTCCATTGAAGGCCTTAACAATTCCAAGATTAGAACTTTCCGCAGCGCTTTTATTGGCTGAGCTAATCGTAAACGCCAAGGAAGCCATAGATTTCGATTGCACCTTTCATTGCTGGTCGGACTCGTCCATTGTGTTGGCGTGGATTCGGCAACCTCCGAGGGAGTTTAACGTTTTCGTATCAAACAGAATCGCGAAAATTCAGGAGATGACGAAAGACATGTCTTGGCATCACGTTCCTACAAACTTGAACCCGGCAGACGTCGTATCGCGAGGATGTACCCCAAGAGAATTGTTGGAACATTCCCTTTGGGCTAACGGGCCTCCATTCCTTCTGCAAAGCTCGTCAAATTGGCCGTCCCTGCTAGACTCAGTAAAGGATCTTCCAGAGCGCCGTTCTGTGGCTCTAATTGGGGCCGTTTGCATAGACAGTTCATCAAACTGCAAATTCCTCAACTCTTTCGATAAGTTGCAGAGCGTATTTGCATACATTTATCGATTCATTTCAAATTGCAGAGCCAAATCTGCGCCGTTAAAAGGTCGACTTTCGGTGGAGGAGATCAACTCTGGAACTGTACTTCTTCTGAGGAGCATCCAACAGGTTAACTTGGCGAAGGAGTATGGATCTCTTAGCCAGGGCAAGCCGTTTCCACAGAAAAGCAAGCTGGTTTCGCTTAGACCTATACTCGGCTCCGATGGGTTACTTCGCGTGGGTGGAAGGCTTCAGAACGCAAACTTGGACTACGACACGAGGCATCCGACACTGTTGCCCAAGGATCATCCAGTCACCAAGGCGATCATCGTTTATTATCATGAGAAATATTTGCATGGAGGATCGCAGGCGCTGCTTGCCGCATTACGGCTAAGGTACTGGGCGATTGGAGGCCGCAAGTTCGTCGCCAGCGTTATCAACAAATGCGTCCGATGTTTCCGAATGAAGCCTGTTACTTGGGAGCACGTCATGGGTAGCCTTCCAGCAAATAGAGTGCAGCCTAATCCAGCTTTTCATACCACAGGAGTGGACTATTGTGGGCCATTCTATCATAAAGCAGAGGCCAGAAATAAGGCACCCCACAAGTGCTATATCGCCGTCTTTGTCTGTTTTTCCACGAAGGCTGCTCATTTGGAAGTGGTCCAGGATCTCACGACGGATTCTTTCATCGCAGCGCTGAGGAGATTCATCAGCCTTAGAGGCAGTCCGCGTACCATTTGGAGCGACAATGCTACAAACTTTGTCGGTGCAAAGAGAGAGCTTGCCGAGCTGAAAGAGTTCTTTTTGAGCGAGCAGCACACAGCATCGATATCTTCCGTCTGTTTAGTTGATGGGATCGATTGGAAGTTCATCCCTCCGCGTGCCCCGCACTTCGGTGGTTTATGGGAGGCCGCTGTGAAGTCAACTAAATTTCACTTCTACAGAGTCGTCGGTGCATCCATCTTAGCCATCGATGAATTAAGAACTCTTGCATATGAGATTTCTGCCATCCTTAACTCCCGTCCACTCTGTCCAATTTCAGAAAATGCTGAAAGCCTTGAGGTGCTAACACCGGCGCATTTCCTGAAGGGTTCCAGCTACACTAAGTTTCCTGAGCCTGGCATTACTCATCTCCGCGAAGACCGCCTCAGCAGATGGCAGCGGGTTACCCAGATGCAGCAACATTTCTGGAAAAGGTGGAGCAGCGAGTATTTGTCCCTACTTCAAGAGAGGAGCAAGTGGCGCGTCGAAACGTCTAACATCAAGGTTGGACGCATAGTTTTGCTTAAGGAGGCATCCAAGAAGTCATACCCGGCGGGGACGGAGTCATCAGAGTAGCTATGGTCCGTACAGCTACGGGTCTGATCAAGAGAGCCGTCGCCAAGCTAGCCGTTCTGCCCATCGATTCCGAGATAGTTGGAACCTTACCTCTTCCAACGGGGGGAGTATGTTCGGAGCAGATCGCCAGCGCCTAGTCATGCGCGCATAGGTGTACGACGGCACCTGCATCGCTCTCTGCTTATCTTTCGCCTTCTTTCTTATACCCATAAAGCTGTCGCTTATCTATTCAGCAACTACTTTGTAAGCCTGCATATGTCTATATGAAGATCTTGGAGCCAAGCTTTTTACACATTTACAGTCCGTCTGCCGCTCCGAATAAACGCTATACATTTTAATATAACCTATTCGTGCGTTATTAATTATAAATATAAGGGTGGCATATTTGTTGTCTTCCCCACAAACATTTGGTGACCCCGACGTAATAGCAGTTTTAATCGGAGTCTGCAACTCGGTTTCGCGATTGTTTAATATAGTTTAAACAAACGCTTTGTTTCGCTGTCGTTATCGTGCATTCGGTCACAAACAGACGAACATACATACATATGTGCATATAAAAGTGCACAGCCGGCCGTTTGATTTTTTGTACATTTTGCGCTGTGAAAAAGCACCAAATTTGTGTTGTGCAAATAATTCTTAACAAAGTGAATCGCATTTAATCTTTGTTAATAGCGCATATTACATATATACATGTACATATAGCCATACATACATTCGTTTGCCAGTTACATAATCCGCTGTTGCTAGGCAGGCAATTTATCGGCAAGAACAACAACAACAAAGTTAAAGGTTCCGTTGCATCTCGGCGACGCTTGTTAACCTTCACGTTTTCGCGGTAAAGGGTATACGGTGTTTTGTGCCTCTAACGCGGTCGGACATTTTACTTTACTTCATTTTCATTTCATTTTTTTCTTTCTCGTGATTGAAAAATGTCTGATACGGAAAACTCGGTTCGGGCTCAAAATGAATCCACAAGTGACGTCGACTACTACCGAGTCAAAGCCCAATCTATTTTGCGGCAAATGAGCTCGATGAAATGCTATTTAAACGCTGATGCGGTTAATCAGTTTGACGAATCTGATTTGCTGGCGCGAATGGAATGGATCAATTCCTTAAACCAGGCATTTGATTCTGCGCAGACATCGTTGGAAAGACTGGACTTTGCAGAGATCTCGAGCGACCATCGGATTGAATTTGCTGAAGTCTTCATGGATGTGAAGGCGAAACTAAGCCGAGGCTTGGCGGCTCATCGCAAGTCACAATTGCCGGCTTCAACCGCTGCAAATTCAACATCTATTGACATCACTAATAATGCGGATCTTTCTTTTCGATCTAGAAAGCCTCGGTTGCCAAATTTGGAAATTGCTCGTTTTCATGGATCCTACTCTGAGTGGCCGGATTTTCTTGCGACTTTCACTACGGTCATCGGAAATGATGATGAGCTAAGCGACATTGAAAAATTACAATATTTGCGTTCGAGGTAACTCAAACACCAGGCCAGCAGGTGGGAAAAAACTTGCACAAATATAACCAAAATACACTTATTGCATCTGCTACTAACTCAAATCATTTGACATGCTTATTTTGCGATGCACGGGATCATTATTTGCCAAAGTGTCCTCGATTTTTAAATTTGAGTCCGAATCTTCCATATAGAGAAGCAAAGAAGTTGCACCTTTGCCTCAACTGTTTGCGCAAGGGGCATAGTTTGCAGCAATGCAAGTCGACTCACTGCAAGTATTGTCGCATGAAGCATCATTCATTATTACACATGAACCATGACCCATCCGCAACATCAACCTCATTTTCATCTCCATCATGCGATCCATCCTCGAGCTCTCAGCCATTACCATCTACTTCATCAGCATTAGTATCATGTTCGCATACATCATCGCATCCTGATCATCATTTACCAAGCCCTCCACCCAAAGCCTTAAATATTTTGCCGATCGACTACGTGTTGCTTCCAACTGCTATTATCTACGTCAGAAATAGAATTGGAGCATTTATGCCTTGCCGAGCAATTTTAGATTCGGCATCCCAGCTAAACTTCATAACCTCTCGCTTAGCCAGCCAACTAAACTTGAATCACAGAAGATCGCAAACGTCGATTTCTGGGATTGGAGAATCTTCCATGATCTCTGATAAGACTGTCGATATTCTTGTGCAATCACGGGATGCAAGCTATCGAGCGGCATTCACAGCGGTTGTGACTCACAGTATTACTGATTATCAACCCCATTTCAATATAAATGCAACATCGTGGAGGATACCGCAAAACATTTCACTCGCTGACCCTAATTTCAATCAATCACAACGAATTGACCTTTTACTCGGCGCTGGGTTGTTTTTCGAAATAATTTCTATGGGACAAATTCATTTGGATAGGGCTTTGCCAACTCTTCAGAACACCAAGCTTGGTTGGATAGTCTCTGGAGGGTTATCATCGAACATGCCAACTCATAAGTCGGTTTTACAAGCCAGCATCAAGGACCCAGCTGATTATTCCGATGACACACTTTCCGCCATTGTAAAGCGATTTTGGGAAATTGAGGACTTCACTTCGTCTAAGCCATCTTTATTGCCGGAAGACTTGCGATGTGAGCAACTTTTTACTGAAAATTGCATTCGACTTGGAAACGGCCAATACTCTGTTCGTCTCTTGACCACTTCCGGATTCGAATCTTTAGGTGATTCTTATTGCTTGGCTCGTCGTCGTTTCAAGAGTTTGGAAGCTAAATTAGATAGAAACCCAGCCCTGAAAGCTCAGTATTCAGCATTTTTGAGGGAGTATATCGACCTAGGTCACATGTCTCTTGTAACCAAGGAACCGCCAGAAACACAATTCTTTTTGCCCCATCATTGCGTACATAAGCAGGAAAGCACGAGTACGAAGCTTCGTGTCGTTTTTGATGGATCTGCTAAAACAACTTCTGGTAGCTCTCTGAACGACTTACTTCTGGCAGGACCAACAATTCAACAAAAAATCTTAAATATACTGCTTCGCTTTCGATTTTTTAAAGTTGCCCTTTGTGGAGATATCTGCAAGATGTACCGTTGCGTGCGTGTTTCGTACCCGGATGATTTCTTGCAGTGCATCGTTTGGAGAGAGAGCTCCAGGAAAGAATTGAGTGTTTTTAAATTGAACACGGTGACTTACGGAACCAAGCCAGCTGCCTTCTTGGCTATAAGGGCCATGCATCAACTCTCTTACGATGAGGAGGAATCATTTCCTATTGGAGCAAAAATTGTTCGTAGAGATTTCTATGTGGATGATTTAATATCTGGTGGGGACTCAGTTGAGGAGGTGAGAGAAATTCGTCGTCAGGTGAAGGAATTACTGTCGCGAGGCCACTTTCCAATTCGCAAATGGTGTTCGAATGAGTCAGCAGCCCTGAAGGGAGAGTCTGAATGCGACAAGGAGCAGTTAATAAAATTTCACGATGGATCGGATGTCGCCAAGGCATTGGGACTAGTCTGGGATCCATCTTCTGATCAGCTCCTATTTCATTTTTCTCAACTGCCAATCAATCAACGACCCACTAAGCGGGTTGCATTGTCAACGATTGCCAAATTCTATGATCCACTCGGTTTAATAACTCCTATTATCACAAAATCTAAGATTTTTCTGCAATCTCTATGGAGTGCGAACGTGGATTGGGATGATGCACTGCCAGAGCCCATTCTTTCGTCATGGGGGGAGTTGACCTCACAGTTATCGGTCGTACAGAACTTAAAATTCCCACGATTCGTACTGCAACCAAGGGCTTCCGTTGAGTTGCATGGATTCTGCGATGCTAGCATGTCAGCTTATGGAGCGTGTCTATACTTGCGATCGGAGACCAATGGAGAATCGAAAGTCCATCTGCTCTGTGCCAAGTCAAGGGTAGCTCCATTGAAGGCCTTAACAATTCCAAGATTAGAACTTTCCGCAGCGCTTTTATTGGCTGAGCTAATCGTAAACGCCAAGGAAGCCATAGATTTCGATTGCACCTTTCATTGCTGGTCGGACTCGTCCATTGTGTTGGCGTGGATTCGGCAACCTCCGAGGGAGTTTAACGTTTTCGTATCAAACAGAATCGCGAAAATTCAAGAGATGACGAAAGACATGTCTTGGCATCACGTTCCTACAAACTTGAACCCGGCAGACGTCGTATCGCGAGGATGTACCCCAAGAGAATTGTTGGAACATTCCCTTTGGGCTAACGGGCCTCCATTCCTTCTGCAAAGCTCGTCAAATTGGCCGTCCCTGCTAGACTCAGTAAAGGATCTTCCAGAGCGCCGTTCTGTGGCTCTAATTGGGGCCGTTTGCATAGACAGTTCATCAAACTGCAAGTTCCTCAACTCTTTCGATAAGTTGCAGCGCGTATTTGCATACATTTATCGATTCATTTCAAATTGCAGAGCCAAATCTGCGCCGTTAAAAGGTCGACTTTCGGTGGAGGAGATCAACTCTGGAACTGTACTTCTTCTGAGGAGCATCCAACAGGTTAACTTGGCGAAGGAGTATGGATCTCTTAGCCAGGGCAAGCCGTTTCCACAGAAAAGCAAGCTGGTTTCGCTTAGACCTATACTCGGCTCCGATGGGTTACTTCGCGTGGGTGGAAGGCTTCAGAACGCAAACTTGGACTACGACACGAGGCATCCGATACTGTTGCCCAAGGATCATTCAGTCACCAAGGCGATCATCGTTTATTATCATGAGAAATATTTGCATGGAGGATCGCAGGCGCTGCTTGCCGCATTACGGCAAAGGTACTGGCCGATTGGAGGCCGCAAGTTCGTCGCCAGCGTTATCAACAAATGCGTCCGATGTTTCCGAATGAAGCCTGTTACTTGGGAGCACGTCATGGGTAGCCTTCCAGCAAATAGAGTGCAGCCTAATCCAGCTTTTCATACCACAGAAGTGGACTATTGTGGGCCATTCTATCATAAAGCAGAGGCCAGAAATAAGGCACCCCACAAGTGCTATATCGCCGTCTTTGTCTGTTTTTCCACGAAGGCTGCTCATTTGGAAGTGGTCCAGGATCTCACGACGGATTCTTTCATCGCAGCGCTGAGGAGATTCATCAGCCTTAGAGGCAGTCCGCGTACCATTTGGAGCGACAATGCTACAAACTTTGTCGGTGCAAAGAGAGAGCTTGCCGAGCTGAAAGAGTTCTTTTTGAGCGAGCAGCACACAGCATCGATATCTTCCGTCTGTTTAGTTGATGGGATCGATTGGAAGTTCATCCCTCCGCGTGCCCCGCACTTCGATGGTTTATGGGAGGCCGCTGTGAAGTCAACTAAATTTCACTTCTACAGAGTCGTCGGTGCATCCATCTTAGCCATCGATGAATTAAGAACTCTTGCATGTGAGATTTCTGCCATCCTTATCTCCCGTCCACTCTGTCCAATTTCAGAAAATGCTGAAAGCCTTGAGGTGCTAGCACCGGCGCATTTCCTGAAGGGTTCCAGCTACACTAAGTTTCCTGAGCCTGGCATTACTCATCTCCGCGAAGACCGCCTCAGCAGATGGCAGCGGGTTACCCAGATGCAGCAACATTTCTGGAAAAGGTGGAGCAGCGAGTATTTGTCCCTACTTCAAGAGAGGAGCAAGTGGCGCGTCGAAACGTCTAACATCAAGGTTGGACGCATAGTTTTGCTTAAGGAGGACAACGTTCCACCCTTGAGATGGCAGCTTGGGTGCATCCAAGAAGTCATACCCGGCGGGGACGGAGTCATCAGAGTAGCTATGGTCCGTACAGCTACGGGTCTGATCAAGAGAGCCGTCGCCAAGCTAGCCGTTCTGCCCATCGATTCCGAGATAGTTGGAACCTTACCTCTTCCAACGGGGGGAGTATGTTCGGAGCAGATCGCCAGCGCCTAGTCATGCGCGCATAGGTGTACGACGGCAACTGCATCGCTCTCTGCTTATCTTTCGCCTTCTTTCTTATACCCATAAAGCTGTCGCTTATCTATTCAGCAACTACTTTGTAAGCCTGCATATGTCTATATGAAGATCTTGGAGCCAAGCTTTTTACACATTCACAGTCCGTCTGCCGCTCCGAATAAACGCTATACATTTTAATATAACCTATTCGTGCGTTATTAATTATAAATATAAGGGTGGCATATTTGTTGTCTTCTCCACAAACAGTATTGGTGTCGTCAATACCTACCGATTGATCCAAAAATAAATTTGCCACGCCCACTCTAACGCCCATAACGTTTAGATCTGTCTACCGCCGGTAGGTGGCGCATTTTAATCTCGCTTAGCTGCTTGCATATCTCCATTTCCCTTTGAGTAACGGGTATCTGATAGTCGAGGTACTCGACTACAGCGTTCTTCCTTGTTTTAACTGCAATTGTAATGCGAGACATAAATAATTCGCCCGAGGAGCGGAGAGGCAAGCGGTTGAAGCGTCGACATGAGGGACAGGACTCGAAGGACTCGCAGGACACGAAGGACTCTAGCCACCCACTCAACCAATAGCCACTGGCCAAAACAGGACACACAAAATGGTCGTGGGTAGATGGTAAAATGGTGAGAGGGGTTCGAAGGGGGCCAAAGGATTGAGCCCTGAGCTTAACAAACATGCAGCTGCCAAGAATTTATTGGCTGGACAATGACAACGACAAGGACCGAGCAGGACAATTATCATTGTAAACATTTTGCCATGACTTCAGCAAAATGAGGAATGGACTACCGAAGGGGGGAGAAATGGTTTTAGCTTGCCATTCAAGCTGCTTTTTTCAGGATCGGCATATGTGTTTGTGTGCCTGGCCAACGTTTTCTTGTATTTGCTTGTCCAACTGTCAGGAATTTCCATCGCCTGAAAATTTAAACTTTTAAGTTGCCTTTCAATCTTTCTAAATTTTAAAGTTTAAATTAAATTTAGATAACTGGAATGTTTTTGGAAATATAAGGCTATCAGAGTACTGAGAACCTTCAGTAGCATCTTAAACTTTAACTCGTACTAAAGTTTTTTTTTAGTTTTTCTTTGGCAATTTAAATATAAAACAACAATGGTTATATTTTTATAATATTATAACATTTATATTATCATCTCGATAGTCATCCCAAGCTCATCAGCCAGAAATTATGAACAATACCTTTTATAAAAGTTAATTTTAATGCTATTATCCATGGATACTGGCTAGCAAATCAAATAACTTAAATTCAATCAAAAATTCCCAATCTATTTATTTTTCAATAAACTGTTATCACCAGTTTATCAGTCACAATATCTTCTATAAAAGTTGTCCAATTATTTTTTAAGTGATGCCATCGATAATAGATGAAAACAAGGCAAAGTTGATGATTTCATTTGCAGTTTGTGTTGCATTTACCTCCTATCATAGATTCCCATTTTATATCTCTCATTTTTGCAATATCCTCCAGCTGAAGCCATTAGTGCCTCTCACTTTTCCGACTGCCGCTAGCAAAGTTTTCCCGGCCAACATAGTTTCGGTTACATTCTCAAGAGGTGGGAAAGAGGAAATGCGATGTGGCGGCGAGTTCTTCAGTTGCAAAAGTGCATTAGACGCAAAGTAATCGATACTCAATGGAGGAGCATCTCTGCCCGAAATGCTTTAAGCGAAGGCTTAAGATGTGTTTGAGTTATCGCCCCGCTATTTCGGGGTTTTCCGGGTGCGGGGATTTTGTGATTCCGGGAAATTTGTTTAGCCAACGTTAAGTTTACGTTTATAGGACTTATCAGTTTCCCCAAATTGAAATATTTGCACTCCGCTAAATCTGCACGCGCTTCCTTCCGGTTTTGTTTACTTTCGCGGCGTGTGTGTGCGTGGGTTAGTATCTGTGTGAGTATCTATGTGCTTATCGAGTTTACTTACTTATTTAGGTGGCTGTGTTAATGGCGTATTAGAATGCGAAAGAGGTGGGGTTTCTGGGGAGAGTTCTGAATGCCATCATCTAGCCGTTTGAATGCCAGGTTGAAATGAATTAACTTTAAGCCGCAAAATTTGTGCTCTTGTGTCTGTGGGTGTCCCTGTGTGTATTTAAGCGCTTGTGTGAGTGTGCATATATAAATGCTCGTAATTGTTTATTTACATAACTTGACATAAGATTAAAGACGCTTTTGATTAACGATGCGAAAGACGGCAGGGACTTAAAATTAAATTGCAAACATTAAATTCTTGACATGCAAAGATGTAAGCCAACGTAGGTGTCGTCGTTCTCGGGATAATACAAAGAATATTTAGGGTATTCAATTGCGTTGCAAACGTTTGAAAAGTGTAAAAGTGTAAGCAGTTCCAACAACAATTTCCATACAAAATAGTTTTCAAGGCCTACAACACCCCAGCCTATGTATACAAATCTGTTGTACTTGTGTAGAAATAGGGGGTTAATAATGGGTAGGAATTTTATCTAAAATACTAAAAATATACTGAAAAGTTGGGTTTAAATCCATGGTAATGACAGTAAAAGGAAAGAAACAAATTTGAATTTTAAATGCAAAAGAAAAAAATGTGTCTTCTGTAAAACAAAATAATTGAATAACAATTTCAATGGAAGAAAAACCCACAAGGAAGAGAGCCAGGGAGGTCGAAACTAAGCGATGATCATAGCCTTCTTCTCACAAAAATTTAAAAGTTAGCTTTCTTTTGTACGTCAATATCCTGCAACGATGTTTTAAAATAGAGGGCGTTCACAATTCTCGTCTGGCAAACTTACAAAGTTTACACTTTTGCAACGCAATTGAATACCCTAATTATATTCCATTTCAGTCTGTTTTTGTGATTGTCGAAAAGATTTACAGTAAGTCAAAGTTGATTGGTAGAAATGCGTTCTTATAATATAATCAATTTATCAACAAAACTTATATTTTTCGACTTTCAAATGTAACGTAACATCACAAAAGTTCTTGAAATAGATCCAGAAAACTCACTAATGTAAATAATTGGCATTTGCATTATGCAGACCCCAAAATTCGGGTGACAGCTTTTTAGAAACATTTTCCCGATTTCAATTAGTGTCAAATGCGCAGGAATAACAAAATTTGCTGCTTCATCCATATTCATTCAGCCCAAGGCATTTATGTGCGGATTTGCGCGAAAAAATGCCAAAAAGTTAGACGACTGGGCGGAGGGGCCAGATGGGGAGTTGGGGAGTTAGGGAAAAGCCGCCCTAATCCATAATTTAATATATTGACACAAAGCTTTGTCGTAAGACGTGTCTTGGCACCATCATAATCCCCAATATTGTATGTTGACAGCTGTCAAAGGAGCCACTTGCGTCCTTCCAAACGAAAAAACCACAGAAAAACTGCGAGGAAAAGTAAGTTTTTGGCTTAATGCGCAACTATGCGGAAAATATTTGCGCTTAGTTTGAGTTCGGCATAGGAAAATGTAGTCACACACATAAACCCCGGCTACGTGTGTTGGTCGCAGGACATGGAAGTGGATGTGGATGGGGGCAGGTCCTTAAGCCCGGGAAACAGGTTGGCCCACAAATGAACTGGGCCAGAAAAAAAGAGGAGCGAGATAACTTTAAGACGCCGGCATTAAAGTCCCGAGCCGTCTTCAATCGGCGGAGATTACTCCAAAATTCAAATGTCCTCGTTGCAGGTTTCCATTGTCCATATATTGAGCGGTTGGAATAAGCAAACAAATTTTCATAATATTAAGATACCTCGTGGTCACAAAAAAACAACTCATTTTTAAAAATCGTTTTTTAATTATCCATTTAATTGGGTTATTTGGCCTTCTTTCGAAACGTCGTCATCATCAGAACTTATAAATTCTTTTGACTTTGGTTTCCTGAATTATTATAATTATATTATAGTATATCACAATTATAATAATTATTAATTCTTTGGACGCAGCTCTATTCAGTTTCAGAATGGCCATACCAAGTAGGTACGTTCGCGGGTAATCCAGGAGCTGTCATCAGGACACTCTTGAAGTATCCCAGGGATCCTATGTAGTCCTGGCGACTGAAGCACCCATGTCCAATCAGAGGCAGAATATGAAAATGTCGATTAAGAGAGCATCTTCCTCTGGAGCTGTGATGGGTGCTAGCATCATACCTTTACTACCCATGCCGCCCAGGATCGTCAACGAACCATAGACCGTCTTTCGTTATTTATGGGCAAACAAACGGCATATTTTCGTATGTTTGATGATGTTCCTTGTTTGGATAGGGATGTCGATATGAAACTTAGACAGTGTGATAGCGGAGGCCATAGTCCACTTGCTACCGTTTAAGTGGGCAGGAAACACCTCGTGGAATCACTGGAGCACCCTACTGGCATTCGGAAGCTTACTAGCTTGGATGATCTTGGTCCTTAATGATACTCCTTCACCAGCTCCGAGGTCCGTTTCTTCTTGCCCGTCATCTGCAGCCATTCGATGTACTGAAATGGAGAAGTAATGTTTATTTATTTTGCTGCAGTTATGCTTTTAATGGGTTAATGTAGAGGAGACCCATCGAAAGATGCTATTCTGCCCATGCAAAAAACCAGACTCCTTGGAAGAAGGATTGATGATTAGAGAACTTCATTTGATCATATTCTCTTTTACTCCGGTCTATACAAATTAAATTTCATAAAAATCGGACAACAATATCATACAGCTGCCTTCTACGGCAAATAAATGTCAAAAAGAACACATATGCGCTGGTAAATTGAAATGTAACATTTTCTTTATATTTCTGTAAATATTTTTTAGTTTTCTAAAATCGGAAAACTCTATGGTCCCATTGAAACAACCTGCAAGGGTGTATAAACTTCGGCTTGCCGAAGTTTGCTACCTTTCTTGTTTCTCCGTTTCAGTACATCGAATGGCTCCAGGTGACGGCCAAGATCATCAGTAGTGTGCTCCAGGGATTCCAGAAGATATTTCCGGTCCAACTAAACCCAGTATCAAGTATACTATCGCGTCCGCCACCACTCTGCCCAAGTCCCATATCAACATCGCCATCGAAACTAGGAGCTTCAACAAACAAATCAAAATATGGCGTTTATTTGCCCATATGAAACGAATTGTGGTCGTTTTGTTTTCGTTTCTGGGTTATGGTTAAAAAGCTGTGGGAAAACGCCATTAGCAAAAGGAAAAGAGTTAAACAACTGCTTTACCTTTCTTCATACGATCTCCAGGTCGGTTGCCTAGGAAATATTTACTTGGCCTGGCCTGTATGGCCCTGCGTAGTTTACCCTGCTCTTTGAAATCCATGTTGGTGAAACAGACCGTCAGCAGGGTATTAGCCCTGATCTTTGTAAAAGCCTTTTTAATGCACTTTTTAATGCCTGCCTCCAGGAGCCTCGAAAAGGTCCCCCATTGACAATTTGAGTAGCACGTCAGCTGAGAAATATATCCTTATTCTCTTTCAATATGAGTGGGTGTAACTTAAGAACTCACCGCTTTTTGTATGCAAGTGTGCAGTGGCTTTTCCTCCAAATTGGGTAAATGCCCATTGGCAAAAATCACAATTTTTTCGTTAGCACCTGAACACTGTCACTTTCGACGGAACATTGTATTTTCTTTGACAGGTAGGGTTGGGTACTTTTTAAGAGGGCTGCTAAGACTTAAAAATATCGTGACTTGGCTATCGGTTATATAGTTCTTGATATGGTGTACAATTTAGATGTATTATAATCTTTATTTGTTGCGACATGTTTTTAGTTTCGGAATACCAAATAATTTTTTAAATAGTCCTAGATAAGTCAATAAACTTAAATTGCGTATTTTATTAATTAACCTGTTAATTTAACAGGCTTTCGGTCGATTTGCAATTAACACTGAATTGAAAGAACCGATTTAGTCGGAAATTGCTTTTACTTACATACGAGTAATGAAGTTGAACAAAAACCTTAATAATTATTAGTAAGTACTACTTAATTATAATGGTTATATAAAAAGTAAATATTGTATAAACGAATATCTTTACTGTACCATTTGTACTAGAGGTGCAGATAACACCGCTTTTCCGAAGTTTTAAGAGGCAACCATCGATGAAACATCGAAAAACATCGATGTTTTTCCACCTCTAATTTGTACCCGAGCAAATATTTAATTTCAAATCTTTAATTTACGCTTCTTAGTTTTCATTAAGCTATTCCCTTTACTTGGTTTTCTTAATGGATTTTTAATTTTTATTTTCTGCGTTTTCCTTGTATATTATAGTTTTTTAAGTCAGAGCTGAACTGAGGGTAGGGGACCAAATCGAATTCCATGGTAATGGGAATCCGAGTGGAAATTTATGCAAACTATGCGGTAATTTGTCCGACAGCAACGGATAAAAAGCTAAAGGCCAGAAGTCTCAACTTATTTTAGTTTTATGATGTACACGTAATTTTGACAACCAATTTTATTTAAAGAAAAAATTGTTATAGAAATCGATGGCACAAGATCTAGGGAAAGTTTTGGCCCCTAAATTGGGCCAGGGATTTGGCCAGCATTATAGAAGCTTCCTGGGCGCGTCGTGATTTCCCTTGCATCAACTGTCGTCCGGAAGTGGGATAGGTGGATTCAGATCCCTGCTCGGGGACCCTGTTTAAATCGTTGGTGGTGTCAGTAACTGCTTTTGCTGGATTCAAATGAATTTCATCTCCTTCGAGCGATTTGGACGAGGGAGATGGATAGATAATTTCGATCTGCGATTGATGTATTATATCTGGCAGGGAACTGCTTTCGAAGTTGGAAGCTGTCCTTATTAGTCGTTTTGGGGATACAGAGTCCACGGTTAATTCCTTCACCCGATCTGCATAGCGTAGGGTATTCAGAGTGTGCTCTACCGAGTGCAAGCCGGGTGAAATCATGGCTATCATACAGGTCTTGACCTTCTTGCCCCCAATAAAGGAGTCCCGCAGGACCTGAGTGAGCTTGGAGCCCCTAAAGGGCGGATGACCCGACTGGCGACCCAGAGCCCGAATGCATTCCTTCAGGACCAGCAGCGACTTGTTGATCTCCGATCCTTCCAGGTGGGTCACCCTGTCCGCCGAGCTATTATCCGCACCCCTTTTATTTCCGGCCAAATCTATTAGCGAGAATTTTCCATGCAAACGACTATTGGCAGAGGATCTCAAAGAGATTTGAAAGACTGCATGGGACCGAGAGGACTTGGCATTGGCCGAGGTTTGACCCGAGGTTCGTACACTATTTCCCAGTTCCAGTAAAGCCAAAACTTCGCCAGTGCTATTCACAGGATTCTCTGTTAGACCCACCACTTGCACCTGCTGATTACCATCTTGCAGTACTCTTAATTGCGGCTTCCCCGGCATAAGGAGATCATACACCCGAGAGCCATATATCTCGAAGAAACTGCAGGAGACTTTCAACTTGAGCTTATCATAAGGAGGTGACTTAAGAGTGGTAAAGACATCCCCGGCGGCCATGGCATAGATGCCATCCATGGAGCTCTGCTGTCTTCCGGTGAACTGACCACCCATCGTGTGGGTCTTACCACTTCCGGTCTGTCCGTAGGCGAAACAGATGGCCATTCCGCCCTCGAAGATGTGCCTTATCAGGGGACGGGCTGTATATTCGTATACCGTTCCATTAGAGCAATCCTCAATGAAGACGTAATCGAAGCGGAAACTGTGGTTTTCCAGGAACTTGGAAAGGTTCACATGCTTTCGTGGCTTGTGGACCACTAGCATGTCTTTTGAAGGTATACTAACCACATCCAATTCCCCGCCAGCTCCTTGCGTCTCAGTGGTCTCTTCCTGACACAGACCACAATTTGGTGTTCCTTGGGGGGATTATCGGTGGTTCCACTCTTGACTGGATGGCCAAAAACAAATCCGAGATCCCGCAACCCCTGTCTTCCGACGCTCACTTTCTTCCGATTTCTGCAACAAATTTATTTCTTATAACTGAAAATTTTCACCAAATACGCGTGCATAATATTTGGGCCGAATCCAGAATTGCCGATTTTATGTTTTGTTTTAGCTGACAAAGTCTAAAAAACAAAAGTGACAAGCAAGTCAAGGTGTAGAAAAGAAATATGTTTTAATATTATAAACTAATAGTTTTCATTTTAAATTTGTTGAAATTAAAAGCCATATTTATGAATTTTTTATTAGGACTGGTCAAACTAAAAAGGAGGGTCTCAAAATAACACTTATTTGCAATTACGTATTGCTTATTTCCATACTGAAATTGTAAAAAGTTTTATTTGACTTTTAAAAATACAAATCTCAGTAGACTTTTCAAAATAGATCATTTTGCTAAAATACCTTTTTTATTCGGTCCTTGGTTAAGTTTCGTTTAAGAATGGTTTTTCCTTCATTATTAAATTAAAAAAGCAATATCTTACAGTTTCAGATCCCTTATTTTGAGCTTTCCCGTACCATCCCAGTGATATCTATTCTAGCGAGGATTGTTTTAGGTATTTGTTCAATTTGGGGGCAAACAAGAGGCAGCAAGAACAACCGAATCAACAAACAACACCATTCCGAGGGCCTCTTGTCAGTCGTCCTGTGTGTATGTCCTGTGTGTTTTCTGTTTGCCAAGTGGGTGGTCATGAAATGAAGCATTCTTTTGCCAGAGAGAGACGGCCATATGGGGGTAGAGGGAGATAGATAGAGAGGGAACAAGTTGCAGATACGTTTGCATAAGCCGAGACGTATGTAACGTACCAAATTTGTTATTTATTTTTTGAGGTGCCTGCGCGCCACTGCCTCTGTATAAAGGTGTATCTGTGGAATTTGTAGCTGAACATGGTATCTGTGTTCCTGCCGGCAAATGTATGGGTGTGGGGATGCACAGATACATTGCAACTTGTTTTGGGTCTTCACTGGCGTCTTGTTTGCTATTTGACGTCACATTTTGCCAAATTTACCGTGTAATTATCGTCAAAGGCGAAGGGTAGCCCACCCACTGAAAAATGCCACAAGAAATGGGCAAATAAGTGGAGTTTTCCCGGTCCTGGTCCAACCCACCTGATATGCAAATTTCCATAGCTTTTTCTGTTTGCCCGGGACCCCAGGCATATATTTGTTTAACCGTAGTCAGAGCGAACCGGACAGTTTGATTTCGTTCCGGGGATTTCCATTTCATTTTTACCCACCTGGCCAACTATTTTGCACCTGCACGCGCCCAACACGTAAGCTGAATATTTGCTGTATGCTTGCCTAAACTGCACATCTGAAATGAACTAATAAACCAATTTAAATGGAAAACATTTGCCCTGTTTTACACACGCACAAAAAATTAATTCCAAATAAATTGAAATGCCATTGGACTGAACGTGCATTAATTTTGCTGCTCTCCGAAAAATAATGTATGCATGAATGAAAATGATTTCATGGATATAATCTTTTGATATATTGCATTGTATCTTTTCCTAGTAATCTGTTTTCCTCGACCTGTTTCAATCATTTTTAAATTTATTAATAAATAATTTACATACATATTGTTACACACAGCGATGCATTAAAAAAACAGCCTATCACAGAGTGCAATCATACACAATAATTGTCATTCGGCATGGATTAAACGCTGTTTGCTAATGTAATCAAATTGGACATTTTCGACATTTGAACTAATCCGTTTACATAATCCGGATGCAATCATACCCCCGCCCGCTGATTACCGCCTTTGTTGCTTTGATTTAATTATGCTTGAAAAAATTCACACGAAATCGCAAAGCCGAAAACTAAATGAATTGCATAAATCATTTATTAAATAACAATTTCAAAATTGACTTTTATGGGCGGTGAACAGATTAAAAGGTTGCCAGGCGACGATAACATTCGCACGTGATAGTGGTAGAGTTGCAATTGTTTCTTGGGATGATTAGGGTTCCAGATTCTTTCAGCATATAGACAAAGATTATCCGCTCCACCTTGTGTATTAGTTATTATCCATGTTTCTTGGTAGTAAGAAAATGAAGGTTAGTTCCTTTCCTTGGTTTCCAGTGAACTGATGTTTGCATGTAATGTTTGTGAATACCCAAATGATTTCTTAGGACTTCAGGTGGTTTGAGATTATATTAAAATACAGATGGGGGTTCTTGACTTCCAGAAGTGGTAAAACATCTTGTTTGGGTGTCTTCGTCTTGGTGTTGAGGTGTACTGTGTATCCATAGGAGGATCTATCTGACTTCTCAGGTCTTCAGATAGTATCACATTGTATTAAAGTAAAAATTTAAGCATCCCGCATTATATTCCATTTCAGTCTGTTTTTGTGATTGTCGAAAAGATTTACAGTAAGTCAAAGTTGAATGGTAGAAATGCGTTCTTATAATATAATCAATTTATCAACAAAACTTATATTTTTCGACTTTCAAATGTAACGTAACATCACAAAAGTTCTTGAAATAGATCCAGAAAACTCACTAATGTAAATAATTGCCATTTGAATTATGCAGACCCCAAAATTCGGGTGACAGCTTTTTAGAAACATTTTCCCGATTTCAATTAGTGTCAAATGCGCAGGAATAACAAAATTTGCTGCTTCATCCATATTCATTCAGCCCAAGGCATTTATGTGCGGATTTGCGCGAAAAAATGCCAAAAAGTTAGACGACTGGGCGGAGGGGCCAGATGGGGAGTTTTGGAGTTAGGGAAAAGCCGCTCTAATCCATAATTTAATATATTGACACAAAGCTTTGTCGTAAGACGTGTCTTGGCACCATCATAATCCCCAATATTGTATGTTGACAGCTGTCAAAGGAGCCACTTCCCCACTTGCGTCCTTCCAAACGAAAAAACCACAGAAAAACTGCGAGGAAAAGTAAGTTTTTGGCTTAATGCGCAACTATGCGGACAATATTTGCGCTTAGTTTGAGTTCGGCATAGGAAAATGTAGTCACACACATAAACCCCGGCTACGTGTGTTGGTCGCAGGACATGGAAGTGGATGTGGATGGGGGCAGGTCCTTAAGCCCGGGAAACAGGTTGGCCCACAAATGAACTGGGCCAGAAAAAAAGAGGAGCGAGATAACTTTAAGACGCCGGCATTAAAGTCCCGAGCCGTCTTCAATCGGCGGAGATTACTCCAAAATTCAAATGTCCTCGTTGCAGGTTTCCATTGTCCATATATTGAGCGGTTGGAATAAGCAAACAAATACTTCATTTTCATAATATTAAGATACCTCGTGGTCACAAAAAAACAACTCATTTTTAAAAATCGTTTTTTAATTATCCATTTAATTGGGTTATTTGGCCTTCTTTCGAAACGTCGTCATCATCAGAACTTATAAATTCTTTTGACTTTGGTTTCCTGAATTATTATAATTATATTATAGTATATCACAATTATAATAATTATTAATTCTTTGGACGCAGCTCTATTCAGTTTCAGAATGGCCATACCAAGTAGGTACGTTCGCGGGTAATCCAGGAGCTGTCATCAGGACACTCTTGAAGTATCCCAGGGATTCTATGTAGTCCTGGCGACTGAAGCACCCATGTCCAATCAGAGGCAGAATATGGTTCGACTTCTGTCAGAAAATGTCGATAAAGAGAGCATCTTCCTCTGGAGCTGTGATGGGTGCTAGCATCATACCTTTACTACACATGCCGCCCAGGATCGTCAACAAACCATAGACCGTCTTTCGTTATTTATGGGCAAACAAACGGCATATTTTCGTATGTTTGATGATGTTCCTTGTTTGGATAGGGATGTCGATATGAAACTTAGACAGTGTGATAGCGGAGGCCATAGTCCACTTGCTAACGTTTAAGTGGGCAGGAAACACCTCGTGGAATCACTGGAGCACCCTACTGGCATTCGGAAGCTTACTAACTTGGATGATCTTGGTGCTTAATGATACTCCTTCACCAGCTCCGAGGTCCGTTTCTTCTTGCCCGTCATCTGCAGCCATTCGATGTACTGAAATAAAGAAGAAATGTTTATTTATTTTGCTGCAGTTATGCTTTTAATGGGTTAATGTAGAGGAGACCCATCGAAAGATGCTATTCTGCCCATGCAAAAAACCAGACTCCTTGGAAGAAGGATTGATGATTAGAGAACTTCATTTGATCATATTCTCTTTTACTCCGGTCTAAACAAATTAAATTTCATAAAAATCGGACAACAATATCATACAGCTGCCTTCTACGGCAAATAAATGTCAAAAAGAACACATATGCGCTGGTAAATTGAAATGTAACATTTTCTTTATATTTCTGTAAATATTTTTTAGTTTTCTAAAATCGGAAAACTCTATGGTCCCATTGAAACAACCTGCAAGGGTGTATAAACTTCGGCTTGCCGAAGTTTGCTACCTTTCTTGTTTCTCCGTTTCAGTACATCGAATGGCTCCAGGTGACGGCCAAGATCATCAGTAGTGTGCTCCAGGGATTCCAGAAGATATTTCCGGTCCAACTAAACCCAGTATCAAGTATACTATCGCGTCCGCCACCACTCTGCCCAAGTCCCATATCAACATCGCCATCGAAACTAGGAGCTTCAACAAACAAATGAAAATATGGCGTTTATTTGCCCATATGAAACGAATTGTGGTCGTTTTGTTTTCGTTTCTGGGCGGAATGGTTAAAAAGCTGTGGGAAAACGCCATTAGCAAAAGGAAAAGAGTTAAACAACTGCATTACCTTTCTTCATACGATCTCCAAGTCGGTTGCCTAGGAAATATTTACTTGGCCTGGCCTGTATGGCCCTGCGTAGTTTACCCTGCTCTTTGAAATCCATGTTGGTGAAACGGACCATCAGCAGGGTATTAGCCCTGATCAGATCCTCTTTGTAAAAGCCTTACGGAGTTATGCACTTTTTAATGCCTGCCTCCAGGAGCCTCGAAAAGGTCCCCCTTTGACAATTTGAGTAGCACGTCAGCTGAGAAATATATCCTTATTCCCTTTTAATATGAGTGGGTGTAACTTAAGAACTCACCGCTTTTTGAATGCAAGTGTGCAGTGGCTTTTCCTCCAAATTGGGTAAATGCCCATTGGCAAAAATCACCACAATTTTTTTCGTTAGCACCTGAACACTGTCACTTTCGACGGAACATTGAATTTTCTTTGACAGGTAGGGTTGCGTACTTTTTAAGAGGGCTGCTAAGACTTAAAAATATCGTGACTTGGCTATCGGTTATATATTTCTTGATATGGTGTACAATTTAGATGTATTAAAATCTTTATTTGTTGCGACATGTTTTTAGTTTCGGAATACCAAATAATTTTTTAAATAGTCCTAGATAAGTCAATAAACTTAAATTGCGTATTTTATTAATTAACCTGTTAATTTAACAGGCTTTCGGTCGATTTGCATTTAACACTGAATTGAAAGAACCGATTTAGTCGGAAATTGCTTTTACTTACATACGAGTAATGAAGTTGAACAAAAACCTTAATAATTATCAGTAAGTACTACTTAATTATAATGGTTATATAAAAAGTAAATATTGTATAAACGAATATCTTTACTGTACCATTTGTACTAGAGGTGCAGATAACACCGCTTTTCCGAAGTTTTAAGAGGCAACCATCGATGAAACATCGAAAAACATCGATGTTTTTCCACCTCTAATTTGTACCCGAGCAAATATTTAATTTCAAATCTTTAATTTACGCTTCTTAGTTTTCATTCAGCTATTCCCTTTACTTGGTTTATTATACCCGTTACTCGTAGAGTAAAAGGGTATACTAGATTCGTCGGAAAGTATGTAACAGGCAGAAGGAAGCGTTTCCGACCCCACAAAGTATATATATTCTTGATCAGGATCACTAGCCGAGTCGATCTAGCCATGTCCGTCTGTCCGTCTGTCCGTCTGTCCGTATGAACGCTGAGATCTCGGAAACTATGAGAGTTACAATACTGGGATTAGGCACGCAGATTCCTGAGATTCCTGCGCAGCGCAAGTTTGTTTCAGCACAGTGCCACGCCCACTCTAACGCCCACAAACCGCCCAAAACTGTGGCTCCTACAGTTTTGATGCTAGAATAAAAATTTTAAATGAAATGTATTGTTCTCATCAATACCTATCGATTGACCCAAAAAAAAGTTTGCCACGCCTACTTTAACGCCCACAAACCGCGAAAACCTGTGACGCCCACAATTTTCATGCTAGATAAAAAATTTTAACTGAAATGTATTGGTCTCGTCGATACCTATCGATTGATCCAAAAAAAAATTTGCCACGCCCACTCTAACGCCCATACCGCTTAAATCTGTATACCGCCGGTAGGTGGCGCATTTTAATCTCGCTTTGCTGCTTGCATATCTCCATATAGCTGAGTAACGGGTATCTGATAGTCGAGGTACTCGACTATAGCGTTCTTCCTTGTTTTTAATTTTTATTTTCTGCGTTTTCCTTGTATATTATAGTTTTTTAAGTCAGAGCTGAACTGAGGGTAGGGGACCAAATCGAATTCCATGGTAATGGGAATCCGAGTGGAAATTTATGCAAACTATGCGGTAATTTGTCCGACAGCAACGGATAAAAAGCTAAAGGCCAGAAGTCTCAACTTATTTTAGTTTTATTATGTACACGTAATTTTGACAACCAATTTTATTTAAAGAAAAAATTGTTATAGAAATCGATGGAAAGTTTTGGCCCCTAAATTGGGCCAGGGATTTGGCCAGCATTATAGAAGCTTCCTGGGCGCGTCGTGATTTCCCTTGGATCAACTGTCGTCCGGAAGTGGGATAGGCGGATTCAGATCCCTGCTCGGGGACCCTGTTTAAATCGTTGGTGGTGTCAGTAACTGCTTTTGCTGGATTCAAATGAATTTCCTCTCCTTCGAGCGATTTGGACGAGGGAGATGGGTAGATAATTTCGACCTGCGATTGATGTATTATATCTGGCAGGGAACTGCTTTCGAAGTTGGAAGCTGTCCTTATTAGTCGTTTCGGGGATACAGAGTCCACGGTTAATTCCTTCACCCGATCTGCATAGCGTAGGGTATTCAGAGTGTGCTCCACCGAGTGCAAGCCGGGTGAAATCATGGCTATCATACAGGTCTTGACCTTCTTGCCCCCAATAAAGAAGTCCCGCTTGACCTGGGTGAGCTTGGAGCCCCTAAAGGGCAGATGACCCGACTGGCGACCCAGAGCCCGAATGCATTCCTTCAGGACCAGCAGCGACTTGTTGATCTCCGATCCTTCCAGGCGGGTCACCCTGTCCGCCGAGCTATTATCCGCACCCCTTTTATTTCCGGCCAAATCTATTAGCGAGAATTTTCCATGCAAACGACTATTGGCAGAGGATCTCAAAGAGATTTGAAAGACTGCATGGGACCGAGAGGACTTGGCATTGGCCGAGGTTTGACCCGAGGTTCGTACACTATTTCCCAGTTCCAACAAAGCCAAAACTTCGCCAGTGCTATTCACAGGATTCTCTGTTAGACCCACCACTTGCACCTGCTGATTACCATCTTCCAGTACTCTTAATTGCGGCTTCCCCGGCATAAGGAGATCATACACCCGAGAGCCATATATCTCGGATAAACTGCAGGAGACTTTCAACTTGAGCTTATCATAAGGAGGTGACTTAAGAGTGGTAAAGACATCCCCGGCGGCCATGGCATAGATGCCATCCATGGAGCTCTGCTGTCTTCCGATGAACTGACCACCCATCGTGTGGGTCTTACCACTTCCGGTCTGTCCGTAGGCGAAACAGGTGGCCATTCCGCCCTCGAAGATGTGCCTTATCAGGGGACGGGCTGTATATTCGTATACCGTTCCATTAGAGCAATCCTCATTGAAGACGTAATCGAAGCGGAAACTGTAGTTTTCCAGGAACTTGGAAAGTTTCACATGCTTTCGTGGCTCGTGGACCACTAGCACGTCTTTTGAAGGTATACTAACCACATCCAATTCCCCGCCAGCTCCTTGCGTCTCAGTGGTCTCTTCCTGACACAGACCACAATTTGGTGTTCCTTGGGGGGATTATCGGTGGTTCCACTCTTGACTGGCTGGCCAAAAACAAATCCGAGATCCCGCAACCCCTGTCTTCCGACGCTCACTTTCTTCCGATTTCTGCAACAAATTTATTTCTTATAACTGAAAATTTTCACCAAATACGCGTGCATAATATTTGGGCCGAATCCAGAGATTGCCGATTTTATGTTTTGTTTTAGCTGACAAAGTCTAAAAATAACACTTATTTGCAATTACGTATTGCTTATTTCCATACTGAAATTGTAAAAAGTTTTATTTGACTTTTAAAAATACAAATCTCAGTAGACTTTTCAAAATAGATCATTTTGCTAAAATACCTTTTTTATTCGGTCCTTGGTTAAGTTTCGTTTAAGAATGGTTTTTCCTTAATTATTAAATTAAACAAGGAAGAACGCTATAGTCGAGTACCTCGACTATCAGATACCCGTTACTCAGCTAAATAGAGATATGCAAGTAGCAAAGCGAGATTAAAATGCGCCACCTACCGGCGGTATACAGATTTAAGCGTTTTGGGCGTTAGAGTGGGCGTGGAAAATTTTTTTTGGACCAATCGATAGGTATTGACGAGACCAATACATTTCAGTTAAAATTTTTTATTCAGCATAAAAATTGTGGGCATCACAGGTTTTCGCGGTTTGTGGGCGTTAGAGTGGGCGTGGCATATTCGCGTGACAAACTTGCGCTGCGTATAAGGCTACGGAATCTAAATCTGAAATCCCAATTCTCTATCTTTGATAGTTTCCGAGATATCCACGTTCATAATTACGATTTTTTGAAGTTTGTGGGCGGTTTATGGGCGTTAGGGTGGGCGTGGCAAACTTTTTTTGGGTCAATCGATAGGTATTGATAAGAACATTACATTTCAGTTAAAATTTTTAGTCTAGAATCAAAACTGTAGGAGCCACAGTTTTGGGCGGATTGTGGGCGTTAGAGTGGGCGTGGCACTGTACTGAAACAAACAGCCTAGCTCCCATAGTTTCCGAGATCTCAGAGTTCATCCGGACAGACAGACGGACAGACGGACAGACGGACAGACGGACAGACGGACAGACGGACATGGCTAGATCGACTCGGCTAGTGATCCTGATCAAGAATATATATACTTTATGGGGTCGGAAACGCTTCCTTCTGCCTGTTACATACTTTCCGACGAATCTAGTATACCCTTTTACTCTACGAGTAACGGGTATAAAAAGCAATATCTTACAGTTTCAGAGCCCTTATTTTGAGCTTTCCCGTACCATCCCAGTGATATCTATTCTAGCGAGGATTGTTTTAGGTATTTGTTCAATTTGGGGGCAAACAAGAGGCAGCAAGAACAACCGAATCAACAAACAACACCATTCCGAGGGCCTCTTGTCAGTCGTCCTGTGTGTATGTCCTGTGTGTTTTCTGTTTGCCAAGTGGGTGGTCATGAAATGAAGCATTCTTTTGCCAGAGAGAGACGGCCATATGGGGGTAGAGAGAGATAGATAGAGAGGGAACAAGTTGCAGATACGTTTGCATAAGCCGAGACGTGTGTAACGTACCAAATTGTTATTTATTTTTTGAAGTGCCTGCGCCACTGCCTCTGTATAAAGGTGTATCTGTGGAATTTGTAGCTGAACATGGTATCTGTGTTCCTGCCGGCAAATGTATGGGTGTGGGGATGCACAGATACATTGCTTATAGATACGTGCAACTTGTTTTGGGTCTTCACTGGCGTCTTGTTTGCTATTTGACGTCACATTTTGCCAAAAAACCAGGAAACGCAGCCCACCACCCACTGAAAAATGCCACAAGAAATGGGCAAATAAGTGGAGTTTTCCCGGTCCTGGTCCAACCCACCTGATATGCAAATTTCCATAGCTTCTTCTGTTTGCCCGGGACCCCAGGCATATATTTGTTTAACCGTAGTCAGAGCGAACCGGACAGTTTGATTTCGTTCCGGGGATTTCCATTTCATTTTTACCCACCTGGCCAACTATTTTGCACCTGCACGCGCCCAACACGTAAGCTGAATATTTGCTATATGCTTGCCTAAACTGCACATCTGAAATAAACTAATAAACCAATTGAAATGGAAAACTTTTGCCCTGTTTTACACACGCACAAAAAATTAATTCCAAATAAATTGAAATGCCTTTGGACTGAACGTGCATTAATTTTGCTGCTCTCCGAAAAATAATGTATGCATGAATGAAAATGATTTCATGGATATAATCTTTTGATATATTGCATTGTATCTTTTCCTAGTAATCTGTTTTCCTCGACCTGTTTCAATCATTTTTAAATTTATTAATAAATAATTTACATACATATTGTTACACACAGCGATGCATTAAAAAAACAGCCTATCACAGAGTGCAATCATACAGAATAATTGTCATTCGGCATGGATTAAACGCTGTTTGCTAATGTAATCAAATTGGACAATTTCGACATTTGAACTAATCCGTTTACATAATCCGGATGCAATCATACCCCCGCCCGCGGATTACCGCCTTTGTTGCTTTGATTTAATTATGCTTGAAAAAATTCACACGAAATCGCAAAGCCGAAAACTAAATGAATTGCATAAATCATTTATTAAATAACAATTTCAAAATTGACTTTTATGGGCGGTGAACAGATTAAAAGGATGCCAGGCGACGATAACATTTGCACGTGATAGTGGTAGAGTTGCAATTGTTTCTTGGGATGATTAGGGTTCCAGATTCTTTCAACATATAGACGAAGTTTATCCGCTCCACCTTGTGTATTAGTTATTATCCATGTTTCTTGGTAGTAAGAAAATGAAGGTTAGTTCCTTTCCTTGGTTTCCAGTGAACTGATGTTTGCATGTAATGTTTGTGAAGACCCAAATGATTTCTTAGGACTTCAGATGGTTTGAGATTATATTAAAATACAGATGGGGGTTCTTGACTTCCAGAAGTGGTAAAACATCTTGTTTGGGTGTCTTCGTCTTGGTGTTGAGGTGTACTGTGTATCCATAGGAGGATCTATCTGACTTCTCAGGTCTTCAGATAGTATCACATTGTATTAAAGTAAAAATTTAAGCTTTCGGATCCCGGAATCTGAATCTTGAAATTGTCAAATTTAGGAACTTGTTTGCAATGAAAGTAAGGATCCCTACTGATTTCAATAGATAATTAGCGCATCACATAGTTCAACATTCTTTGATAATAGTTGGGCACCACTTTGGGCTTTTCAGGCTCCCCTAAATAGTCAGTAATCTTCTTTACCAATTTCCAGAATCCTGATGTCTCACGATGTGCGATGAATACAGCATTTTGGAAACAGATCGTCATAAACACAAGTGATAGCAGCGCCACAGTTAAGATCACGTAATTCCTGGCTGGTTTTCCTGAAAGTGGATCCATTGTATTGATGACATTTGGCATTTTGAAAATATATTTTTTTTCAGGAGAAATTTTTTAGATATATTTTAGATGTTTCTGCTATGAGATCTTTCGTTGACTGACTGACTACTGCCTTACAAAGTCGTGTTGACATATAGAGCTGTTTGACGTATAGTTCGGTGAACCCCTGATCTCGATGAGTCCTCCAGTGGTTGCTCCCATTTCCTCAATTCCGATTGGAAAGCACTTCAGCCGCAAAACAATGCTAAAAAATAAAAGAAAAACAACTACCGGACACCGAGAAACACACATAAATTTATAGTTGGGCCATGGAAAACAATGAGATGGAAAGCGGGGCGGCTTTCTTTTCCATTCATCCGGATCCGGATCCCCGACTGAAGTGATTTTCGTTGTTTTTCGATGTGCTGGGAGCGTTGGTGCATTCAATGGAGTGCACTCTCTCCGCAAAGGAATACTTGAACTGCAGCAAGAAAAGACGCACAATACAAATGTGGAGGGGCTTTGTTTGAACATCGAGCTGAGCGTCCTGGCAAATACCATATATACACCCATATACTCGTGTATATCCCCAGACAAAGCCCCAACTCGTGTGCTCCATTTTGTCGGCTAAACGGTTAAAGAAAGAACGCAAATTTCTGTGTTGTTTGGTTGCAGTTGTTCTGGTTTTATTTAAATAATATTACACATTAAACGAAGACCCTCAAAGCTGGAACGTATGGAGCGGGTGAAAGCTGCAGGGAGATTAATTATTAGTACTAGATCAGCAAGGGGTTCCAGGAAGTTCCATCTTACATATCCTCGCGTGCCTTAATCAGAGTTTTCACCAGGCGGTGCAGGGGATAATCCCCAGTGCAGATCCTGTAAACACATGTGAAGAGAGGAAATCTGCGGGGAAATCAAGTTTATTATAGCCTTTGGTGGTGCTCATCTTTATATCACACTAACTTATCCTCCAAGCCCTTCTTTTTAAGCATATGGTGAACAAGTTCAGCTGTCACTGGACCCAATGGTTCATGTCCTGGTATAAGGATGTGCTCCAGCTCACTGAGAGGTTTTCCTGTCTTTACAAAGGCCTCGGCCAACTTGCGGTTGCGATTAGCTATAAGACAAATATGTTTATTAAAATATAAGTATTTATATTAATAGTTTATAGCAATTAGTTACCATAACAACTAGTGACCAAATCGGATATTCCACAGGTCTCAAAAACAGTTCCCATGCGGCAGCCTGGGTAAAAAACATCCACAAACTGAAGCATCTCCAAAAATCCCCTCCGAATGATTCCACCCTCTCAAAGTGGAACAGATCTCCACACAATCGGCATCCTCGGTAACCACCACACGGAAAGTGGGTGACTTAAAGATGTCGTGCAGCACTCGATAATACTTCTGATCTCGACAGCCCACTGTGCCCTCGGCAAAGTGATCATGCGCCAGCTCGTAGGGCAAATTACAGCCCACCAGGACGGAACATGGAATCTATATAATTAATATGATAAAAGGAAAAAGATTAGAGGTCAACGTAAGAAAATATTGAAAGCTTTAAATAATGGCTCTTAAACTATCTAAAATAGCCAAAGGAAAACTGTATAAATATACAAAAAAGTCTTTAAAAATCCAAGTTAAAATATACAATTTATAGGAAAGCGCTATGATTGTTGAATGACTATCTTGTTTTTAATTTTCAAAACTAAACCATACTCAACCTTCAGCTACCGCATTATGATCTGGGATATCAGGACGAATTGCCCATCATCGCCGCGCTCGAATCCTTTAGTCAGGGAGACTGCGTGGGCAGTGGGCTTTACTTTCCCCAGCAGTGTTTTGCAGCAGCTACTGACGAAAGTGGGCGGGATGGCAAATATTATAATATCCGCATCCCGCATTATATTCCATTTCAGTCTGTTTTTGTGATTGTCGAAAAGATTTACAGTAAGTCAAAGTTGATTGGTAGAAATGCGTTCTTATAATATAATCAATTTATCAACAAAACTTATATTTTTCGACTTTCAAATGTAACGAAACATCACAAAAGTTCTTGAAATAGATCCAGAAAACTCACTAATGTAAATAATTGCCATTTGCATTATGCAGACCCCAAAATTCGGGTGACAGCTTTTTAGAAACATTTTCCCGATTTCAATTAGTGTCAAATGCGCAGGAATAACAAAATTTGCTGCTTCATCCATATTCATTCAGCCCAAGGCATTTATGTGCGGATTTGCGCGAAAAAATGCCAAAAAGTTAGACGACTGGGCGGAGGGGCCAGATGGGGAGTTGGGGAGTTAGGGAAAAGCCGCCCTAATCCATAATTTAATATATTGACACAAAGCTTTGTCGTAAGACGTGTCTTGGCACCATCATAATCCCCAATATTGTATGTTGACAGCTGTCAAAGGAGCCACTTGCGTCCTTCCAAACGAAAAAACCACAGAAAAACTGCGAGGAAAAGTAAGTTTTTGGCTTAATGCGCAACTATGCGGAAAATATTTGCGCTTAGTTTGAGTTCGGCATAGGAAAATGTAGTCACACACATAAACCCCGGCTACGTGTGTTGGTCGCAGGACATGGAAGTGGATGTGGATGGGGGCAGGTCCTTAAGCCCGGGAAACAGGTTGGCCCACAAATGAACTGGGCCAGAAAAAAAGAGGAGCGAGATAACTTTAAGACGCCGGCATTAAAGTCCCGAGCCGTCTTCAATCGGCGGAGATTACTCCAAAATTCAAATGTCCTCGTTGCAGGTTTCCATTGTCCATATATTGAGCGGTTGGAATAAGCAAACAAATTTTCATAATATTAAGATACCTCGTGGTCACAAAAAAACAACTCATTTTTAAAAATCGTTTTTTAATTATCCATTTAATTGGGTTATTTGGCCTTCTTTCGAAACGTCGTCATCATCAGAACTTATAAATTCTTTTGACTTTGGTTTCCTGAATTATTATAATTATATTATAGTATATCACAATTATAATAATTATTAATTCTTTGGACGCAGCTCTATTCAGTTTCAGAATGGCCATACCAAGTAGGTACGTTCGCGGGTAATCCAGGAGCTGTCATCAGGACACTCTTGAAGTATCCCAGGGATCCTATGTAGTCCTGGCGACTGAAGCACCCATGTCCAATCAGAGGCAGAATATGAAAATGTCGATTAAGAGAGCATCTTCCTCTGGAGCTGTGATGGGTGCTAGCATCATACCTTTACTACCCATGCCGCCCAGGATCGTCAACGAACCATAGACCGTCTTTCGTTATTTATGGGCAAACAAACGGCATATTTTCGTATGTTTGATGATGTTCCTTGTTTGGATAGGGATGTCGATATGAAACTTAGACAGTGTGATAGCGGAGGCCATAGTCCACTTGCTACCGTTTAAGTGGGCAGGAAACACCTCGTGGAATCACTGGAGCACCCTACTGGCATTCGGAAGCTTACTAGCTTGGATGATCTTGGTCCTTAATGATACTCCTTCACCAGCTCCGAGGTCCGTTTCTTCTTGCCCGTCATCTGCAGCCATTCGATGTACTGAAATGGAGAAGTAATGTTTATTTATTTTGCTGCAGTTATGCTTTTAATGGGTTAATGTAGAGGAGACCCATCGAAAGATGCTATTCTGCCCATGCAAAAAACCAGACTCCTTGGAAGAAGGATTGATGATTAGAGAACTTCATTTGATCATATTCTCTTTTACTCCGGTCTATACAAATTAAATTTCATAAAAATCGGACAACAATATCATACAGCTGCCTTCTACGGCAAATAAATGTCAAAAAGAACACATATGCGCTGGTAAATTGAAATGTAACATTTTCTTTATATTTCTGTAAATATTTTTTAGTTTTCTAAAATCGGAAAACTCTATGGTCCCATTGAAACAACCTGCAAGGGTGTATAAACTTCGGCTTGCCGAAGTTTGCTACCTTTCTTGTTTCTCCGTTTCAGTACATCGAATGGCTCCAGGTGACGGCCAAGATCATCAGTAGTGTGCTCCAGGGATTCCAGAAGATATTTCCGGTCCAACTAAACCCAGTATCAAGTATACTATCGCGTCCGCCACCACTCTGCCCAAGTCCCATATCAACATCGCCATCGAAACTAGGAGCTTCAACAAACAAATCAAAATATGGCGTTTATTTGCCCATATGAAACGAATTGTGGTCGTTTTGTTTTCGTTTCTGGGTTATGGTTAAAAAGCTGTGGGAAAACGCCATTAGCAAAAGGAAAAGAGTTAAACAACTGCTTTACCTTTCTTCATACGATCTCCAGGTCGGTTGCCTAGGAAATATTTACTTGGCCTGGCCTGTATGGCCCTGCGTAGTTTACCCTGCTCTTTGAAATCCATGTTGGTGAAACAGACCGTCAGCAGGGTATTAGCCCTGATCTTTGTAAAAGCCTTTTTAATGCACTTTTTAATGCCTGCCTCCAGGAGCCTCGAAAAGGTCCCCCATTGACAATTTGAGTAGCACGTCAGCTGAGAAATATATCCTTATTCTCTTTCAATATGAGTGGGTGTAACTTAAGAACTCACCGCTTTTTGTATGCAAGTGTGCAGTGGCTTTTCCTCCAAATTGGGTAAATGCCCATTGGCAAAAATCACAATTTTTTCGTTAGCACCTGAACACTGTCACTTTCGACGGAACATTGTATTTTCTTTGACAGGTAGGGTTGGGTACTTTTTAAGAGGGCTGCTAAGACTTAAAAATATCGTGACTTGGCTATCGGTTATATAGTTCTTGATATGGTGTACAATTTAGATGTATTATAATCTTTATTTGTTGCGACATGTTTTTAGTTTCGGAATACCAAATAATTTTTTAAATAGTCCTAGATAAGTCAATAAACTTAAATTGCGTATTTTATTAATTAACCTGTTAATTTAACAGGCTTTCGGTCGATTTGCATTTAACACTGAATTGAAAGAACCGATTTAGTCGGAAATTGCTTTTATTTACATACGAGTAATGAAGTTGAACAAAAACCTTAATAATTATCAGTAAGTACTACTTAATTATAATGGTTATATAAAAAGTAGATATTGTATAAACGAATATCTTTACTGTACCATTTGTACTAGAGGTGCAGATAACACCGCTTTTCCGAAGTTTTAAGAGGCAACCATCGATGAAACATCGAAAAACATCGATGTTTTTCCACCTCTAATTTGTACCCGAGCAAATATTTAATTTCAAATCTTTAATTTACGCTTCTTAGTTTTCATTAAGCTATTCCCTTTACTTGGTTTTCTTAATGGATTTTTAATTTTTATTTTCTGCGTTTTCCTTGTATGTTATAGTTTTTTAAGTCAGAGCTGAACTGAGGGTAGGGGACCAAATCGAATTCCATGGTAATGGGAATCCGAGTGGAAATTTATGCAAGCTATGCGGTAATTTGTCCGACAGCAACGGATAAAAAGCTAAAGGCCAGAAGTCTCAACTTATTTTAGTTTTATTATGTACACGTAATTTTGACAACCAATTTTATTTAAAGAAAAAATTGTTATAGAAATCGATGGAAAGTTTTGGCCCCTAAATTGGGCCAGGGATTTGGCCAGCATTATAGAAGCTTCCTGGGCGCGTCGTGATTTCCCTTGGATCAGCTGTCGTCCGGAAGTGGGATAGGTGGATTCAGATCCCTGCTCGGGGACCCTGTTTAAATCGTTGGTGGTGTCAGTAACTGCTTTTGCTGGATTCAAATGAATTTCCTCTCCTTGGAGCGATTTGGACGAGGGAGATGGATAGATAATTTCGATTTGCGATTGATGTATTATATCTGGCAGGGAACTGCTTTCGAAGTTGGAAGCTGTCCTTATTAGTCGTTTTGGGAATACAGAGTCCACGGTTAATTCCTTCACCCGATCTGCATAGCGTAGGGTATTCAGAGTGTGCTCTACCGAGTGCAAGCCGGGTGAAATCATGGCTATCATACAGGTCTTGACCTTGCCCCCAATAAAGGAGTCCCGCAGGACCTGAGTGAGCTTGGAGCCCTTAAAGGGCGGATGACCCGACTGGCGACCCAGAGCCCGAATGCATTCCTTCAGGACCAGCAGCGACTTGTTGATCTCCGATCCTTCCAGGTGGGTCACCCTGTCCGCCGAGCTATTATCCGCACCCCTTTTATTTCCGGCCAAATCTATTAGCGAGAATTTTCCATGCAAACGACTATTGGCAGAGGATCTCAAAGAGATTTGAAAGACTGCATGGGACCGAGAGGACTTGGCATTGGCCGAGGTTTGACCCGAGGTTCGTACACTATTTCCCAGTTCCAACAAAGCCAAAACTTCGCCAGTGCTATTCACAGGATTCTCTGTTAGACCCACCACTTGCACCTGCTGATTACCATCTTCCAGTACTCTTAATTGCGGCTTCCCCGGCATAAGGAGATCATACACCCGAGAGCCATATATCTCGGATAAACTGCAGGAGACTTTCAACTTGAGCTTATCATAAGGAGGTGACTTAAGAGTGGTAAAGACATCCCCGGCGGCCATGGCATAGATGCCATCCATGGAGCTCTGCTGTCTTCCGATGAACTGACCACCCATCGTGTGGGTCTTACCACTTCCGGTCTGTCCGTAGGCGAAACAGGTGGCCATTCCGCCCTCGAAGATGTGCCTTATCAGGGGACGGGCTGTATATTCGTATACCGTTCCATTAGAGCAATCCTCATTGAAGACGTAATCGAAGCGGAAACTGTAGTTTTCCAGGAACTTGGAAAGTTTCACATGCTTTCGTGGCTCGTGGACCACTAGCACGTCTTTTGAAGGTATACTAACCACATCCAATTCCCCGCCAGCTCCTTGCGTCTCAGTGGTCTCTTCCTGACACAGACCACAATTTGGTGTTCCTTGGGGGGATTATCGGTGGTTCCACTCTTGACTGGCTGGCCAAAAACAAATCCGAGATCCCGCAACCCCTGTCTTCCGACGCTCACTTTCTTCCGATTTCTGCAACAAATTTATTTCTTATAACTGAAAATTTTCACCAAATACGCGTGCATAATATTTGGGCCGAATCCAGAGATTGCCGATTTTATGTTTTGTTTTAGCTGACAAAGTCTAAAAATAACACTTATTTGCAATTACGTATTGCTTATTTCCATACTGAAATTGTAAAAAGTTTTATTTGACTTTTAAAAATACAAATCTCAGTAGACTTTTCAAAATAGATCATTTTGCTAAAATACCTTTTTTATTCGGTCCTTGGTTAAGTTTCGTTTAAGAATGGTTTTTCCTTCATTATTAAATTAAAAAAGCAATATCTTACAGTTTCAGAGCCCTTATTTTGAGCTTTCCCGTACCATCCCAGTGATATCTATTCTAGCGAGGATTGTTTTAGGTATTTGTTCAATTTGGGGGCAAACAAGAGGCAGCAAGAACAACCGAATCAACAAACAACACCATTCCGAGGGCCCCTTGTCAGTCGTCCTGTGTGTATGTCCTGTGTGTTTTCTGTTTGCCAAGTGGGTGGTCATGAAATGAAGCATTCTTTTGCCAGAGAGAGACGGCCATATGGGGGTAGAGAGAGATAGATAGAGAGAGAACAAGTTGCAGATACGTTTGCATAAGCCGAGACGTGTGTAACGTACCAAATTGTTATTTATTTTTTGAAGTGCCTGCGCCACTGCCTCTGTATAAAGGTGTATCTGTGGAATTTGTAGCTGAACATGGTATCTGTGTTCCTGCCGGCAAATGTATGGGTGTGGGGATGCACAGATACATTGCTTATAGATACGTGCAACTTGTTTTGGGTCTTCACTGGCGTCTTGTTTGCTATTTGACGTCACATTTTGCCAAATTTACCGTGTAATTGTCGTCAAAGGCGAAGGGAAGCATCGGAAAAACCAGGAAACGCAGCCCACCACCCACTGAAAAATGCCACAAGAAATGGGCAAATAAGTGGAGTTTTCCCGGTCCTGGTCCAACCCACCTGATATGCAAATTTCCATAGCTTTTTCTGTTTGCCCGGGACCCCAGGCATATATTTGTTTAACCGTAGTCAGAGCGAACCGGACAGTTTGATTTCGTTCCGGGGATTTCCATTTCATTTTTACCCACCTGGCCAACTATTTTGCACCTGCACGCGCCCAACACGTAAGCTGAATATTTGCTATAAGCTTGCCTAAACTGCACATCTGAAATGAACTAATAAACCAATTGAAATGGAAAACATTTGCCCTGTTTTACACACGCACAAAAAATTAATTCCAAATAAATTGAAATGCCTTTGGACTGAACGTGCATTCATTTTGCTGCTCTCCGAAAAATAACCTATGCATGAATGAAAATGATTTCATGGATATAATCTTTTGATATATTGCATTGTATCTTTTCCTAGTAATCTGTTTTCCTCGACCTGTTTCAATCATTTTTAAATTTATTAATAAATAATTTACATACATATTGTTACACACAGCGATGCATTAAAAAAACAGCCTATCACAGAGTGCAATCATACACAATAATTGTCATTCGGCATGGATTAAACGCTGTTTGCTAATGTAATCAAATTGGACAATTTCGACATTTGAACTAATCCGTTTACATAATCCGGATGCAATCATACCCCCGCCCGCGGATAACCGCCTTTGTTGCTTTGATTTAATTATGCTTGAAAAAATTCACACGAAATCGCAAAGCCGAAAACTAAATGAATTGCATAAATCATTTATTAAATAACAATTTCAAAATTGACTTATGGGCGGTGAACAGATTAAAAGGATGCCAGGCGACGATAACATTTGCACGTGATAGTGGTAGAGTTGCAATTGTTTATTGGGATGATTAGGGTTCCAGATTCTTTCAACATATAGACGAAGTTTATCCGCTCCACCTTGTGTATTAGTTATTATCCATGTTTCTTGGTAGTAAGAAAATGAAGGTTAGTTCCTTTCCTTGGTTTCCAGTGAACTGATGTTTGCATGTAATGTTTGTGAAGACCCAAATGATTTCTTAGGACTTCAGATGGTTTGAGATTATATTAAAATACAGATGGGGGTTCTTGACTTCCAGAAGTGGTAAAACATCTTGTTTGGGTGTCTTCGTCTTGGTGTTGAGGTGTACTGTGTATCCATAGGAGGATCTATCTGACTTCTCAGGTCTTCAGATAGTATCACATTGTATTAAAGTAAAAATTTAAGCTTTCGGATCCCGGAATCTGAATCTTGAAATTGTCAAATTTAGGAACTTGTTTGCAATGAAGGTAAGGATCCCGACTGATTTCAATAGATAATTAGCGCATCACATAGTTCAACATTCTTTGATAATAGTTGGGCACCACTTTGGGCTTTTCAGGGTCCCCTAAATAGTCAGTAATCTTCTTTACCAATTTCCAGAATCCTGATGTCTCACGATGTGCGACGAATACAGCATTTTGGAAATAGATCGTCATAAACACAAGTGATAGCAGCGCCACAGTTAAGATCAGGCTGGTTTTCCTGAAAGTGGATCCATTGTATTGATGACATTTGGCATTTTGAAAATATATTTTTTTTCAGGAGAAATTTTTTAGATATATTTTAGATGTTTCTGCTATGAGATCTTTCGTTGACTGACTGACTACTGCCTTACAAAGTCGTGTTGACATATAGAGCTGTTTGACGTATAGTTCGGTGAACCCCTGATCTCGATGAGTCCTCCAGTGGTTGCTCCCATTTCCTCAATTCCGATTGGAAAGCACTTCAGCCGCAAAACAATGCTAAAAAATAAAAGAAAAACAACTACCGGACACCGAGAAACACACATAAATTTATAGTTGGGCCATGGAAAACAATGAGATGGAAAGCGGGGCGGCTTTCTTTTCCATTCATCCGGATCCGGATCCCCGACTGAAGTGATTTTCGTTGTTTTTCGATGTGCTGGGAGCGTTGGTGCATTCAATGGAGTGCACTCTCTCCGCAAAGGAATACTTGAACTGCAGCAAGAAAAGACGCACAATACAAATGTGGAGGGGCTTTGTTTGAACATCGAGCTGAGCCTCCTGGCAAATACCATATATACACCCATATACTCGTGTATATCCCCAGACAAAGCCCCAACTCGTGTGCTCCATTTTGTCGGCTAAACGGTTAAAGAAAGAACGCAAATTTCTGTGTTGTTTGGTTGCAGTTGTTCTGGTTATACCCGTTACTCGTAGAGTAAAAGGGTGTACTAGATTCGTCGGAAAGTATGTAACAGGCAGAAGGAAGCGTTTCCGACCCCACAAAGTATATATATTCTTGATCAGGAGCACTAGCCGAGTCGATCTAGCCATGTCCGTCTGTCCGTCTGTCTGTCCGTCCGGATTACCGCTGAGATCTCGGAAACTATGGGAGCTAGGCTATTGAGATTTGGCGTGCAGCTTCCTGAGCTTCTTACGCAGCGCAAGTTTGTTTCAGTACAGTGCCACGCCCACTCTAACGCCCACAAACCGCCCAAAACTGTGGCTCCTACAGTTTTAGTGCTAGAGTAAAAATTTTAACTGAAATGTATTGTTCTTATCAATACATATCGATTGACCCAAAAAAAAGTTTGCCACGCCCACTTTTACGCCCACAAACCGCGAAAACCTGTGACGCCCACAATTTTCATGCTAGATAAAAAATTTTAACTGAAATGTATTGGTCTCGTCAATACCTATCGATTGATCCAAAAAAAAATTTGCCACACCCACTCTAACGCCCATAACGTATAAATCTGTGTACCGCCGGTAGGTGGCGCATTTTAATCTCGCTTTGCTGCTTGCATATCTCCATTTAGCTGAGTAACGGGTATCTGATAGTCGAGGTACTCGACTATAGCGTTCTTCCTTGTTTTATTTAAATAATATTACACATTAAACGAAGACCCTCAAAGCTGGAACGTATGGAGCGGGTGAAAGCTGCAGGGAGATTAATTATTAGTACTAGATCAGCAAGGGGTTCCAGGAAGTTCCATCTTACATATCCTCGCGTGCCTTAATCAGAGTTTTCACCAGGCGGTGCAGGGGATAATCCCCAGTGCAGATCCTGTAAACACATGTGAAGAGAGGAAATCTGCGGGGAAATCAAGTTTATTATAGCCTTTGGTGGTGCTCATCTTTATATCACACTAACTTATCCTCCAAGCCCTGCTTTTTAAGCATATGGTGAACAAGTTCAGCTGTCACTGGACCCAATGGTTCATGTCCTGGTATAAGGATGTGCTCCAGCTCACTGAGAGGTTTTCCTGTCTTTACAAAGGCCTCGGCCAACTTGCGGTTGCGATTAGCTATAAGACAAATATATTTATTAAAATATAAGTATTTATATTAATAGTTTATAGCATTTTGTTACCATAACAACTAGTGACCAAATCGGATATTCCACAGGACTCAAAAAAAGTTCCCATGCGGCAGCCTGGGTAAAAAACATCCACAAACTGAAGCATCTCCAAAAATCCCCTCCGAATGATTCCACCCTCTCAAAGTGGAACAGATCTCCACACAATCGGCATCCTCGGTAACCACCACACGGAAAGTGGGTGACTTAAAGATGTCGTGCAGCACTCGATAATACTTCTGATCTCGACAGCCCACTGTGCCCTCGGCAAAGTGATCATGCGCCAGCTCGTAGGGCAAATTACAGCCCACCAGGACGGAACATGGAATCTATATAATTAATATGATAAAAGGAAAAAGATTAGAGGTCAACGTAAGAAAATATTGAAAGCTTTAAATAATGGCTCTTAAACTATTGTATCTAAAATAGCCAAAGGAAAACTGTATAAATATACAAAAAAGTCTTTAAAAATCCAAGTTAAAATATACAATTTATAGGAAAGCGCTATGATTGTTGAATGACTATCTTGTTTTTAATTTTCAAAACTAAACCATACTCAACCTTCAGCTGCCGCATTATGATCTGGGATATCAGGACAAATTGCCCATCATCGCCGCGCTCGAATCCTTTAATCAGGGAGACTGCGTGGGCAGTGGGCTTTACTTTCCCCAGCAGTGTTTTGCAGCAGCTACTGACGAAAGTGGGCGGGATGGCAAATATTATAATATCCGCATCCCGCATTATATTCCATTTCAGTCTGTTTTTGTGATTGTCGAAAAGATTTACAGTAAGTCAAATTTGATTAGTAGAAATGCGTTCTTATAATATAATCAATTTATCAACAAAACTTATATTTTTCGACTTTCAAATGTAACGTAACATCACAAAAGTTCTTGAAATAGATCCAGAAAACTCACTAATGTAAATAATTGCCATTTGCATTATGCAGACCCCAAAATTCGGGTGACATCTTTTTAGAAACCTTTTCCCGATTTCAATTAGTGTCAAATGCGCAGGAATAACAAAATTTGCTGCTTCATCCATATTCATTCAGCCCAAGGCATTTATGTGCGGATTTGCGCGAAAAAATGCCAAAAAGTTAGACGACTGGGCGGAGGGGCCAGATGGGGAGTTGGGGAGTTAGGGAGAAGCCGCCCTAATCCATAATTTAATATATTGACACAAATCTTTGTCGTAAGACGTGTCTTGGCACCATCATAATCCCCAATATTGTATGTTGACAGCTGTCAAAGGAGCCACTTCCCCACTTGCGTCCTTCCAAACGAAAAAACCACAAAAAAACTGCGAGGAAAAGTAAGTTTTTGGCTTAATGTGCAACTATGCGGAAAATATTTGCGCTTAGTTTGAGTTCGGCATAGGAAAATGTAGTCACACACATGAACCCCGGCTACGTGTGTTGGTCGCAGGACATGGAAGTGGATGTGGATGGGGGCAGGTCCTTAAGCCCGGGAAACAGGTTGGCCCACAAATGAACTGGGCCAGAAAAAAAGAGGAGCGAGATAACTTTAAGACGCCGGCATTAAAGTCCCGAGCCGTCTTCAATCGGCGGAGATTACTCCGGGGCAAAATTCAAATGTCCTCGTTGCCGGTTTCCATTGTCCATATATTGAGCGGTTGGAATAAGCAAACAAGTATTTCATTTTCCTAATATTAAGATACCTCGTGGTCACAAAAAAACAACACATTTTTAAAAATCGTTTTTTAATTATCCATTTAATTGGGTTATTTGGCCTTTTTTCGAAACGTCGTCATCATCAGAACTTATAAATTCTTTTGACTTTGGTTTCCTGAATAATTATAATTATATTATAGTATATCACAATTATAATAATTATTAATTCTTTGGACGCATCTCTATTCAGTTTCAGAATGGCCATACCAAGTAGGTACGTTTGCGGGTAATCCAGGAGCTGTCATCAGGACACTCTTGAAGTATCCCAGGGATCCTATGTAGTCCTGGCGACTGAAGCACCCATGTCCAATCAGAGGCAGAATATGGTTCGACTTCTGTCAGAAAATGTCGATAAAGAGAGCATCTTCCTCTGGAGCTGTGATGGGTGCTAGCATCATACCTTTACTACCCATGCCGCCCAGGATCGTCAACGAACCATAGACCGTCTTTCGTTATTTATGGGCAAACAAACGGCATATTTTTGTATGTTTGATGATGTTCCTTGTTTGGATAGGGATGTCGATATGAAACTTAGACAGTGTGATAGCGGAGGCCATAGTCCACTTGCTACCGTTTAAGTGGGCAGGAAACACCTCGTGGAATCACTGGAGCACCCTACTGGCATTCGGAAGCTTACTAGCTTGGATGATCTTGGTGCTTAATGATAATCCTTCACCAGCTCCGAGGTCCGTTTCTTCTTGCCCGTCATCTGCAGCCATTCGATGTACTGAAATGGAGAAGTAATGTTTATTTATTTTGCTGCAGTTATGCTTTTAATGGGTTAATGTAGAGGAGACCCATCGAAAGATGCTATTCTGCCCATGCAAAAAACCAGACTCCTTGGAAGAAGGATTGATGATTAGAGAACTTCATTTGATCATATTCTCTTTTACTCCGGTCTATACAAATTAAATTTCATAAAAATCGGACAACAATATCATACAGCTGCCTTCTACGGCAAATAAATGTCAAAAAGAACACATATGCGCTGGTAAATTGAAATGTAACATTTTCTTTATATTTCTGTAAATAGTTTTGTTTTCTAAAATCGGAAAACTCTATGGTCCCATTAAAACAACCTGCAAGGGTGTATAAACTTCGGCTTGCCGAAGTTTGCTACCTTTCTTGTTTCTCCGTTTCAGTACATCGAATGGCTCCAGGTGACGGCCAAGATCATCAGTAGTGTGCTCCAGGGATTCCAGAAGACATTTCCGGTCCAACTAAACCCAGTATCAAGTATACTATCGCGTCCGCCACCACTCTGCCCAAGTCTCATATCAACATCGCCATTGAAACTAGGAGCTTCAACAAACAAATGAAAATATGGCGTTTATTTGCCCATATGAAACGAATTGTGGTCGTTTTGTTTTCGTTTCTGGGTTATGGTTAAAAAGCTGTGGGAAAACGCCATTAACAAAAGGAAAAGAGTTAAACAACTGCTTTACCTTTCTTCATACGATCTCCAGGTCGGTTGCCTAGGAAATATTTACTTGGCCTGGCCTGTATGGCCCTGCGTAGTTTACCCTGCTCTTTGAAATCCATGTTGGTGAAACAGACCGTCAGCAGGGTATTAGCCCTGATCTTTGTAAAAGCCTAACGGAGTTCTGCACTTTTTAATGCCTGCCTCCAGGAGCCTCGAAAAGGTCCCCTTTTGACAATTTGAGTAGCACGTCAGCTGAGAAATATATCCTTATTCCCTTTCAATATGAGTGGGTGTAACTTAAGAACTCACCGCTTTTTGAATGCAAGTGTGCAGTGGCTTTTCCTCCAAATTGGGTAAATGCCCATTGGCAAAAATCACCACAATTTTTTTCGTTAGCACCTGAACACTGTCACTTTCGACGGAACATTGAATTTTCTTTGACAGGTAGGGTTGGGTACTTTTTAAGAGGGCTGCTAAGACCTAAAAATATCGTGACTTGGCTATCGGTTATATAGTTCTTGATATGGTGTACAATTTAGATGTATTAAAATCTTTATTTGTTGCGACATGTTTTTAGTTTCGGAATAACAAATAATTTTTTAAATAGTCCTAGATAAGTCAATAAACTTAAATTGCGTATTTTATTAATTAACCTGTTAATTTAACAGGCTTTCGGTCGATTTGCATTTAACACTGAATTGAAAGAACCGATTTAGTCGGAAATTGCTTTTATTTACATACGAGTAATGAAGTTGAACAAAAACCTTAATAATTATCAGTAAGTACTACTTAATTATAATGGTTATATAAAAAGTAAATATTGTATAAACGAATATCTTTACTGTACCATTTGTACTAGAGGTGCAGAAAACATCGCTTTTCCGATGTTTTAAGAGGCAACCATCGATGAAACATCGAAAAACATCGATGTTTTTCCACCTCTAATTTGTACCCGAGTAAATATTTAATTTCAAATCTTTAATTTACGCTTCTTAGTTTTCATTAAGCTATTCCCTTTACTTGGTTTTCTTAATGGATTTTTAATTTTTATTTTCTGCGTTTTCCTTGTATATTATAGTTTTTTAAGTCAGAGCTGAACTGAGGGTAGGGGACCAAATCGAATTCCATGGTAATGGGAATCCGAGTGGAAATTTATGCAAACTATGCGGTAATTTGTCCGACAGCAACGGATAAAAAGCTAAAGGCCAGAAGTCTCAACTTATTTTAGTTTTATTATGTACACGTATTTTTGTCAACCAATTTTATTTAAAGAAAAAATTGTTATAGAAATCGATGGCACAAGATCTAGGGAAAGTTTTGGCCCCTAAATTGGGCCAGGGATTTGGCCAGCGTTATAGAAGCTTCCTGGGCGCGTCGTGATTTCCCTTGGATCAACTGTCGTGGGATAGGCGGATTCAGATCCCTGCTCGGGGACCCTGTTTATATCGTTGGTGGTGTCAGTAACTGCTTTTGCTGGATTTAAATGAATTTCCTCTCCTTCGAGCGATTTGGACGAGGGAGATGGGTAGATAATTTCGATCTGCGATTGATGTATTATATCTGGCAGGGAACTGCTTTCGAAGTTGGAAGCTGTCCTTATAGTCGTTTTGGGGATACAGAGTCCACGGTTAATTCCTTCACCCGATCTGCATAGCGTAGGGTATTCAGAGTGTGCTCCACCGAGTGCAAGCCGGGTGAAATCATGGCTATCATACAGGTCTTGACCTTCTTGCCCCCAATAAAGAAGTCCCGCTTGACCTGGGTGAGCTTGGAGCCCCTAAAGGGCAGATGACCCGACTGGCGACCCAGAGCCCGAATGCATTCCTTCAGGACCAGCAGCGACTTGTTGATCTCCGATCCTTCCAGGCGGGTCACGCTGTCCGCCGAGCTATTATCCGCACCCCTTTCATTTCCGGCCAAATCTATTAGCGAGAATTTTCCATGCAAACGACTATTGGCAGAGGATCTCAAAGAGATTTGAAAGACTGCATGGGACCGAGAGGACTTGGCATTGGCCGAGGTTTGACCCGAGGTTCGTACACTATTTCCCAGTTCCAGTAAAGCCAAAACTTCGCCAGTGCTATTCACAGGATTCTCTGTTAGACCCACCACTTGCACCTGCTGATTACCATCTTCCAGTACTCTTAATTGCGGCTTCCCCGGCATAAGGAGATCATACACCCGAGAGCCATATATCTCGAAGAAACTGTAGGAGACTTTCAACTTGAGCTTATCATAAGGAGGTGACTTAAGAGTGGTAAAGACATCCCCGGTGGCCATGGCATAGATGCCATCCATGGTGCTCTGCTGTCTTCCGGTGAACTGACCACCCATCGTGTGGGTCTTACCACTTCCGGTCTGTCCGTAGGCGAAACAGGTGGCCATTCCGCCCTCGAAGATGTGCCTTATCAGGGGACGGGCTGTATATTCGTATACCGTTCCATTAGAGCAATCCTCATTGAAGACGTAATCGAAGCGGAAACTGTAGTTTTCCAGGAACTTGGAAAGGTTCACATGCTTTCGTGGCTCGTGGACCACTAGCATGTCTTTTGAAGGTATACTAACCACATCCAATTCCCCGCCAGCTCCTTGCGTCTCAGTGGTCTCTTCCTGACACAGACCACAATTTGGTGTTCCTTGGGGGGATTATCGGTGGTTCCACTCTTGACTGGATGGCCAAAAACAAATCCGAGATCCCGCAACCACTGTCTTCCGACGCTCACTTTCTTCCGATTTCTGCAACAACTTCATTTCTTATAACTGAAAATTTTCACCAAATACGCGCGCATAATATTTGGGCCGAATCCAGAGATTGCCGATTTTATGTTTTGTTTTAGCTGACAAAGTCTAAAAAACAAAAGTGACAAGCAAGTCAAGGTGTAGAAAAGAAATATGTTTTATTATTATAAACTAATAGTTTTCATTTTAAATTTGTTGAAATTAAAAGCCATATTTATGATTTTTTTATTAGGACTGGTCAAACTAAAAAGGAGGGTCTCAAAATAACACTTATTTGCAATTACGTATTGCTTATTTCCATACTGAAATTGTAAAAAGTTGTATTTGACTTTTAAAAATACAAATCTCAGTAGACTTTTCAAAATAGATCATTTTGCTAAAATACCTTTTTTATTCGGTCCTTGGTTAAGTTTCGTTTAAGAATGGTTTTTCCTTCATTATTAAATTAAAAAAGCAATATCTTACAGTTTCAGATCCCTTATTTTGAGCTTTCCCGTACCATCCCAGTGATATCTATTCTAGCGAGGATTGTTTTAGGTATTTGTTCAATTTGGGGGCAAACAAGAGGCAGCAAGAACAACCGAATCAACAAAAAACACCATTCCGAGGGCCTCTTGTCAGTCGTCCTGTGTGTATGTCCTGTGTGTTTTCTGTTTGCCAAGTGGGTGGTCATGAAATGAAGCATTCTTTTGCCAGAGAGAGACGGCCATATGGGGGTAGAGAGAGATAGATAGAGAGGGAACAAGTTGCAGATACGTTTGCATAAGCCGAGACGTGTGTAACGTACCAAATTGTTATTTATTTTTTGAAGTGCCTGCGCCACTGCCTCTGTATAAAGGTTTATCTGTGGAATTTGTAGCTGAACATGGTATCTGTGTTCCTGCCGGCAAATGTATGGGTGTGGGGATGCACAGATACATTGCTTATAGATACGTGCAACTTGTTTTGGGTCTTCACTGGCGTCTTGTTTGCTATTTGACGTCACATTTTGCCAAATTTACCGTGTAATTGTCGTCAAAGGCGAAGGGAAGCATCGGAAAAACCAGGAAACGCAGCCCACCACCCACTGAAAAATGCCACAAGAAATGGGCAAATAAGTGGAGTTTTCCCGGTCCTGGTCCAACCCACCTGATATGCAAATTTCCATAGCTTTTTCTGTTTGCCCGGGACCCCAGGCATATATTTGTTTAACCGTAGTCAGAGCGAACCGGACAGTTTGATTTCGTTCCGGGGATTTCCATTTCATTTTTACCCACCTGGCCAACTATTTTGCACCTGCACGCGCCCAACACGTAAGCTGAATATTTGCTATATGCTTGCCTAAATTGCACATCTGAAATGAACTAATAAACCAATTGAAATGGAAAACATTTGCCCTGTTTTACACACGCACAAAAAATTAATTCCAAATAAATGGAAATGCCATTGGACTGAACGTGCATTAATTTTGCTGCTCTCCGAAAAATAATGTATGCATGAATGAAAATGATTTCATGGATATACTCTTTTGATATTGTTCGTACCCAAAGGTACTCAACATGACCACACCCAACAAATCAAGCAATAGCCAAGTTGGGAACAGTACCAGGCGCTCAGTAGCACCCACTGCATATGAGAATTGCTGATCAGCATATTATATGTCTCACTAACTCACCGTCTCACCGACTCAACGGCACACTGACCGGCCAATGCAGTCAGCACATTTTGCAGTGTCAGCCAACTACGCAAAGCCAACTACGCAAACTGCTACCATAATCATAGTTCCCTGATCTATTTTAGAATATAGCTTACTTCACTAATCATTACACTAAACTTCCGTGTTCCAAGTAGTATATAAACAAGTTCCAAATGAAGAATAAAACAGTTATCAACACACCTCTTAACTCCGCGGTTCTACTTCCTACATCTGGGAATAGGGCTCGTAATACACTATCTCAACTAGTAGCTAACCACGTTAGCTCACCCTCAGCGCAGCTCCAGCGTCGCCTGTGGTCCGGCATCACAGTAACCATCGTTACCATTGCCGCGACGCGATCGTCCTGCCATCAAAGCGTCCCCGTGCCAGCGACAAGTGCTCATTACCCCCTTGTCCCGCGGTGTGACCCGGAAGTGTCTACTTCGGTTAGGCACAAACTCACCGTCTCACCGACTCAACGGCACACTGACCGGCCAATGCAGTCAGCACATTTTGCAGTGTCAGCCAACTACGCAAAGCCAACTACGCAAACTGCTACCATAATCATAATTCCCTGATCTACTTTAGAATATAGCTTACTTCACTAATCATTACACTAAACTTCCGTGTTCCAAGTAGTATATAAACATGTTCCAAATGAAGAATAAAACAGTTATCAACACACCTCTTAACTCCGCGGTTCTACTTCCTACATCTGGGAATAGGGCTCGTAATACACTATCTCAACTAGTAGCTAACCACGTTAGCTCACCCTCAGCGCAGCTCCAGCATCGCCTGTGGTCCGGCATCACAAAAACCATCGTTACCATTGCCGCGACGCGATCGTCCTGCCATCAAAGCGTCCCCGTGCCAGCGACAAGTGCTCATTACCCCCTTGTCCCGCGGTGTGACCCGGAAGTGTCTACTTCGGTTAGGCACAAACATTGGTGACCCCGACGTGATCCTTTAACAACAAAGGATCACACTCAAGCAACCCCCTTCCCACTGAAGGACTCACAACTTTATCCAGCTCCACAGGATACGCTTCTTCTTCCAGCGTCACAGGAACTTCAGCTTAATCCAGCTTCACAGGATTCGCTTCTTCTTCCAGCGTCACAGGAACTTCAGCTTAATCCAGCTTCACAGGATTCTTTGCTTCCAAGACACACAAAATGTCTACTTCATTCATAGAGGAAACAAGTCACACAAGAATCGATCTACACAATCGATTACTAGACACCCAAAACGAGCTGCAAGGGAAAATCCAACAGCTCATTAAGAACTATGGCAAGGATTCTGCCGACCGACGCCACCGAGACGGCTACTATTCCGGTAAGCTAAATCAGTTAAACGATCTCTGACAGCAGTTTTGCGACCTAGATGAAGAAGTCCAGCAGGCGGCATTACCCACTGGAAGTGAGTACTCTTCACGATTAGTAGCACTTAAGGAGCTGGTCGAAAAATATCAGAATATCTTTCTGGACAACATGCCGAATGGAAGCGGGCTTCCGAAGGCCCCGAGACGAACGTCGGCCAACATCAAGATCACAACAAGAGATCAAGTCAAAGGAGATTCCGCAATTGACACGGTGATCCGACAGTTGCAGAGAAGATGCAACGAATTGGAGTCATCATTAACATTAGCCTCGAACGCCCCAACCGTCACCCCAGCCTTACAAAGGCACCTGGATCTCCATTGGGCGTTACTGAGGCAAGCCCACGACGAATTGGACAGCACACCTGGGGCCGCAGCCCTGGCAGAAGCAGAGCTAGCTCAATTCCACACATTATACGAGGAATACGAAATGAACCTGCTTCGAGAAAACGACGCGCCAATGAGCCTAAACTTGGCACTTCCGCCAATTAGCATTCCGGAGTTCAACGGCGAGTATCTAGACTGGCCACGGTTCCATGATCTCTTTGTGGAATTGGTACATAACAAACCATATTCGGCCAGTCAAAAACTACATATTCTACAGAGTTCGCTTCGTGGTGAAGCGAGGAACGTCTTGACAGACACAGCCTTCTCACAGGGTGGCTATGACGACACCTGGTTGCGGTTGAAGGCCAGGTACCAGAACGGCAAAATATTAGTATTCGCCGCCATAGCAAAAATTATTGACCATAGGCCTATAGACGGCTCCTCGCGCCAACTAAGGGCCTTACATCACACTATAAAAAACTCAATGAGTACTCTTAAAAACCTCGATATCAGCACAAAATCCTGGGATCCAATCCTGTGTTTTCTTATCAGAAGAAAACTAGACCAGCAATCTCTAGCTGCTCTAGAAAATTCAGCGGATGCACCAACGGAAATTCCAACGTTAAGGAGTGTACTAACGTTTATTGAACGGCGCGCTTGCATGCTGGAGACGATAAGCGCTCAACCTACAGCAACACTACGCCATCAGTCAGTTCACAACGAAGAGAGTTGTAAGATTTGTCACCTAGGACCACATAATCTTAGAGCATGTAGCCGGTTCCAGGAAATGGACCCCAAAACACGGCGCCAAGCCATTATTCAAATAGGAGCATGCACAAAATTGTTTGTCTACAGCTCATATGGTTGAAAACTGTGGATCACCGACAAACTGTCGAGTCTGCCAGCAACGGCACCATTCACTGTTACACAAAGGACCAACTAGCAATCCAGTGGCCGGCGCAGTAACCATTGCAGGCTACGACAACGTAGGAGGATATACTCTGCTCGCGACCGCGAAGGTCTCATTACAAGGGCCAAACGGTCAATTACAAACATGTCGCGCTGTAATAGATGGTGGATCACAGGTGAATCTTATCTCAAGGAGAATGGCAGATCTGCTATCTCTTAAGGAAGGTTCACCGATTGAAATATCTGGAATCGGAGGAAAGATATCAACAGCAATTAGATCAACACTAAAGCTCTCATCCTGTACATCAGGGTTTGAAAAACTATTAGAGGTATTTATTATGCCCACAGTCATTACAGACCAACCGTCAGTACCGATTACAACCGATCTTAATATTCCCGAGGGACTGGCATTAGCAGATCCTGACTTTCGGCAACCTGGACCCATTGACCTAACCTTAGGGTCTGAGGTGTATTCTCGTGTAATAACCGGTGAACTTCTTAAACTAGGACCTAATAAACCCTTGGCACAAGGCACTAGGCTTGGTTATGTAATCACAGGTTATCTCAATAAAGAAACCTCATCTGATACGGAAATCAACCCTATTCTGGTAGAAGGCAGAGGTGATTTTGCAGTACCGAACGCTGCTTATGAGCCAACAAAAGATAAAAATCCGATGAATATAGAACCGACTTCTCATCAATTTGAAACCTACAAGAAGGCTGACTTTGGTTCACCATTTCTAAACTTAACCAAGAAAGATCTTAGTTTTGTTGCAGAACGTCCACATACCATAGACGTGCCAAATGATCGAGTTCTACGAGGGCACAATTTCAGTCCCCACGGTAATGTTAATTTTATCGCAAAGGGGAGTGTTAAGCAGCATCAAGAAGATGTGAAGGACCTGAATCACAAACATGAACCTCAGTTGAAAGAACGATCCACCTTGGTCAATGATTTGTTAGGTGCTTCCGATACAATTCGGTCAAGGGCTGACCGACATCACGACCTAATTGAGGGTACCCCTCCATGGGGGGGAGAATGTTCGTACCCAAAGGTACTCAACATGACCACACCCAACAAATCAAGCAGTAGCCAAGTTGGGAACAGTACCAGGCGCTCAGTAGCACCCACTGCATATGAGAATTGCTGATCAGCATATTATATGTCTCACTAACTCACCGTCTCACCGACTCAACGGCACACTGACCGGCCAATGCAGTCAGCACATTTTGCAGTGTCAGCCAACTACGCAAAGCCAACTACGCAAACTGCTACCATAATCATAATTCCCTGATCTACTTTAGAATATAGCTTACTTCACTAATCATTACACTAAACTTCCGTGTTCCAAGTAGTATATAAACATGTTCCAAATGAAGAATAAAACAGTTATCAACACACCTCTTAACTCCGCGGTTCTACTTCCTACATCTGGGAATAGGGCTCGTAATACACTATCTCAACTAGTAGCTAACCACGTTAGCTCACCCTCAGCGCAGCTCCAGCATCGCCTGTGGTCCGGCATCACAGTAACCATCGTTACCATTGCCGCGACGCGATCGTCCTGCCATCAAAGCGTCCCCGTGCCAGCGACAAGTGCTCATTACCCCCTTGTCCCGCGGTGTGACCCGGAAGTGTCTACTTCGGTTAGGCACAAACAGATATATTGCATTGTATCTTTTCCTAGTAATCTGTTTTCCTCGACCTGTTTCAATCATTTTTAAATTTATTAATAAATAATTTACATACATATTGTTACACACAGCGATGCATTAAAAAAACAGCCTATCACAGAGTGCAATCATACACAATAATTGTCATTCGGCATGGATTAAACGCTGTTTGCTAATGTAATCAAATTGGACAATTTCGACATTTGAACTAATCCGTTTACATAATCCGATTACCGCCTTTGTTGCTTTGATTTAATTATGCTTGAAAAAATTCACACGAAATCGCAAAGCCGAAAACTAAATGAATTGCATAAATCATTTATTAAATAACAATTTCAAAATTGACTTTTATGGGCGGTGAACAGATTAAAAGGATGCCAGGCGACGATAACATTTGCACGTGATAGTGGTAGAGTTGCAATTGTTTCTTGGGATGATAAGGGTTCCAGATTCTTTCAACATATAGACGAAGTTTATCCGCTCCACCTTGTGTATTAATTATTATCCATGTTTCTTGGTAGTAAGAAAATGAAGGTTAGTTCCTTTCCTTGGTTTTCAGTGAACTGATGTTTGCATGTAATGTTTGTGAAGACCCAAATGATTTCTTAGGACTTCAGATGGTTTGAGATTATATTAAAATACAGATGGGGGTTCTTGACTTCCAGAAGTGGTAAAACATCTTGTTTGGGTGTCTTCGTCTTGGTGTTGAGGTGTACTGTGTATCCGTAGGAGGATCTACCTGACTTCTCAGGTATTCAGATAGTATCACATTGTATTAAAGTAAAAATTTAAGCTTTCGGATTCCGGAATCTGAATCTTGAAATTGTCAAAATTAGGAACTTGTTTGCAATGAAAGTAAGGATCCCGACTGATTTCAATAGATAATTAGGACCACTCCACCGTCACCAGATTACTGGCACCGCCCTCCAGTTTGATAATCCCCGCCAAGTGGACTCGGCCGTCCGAACGGCGGATAAACACCTGGTTGATCGACAGCTGATCCATGGCCAAAAACAAATCCGAGATCCCGCAACCCCTGTCTTCCGATGCTCACTTTCTTCCGATTTCTGCAACAAATTTATTTCTTATAACTGAAAATTTTCACCAAATACGCGTGCATAATATTTGGGCCGAATCCAGAGATTGCCGACTTTATGTTTTGTTTTAGCTGACAAAGTCTAAAAAACAAAAGTGACAAGCAAGTCAAGGTGTAGAAAAGAAATATGTTTTATTATTATAAACTAATAGTTTTCATTTTAAATTTGTTAAAATTAAAAGCCATATTTATGAATTTTTTATTAGGACTGGTCAAACTAAAAAGGAGGGTCTCAAAATAACACTTATTTGCAATTACGTATTGCTTATTTCCATACTGAAATTGTAAAAAGTTTTATTTGACTTTTAAAAATACAAATCTCAGTAGACTTTTCAAAATAGATCATTTTGCTAAAATATCTTTTTTATTCGGTCCTTGGTTAAGTTTCGTTTAAGAATGGTTTTTCCTTCATTATTAAATTAAAAAAGCAATATCTTACAGTTTCAGATACCTTATTTTGGGCTTTCCCGTACCATTGCAGTGATATCTGTTCTAGCGAGGATTGTTTTAGGTATTTGTTCAATTTGGGGGCAAACAAGAGGCAGCAAGAACAACCGAATCAACAAACAACACCATTCCGAGGGCCTCTCGTCAGTCGTCCTGTGTGTATGTCCTGTGTGTTTTCTGTTTGCCAAGTGGGTGGTTATGAAATAAAGCATTCTTTTGCCAGAGAGAGACGGCCATATGGGGGTAGAGAGAGATAGATAGAAAGGGAACAAGTTGCAGATACGTTTGCATAAGCCGAGACGTGTGTAACGTACCAAATTGTTATTTATTTTTTGAAGTGCCTGCGCCACTGCCTCTGTATAAAGGTGTATCTGTGGAATTTGTAGCTGAACATGGTATCTGTGTTCCTGCCGGCAAATGTATGGGTGTGGGGATGCACAGATACATTGCTTATAGATACGTGCAACTTGTTTTGGGTCTTCACTGGCGTCTTGTTTGCTGTTTGACGTCACATTTTGCAAATTTACCGTGTAATTATCGTCAAAGGCGAAGGGAAGCATCGGAAAAACCAGGAAACGCAGCCCACCACCCACTGAAAAATGCCACAAGAAATGGGCATAGCTTTTTCCATTCCATAGCTTTTTCTGTTTGCCCGGGACCCCAGGCATATATTTGTTTAACCGTAGTCAGAGCGAACCGGACAGTTTGATTTCGTTCCGGGGATTTCCATTTCATTTTTACCCACCTGGCCAACTATTTTGCACCTGCACGCGCCCAACACGTAAGCTGAATATTTGCTATAAGCTTGCCTAAACTGCACATCTGAAATGAACTAATAAACCAATTGAAATGGAAAACATTTGCCCTGTTTTACACACGCACAAAAAATTAACGTGCATTAATTTTGCTGCTCTCCGAAAAATAATGTATGCATGAATGAAAATGATTTCATGAATATAATCTTTTGATATATTGCATTGTATCTTTTCCTAGTAATCTGTTTTCCTCGACCTGTTTCAATCATTTTTAAATTTATTAATAAATAATTTACATACATATTGTTACACACAGCGATGCATTAAAAAAACAGCCTATCACAGAGTGCAATCATTCACAATAATTGTCATTCGGCATGGATTAAACGCTGTTTGCTAATGTAATCAAATTGGACAATTTCGACATTTAAACTAATCCGTTTACATGTGGGATGCGGTACTGGAGAGACAAGGACCACTAGAAGCGGTCTCACCTACTGATCTATTATCTTTCCCTTTCTGTACTCGATATTCCTAAGTTACTCGATATTCCTAAGTTATATTCGATACCCAGTAGCAACGTGAGTGAAAAGTGGCAACGCACCGCCATACTCACTCGCTGCCAGAATCTCGAAGAGTACAGTTTAATAGCACACGTATATTTTGTAAAACCTAAGTTAACAAGTCGAATGTGAATAAAGCATATCATTATACTATTTAAGTCAGCGTCATCTTTTCTAAAAGAGGACCCTGCAATTTTTGGGGGCTCAACCGAGATATAGCCTACCATTCGACAGAACTTTCACCTTGGCAAAAAACACGTGGAGTGCGTAAGCGGAGAGCTGGTGAAATTGAGCAAATCGGCTAGATATCTTCAAATCGTCATAAGCAATTTGGCTGGAGTGTGACAAAGAAGGCTGGCGCAGAAAGCAGACACAGTTGGTGGCTTTTGCAAAGGCAAGAACTTGGAGAACTAGCGGACGAAGTGCTGGAAGGATTAGGAGGCAGCGGATCGTGGCTGGAGACATAGGAGAAGCAGCAGACACGGGCTGGAAGCAGTGGAGATACAACGAGCAAGACATTGGATCTGGTGTGGTCATCGGAGCGTGCGTGCAGGATTGTGCAAGCGGAAGGCTGGGGCACAGATCTTGGCAGCAGACGAAAACATCCAGAAAGTTCCAGTTGAGTTTGGAAGTCTTCATTGTAAGTGTGACGCTACAAAAGCGGGAAGCGTGGCAAAGAAATACGACGACGACCAAAAGCGACATCATTGAGCGAGTGGCTGAACTTTTGGAGGAGTGTTGCCGGAAAGTTTATTTCAAGTCGTTTGTAAAGTAGTGGGGTAACATTGAAATCAAGCAGTTCCAGAGACAGGGTGGTTAATCTACTTACAATTTGCTTTTGATACTAAATTTAAGAAATCATTGTTTAATCTTAATAATCTACAGGACAAAGTTGTAAAATGGAGAAAATCGAGATCTTGGCACTGCGAGTTGAAGAGTTGCGTCGGAAGTTGTCGGAGTTGCAATTGGGTACGACTGGATTGAAAGCGGAATTGCAAGAGAGGTTGTTGACCTACTACGGTCTAAACAACGATGGTGAGTCGGAAACGGAGGATAATGGTGAAGATGGTCTATCAGTAACGTCCGCAGAAACCACTATAAATCGGCCAAACGCAGCAGGTTGGCATCAAGGACTAGGAAACGAAAGGCAGGGTAGATCATGGTTCACGTTGAAAGATGTAGAGGGCAGTGTTTCGCAGTTTTCTGGGTCGAATTCCCCAGATATAAACCAATGGATAGGAGAGTTGGAGGATTGTGCAGCTACAGTTGAGTGGAACCCTTTACAGTTGTTTGTGTATGCAAAACAGTTGCTTAGTGGAGCAGCAAAGATGTTTGTCCGTAGCCAGAGGAATATCAAAGACTGGGCAAGCTTGAAATCGGCTTTGTTGGAGGAGTTTGGAATCAAGTTATCCTCAGCAGAAGTTCATCGCAGGTTGGGAAAACGACAGCAGCATAAGGGTGAATCCTTGCACGAGTTCCTTTATGCACTTATGGAAATTGCAAAGCCCATTTGTTTGGAGGAGGAAAGTTTGATCGAGTATTTCGTTGAGGGTATCCCAGATGCTAGATCAAATAAGGCAATGCTATACCAGGCCAGAAACCTTAAGGATCTTAAGTTACAAATCGACGCGTATCAAAAATCACGCGGATCATCCAAACCAGTTAGCAAGTATGGTTTACAGGTTAGCAAGGCTGTGCACGACACAAAACAAGATGCGGTAGGTGGATCAGTTAGGAAATGTTTTCGGTGCGGAGATTCGTCGCACATGAAGAAAGACTGTCCCGTGAAGGAGAAATGTTTTAAATGCGATCAACCAGGACACCGAGCAGCGCAATGCAAAGCAGATGTACAGGTCAAAACAGAGAGAGCAACCAATGTCGTCCAGGACGATAAAGTCGTTTCACAACCATCGCGTGAGTCCTTTTCTTCAAGCTTGGAATTGAAATCTGTGATGTGTAGGAATTCAGAATTCAAAGGACTTGTGGACACTGGTGCTGAATTGTGTTTGATGCGTAGGCGTGTGTTCTTGAAGCTTGGCGTTGGAGTAGGCAGTCTGATGGGTCGTCAGAGAGTTTTGACAGGTATCGGAGAAAGTCAGGTGCTAACATTCGGAAGCTTCGTTACAAAGGTCGTTATCGATGGAATCGACATGTCGGTCGAGTTTCATGTCATACCAGATGACGATATGAAGTTTGACGCAATCTTAGGCACAACAATCTTAAACAGCGTTGACATGATGGTAACCAAGTCTGGCACTATATTTTCGCCAAGAGTTCAAAGTGTTCAGCAAAAACCAACGACAGGATCAGACGATAACCAGGCAGGGCAGAGTACTTGTATGCAGCTAATTAGTGAATTCGAAAGTCTGTGCATGATCAGCACGAAAGACTCTAAGACAGTCTCAGCAGTAGATTTAGAGCACTTGAGTCAGGAAGTAGCTTCTGAAGTGGAGTCATTGATCGAAAGTTACAAGCCAAAAAGAAATCTCACTTCACCAGTCGAGATGAAGATCTTATTGACAGACGAGTTGCCTGTTTTCCAACATCCGAGACGATTAGCTTATTGCGATCAGAAAATTGTCGATGACCAGGTTCAAGAATGGCTAGAGGAAGGGATAATCAAGCCTAGTACATCCGAGTTTGCTTCGCCAGTGGTGCTTGTAGATAAGAAGAACGGGAAGAAGCGCTTGTGTTGCGATTATAGAAAGTTAAATGAAAAGATTGTTCGAGATAACTTCCCAACAGCTCAAATGGACTGTGTGATCGAAAAGCTACAAGGTGGACAAGTTTTTACAACTCTAGATTTGACTAATGGTTTCTTTCACGTTCCTGTTTCGCCAGAATCCCAAAAGTATACATCGTTCGTAACTCAGAGTGGTCAGTATGAGTTCCTGTTTGTACCCTTCGGTATAACAAACTCTCCAGCAGTGTTTACCAGGTTTATCATGGCAGTTATGCGTGATTCGATTAAGAACGAGGATGCGGTTGTATACATGGACGATGTGATCATTTCGAGCAAGAGTATCGATGAGGGCGTGCAGAAGTTGAAGCGAGTTTTGGAAGTGGCACAAGGAAATGGTTTGCGCATAAATTGGAGTAAATGCCAAGTGTTGAAGCGCAAAGTTAATTTCTTAGGCTACGTCGTTGAAAACGGTACCATCAAGCCAGGTAATGAGAAAACTCAAGCAGTTGCTGATTTTCCGATTCCGCGCGACAAGAAAGGAGTCCAAAGATTCTTAGGATTGACGTCATACTTCCGTAGGTTTGTGGAAGGATACGCCGTAATTGCCAAGCCGTTGTCCGATATGTTGGGCAAGGAGGTGAGGTTCGAGTTTCAAGACCAGCAATTAGCAGCATTCAAAAACCTCAAAGAAGCGTTGATCAATGGTCCAGTTCTGAAGCTCTATAATCATTCGCTTGACACAGAAATTCATACCGATGCATCCAAGTTCGGATTTGGAGCCGTTTTGCTTCAACGAGATCCCTGTGATAACTTGTGGCATCCAGTTTTCTACATGAGCCGTAAAACCAAGCCATGTGAGGAAAAGTATCATTCCTATGAACTGGAAGTACTTGCAGTTATCGGAGCCTTGGTAAAGTGGCGGGTGTACGTTCTAGGGAAGAAGTTTAAAATTATTACGGACTGTAACGCCTTTACCATGACCATGAAGAAGAAAGAGATTCCGCTCAGAGTGTCTAGATGGGCGATGTATCTACAAGATTTCGACTACGAAATAGAACACAGGTCAGGTTCGAAGATGAGACATGTCGATGCGTTGAGTAGGGTGTCATGTTATACGTTGACTGACAGTTTGTTTCATCGTTTGCGGGAAGCACAGCTGTTAGATGAGTGGACGAAGGTGCTCAAAAGTGTCGTTGAGACAAAGACTTCTACATCGTGAACGAAGTTCTGTTCAAGGATCCTAACAAAGAGTTGCTCGTAGTTCCTTCACTCATGGAAACCGAAATCATCCAGAACAGTCACAAGCAAGGACACTTCTCATCCAAGAAAACTCAGGATTTGATTGAGAAGTCGTACTACATTCCGAAGCTAAAAGAGAAAGTAGCGCGAGTGGTCGATAGCTGCGTAGAGTGCATCCTTGTGAATGCGAAGGCTGGTAGGCAAGAAGGGTTCCTTACACCAATAGACAAGGGAGACAAGCCGCTCGTCACATACCATGTCGATCATGTTGGTCCGATGGAGTTAACCAAAAAACGATATAATCACATCTTCGTGATTGTAGATGCCTTTTCCAAGTACGTATGGTTGTATCCTACACGAAGCACAGGGGTTGAAGAAGTAGTGATTTGTTTGGAGCGCCAGGCTGTTTGTTTCGGAAATCCGTATAGGATAGTGTCAGATCGTGGAGCTGCATTCACATCCCACCTGTTCAAAGAGTACTGCGATAGGGAGAAGATCCAACATTTGCTGATAGCAACAGGCGTACCAAGGGGAAACGGACAAGTAGAACGCATGCATAAAATAGTTGTTCCGATGCTCTCCAAACTAAGCCTTGAAAGCCCAGGGTGCTGGTATAAGCATGTAGGTAAGGTACAGCAGATCATAAACAACACTGAGCCAAGGAGTACCAAAGTTTCACCGTTCAAACTGCTAACAGGATTAGATATGCGTATCTCAGGAGATGTCCAGCTCAAGTCATTGATACAAGATTGTTTGATTGCAGAGTTAGATGATGAACGCGACAAACTAAGGAAGGAAGCAAGGGAGAACATTCAGAGTATCCAAGCGGAAAACAAGAAAGCTTTTGATTCAAAAAGAAAGGTCGAAAAGAAGTTCCAGCTAAACGATTTAGTAGCCATCAAACGCACCCAGTATGGTACTGGTTTGAAATTGAAAGGAAAGTACCTAGGGCCGTATAAAGTAGTCAGAGTAGGAAACCATGGAAGATACGAAGTTGAAAGGGTAGGCGAAGGTGATGGGCCTTATAAGACATCAACCGTCGCAGAGTACATGAAGGCATTCGGGACGAATCCTGCGTCAGGAGGGCCGATTGTGGGATGCGGTACTGGAGAGACAAGGACCACTAGAAGCGGTCTCACCTACTGATCTATTATCTTTCCCTTTCTGTACTCGATATTCCTAAGTTACTCGATATTCCTAAGTTATATTCGATACCCAGTAGCAACGTGAGTGAAAAGTGGCAACGCACCGCCATACTCACTCGCTGCCAGAATCTCGAAGAGTACAGTTTAATAGCACACGTATATTTTGTAAAACCTAAGTTAACAAGTCGAATGTGAATAAAGCATATCATTATACTATTTAAGTCAGCGTCATCTTTTCTAAAAGAGGACCCTGCATACATAATCCGGATGCAATCATACCCCCGCCCGCTGATTACCGCCTTTGTTGCTTTGATTTAATTATGCTTGAAAAAATTCACACGAAATCGCAAAGCCGAAAACTAAATGAATTGCATAAATCATTTATTAAATAACAATTTCAAAATTGACTTTTATGGGCGGTGAACAGATTAAAAGGATGCCAGGCGACGATAACATTTGCACGTGATAGTGGTAGAGTTGCAATTGTTTCTTGGGATGATTAGGGTTCCAGATTCTTTCAACATATAGACGAAGTTATTATCCATGTTTCTTTGTAGTAAGAAAATGAAGGTTAGTTCCTTTCCTTGGTTTCCAGTGAACTGATGTTTGCATGTAATGTTTGTGAAGACCAAAATGATTTCTTAGGACTTCAGATGGTTTGAGATTATATTAAAATACAGATGGGGGTTCTTGACTTCCAGAAGTGGTAAAACATCTTGTTTGGGTGTCTTCGTCTTGGTGTTGAGGTGTACTGTGTATCCGTAGGAGGATCTACCTGACTTCTCAGGTATTCAGATAGTATCACATTGTATTAAAGTAAAAATTTAAGCTTTCGGATCCCGGAATCTGAATCTTGAAATTGTCAAATTTAGGAACTTGTTTGCAATGAAAGTAAGGATCCCGACTGATTTCAATAGATAATTAGCGCATCACATAGTTCAACATTCTTTGATAATAGTTGGGCACCACTTTGGGCTTTTCAGGCTCCCCTAAATAGTCAGTAATCTTCTTTACCAATTTCCAGAATCCTGATGTCTCACGATGTGCGATGAATACAGCATTTTGGAAATAAATCGTCATAAACACAGGTGATAGCAGCGCCACAGTTAAGATCACGTAATTCCTGGCTGGTTTTCCTGAAAGTGGATCCATTGTATTGATGACATTTGGCATTTTGAAAATATATTTTTTTTCAGGAGAAATTTTTTAGATATATTTTAGATGTTTCTGCTATGAGATCTTTCGTTGACTGACTGACTACTGCCTTACAAAGTCGTGTTGACATATAGAGCTGTTTGACGTATAGTTCAGTGAACCCCTGATCTCGATGAGTCCTCCAGTGGTTGCTCCCATTTCCTCAATTCCGATTGGAAAGCACTTCAGCCGCAATACAATGCTAAAAAATAAAAGAAAATCAACTACCGGACACCGAGAAACACACATAAATTTATAGTTGGGCCATGGAAAACAATGAGATGGAAAGCGGGGCGGCTTTCTTTTCCATTCATCCGGATCCGGATCCCCGACTGAAGTGATTTTCTTTGTTTTTCGATGTGCTGGGAGCGTTGGTGCATTCAATGGAGTGCACTCTCTCCGCAAAGGAATACTTGAACTGCAGCAAGAAAAGACGCACAATACAAATGTGGAGGGGCTTTGTTTGAACACCGAGCTGAGCGTCCTGGCAAATACCATATATACACCCATATACTCGTGTATATCCCCAGACAAAGCCCCAACTCGTGTGCTCCATTTTGTCGGCTAAACGGTTAAAGAAAGAACGCAAATTTCTGTGTTGTTTGGTTGCAGTTGTTCTGGTTTTATTTAAATAATATTACACATTAAACGAAGACCCTCAAAGCTGGAACGTATGGAGCGGGTGAAAGCTGCAGGGAGATTAATTATTAGTACTAGATCAGCAAGGGGTTCCAGGAAGTTCCATCTTACATATCCTCGCGTGCCTTAATCAGAGTTTCCACCAGGCGGTGCAGGGGATAATCCCCAGTGCAGATCCTGTAAACACATGTGAAGAGAGGAAATCTGCGGGGAAATCAAGTTTATTATAGCCTTTGGTGGTGCTCATCTTTATATCACACTAACTTATCCTCCAAGCCCTTCTTTTTAAGCATATGGTGAACAAGTTCAGCTGTCACTGGACCCAATGGTTCATGTCCTGGTATAAGGATGTGCTCCAGCTCACTGAGAGGTTTTCCTGTCTTTACAAAGGCCTCGGCCAACTTGCGGTTGCGATTAGCTATAAGACAAATATATTTATTAAAATATAAGTATTTATATTAATAGTTAATAGCAATTAGTTACCATAACAACTAGTGACCAAATCGGATATTCCACAGGACTCAAAAAAGGTTCCCATGCGGCAGCCTGGGTAAAAAACATCCACAAACTGAAGCATCTCCAAAAATCCCCTCCGAATGATTCCACCCTTTGTGTTTTCATTCAACTCCATGCCATCTGAACAACCAGCCGCAAAGGCTATTATGTTCTGAAAAAAGGAAGAGGGTATTGTTGAAATTATAATTATTAATGCAGAAACTCACTCTCAAAGTGGAACAGATCTCCACACAATCGGCATCCTCGGTAACCACCACACGGAAAGTGGGTGACTTAAATATGTCGTGCAGCACTCGATAATACTTCTGATCTCGACAGCCCACTGTGCCCTCGGCAAAGTGATCATGCGCCAGCTCGTAGGGCAAATTACAGCCCACCAGGACGGAACATGGAATCTATATAATTAATATGATAAAAGGAAAAAGATTAGAGGTCAACGTAAGAAAATATTGAAAGCTTTAAATAATGGCTCTTAAACTATCTAAAATAGCCAAAGGAAAACTGTATAAATATACAAAAAAGTCTTTAAAAATCCAAGTTAAAATATACAATTTATGGAAAGCGCTATGATTGTTGAATGACTGAACATATTGTCAATCAATCATAATACACCCACAATATTTGGCGGCAGTTCAAAGTTCGGCATGTACTTGGCATTCATGTGGGTGGTGTTGATGATTTCGGTGAGCTTGCGACCGTCGACAATTTCCTCGTAGACGTACATGGGCACCTTTTCGTCAAGTGTCTGCGAATTCATCACATTCCGGCCCACATTCCTAGCATTCCAAGGGCAGCTCCTTGCCCCGCACAGCATGTCCTTCGGACCACTCCACCGTCACCAGATTACTGGCACCGCCCTCCAGTTTGATAATCCCCGCCAAATGGACTCGGCCGTCCGAACGTCGGATAAACACCTGGTTGATCGACAGCTGATCCATGGTCAAAAACAAATCCGAGATCCCGCAACCCCTGTCTTCCGACGCTCACTTTCTTCCGATTTCTGCAACAAATTTATTTCTTATAACTGAAAATTTTCACCAAATACGCGTGCATAATATTTGGGCCGAATCCAGAGATTGCCGATTTTATGTTTTGTTTTAGCTGACAAAGTCTAAAAAACAAAAGTGACAAGCAAGTCAAGGTGTAGAAAAGAAATATGTTTTATTATTATAAACTAATAGTTTTCATTTTAAATTTGTTGAAATTAAAAGCCATATTTATGAATTCTTTATTAGGACTGGTCAAACTAAAAAGGAGGGTCTCAAAATAACACTTATTTGCAATTACGTATTGCTTATTTCCATACTGAAATTGTAAAAAGTTTTATTTGACTTTTAAAAATACAAATCTCAGTAGACTTTTCAAAATAGATCATTTTGCTAAAATACCTTTTTTATTCGGTCCTTGGTTAAGTTTCGTTTAAGAATGGTTTTTCCTTCATTATTAAATTAAAAAAGCAATATCTTACAGTTTCAGATACCTTATTTTGGGCTTTCCCGTACCATCCCAGTGATATCTGTTCTAGCGAGGATTGTTTTAGGTATTTGTTCAATTTGGGGGCAAACAAGAGGCAGCAAGAACAACCGAATCAACAAACAACACCATTCCGAGGGCCTCTCGTCAGTCGTCCTGTGTGTATGTCCTGTGCGTTTTCTGTTTGCCAAGTGGGTGGTCATGAAATGAAGCATTCTTTTGCCAGAGAGAGACGGCCATATGGGGGTAGAGAGAGATAGATAGAGAGGGAACAAGTTGCAGATACTTTTGCATAAGCCGAGACGTGTGTAACGTACCAAATTGTTATTTATTTTTTGAAGTGCCTGCGCCACTGCCTCTGTATAAAGGTGTATCTGTGGAATTTGTAGCTGAACATGGTATCTGTGTTCCTGCCGGCAAATGTATGGGTGTGGGGATGCACAGATACATTGCTTATAGATACGTGCAACTTGTTTTGGGTCTTCACTGGCGTCTTGTTTGCTGTTTGACGTCACATTTTGCCAAATTTACCGTGTAATTATTGTCAAAGGCGAAGGGAAGCATCGGAAAAACCAGGAAACGCAGCCCACCACCCAAATAAGTGGAGTTTTCCCGGTCCTGGTCCAACCCACCTGATATGCAAATTTCCATAGCTTTTTCTGTTTAACCGTAGTCAGAGCGAACCGGACAGTTTGATTTCGATCCGGGGATTTCCATTTCATTTTTACCCACCTGGCCAACTATTTTGCACCTGCACGCGCCCAACACGTAAGCTGAATATTTGCTATAAGCTTGCCTAAACTGCACATCTGAAATGAACTAATAAACCAATTGAAATGGAAAAAATTTACCCTGTTTTACACATGCACAAAAAATGAATTCCAAATAAATTGAAATGCCTTTGGACTGAACGTGCATTAATTTTGCTGCTCTCCGAAAAATAATGTATGCATGAATGAAAATGATTTCATGGATATAATCTTTTGATATATTGCATTGTATCTTTTCCTAGTAATCTGTTTTCCTCGACCTGTTTCAATCATTTTTAAATTTATTAATAAATAATTTACATACATATTGTTACACACAGCGATGCATTAAAAAAACAGCCTATCACAGAGTGCAATCATACACAATAATTGTCATTCGGCATGGATTAAACGCTGTTTGCTAATGTAATCAAATTGGACAATTTCGACATTTGAACTAATCCGTTTACATAATCCGGATGCAATCATACCCCCGCCCGCTGATTACCGCCTTTGTTGCTTTGATTTAATTATGCTTGAAAAAATTCTCACGAAATCGCAAAGCCGAAAACTAAATGAATTGCATAAATCATTTATTAAAAGATTAAAAGGTTGCCAGGCGACGATAACATTTGCACGTGATAGTGGTAGAGTTGCAATTGTTTCTTGGGATGATTAGGGTTCCAGATTCTTTCAACATATAGACAAAGATTATCCGCTCCACCTTGTGTATTAGTTATTATCCATGTTTCTTGGTAGTAAGAAAATGAAGGTTAGTTCCTTTCCTTGGTTTCCAGTGAACTGATGTTTGCATGTAATGTTTGTGAAGACCCAAATGATTTCTTAGGACTTCAGATTGTTTGAGATTATATTAAAATACAGATGGGGGTTCTTGACTTCCAGAAGTGGTAAAACATCTTGTTTGGGTATCTTCGTCTTGGTGTTGAGGTGTACTGTGTATCCACAGGAGGATCTATCTGACTTCTCAGGTCTTCAGATAGTATCACATTGTATTAAAGTAAAAATTTAAGCTTTCGGATCCCGGAATCTGAATCTTGAAATTGTCAAATTTAGGAATGAAAGTAAGGATCCCTACTGATTTCAATAGATAATTAGCGCATCACATAGTTCAACATTCTTTGATAATAGTTGGGCACCACTTTGGGCTTTTCAGGCTCCCCTAAATAGTCAGTAATCTTCTTTACCAATTTCCAGAATCCTGATGTCTCACGATGTGCGATGAATACAGCATTTTGGAAATAAATCGTCATAAACACAAGTGATAGCAGCGCCACAGTTAAGATCACGTAATTCCTGGCTGGTTTTCCTGAAAGTGGATCCATTGTATTGATGACATTTGGCATTTTGAAAATATATTTTTTTTCAGGAGAAATTTTTTAGATATATTTTAGATGTTTCTGCTATGAGATCTTTCGTTGACTGACTGACTACTGCCTTACAAAGTCGTGTTGACATATAGAGCTGTTTGACGTATAGTTCAGTGAACCCCTGATCTCGATGAGTCCTCCAGTGGTTGCTCCCATTTCCTCAATTCCGATTGGAAAGCACTTCAGCCGCAATACAATGCTAAAAAATAAAAGAAAAACAACTACCGGACACCGAGAAACACACATAAATTTATAGTTGGGCCATGGAAAACAATGAGATGGAAAGCGGGGCGGCTTTCTTTTCCATTCATCCGGATCCGGATCCCCGACTGAAGTGATTTTCGTTGTTTTTCGATGTGCTGGGAGCGTTGGTGCATTCAATGGAGTGCACTCTCTCCGCAAAGGAATACTTGAACTGCAGCAAGAAAAGACGCACAATACAAATGTGGAGGGGCTTTGTTTGAACATCGAGCTGAGCGTCCTGGCAAATACCATATATACACCCATATACTCGTGTATATCCCCAGACAAAGCCCCAACTCGTGTGCTCCATTTTGTCGGCTAAACGGTTAAAGAAAGAACGCAAATTTCTGTGTTGTTTGGTTGCAGTTGTTCTGGTTTTATTTAAATAATATTACACATTAAACGAAGACCCTCAAAGCTGGAACGTATGGAGCGGGTGAAAGCTGCAGGGAGATTAATTATTAGTACTAGATCAGCAAGGGGTTCCAGGAAGTTCCATCTTACATATCCTCGCGTGCCTTAATCAGAGTTTCCACCAGGCGGTGCAGGGGATAATCCCCAGTGCAGATCCTGTAAACACATGTGAAGAGAGGAAATCTGCGGGGAAATCAAGTTTATTATAGCCTTTGGTGGTGCTCATCTTTATATCACACTAACTTATCCTCCAAGCCCTTCTTTTTAAGCATATGGTGAACAAGTTCAGCTGTCACTGGACCCAATGGTTCATGTCCTGGTATAAGGATGTGCTCCAGCTCACTGAGAGGTTTTCCTGTCCTTACAAAGGCCTCGGCCAACTTGCGGTTGCGATTAGCTATAAGACAAATATATTTATTAAAATATAAGTATTTATATTAATAGTTTATAGCAATTAGTTACCATAACAACTAGTGACCAAATCGGATATTCCACAGGACTCAAAAAAGGTTCCCATGCGGCAGCCTGGGTAAAAAACATCCACAAACTGAAGCATCTCCAAAAATCCCCTCCGAATGATTCCACCCTTTGTGTTTTCATTCAACTCCATGCCATCTGAACAACCAGCCGCAAAGGCTATTATGTTCTGAAAAAAGGAAGAGGGTATTGTTGAAATTATAATTATTAATGCAGAAACTCACTCTCAAAGTGGAACAGATCTCCACACAATCGGCATCCTCGGTAACCACCACACGGAAAGTGGGTGACTTAAATATGTCGTGCAGCACTCGATAATACTTCTGATCTCGACAGCCCACTGTGCCCTCGGCAAAGTGATCATGCGCCAGCTCGTAGGGCAAATTACAGCCCACCAGGACGGAACATGGAATCTATATAATTAATATGATAAAAGGAAAAAGATTAGAGGTCAACGTAAGAAAATATTGAAAGCTTTAAATAATGGCTCTTAAACTATTTAAAATAGCCAAAGGAAAACTGTATGAATATACAAAAAAGTCTTTAAAAATCCAAGTTAAAATATACAATTTATAGGAAAGCGCTATGATTGTTGAATGACTATCTTGTTTTTAATTTTCAAAACTAAACCATACTCACCTTCAGCTGCCGCATTATGATCTGGGATATCAGGACGAATTGCCCATCATCGCCGCGCTCGAATCCTTTAACCAGGGAGACTGCGTGGGCAGTGGGCTTTACTTTCCCCAGCAGTGTTTTGCAGCAGCTACTGACGAAAGTGGGCGGGATGGCAAATATTATAATACCCGCATCCCGGGCCGTGGCCACTATATCATCCACGGCCACCTTTGAATAAAAAAAGAAACATTAAGCATGTCAACATATTGTCAGTCAATCATAATATACCCACAATATTTGGCGGCAGTTCAAAGTTCGGCATGTACTTGGCATTCATGTGGGTGGTGTTGATGATTTCGGTGAGCTTGCGACCGTCGACAATTTCCTCGTAGACGTACATGGGCACCTTTTCGTCAAGTGTCTGCGAATTCATCACATTCCGGCCCACATTCCTAGCATTCCAAGGGCAGCTCCTTGCCCCGCACAGCATGTCCTTCGGACCACTCCACCGTCACCAGATTACTGGCACCGCCCTCCAGTTTGATAATCCCCGCCAAGTGGACTCGGCCGTCCGAACGGCGGATAAACACCTGGTTGATCGACAGCTGATCCATGGCCAAAAACAAATCCGAGATCCCGCAACCCCGGTCTTCCGACGCTCACTTTCTTCCGATTTCTGCAACAAATTTATTTCTTATAACTGAAAATTTTCACCAAATACGCGTGCATAATAATCCAGAGATTGCCGATTTTATGTTTTGTTTTAGCTGACAAAGTCTAAAAAACAAAAGTGACAAGCAAGTCAAGGTGTAGAAAAGAAATATGTTTTATTATTATAAACTAATAGTTTTCATTTTAAATTTGTTGAAATTAAAAGCCATATTTATGAATTTTTTATTAGGACTGGTCAAACTAAAAAGGAGGGTCTCAAAATAACACTTATTTGCAATTACGTATTGCTTATTTCCATACTGAAATTGTAAAAAGTTTTATTTGACTTTTAAAAATACAAATCTCAGTAGACTTTTCAAAATAGATCATTTTGCTAAAATACCTTTTTTATTCGGTCCTTGGTTAAGTTTCGTTTAAGAATGGTTTTTCCTTCATTATTAAATTAAAAAAGCAATATCTTACAGTTTCAGATACCTTATTTTGGGCTTTCCCGTACCATCCTAGTGATATCTGTTCTAGCGAGGATTGTTTTAGGTATTTGTTCAATTTGGGGGCAAACAAGAGGCAGCAAGAACAACCGAATCAACAAACAACACCATTCCGAGGGCCTCTCGTCAGTCGTCCTGTGTGTATGTCCTATGTGTTTTCTGTTTGCCAAGTGGGTGGTCATGAAATGAAGCATTCTTTTGCCAGAGAGAGACGGCCATATGGGGGTAGAGAGAGATAGATAGAGAGGGAACAAGTTGCAGATACGTTTGCATAAGCCGAGACGTGTGTAACGTACCAAATTGTTATTTATTTTTTGAAAATAAATAAAGGTGTATCTGTGGAATTTGTAGCTGAACATGGTATCTGTGTTCCTGCCGGCAAATGTATGGGTGTGGGGATGCACAGACACATTGCTTATAGATACGTGCAACTTGTTTTGGGTCTTCACTGGCGTCTTGTTTGCTGTTTGACGTCACATTTTGCCAAATTTACCGTGTAATTATCGTCAAAGGCGAAGGGAAGCATCGGAAAAACCAGGAAACGCAGCCCACCACCCACTGAAAAATGCCACAAGAAATGAGCAAATAAGTGGAGTTTTCCCGGTCCTGGTCCAACCCACCTGATATGCAAATTTCCATAGCTTTTTCTGTTTGCCCGGGACCCCAGGCATATATTTGTTTAACCATAGTCAGAGCGAACCGGACAGTTTGATTTCGTTCCGGGGATTTCCATTTCATTTTTACCCACCTGGCCAACTATTTTGCACCTGCACGCGCCCAACACGTAAGCTGAATATTTGCTATATGCTTTCCTAAACTGCACATCTGAAATGAACTAATAAACCAATTGAAATGGAAAACATTTGCCCTGTTTTACACATGCACAAAAAATTAATTCCAAATAAATTGAAAAGCCATTGGACTGAACGTGCATTAATTTTGCTGCTCTCCGAAAAATAATGTATGCATGAATAATGAAGAAAATGATTTCATGGATATAATCTTTTGATATATTGCATTGTATCTTTTCCTAGTAATCTGTTTTCCTTGACCTGTTTCAATCATTTTTAAATTTATTAATAAATAATTTACATACATATTGTTACACACAGCGATGCATTAAAAAAACAGCCTATCACAGAGTGCAATCATACACAATAATTGTCATTCGGCATGGATTAAACGCTGTTTGCTAATGTAATCAAATTGGACAATTTCGACATTTGAACTAATCCGTTTACATAATCCGGATGCAATCATACCCCCGCCCGCTGATTACCGCCTTTGTTGCTTTGATTTAATTATGCTTGAAAAAATTCACACGAAATCGCAAAGCCGAAAACTAAATGAATTGCATAAATCATTTATTAAATAACAATTTCAAAATTGACTTTTATGGGCGGTGAACAGATTAAAAGGTTGCCAGGCGACGATAACATTTGCACGTGATAGTGGTAGAGTTGCAATTGTTTCTTGGGATGATTAGGGTTCCAGATTCTTTCAACATATAGACGAAGATTATCCGCTCCACCTTGTGTATTAGTTATTATCCATGTTTCTTGGTAGTAAGAAAATGAAGGGTAGTTCCTTTCCTTGGTTTCCAGTGAACTGATGTTTGCATGTAATGTTTGTGAAGACCCAAATGATTTCTTAGGACTTCAGATGGTTTGAGATTATATTAAAATACAGATGGGGGTTCTTGACTTCCAGAAGTGGTAAAACATCTTGTTTGGGTGTCTTCGTCTTGGTGTTGAGGTGTACTGTGTATCCGTAGGAGGATCTACCTGACTTATCAGGTCTTCAGATAGTATCACATTGTATTAAAGTAAAAATTTAAGCTTTCGGATCCCGGAATCTGAATCTTGAAATTGTCAAATTTAGGAACTTGTTTGCAATGAAAGTAAGGATCCCGACTGATTTCAATAGATAATTAGCGCATCACATAGTTCAACATTCTTTGATAATAGTTGGGCACCACTTTGGGCTTTTCAGGCTCCCCTAAATAGTCAGTAATCTTCTTTACCAATTTCCAGAATCCTGATGTCTCACGATGTGCGACGAATACAGCATTTTGGAAATAGATCGTCATAAACACAAGTGATAGCAGCGCCACACTTAAGATCACGTAATTCCTGGCTGGTTTTCCTGAAAGTGGATCCATTGTATTGATGACATTTGACATTTTGAAAATATATTTTTTTTCATGAGAAATTTTTTAGATATATTTTAGATGTTTCTGCTATGAGATCTTTCGTTGACTGACTGACTACTGCCTTACAAAGTCCTGTTGACATATAGAGCTGTTTGACGTATAGTTCAGTGAACCCCTGATCTCGATGAGTCCTCCAGTGGTTGCTCCCATTTCCTCAATTCCGATTGGAAAGCACTTCAGCTGCAATACAATGCTAAAAAATAAAAGAAAAAGAACTACCGGACACCGAGAAACACACATAAATTTATAGTTGGGCCATGGAAAACAATGAGATGGAAAGCGGGGCGGCTTTCTTTTCCATTCATCCGGATCCGGATCCCCGACTGAAGTGATTTCCGTTCTTTTTCGATGTGCTGGGAACGTTGGTGTATTCAATGGAGTGCACTCTCTCCGCAAAGGAATACTTGAACTGCAGCAAGAAAAGACGCACAATACAAATGTGGAGGGGCTTTGTTTGAACACCGAGCTGAGCGTCCTGGCAAATACCATATATACACCCATATACTCGTGTATATCCCCAGACAAAGCCCCAACTCGTGTGCTCCATTTTGTCGGCTAAACGGTTAAAGAAAGAACGTAAATTTCTGTGTTGATTGGTTGCAGTTGTTCTGATTTTATTTAAATAATATTACACATTAAACGAAGACCCTCAAAGCTGGAACGTATGGAGCGGGTGAAAGCTGCAGGGAGATTAATTATTAGTACTAGATCAGCAAGGGGTTCCAGGAAGTTCCATATTACATATCCTCGCGTGCCTTAATCAGAGTTTCCACCAGGCGGTGCAGGGGATAATCCCCAGTGCAGATCCTGTAAACACATGTGAAGTGAGGAAATCTGCGGGGAAATCAAGTTTATTATAGCCTTTGGTGGTGCTCATCTTTATATCACACTAACTTATCCTCCAAGCCCTTCTTTTTAAGCATATGGTGAACAGCTGTCACTGGACCCAATGGTTCATGTCCTGGTATAAGGATGTGCTCCAGCTCACTGAGAGGTTTTCCTGTCTTTACAAAGGCCTCGGCCAACTTGCGGTTGCGATTAGCTATAAGACAAATATATTTATTAAAATATAAGTATTTATATTAATAGTTTATAGCAATTAGTTACCATAACAACTAGTGACCAAATCGGATATTCCACAGGACTCAAAAAAGGTTCCCATGCGGCAGCCTGGGTAAAAAACATCCACAAACTGAAGCATCTCCAAAAATCCCGTCCGAATGATTCCACCCTTTGTGTTTTCATTCAACTCCATGCCATCTGAACAACCAGCCGCAAAGGCTATTATGTTCTGAAAAAAGGAAGAGGGTATTGTTGAAATTATAATTATTAATGCAGAAACTCACTCTCAAAGTGGAACAGATCTCCACACAATCGGCATCCTCGGTAACCACCACACGGAAAGTGGGTGACTTAAATATGTCGTGCAGCACTCGATAATACTTCTGATCTCGACAGCCCACTGTGCCCTCGGCAAAGTGATCATGCGCCAGCTCGTAGGGCAAATTACAGCCCACCAGGACGGAACATGGAATCTATATAATTAATATGATAAAAGGAAAAAGATTAGAGGTCAACGTAAGAAAATATTGAAAGCTTTAAATAATGGCTCTTAAACTATCTAAAATAGCCAAAGGAAAACTGTATAAATATACAAAAAAGTCTTTAAAAATCCAAGTTAAAATATACAATTTATAGGAAAGCGCTATGATTGTTGAATGACTGAACATATTGTCAATCAATCATAATACACCCACAATATTTGGCGGCAGTTCAAAGTTCGGCATGTACTTGGCATTCATGTGGGTGGTGTTGATGATTTCGGTGAGCTTGCGACCGTCGACAATTTCCTCGTAGACGTACATGGGCACCTTTTTGTCAAGTGTCTGCGAATTCATCACATTCCGGCCCACATTCCTAGCATTCCAAGGGCAGCTCCTTGCCCCGCACAGCATGTCCTTCGGACCACTCCACCGTCACCAGATTACTGGCACCGCCCTCCAGTTTGATAATCCCCGCCAAGTGGACTCGGCCGTCCGAACGGCGGATAAACACCTGGTTGATCGACAGCTGATCCATGGTCAAAAACAAATCCGAGATCCCGCAACCCCTGTCTTCCGACGCTCACTTTCTTCCGATTTCTGCAACAAATTTATTTCTTATAACTGAAAATTTTCACCAAATACGCGTGCATAATATTTGGGCCGAATCCAGAGGTTGCCGATTTTATGTTTTGTTTTAGCTGACAAAGTCTAAAAAACAAAAGTGACAAGCAAGTCAAGGTGTAGAAAAGAAATATGTTTTATTATTATAAACTAATAGTTTTCATTTTAAATTTGTTGAAATTAAAAGCCATATTTATGAATTTTTTATTAGGACTGGTCAAACTAAAAAGGAGGGTCTCAAAATAACACTTATTTGCAATTACGTATTGCTTATTTCCATACTGAAATTGTAAAAAGTTTTATTTGACTTTTAAAAATACAAATCTCAGTAGACTTTTCAAAATAGATCATTTTGCTAAAATACCTTTTTTATTCGGTCCTTGGTTAAGTTTCGTTTAAGAATGGTTTTTCCTTCATTATTAAATTAAAAAAGCAATATCTTACAGTTTCAGATACCTTATTTTGGGCTTTCCCGTACCATCCCAGTGATATCTGTTCTAGCGAGGATTGTTTTAGGTATTTGTTCAATTTGGGGGCAAACAAGAGGCAGCAAGAACAACCGAATCAACAAACAACACCATTCCGAGGGCCTCTCGTCAGTCGTTCTGTGTGTATGTCCTGTGCGTTTTCTGTTTGCCAAGTGGGTGGTCATGAAATGAAGCATTCTTTTGCCAGAGAGAGACGGCCATATGGGGGTAGAGAGAGATAGATAGAGAGGGAACAAGTTGCAGATACGTTTGCATAAGCCGAGACGTGTGTAACGTACCAAATTGTTATTTATTTTTTGAAGTGCCTGCGCCACTGCCTCTGTATAAAGGTGTATCTGTGGAATTTGTAGCTGAACATGGTATCTGTGTTCCTGCCGGCAAATGTATGGGTGTGGGGATGCACAGATACATTGCTTATAGATACGTGCAACTTGTTTTGGGTCTTCACTGGCGTATTGTTTGCTGTTTGATGTCACATTTTGCCAAATTTACCGTGTAATTATCGTCAAAGGCGAAGGGAAGCATCGGAAAAACCAGGAAACGCAGCCCACCACCCACTGAAAAATGCCACAAGAAATGGGCAAATAAGTGGAGTTTTCCCGGTCCTGGTCCAACCCACCTGATATGCAAATTTCCATAGCTTTTTCTGTTTGCCCGGGGCCCCAGGCATATATTTGTTTAACCGTAGTCAGAGCGAACCGGACAGTTTGATTTCGTTCCGGGGATTTCCATTTCATTTTTACCCACCTGGCCAACTATTTTGCACCTGCACGCGCCCAACACGTAAGCTGAATATTTGCTATAAGCTTGCCTAAACTGCACATCTGAAATGAACTAATAAACCAATTGAAATGGAAAACATTTGCCCTGTTTTACACACGCACAAAAAATTAATTCCAAATAAATTGAAATGCCTTTGGACTGAACGTGCATTAATTTTGCTGCTCTCCGAAAAATAATGTATGCATGAATGAAAATGATTTCATGGATATAATCTTTTGATATATTGCATTGTATCTTTTCCTAGTAATCTGTTTTCCTCGACCTGTTTCAATCATTTTTAAATTTATTAATAAATAATTTACATACATATTGTTACACACAGCGATGCATTAAAAAAACAGCCTATCACAGAGTGCAATCATACACAATAATTGTCATTCGGCATGGATTAAACGCTGTTTGCTAATGTAATCAAATTGGACAATTTCGACATTTGAACTAATCCGTTTACATAATCCGGATGCAATCATACCCCCGCCCGCTGATTACCGCCTTTGTTGCTTTGATTTAATTATGCTTGAAAAAATTCACACGAAATCGCAAAGCCGAAAACTAAATGAATTGCATAAATCATTTATTAAAAGATTAAAAGTATGCCAGGCGACGATAACATTTGCACGTGATAGTGGTAGAGTTGCAATTGTTTCTTGGGATGATTAGGGTTCCAGATTCTTTCAACATATAGACAAAGATTATCCGCTCCACCTTGTGTATTAGTTATTATCCATGTTTCTTGGTAGTAAGAAAATGAAGGTTAGTTCCTTTCCTTGGTTTTCAGTGAACTGATGTTTGCATGTAATGTTTGTGAAGACCCAAATGATTTCTTAGGACTTCAGATTGTTTGAGATTATATTAAAATACAGATGGGGGTTCTTGACTTCCAGAAGTGGTAAAACATCTTGTTTGGGTATCTTCGTCTTGGTGTTGAGGTGTACTGTGTATCCATAGGAGGATCTATCTGACTTCTCAGGTCTTCAGATAGTATCACATTGTATTAAAGTAAAAATTAAAGCTTTCGGATCCCGGAATCTGAATCTTGAAATTGTCAAATTTAGGAATGAAAGTAAGGATCCCTACTGATTTCAATAGATAATTAGCGCATCACATAGTTCAACATTCTTTGATAATAGTTGGGCACCACTTTGGGCTTTTCAGGCTCCCCTAAATAGTCTGTAATCTTCTTTACCAATTTCCAGAATCCTGATGTCTCACGATGTGCGATGAATACAGCATTTTGGAAATAAATCGTCATAAAAACAAGTGATAGCAGCGCCACAGTTAAGATCACGTAATTCCTGGCTGGTTTTCCTGAAAGTGGATCCATTGTATTGATGACATTTGGCATTTTGAAAATATATTTTTTTTCAGGAGAAATTTTTTAGATATATTTAAGATGTTTCTGCTATGAGATCTTTCGTTGACTGACTGACTACTGCCTTACAAAGACGTGTTGACATATAGAGCTGTTTGACGTATAGTTCAGTGAACCCCTGATCTCGATGAGTCCTCCAGTGGTTGCTCCCATTTCCTCAATTCCGATTGGAAAGCACTTCAGCCGCAATAAAATGCTAAAAAATAAAAGAAAAACAACTACCGGACACCGAGAAACACACATAAATTTATAGTTGGGCCATGGAAAACAATGAGATGGAAAGCGGGGCGGCTTTCTTTTCCATTCATCCGGATCCGGATCCCCGACTGAAGTGATTTTCGTTGTTTTTCGATGTGCTGGGAGCGTTGGTGCATTCAATGGAGTGCACTCTCTCCGCAAAGGAATACTTGAACTGCAGCAAGAAAAGTCGCACAATACAAATGTGGAGGGGCTTTGTTTGAACACCGAGCTGAGCGTCCTGGCAAATACCATATATACACCCATATACTCGTGTATATCCCCAGACAAAGCCCCAACTCGTGTGCTCCATTTTGTCGGCTAAACGGTTAAAGAAAGAACGCAAATTTCTGTGTTGTTTGGTTGCAGTTGTTCTGGTTTTATTTAAATAATATTACACATTAAACGAAGACCCTCAAAGCTGGACAGTATGGAGCGGGTGAAAGCTGCAGGGAGATTAATTATTAGTACTAGATCAGCAAGGGGTTCCAGGAAGTTCCATCTTACATATCCTCGCGTGCCTTAATCAGAGTTTCCACCAGGCGGTGCAGGGGATAATCCCCAGTGCAGATCCTGTAAACACATGTGAAGAGAGGAAATCTGCGGGGAAATCAAGTTTATTATAGCCTTTGGTGGTGCTCATCTTTATATCACACTAACTTATCCTCCAAGCCCTTCTTTTTAAGCATATGGTGAACAAGTTCAGCTCTCACTGGACCCAATGGTTCATGTCCTGGTATAAGGATGTGCTCCAGCTCACTGAGAGGTTTTCCTGTCTTTACAAAGGCCTCGGCCAACTTGCGGTTGCGATTAGCTATAAGACAAATATATTTATTAAAATATAAGTATTTATATTAATAGTTTATAGCAATTAGTTACCATAACAACTAGTGACCAAATCGGATATTCCACAGGACTCAAAAAAGGTTCCCATGCGGCAGCCTGGGTAAAAAACATCCACAAACTGAAGCATCTCCAAAAATCCCCTCCGAATGATTCCACCCTTTGTGTTTTCATTCAACTCCATGCCATCTGAACAACCAGCCGCAAAGGCTATTATGTTCTGAAAACAGGAAGAGGGTATTGTTGAAATTATAATTATTAATGCAGAAACTCACTCTCAAAGTGGAACAGATCTCCACACAATCGGCATCCTCGGTAACCACCACACGGAAAGTGGGTGACTTAAATATGTCGTGCAGCACTCGATAATACTTCTGATCTCGACAGCCCACTGTGCCCTCGGCAAAGTGATCATGCGCCAGCTCGTAGGGCAAATTACAGCCCACCAGGACGGAACATGGAATCTATATAATTAATATGATAAAAGGAAAAAGATTAGAGGTCAACGTAAGAAAATATTGAAAGCTTTAAATAATGGCTCTTAAACTATCTAAAATAGCCAAAGGAAAACTGTATAAATATACAAAAAAGTCTTTAAAAATCCAAGTTAAAATATACAATTTATAGGAAAGCGCTATGATTGTTGAATGACTGAACATATTGTCAATCAATCATAATACACCCACAATATTTGGCGGCAGTTCAAAGTTCGGCATGTACTTGGCATTCATGTGGGTGGTGTTGATGATTTCGGTGAGCTTGCGACCGTCGACAATTTCCTCGTAGACGTACATGGGCACCTTTTCGTCAAGTGTCTGCGAATTCATCACATTCCGGCCCACATTCCTAGCATTCCAAGGGCAGCTCCTTGCCCCGCACTGCATGTCCTTCGGATTACTCCACCGTCACCAGATTACTGGCACCGCCCTCCAGTTTGATAATCCCCGCCAAGTGGACTCGGCCGTCCGAACGGCGGATAAACACCTGGTTGATCGACAGCTGATCCATGGTCAAAAACAAATCCGAGATCCCGCAACCCCTGTCTTCCGACGCTCACTTTCTTCCGATTTCTGCAACAAATTTATTTCTTATAACTGAAAATTTTCACCAAATACGCGTGCATAATATTTGGGCCGAATCCAGAGATTGCCGATTTTATGTTTTGTTTTAGCTGACAAAGTCTAAAAAACAAAAGTGACAAGCAAGTCAAGGTGTAGAAAAGAAATATGTTTTATTATTATAAACTAATAGTTTTCATTTTAAATTTGTTGAAATTAAAAGCCATATTTATGAATTTTTTATTAGGACTGGTCAAACTAAAAAGGAGGGTCTCAAAATAACACTTATTTGCAATTACGTATTGCTTATTTCCATACTGAAATTGTAAAAAGTTTTATTTGACTGTTAAAAATACAAATCTCAGTAGACTTTTCAAAATAGATCATTTTGCTAAAATACCTTTTTTATTCGGTCCTTGGTTAAGTTTCGTTTAAGAATGGTTTTTCCTTCATTATTAAATTAAAAAAGCAATATCTTACAGTTTCAGATACCTTATTTTGGGCTTTCCCGTACCATCCCAGTGATATCTGTTCTAGCGAGGATTGTTTTAGGTATTTGTTCAATTTGGGGGCAAACAAGAGGCAGCAAGAACAACCGAATCAACAAACAACACCATTCCGAGGGCCTCTCGTCAGTCGTCCTGTGTGTATGTCCTGTGCGTTTTCTGTTTGCCAAGTGGGTGGTCATGAAATGAAGCATTCTTTTGCCAGAGAGAGACGGCCATATGGGGGTAGAGAGAGATAGATAGAGAGGGAACAAGTTGCAGATACGTTTGCATAAGCCGAGACGTGTGTAACGTATTAAATTGTTATTTATTTTTTGAAGTGCCTGCGCCACTGCCTCTGTATAAAGGTGTATCTGTGGAATTTGTAGCTGAACATGGTATCTGTGTTCCTGCCGGCAAATGTATGGGTGTGGGGATGCACAGATACATTGCTTATAGATACGTGCAACTTGTTTTGGGTCTTCACTGGCGTCTTGTTTGCTGTTTGACGTCACATTTTGCCAAATTTACCGTGTAATTATCGTCAAAGGCGAAGGGAAGCATCGGAAAAACCAGGAAACGTAGCCCACCACCCACTGAAAAATGCCACAAGAAATGAGCAAATAAGTGGAGTTTTCCCGGTCCTGGTCCAACCCACCTGATATGCAAATTTCCATAGCTTTTTCTGTTTGCCCGGGACCCCAGGCATATATTTGTTTAACCATAGTCAGAGCGAACCGGACAGTTTGATTTCGTTCCGGGGATTTCCATTTCATTTTTACCCACCTGGCCAACTATTTTGCACCTGCACGCGCCCAACACGTAAGCTGAATAGTTGCTATATGCTTTCCTAAACTGCACATCTGAAATGAACTAATAAACCAATTGAAATGGAAAACATTTGCCCTGTTTTACACACGCACAAAAAATTAATTCCAAATAAATTGAAATGCCTTTGGACTGAACGTGCATTAATTTTGCTGCTCTCCGAAAAATAATGTATGCATGAATAAAAATGATTTCATGGATATAATCTTTTGATATATTGCATTGTATCTTTTCCTAGTAATCTGTTTTCCTCGACTTGTTTCAATCATTTTTAAATTTATTAATAAATAATTTACATACATATTGTTACACACAGCGATGCATTAAAAAAACAGCCTATCACAGAGTGCAATCATACACAATAATTGTCATTCGGCATGGATTAAACGCTGTTTGCTAATGTAATCAAATTGGACAATTTCGACATTTGAACTAATCCGTTTACATAATCCGGATGCAATCATACCCCCGCCCGCTGATTACCGCCTTTGTTGCTTTGATTTAATTATGCTTGAAAAAATTCACACGAAATCGCAAAGCCGAAAACTAAATGAATTGCATAAATCATTTATTAAAAGATTAAAAGGTTGCCAGGCGACGATAACATTTGCACGTGATAGTGGTAGATTTGCAATTGTTTCATGGGATGATTAGGGTTCCAGATTCTTTCAACATATAGACAAAGATTATCCGCTCCACCTTGTGTATTAGTTATTATCCATGTTTCTTGGTAGTAAGAAAATGAAGGTTAGTTCCTTTCCTTGGTTTTCAGTGAACTGATGTTTGCATGTAATGTTTGTGAAGACCCAAATGATTTCTTAGGACTTCAGATTGTTTGAGATTATATTAAAATACATATGGGGGTTCTTGACTTCCAGAAGTGGTAAAACATCTTGTTTGGGTGTCTTCGTCTTGGTGTTGAGGTGTACTGTGTATCCATAGGAGGATCTATCTGACTTCTCAGGTCTTCAGATAGTATCACATTGTATTAAAGTAAAAATTTAAGCTTTCGGATCCCGGAATCTGAATCTTGAAATTGTCAAATTTAGGAATGAAAGTAAGGATCCCTACTGATTTCAATAGATAATTAGCGCATCACATAGTTCAACATTCTTTGATAATAGTTGGGCACCACTTTGGGCTTTTCAGGCTCCCCTAAATAGTCAGTAATCTTCTTTACCAATTTCCAGAATCCTGATGTCTCACGATGTGCGATGAATACAGCATTTTGGAAATAAATCGTCATAAACACAAGTGATAGCAGCGCCACAGTTAAGATCACGTAATTCCTGGCTGGTTTTCCTGAAAGTGGATCCATTGTATTGATGACATTTGGCATTTTGAAAATATATTTTTTTTCAGGAGAAATTTTTTAGATATATTTTAGATGTTTCTGCTATGAGATCTTTCGTTGACTGACTGACTACTGCCTTACAAAGACGTGTTGACATATAGAGCTGTTTGACGTATAGTTCAGTGAACCCCTGATCTCGATGAGTCCTCCAGTGGTTGCTCCCATTTCCTCAATTCCGATTGGAAAGCACTTCAGCCGCAATACAATGCTAAAAAATAAAAGAAAAACAACTACCGGACACCGAGAAACACACATAAATTTATAGTTGGGCCATGGAAAACAATGAGATGGAAAGCGGGGCGGCTTTCTTTTCCATTCATCCGGATCCGGATCCCCGACTGAAGTGATTTTCGTTGTTTTTCGATGTGCTGGGAGCGTTGGTGCATTCAATGGAGTGCACTCTCTCCGCAAAGGAATACTTGAACTGCAGCAAGAAAAGACGCACAATACAAATGTGGAGGGGCTTTGTTTGAACACCGAGCTGAGCGTCCTGGCAAATACCATATATACACCCATATACTCGTGTATATCCCCAGACAAAGCCCCAACTCGTGTGCTCCATTTTGTCGGCTAAACGGTTAAAGAAAGAACGCAAATTTCTGTGTTGTTTGGTTGCAGTTGTTCTGGTTTTATTTAAATAATATTACACATTAAACGAAGACCCTCAAAGCTGGGACGTATGGAGCGGGTGAAAGCTGCAGGGAGATTAATTATTAGTACTAGATCAGCAAGGGGTTCCAGGAAGTTCCATCTTACATATCCTCGCGTGCCTTAATCAGAGTTTCCACCAGGCGGTGCAGGGGATAATCCCCAGTGCAGATCCTGTAAACACATGTGAAGAGAGGAAATCTGCGGGGAAATCAAGTTTATTATAGCCTTTGGTGGTGCTCATCTTTATATCACACTAACTTATCCTCCAAGCCCTTCTTTTTAAGCATATGGTGAACAAGTTCAGCTGTCACTGGACCCAATGGTTCATGTCCTGGTATAAGGATGTGCTCCAGCTCACTGAGAGGTTTTCCTGTCTTTACAAAGGCCTCGGCCAACTTGCGGTTGCGATTAGCTATAAGACAAATATATTTATTAAAATATAAGTATTTATATTAATAGTTTATAGCAATTAGTTACCATAACAACTAGTGACCAAATCGGATATTCCACAGGACTCAAAAAAGGTTCCCATGCGGCAGCCTGGGTAAAAAACATCCACAAACTGAAGCATCTCCAAAAATCCCCTCCGAATGATTCCACCCTTTGTGTTTTCATTCAACTCCATGCCATCTGAACAACCAGCCGCAAAGGCTATTATGTTCTGAAAACAGGAAGAGGGTATTGTTGAAATTATAATTATTAATGCAGAAACTCACTCTCAAAGTGGAACAGATCTCCACACAATCGGCATCCTCGGTAACCACCACACGGAAAGTGGGTGACTTAAATATGTCGTGCAGCACTCGATAATACTTCTGATCTCGACAGCCCACTGTGCCCTCGGCAAAGTGATCATGCGCCAGCTCGTAGGGCAAATTACAGCCCACCAGGACGGAACATGGAATCTATATAATTAATATGATAAAAGGAAAAAGATTAGAGGTCAACGTAAGAAAATATTGAAAGCTTTAAATAATGGCTCTTTAACTATCTAAAATAGCCAAAGGAAAACTGTATAAATATACAAAAAAGTCTTTAAAAATCCAAGTTAAAATATACAATTTATAGGAAAGCGCTATGATTGTTGAATGACTATCTTGTTTTTAATTTTCAAAACTAAACCATACTCACCTTCAGCTGCCGCATTATGATCTGGGATATCAGGACGAATTGCCCATCATCGCCGCGCTCGAATCCTTTAACCAGGGAGACTGCGTGGGCAGTGGGCTTTACTTTCCCCAGCAGTGTTTTGCAGCAGCTACTGACGAAAGTGGGCGGGATGGCAAATATTATAATATCCGCATCCCGGGCCGTGGCCACTATATCATCCACGGCCACCTTTGAATAAAAAAAGAAACATTAAGCATGTCAACATATTGTCAATCATTCATAATACACCCACAATATTTGGCGGCAGTTTAAAGTTCGGCATGTACTTGGCATTCATGTGGGTGGTGTTGATGATTTCGGTAAGCTTGCGTCCGTCGACAATTTCCTCGTAGACGTACATGGGCACCTTTTCGTCAAGTGTCTGCGAATTCATCACATTCCGGCCCACATTCCTAGCATTCCAAGGGCAGCTCCTTGCCCCGCACAGCATGTCCTTCGGACCACTCCACCGTCACCAGATTACTGGCACCGCCCTCCAGTTTGATAATCCCCGCCAAGTGGACTCGGCCGTCCGAACGGCGGATAAACACCTGGTTGATCGACAGCTGATCCATGGTCAAAAACAAATCCGAGATCCCGCAACCCCTGTCTTCCGACGCTCACTTTCTTCCGATTTCTGCAACAAATTTATTTCTTATAACTGAAAATTTTCACCAAATACGCGAGCATAATATTTGGGCCGAATCCAGAGATTGCCGATTTTATGTTTTGTTTTAGCTGACAAAGTCTAAAAAACAAAAGTGACAAGCAAGTCAAGGTGTAGAAAAGAAATATGTTTTATTATTATAAACTAATAGTTTTCATTTTAAATTGGTCAAACTAAAAAGGAGGGCTCCAAAATAACACTTATTTGCCATTACGTATTGCTTATTTCCATACTGAAATTGTAAAAAGTTTTATTTGACTTTTAAAAATACAAATCTCAGTAGACTTTTCAAAATAGATCATTTTGCTAAAATACCTTTTTTATTCGATCCTTGGTTAAGTTTCGTTTAAGAATGGTTTTTCCTTCATTATTAAATTAAAAAAGCAATATCTTACAGTTTCAGATACCTTATTTTGGGCTTTCCCGTACCATCCCAGTGATATCTGTTCTAGCGAGGATTGTTTTAGGTATTTGTTCAATTTGGGGGCAAACAAGAGGCAGCAAGAACAACCGAATCAACAAACAACACCATTCCGAGGGCCTCTCGTCAGTCGTCCTGTGTGTATGTCCTGTGCGTTTTCTGTTTGCCAAGTGGGTGGTCATGAAATGAAGCATTCTTTTGCCAGAGAGAGACGGCCATATGGGGGTAGAGAGAGATAGATAGAGAGGGAACAAGTTGCAGATACGTTTGCATAAGCCGAGACGTGTGTAACGTACCAAATTGTTATTTATTTTTTGAAGTGCCTGCGCCACTGCCTCTGTATAAAGGTGTATCTGTGGAATTTGTAGCTGAACATGGTATCTGTGTTCCTGCCGGCAAATGTATGGGTGTGGGGATGCACAGATACATTGCTTATAGATACGTGCAACTTGTTTTGGGTCTTCACTGGCGTCTTGTTTGCTGTTTGACGTCACATTTTGCCAAATTTACCGTGTAATTATCGTCAAAGGCGAAGGGAAGCATCGGAAAAACCAGGAAGCGCAGCCCACCACCCACTGAAAAATGCCACAAGAAATGGGCAAATAAGTGGAGTTTTCCCGGTCCTGGTCCAACCCACCTGATATGCAAATTTCCATAGCTTTTTCTGTTTGCCCGGGACCCCAGGCATATATTTGTTTAACCGTAGTCAGAGCGAACCGGACAGTTTGATTTCGTTCCGGGGATTTCCATTTCATTTTTACCCACCTGGCCAACTATTTTGCACCTGCACGCGCCCAACACGTAAGCTGAATATTTGCTATAAGCTTGCCTAAACTGCACATCTGAAATGAACTAATAAACCAATTGAAATGGAAAACATTTGCCCTGTTTTACACACGCACAAAAAATTAGTTCCAAATAAATTGAAATGCCTTTGGACTGAACGTGCATTAATTTTGCTGCTCTCCGAAAAATAATGTATGCATGAATGAAAATGATTTCATGGATATAATCTTTTGATATATTGCATTGTATCTTTTCCTAGTAATCTGTTTTCCTCGACCTGTTTCAATCATTTTTAAATTTATTAATAAATAATTTACATACATATTGTTACACACAGCGATGCATTAAAAAAACAGCCTATCACAGAGTGCAATCATACACAATAATTGTCATTCGGCATGGATTAAACGCTGTTTGCTAATGTAATCAAATTGGACAATTTCGACATTTGAACTAATCCGTTTACATAATCCGGATGCAATCATACCCCCGCCCGCTGATTACCGCCTTTGTTGCTTTGATTTAATTATGCTTGAAAAAATTCACACGAAATCGCAAAGCCGAAAACTAAATGAATTGCATAAATCATTTATTAAAAGATTAAAAGGTTGCCAGGCGACGATAACATTTGCACGTGATAGTGGTAGAGTTGCAATTGTTTCTTGGGATGATTAGGGTTCCAGATTCTTTCAACATATAGACAAAGATTATCCGCTCCACCTTGTGTATTAGTTATTATCCATGTTTCTTGGTAGTAAGAAAATGAAGGTTAGTTCCTTTCCTTGGTTTTCAGTGAACTGATGTTTGCATGTAATGTTTGTGAAGACCCAAATGATTTCTTAGGACTTCAGATTGTTTGAGATTATATTAAAATACAGATGGGGGTTCTTGACTTCCAGAAGTGGTAAAACATCTTGTTTGGGTGTCTTCGTCTTGGTGTTGAGGTGTACTGTGTATCCATAGGAGGATCTATCTGACTTCTCAGGTCTTCAGATAGTATCACATTGTATTAAAGTAAAAATTTAAGCTTTCGGATCCCGGAATCTGAATCTTGAAATTGTCAAATTTAGGAATGAAAGTAAGGATCCCTACTGATTTCAATAGATAATTAGCGCATCACATAGTTCAACATTCTTTGATAATAGTTGGGCACCACTTTGGGCTTTTCAGGCTCCCCTAAATAGTCAGTAATCTTCTTTACCAATTTCCAGAATCCTGATGTCTCACGATGTGCGATGAATACAGCATTTTGGAAATAAATCGTCATAAACACAAGTGATAGCAGCGCCACAGTTAAGATCACGTAATTCCTGGCTGGTTTTCCTGAAAGTGGATCCATTGTATTGATGACATTTGGCATTTTGAAAATATATTTTCTTTCAGGAGAAATTTTTTAGATATATTTTAGATGTTTCTGCTATGAGATCTTTCGTTGACTGACTGACTACTGCCTTACAAAGACGTGTTGACATATAGAGCTGTTTGACGTATAGTTCAGTGAACCCCTGATCTCGATGAGTCCTCCAGTGGTTGCTCCCATTTCCTCAATTCCGATTGGAAAGCACTTCAGCCGCAATACAACGCTAAAAAATAAAAGAAAAACAACTACCGGACACCGTGAAACACACATAAATTTATAGTTGGGCCATGGAAAACAATGAGATGGAAAGCGGGGCGGCTTTCTTTTCCATTCATCCGGATCCGGATCCCCGACTGAAGTGATTTTCGTTGTTTTTCGATGTGCTGGGAGCGTTGGTGCATTCAATGGAGTGCACTCTCTCCGCAAAGGAATACTTGAACTGCAGCAAGAAAAGACGCACAATACAAATGTGGAGGGGCTTTGTTTGAACACCGAGCTGAGCGTCCTGGCAAATACCATATATACACCCATATACTCGTGTATATCCCCAGACAAAGCCCCAACTCGTGTGCTCCATTTTGTCGGCTAAACGGTTAAAGAAAGAACGCAAATTTCTGTGTTGTTTGGTTGCAGTTGTTCTGGTTTTATTTAAATAATATTACACATTATACGAAGACCCTCAAAGCTGGGACGTATGGAGCGGGTGAAAGCTGCAGGGAGATTAATTATTAGTACTAGATCAGCAAGGGGTTCCAGGAAGTTCCATCTTACATATCCTCGCGTGCCTTAATCAGAGTTTCCACCAGGCGGTGCAGGGGATAATCCCCAGTGCAGATCCTGTAAACACATGTGAAGAGAGGAAATCTGCGGGGAAATCAAGTTTATTATAGCATTTGGTGGTGCTCATCTTTATATCACACTAACTTATCCTCCAAGCCCTTCTTTTTAAGCATATGGTGAACAAGTTCAGCTGTCACTGGACCCAATGGTTCATGTCCTGGTATAAGGATGTGCTCCAGCTCACTGAGAGGTTTTCCTGTCTTTACAAAGGCCTCGGCCAACTTGCGGTTGCGATTAGCTATAAGACAAATATATTTATTAAAATATAAGTATTTATATTAATAGTTTATAGCAATTAGTTACCATAACAACTAGTGACCAAATCGGATATTCCACAGGACTCAAAAAAGGTTCCCATGCGGCAGCCTGGGTAAAAAACATCCACAAACTGAAGCATCTCCAAAAATCCCCTCCGAATGATTCCACCCTTTGTGTTTTCATTCAACTCCATGCCATCTGAACAACCAGCCGCAAAGGCTATTATGTTCTGAAAAAAGGAAGAGGGTATTGTTGAAATTATAATTATTAATGCAGAAACTCACTCTCAAAGTGGAACAGATCTCCACACAATCGGCATCCTCGGTAACCACCACACGGAAAGTGGGTGACTTAAATATGTCGTGCAGCACTCGATAATACTTCTGATCTCGACAGCCCACTGTGCCCTCGGCAAAGTGATCATGCGCCAGCTCGTAGGGCAAATTACAGCCCACCAGGACGGAACATGGAATCTATATAATTAATATGATAAAAGGAAAAAGATTAGAGGTCAACGTAAGAAAATATTGAAAGCTTTAAATAATGGCTCTTAAACTATCTAAAATAGCCAAAGGAAAACTGTATAAATATACAAAAAAGTCTTTAAAAATCCAAGTTAAAATATACAATTTATAGGAAAGCGCTATGATTGTTGAATGACTGAACATATTGTCAATCAATCATAATACACCCACAATATTTGGCGGCAGTTCAAAGTTCGGCATGTACTTGGCATTCATGTGGGTGGTGTTGATGATTTCGGTGAGCTTGCGACCGTCGACAATTTCCTCGTAGACGTACATGGGCACCTTTTCGTCAAGTGTCTGCGAATTCATCACATTCCGGCCCACATTCCTAGCATTCCAAGGGCAGCTCCTTGCCCCGCACAGCATGTCCTTCGGACCACTCCACAGTCACCAGATTACTGGCACCGCCCTCCAGTTTGATAATCCCCGCCAAGTGGACTCGGCCGTCCGAACGGCGGATAAACACCTGGTTGATCGACAGCTGATCCATGGTAAAAAACAAATCCGAGATCCCGCAACCCCTGTCTTCCGACGCTCACTTTCTTCCGATTTCTGCAACAAATTTATTTCTTATAACTGAAAATTTTCACCAAATACGCGTGCATAATATTTGGGCCGAATCCAGAGATTGCCGATTTTATGTTTTGTTTTAGCTGACAAAGTCTAAAAAACAAAAGTGACAAGCAAGTCAAGGTGTAGAAAAGAAATATGTTTTATTATTATAAACTAATAGTTTTCATTTTAAATTTGTTGAAATTAAAAGCCATATTTATGAATTTTTTATTAGGACTGGTCAAACTAAAAAGGAGGGTCTCAAAATAACACTTATTTGCAATTACGTATTGCTTATTTCCATACTGAAATTGTAAAAAGTTTTATTTGACTTTTAAAAATACAAATCTCAGTAGACTTTTCAAAATAGATCATTTTGCTAAAATACCTTTTTTATTCGGTCCTTGGTTAAGTTTCGTTTAAGAATGGTTTTTCCTTCATTATTAAATTAAAAAAGCAATATCTTACAGTTTCAGATACCTTATTTTGGGCTTTCCCGTACCATCCCAGTGATATCTGTTCTAGCGAGGATTGTTTTAGGTATTTGTTCAATTTGGGGGCAAACAAGAGGCAGCAAGAACAACCGAATCAACAAACAACACCATTCCGAGGGCCTCTCGTCAGTCGTCCTGTGTGTATGTCATGTGTGTTTTCTGTTTGCCAAGTGGGTGGTTATGAAATGAAGCATTCTTTTGCCAGAGAGAGACGGCCATATGGGGGTAGAGAGAGATAGATAGAGAGGGAACAAGTTGCAGATACGTTTGCATAAGCCGAGACGTGTGTAACGTACCAAATTGTTATTTATTTTTGAAGTGCCTGCGCCACTGCCTCTGTATAAAGGTGTATCTGTGGAATTTGTAGCTGAACATGGTATCTGTGTTCCTGCCGGCAAATGTATGGGTGTGGGGATGCACAGATAGATATAGCACAGATTGCTTATAGATACGTGCAACTTGTTTTGGGTCTTCACTGGCGTCTTGTTGGCTGTTTGACGTCACATTTTGCCAAATTAATTAATTACCGTCAAAGGCCAAGGGAAGCATCGGAAAAACCAGGAAACGCAGCCCACCACCCACTGAAAAATGCCACAAGAAATGGGCAAATAAGTGGAGTTTTCCCGGTCCTGGTCCAACCCACCTGGTATGCAAATTTCCATAGCTTTTTCTGTTTGCCCGGGACCCCAGGCATATATTTGTTTAACCGTAGTCAGAGCGAACCGGACAGTTTGATTTCGTTCCGGGGATTTCCATTTCATTTTTACCCACCTGGCCAACTATTTTGCACCTGCACGCGCCCAACACGTAAGCTGAATATTTGCTATAAGCTTGCCTAAACTGCACATCTGAAATGAACTAATAAACCAATTGAAATGGAAAACATTTGCCCTGTTTTACACATGCACAAAAAATTAATTCCAAATAAATTGAAAAGCCTTTGGACTGAACGTGCATTAATTTTGCTGCTCTCCGAAAAATAATGTATGCATGAATAATGAAGAAAATGATTTCATGGATATAATCTTTTGATATATTGCATTGTATCTTTTCCTAGTAATCTGTTTTCCTCGACCTGTTTCAATCATTTTTAAATTTATTAATAAATAATTTACATACATATTGTTACACACAGCGATGCATTAAAAAAACAGCCTATCACAGAGTGCAATCATACACAATAATTGTCATTCGGCATGGATTAAACGCTGTTTGCTAATGTAATCAAATTGGACAATTTCGACATTTGAACTAATCCGTTTACATAATCCGGATGCAATCATACCCCCGCCCGCTGATTACCGCCTTTGTTGCTTTGATTTAATTATGCTTGAAAAAATTCACACGAAATCGCAAAGCCGAAAACTAAATGAATTGCATAAATCATTTATTAAAAGATTGAAAGGTTGCCAGGCGACGATAACATTTGCACGTGATAGTGGTAGAGTTGCAATTGTTTCTTGGGATGATTAGGGTTCCAGATTCTTTCAACATATAGACAAAGATTATCCGCTCCACCTTGTGTATTAGTTATTATCCATGTTTCTTGGTAGTAAGAAAATGAAGGTTAGTTCCTTTCCTTGGTTTTCAGTGAACTGATGTTTGCATGTAATGTTTGTGAAGACCCAAATGATTTCTTAGGACTTCAGATTGTTTGAGATTATATTAAAATACAGATGGGGGTTCTTGACTTCCAGAAGTGGTAAAACATCTTGTTTGGGTGTCTTCGTCTTGGTGTTGAGGTGTACTGTGTATCCATAGGAGGATCTATCTGACTTCTCAGGTCTTCAGATAGTATCACATTGTATTAAAGTAAAAATTTAAGCTTTCGGATCCCGGAATCTGAATCTTGAAATTGTCAAATTTAGGAATGAAAGTAAGGATCCCTACTGATTTCAATAGATAATTAGCGCATCACATAGTTCAACATTCTTTGATAATAGTTGGGCACCACTTTGGGCTTTTCAGGCTCCCCTAAATAGTCAGTAATCTTCTTTACCAATTTCCAGAATCCTGATGTCTCACGATGTGCGATGAATACAGCATTTTGGAAATAAATCGTCATAAACACAAGTGATAGCAGCGCCACAGTTAAGATCACGTAATTCCTGGCTGGTTTTCCTGAAAGTGGATCCATTGTATTGATGACATTTGGCATTTTGAAAATATATTTTTTTTCAGGAGAAATTTTTTAGATATATTTTAGATGTTTCTGCTATGAGATCTTTCGTTGACTGACTGATTACTGCCTTACAAAGACGTGTTGACATATAGAGCTGTTTGACGTATAGTTCAGTGAACCCCTGATCTCGATGAGTCCTCCAGTGGTTGCTCCCATTTCCTCAATTCCGATTGGAAAGCACTTCAGCCGCAATACAATGCTAAAAAATAAAAGAAAAACAACTACCGGACACCGAGAAACACACATAAATTTATAGTTGGGCCATGGAAAACAATGAGATGGAAAGCGGGGCGGCTTTCTTTTCCATTCATCTGGATCCGGATCCCCGACTGAAGTGATTTTCGTTGTTTTTCGATGTGCTGGGAGCGTTGGTGCATTCAATGGAGTGCACTCTCTCCGCAAAGGAATACTTGAACTGCAGCAAGAAAAGACGCACAATACAAATGTGGAGGGGCTTTGTTTGAACACCGAGCTGAGCGTCCTGGCAAATACCATATATACACCCATATACTCGTGTATATCCCCAGACAAAGCCCCAACTCGTGTGCTCCATTTTGTCGGCTAAACGGTTAAAGAAAGAATGCAAATTTCTGGGTTGCTTGGTTGCAGTTGTTCTGGTTTTATTTAAATAATATTACACATTAAACGAAGACCCTCAAAGCTGGAACGTATGGAGCGGGTGAAAGCTGCAGGGAGATTAATTATTAGTACTAGATCAGCAAGGGGTTCCAGGAAGTTCCATCTTACATATCCTCGCGTGCCTTAATCAGAGTTTCCACCAGGCGGTGCAGGGGATAATCCCCAGTGCAGATCCTGTAAACAAATGTGAAGAGAGGAAATCTGCGGGGAAATCAAGTTTATTATAGCCTTTGGTGGTGCTCATCTTTATATCACACTAACTTATCCTCCAAGCCCTTCTTTTTAAGCATATGGTGAACAAGTTCACCTGTCACTGGACCCAATGGTTCATGTCCTGGTATAAGGATGTGCTCCAGCTCACTGAGAGGTTTTCCTGTCTTTACAAAGGCCTCGGCCAACTTGCGGTTGCGATTAGCTATAAGACAAATATATTTATTAAAATATAAGTATTTATATTAATAGTTTATAGCAATTAGTTACCATAACAACTAGTGACCAAATCGGATATTCCACAGGACTCAAAAAAGGTTCCCATGCGGCAGCCTGGGTAAAAAACATCCACAAACTGAAGCATCTCCAAAAATCCCCTCCGAATGATTCCACCCTTTGTGTTTTCATTCAACTCCATGCCATCTGAACAACCAGCCGCAAAGGCTATTATGTTCTGAAAAAAGGAAGAGGGTATTGTTGAAATTATAATTATTAATGCAGAAACTCACTCTCAAAGTGGAACAGATCTCCACACAATCGGCATCCTCGGTAACCACCACACGGAAAGTGGGTGACTTAAATATGTCGTGCAGCACTCGATAATACTTCTGATCTCGACAGCCCACTGTGCCCTCGGCAAAGTGATCATGCGCCAGCTCGTAGGGCAAATTACAGCCCACCAGGACGGAACATGGAATCTATATAATTAATATGATAAAAGGAAAAAGATTAGAGGTCAACGTAAGAAAATATTGAAAGCTTTAAATAATGGCTCTTAAACTATCTAAAATAGCCAAAGGAAAACTGTATAAATATACAAAAAAGTCTTTAAAAATCCAAGTTAAAATATACAATTTATAGGAAAGCGCTATGATTGTTGAATGACTGAACATATTGTCAATCAATCATAATACACCCACAATATTTGGCGGCAGTTCAAAGTTCGGCATGTACTTGGCATTCATGTGGGTGGTGTTGATGATTTCGGTGAGCTTGCGACCGTCGACAATTTCCTCGTAGACGTACATGGGCACCTTTTCGTCAAGTGTCTGCGAATTCATCACATTCCGGCCCACATTCCTAGCATTCCAAGGGCAGCTCCTTGCCCCGCACAGCATGTCCTTCGGACCACTCCACCGTCACCAGATTACTGGCACCGCCCTCCAGTTTGATAATCCCCGCCAAGTGGACTCGGCCGTCCGAACGGCGGATAAACACCTGGTTGATCGACAGCTGATCCATGGCCAAAAACAAATCCGAGATCCCGCAACCCCTGTCTTCCGACGCTCACTTTCTTCCGATTTCTGCAACAAATTTATTTCTTATAACTGAAAATTTTCACCAAATACGCGTGCATAATATTTGGTCCGAATCCAGAGATTGCCGATTTTATGTTTTGTTTTAGCTGACAAAGTCTAAAAAACAAAAGTGACAAGCAAGTCAAGGTGTAGAAGAGAAATATGTTTTATTATTATAAACTAATAGTTTTCATTTTAAATTTGTCGAAATTAAAAGCCATATTTATGAATTTTTTATTAGGACTGGTCAAACTAAAAAGGAGGGTCTCAAAATAACACTTATTTGCAATAACGTATTGCTTATTTCCATACTGAAATTGTAATTGACTTTTAAAAATACAAATCTTAGTAGACTTTTCAAAATAGATCATTTTGCTAAAATACCTTTTTTATTCGGTCCTTGGTTAAGTTTCGTTTAAGAATGGTTTTTCCTTCATTATTAAATTAAAAAAGCAATATCTTACAGTTTCAGATACCTTATTTTGGGCTTCCCGTACCATCCCAGTGATATCTGTTCTAGCGAGGATTGTTTTAGGTATTTGTTCAATTTGGGGGCAAACAAGAGGCAGCAAGAACAACCGAATCTACAAACAACACCATTCCGAGGGCCTCTCGTCAGTCGTCCTGTGTGTATGTCCTGTGTGTTTTCTGTTTGCCAAGTGGGTGGTTATGAAATGAAGCATTCTTTTGCCAGAGAGAGACGGCCATATGGGGGTAGAGAGAGATAGATAGAGAGGGAACAAGTTGCAGATACGTTTGCATAAGCCGAGACGTGTGTAACGTACCAAAATGTTATTTATTTTTTGAAGTGCCTGCGCCACTGCCTCTGTATAAAGGTGTATCTGTGGAATTTGTAGCTGAACATGGTATCTGTGTTCCTGCCGGCAAATGTATGGGTGTGGGGATGCACAGATACATTGCTTATAGATACGTGCAACTTGTTTTGGGTCTTCACTGGCGTCTTGTTTGCTGTTTGACGTCACATTTTGCCAAATTTACCGTGTAATTATCGTCAAAGGCGAAGGGAAGCATCGGAAAAACCAGGAAACGCAGCCCACCACCCACTGAAAAATGCCACAAGAAATGGGCAAATAAGTGGAGTTTTCCCGGTCCTGGTCCAACCCACCTGGTATGCAAATTTCCATAGCTTTTTCTGTTTGCCGGGACCCCAGGCATATATTTGTTTAACCGTAGTCATAGCGAAGCGGACAGTTTGATTTCGTTCCGGGGATTTCCATTTCATTTTTACCCACCTGGCCAACTATTTTGCACCTGCACGCGCCCAACACGTAAGCTGAATATTTGCTATAAGCTTGCCTAAACTGCACATCTGAAATGAACTAATAAACCAATTGAAATGGAAAACATTTGCCCTGTTTTACACACGCACAAAAAATTAATTCCAAATAAATTGAAATGCCTTTGGACTGAACGTGCATTAATTTTGCTGCTCTCCGAAAAATAATGTATGCATGAATAATGAAGAAAATGATTTCATGGATATAATCTTTTGATATATTGCATTGTATCTTTTCCTAGTAATCTGTTTTCCTCAACCTGTTTCAATCATTTTTAAATTTATTAATAAATAATTTACATACATTGTGAGGAGTTGAACAACTCCCCACAAATAGAACCAGCAGCAGATGGCCGGCCGCTTACCAGATACGCGGCGAACTCGCGTATTAACGGCGCGGCGGGGAGAACGAGAGAGTTTGGAGACCAAGGGTGGAGATCGAGAGAGTTTGGAGACCAATGAAGGAGAGCGAGAGAGATTGGAGACCAAGGATGGAGAGCGAGAGAGTTTGGAGACCAATGAAGGAGAGCGAGAGAGATTGGAGACCAAGGATGGAGATCGAGAGAGAATGGAGACTTCGCGGGCAGAGCAAGAGTGCCGTATGCAGAAGGGGATAACGGAACTCCACTGGACTTTGGACTCTCCCGTTAACTTTGGACCGGGAGAGGAAGTGCCACATCTCGGCAGTGGAGCGGCACACAGGCGTGCCACAAGCGGCACGGGAATCAGCGGAACGGCAGCAGTGGGCGGAACATCTATTGGAAGCGGTACATAAAGGACAAGTGGGTCATCCAGGAGGCACGAACTTTGGACCCAGAGTGGAGAGATCCAGCGGGCCGTGCGCAAAAGGGAAATAACGGTGCTTGGAGGCCCTATATAAGGCCGCAGAGCGCTGGCAGCTGGATCAGTCGATCACGAGGAGTCAAACCTTCAAGATCAATTAAATTAAACAGTAAGTCAAGCAAATAATCTACGAGGGAGCTACAACCAAGCGAGTCGTCGGAAGCAGCGCCGTGGGAAGCATACAAGGAGCAAGATCGCCACGTCGAGACGTTCGGGATTAGGACATCAGGAATCTCCGAATTGAGACACAGGTGGCTGAGTTCTGAAAGGCATCACGCGGCTAAGTCAAGGCGTTTGTTTTCTAACTTTGTCACGACCACACCCTGGCGAGTCGCCCGGCGGGTCTGTCAGAGACAAGCAAAAGAGTCCTACGACGAAGAGCCGTCAGCTTGGGGAGGAAAGTTGTCTGCGACCCAGCGTACCTTGCCCGACCAAGCAGGACCTGGCGTGACGGACGAGCGGTAGATCGATTTGCGGTTTCAAGAGGCGGCAGCCTGGAGAGCCCTGCGATTACCGGCGAAGTTCCCGAGCAGCGACCGCCCAGCTCCCCGAGCGCCAGAACAACGAGATACTGGTCAGAAGACAGCGCAGAGGACATCGACAGCGACGCCAGCAGACATTTCCGGCAGCCACGTTACCATCGCCGCGCGGAGCTCATTGGGGAGCGCAGGAGCGTCGCGGACGTCACGCATTAGGGTGAAGCCGGGTGGAACGTTCGTCTGCGCTAGGCGTAAAGCGAAGTGAACCGCTAGACAGCCTCCGGGCGGCAGCCTTGACTGTCAGCGCGAACTGAGCAAGAACCTAGCGGGACCGTCCGGGACAGAGCAAGGGACAGGTATTGCCTCGAAAGGCGTCAGCCTGGAGAGCAAGGCTTGTTCACTCTAGTCTGAGAACGGTGACGCTTCCCTAAGCCCACAAGGCCGAACTCTCTGCGGGTCTAAGGCGCAACAAGCGACCCCGAGGCAACGCGTCGGCAAGCAAGCAGAGGCGGCCACTACGAGCGTCCCGAGGCCCAGGATCCAGAGGAGGACGAGTCAACGCGTCGAGGAGCCAGAAGGAGGAGCGCCAGCAGCCGGCGGAACCAGAGCCAAGAGATACCGAAGCCAGCCCAGCCACACACCCGCTGTACTAATACCACGAGAATAAATCCCACTGTTACCATTTGAACACTTTGTTTTCTCACTGATCTACGGGCAATCACGTCATATAAATTTGGTGGGACGAACGCACAATCTTCTAAGCTAGCCGCACGAATCTCGTAGCGAGCAGACATACAAAATCAGTTCGTTACATCTGGCGCCCAACGTGGGGCCGGCCATCTGCTGCTGGTTCTAAATGTGAGGAGTTGAACAACTCCCCACAAATAGAACCAGCAGCAGATGGCCGGCCGCTTACCAGGTACGCGGCGAACTCGCGTAGTAACGGCGCGGCGGGGAGAACGAGAGAGTTTGGAGACCAAGGGTGGAGATCGAGAGAGTTTGGAGACCAACGAAGGAGAGCGAGAGAAATTGGAGACCAATGAAGGAGAGCGAGAGAGATTGGAGACCAAGGATGGAGAGCGAGAGAGTTTGGAGACCAATGAAGGAGAGCGAGAGAGATTGGAGACCAAGGATGGAGATCGAGAGAGAATGGAGACTTCGCGGGCAGAGCAAGAGTGCCGTATGCAGAAGGGGATAACGGAACTCCACTGGACTTTGGACTCTCCCGTGAACTTTGGACCGGGAGAGGAAGTGCCACATCTCGGCAGTGGAGCGGCACACAGGCGTGCCACAAGCGGCACGGGAATCAGCGGAACGGCAGCAGTGGGCGGAACATCTATTGGAAGCGGTACATAAAGGACAAGTGGGTCATCCAGGAGGCACGAACTTTGGACCCAGAGTGGAGAGATCCAGCGGGCCGTGCGCAAAAGGGAAATAACGGTGCTTGGAGGCCCTATATAAGGCCGCAGAGCGCTGGCAGCTGGATCAGTCGATCACGAGGAGTCAAACCTTCAAGATCAATTAAAGTAAACAGTCAGTCAAGCAAATAATCTACGAGGGAGCTACAACCAAGCGAGTCGTCGAAAGCAGCGCCGTGGGAAGCATACAAGGAGCAAGATCGCCACGTCGAGACGTTCGGGATTAGGACATCAGGAATCTCCGAATTGAGACACAGGTGGCTGAGTTCTGAAAGGCATCACGCGGCTAAGTCAAGGCGTTTGTTTTCTAACTTTGTCACGACCACACCCTGGCGAGTCGCCCGGCGGGTCTGTCAGAGACAAACAAAAGAGTCCTACGACGAAGAGCCGTCAGCTTGGGGAGGAAAGTTGTCTGCGACCCAGCGTACCTTGCCCGACCAAGCAGGACCTGGCGTGACGGACGAGCGGTAGATCGATTTGCGGTTTCAAGAGGCGGCAGCCTGGAGAGCCCTGCGATTACCGGCGAAGTTCCCGAGCAGCGACCGCCCAGCTCCCCGAGCGCCAGAACAACGAGATACTGGTCAGAAGACAGCGCAGAGGACATCGACAGCGACGCCGGCAGACATTTCCGGCAGCCACGTTACCATCGCCGCGCGGAGCTTATTGGGGAGCGCAGGAGCGTCGCGGACGTCACGCATTAGGGTGAAGCCGGGTGGAACGTTCGTCTGCGCTAGGCGTAAAGCGAAGTGAACCGCTAGACAGCCTCCGGGCGGCAGCCTTGACTGTCAGCGCGAACTGAGCAAGAACCTAGCGGGACCGTCCGGGACAGAGCAAGGGACAGGTATTGCCTCGAAAGGCGTCAGCCTGGAGAGCAAGGCTTGTTCACCCTAGTCTGAGAACGGTGACGCTTCCCTAAGCCCACAAGGGCGAACTCTCTGCGGGTCTAAGGCGCAACAAGCGACCCCGAGGCAACGCGTCGGCAAGCAAGCAGAGGCGGCCACTACGAGCGTCCCGAGGCCCAGGATCCAGAGGAGGACGAGTCAACGCGTCGAGGAGCCAGAAGGAGGAGCGCCAGCAGCCGGCGGAACCAGAGAAAAGAGATACCGAAGCCAGCCCAGCCACACACCCGCTGTACTAATACCACGAGAATAAATCCCACTGTTACCATTAGAACACTTTGTTTTCTCACTGATCTACGGGCAATCACGTCATATAAATTTGGTGGGACGAACGCACAATCTTCTGAGCTAGCCGCACGAATCTCGTAGCGAGCAGACATACAAAATCAGTTCGTTACATCTGGCGCCCAACGTGATTGTCCCAACAGTGAGAACAGCACAGTAAAAATGGGAAAAAAGTGGATTTACCGCCTCAAGAAGGAAGATTTCGCCCATGTCGCACAGAGGCTCAACGTCGCCCTGGAGGGCAGGCTAGACGACATGAGGAAGGCACTATCGGAATACTACTCCGAAACAGAGAACGATCCACAACTCGTCGACATCTGGGCCGAGCTAGAGGCGACATACTACGACAGAGCCGGCCCAAGCATTACGTTAACGAACGCTGAAGGGGACAACCTGGTGGCAAGCCTGAGCGCTGACAACATACAGAAAGAGGCCCACAGGAGAGAATCAAGCCAAGAAAAGAAAGCAGCAGCGCTGATCCCGAGACCAAGCCAGTCGGACTATGCAAAGGTCGCTAAGCACGTCCGCGAATGGTCGTTCAGGTTCGACGGGGCGGAAAAACCATTCGAGTTCCTGGAGCAGGTAGAATGGTCCGCCAACACGTACGGTTTGGAGCTTGATATGATCCCTCGAGCGATGCCGGAGTTGCTAAAAGGAAGGGCCTTGAAATGTTTCATCGCCAACAATAAGCAATGGAGAACATGGGCAGAATTCATTGAAAGCTTCCACACATATTTCCTGCCAAGAGACTTCTTCACCAGGCTGGCGGACCAGGTCCGGCAAAGGAAGCAAGGCTTCAGCGAGTCGTTCAAGGACTACATGATCGACATGCAGACGATGGTGAGGCCACTTAACTATTCTACGAAAGAGACGTTAAGGGTCATTAAAGAGAACTGCACCCCGAGCCTACGAATGTTCTTAAGAGCATACAAAATGTCGGACCTGGACACGCTAATGATCCTAGCCGATGAGTACGAAGAACTTGAAAAGGAACGGGAAGTCTTCGCACAGGAGAACAAGTTCTCAAAGACAAAGTCGGCGTCACCAACACAGGTGACATGCAGGAGATGTGAGGAGGAAGATAACCAGGACACACGAGGAAACGACCAATGGTCACCACCACACCAAGCCAGACGACAGCAGGCAACAGACGCGCCACGCGGAGGCCATTGGGCACCACCCCCACAGCAACAGAGACAGCCAAACAATACCTTGTGGAGGCCACCAAGCAACACACAGAGGCCACAAGATGCCACCCATATCACAGACCCGCAGGAGGCCTGTCGGAAATGCGGTGGGAACGGACACTGGGCTAGAGGATGTCGTAACCAGCGGCTGCTGTTTTGCTGGATATGCGGCAAGGTGGGTGTTAGGAGCGTCGATTGCTGCCAACGATCGGGAAATGGCCAGCGATCTCAGCCGCAGAGAGGCGAGCGGGGATCGCACAATGCCACCTCTCCAAACTAACGGGCGAGCTAATCGAGGAGGAGCAGCAGTTGTCCGCAGCTGTGATGATTGGTGGGAAAAGCTACAAAGCCACAATCGACACCGGAGCAACGGCAAGCTTCGTTAGCGAAGAATTGGCGGACAATATTGCTGCTCTAGGAAAGATTACAAGGACGAGACGGCAAGTTAGGTTGGCAGATGGAAGGTGCGGCGGAATTAATGCGCAGCTCGAGGTGGAGGTCAAATTCGGCAACAAACAAGTGACCATGAGCCTGTTGATTTTACCCGGGGTAGTGGATCCATTAGTGTTGGGATGGAACTTCCTGAAACAAGTCGGAACCGAGATAAGGTGTGCTGGACACGAAATAATAATACCAGCCAGGAACCGACACAATGGATGGCTCGAGGAAAAGCTATCAGTAGCAGTCGTTCAACAAGTAAACGAGTTGGACGATACTACAGCGTTCCCTGAAACAGAGCTGGCAGACTTCAGCACAATGTCGGGAACATCGAATATGGCAGAACACCAGATCAAAATGAAGGACGACAAGCCAATAAAGCAGAGATACTGTAACGAACTGATTTTGTATGTCTGCTCGCTACGAGATTCGTGCGGCTAGCTCAGAAGATTGTGTGTTCGTCCCACCAAATTTATATGACGTGACTGCCCGTAGATCAGTGAGAAAACAAAGTGTTCAAATGGTAACAGTGAAATTTATTCTCGTGGTATTGGTACAGCGGGTGTGTGGCTATGCTGGTTTCTGTATCTCCTTGTTCTGGTTCCGCCGGCTGCTGGTGCTCCTCCTTCTGGCTTCTCGACGCGTTGACTCGTCCTCCTCTGGATCCTGGGTCTCGGGACGCTCGTAGTGGCCGCCTCGGCTTGCTTGCTGACGCGTTGCCTCGGGGTCGCTTGTAGCGCCTTAGACCCGCAGAGAGTTCGGCCTTGTGGGCTTAGGGAAGCGTCACCGTTCTCAGACTAGGGTGAAAAAGCCTTGCTCTCCAGGCTGACGCCTTTCGAGGCAATACCTATCCCTTGCTCTGTCCCGGACGGTCCCGCTAGGTTCTTGCTCAGTTCGCGCTGACAGTCAAGGCTGCCGCACGGAGGCTGTCTAGCGGTTCACTTCGCTTTACGCCTAGCGCAGACGAACGTTCCACCCGGCTTCACCCTAATGCGTGACGTCCGCGACGCTCCTGCGCTCCCCAATGAGCTCCGCGCGGCGATGGTAACGTGGCTGCCGGAAATGTCTGCTGGCGTTGCTATCGATGTCCTCTGCGCTGTCTATTGACTAGTATCTCGTTGTTCTGGCGCTCGGGGAGCTGGGCGGTCGCTGCTCGGGAACTTCGCCGGTAATCGCAGGGCTCTCCAGGCTGACGCCTTTCGAAACCACAAATCGATCTACCGCTCGTCCGTCACGCCAGGTCCTGCTTGGTCGGGCAAGGTACGCTGGGTCGCAGACAACTTTCCTCCCCAAGCTGACGGCTCTTCGTCGTAGGACTCTTTTGCTTGTCTCTGACAGACTCGCCGGGCGACTCGCCAGGGTGTGGTCGTGACAAAGTTAGAAACAAACGCCTTGACTTAGCCGTGTGATGCCTTTCAGAACTCAGCCACCTGTGTCTCAATTCGGAGATTCCTGGTGTCCTAATCCCGAACGTCTCGACGTGGCGATCTTGCTCCTTCTATGCTTCCCACGGCGCTGCTTCCGACGACTCGCTTGGTTGTAGCTCCCTCGTAGATTACTTGCTTGACTGATTGTTCACTTGGTACTTTGACTGATCTTGAAGGCTTGACTCCTCTTGATCGACTGATCCAGCTGCCAGCGCTCTGCGGCCTTATATAGGGCCTCCAAGCACCGTTATTTCCCTTTTGCGCACGGCCCGCTGGATCTCTCCACTCTGGGTCCAAAGTTCGTGCCTCCTGGATGACCCACTTGTCCTTTATGTACCGCTTCCAATAGATGTTCCGCCCACTGCTGCCGTTCCGCTGATTCCCGTGCCGCTTGTGGCACGCCTGTGTGCCGCTCCACTGCCGAGATGTGGCACTTCCTCTCCCGGTCCAAAGTTCACGGGAGAGTCCAAAGTCCAGTGGAGTTCCGTTTTCCCCTTCTGCATACGGCACTCTTGCTCTGCCCGCGAAGTCTCCATTCTCTCTCGATCTCCATCCTTGGTCTCCAATCTCTCTCGCTCTCCTTCATTGGTCTCCAAACTCTCTCGCTCTCCATCCTTGGTCTCCAATCTCTCTCGCTCTCCTTCATTGGTCTCCAAACTCTCTCGCTCTCCTTCGTTGGTCTCCAAACTCTCTTGATCTCCACCCTTGGTCTCCAAACTCTCTCGTTCTCCCCGCCGCGCCGTTACTACGCGAATTCGCCGCGTATCTGGTAAGCGGCCGGCCATCTGCTGCTGCTTCTATTTGTGGGGAGTTATTCAACTCCTCACATTCCCCCCTTAGTTCGGGAAACATTTAAGACTGGTTCCTACTCTCCGGCGTTTTCTTGCTTATCCTAGCCTTTGAGTCCTTGCGATTCCCGCGGCGCTCCCTCGTTGCTCCCTCGATGCTCCCTCGACGCTCTTAACTCCCTTGAGTTTCTACAGCGGGGGTCATCGCAAGCATCGTAGCAACTTTAAATCTCCCGCGCCGATATTTCCTGTGTTCCCACTGGGACATCGATACTCCTGGGCTATCGATCCCCAGCTCGCTGCTCATTGCTGCGTCTCACTCCTTTCCATGTTTCCTCCGCCTGGTCACACCATTCGTGCGTGATCGATATTTGTTCGCATATCGATACCGACGGTGCGGCGTTGCCACCTGCTCGTTTGCGATATTTCCACCTTGGCCGATATTTCCATTGTCGTGTGCCCATCGATCGCACTATCGTCCAGTGCCAATCGATCGCCTATCGAGGCGCCCCCTTCCCTGGCTCGTGGTGATTTTGCAACTTTCATACTATGAAATTCATAGTTAAGTTTCTTTTGCATTTCCTTCACTCCTTTTCATCTCATCCTTTCGTCCTCTCTCGCCCTTCACTCGTCCTCTGTTGGCAGCATCTGACTCCACATTGGCAGCTTTTGAGAGCGGTTGCGGAGAGGACTTCGCATTCGCTTCGCAACCAGGACAGCCGGTAAGTATTTATGATGTTTTTCTGCTTCCTGCATTAAGCCCCCTTTAAATTTCAGGCTGGTGCGGCCCATGCATGCCCCGTTCCTTTTCTTGTTTTTAGTCAACTGTTGGTGTGGTGCGTGTTTCTGTTTTTTTTTTTTTTTTGTGACCAGCTGGCTACGGTGTAGATCTGATTCTGCACCGTCCTCCCCTTTTCCTCGGGTAACAACTAGACGAGCTCGTCCGGCGCATTCCGTATAGAATCTCCGGATGCTGCGGTGTATGTCTGGACTGCGCGTCTTGTGTTGCTTGTCTCCTTCCGCGCATACTCTCTTCTATGTTACCCGTATCCTTGTGCCGTTTTGTAAGTGTCCCTTCCGCCTGGCGTTATCGCGGATGACTCTGGCAACTGCCCGACGCCGAATCCTGTTGCCTTGCGGTCGGGATCACCATCCATCCCTATCCACGTCCTTGTGCCCTACCCTTATGGTTGACCTTTCTGCGTGGCGTGTGGATGACTCTCGCTTCGGCCTGACGCCTAATCCTGTGGCCTCGCAGTCTGGATCAACGTGTGATCCTTATCCATGTCCTTGTTCTATCCTGATTGTCCTTTCCGTGTGGCGTATGGATGACTCTCGCTTCGGCCTGACGCCTAATCCTGCCGCCTCGTACCCGTTGTTAGACATCTGATGTTTCTGCTGTCTGCTCGTTTACTTGTTGCTTGAGCTCGCCAACGTGAACTGTCCTTTCTTTCTTCGACTGGGTGTGGCGAATTTTGCAGATCACTGGAGAGACGAAATCTACAACCTGGTAAGGGCCATCGTACCTCGGGGCCAGTTTTGCAGCGAATCCTTCGGCCGCTTTGGACACCGCTGGTGACCATTGCCTCCTTCTCAGATTGTAGTGTCTGGCTTGGTCCTGGGACGCCTTTTCCATATTTCGCCGCACGATCTCGAATACCTCTTTTAGTTTGTTGGTATTTTCTTCAGGGGTCTCCGTAGCTCGTCCAGTGCCTAGGGTTTCCTTATCATATAGGCTGCTGGGTAGACGTGGTTCCCTTCCCTGGGTAAGAAACGCCGGTGTATGGCCAGTGGATTCCGATGTGCTCGTGTTCACTGCTAGCATAATCTCCGGCCACTTCTCGTCCCAGTTTCTCTGGTCCTGCCCTGCGAACTGCGCAATCATGGTCTTGACCGTTCTGTTCGCTCGTTCGGTCGGATTTTCTTGTGGTGTGTATGGTGCAGTGAACTGTTGTCTTATACCCATCTCGGCCAGAAAACTCTTGAAGATACGGCTTGTAAACTGCACTCCGTTGTCCGTTATGACCACCTTCGGGACCCCGTACCTTGCGATTATGCGCTCCCTAAACGCCTTCTTGAGCGACTCTGCTGTCGCACTGCGTAGGGGCACCAGTTCCGTCCATTTCGAAAACCTGTCTATCATGACCAGCAGCATTTGGTTCCCGTGCTTAGATCTTGGTAGGGGTCCAACGAAGTCTGCACATACCGTGGCCCATGGTTCCTCCGGCACTTGGGTCAACATCTTCCCAGTCGCCTGCATCTGATTGGGCTTAAACCGCATGCAAATCTCGCATTTTCGTACGTGGGCTCGGGCGTCTCTATGCATGCCTGGCCAGTAGTATCGGGCTGCCAACCGTGCAATTGTCCTTCGGCTTCCTACGTGTCCCGCGGACGGTGCGTCATGGTTTTCCCTCAACACTGTTTCTCGTAGCGACTTCGGGACGCACATCTTCCATGACGCGACGTCTTCACTGCCTGCCCGGTGAGGTATGTTTCTGTACAGTGTCTCACCATCCATAACATAGTCCGGGTACTTCTGCGGTTGGGTCCTTACCTTTTCGCCCATGTCCTTGATCCAGCTGCACTCTCCTGAGGTTATTGTTGCCGATGCCTCTTTTACTCCACGTAGCGTCTCTGGTAGTGGTTGTCTTGATAATGCGTCGGCCACCACGTTTAGCTGGCCCTTTCTGTACGCTATCTCAAAGTCGTACTGTTGTAGTTCCAGGGCCCATCTGGCGATCCTTCCTGAAGGGCTTTCGATGCTGTTGAGCCACTTCAGGGCCATGTGGTCGGTTACTACCTTAAAGTGGTAACCTTCCAGATATGGCCTGAGCTTCCGGATCGCCCAGACGATCGCCAAGCACTCCTTCTCCGTTGTCGAGTAGTTCTTTTCCGCGCCGTTCAGTGTTCGGCTTGAGTAGGAGATTACTCTTTCGCCCTTTTCGGTGTCCTGGGTCAGTATCGCTCCGATGCCGTAGTCGCTGGCGTCTGTTTGCAGGATGAAAGTTCTACTGAAGTCCGGGCATGCCAGCACTGGATCTGCCACGAGTCTTGCCTTAACCTCCTCAAACGCCATCTGGTGCTCTGGTTTCCACTCCCACTTACTGCCTTTGCGCAGCAGGTCGTTCAGGGGTTTGACGATTCTGGAAAAATCGGGTACAAATCGGCGGTACCACGACGCTACTCCTAGGTATTGCCGGAGCTCTTTGGCAGACGATGGCGGTTCTAGTTCGGCGATGGCGGCTACTTTTTCTGGATCTGTTCCTATTACCTCGCTAGTCACTCGATGTCCCAGGTATAGCAGCTCCTTTTTGATAAATTGGCATTTTTGTGGATTCAGCCTCAGGTTTGCCTCCTTTAGACGCCGGAACACTTCCCTCAGGTTTCTTTTGTGTTCTTCCAGCGTGCGACCGATCACTATTATGTCATCCTGGTAAGCGAATGCGTGAGGTGACATCTCGGGGCCGATTACTTGGTCCAAGACTCGCTGAAACGTTGCCGACGCCGAGTGAAGTCCGAACGGCATTACCCTCCACTGAAACAGACCTTTGCCTGGTACCGTAAATGCTGTATATTGCCTGCTACTTTCTTCTAGTGGGATCTGCCAGTATCCATCCTTCAGGTCCAAACTGCTGATGTACCGCGCTTCTCTTAGTTGATCTAGGATGTAGTTTATGCGGGGCATTGGGTAGGCATCCTTCACTGACTTCGCGTTGATCTGCCTGAAGTCGACACACAGTCTCCACTTGCCTGTCTTCTTTTTCACCATCACGATGGGGGAGCTGTATGGGCTCTTTGAATGCTCTATGAACCCCATTTGGAGAAGCTCGTCCACCTTTGCGTTGATTTCCCCTTGAATTTTTGGGTTCTTTGGGTAGTATCTCTGCTTGATTGGCTTGTCGTCCTTCATTTTGATCTGGTGTTCTGCCATATTCGATGTTCCCGACATTGTGCTGAAGTCTGCCAGCTCTGTTTCAAGGAACGCTGTAGTATCGTCCAACTCGTTTACTTGTTGAACGACTGCTACTGATAGCTTCTCCTCGAGCCATCCATTGTGTCGGTTCCTGGCTGGTATTATTATTTCGTGTCCAGCACACCTTATCTCGGTTCCGACTTGTTTCAGGAAGTTCCATCCCAACACTAATGGATCCACTACCCCGGGTAAAATCAACAGGCTCATGGTCACTTGTTTGTTGCCGAATTTGACCTCCACCTCGAGCTGCGCATTAATTCCGCCGCACCTTCCATCTGCCAACCTAACTTGCCGTCTCGTCCTGGTAATCTTTCCTAGAGCAGCAATATTGTCCGCCAATTCTTCGCTAACGAAGCTTGCCGTTGCTCCGGTGTCGATTGTGGCTTTGTAGCTTTTCCCACCAATCATCACAGCTGCGGACAACTGCTGCTCCTCCTCGATTAGCTCGCCCGTTAGTTTGGAGAGGTGGCATTGTGCGATCCCCGCTCGCCTCTCTGCGGCTGAGATCGCTGGCCATTTCCCGATCGTTGGCAGCAATCGAAGCTCCTAACACCCACCTTGCCGCATATCCAGCAAAACAGCAGCCGCTGGTTACGACATCCTCTAGCCCAGTGTCCGTTCCCACCGCATTTCCGACAGGCCTCCTGCGGGTCTGTGATATGGGTGGCATCTTGTGGCCTCTGTGTGTTGCTTGGCGGCCTCCACAAGGTGTTGTTTGGCTGTCTCTGTTGCTGTGGGGGTGGTGCCCAATGGCCTCCGCGTGGTGCGTCTGTTGCCTGCTGTCGTCTGGCTTGGTGTGGTGGTGACCATTGGTCGTTTCCTCGTGTGTCCTGGTTATCTTCCTCCTCACATCTCCTGCATGTCACCTGTGTTGGTGACGCCGACTTTGTCTTTGAGAACTTGTTCTCCTGTGCGAAGACTTCCCGTTCCTTTTCAAGTTCTTCGTACTCATCGGCTAGGATCATTAGCGTGTCCAGGTCCGACACTTTGTATGCTCTTAAGAACATTCGTAGGCTTGGGGTGCAGTTCTCTTTAATGACCCTTAACGTCTCTTTCGTAGAATAGTTAAGTGGCCTCACCATCGTCTGCATGTCGATCATGTAGTCCTTGAACGACTCGCTGAAGCCTTGCTTCCTTTGCCGGACCTGGTCCGCCAGCCTGGTGAAGAAGTCTCTTGGCAGGAAATATGTGTGGAAGCTTTCAATGAATTCTGCCCATGTCCTCCATTGCTTATTGTTGGCGATGAACCATTTCAAGGCCCTTCCTTTTAGCAACTCCGGCATCGCTCGAGGGATCATATCAAGCTCCAAACTGTACGTGTTGGCGGACCATTCTACCTGCTCCAGGAACTCGAATGGTTTTTCCGCCCCGTCGAACCTGAACGACCATTCGCGGACCTGCTTAGCGACCTTTGCATAGTCCGACTGGCTTGGTCTCGGGATCAGCGCTGCTGCTTTCTTTTCTTGGCTTGACTCTCTCCTGTGGGCCTCTTTCTGTATGTTGTCAACGCTCAGGCTTGCCACCAGGTTGTCCCCTTCAGCGTTCGTTAACGTAATGCTTGGGCCGGCTCTGTCGTAGTGTGTTGCCTCTAGCTCGGCCCAGATGTCGACGAGTTGTGGATCATTCTCTGTTTCGGAGTAGTATTCCGATAGTGCCTTCCTCATGTCGTCTAGCCTGCCCTCCAGGGCGACATTGAGCCTCTGTGCGACATGGGCGAAGTCTTCCTTCTTGAGGCGGTAAATCCACTTCTTTCCCATTTTTACTGTGCTGTTCTCACTGTTGGGACAATCACGTTGGGCGCCAGATGTAACGAACTGATTTTGTATGTCTGCTCGCTACGAGATTCGTGCGGCTAGCTCAGAAGATTGTGTGTTCGTCCCACCAAATTTATATGACGTGACTGCCCGTAGATCAGTGAGAAAACAAAGTGTTCAAATGGTAACAGTGGGATTTATTCTCGTGGTATTGGTACAGCGGGTGTGTGGCTATGCTGGTTTCTGTATCTCCTTGTTCTGGTTCCGCCGGCTGCTGGTGCTCCTCCTTCTGGCTTCTCGACGCGTTGACTCGTCCTCCTCTGGATCCTGGGTCTCGGGACGCTCGTAGTGGCCGCCTCGGCTTGCTTGCCGACGCGTTGCCTCGCGGTCGCTTGTAGCGCCTTAGACCCGCAGAGAGTTCGGCCTTGTGGGCTTAGGGAAGCGTCACCGTTCTCAGACTAGGGTGAACAAGCCTTGCTCTCCAGGCTGACGCCTTTCGAGGCAATACCTGTCCCTTGCTCTGTCCCGGACGGTCCCGCTAGGTTCTTGCTCAGTTCGCGCTGACAGTCAAGGCTGCCGCCCGGAGGCTGTCTAGCGGTTCACTTCGCTTTACGCCTAGCGCAGACGAACGTTCCACCCGGCTTCACCCTAATGCGTGACGTCCGCGACGCTCCTGCGCTCCCCAATGAGCTCCGCGCGGCGATGGTAACGTGGCTGCCGGAAATGTCTGCTGGCGTTGCTATCGATGTCCTCTGCGCTGTTTTCTGACTAGTATCTCGTTGTTCTGGCGCTCGGGGAGCTGGGCGGTCGCTGCTCGGGAACTTCGCCGGTAATCGCAGGGCTCTCCAGGCTGACGCCTTTCGAAACCACAAATCGATCTACCGCTCGTCCGTCACGCCAGGTCCTGCTTGGTCGGGCAAGGTACGCTGGGTCGCAGACAACTTTCCTCCCCAAGCTGACGGCTCTTCGTCGTAGGACTCTTTTGCTTGTCTCTGACAGACCCGCCGGGCGACTCGCCAGGGTGTGGTCGTGACAAAGTTAGAAACAAACGCCTTGACTTAGCCGTGTGATGCCTTTCAGAACTCAGCCACCTGTGTCTCAATTCGGAGATTCCTGGTGTCCTAATCCCGAACGTCTCGACGTGGCGATCTTGCTCCTTCTATGCTTCCCACGGCGCTGCTTCCGACGACTCGCTTGGTTGTAGCTCCCTCGTAGATTACTTGCTTGACTGATTGCTCACTTGGTACTTTGACTGATCTTGAAGGCTTGACTCCTCTTGATCGACTGATCCAGCTGCCAGCGCTCTGCGGCCTTATATAGGGCCTCCAAGCACCGTTATTTCCCTTTTGCGCACGGCCCGCTGGATCTCTCCACTCTGGGTCCAAAGTTCGTGCCTCCTGGATGACCCACTTGTCCTTTATGTACCGCTTCCAATAGATGTTCCGCCCACTGCTGCCGTTCCGCTGATTCCCGTGCCGCTTGTGGCACGCCTGTGTGCCGCTCCACTGCCGAGATGTGGCACTTCCTCTCCCGGTCCAAAGTTCACGGGAGAGTCCAAAGTCCAGTGGAGTTCCGTTATCCCCTTCTGCATACGGCACTCTTGCTCTGCCCGCGAAGTCTCCATTCTCTCTCGATCTCCATCCTTGGTCTCCAATCTCTCTCGCTCTCCTTCATTGGTCTCCAAACTCTCTCGCTCTCCATCCTTGGTCTCCAATCTCTCTCGCTCTCCTTCATTGGTCTCCAAACTCTCTCGCTCTCCTTCGTTGGTCTCCAAACTCTCTTGATCTCCACCCTTGGCCTCCAAACTCTCTCGTTCTCCCCGCCGCGCCGTTACTACGCGAATTCGCCGCGTATCTGGTAAGCGGCCGGCTATCTGCTGCTGCTTCTATTTGTGGGGAGTTATTCAACTCCTCACAATACTACCCAAAGAACCCAAAAATTCAAGGGGAAATCAACGCAAAGGTGGACGAGCTTCTCCAAATGGGGTTCATAGAGCATTCAAAGAGCCCATACAGCTCCCCCATCGTGATGGTGAAAAAGAAGACAGGCAAGTGGAGACTGTGTGTCGACTTCAGGCAGATCAACGCGAAGTCAGTGAAGGATGCCTACCCAATGCCCCGCATAAACTACATCCTAGATCAACTAAGAGAAGCGCGGTACATCAGCAGTTTGGACCTGAAGGATGGATACTGGCAGATCCCACTGGAAGAAAGTAGCAGGCAATATACAGCATTTACGGTACCAGGCAAAGGTCTGTTTCAGTGGAGGGTAATACCGTTCGGACTTCACTCGGCGTCGGCAACGTTTCAGCGAGTCTTGGACCAAGTAATTGGCCCCGAGATGTCACCTCACGCATTCGCTTACCAGGATGACATAATAGTGATCGGTCGCACGCTGGAAGAACACAAAAGAAACCTGAGGGAAGTGTTCCGGCGTCTAAAGGAGGCAAACCTGAGGCTGAATCCACAAAAATGCCAATTTATCAAAAAGGAGCTGCTATACCTGGGACATCGAGTGACTAGCGAGGTAATAGGAACAGATCCAGAAAAAGTAGCCGCCATCGCCGAACTAGAACCGCCATCGTCTGCCAAAGAGCTCCGCCAGTACCTAGGAGTAGCGTCGTGGTACCGCCGATTTGTACCCGATTTTTCCAGAATCGTCAAACCCCTGAACGACCTGCTGCGCAAAGGCAGTAAGTGGGAGTGGAAACCAGAGCACCAGATGGCGTTTGAGGAGGTTAAGGCAAGACTCGTGGCAGATCCAGTGCTGGCATGCCCGGACTTCAGTAGAACTTTCATCCTGCAAACAGACGCCAGCGACTACGGCATCGGAGCGATACTGACCCAGGACACCGAAAAGGGCGAAAGAGTAATCTCCTACTCAAGCCGAACACTGAACGGCGCGGAAAAGAACTACTCGACAACGGAGAAGGAGTGCTTGGCGATCGTCTGGGCGATCCGGAAGCTCAGGCCATATCTGGAAGGTTACCACTTTAAGGTAGTAACCGACCACATGGCCCTGAAGTGGCTCAACAGCATCGAAAGCCCTTCAGGAAGGATCGCCAGATGGGCCCTGGAACTACAACAGTACGACTTTGAGATAGCGTACAGAAAGGGCCAGCTAAACGTGGTGGCCGACGCATTATCAAGACAACCACTACCAGAGACGCTACGTGGAGTAAAAGAGGCATCGGCAACAATAACCTCAGGAGAGTGCAGCTGGATCAAGGACATGGGCGAAAAGGTAAGGACCCAACCGCAGAAGTACCCGGACTATGTTATGGATGGTGAGACACTGTACAGAAACATACCTCACCGGGCAGGCAGTGAAGACGTCGCGTCATGGAAGATGTGCGTCCCGAAGTCGCTACGAGAAACAGTGTTGAGGGAAAACCATGACGCACCGTCCGCGGGACACGTAGGAAGCCGAAGGACAATTGCACGGTTGGCAGCCCGATACTACTGGCCAGGCATGCATAGAGACGCCCGAGCCCACGTACGAAAATGCGAGATTTGCATGCGGTTTAAGCCCAATCAGATGCAGGCGACTGGGAAGATGTTGACCCAAGTGCCGGAGGAACCATGGGCCACGGTATGTGCAGACTTCGTTGGACCCCTACCAAGATCTAAGCACGGGAACCAAATGCTGCTGGTCATGATAGACAGGTTTTCGAAATGGACGGAACTGGTGCCCCTACGCAGTGCGACAGCAGAGTCGCTCAAGAAGGCGTTTAGGGAGCGCATAATCGCAAGGTACGGGGTCCCGAAGGTGGTCATAACGGACAACGGAGTGCAGTTTACAAGCCGTATCTTCAAGAGTTTTCTGGCCGAGATGGGTATAAGACAACAGTTCACTGCACCATACACACCACAAGAAAATCCGACCGAACGAGCGAACAGAACGGTCAAGACCATGATTGCGCAGTTCGCAGGGCAGGACCAGAGAAACTGGGACGAGAAGTGGCCGGAGATTATGCTAGCAGTGAACACGAGCACATCGGAATCCACTGGCCATACACCGGCGTTTCTTACCCAGGGAAGGGAACCACGTCTACCCAGCAGCCTATATGATAAGGAAACCCTAGGCACTGGACGAGCTACGGAGACCCCTGAAGAAAATACCAACAAACTAAAAGAGGTATTCGAGATCGTGCGGCGAAATATGGAAAAGGCGTCCCAGGACCAAGCCAGACACTACAATCTGAGAAGGAGGCAATGGTCACCAGCGGTGTCCAAAGCGGCCGAAGGATTCGCTGCAAAACTGGCCCCGAGGTACGATGGCCCTTACCAGGTTGTAGATTTCGTCTCTCCAGTGATCTGCAAAATTCGCCACACCCAGTCGAAGAAAGAAAGGACAGTTCACGTTGGCGAGCTCAAGCAACAAGTAAACGAGCAGACAGCAGAAACATCAGATGTCTAACAACGGGTACGAGGCGGCAGGATTAGGCGTCAGGCCGAAGCGAGAGTCATCCATACGCCACACGGAAAGGACAATCAGGATAGAACAAGGACATGGATAAGGATCACACGTTGATCCAGACTGCGAGGCCACAGGATTAGGCGTCAGACCGAAGCGAGAGTCATCCACACGCCACGCAGAAAGGTCAACCATAAGGGTAGGGCACAAGGACGTGGATAGGGATGGATGGTGATCCCGACCGCAAGGCAACAGGATTCGGCGTCGGGCAGTTGCCAGAGTCATCCGCGATAACGCCAGGCGGAAGGGACACTTACAAAACGGCACAAGGATACGGGTAACATAGAAGAGAGTATGCGCGGAAGGAGACAAGCAACACAAGACGCGCAGTCCAGACATACACCGCAGCATCCGGAGATTCTATACGGAATGCGCCGGACGAGCTCGTCTAGTTGTTACCCGAGGAAAAGGGGAGGACGGTGCAGAATCAGATCTACACCGTAGCCAGCTGGTCACAAAAAAAAAAAAAAACAGAAACACGCACCACACCAACAGTTGACTAAAAACAAGAAAAGGAACGGGGCATGCATGGGCCGCACCAGCAACCTGAAATTTAAAGGGGGCTTAATGCAGGAAGCAGAAAAACATCATAAATACTTACCGGCTGTCCTGGTTGCGAAGCGAATGCGAAGTCCTCTCCGCAACCGCTCTCAAAAGCTGCCAATGTGGAGTCAGATGCTGCCAACAGAGGACGAGTGAAGGGCGAGAGAGGACGAAAGGATGAGATGAAAAGGAGTGAAGGAAATGCAAAAGAAACTTACCTATGAATTTCATAGTATGAAAGTTGCAAAATCACCACGAGCCAGGGAAGGGGGCGCCTCGATAGGCGATCGATTGGCACTGGACGATAGTGCGATCGATGGGCACACGACAATGGAAATATCGGCCAAGGTGGAAATATCGCAAACGAGCAGGTGGCAACGCCGCACCGTCGGTATCGATATGCGAATAAATATAGATCACGCACGAATGGTGTGACCAGGCGGAGGAAACATGGAAAGGAGTGAGACGCAGCAATGATCAGCGAGCTGGGGATCGATAGCCCAGGAGTATCGATGTCCCAGTGGGAACACAGGAAATATCGGCGCGGGAGATTTAAAGTTGCTACGAGGCGGATGACCCCCGCTGTAGAAACTCAAGGGAGTTAAGAGCGTCGAGGGAGCATCGAGGGAGCAACGAGGGAGCGCCGCGGGAATCACAAGGACTCAAAGGCTAGGATAAGCAAGGAAACGCCGGAGAGTAGGAACCAGTCTTAAATGTTTCCCGAAGTAAGGGGGGAATGTGAGGAGTTGAACAACTCCCCACAAATAGAACCAGCAGCAGATGGCCGGCCGCTTACCAGATACGCGGCGAACTCGCGTAGTAAGGGCGCGGCGGGGAGAACGAGAGAGTTTGGAGACCAAGGGTGGAGATCGAGAGAGTTTGGAGCCCAACGAAGGAGAGCGAGAGAGTTTGGAGACCAATGAAGGAGAGCGAGAGAGATTGGAGACCAAGGATGGAGAGCGAGAGAGTTTGGAGACCAATGAAGGAGAGCGAGAGAGATTGGAGACCAAGGATGGAGATCGAGAGAGAATGGAGACTTCGCGGGCAGAGCAAGAGTGCCGTATGCAGAAGGGGATAACGGAACTCCACTGGACTTTGGACTCTCCCGTGAACTTTGGACCGGGAGAGGAAGTGCCACATCTCGGCAGTGGAGCGGCACACAGGCGTGCCACAAGCGGCACGGGAATCAGCGGAACGGCAGCAGTGGGCGGAACATCTATTGGAAGCGGTACATAAAGGACAAGTGGGTCATCCAGGAGGCACGAACTTTGGACCCAGAGTGGAGAGATCCAGCGGGCCGTGCGCAAAAGGGAAATAACGGTGCTTGGAGGCCCTATATAAGGCCGCAGAGCGCTGGCAGCTGGATCAGTCGATCACGAGGAGTCAAACCTTCAAGATCAATTAAAGTACCAAATAAACAGTCAGTCAAGCAAATAATCTACGAGGGAGCTACAACCAAGCGAGTCGTCGGAAGCAGCGCCGTGGGAAGCATACAAGGAGCAAGATCGCCACGTCGAGACGTTCGGGATTAGGACATCAGGAACCTCCGAATTGAGACACAGGTGGCTGAGTTCTGAAAGGCATCACGCGGCTAAGTCAAGGCGTTTGTTTTCTAACTTTGTCACGACCACACCCTTGCGAGTCGCCCGGCGGGTCTGTCAGAGACAAGCAAAAGAGTCCTACGACGAAGAGCCGTCAGCTTGGGGAGGAAAGTTGTCTGCGACCCAGCGTACCTTGCCCGACCAAGCAGGACCTGGCGTGACGGACGAGCGGTAGATCGATTTGTGGTTTCGAAAGGCGTCAGCCTGGAGAGCCCTGCGATTACCGGCGAAGTTCCCGAGCAGCGACCGCCCAGCTCCCCGAGCGCCAGAACAACGAGATACTGGTCAGAAGACAGCGCAGAGGACATCGACAGCGACGCCAGCAGACATTTCCGGCAGCCACGTTACCATCGCCGCGCGGAGCTCATTGGGGAGCGCAGGAGCGTCGCGGACGTCACGCATTAGGGTGAAGCCGGGTGGAACGTTCGTCTGCGCTAGGCGTAAAGCGAAGTGAACCGCTAGACAGCCTCCGGGCGGCAGCCTTGACTGTCAGCGCGAACTGAGCAAGAACCTAGCGGGACCGTCCGGGACAGAGCAAGGGAGAGGTATTGCCTCGAAAGGCGTCAGCCTGGAGAGCAAGGCTTGTTCACCCTAGTCTGAGAAAGGTGACGCTTCCTTAAGCCCACAAGGCCGAACTCTCTGCGGGTCTAAGGCGCAACAAGCGACCCCGAGGCAACGCGTCGGCAAGCAAGCAGAGGCGGCCACTACGAGCGTCCCAAGGCCCAGGATCCAGAGGAGGACGAGTCAACGCGTCGAGGAGCCAGAAGGAGGAGCGCCAGCAGCCGGCGGAACCAGAGCCAAGAGATACCGAAGCCAGCCCAGCCACACACCCGCTGTACTAATACCACGAGAATAAATCCCACTGTTACCATTTGAACACTTTGTTTTCTCACTGATCTACGGGCAATCACGTCATATAAATTTGGTGGGACGAACGCACAATCTTCTGAGCTAGCCGCACGAATCTCGTAGCGAGCAGACATACAAAATCAGTTCGTTACAACATATTGTTACACACAGCGATGCATTAAAAAAACAGCCTATCACAGAGTGCAATCATACACAATAATTGTCATTCGGCATGGATTAAACGCTGTTTGCTAATGTAATCAAATTGGACAATTTCGACATTTGAACTAATCCGTTTACATAATCCGGATGCAATCATACCCCCGCCCGCTGATTACCGCCTTTGTTGCTTTGATTTAATTATGCTTGAAAAAATTCTCACGAAATCGCAAAGCCGAAAACTAAATGAATTGCATAAATCATTTATTAAAAGATTAAAAGGTTGCCAGGCGACGATAACATTTGCACGTGATAGTGGTAGAGTTGCAATTGTTTCTTGGGATGATTAGGGTTCCAGATTCTTTCAACATATAGACAAAGATTATCCGCTCCACCTTGTGTATTAGTTATTATCCATGTTTCTTGGTAGTAAGAAAATGAAGGTTAGTTCCTTTCCTTGGTTTCCAGTGAACTGATGTTTGCATGTAATGTTTGTGAAGACCCAAATGATTTCTTATGACTTCAGATGGTTTGAGATTATATTAAAATACAGATGGGGGTTCTTGACTCCCAGAAGTGGTAAAACATCTTGTTTGGGGGTCTTCGTCTTGGTGTTGAGGTGTACTGTGTATGCGTAGGAGGATCTACCTGACTTCTCAGGTCTTCAGATAGTATCACATTGTATTAAAGTAAAAATTTAAGCTTTCGGATCCCGGAATCTGAATCTTGAAATTGTCAAATTTAGGAACTTGTTTGCAATGAAAGTAAGGATCCCGACTGATTTCAATAGATAATTAGCGCATCACATAGTTCAACATTCTTTGATAATAGTTGGGCACCACTTTGGGCTTTTCAGGCTCCCCTAAATAGTCAGTAATCTTCTTTACCAATTTCCAGAATCCTGATGTCTCACGATGTGCGACGAATACAGCATTTTGGAAATAGATCGTCATAAACACAAGTGATAGCAGCGCCACAGTTAAGATCACGTAATTCCTGGCTGGTTTTCCTGAAAGTGGATCCATTGTATTGATGACATTTGGCATTTTGAAAATATATTTTTTTTCAGGAGAAATTTTTTAGATATATTTTAGATGTTTCTGCTATGAGATCTTTCGTTGACTGACTGACTACTGCCTTACAAAGTCCTGTTGACATATAGAGCTGTTTGACGTATAGTTCAGTGAACCCCTGATCTCGATGAGTCCTCCAGTGGTTGCTCCCATTTCCTCAATTCCGATTGGAAAGCACTTCAGCTGCAATACAATGCTAAAAAATAAAAGAAAAAGAACTACCGGACACCGAGAAACACACATAAATTTATAGTTGGGCCATGGAAAACAATGAGATGGAAAGCGGGGCGGCTTTCTTTTCCATTCATCCGGATCCGGATCCCCGACTGAAGTGATTTCCGTTGTTTTTCGATGTGCTGGGAACGTTGGTGTATTCAATGGAGTGCACTCTCTCCGCAAAGGAATACTTGAACTGCAGCAAGAAAAGACGCACAATACAAATGTGGAGGGGCTTTGTTTGAACACCGAGCTGAGCGTCCTGGCAAATACCATATATACACCCATATACTCGTGTATATCCCCAGACAAAGCCCCAACTCGTGTGCTCCATTTTGCCGGCTAAACGGTTAAAGAAAGAACGTAAATTTCTGGGTTGTTTGGTTGCAGTTGTTCTGGTTTTATTTAAATAATATTACACATTAAACGAAGACCCTCAAAGCTGGAACGTATGGAGCGGGTGAAAGCTGCAGGGAGATTAATTATTAGTACTAGATCAGCAAGGGGTTCCAGGAAGTTCCATCTTACATATCCTCGCGTGCCTTAATCAGAGTTTCCACCAGGCGGTGCAGGGGATAATCCCCAGTGCAGATCCTGTAAACACATGTGAAGAGAGGAAATCTGCGGGGAAATTAAGTTTATTATAGCCTTTGGTGGTGCTCATCTTTATATCACACTAACTTATCCTCCAAGCCCTTCTTTTTAAGCATATGGTGAACAATTTAGCGTCGCTTGTGAACGGTTGTGTTTACTCTTGTGCTCTGAATTTTTGTCTATTCTGTAATTTTTTTGCGAGTGTTTTGTGTTTGTTTATTAACAAAGCTTAGTCTAACCGCTGGGTTATTGTGTTTAGTTGTTTTTTACTAGATCTCCCAGTGATTATAGTTATTTTAACATTTATATTAGATTTGTTTAATCTCCTAGCTTTGTTAGTGTAATTCTTATACTCACTAAACTTGCTAAAACTCTTTGATTCTCACTCTCTCTCCCGCTCTATATTACAACTGTAACTTAAACTCTCTCTGAAGCTGCCAAATTTCTGGTAGACTTTTGGTGTGCTATTCTCTTGTCTCTCTCTCTCTCTCTCTCTCTTGCTTGCTTTACATTGTAACTGTTCCTGCGTAAAGTTGTCAGTGTCCCACAAGCAACGCTCAATCGATAGATTTTGTTCTCTCGTGCTCTCTTACACTTAAATTATTACGCGATCTCGCGCTCTTATTTTTTTTCGTGTTTTGTGCCTTTGTGGTTTTGGAATTTGATCCCAGTGCCAAATTTACTCGAGGTATTTTCATATATTATTTTATTTTATTTAACTTCCTTAAAATGGCTCTGGTCTGCTCTAAGAAAAATTGTAATCTTTCGTCTTCAACTAAAGACCCTTTTATTTTCTGCTGGCTCTGCGAGTCGATAATGCACGTTAAATGTGCAGGATTTACTGGTAGAGTCAAAGACTTCATTGATCAGAATTCTGGACTCATGTGGTCATGTGGATCATGCAAGGAAATGGTCGTTGAGATGAGCGGCTTTATGAAGCAGACTCGAGACAGCCTTTTGAATCTCTCTGGTGCTTTTAAACAGCTCAATGAGGGGTTCAATACCGTTTGTGCCCAATTTAATAATAAAAAATTACTAACTGAGTCGCCTAAACGTAAAAAAACCAGCTTAGCGGCAGTTAATACGGTCACGGTATCCACCCCAAATCCGAACTTGGTGGCTGCAGCAGTCTCTGTTGACACTGTGGTAAGTGAACCCACTGCGCCTATGGATACAGCTGTTTTAGGTGAAGTCACTGCTTCTCGAAGTCGGGCGGTAAAAAAACCTTCAGTGCCGGCTACGGTGCCGACCGTATCTATAGGTACAGAAGTTACCGTTTCTGGCTCTCAGCTTAGTGAGGTGCAATCTGCTGCTGGGGGACGTAAGAAATTATCAGTTGTTCCACAAAGAAAACAATTATTTGTTTCGAGGTTCACCCCAGATACCACATCTAAGGATGTTTTGGAATTTATTCGTGAAAAATTCCCATCCGAGAATATTTCAGTTGAGCAATTTAGATTTTCATATGCTCGTAGTATATCGTCGTTTAAAATATTTGCTCCGCCTGATGTGTTTAAGGTACTACTTTCTGAAAGCTTTTGGCTTAATGATGATTTAGTAATAAAAGAGTTTGTTCCCAATAAACCGAGAACAAATAACATACCCTCCACTGCGCCAAAAAACTAAAAAGTTTATTTTTGGCTTATCAAAATGTTAGGGGACTAAATATGAAGCTACCCAAGCTTTATGCTGACTCCTCTGCATTTACTGCTGATATTTTGGCTTTTACGGAAACTTGGCTGAAACCAGAGATATCTGACAATGAAGTTCTGTCAAACAATTTTAATGCCTATAGGACCGATCGCTCATCACGTAGGCGAGGCGGTGTGCTGATTGCCGTTAGCACTAGCGTAACATCCGAGAGAATTCACTCTGATACTCCTAATGAAATTGAATTTGTTAGTGTGAAAGTTTCCTTGCAATCATTCTCAATATTTGTTACATGTTCCTATATTCCACCTGGCTCTGATTTAATAATTTATGAGCACCACCTGTCTGCGATAAAATCTGTTCTATCCCTTCTTTCTAACAGTGACCTTTTGATTGTTTTGGGTGACTTTAATCTCCCTGATATTTCTTGGTCTCCTCCTACTGACTCACTAGTCGCTATACCTCTATCCGCCCATGATTTTGTAGATGGTCTTCTAGAATTATCGTTACAGCAAGTAAGCTTTATACGGAATTCATTAAATAGACAACTAGATCTTGTGTTTGTTTCAGACCCGTCTGAAGTCACGGTATCTAGAATTGTCGCTCTTGTTGTACCTGAAGACCGATATCATCCAACAATGGAATTGACAATCTGCCTCCCATGCGTTGATACCCTCTCTCCTTTAGTTTCTCAAACGAAAGTGAGATGTTTCCGAAAATGTAACTATAAAAAACTTAACGACATGATTTCTTAATATAATTGGACAGAATTGTACAATTGTATGGATATTGAAAGTGCCACTGAACACTTCTATATAGTGTTAAATACCTTTTTTAATGAATGCGTTCCTGATAGGTTTCCTTCAAAGACAAACAGGCCACCTTGGATTACTAATGCGCTTCAAAGACTTAAAAACCTTAAGACAAACGCTTATAAAAAGTATAAGAAATCGGGTAAGCCATCTGATTTTTCGAAATATGTGGTGGCTCGATCGCATTTTAATGTTCTCAATAGTCATTGCTATTCTATGTATTTAAGTAGATGTAAATTGGAATTTTCAAATGATCCGAAGCAGTTTTATAACTTTGTCAATGCCAAGCGTAAGTCGTCAGCATTGCCTTCATCGGTACGTTTTAACTCAATGGAGGCATCGACGGATTCTGAAATTGCTGATTTATTTGCCGAGTTTTTCCAAACTACTTATAGTTCGGCTGCTTGGTCAAATTCTAACTACCCTAATCCCTTAAATAAGGCAAATTGTATCTTTACCACTGAAATTACGGAAATTTCTCTCGTAAGAGACTTAGAAAAAACAACGCCAACTTATTCTCCCGGTCCTGATGGACTCCCCGGGTGTGTGCTTAAGTTTTGTGCGTCAACCATATGTAAACCGATTCTTAAACTTTTTAATCTGTCTATTTCATCGTCAGTTTTTCCTACTATCTGGAAGGACTCTTTTATCATTCCACTTCACAAAAAGGGTGCGAAGGCGGATGCCCAGAATTACAGAGGTATTTCTAAATTGTCGGCAATTCCTAAAGCATTTGAACGTATTATTACTTCTCATTTGCAACATTTATGTTCCTCGCTAATATCACCGTGTCAGCATGGTTTTGTTAAGCGAAGATCGACCACCACCAACCTTCTGGAATTGTCATCTATTGTAATAAATGGATTTAAGAATAAAATGCAGACTGACGTTATATACACTGATTTTAGTAAGGCCTTTGACTCTGTCAACCACTCTCTTCTCTTATTCAAATTAAATCAGCTTGGGTTTCCATGTAATCTATTAACTTGGATTTCAAGTTATTTGAATGGTAGAACTCAGAGGGTTATATTCAAGAACGCTGCCTCTAAACTGATCTATGTGACATCTGGAGTGCCTCAGGGTAGTCACTTGGGCCCTTTGCTGTTTACTTTGTTTATTAACGATCTTCCCTCTATCATAACACACTCTCGTGTACTAATGTATGCTGATGATGTTAAGCTTTGTTTATCACATAATGATATAGCATCGGGTTTCAACTTACAGTCAGATGTTGATTGTTTTCAGGGATGGTGTGAGTATAACCTTTTAAATTTGAACTGCCTTAAATGCAACGTTATGACTTTTCATAGGGGTACTCCTACTTTTGTTAGTTACTCTCTTCAAAATTCGCCACTCGACCGTATACATTCAGTTAATGACTTAGGCGTTCTTCTGGACCCAAAACTTAAATTTGACTGCCACATAATGTCCACTGTCCGCAAGGCCATGAGTGTTCTTGGGTTTATAAAGCGTTGGTCAAAAGAATTTGATGACCCTTATACAACCAAATTATTATATACCTCCCTTGTCCGTCCTATTATGGAATATTGTTCTTCGGTTTGGAGTCCACAATATCAAGTGCATATTGACCGTATTGAGTCGGTACAAAAAAAATTTCTTCTTTTTGCCCTTCGTAGTTTGAACTGGGATCAAAACATAAGGCTACCTTCCTATCAGAGTAGATTACTATTGCTTAATTTACCTACCCTTGCAAATCGTAGAACAATGCTTGGTACTATTTTTATGCAAAATCTTATAAGAGGTGATATTGATTCTGTAGAACTTGTAAACCGCCTAACTTTCAATGTTCCTGTTAGACTAACACGAAATTATTATCCCCTAAATTTGCCACGATGTACATCTAATTTTTGTCTGCACGAGCCCTTTCGCGTTCTATGTAATAATTATAACAACCTTTATCATTTAATTTGCACTTCAACTTCTATCCCGGTATTAAAAACTAATATTTTAACTCATTTGCTTCATTCTTAGATGCTTCTTCTATTTTCATTTGTGTCCCGTCTCTATTTGTTTTTTGTATCTTCCTCGCGAACTCGTATTTTTTGCCCAAATTGATAAAAGGGCCCCGCGCGTAACAAGCACGTGCTTGGTGTCGTTGGGCCACTTGTTTGTACTGCTCGTAGTGCATCAAGTTCAGCTGTCACTGGACCCAATGGTTCATGTCCTGGTATAAGGATGTGCTCCAGCTCACTGAGAGGTTTTCCTGTCTTTACAAAGGCCTCGGCCAACTTGCGCTTGCGATTAGCTATAAGACAAATATATTTATTAAAATATAAGTATTTATATTAATAGTTTATAGCAATTAGTTACCATAACAACTAGTGACCAAATCGGATATTCCACAGGACTCAAAAAAGGTTCCCATGCGGCAGCCTGGGTAAAAAACATCCACAAACTGAAGCATCTCCAAAAATCCCCTCCGAATGATTCCACCCTTTGTGTTTTCATTCAACTCCATGCCATCTGAACAACCAGCCGCAAAGGCTATTATGTTCTGAAAAAAGGAAGAGGGTATTGTTGAAATTATAATTATTAATGCAGAAACTCACTCTCAAAGTGGAACAGATCTCCACACAATCGGCATCCTCGGTAACCACCACACGGAAAGTGGGTGACTTAAATATGTCGTGCAGCACTCGATAATACTTCTGATCTCGACAGCCCACTGTGCCCTCGGCAAAGTGATCATGCGCCAGCTCGTAGGGCAAATTACAGCCCACCAGGACGGAACATGGAATCTATATAATTAATATGATAAAAGGAAAAAGATTAGAGGTCAACGTAAGAAAATATTGAAAGCTTTAAATAATGGCTCTTAAACTATCTAAAATAGCCAAAGGAAAACTGTATAAATATACAAAAAAGTCTTTAAAAATCCAAGTTAAAATATACAATTTATAGGAAAGCGCTATGATTGTTGAATGACTGAACATATTGTCAATCAATCATAATACACCCACAATATTTGGCGGCAGTTCAAAGTTCGGCATGTACTTGGCATTCATGTGGGTGGTGTTGATGATTTCGGTGAGCTTGCGACCGTCGACAATTTCCTCGTAGACGTACATGGGCACCTTTTCGTCAAGTGTCTGCGAATTCATCACATTCCGGCCCACATTCCTAGCATTCCAAGGGCAGCTCCTTGCCCCGCACAGCATGTCCTTCGGACCACTCCACCGTCACCCGATTACTGGCACCGCCCTCCAGTTTGATAATCCCCGCCAAGTGGACTCGGCCGTCCGAACGGCGGATAAACACCTGGTTGATCGACAGCTGATCCATGGTCAAAAACAAATCCGAGATCCCGCAACCCCTGTCTTCCGACGCTCACTTTCTTCCGATTTCTGCAACAAATTTATTTCTTATAACTGAAAATTTTCACCAAATACGCGTGCATAATATTTGGGCCGAATCCAGAGATTGCCGATTTTATGTTTTGTTTTAGCTGACAAAGTCTAAAAAACAAAAGTGACAAGCAAGTCAAGGTGTAGAAAAGAAATATGTTTTATTATTATAAACTAATAGTTTTCATTTTAAATTTGTTGAAATTAAAAGCCATATTTATGAATTTTTTATTAGGACTGGTCAAACTAAAAAGGAGGGTCTCAAAATAATACTTATTTGCAATTACGTATTGCTTATTTCCATACTGAAATTGTAAAAAGTTTTATTTGACTTTTAAAAATACAAATCTCAGTAGACTTTTCAAAATAGATCATTTTGCTAAAATACCTTTTTTATTCGGTCCTTGGTTAAGTTTCGTTTAAGAATGGTTTTTCCTTCATTATTAAATTAAAAAAGCAATATCTTACAGTTTCAGATACCTTATTTTGGGCTTTCCCGTACCATCCCAGTGATATCTGTTCTAGCGAGGATTGTTTTAGGTATTTGTTCAATTTGGGGGCAAACAAGAGGCAGCAAGAACAACCGAATCAACAAACAACACCATTCCGAGGGCCTCTCGTCAGTCGTCCTGTGTGTATGTCCTGTGCGTTTTCTGTTTGCCAAGTGGGTGGTCATGAAATGAAGCATTCTTTTGCCAGAGAGAGACGGCCATATGGGGGTAGAGAGAGATAGATAGAGAGGGAACAAGTTGCAGATACGTTTGCATAAGCCGAGACGTGTGTAACGTACCAAATTGTTATTTATTTTTTGAAGTGCCTGCGCCACTGCCTCTGTATAAAGGTGTATCTGTGGAATTTGTAGCTGAACATGGTATCTGTGTTCCTGCCGGCAAATGTATGGGTGTGGGGATGCACAGATACATTGCTTATAGATACGTGCAACTTGTTTTGGGTCTTCACTGGCGTCTTGTTTGCTGTTTGACGTCACATTTTGCCAAATTTACCGTGTAATTATCGTCAGAGGCGAAGGGAAGCATCGGAAAAACCAGGAAACGCAGCCCACCACCCACTGAAAAATGCCACAAGAAATGGGCAAATAAGTGGAGTTTTCCCGGTCCTGGTCCAACCCACCTGATATGCAAATTTCCATAGCTTTTTCTGTTTGCCCGGGACCCCAGGCATATATTTGTTTAACCGTAGTCAGAGCGAACCGGACAGTTTGATTTCGTTCCGGGGATTTCCATTTCATTTTTACCCACCTGGCCAACTATTTTGCACCTGCACGCGCCCAACACGTAAGCTGAATATTTGCTATAAGCTTGCCTAAACTGCACATCTGAAATGAACTAATAAACCAATTGAAATGGAAAACATTTGCCGTTTTACACACGCACAAAAAATTAATTCCAAATAAATTGAAATGCCTTTGGACTGAACGTGCATTAATTTTGCTGCTCTCCGAAAAATAATGTATGCATGAATGAAAATGATTTCATGGATATAATCTTTTGATATATTGCATTGTATCTTTTCCTAGTAATCTGTTTTCCTCGACCTGTTTCAATCATTTTTAAATTTATTAATAAATAATTTACATACATATTGTTACACACAGCGATGCATTAAAAAAACAGCATATCACAGAGTGCAATCATACACAATAATTGTCATTCGGCATGGATTAAACGCTGTTTGCTAATGTAATCAAATTGGACAATTTCGACATTTGAACTAATCAGTTTACATAATCCGGATGCAATCATACCCCCGCCCGCTGATTACCGCCTTTGTTGCTTTGATTTAATTATGCTTGAAAAAATTCACACGAAATCGCAAAGCCGAAAACTAAATGAATTGCATAAATCATTTATTAAATAACAATTTCAAAATTGACTTTTATGGGCGGTGAACAGATTAAAAGGATGCCAGGCGACGATAAGATTTGCACGTGATAGTGGTAGAGTTGCAATTGTTTCTTGGGATGATTAGGGTTCCAGATTCTTTCAACATATAGACGAAGTTTATCCGCTCCACCTTGTGTATTAGTTATTATCCATGTTTCTTGGTAGTAAGAAAATGAAGGTTAGTTCCTTTCCTTGGTCTCCAGTGAACTGATGTTTGCATGTAATGTTTGTGAAGACCCAAATGATTTCTTAGGACTTCAGATGGTTTGAGATTATATTAAAATACAGATGGGGGTTCTTGACTTCCAGAAGTGGTAAAACATCTTGTTTGGGTGTCTTCGTCTTGGTGTTGAGGTGTACTGTGTATCCGTAGGAGGATCTACCTGACTTCTCAGGTCTTCAGATAGTATCACATTGTATTAAAGTAAAAATTTAAGCTTTCGGATCCCGGAATCTGAATCTTGAAATTGTCAAATTTAGGAACTTGTTTGCAATGAAAGTAAGGATCCCGACTGATTTCAATAGATAATTAGCGCATCACGTAGTTCAACATTCTTTGATAATAGTTGGGCACCACTTTGGGCTTTTCAGGCTCCCCTAAATAGTCAGTAATCTTCTTTACCAATTTCCAGAATCCTGATGTCTCACGATGTGCGACGAATACAGCATTTTGGAAATAGATCGTCATAAACACAAGTGCTAGCAGCGCCACAGTTAAGATCACGTAATTCCTGGCTGGTTTTCCTGAAAGTGGATCCATTGTATTGATGACATTTGACATTTGGAAAATATATTTTTTTTTCAGGAGAAATTTTTTAGATATATTTTAGATGTTTCTGCTATGAGATCTTTCGTTGACTCACTGACTACTGCCTTACAAAGTCGTGTTGACATATAGAGCTGTTTGACGTATAGTTCAGTGAACCCCTGATCTCGATGAGTCCTCCAGTGGTTGCTCCCATTTCCTCAATTCCGATTGGAAAGCACTTCAGCTGCAATACAATGCTAAAAAATAAAAGAAAAAGAACTACCGGACACCGAGAAACACACATAAATTTATAGTTGGGCCATGGAAAACAATGAGATGGAAAGCGGGGCGGCTTTCTTTTCCATTCATCCGGATCCGGATCCCCGACTGAAGTGATTTCCGTTGTTTTTCGATGTGCTGGGAACGTTGGTGTATTCAATGGAGTGCACTCTCTCCGCAAAGGAATACTTGAACTGCAGCAAGAAAAGACGCACAATACAAATGTGGAGGGGCTTTGTTTGAACACCGAGCTGAGCGTCCTGGCAAATACCATATATACACCCATATACTCGTGTATATCCCCAGACAAAGCCCCAACTCGTGTGCTCCATTTTGTCGGCTAAACGGTTAAAGAAAGAACGCAAATTTCTGTGTTGTTTGGTTGCAGTTGTTCTGGTTTTATTTAAATAATATTACACATTAAACGAAGACCCTCAAAGCTGGAACGTATGGAGCGGGTGAAAGCTGCAGGGAGATTAATTATTAGTACTAGATCAGCAAGGGGTTCCAGGAAGTTCCTTAGTGCCTTAATCAGAGTTTCCACCAGGCGGTGCAGGGGATAATCCCCAGTGCAGATCCTGTAAACACATGTGAAGAGAGGAAATCTGCGGGGAAATCAAGTTTATTATAGCCTTTGGTGGTGCTCATCTTTATATCACACTAACTTATCCTCCAAGCCCTTCTTTTTAAGCATATGGTGAACAAGTTCAGCTGTCACTGGACCCAATGGTTCATGTCCTGGTATAAGGATGTGCTCCAGCTCACTGAGAGGTTTTCCTGTCTTTACAAAGGCCTCGGCCAACTTGCGGTTGCGATTAGCTATAAGACAAATATATTTATTAAAATATAAGTATTTATATTAATAGTTTATAGCAATTAGTTACCATAACAACTAGTGACCAAATCGGATATTCCACAGGACTCAAAAAAGGCAGCCTGGGTAAAAAACATCCACAAACTGAAGCATCTCCAAAAATCCCCTCCGAATGATTCCACCCTTTGTGTTTTCATTCAACTCCATGCCATCTGAACAGCCAGCCTCAAAGGCTATTATGTTCTGAAAAAAGAAAGAGGGTATTGTTGAAATTATAATTATTAATGCAGAAACTCACTCTCAAAGTGGAACAGATCTCCACACAATCGGCATCCTCGGTAACCACCACACGGAAAGTGGGTGACTTAAATATGTCGTGCAGCACTCGATAATACTTCTGATCTCGACAGCCCACTGTGCCCTCGGCAAAGTGATCATGCGCCAGCTCGTAGGGCAAATTACAGCCCACCAGGACGGAACATGGAATCTATATAATTAATATGATAAAAGGAAAAAGATTAGAGGTCAACGTAAGAAAATATTGAAAGCTTTAAATAATGGCTCTTTAACTATTTAAAATAGCCAAAGGAAAACTGTATAAATATACAAAAAAGTCTTTAAAAATCCAAGTTAAAATATACAATTTATAGGAAAGCGCTATGATTGTTGAATGACTATCTTGTTTTTAATTTTCAAAACTAAACCATACTCACCTTCAGCTGCCGCATTATGATCTGGGATATCAGGACGAATTGCCCATCATCGCCGCGCTCGAATCCTTTAACCAGGGAGACTGCGTGGGCAGTGGGCTTTACTTTCCCCAGCAGTGTTTTGCAGCAGCTACTGACGAAAATGGGCGGGATGGCAAATATTATAATAACCGCATCCCGGGCCGTGGCCACTATATCATCCACGGCCACCTTTGAATAAAAAAAGAAACATTAAGCTTGTCAACATATTGTCAATCAATCATAATACACCCACAATATTTGGCGGCAGTTCAAAGTTCGACATGTACTTGGCAATTATGTGCGTGGTGATGATTTCGGTGAGCTTGCGACCGTCGACAATTTCCTCGTAGACGTACATGGGCACCTTTTCGTCAAGTGTCTGCGAATTCATCACATTCCGGCCCACATTCCTAGCATTCCAAGGGCAGCTCCTTGCCCCGCACAGCATGTCCTTCGGACCACTCCACCGTCACCCGATTACTGGCACCGCCCTCCAGTTTGATAATCCCCGCCAAGTGGACTCGGCCGTCCGAACGGCGGATAAACACCTGGTTGATCGACAGCTGATCCATGGCCAAAAACAAATCCGAGATCCCGCAACCCCTGTCTTCCGACGCTCACTTTCTTCCGATTTCTGCAACAAATTTATTTCTTATAACTGAAAATTTTTACCAAATACGCGTGCATAATATTTGGGCCGAATCCAGAAATTGCCGATTTTATGTTTTGTTTTAGCTGACAAAGTCTAAAAAACAAAAGTGACAAGCAAGTCAAGGTGTAGAAAAGAAATATGTTTTATTATTATAAACTAATAGTTTTCATTTTAAATTTGTTGAAATTAAAAGCCATATTTTAAATTTTTTATTAGGACTGGTCAAACTATAAAGGAGGGTCTCAAAATAACACTTATTTGCAATTACGTATTGCTTATTTCCATACTGAAATTGTAAAAAGTTTTATTTGACTTTTAAAAATACAAATCTCAGTAGACTTTTCAAAATAGATCATTTTGCTAAAATACCTTTTTTATTCGGTCCTTGGTTAAGTTTCGTTTAAGAATGGTTTTTCCTTCATTATTAAATTAAAAAAGCAATATCTTACAGTTTCAGATACCTTATTTTGGGCTTTCCCGTACCATCCCAGTGATATCTGTTCTAGCGAGGATTGTTTTAGGTATTTGTTCAATTTGGGGGCAAACAAGAGGCAGCAAGAACAACCGAATCAACAAACAACACCATTCCGAGGGCCTCTCGTCAGTCGTCCTGTGTGTATGTCCTGTGTGTTTTCTGTTTGTCAAGTGGGTGGTCATGAAATGATTCTTTTGCCAGAGAGAGACGGCCATATGGGGGTAGAGAGAGATAGATAGAGAGGGAACAAGTTGCAGATACGTTTGCATAAGCCGAGACGTGTGTAACGTACCAAATTGTTATTTATTTTTTGAAGTGCCTGCGCCACTGCCTCTGTATAAAGGTGTATCTGTGGAATTTGTAGCTGAACATGGTATCTGTGTTCCTGCCGGCAAATGTATGGGTGTGGGGATGCACAGATACATTGCTTATAGATACGTGCAACTTGTTTTGGGTCTTCACTGGCGTCTTGTTTGCTGTTTGACGTCACATTTTGCCAAATTTACCGTGTAATTATCGTCAAAGGCGAAGGGAAGCATCGGAAAAACCAGGAAACGCAGCCCACCACCCACTGAAAAATGCCACAAGAAATGAGCAAATAAGTGGAGTTTTCCCGGTCCTGGTCCAACCCACCTGATATGCAAATTTCCATAGCTTTTTCTGTTTGCCCGGGACCCCAGGCATATATTTGTTTAACCACAGTCAGAGCGAACCGGACAGTTTGATTTCGTTCCGGGGATTTCCATTTCATTTTTACCCACCTGGCCAACTATTTTGCACCTGCACGCGCCCAACACGTAAGCTGAATAGTTGCTATATGCTTTCCTAAACTGCACATCTGAAATGAACTAATAAACCAATTGAAATGGAAAACATTTGCCCTGTTTTACACACGCACAAAAAATTAATTCCAAATAAATTGAAAAGCCATTGGACTGAACGTGCATTAATTTTGCTGCTCTCTGAAAAATAATGTATGCATGAATAATGAAGAAAATGATTTCATGGATATAATCTTTTGATATATTGCATTGTATCTTTTCCTAGTAATCTGTTTTCCTTGACCTGTTTCAATCATTTTTAAATTTATTAATAAATAATTTACATACATATTGTTACACACAGCGATGCATTAAAAAAACAGCCTATCACAGAGTGCAATCATACACAATAATTGTCATTCGGCATGGATTAAACGCTGTTTGCTAATGTAATCAAATTGGACAATTTCGACATTTGAACTAATCCGTTTACATAATCCGGATGCAATCATACCCCCGCCCGCTGATTACCGCCTTTGTTGCTTTGATTTAATTATGCTTGAAAAAATTCACACGAAATCGCAAAGCCGAAAACTAAATGAATTGCATAAATCATTTATTAAATAACAATTTCAAAATTGACTTTTATGGGCGGTGAACAGATTAAAAGGTTGCCAGGCGACGATAACATTTGCACGTGATAGTGGTAGAGTTGCAATTGTTTCTTGGGATGATTAGGGTTCCAGATTCTTTCAACATATAGACAAAGATTATCCGCTCCACCTTGTGTATTAGTTATTATCCATGTTTCTTGGTAGTAAGAAAATGAAGGTTAGTTCCGTTCCTTGGTTTCCAGTGAACTGATGTTTGCATGTAATGTTTGTGAAGACCCAAATGATTTCTTAGGACTTCAGATGGTTTGAGATTATATTAAAATACAGATGGGGGTTCTTGACTTCCAGAAGTGGTAAAACATCTTGTTTGGGTGTCGTCGTCTTGGTGTTGAGGTGTACTGTGTATCCATAGGAGGATCTATCTGACTTCTCAGGTCTTCAGATAGTATCACATTGTATTAAAGTAAAAATTTAAGCTTTTGGATCCCGGAATCTGAATCTTGAAATTGTCAAATTTAGGAACTTGTTTGCAATGAAAGTAAGGATCCCGACTGATTTCAATAGATAATTAGCGCATCACATAGTTCAACATTCTTTGATAATAGTTGGGCACCACTTTGGGCTTTTCAGGCTCCCCTAAATAGTCAGTAATCTTCTTTACCAATTTCCAGAATCCTGATGTCTCACGATGTTCGACGAATACAGCATTTTAGAAATAGATCGTCATAAACACAAGTGCTAGCAGCGCCACAGTTAAGATCACGTAATTCCTGGCTGGTTTTCCTGAAAGTGGATCCATTGTATTGATACCATTTGACATTTTGAAAATATATTTTTTTTTCAGGAGAAATTTTTTAGATATATTTTAGATGTTTCTGCTATGAGATCTTTCGTTGACTGACTGACTACTGCCTTACAAAGTCGTGTTGACATATAGAGCTGTTTGACGTATAGTTCAGTGAACCCCTGATCTCGATGAGTCCTCCAGTGGTTGCTCCCATTTCCTCAATTCCGATTGGAAAGCACTTCAGCTGCAATACAATGCTAAAAAATAAAAGAAAAACAACTACCGAGAAACACACATAAATTTATAGTTGGGCCATGGAAAACAATGAGATGGAAAGCGGGGCGGCTTTCTTTTCCATTCATCCGGATCCGGATCCCCGACTGAAGTGATTTTCGTTGTTTTTCGATGTGCTGGGAGCGTTGGTGCATTCAATGGAGTGCACTCTCTCCGCAAAGGAATACTTGAACTGCAGCAAGAAAAGACGCACAATACAAATTTGGAGGGGCTTTGTTTGAACACCGAGCTGAGCGTCCTGGCAAATACCATATATACACCCATATACTCGTGTATATCCCCAGACAAAGCCCCAACTCGTGTGCTCCATTTTGTCGGCTAAACGGTTAAAGAAAGAACGCAAATTTCTGTGTTGTTTGGTTGCAGTTGTTCTGGTTTTATTTAAATAATATTACACATTAAACGAAGACCCTCAAAGCTGGAACGTATGGAGCGGGTGAAAGCTGCAGGGAGATTAATTATTAGTACTAGATCAGCAAGGGGTTCCAGGAAGTTCCATCTTACATATCCTCGCGTGCCTTAATCAGAGTTTCCACCAGGCGGTGCAGGGGATAATCCCCAGTGCAGATCCTGTAAACACATGTGAAGAGAGGAAATCTGCGGGGAAATCAAGTTTATTATAGCCTTTGGTGGTGCTCATCTTTATATCACACTAACTTATCCTCCAAGCCCTTCTTTTTAAGCATATGGTGAACAAGTTCAGCTGTCACTGGACCCAATGGTTCATGTCCTGGTATAAGGATGTGCTCCAGCTCACTGAGAGGTTTTCCTGTCTTTACAAAGGCCTCGGCCAACTTGCGGTTGCGATTAGCTATAAGACAAATATATTTATTAAAATATAAGTATTTATATTAATAGTTTATAGCAATTAGTTACCATAACAACTAGTGACCAAATCGGATATTCCACAGGACTCAAAAAAGGTTCCCATGCGGCAGCCTGGGTAAAAAACATCCACAAACTGAAGCATCTCCAAAAATCCCGTCCGAATGATTCCACCCTTTGTGTTTTCATTCAACTCCATGCCATCTGAACAACCAGCCGCAAAGGCTATTATGTTCTGAAAAAAGGAAGAGGGTATTGTTGAAATTATAATTATTAATGCAGAAACTCACTCTCAAAGTGGAACAGATCTCCACACAATCGGCATCCTCGGTAACCACCACACGGAAAGTGGGTGACTTAAAGATGTCGTGCAGCACTCGATAATACTTCTGATCTCGACAGCCCACTGTGCCCTCGGCAAAGTGATCATGCGCCAGCTCGTAGGGCAAATTACAGCCCACCAGGACGGAACATGGAATCTATATAATTAACATGATAAAAGGAAAAAGATTGGAGGTCAACGTAAGAAAATATTGAAAGCTTTAAATAATGGCTCTTAAACTATCTAAAATAGCCAAAGGAAAACTGTATAAATATACAAAAAAGTCTTTAAAAATCCAAGTTAAAATATACAATTTATAGGAAAGCGCTATGATTGTTGAATGACTATCTTGTTTTTAATTTTCAAAACTAAACCATACTCAACCTTCACCTGCCGCATTATGATCTGGGATATCAGGACGAATTGCCCATCATCGCCGCGCTCGAATCCTTTAATCAGGGAGACTGCGTGGGCAGTGGGCTTTACTTTCCCCAGCAGTGTTTTGCAGCAGCTACTGACGAAAGTGGGCGGGATGGCAAATATTATAATATCCGCATCCCGGGCCGTGGCCACTATATCATCCACGGCCACCTTGGAATAAAAAAAGAAACATTAAGCATGTCAACATATTGTCAATCAATCATAATACACCCACAATATTTGGCGGCAGTTCAAAGTTCGGCATGTACTTGGCATTGGCGGCAGCAGTGGTTATTTAAATAAAATATCAAATTGCCGGCGTTGAAATGCAGAGGGCGAAAGCCAAAGTGAAAGTGCCATCGAAATCAATGTGCAAGAAAGTAAACACTTTGGAATTGTGCGACGCGCAGTTGGCCACCCCACGGCAACCCATCCCGACCAATCCGACCAGAATCCAACTGCAGCCCGGCCGCCCAGCGCCATCCACTCGACTATGAAATCAAAATGGATGATGGGCGAAATGAAAATGGAATTTTTAATGAGTTGCTGCCGAGGCAAAGGCCAAACGAGCTGCTGGCCGAACAATGGAGCGGAGACAAAACGATGGAAATGAGACGGTCCAGCAGGGTGGACTGTGGGGAGGGGGGTGGAGCGGACCAGGCCACTGCAGTCAAGTGGGGGGAGGGGGTGCGACCCACTCCAGGCCCACAAAATCGCTGGACAGCACTTTAAAGGCCACGGAAAACAAGGAAAAGGCTACCGAAATGACTAAAGTATCAGGTTCACATCTGCTGCCGGATGATTGCAAAAAGTTGGAAATGGATGTATTATATAGTATTTTAAATAATTTAAGCAATAATTGGATGTAAATTCGCATATTATAAATATAAAACCATATTCTAAGTTCTGCATAATTTAATAATTTTCATAAGATGTTAGTACACAAGTTTCAGTTATGACCAACTAAGTTATATCCTTTTAAATAAACTCCCTAACTTGATAAGTTTTCAAAAGCTTTATACAATTTATATTAATTACATTCTGTAAATAATTCAACAAATAAATTAAATATCAATATAAACATTTAAACCATTAAATAAGAGTTCTCAATTCTTCAAATTTGTTAAGTTGTCTAAAAGCCTTTTCAATAATCTAAACTAGTCAAAGATTTAGGTCCCAGGTTTAAGTTGTAAGCAATTAAATTGTTTCCGCTTAAATAAACACTTAATTCAAAACCTTTGCAATGATAATTCGTTCATTAAAGCTCTTACACTCGGTTTCCTTTAATTAAAGTTAGTAAATGCGCTTAAGACTCAAGTAAAAGCAAGCAAATTGTGAAATTAAATTGCAAAATGCAGACAAAACATTAAGTCTCAGTCCTATTTAAAACCTACAGGTAGCCTAATGAAACACTTTGAAAGTATCCTGAACATAATTCCTTTTTTATTCCGTCTCCGGACCGTATACATTATTCGCACACATGTCCTCTAGCCCCTCCGTTCTACATTAATTTCCGTTTTATTATTTTATTCTCTGCTTCTGTTCTTTTCTTTATGCCATAAAGTAAACTTAACTTGGGCGCTTGACTTAAATCATCTCAGGGATACGCACATAAAGTTTTACCCCGATTTTTTACGCTTTGCACCTCTCATATCTGCCCCGCCTTCCCCTCCTTTTTCTTTGAGGTAGTTGTTCATATGATTTTGTGACTACAAAGTTGAATCGTAAATAAAATTATTCCATGTTTTTGTTAGCTGCAACGTGATTTCGAGTGCCTGTTTGGGAGTTGGAGTGGGGATCCAAGGGGCGGGAATAGTAAGTAAACTTTCACTTTCTCTTAGCTCTAACTTTGAGCGAACTTTGCAATCTTGAGATAAACTAATTAGCCGAACATGTGCTTCAGTTTTGCGATGGTATATGTTGTATATCGATGTTTGTCTTAAAGGTAAACTGAATGGAACTAAAGATAAGCCTTGGTATGTTCTTAAAAAGTTTTACTAAAAATATAACTTTTTAGGAACAAATGAAAGCGGATATTACCTAATATTATGTATAATTAGGTTATTGGTTGTCCTAGCCTAATCTCCCAGTGAGTGAACTTAAAAAATGCTTTACGTTTCCCAAGAATATAAGGACTGCTTTTAAGGATTGGGACCAGAATCCAATATAATTTAAGTATCGTGGTATAGATATAGGAATTGTACTTATAAAATTTGTATCTATAAACTGAAAAAGGATATATGGTTCCCAAATATAAAAACTGTCAGCTGTGATTTAATTTTAGCCATTTAGGCTGCCATTAGATGGCACACTAAAAGATTTTTTTGGCCGCACTGCCCCCTTAAAAGGCATTAAATTACGCGCAAAGAAAAGTTTCTGGCCCCAAAGTTGAGCTGGATTCGAGTGTAAATTAGATACAGTCACACAGATACAGATACATATACAGATGCGGATACAAAGCGAAAGCTCTAGAGTGGAAATGACGAAGCCGCAGTCTTAGATTGCGTGCGAAATGCAAGCAAAGTTGGCTTGTTAATCGTGGGAAAGGGGAAACTCGGGGAAAGTCGGGCTAAATCTGCCAACTATGCAAATTGCCCGGCTGTGAATGAAATCGAGATAAACTACTCATATATTTACTTTTAATTGGAGAAGTTCAAAGAATAAACAAATATCAAGGGACCGAGGGATAGAACGATGCGGCATTAAAAGTTTTTTGTTCTCCGTCCTTTTGCCACCTTTCTCCCCACATTGAGGGGCGAAATGAAACACATTGCTATGTACACGATGAGAAATTGGATATAAGATTTATTGGAATTAATTTATGATATGGCTAAGAAATCTGATGGTACTATATTAGAATTGAAAGTATTGACACAATGAATGATATTTTAGAGATAATGTAAACACAGGAATATTTAAAAGCATTCTTAAAACGTATCCACTTACCTTTATCCTTTATATCCTTAAGATACAATATTTAGATTTTTACCTTTCTTGTTTGAAATAATATATAAATTTATTACTTTCTCTGTAGCTTTAGCTTAAATCCCGCGATTCAAGTTCATTAAGTTCTTTAATTGCGGCCCAAAAAGTCGAATTAATATTGCAAACAACATTTGCCGCATTCTGTTGCCATTCCGCTCGCTCCCATTTGACAGGCGGCCAGAAAGTTGAGCCAGAAGTTCAAAGTGGCAGTTGGGTCAGGGGTCAAAGGGGCGTGGCAGGGGAGTAGTAGGGAAAGACGGCTTCTGGGACAATTAGCATATTAATGGCCCCCGGCCCCCCCTCCCTCCTCATTAACGTATGCGGATTCTGGGACAATTAGCATAATCCAATAAATTAACTGATTTTAATGGGCTTTGAAGTCATAACAAGGAAGAACGCTATAGTCGAGTACCTCGACTATCAGATACCCGTTACTCAGCTATATGGAGATATGCAAGCAGCAAAGAGAGATTAAAATGCGCCACCTACCGGCAGTATACAGATTTAAGAGTTATGGGCGTTAGAGTGGGCGTGGCAAATTTTTCTTTGGATCAATCGATAGGTATCGACGAGACCATACATTTCAGTTAAAATTTTTTATCTAGCATGAAAATTGTGGGCGTCACAGGTTTTCGCGGTTTGTGGGCGTTAAAGTGGCCGTGGCAAACTTTTTTTTGGGTCAATCGATAGGTATTGACGAGAACAATACATTTCAGTTAAAATTTTTATTCTAGCATCAAAACTGTAGGAGCCACAGTTTTGGGCGGTTTGTGGGCGTTAGAGTGGGCGTGGCACTGTGCTGAAACAAACTTGCGCTGCGTAAGAAGCTCAGGAATCTGCACGCCAAATCTCAATAGCCTAGCTCCCATAGTTTCCGAGATCTCAGCGTTCATCCGGACAGACGGACAGACGGACAGACGGACATGGCTAGATCGACTCGGCTAGTGATCCTGGTCAAGAATATATATACTTTGTGGGGTCGGAAACGCTTCCTTCTGCCTGTTACATACTTTCCGACGAATCTAGTATACCCTTTTACTCTACGAGTAACGGGTATAAAAATGTCACGATCATGTCTATAAAGAGTATACTTAATTGCCCCCATCGCCCCCACATCCCCATGTGACAATATTGATCATGTATCCTTCCCCTCCTTATGTTCAATTAATAGTCAGGTGAAAAACGTGTACGTGAGAAAGGTCGCACAACCATAGTACCCAAAGGTTGTTATCTTAGAGGAACATATCCGATCATGTTGGGGAAAGGTGTGATCACGTACCCTTTTGCCTCATTATCACAGGTGTTGCTGTGCACGTGTGAAAGGTCGCACACCCAAAGTATTCAAAGATGGTTATCTTAGAGGAACATGTCCGATAATGTTGGGGAATAATGTTTCCTATGATTGTAAAACTAATTTAGAAATCAAAAGAACCCCAATAAAATAAATCTCACAAGTTAATGATTCTCAGATGTGGAATATTTTCAAATACACATTTTTGTTTCCGCCCCAGAACGTTTAACTGGTAAATTGTCTAAGATTCTCTCCTTTCCACAAATGGGTCATAAACATGTCATAAAAGGGATTCAACATGCGCACCTGTCAATTACCTGACCGCAATAAAAGGGACACATGCACAACCCAGAAGGCGCACGCTCATTGACAAGATCATGGGCCTCACGCCAACGACCTCATACGAGCTCATACGACGTACCCATAAAAGGGGTTGAAATCACGACCGCGCAACAACTCGCAAGTAGCCGACATATCTCAGTCAAGAAAATATTTTCCATTCTCCGTACCTGTAATTTTAACTCAAAATAAAAAGTCAGAAGTTTATTTTGGTACTGCGAACATGTTTTATTATGTTATTTAATCATTTTCATTCTTTTTTCTAGATTACAGTATTTATTCATAATGTTCAGTGCTTCTTTTTTGTAATCCGAAATTCGATGGCATACACAAGTATCAACTCCCTCAGTGGCTGCATCATTGCTCCACACGCAGGTGTCCATATGATTTCCATGATAAGATGTTTTTATTTTACCTCGTTCACATTCAAAGAGTTTTGATTGTATGAACTGGAGCCGTACATAGTCTGCATTGAACAGAATTCCGTCAAATACTTTCAAAAAGTTATTTATTTTAACTGAATGCATGTTTTCTATCTAAGTCAACAATCTCGTCTTACCCTTTTAAATATGCTTACACGATTTATAAGGAAATTTCTACAGGTTTTCATCTTCTTCTTTTACCCAAAAATATGCATTCTCGAAATTAAAGAAATGAAAAATCTTTGATTTTTCCTCTTCTTTTACCCAAAAATGTACATTCTCGAAATTCAACAAATGAAAATCTTTGTTTTTTCCCAAACTCGAAATGATTTTTTCCAAACTGTCCCCTAGTGGCTACCTGAGTATGATGGTGTGTCTAAAAAATGACCTTTCCTTTCCCACCTGCAGCAAAGTATGCGCGACCTCTTCTAACCAACACTCTCCTTTATTCTATGATTTTGTGTCTCCTTTATCGATTTGATGGTTACACTTGTATCAAATATTTTTCAAAATCAATACTTCTCATCTCTTCTAACCAATGAACAGTCGATGTAACCTATATTGTTTTCAAATTTAAAAAAATCTTAAGTATGCATCTTTCATCTTCAATATTATCGTTCACGCCCACTTCAAACACTATAAATGATCGAGGACAATAGTTAGTCTTCCAAAAATAGTCTTGAAGTGGGATACTCTGCTACGTCAAACACAACTTAAGTAAAAGTGAAAAAGTGATCGTGAAAAAAGAATTTTAACAAAACGAATAAAATAAAATGAATAACCAAAATCAGTTTTGCAAATCCTGCAAGTGTTTCTTGCTAAAGAATAAGTGGGCAAATCATGTCCGTTCGGAGTTGCATAAGCGAAATGCAACTCAACCCCTTGACGGAAGAGATAAAAAAATTTCTGAGGGATTCAAGGGAAGAATACTACATTACATGTATGTAAACGATGGATCGGACTTGATCTTACCTGAGAGTTTCTTGAGTGAAGCTGGATTGTCCCTGCTACCTCATCTCAGCATTCTGTTAGAAAGTTATACTTCAGCAAAAGTCAACTTTGAACTGTTTGCAGAGTATATACTTTTTAAAGATGAATCTGAAGAAATTGATATGAAAAGCTTTCAAAGTAAAATGACGATCATGAACAAAGATTCTGACTTAGAAAATATCTTCCATGAACATACCATGGAAATAATTTCAAAAACACAAGAATTTCAAGAGAGAGATAGTGGATGGTCTCTTATAAAATTGATTCGCTTGGAAATGAATGTGAATCATTATACACCGATGGCTGGTTCATCTTTCATACCACTACCTCGTTTCCTTTTAACGAAAAAAGCAATAGTTAACGTTTGTAACGAAAATGACCACTTGTTGATGAACGCATTGCAGCCGTTATTTAATTTTGAATCTTATTCTCTTTGGTATATGAAATACTAACTTTTGCCCTTTTAAGGTTTTTTTGTGCTGCGTCACACTTTAGAGATTTTTTAGGACTTAGTGTTAAGACTACAACGGAAAGCATCGGACACACAAGAAAATGTGACAATTTTAATCATTGAAATACAGTCCACTCAAATTGGGAAATAAAACGTTTTTATTCTACACAATATCTTTGGTCCTTCTAGCCAAATTTAGTTACTGATTAACATGGATCAGTTTAAACTTTTGAAGGCAGCTAGAAGTCGTGCCAAGGCAAGCATTACGCGTTTGCTAACGGCGTCTCAAGATCCACGTGCGGGATCAAAATGGGAGCTTGATGAAATACAAGTTTCATTGGAAAGGCTCAACATCGTCTGGAAAGAATTCGAGTCCATCAGCGACCAAATGGTCCTTTTTGACGAAGAGGAAGGGTACGTCGATCCAGCCATCGACAACGAAAGGTACGAGGACAAGTACTTACAAGCAAGCACATTATTTCGCAACCTCATACGCACCTGTGAAGAATCTCAAGAGAATGAAAGAGAAGGCAATAACTTCAGACAATCTGGCAACCCTGATGAGGCCGCATCAATGGCATCAGGAGTGGGAAACGAAAACCTAGTTCGTTTTTTGGAACAACAGCAGCAGCTCAACGAGCGTTTGGCTGAGCAACAAGCAACGCTTTTAAGGGCAAGCTCGGCAGCAAATGTAATGCATAATGAACTGCCAAAAATCCATATCAAGCTGTTCACTGGCGACTACAAGGAGTGGCCAGCCTTTAAAAACATCTTCGAGAGTACGATCCATAGCAAGCAGCATTTGACAGCAATACAAAAGTTGCACTACTTGAAAACGTACATCACTGGCGAAGCAGCTGACTTGATTCGACATATGCCAATAACGGATGCAGCTTACGAGGCTGCTTGGACTTGCCTAATTGATCGGTACAATAGACCACGCCACATTGTTAACACTCTGCTAGAGACATTTGTTAACTTACCTTCGACCGCCAGACCTGATGTAACGGTTCTGCGCAAGTTGACGGACGGAGCCACCGAAATTGCACGCGGGCTGGATGCAGCAGGGCAAACTAATAGGGAATGCTGGATTATACACTTCATTCTGGCCAAGATCGATGCTGAAACCCGTCGCAAACGGATCGAAGGAAGCCGGGAACTGGAATCTCCGTCTGTGGATGATCTACTCAAGTTTTTAGACCGACGTTGCGAGGAATTTGAGCTCAGCAAAAGTGAGTCAGACATAGACTCCAAGGTTGGCCCACAACATGGCAAGGCAAAGCGATCGTCACACGCCTTAGTATCGATGGAAGCAAACACTTGTGTGAAGTGTAACTCGAAGGAGCACAAGATCTACGCCTGCTCAAAGTTTGGTGAATTGTCAATCGAGCAGAGACGCACATTTGTTAAGGCAAAATCACTGTGCTTTAACTGCCTTAAGCCTGGGCATGTGTCGCGAAAGTGTGAATCAAAATTCACATGCAAGTTTTGCCACAATCGTCACCACTCTCTGCTACATGCAGATATTCTTGGTTCGCAAGTCGCTGTCGCTGCGACACACTCACGAGATGATGAAAGACACATCCCAAGCGCTCCTGAAGATGCTACCGTCACCATCAGCCATATCGCACAGGCACAAGTGGCTCATACAGCTGAATCCTTGTGCAACGGATCAACAACCGCAACACAGCCACAAGGGCTACGAAAAAGTGCATTGCCAACAGCTCTAGTGTTTGTAAGAAACGCAACAGGATCGCACACTACCTGTCGGGTGCTTTTGGACAGTGGCTCGGAACTGTCGTACATCTCCGAGCGGTGCGTACAGGCGCTCGGACTGGCACGCTCACCGTCACGAATCTTGGTGACCGGAATTTCGTCAATCAAGGCTGAGACAACTAGAGGCTGCAGCACACTGGACTTGCAGTCAAGGATCTCAGATCACACAATGAAGGTGCTTGCTCACGTACTCAGCAAGATTACCTCCACGTTGGCAAGACATGATATCGCCGCCTCAGCACTCAAGGCATTCGCTGGCTTTGAGCTTGCGGATTCTGACTATCAATCGTTGGCGCCAGTTGATATACTCCTGGGCAGCGACTACGTTTGGACCGTATTCACCGGTCAAAAGATGTTCGACAACCAGGGCGACATCATCGCCATTTCGACCATATTTGGATGGGTCATCACATCTATCGTTACTACCGGATGTTCATCTACAACAACAATGCACACGGCTATTGACATTGACGAATCACTACGGCGCTTTTGGGAGCTGGAAGATGTCAACCAGGAATTCCATGGGAAACCAGAGGACGATGAAGTTGAACAGCACTTTTTGAAGACTCACACTCGGGACTCTAAGGGGCGGTCCATCGTAGAACTTCCGTTCAAAAACTTTGGATCAATCGATAGGTATCGACGAGACCAATAAAAAATTTTTTTTTTTTTAATTTTTTATCTAGCATGAAAATTGTGGGCGTCACAGGTTTTCGCGGTTTGTGGGCGTTAAAGTTGGCGTGGCAAACTTTTTTTTGGGTCAATCGATAGATATTGATGAGAACAATACATTTCAGTTAAAATTTTTATTCTAGCATCAAAACTGTAGGAGCCACAGTTTTGGGCGGTGCTGAAACAAACTTGCGCTGCGTAAGAAGCTCAGGAATCTGCACGCCAAATCTCAATAGCCTAGCTCCCATAGTTTCCGAGATCTCAGCGTTCATCCGGACAGACGGACAGACGGACAGACGGACATGGCTAGATCGACTCGGCTAGTGATCCTGATCAAGAATATATATACTTTGTGGGGTCGGAAACGCTTCCTTCTGCCTGTTACATACTTTCCGACGAATCTAGTATACCCTTTTACTCTACGAGTAACGGGTATAAAAATGTCACGATCATGTCTATAAAGAGTATACTTAATTGCCCCCATCGCCCCCACATCCCCATGTGACAATATTGATCATGTATCCTTCCCCTCCTTATGTTCAATTAATAGTCAGGTGAAAAACGTGTACGTGAGAAAGGTCGCACAACCATAGTACCCAAAGGTTGTTATCTTAGAGGAACATATCCGATCATGTTGGGGAAAGGTGTGATCACGTACCCTTTTGCCTCATTATCACAGGTGTTGCTGTGCACGTGTGAAAGGTCGCACACCCAAAGTATTCAAAGATGGTTATCTTAGAGGAACATGTCCGATAATGTTGGGGAATAATGTATCCCATGATTGTAAAACTAATTTAGAAATCAAAAGAACCCCAATAAAATAAATCTTACAAGTTAATGATTCTCAGATGTGGAATATTTTCAAATACACATTTTTGTTTCCGCCCCAGAACGTTTAACTGGTAAATTGTCTAAGATTCTCTCCTTTCCACAAATGGGTCATAAACATGTCATAAAAGGGATTCAACATGCGCACCTGTCAATTACCTGACCGCAATAAAAGGGACACATGCACAACCCAGAAGGCGCACGCTCATTGACAAGATCTTGGGCCTCACGCCAACGACCTCATACGAGCTCATACGACGTTCCCATAATAGGGGTTGAAATCACGACCGCGCAACAACTCGCAAGTAGCCGACATATCTCAGTCAAGAAAATATTTTCCATTCTCCGTACCTGTAATTTTAACTCGAAATAAAAAGTCAGAAGTTTATTTTGGTACTGCGAACATGTTTTATTATGTTATTTAATCATTTTCATTCTTTTTTCTAGATTACAGTATTTATTCATAATGTTCAGTGCTTCTTTTTTGTAATCCGAAATTCGATGGCATACACAAGTATCAACTCCCTCAGTGGCTGCATCATTGCTCGACACGCAGGTGTCCATATGATTTCCATGATAAGATGTTTTTATATTACCTCGTTCACATTCAAAGAGTTTTGATTGTATGAACTGGAGCCGTACATAGTCTGCATTGAACAGAATTCCGTCAAATACTTTCAAAAAGTTATTTATTTTAACTGAATGCATGTTGTCTATCTAAGTCAACAATCTCGTCTTACCCTTTTAAATATGCTTACACGATTTATAAGGAAATTTCTACAGGTTTTCATCTTCTTCTTTTACCCAAAAATATGCATTCTCGAAATTAAAGAAATGAAAAATCTTTGATTTTTCCTCTTCTTTTACCCAAAAATGTACATTCTCGAAATTCAACAAATGAAAATCTTTGTTTTTTCCCAAACTCGAAATGATTTTTTCCAAACTGTCCCCTAGTGGCTACCTGAGTATGATGGTGTGTCTAAAAAATGACCTTTCCTTTCCCACCTGCAGCAAAGTATGCGCGACCTCTTCTAACCAACACTCTCCTTTATTCTATGATTTTGTGTCTCCTTTATCGATTTGATGGTTACACTTGTATCAAATATGTTTCAAAATCAATACTTCTCATCTCTTCTAACCAATGAACAGTCGATGTAACCTACTAGAATTGCCTATATTGTTTTCAAATTTAAAAAAATCTTAAGTATGCATCTCTCATCTTCAATATTATCGTTCACGCCCACTTCAAACACTATAAATGATCGAGGACAATAGTTAGTCTTCCAAAAATAGTCTTGAAGTGGGATACTCTGCTACGTCAAACACAACTTAAGTAAAAGTGAAAAAGTGATCGTGAAAAAAGAAAACGAATAAAATAAAATGAATAACCAAAATCAGTTTTGCCAATCCTGCAAACGATGGATCGGACTTGATCTTACCTGAGAGTTTCTTGAGTGAAGCTGGATTGTCCCTGCTACCTCATCTCAGCATTCTGTTAGAAAGTTATACTTCAGCAAAAGTCAACTTTGAACTGTTTGCAGAGTATATACTTTTTAAAGATGAATCTGAAGAAATTGATATGAAAAGCTTTCAAAGTAAAATGACGATCATGAACAAAGATTCTGACTTAGAAAATATCTTCCATGAACATACCATGGAAATAATTTCAAAAACACAAGAATTTCAAGAGAGAGATAGTGGATGGTCTCTTATAAAATTGATTCGCTTGGAAATGAATGTGAATCATTATACACCGATGGCTGGTTCATCTTTCATACCACTACCTCGTTTCCTTTTAACGAAAAAAGCAATAGTTAACGTTTGTAACGAAAATGACCACTTGTTGATGAACGCATTGCAGCCGTTATTTAATTTTGAATCTTATTCTCTTTGGTATATGAAATACTAACTTTTGCCCTTTTAAGGTTTTTTTGTGCTGCGTCACACTTTAGAGATTTTTTAGGACTTAGTGTTAAGACTACAACGGAAAGCATCGGACACACAAGAAAATGTGACAATTTTAATCATTGAAATACAGTCCACTCACTTTTATTCTACACCATATCTTTGGTCCTTCTAGCCAAATTTAGTTACTGATTAACATGGATCAGTTTAAACTTTTGAAGGCAGCTAGAAGTCGTGCCAAGGCAAGCATTACGCGTTTGCTAACGGCGTCTCAAGATCCACGTGCGGGATCAAAATGGGAGCTTGATGAAATACAAGTTTCATTGGAAAGGCTCAACATCGTCTGGAAAGAATTCGAGTCCATCAGCGACCAATTGGTCCTTTTTGACGAAGAGGAAGGGTACGTCGATCCAGCCATCGACAACGAAAGGTACGAGGACAAGTACTTACAAGCAAGCACATTATTTCGCAACCTCATACGCACCTGTGAAGAATCTCAAGAGAATGAAAGAGAAGGCAATAACTTCAGACAATCTGGCAACCCTGATGAGGCCGCATCAATGGCATCAGGAGTGGGAAACGAAAACCTAGTTCGTTTTTGGAACAACAGCAGCAGCTCAACGAGCGTTTGGCTGAGCAACAATCAACGCTTTTAAGGGCAAGCTCGGCAGCAAATGTAATGCATAATGAACTGCCAAAAATCCATATCAAGCTGTTCACTGGCGACTACAAGGAGTGGCCAGCCTTTAAAAACATCTTCGAGAGTACGATCCATAGCAAGCAGCATTTGACAGCAATACAAAAGTTGCACTACTTGAAAACGTACATCACTGGCGAAGCAGCTGACTTGATTCGACATATGCCAATAACGGATGCAGCTTACGAGGCTGCTTGGACTTGCCTAATTGATCGGTACAATAGACCACGCCACATTGTTAACACTCTGCTAGAGACATTTGTTAACTTACCTTCGACCGCCAGACCTGATGTAACGGTTCTGCGCAAGGTGACGGACGGAGCCACCGAAATTGTACGCGGGCTGGATGCAGCAGGGCAAACTAATAGGGACTGCTGGATTATACACTTCATTCTGGCCAAGATCGATGCTGAAACCCGTCGCAAACGGATCGAAGGAAGCCGGGAACTGGAATCTCCGTCTGTGGATGATCTACTCAAGTTTTTAGACCGACGTTGCGAGGAATTTGAGCTCAGCAAAAGTGAGTCAGACATAGACTCCAAGGTTGGCCCACAACATGGCAAGGCAAAGCGATCGTCACACGCCTTAGTATCGATGGAAGCAAACACTTGTGTGAAGTGTAACTCGAAGGAGCACAAGATCTACGCCTGCTCAAAGTTTGGTGAATTGTCAATCGAGCAGAGACGCACATTTATTAAGGCAAAATCACTGTGCTTTAACTGCCTTAAGCCTGGGCATGTGTCGCGAAAGTGTGAATCCAAATTCACATGCAAGTTTTGCCACAATCGTCACCACTCTCTGCTACATGCAGATATTCTTGGTTCGCAAGTCGCTGTCGCTGCGACACACTCACGAGATGATGAAAGACACATCCCAAGCGCTCCTGAAGATGCTACCGTCACCATCAGCCATATCGCACAGGCACAAGTGGCTCATACAGCTGAATCCTTGTGCAACGGATCAACAACCGCAACACAGCCACAAGGGCTACGAAAAAGTGCATTGCCAACAGCTCTAGTGTTTGTAAGAAACGCAACAGGATCGCACACTACCTGTCGGGTGCTTTTGGACAGTGGCTCGGAACTGTCGTACATCTCCGAGCGGTGCGTACAGGCGCTCGGACTGGCACGCTCACCGTCACGAATCTTGGTGACCGGAATTTCGTCAATCAAGGCTGAGACAACTAGAGGCTGCAGCACACTGGACTTGCAGTCAAGGATCTCAGATCACACAATGAAGGTGCGTGCTCACGTACTCAGCAAGATTACCTCCACGTTGGCAAGACATGATATCGCCGCCTCAGCACTCAAGGCATTCGCTGGCTTTGAGCTTGCGGATTCTGACTATCAATCGTTGGCGCCAGTTGATATACTCCTGGGCAGCGACTACGTTTGGACCGTATTCACCGGTCAAAAGATGTTCGACAACCAGGGCGACATCATCGCCATTTCGACCATATTTGGATGGGTCATCACATCTATCGTTACTACCGGATGTTCATCTAAAACAACAATGCACACGGCTATTGACATTGACGAATCACTACGGCGCTTTTGGGAGCTTGAAGATGTCAACCAGGAATTCCATGGGAAACCAGAGGACGATGAAGTTGAACAGCACTTTTTGAAGACTCACACTCGGGACTCTAAGGGGCGTTACATCGTAGAACTTCCGTTCAAAAACTCCATGGAACAGTTTTCGGATACTTTACAGGGAGCGCTAACAAGATTCAGGGGTGTAGAGCGCCGCCTAAAGAAAGACCCCAATCTGCATTCACAGTACGTACAATTTATGCGTGAGTATCTTGAGTTGGGCCACATGCGAGAACTATCGCCAGAAGACATTGACAAAAAGCCGAGCTTTTACTTGCCACATCATCCTGTAATTACCCAAAAATTACGCGTCGTATTTGACGGCTCATTCAAGGACACGAATGGACGGTCCTTAAACGAAGCTCTGCACATTGGACCCAGCATTCTACGAAACCTTTTCTCGATTTGTATGCGTTTCAGAATGTTCAAGTTCGTATTTTCAGCAGATATTGTCAAAATGTATCGACAAATCTGGGTGGCTGCCAACCATTGTGGCTATCAGCGAATTGTTTGGAGGGAAGATGAAACGACTCCTATTAAACACTATGAACTGTCCACGGTAACATACGGCACATCCTGCGCACCATTTTTAGCAGTGAGGGTCCTGGATCAGTTAGCTCACGACCATCAACACGACTTTCCTGCAGCTGCAAGGATCTTGAAGGAGCAGTTTTATGTGGACGACGTACTGACCGGAGCACATACCGAGGAGGAGCTCATTCGCAATCAAAATGAGTTGATCCAGTTGATGAAATGTGCAGGCATGGAACTTGGTAAATGGGTTTCCAATTCATCACTTGTCGCTGACAGATCTCTCGCTTCAACCGAAGTACAAGGCAAGGATCCATTTCTACAGCAAAGGTTCTTGGCATTCATTGGGATCCAGAAGAGGATATGTTATCCTACAAAGTTGGCCTCACAACAAATCCGCACAACACCAAACGCCAAGTGCTGTCAGATGTGGCACGCATTTTTGACCCGCTGGGTATTCTGTCGCCAGTGGTAGTGCAGTTTAAAATTCTGTTCCAAGAATTGTGGCTACTCGATCTCGGCTGGGACACGGAGCTTCCTCCGAAAATTGCGGACTGGTGGAATAAAAGCCGTAACGACCTACACATCCTTCGCGACCTACGCCTGCCACGGTTTGTCCAAAACAATGAAGATCACATAGAACTGCATGGATTTTCAGATGCATCCATCAAGGCATATTCTGCAGTCATCTATAGCAGAGTGGTGCGATCAGATGGCACCGTATCTGTTTCACTCATAGCTGGAAAAACCAGAGTTGCTCCGCTGAAGCAGCAGTCTCTACCGCGTCTTGAGCTGTGTGGCGCTTTGCTACTGAGTCGACTGTTCTTATCAGTCAAGGCTGCGCTACAACACAAGGACATTGAAGTGCATGCATGGTGCGACTCAACCATAGTCTTGGCCTGGCTTTCACATCCACCATCTAAGCTTAAAACATTTGTAGCCAACAGAACCTCAGAAATACTCGAAGCCTTACCGCGCAACGCATGGCATCATGTAAACACAAAGGAGAATCCGGCGGACTGCGCCACACGAGGAATGCTTGCTTCGGACCTGCTCCATTTCGACTTATGGTGGATGGGACCTTCATGGCTGCAAGATCCAGAAATGCTTGCGGTAAAGATGACCTCTAAAAAGTTCTGTTCTTCCCTTTTAGAAAACCATGGAAAAGAGGAAGTGAAGACCACCGCATTAACCGCACAGGAAACCTGCTCATTGTCTCCAATCGAAGCTTTGACTCAACGCGTCTCGTCCTGGACAAAGCTGGTACGCGTTGTAGCTTACGCCTTGCGCTTCATCCAAAGGACCAAGGCCATTAAATCTGCAACGCTGGCAAATGGAAGGATGCTCACCTTTGAGGAGATTCAGGCTGCTCGCATTCTTTACCTGCAAGAGGCTCAGAAATGTTTCATGGAAGACCGCAAACTACTGACGGAAAAGAAGCCACTTCACAGCCGCTCCCAGTTGGTGAAGCTCTCGCCGATTATCTGCAAGGATGGCCTTCTTCGAGTTGGTGGACGACTGGACAACTCACAATTACCAGCTGATGTAAAACACCCTATACTGCTTCCCAAGTCGAACCGCATCACAAGAATGATTTTGGAACACGAGCATACGACAAATCTTCATCCAGGAGTTTCTGCACTTTTTGTAATTGTTCGTCAAAAGTACTGGATCTTTGGTGCCCGCAACCTGATAAGAAATCTGGTTCACAACTGCATCAAATGCTTTCGCCAACGTAAACTCACGGAGCACCAATTCATGGCCGATCTACCAGGCATCCGTATAACAGAAGCTTTACCCTTCCAGCACTCAGGCTGTGATTACGCTGGACCATTTATACTTAAGGAAAGGAGAGGGCGCAATCCCCGAAAAACTAAGGGCTACATATGCCTCTTTGTTTGCCTGGTGACATCAGCCATACATTTGGAACTGGCCACCGATCTTAGTACAGACACATTCCTGGCATGTCTTTGGCGATTCATGTCCCTTCGAGGAAAATGCTCACAGATCTTCAGCGACAACGGGACGAATTTTGTTGGTGCCAAACGGGCATTAGATGAGATGCAGCAACTTCTATCTTCGCAGGAGCATCAACGCAATCTAACACAATCGCTGGCCAATGATGGAATCAAATGGAGTTTTATACCTCCCCATTCGCCACGTTGGGGAGGGAAGTGGGAGTCATCAGTACGTTCCGTCAAACTACATCTGCGTCGAGTTGTGGGAAAAACTGTTCTAACCTGTGAGCAAATGCAAACTCTTATTGTTCAGATCAGTGCAGTGGTGAACTCGCGACCGCTATGCTACACACCTGACACCGACCTCACCTACTTGTCTCCGGCCCACTTTTTAATTGGGCGCCCATTTACAACTGTTCCAGAGGGAGATCTGACTAATTTGCCGATCAATCGTCTGGACTATTGGCAGCACTTGCAATCGATGTTTCAAGGGTTTTGGAAACGCTGGCACCAAGAGTATCTAACATCCCTGCAGCAACGCCAAAAGTGGAACAACAAGGAACGCAACATCGCTGTAGACAATATAGTCCTCGTCAAGGACTCAAATCTCCCTCCAGCAGCTTGGATACTAGCCCGTGTAGTGGAAGCTCATCCTGGACCAGATGGACTTGTACGCGCTGTAAAACTTAAGACGTCTACTGGAGAGATGACCCGGCCCATCACCAAGTTAGCAGTACTGCCTAATTCTGAAACATTGTTTCAGGGCGGCCCGGGATGTTGATGAACGCATTGCAGCCGTTATTTAATTTTGAATCTTATTCTCTTTGGTATATGAAATACTAACTTTTGCCCTTTTAAGGTTTTTTTGTGCTGCGTCACACTTTAGAGATTTTTTAGGACTTAGTGTTAAGACTACAACGGAAAGCATCGGACACACAAGAAAATGTGACAATTTTAATCATTGAAATACAGTCCACTCAAATTGGGAAATAAAACGTTTTTATTCTACACCACCACTATTGTTTTAAATGGGCTTTGATTTCTGCCTTGAAAATTGTTAACAGGCCGCAAAGATGTTCGGCATATAATATTGATATATCGCTGGAGATAATTCGTATAAGTGATGAAATAATATTAGATTTCACAGGGTTGACTTTCCCCCTTGACATAAAATGTATAAAAAATTTTTTAAAGAAGAATACTCATATGAGTTTAAACGTATTCGGATATAATGAAGAGACGAGGGAAATAATTGGACCACTTTTTCAATCGGAAGTGGAAAAGCCTCTTCATATCAATATGATGTTTTTGGAAGAAGGTGGAAATGGACATTACATGTACATTAAAAATATTTCAAGGTAAATTCTTTTATTCATTTTTATCTCTTTTAACCAATTAAATAATTTGTATATATTTCTCATTCAAAGACTAATGACTGCTCAGAGAGGAAATCAGAAGAGGGCGCAATATTTCTGCAATGTGTGTTTAAATTTTTCCAAAACTGAGGAAGCTGCATTGAAACACAAAACGCTCTGCAGTAAAAAGGTCTCAAAGATGCCACACCCCCAGAATAATACATTGGAATTTACCCAGGTTCAACATCAGCTTCAAGTTCCATTCGTTGTCTACGCGGATTTTGAATGCATTCTGGAACCGAAAAATCTTGAAGTGAGCCCTAAATTATTTAATATTAATGAACATATTCCAATATCATATGCGTATTATATAAAGTGTGCTTTTGATTCTAGACTAGATAAATTTGTTTTAGAAACAGGAAAAAATTCGGGAGTAAGTTTTGTAGATTCATTGATAAAAAATTTAACTAAATTGAGTGATGACTACTTAAATAAAATAGTTCCTATGAGAATGACTTTGGATGACCAGAAAATATTTGATAATTCATTGAATTGTTCTATTTGTCAGAAAGATTTAGGGACTGATAGGGTTAGAGATCATTGTCATTTCACAGGTCGCTTTAGAGGTGCAGCCCACTCTAAGTGTAACTTGGATTATGAAGTTAACAAATTCATACCAGTATTTTTTCATAATTTTTCAAAATACGACTGTCATTTGTTTATTCAAGAGTTGGGAAAGATTCCCGGTGAAATTTTTGTAATACCAATAAATAAGGAAAACTATATTTCTGTCTCAAGGAAAATAAAAAGTTTAAGTGGAAATAGTTTTGAAATTCGTTTTCTCGATACATATAGATTTATGCCGTCAAGTTTAGATACCCTAGCTTCTAATTTACAATAGTTGACGATCAATTGAACACTGTAAAATCGTTTTTCAGTAATGATATAGAATTTCGACTAATGCGTAAGAAGGGTATATTTCCCTATGAATATTTAGACTCCGCTAGTAGACTCTTAAAGATTATTTAGAATAATATTTAAAAACTGATGTATTTCTTTTAACCGACATTTTTGAAAACTTCCGAAAAATTTGTATGCAAATTTATTCACTTGACCCAGCTCAGTATTTTACGACACCAGGTCTATCTTGGGAGGCAATGTTGAAATCTACAAATATTCAACTTGAATTGCTGATAGATATAGATATGTATAGATTTATTCAAAGTAGCATTCGAGGTGGTTTAGTTCAATGTTGTCATAGATATACAAAAGCAAATAACAAATATCTGTCAGATTATGATTCCTCGAAGGAGTCTTCATTTTTAATGTATGTAGATGCGAATAACTTGTATGGTTGGGCAATGTCACAACCTTTACCATATAAAGATTTTAAGTGGATGTCTACCACAGACATAGACAATTTTGATATTAATAATATTCCAATCGATAGCAAATACGGTTATTTTTTGGAAGTGGACTTAATATATCCATACCGTTTACATGATCTTCATAATGATCTTCCATTTTGTCCGTCAAATTGTCTGGCCTCAAAAGAGGATAAGGTAAAAAAATTAATTGCTGACCTGGGTAATAAGAAAAATGATGTAATACTTTATCGGAATTTGCAACAATGTATACAGAATGGGTTAGTATTGAAAAAGATCCATAGAGGTGTTCAGTTTTTACAAAAGCCTTGGTTAAAGAATTACATTGATCTAAACACTTTACATAGACAAAATGAAAAAAATAAATTTGAAAAAGATTTTTTTAAATTAATGAATAATTCTGTTTACGGAAAAACAATGGAAGATCCCGAGCGCAGGGTCGATATTAAGCTTATTAGTTCATGGGAAGCTCCGGATAACTCCAGGACTGGACGAAAAGCACATTGTGCCAAAACTTTAATTTCAAAATCCAATTTTCATAGTGCAACTAAAATTAATGATAATTTCTATGCAATTCAAATGAAAAGATTGTCCGTTCTATTTAATAAGCCAATGTATTTAGGATTTGCAGTATTAGACTTATCGAAATGGAAAATGTACGATTTTCACTATCAATATATGAAGCCAAAGTTTCAGGAAAAGTTACTCTTAAATTATATGGATACTGATTTATTTATCTATACAATAAAAACTGAAGATTTTTATAAAGATATTCGTAATGATCGGACTATTCAGATGAAAGAATTAATCTATATAACTTTAAAAGAGTTAACAAAAAAAGTTTAGGGTTTTTTAAAGATGAGCTTAACGGTAAACTCATGACAGAATTTGTAGGTCTGTGCTCAAAGGTTTATTGTTATAGAATAGATCAAGTTAAATCTTCACATAATAAAGCAAAGGGAGTGAGTTCACGAAATCTTACAATCGAAGACTATAAAAACGTTTTATTAACTGGGGCCTCACTATATGGTAATAGAACAATGTTTAGATCAAAAGCACATAAAATAATTACAGTTAAAGTAAATAAAAAAATTCTTTGTGGCAAAGATAACAAAAGAAAACGTAATGTTAATGAAACACAATTTTTAGAGTTAAGTAATGAAGACCATGGTACGACATCAATAAAACATCAGAGATTAATTGAAAAAGATATTTTAGAAAATGTTGAATGGCTAGAATCAAATTCATTTTGCTTGGGTGAGATGATACAAAATAATTATGTGAACGATGGAGAATCATTAGATAGCCTTAAATTTTATAATTTATTATAATTTTTTATAAATCAGTTGAATTGGAGATGTTTTATTATGATCGAGACTTTGGAAAATATAATAAAAATGATTTTGAGTTTGTAAAAAGTATTTTTATTACATTTAATTTTAATTTAAAACATTGTACAAAAATATTAATATTAAACTTAATATAAGATAAGATAATATGTAAATAAAAATTAATTAAATAAATCATTTATTATACTACAAAATGTCTTCCTTGTTTATCCAGCTAGTCTTTGAAAACCCAAGCCACTTAACCAAAACTTTATTTCCTTTTCGCCTTACAATTTTTTCAACTAGGTTTGTGTGGGGAAATCGTGTTTTTTTCAGTTCTTCTTTATAGAATCCGCCCTGAATCGGGCTACCATCTAAATCTTCAAGTAAGTATGTTTTAGGGTATGTATTATTCCATTTTCTAATTTTCAAGATTTCAGTTGTATAGTTCGGTGTATACCCTTTCTCAAAGACATGTTTGTATTTACTGATACGAACGTGGTCCCCCTTACGGAATTTACTTGCAACAAATATTTTCAGGTGATTATACGATGTTTGTAATATTTGTTTTTCATTGGAAGAATTGACTTTACTTGGACTCATTTTTATTGTTCTATGCTCTCTATTATTATATTTATTAATTAATTGTTTATACATATCTATCCACTTATATTTTCCATTGAAACTAAACTCACGCCACATTAACTCTTTAAGAGTTCTATTGAAACGTTCAACTATTGATGCTTTTAGAGTACTGAAGGTTGAATAATGATTTATCCTATAACTTTTCATTAACACCTTAAATTTGGAATTAAAGAATTCAGTGCCATCATGAGTTTGCAGGTTTCTTGGTGTTCCATGACCCGATTTAAATATTCTCTCCATGGCTTGGGAAACATCATTTGCATTTTTTGATTTTAATGCCTCACCCCAAGCATATTTCGAAAATGTGTCTATAACAGTCAACAAGTATCGGTACCCATCATTAGATTTTGAAAAGGCTCCCATTTCAACCAAATCTGCTTGCCACAGATCGTTTATACCCCTTGTAATCACTCGTCTTCGTTGAAAGTTTTTTCGAGATGGTCCGTGCAATTCATTTACGATTTCTCGCTTAATCATATTCTTCTAATAGGCTGAAAAGCGACACCTTCTAAATCAATTGTGTTTTTTTTCGGTTATGATATCGGTTTTGTTACATATTTAAATATATAGTCCTCAATGGTTTTAATCTTTTCCAGAATTTTGGCAAAAATTTGGTCAGTGCTGTCTGCCCTCTTACTATTCAATTCAATTTTATTTTCTAAGCTTGAAATTTTTGTGAGTCGACGATTAACTTTTTGAGTTATAATTTTTCTTAAGTCTTCTCCCAACTTTCCGAGGATCTCATCAGTATATTGTTTCGTTGCTAGATCATTGTTGTCTAAAGGCTTAGATCCGTTTTTGATACGTTTATTTTGAGCATCTAGATTACCGTCCTCATCGATGAATAATCCCTCAGTAGAATTAACACGTCTTTTCAAATGTTCTGATCGTTCCTTATCAACAGAAAAATGTCCAAACTTGTCGACAGACATGATGTTTATAAATGTAAAACATATTTGTCCTTCCTATTTATACTCATTAATATATAATCCTTTCTTCACGCAATTCCTCTAATATTGAAAAAATTTCGTTATTGTGGCTGGTGTTACCCGCTCCTTTTGATGCTACTAAAATTTCCAATCGTTCGACTAACTCATTTACATCATTCCAATATACATAGTTTGGATTTGATTTCTGAAGAGTCATGTAACCAAAGCCTGTTTTTGAGCGAAGTGGAGTAGACGTTGTAGGACTGAAATCTTTGTCTATCAACTTCTTAATAATATGGCTATATTTGTATGCTCGTGTACCCTTGATTCTGTTATTAGGTTTAAAGCCTACTCTATGTATATTCGTTTCTAAAATAATTTTTTTATACATTTTCAAGTCTTGATCATCATAGTTTTCAGGTTTACTAAGAAAAAATTAGAGAGTACAGACCAGGAGTCAGATCACAACTCATTCCACTAGAAAATGTTATTTTATTATTTTTAGTTTTTAATTCTTTATCTCCCAAAGTTAATGAATTGTTTGCGCTTTTCTTTAGGTCCATAAACCTTATCCAACACATTTCCTCTGGTCAAATTACTGATATTAAAATCATAATTATAACAAGTGTTATTATCTTCTAGCTCTGCATCCACACCCATATCGGCCTCTCCTGTATACATTGGTAAAGGTGTTGTCCCTTCTTCTTCACTTTTTTCCTTTTTCTCTTCTTCTATATCTTCCTCTATATTCGTTTGTGAAAAGAATTGATTATAGGAATCACTATCATCGAAAGACCTTGGTGGAGTTATGTTTCGATTAGACTGCGGATCTTTCTCATTAGTTGTAAAGTAGAAATCGTCAAGCTCTCTCTCATCATCATCGTATTTCTTAATTTGCTTCATTTCACGCTTTACTTTTATTCTATCTTTTACATTAGAAATCTTTTGTTTTTATTTTCCTTAACAAGTTCATGTAAGGGTTCAGTAATAGGTTTAAAAGTTTCCTCCAATTGTAAATTCGTATGATTTTTGACTTGTTTGAGATCATCGAATTTTCGCTTCAAAGCAAATCTAGCTTTGGTTAACTGTGACAAAATATTCATTGTAGTATATTGTTCAAACTTTATAGGTGAAAGATTTAAAATTTCCGAAATTCATGTAGTCACTCCTCAGTTACTAAACAAATACTGTTTAGGGAACGCCAAGATCTGTAATATTTATATACCATTTCCGAATAAAAAAAAAGATTCGATACATTTTCTTCATTATATTTTAAAAAGTGTATTTATTGTTATAATCTTAAAATCTCAATCTTTTTAATGATTACTGACTTATTTCTAAATACAAATTGTCATTACTTTTATAAATATTAAATTTTCCATCAACCATTTCATTGATGATATCATCTTGAAGAGAGGTGTACCTTTCCGGCATGTACAGAATGTGCTCCTCCAACTCGAGAGCAATAGATTCTCCAACCTTTGTTGTTTTGCGCTCCGCCTTGAGGATCGGAAATCTTACATTTTCAGGCATCCTTGTCTTCGATAGCAGTGTCTTTTTATTAAATTTATTGAACTCTTTAACTACAATGTTCATCTGGTTTTCCTGATTCATGATGGTTGTTTAGTTTTTTGGACTTGATACAGTTGTTCCACGTTGTTTTTAGCTGTATTTTGATGTTTACTACCTGTTTTGCAGTTGTTCAGTACTTGTTTCGTAGTTGCTTACTACTTGTTTTAGCTGGTTAATAGCTGTTATTAGATGGTTATTATCTGTTTAGTAGCTGTTAACTAGTTGTTTACTAGTTGTTATAAGCTGGTCACCAGCTGTTTTGAGCTGTTATGAGCAGTTATAGGCTTTTTTTCACCAGCTGTCACCAGCTGTTTTGAGCTGTTATGAGCAGTTATAGGCTTCTTTTGTTAAGAATGATCAAAAATTCTTGTCCTCTAGATGACGTTCGATGTGAAGTAGAAACTTAGACTGTGAATTTAAACGCGTGCAGGTCCACTTTTTATACCATACAGAGTTCACACATACACGTACCCTTACATTGATTTTCAACCCCCCAAATGTAAATTAACCATTTAAATATACCGGTTTTGACTCCACATTTTCTACGAAAGAAAGTAGAAAAGCGAGGCACAGGTGTCCACAGTTGTATGTATCAAAGTCTTGAACTCTATCGTAGTTGTATTGTATTCTATGTCCCAAGTATTTCACAACTTCTCTAAATGGCTGAAGATTTTCAAAACTGTCGAAATAATGTATATTATTTTTATTATACCCGTTACTCGTAGAGTAACCCCATAAAGTATATATATTCTTGATCAGGATCACTAGCCGAGTCGATCTAGCCATGTCCGTCTGTCCGTCTGTCCGTCTGACCGTCTGTCCGTCTGTCTGTCCGTCCGGATGAACGCTGAGATCTCGGAAACTATGAGAGCTAGGCTATTGAGATTTGGCGCTTCCTGATTCCTGAGCTTCTTACGCAGCGCAAGTTTGTTTCAGTAGACTGCCACGCCCACTCTAACGCCCACAAACCGCCCAAAACTGTAACTCCTACAGTTTTGATGCTAGATAGAACATTTTAACTGAAATGTATTGTTCTCATCAATACCTATCGATTGACCTAAAAAAAAGTTTGCCACGCCCACTTAAACGCCCACAAACCGCGAAAACCTGTGACGCCCACAATTTGCATGCTAGATAAAAAATTTTAACTGAAATGTATTGGTGTCGTCAATACCTATCGATTGATCCAAAAATAATTTTGCCACGCCCACTCTAACGCCCATAACGCTTAAATCTGTCTACCGCCGGTAGGTGGCGCATTTTAATTTCGCTTTGCTGCTTGCATATCTCCATTTCCCTTTGAGTAACGGGTATCTGATAGTCGAGGTACTCGACTATAGCGTTCTTCCTTGTTTTTATTATATGCAACCCAATGTGTACCACTTGATCGTGAATTATCTAAGTTTACTATACCACACTCCCTACTTTTTGGTGCTTCTGGGAGTAGATCTCTCACAAACACCCCTCTAAAATGTGGGATATATTTCCTAGCAAAATGTATAATGTCGATATTTGATAGTGGTCTATTGGGTAGCAGAGAAATTAGTTTTTTCGCTTCTTAATTCCTTTCCCCTTACTATAGGGCTTAAGAAAGAAACCATAACCCTTTCTATAGGGCTTGAGATATAATCCTTCTCCTACAGCAACACTTTCAATTTTCCTATTGTGACGTTTTTTCTCCTCCATATCTTCCTTAGCCATTCTCGCATTGTTAATTGTTTTTGCAATTGCTGCACTACCACTTGCTAAACTACCAAGAGCGCTGAGGGCTGTCAAGATCGGCACGATTGGTAGAAAACCTCCAATTTTGGGTACATTAATAGCACGAGGTACTTTAACATTTTTCTTAGAACCCATTGATTGATGAATTGATTTACGTGCAACTTTAATTGCACTCATAATGTTTAATGGTTTTTGTTTTTTTTAATGTCTTAGTAGCAGCATTAATTACAGTCGAAAGGTTTGTCTTCTTCATTATATTCTTCAATATCTTTTTCCTTCCTTTCTTTTCCGTTTTATTCAATCCCATACCAAATTTTTTCTTGGCTTTCATTATATTTGTACCAAAGTATGCTGCTGCTCTTTCACCAAGACTGCTATCTGCTGCCTTGACACGCGACCAGGCTTTGTCAATTAATATGGAGTCTGCCCTATGTCGTTCACTCAATGCCTTGTTTTGAGAATATGCGATATCGTGCTCTTTGCAAGCTTCATCCAATGGGTTTATTCCTTGATCACCACGTTCCAACCGTTTCTGTAACTTTGTACCCGGTCCACAAAAAATATATTTCGGAATATGGGCTTCAAACGGTAATGTATTAATTAGCTTATCGACAAGACCACCACCGTGTTTACAATTAAAAATACGACTGATGCGATTATAAAAACGTTTCCCCATTTTATTGATGTTTAATCATCAAAGATTTCTCATTGAATGAGGTACATTGGGTTAAAAGATGCGTTTAATAAGTCAGAAACAAAAAATTGTAGTTAGAAATATTAACGATGAAAACGAGAAAAATCTACCGCCACGACATAGTGCTCTCTTACCGAACACAATAAGGGCTCTAATTGTTGGGCCTTCGAATTGTGGTAAAACTAATATTATGTTAAGTCTAATAGAGAGTCCTAATGGATTAAAATTCGAAAATGTTTATATATTTTCAAAAAGTTTATATCAACCTAAATATGAGTACTTGGAGAAATTAATCAAACCGATTAAAGGAATGGGATATCATACATTCTCCCATAATGAGGGTGTACTAGACACAAGTGAAGCTAAAAACAATTCCATTATGATATTCGATGACGTAGCTTGTGAAAAACAAGATAACATAAGATCTTATTTTTGTATGGGTCGACATAAAAATATCGACTCTTTTTATTTATGTCAAACGTATAGTCATATACCTAAACATCTGATTCGTGACAATGCCAACTTTATTATAATGTTTAAGCAAGATGATTTAAATATGCGGCATATATATCGGGACCATATTAACACTGATATGAATTATGAAACATTTGTGAAAATTTGTCAAAAATGTTGGGAGGACAAGCACGGATTCCTATTAATTAGCAAGGATAACGAAATGGATAACGGAAGATACAGAAAAGGATTTGATCAATTTATTATGATTTAAGGAGTAATTTCAATATAAAGCTTGGTTAGATACCTACAATCCCACAGTTTATCAAGAGATTTCAATATGTCTAGATCACTTGCATTATCCTTGAATGGAAATAGTTCCATTATAAATACAAACTTTTTTCCACCTATCGAAGTGAATGGTCGATATGAGTGCGCTCCTATCGATTTTAATATGTATAATTCGATTCCAAATATTGATGAAAAAAATAACCTCTTCCACATCGGTGACAAGGTTATTACAATTCCAACTGGATCATATGAATTGAATGATATCACCGATTTCATTTACAATAAACTAAAAGACTATAACCTTGAAAATACATTTAAAATTCAAAGTAATAATAATACACTTCAAGTTGAAATAACTACCATGCGAGAGTCAGTTTACTTTAATAAGGAAAGATCGGTTGGACACCTGTTTGGTTTCCATCAAAAAGTACTAGAACCACATCCTACAAAAACCTATCGATCACATCAGACCATGAACATATTAAAATTTAATACAATTCGTTTGGAATGTAATATAATCAGCGGTTCATATGTAGATAATACACCGAATCATACATTACATGAGTTTGGCATTAATGTTCCGCCTGGGTATAAAATGACAGTGACACCACATAACCTAATTTATTTACCAATCAACTGTGACGAAATAAGCACACTATCTATACGCATAGTTGATCAAAACGGTGATTTGGTGAATTTACGTGGTGAAAACGTTTCGATTCGCATGCACATTCGGTTAATAGAATGATTATTTATAATAAAAGACTTAGCTTAAGTCCTCAGCCAAGCATTACTAATTGTAAAGCTATAGAAAGAGGATCAAAAGTAAAAAGAAGCTCACTTTCTTTGAAAAATAAACTATTTTTAAAGTCGTTAGGCTTGAAGCTTCGAGTATAATATAAAAGGTGGAAAGGAAAACAATGAACGAAATTTTAAATGTTCGAGAAAAGGTTCACTCAGATGAGAGTATTTCGAAGAAAGAGTTTCATACTTATTCATCGTATAATCAAACATTTAAGCCAAACGATGAAATTCGAATTACTATTCAAAATCAAGACTTGTACGTGCTTCCTCACGAAAGTTATTTTAATTTTCAAGGAATTATTAGAAAAGATTCACCGAATGGACCTACAACTGAAAATGTTACCACTTTTTTTAAAAATAATTGTATGGCTTACTTTTTGGATGAAATTAAGTACGAAATAAATGGATGTGAGATTGATAAAACACGATTTGTCGGTATGACTACAACCCTAAAAAATTATATATCTCTGGATAATCTTCAAAGTCAAAATCTATTAAATTCCGGATGGGGCAGTGGGGACGAAATATTTACGGGACCCCACTTTAACTTTTCTGTACCATTAAAAAATTTATTGGGATTTGCTGAGGATTATAAAAAAGTTTTGTTAAATTGTAAACACGAACTAGTGTTGATGCTAACTAAGAATCTTGGTGATGTGTTTGAACAAACCAGAAATGAACAAACTTTTAAGTTGGAAATGACGAATATAACCTGGAAAATTCCTTATGTAACTCCGAGCGATTTTGCAAAAATTAAGATGTACGATATTATTAAAAGTGGTGTAAACCTACCAATCGCATTCCGGAGTTGGGATTCATATGTTAACCCCAAATTGGGGTATGGAAGTCAACACAGCTGGAATGTGAAATTGTCGGCTAACCGCGATAAACCAAGATTTGCTATAATTGGATTTACACTAAATGGAGAACTTATCACAAATAACTTATCAAACTTGAAAGTTCACTTGAATTCAGAGTCATATCCATATGATAATCTGAATGTTGATTTTAGTAAGAATCAGTATGCTCACCTATATGAAATGTATACAAGATTTCAATCTAGTTACTATAATCGTGAATCACAACCATTTTTGACCCCAAATGAATTTAAATTGAAGGCCCCTATTATTGTGGTTGATCTTTCATATCAAAACGAATCAGTGAAAACTGGTCCTATTGATGTGAGAATTTCAATAGAACTGAAGACACCAAGTCATGAAAATACCCAAGCTTACTGTCTCCTCATACATGACCGTTTAGTTGAATATAACCCATTAAACGGACTAGTACAACGAGTTGTTTAACATTAGAAAAATGTTGAATGATACTGTTTCGATTGATGTTCAAAGTTTCTTTGATAATAATAATAATTTTATTTTAAAGGAAATTGGAATTGTATTCGAAAAAGATCCAAACTTGAATAATAGTATTTTAATAGAACCACCATATGATTTTACTTTGCTAAATACAAAATCTCGAAAGACTGCAATTTGGTTAACCAATACACATCACAAAATTTTTTGGAACGATGGAGAGAACAGTTTTCCACAAACTCGAAAGTATCTAAGGACAATTACTAGCGGAAAACAAATTATTTGTAAAGGTGTGGAAAAGAAACGATTTCTACAGAAGTTTTTTGGGAGTCGTCAGCTCATTAATATCGAGGAAATGGGCTGTCCGTCATTAAACAGGTTTAAAGGAAACCGGTTTCCCTATTGTGAAACACACCTTAAGGGCGGGGTTTGTGCTCTAAACAATGCATACATTATTTTGACATTTTTTAAAAGTAGCTCCAAAACAATAAAATAATTGTTATACATCATTTTAAAGTTGAGACTAGATGTGTAAAGACCTACAAGAAAATAGAATTAACAAAATGAAATTTCATGAGGAAATTGACCAATTTATTGAACAATTTAAAGGAGAGATAACTGGTCAGCATTTTCAATATCTTCTAAACACAAAATCTATGTTCATGAATCGAGGTGGACATGATCTCAAAACTACGAATTATGGTGAACACTTTACATTTTGTAATCCAGAAATGACGTCGGAAACGTGCGCCTGCTTCTTCTATGCAAATCGTCGGAATCAAAGCAGAAAATTAATTTCTATGTATAACAAAAATGTTCGCAATACCAAAATAAATGAATAAATGTATTATTATGCTACAAAATAAACTTCTGACTTTTTATTTCGAGTTAAAATTACAGGTACGGAGAATGGAAAATATTTCCTTGACTGAGATATGTCGGCTACTTGCGAGTTGTTGCGCGGTCGTGATTTCAACCCCTATTATGGGAACGTCGTATGAGCTCGTATGAGGTCGTTGGCGTGAGGCCAATGATCTTGTCAATGAGCGTGCGCCTTCTGGGTTGTGCATGTGTCCCTTTTATTGCGGTCAGGTAATTGACAGGTGCGCATGTTCGGGTAGCTCTTGCTTGAGGTCCATGATCTTGTCAATGAGCGTGCGCCTTCTGGGTTGTGCATGTGTCCCTTTTATTGCGGTCAGGTAATTGACAGGTGCGCATGTTCGGGTAGCTCTTGCTTGAATCCCTTTTATGACATGTTTATGACCCATTTTTGGAAAGGAGAGAATCTTAGACAATTTAGCAGTTAAACGTTCTGGGGCGGAAACAAATATGCTAATTGTCCCAGAACCCGTCTTTCCCTACTACTCAGGGGTTAAGGGGCGCGGCAGAGACGTCTGCAGTTGGCCTTTAATGTTCTCTTTTTTCTTTGGGTATTCCTTTTTACGTTTGCCTAAATGGTAATTAAAATATGCCCAGATGGTGTCTGGATGTCCGTCAGCGCGATGAGATAGGGGATAAGTGAGTCTCGAGGTCAATTGCAATCAGAGAGTTCTTTTACCATCACCTCTGTGCTCAGCAAACGCGGTCAAAGAGCGAAAAGGTCATCAGCAGATGGTACTTTTCAACTCTGCTTTGATTTTCGCTATTAGAAATTTTAATTGGATTCGGATTCATTCAGCCAGTGAAATTAAAACTTTAATGAACCCACTACAATTTTACACCCACTTAAAATATAATGCAACAACATTTGATATCCCCTGTGATGTACTAAATTATTTCACACTTGAATATAAGGAATTTATTAAAATTCCGCTGCATCACAAAATGTTTTACCGCAAAACTGGAATATTTAAACATTTTTTCTTGCGCACGATGCCTTAAAAATTGTTTTTTTTTACTATTAAAATATTACAAATTACAACTTACAGTTATTCCCAAACATTCTTTAAAAGCCTATAAAAAACAATTATTTCTTTGCAAGTAACTATCCGAAGAATGCAGCTACATCCTTTTCCCTTCCCATTGCAGCACCCCTGTATTTTACATTTTCCAGTAGCCATTTAGCGAACTTTACCGCCATCTTTCATTCATAATTTGCTAGTCCTTTTTTGCCGCAGATTTTCCCCACACACATACTCAAACAGAGGGGGCTGGAAAATGGCTGGGGGGGGGGGGGGGGGGGTGGAAAGCAACAGACGCAGCTGGGCGACAAGGGAAACTGTGTCAACGCAGCCATTTGGCAGCCGAAAACTCCGCGCTTGTCCTTGCCGTTTTCCCTGGGTCTCCATTTTTCCGCCACGCTGATGGCGACATAAATAGCACCGCTTAGATGATGGCTTATTCCCGCCTGCACCCCGGGAAACTCTCCGTTTCCCCGCCCGAATGCGGGCCGTATCCCCCAGGTAACTGGCAAACTGGCGAACAGGTAACGGGCGACAGCCGCCAGTCGCTCATAAATGTAAACTTTTTGGGCTAGTTACATGTAATTATGCCATTTACTGGAAGCGAAGATGAGAGGACTTTGCCGCACAGTCTGTGTGAAAATCATACTGCTGATGTCTTTTCACTTGATTGCCAATTTAATCGGCTAGCAATTTTCCGCCTTGCCTTGGCGCCATGATTAGTGGGCGTGGCCGAGACTAATTTGTGTATCAGTGCAAAAAAAGAAGTTGCCGATGAGCGATTTTCCCAGTGAAAAGGGGGGAAAATATTCAGAATGTCGGGCTTATATATTTATTTATATTTTTCCCCGTCTGACATTGGCGTGTGTATATTTTCCGGGCTCACTGGCACACATAATTCAAATACGTGCCGTGCATATGTGGGAAAATGGGGAAAATGGCATGCACACACTGACTGCAGTTAATCTTCGCTTAAGTCCTGTGTGCCTGTCAATATTTCCGTGTGACCAGGGATGAGCCTTTTTTGTCAGTGCATATCACTTTTTTCGAGCTCTTCTGAGAAAAACTCTTCTATAAGAACTCAATAATTGTGGGGTAAACAGCACTTATCCACTAACTTTTTATTGGCACTGTATTTATGCATTTACATTGAGATTTGTATGTTCATCAAATTCAATTTGCATTATGTAAATGCCAAAAAAATACCTACATGTTAAAATTTAAGTTAATTTTTAGCTTTATCAAAAAATTTTTTCATTTGTTTTTTGAACCCCTTTTCAAAGCAGGCTCTTGATTAAAAAGTTCATCGAAATTTGTGTATGGCGAACACTTTTAGGGATACACCATTTACAATTTATCGTAGTTAAATACACTTTACCACGTTGGTAAATATATTATTAATTCATTTGTAAATTTTTAATATGCAGTTATGAAGTCTGCTGGAAACCAAAATCTATTATTCAAAATAGATTAGCCGAGGGAAACAAAGGAAATATATCTAAATTTATCAAGAGGGAATGCTACAGTCGAATGCCTCGACTATCATGTACCCTCTACTCAGCTTACCAACTTGGAACGTTTTTGGCACACAGGTAAATATTGATAGACTAAAACAGAGCAAATGGCGGTATCTTAAAAAAAGTGATTTTAAACTGCAGCCCTGGCATTTACATTGAACACTGCTCAGTGAACAGGCTATTGATCAAATATTAAATGTTTATTAACCAAAGAAGCATTTCATACCTATTATTAAAGTTTGATGGTTTCTTAAGAAGAAAGCATTGGGTGGCTCTCGAGATATTAAGAAGAAAGAAGAAAGGTAAGGCAGTATAGCAGCTCTGTTGTTTTCATGTATTTTGGTATTTTAAATATAAAATTCAAAATTGCAGATGAACTAGTTCTCTAAACTTACAAGTTTTGGAAAATGCGATCTATCGATAGAACTGAACAGTGCTCAGCAACGCATCACTAAATGTCAACGTGCTTAGTGTCATTTAATATAATTTCCTTTTCATTTTTGGTGTCGACCGATTCAGTTCGCTTATCTCAGATTTCTTTTCGAAGAAAGAAGAAAGGTAAAGCTCGTGTTTAACTCTTTTTCATTTGCTAAAAGTGTTTTTCCACAGCTTCCTAACCATGTAGCCCAGGAACGCCAACGAACCCACCATTTTTTGTTTTATATGGGCCAATAAACGCCATGTCATCGTCTGTTTGATGATGTTTTTTAGTTTCGGGAGCGATGTCGATATGGGACTTGGACAAAGTGGTCGCGAATGAGGTAGTATTCTTGATACTGGGCATCACTGGGCAGGAAACATCTTATGGAGCCACTGGAGCACACTACTGATGATCTTGGCCGTCATCTGGAGCCATTCGATGTACTGAAACGGAGAAACAAGAAAGGTAGCAAACTTCGGTAAGCCGAAGTTTATACACCCTTGTACGATTTAGGGTTTGGCGATTTGGTGGAGTTTGATTAAACTTTTTGCGTGTTTCACTGCAGCAAACGAAAAATGTATATGTTCGTACCCAAAGGTACTCAACATGACCACACCCAACAAATCAAGCAGTAGCCAAGTTGGGAACAGTACCAGGCGCTCAGTAGCACCCACTGCATATGAGAATGGCTGATCAGCATATTATATGTCTCACTAACTCACCGTCTCACCGACTCAACGGCACACTGACCGGCCAATGCAGTCAGCACATTTTGCAGTGTCTGCCGAGCCAACTTCACAAACTGCTACCATAATCAAAACTCCCTGACCTACCTACCTACTTTAGAATATAGCGCACTTCACTAATCATTACACTAAACCTTCGTCTTCCAAGTAGTATATAAACATGTATCAAATGAAGAACAAATCAGTTATCAACACACCTCTGAACTCCGCGGTTCTACTTCCTACAACTGTTAATAGGGCTCGTAATAAACTATCTCAACTAGCAGCTAACCACGTTAGCTCACCCTCAGCGCAGGTCAGCATCGCCTGTGGTCCGGCATCGCAGTAACCATCGTTACCATTGCCGCGACGCGATCGTCCTGCCATCATAGCGTCCCCGTGCCAGCGACAAGTGCTCATTACCCCCTTGTCCCGCGGTGTGACCCGGAAGTGTCTACTTCGGTTAGGCATAAACATTGGTGACCCCGACGTGATCCTTTAACAACAAAGGATCACACTCAAGCAACCCCCTTCCCACTAAAGGACTCACAGCTTTATCCAGCTTCACAGGATCCGCTTCTTCTTCCAGCGTCACAGGAACTTCAGCTTAATCCAGCTTCACAGGATACGCTTCGTCTTCCAGCGTCACAGGAACTTCAGCTTAATCCAGCTTCACAGGATACGCTTCTTCTTCCAGCGTCACAGGAACTTCAGCTTCATCCAGCTTCACAGGATCCGCTTCTTCTTCCAGCGTCACAGGAACTTCAGCTTAATCCAGCTTCACAGGATACGCTTCGTCTTCCAGCGTCACAGGAACTTCAGCTTAATCCAGCTTCACAGGATACGCTTCGTCTTCCAGCGTCACAGGAACTTCAGCTTAATCCAGCTTCACAGGATACGCTTCTTCTTCCAGCGTCACAGGAACTTCAGCTTTATTCCAGCTTCACAGGATTCGCTTCTTCTTCCAGCGTCACAGGAACTTCAGCTTCATCCAGCTTCACAGGATTCGCTTCTTCTTCCAGCGTCACAGGAACTTCAGCTTTATTCCAGCTTCACAGGATTCGCTTCTTCTTCCAGCGTCACAGGAACTTCAGCTTAATCCAGCTTCACAGGATTCGCTTCTTCTTCCAGCGTCACAGGAACTTCAGCTTCATCCAGCTTCACAGGATAGGCTTCTTCTTCCAGCGTCACAGGAACTTCAGCTTCATCCAGCTTCACAGGAACTTCAGCTTCATCCAGCTTCACAGGATACTCAGCTTCATCCAGCTTCACAAGATTCTTTGTTTCCAAGACACACAGTATGTCTACTTTATTCATTGAGGAAACAAGTCACACAAGAATCGATTTACACAATCGATTACTAGACACCCAAAACGAGCTGCAAGGGAAAATCCAACAGCTCATTAAGAATTATTGCAAGGATTCTGCCGACCGACGCCACCGAGACGGCTATTATTCCGGTAAGCTAAATCAGTTAAACGATCTCTGGCAGCAGTTTTGCGACCTAGATGAAGAAGTCCAGCAAGCGGCATTACCCACTAGAAGTGAGTACTCATCACGATTAGTAGCACTTAAGAAGCTGGTCGAAAAATATCAGAATATCTTTCTGGACAACATGCCGACTGGAAGCGGGCTTCCGAAGGCCCCGAGACGAACGTGGCCAACTTCAAGATCACAACAAGAGATCAAGTCAAAGGAGATTCCGCAATTGACACGGTGATCCGACAGTTGCAGAGAAGATGCAACGAATTGGAGTCATCATTAACATTAGCCTCGAACGCCCCAACCCCAGCCCTACAAAGGCACCTGGATCTCCATTGGGCGTTGCTGCGGCAAGCCCACGACGAATTGGACAGCACACCTGGGGCCGCAGCCCTGGCAGAAGCAGAGCTAGCTCAGTTCCACACATTATACGAGGAATACGAAATGAACCTGCTTCGAGAAAACGACTCGCCAATGAGCCTAAACTTGGCACTTCCGCCAATTAGCATTCCGGAGTTCAACGGCGAGTATCTAGACTGGCCACGGTTCCATGATCTCTTTGTGGAATTGGTACATAATAAACCATATTCGGCCAGTCAAAAACTACATATTCTACAGAGTTCGCTTCGTGGTGAAGCGAGAAACGTCTTGACAGACACAGCCTTCTCACAGGGTGGCTATGACGACACCTGGTTGCGTTTAAGGGCCAGGTACCAGAACGGAAAAATAATAGTATTCGCCGCCATTGCAAAAATTATTGACCATTCGCCTATAGACGGTTCCTCGCGCCAACTAAGGGCCTTACATGACACTATAAAAAACTCAATGAGTACTCTTCAAAACCTCGATATCAGCACAAAATCCTGGGATCCAATCCTGTGTTTTCTTATCAGAAGAAAACTAGACCAGCAGTCTCTAGCTTCTCTAGAAAATTCAGCGGATGCACCAACGGGAATTCCAACGTTATGGAGTATACGGACGTTTATTGAGCGGCGCGCTTGCATGCTGGAGACGATAAGCGCTCAACCTACAGCAACACTCCGCCATCAGTCAGTTCACAACGAAAAGAGCTGTAAGATTTGTCACCTAGGACAACATAATTTTAGAGCATGTAGCCGTATCCAGCAAATGGACCCCAAAGCACGGCGTCAAGCCATTATTCAAGTAGGAGCATGCACAAATTGTTTGTCTACAGCTCATAAAATTGAAAACTGTGGATCACCGACCACTTGTCGAGTCTGCCAGCAACGGCATCATTCACTGTTACACCAAGGACCGACTAGCAATCCAGTGGTCGGCGCAGTAACCATTGCAGGCTACGACAACGTAGGAGGATATACTCTGCTCGCGACCGCCAAGGTCTCATTACAAGGGCCAAACGGTCAATTACAAACATGTCGCGCTATAATAGATGGTGGATTACAGGTGAATCTTATCTCAAGGAGAATGGCAAATCTGTTATCTCTTAAGGAAAGGTCACCGATTGAAATATCTGGAATCGGAGGAAAGATATCAACAGCAATTAGATCTACACTAAAGCTCTCATCATGTACATCAGGGTTTGAAAAACTATTAGAGGTATTTATTATGCCCACAGTCATTACAGACCAACCGTCAGTACAGATTACAACCGATCTTAATATTCCCGAGGGACTGCCATTAGCAGATCCTGACTTTCGGCAACCTGGACCCATTGACATAACCTTAGGGGCTGAGGTGTATTCTCGTGTAATAACCGGTGAACCTCTTGAACTAGGACCTAATAAACCTTTGGCACAAGGCACTAGGCTTGGTTATGTAATCACAGGTTATCTCAATAAAGAAACCTCATCTGATACGGAAATCAACCCTATTCTGGTAGAAGGCAGAGGTGATTTTGCAGGACCGAACGCTGCTTATGAGCCAACAAAAGATAAAAATCCGATAAATATAGAACCGACTTTTCATCCATTTAAAACCTACAAGAAGGCTGACTTTGGTTCAACATGTCCAAACCTAACCGAGAAATATCTTAGTTTTATTGCAGAATGTCCACATACCATAGACGTGCCAAATGATCAAGTTCTACGAGAGCACAATTTCAGTCCCCACGGTAATGTCAATTTTATCGCAATGGGGAGTGTTAAGCAGCATCAAGAAGATGTGAAGGACCTGAATCACAAACCGCAGTTGAAGGAAAGATCCACCTTGGTCAATAATTTGTTAGGTGCTTCCTATACAATTCGGTCAAGGGCTGACCGACATCACGACTTAATTGAGGGTACCCCTCAATGGGGGGGAGAATGTTCGTACCCAAAGGTACTCAACATGACCACACCCAACAAATCAAGCAGTAGCCAAGTTGGGAACAGTACCAGGCGCTCAGTAGCACCCACTGCATATGAGAATGGCTGATCAGCATATTATATGTCTCACTAACTCACCGTCTCACCGACTCAACGGCACACTGACCGGCCAATGCAGTCAGCACATTTTGCAGTGTCTGCCGAGCCAACTTCACAAACTGCTACCATAATCAAAACTCCCTGACCTACCTGCCTACTTTAGAATATAGCGCACTTCACTAATCATTACACTAAACCTTCGTCTTCCAAGTAGTATATAAACATGTACCAAACATGTACCTCTTAACTCCGCGGTTCTACTTCCTACAACTGGGAATAGGGCTCGTAATAAACTATCTCAACTAGCAGCTAACCACGTTAGCTCACCCTCAGCGCAGGTCAGCATCGCCTGTGGTCCGGCATCGCAGTAACCATCGTTACCATTGCCGCGACGCGATCGTCCTGCCATCATAGCGTCCCCGTGCCAGCGACAAGTGCTCATTACCCCCTTGTCCCGCGGTGTGACAGTATATAAAACTTAAGCAATTTTAACTTCTTTCGCGAATCGTTTGGCCTTCCTCTTCTCCTTGTTTTGTTAGTTATATATGACTATGAATTTATAACGAAAAGTTTTGCATTTTGCAAATCATTTTTAACACCTGCGGCAGGGTTAAAGTTCAGTCAGCGAGAACACTTTGCAAATTAGTAGTCCTGCGCTGTTTTCTTTTCCGTACCTGCTGTCCTAAGGCCTAAGATATCCTGGAAATTTGGTGCCTGAACATATAGTTCGGGGTCAGCGAGCCGATCGGCTGAACTGCTGACCATAAGCAAACACCAGAGATTTTTGGCTAACTAATCGACACTGGCCATCCCATAAATCTAGCCACGGTTCGAATGTCAAATGGCCAAAAGGCCAGCGAGAGGTAAGCTTCCCGGCCAACAAGCCAAATTAAAGTTCGGACCCAATAAATGTTAATCGTTTGCTCTTTGTCTTTTCTTGCCCCTGTTTTCCTCATCCTTTTTTAATTTCATGGACTTTTTTAGTTTGCTTTTTGACCATTTTGATATATTTTATGTAGTTTACCAAGTTCAGTCAGTGGGTAGAAGGTTAATGATGTATTTAACTCGGGAGCTATACAATTTGCAAATACATAAGCGAAATGGTTTTATAACTAGAAGTAAATGTGCTTTTATTTCAAACAATATTTTCACTACCAATTTTAAACTACTAGTTAATAGTTTTCAAACAAATTTGTTCGGCCTTCCTGACAAGTAAGTTATAATAAATGTTATTCAACTCAAACGTCGAACAAAAGAAGTATGTTTTACTTGCTGTTCGTGCATTTGTTCATTTGCCATGTTTACTAACTGTTTCGGGCAGGTGCCAATGATGGCCGAAAGTTGTTGAATTTATGATCAATAAATTAAAAAACTTTTGCAAGACCAGACAAAGCGCGGTACCTGGAAAGACATTTGGCAAACATTAATTGAAAAACCCCGACTCCTGGGCGTGTGGCTGAGCATATCAAAGGTAATTACGGATGCCGTTAACAGCAGCCAAATGGCTAAGATACAAACACAGCCCCATTCCATTCGCCCCACTCATCTCATTATTTAGTTAATTATATGTTTGTGCGCCGGCAATTAGAACTCAGATTTCATTGTTGGCCAAAACCCATTTTGTGGCCTACTCGGTTGCCTTCAATGAGGCCGATGATGATGATGATGTCCATGAATGACTGCCAACGCCGAAAGGGCCAGCAGGCAACTGGCTCCGCTTTGCTTTGCTCACCGCAAACTTCTAATTAATTTGAAAGGAAACATTCGAAACGCCTTGTGTTGCGGTTTCAGCAGACCCACCTCCCCATGAAAAGGGTCACAGACACATGCGAGTGCGGGGTAATTTCCCCGGAAAGCTCATCAGAAACCAGGCCATTAAATGTTTCAATTTTAGCAATTGCTATTATGATCAAATTTCTATAAATTGGCCAACAGATTCGTCACGACTACTAAACATAAATTGCTTATAAATTAGGCAAGGCCGAACAAACTGTCCAAACTATTTATCTTGGCCAGCTGATAGTTGGACAACTCTTGGCTCTTAACACATTTAATCAACAGGCGGAAGAACCCGAAATATTTGCAGCCCACGGACCACACACAATGCATTAAAACTGAACTGAAAGTGAAATGTTTGGCAATGCAACTTTTATTTTTAGGAACCCATTTTGGTGTGGTTACATCATTTCGAAGGTTTAGCCCAACCCCCTCGCTCGCCTGCTTTCCTAATGTTTGGAAAAGCGGCTTGAGATTTTCCCCGAAAAGCCTGGAAACCGAGAGAGGAAAAACAACAGCAAGCGAAAAAGTTTGGTTAGCTGTGCCAAATGTTTTTATAAATTAGTTGGAAAGTTTTAATAAGCTTAAAATAGTCTAATTTTTTGCAGCCCCTTTTTCAGCTGTATTTGCTTTTAGCATTGATGTGGGTATTATAAGTTTGATATCTGCATGAAATTTAAGGCTTAATTTTTAAATTAATTCATTAAATTATTAGTTACATTAAGTATCATATTAACATTAACCAATTTTAAAAATGACAGGTTATAAGTTTAATTCAGGAGTAACAAAGTTATTAAACTAATACATTTTTACATTTCTCAATATCAATTTAACATTATTTATTGCTAGCAATGATACCTAAAAATGTATTTAGTTTTAACATTTTAATAAGATACATTTAGTAATATGCTAACAAATTATTAAGATACCATAATTTGAATTTTTAGATATTCTTCTAAAATACATTTGAATTCAAGACCAAAGCGAAACTGACTCATACCTGTTGGTTAGAATGAGGTTCATTATAATAATGCCAGTGGAACATGTCAAGAGACCTGACATGTCAACCGCAAGATAAACGAAATTCGTTGCCAGAGGAGAACGGCTTCCAAGGACGTCCAGGGCCCAGTGGAAAGTGACCACAAAAGGTCTGGGGAAAGGCATCTCCATAAGTAATTAACCGAGTGATAAAGAACCTGGCCCCGGGGCAATACAAGTTGTCATTCAAGTCGGCGACAACGGCTCGTCATAAGCGGCCGAAAATGTTGCATTTAGTTGTGGGCTTGATGAATATGGTTAATTTCATTGTACATATAATATATATACTTCTGAGTCTGGGAAATATGTATTTGTTTCAGGGCAGCGATGACAGCGTCTGACCAAGACACATCTTTCGTTTGTCCTCTAATTGCATATCTGAGGATGGTGATTATTATGGAGATGGCGATGGCGATGACGATGGCGATGGTACAATTACCAAGGCCTCCTGCTGAGCCGAGCTCGGTTTTGATGTCCTGGCCAGAAGGAGAAGCCCTGACCATTGACCATTGGACATTGGCCTTTGGACGGGCGAGGCCGGGTTTTAGTGTCTAATTAAAAGCAACAGCAACTGGCCTCTTAATTTATGCTCGTTCAGGGACAGGTTCCGAGAAAATCCCTCCTCACATCCGGCATTTCCATTCGGTATTTGCATGTTTACTCTCCGGATGCCTAATGTTTTTCGCCTTGAAAAGTTTACGGCATAAATCGTGCACTTGGTTCGTAATTCGCAGCTGTGTCAGAAGGTAAAAGTTTCGAGGAGTAAACTGCATGTTTCGTGTCTCTAAGCGCGCACACTTGATATTACCTTTGTTTTTCAAAATTTTTATGTGATGCAACTGAATTTATTGTGTGGTTTAATGACTTTTTACAGGATTTTGTTTTGTAAATGGACCTTTTCATTTAAGACCACTTTTTAATGTAGCAGTAACTCGCAGAGTAAAAGGGTATATTGTATTCGTCGGAAAGTATGAAACAGGTAGGAGAATAATGTATATATATAAACAATATTGTAAAGATAAAGAAATTATAGTTCAGTTAAAAAATGGTTGAAGTTTATTGGAAAAATTTAAACCTTTTTTATTGAATCTGTTGGCTCAATTGGCTTTATGATTTATTTTTGCCTTCTTCCGAATCACTGTCATCATCAGTACTTAGAAATTCTTTTGACTTTGGTTTCTTGGTCACACCTTTGTCCAATTCTGCATTTGCAGCCCTTCTGATAGATTTTTTGGCTCTTGACTTTTGTTGACTCTTCTCCTGATCTCCGTCTTTCCCTGCATCCCGCGGATTTTTCCTGCCGCTTCCCTTGCCCTCGCTGGAATCCTTTTTAGGGACTTCAGGCTGCAGAGGGGCATTCACAAATTTCCTGGTGCGTTCCAAGACCTGCCTCCGCCTTGCCATCTGGTTCTCCCGGAGGACTCGATCATCCTCCAGCCACTTCAGACGCTGCTTCTCCAGGTTCCGCTGGTGCTCGTGGATCCGTTGCTCCCGCAAGCGGATGCGCTGCTCATCCAATAGCTTCATATTACGCACGTGTTCGAGATGGTCTTTTAATTTCCCCATCAAGACCTGGCAATCGTCGGATGCTTTGGCAGAAGAACGTGCCGGGACGCTAGGTTGTTTTTGATGAATGTAGGAAAAATATCTGGAAGTACATATTATTGATCAGCTATAACGATGGTAAGTCTTTCTTTAGACTCACTTAGAGGCCACTTTCAGCTCCAGTTCAGATCTGTTGAGATCATCACACTCCGGTTTTGGCAGGGCTACGAGATCTCTGGTTTCCTTCTTAATGGTCAGACCCAGATTGAACATCAAAAGCGGATCCTGAGGGGCCAAGTGGCGGGCCCTGAGCAGCCACATCTTGGCTTCGCCGGTGTTTCCCTCCCCATACAGAGATCTGGCTAGGTAGTGCATGACCTCCACACAGTTCTCCGATAGATGGTCCTTCAGGCACAGCTTGTAGGTCTGGCTGGCCAGCTTGAATTGGCCAAGTTCCAGGGCTTCGTGAGCCGAATGAAGGAGGGCAGCGGGGCACTCGTGCCCAGCCTCGAGAATCTGCTTAAAGACGGCCTCACCCTCGGAGAGGTGGTTTAAGGTACTTAAGGCAGCTCCTATTCCATTGGCTGCCCAAACGTTTCTGGGACAGCGTTGGAGAATCTAAAAATGCATAATTAAATATTAAACGGGCCATGCTTTGGGTTCTTTTGTTCATTATGTACACATTGTTTTTAATGTTTATGGGGCACAGAATGTGATATGCTGATCTTACCCTCGTGTAGAAGTTTAAGGCAATTTTCTGATTTCTTTGGGCTGACGATAAGTCTCCCTTCGTCACGCTGTTCTGACATTTTTTCAGGTAGAAGTTTCCCAGGGCCATCAAGCCGTAGCTGTCTTGGGTGTTTCCAGGGCTACGCAGGATCACACTGTAGTTGTATATGGACTGTTTGCTAAGACTCAGCATCATATAGCAGTCTCCCAGGTAGGTCCTACAGAATGCATTACAAACATATATTATTTAAGATCTAATTTAACTTAAACTGGCTTGGGACTCACCTGGCCCCAATATTGTCGTGTTCTATTGCCAGGACTTCCTTGAAGTGCTCCAAGGCTTTGTTCAGCTTACCCAACTGCATCGCCATCAGGCCCAGTCTCAAGTGACAGTCGTGGTAGTTTGGATAGCTGTCGATAATATTCCCATAATGCGTCTGAGCCATGTCGTACATTCTAAGAGCCTCCAGAACCCTAGCGTAGTTGTACCTCATTGTGAGGTAGCTAGTACTATTGTGAGGGTTATCCCCTTGACTTTCCATTTTGGTAAACGCCTCGTTAAGGGTCGGGAGGGCCTTTTTTGGCTCTTTGGCCGACATCTGGCTGACCGCCTGGTTGTTTAGCCACACGACAGGGATCTGGAGTCCCTGATCCAGGTATATTGTAATTGCCTTTTCATATGCATTGGTGGCAAAGCTCCAGAGCCCATTCTGCTGATAGGCCAGGGCCAGACTTAGCCAGCTATCCCAATCCTGGCGACCCGATGGCTTCTCCACCACTTTAATCAACATTTCAATAGCTTTTTCTGTTTGTCCTGGGGACCTTTCATCTATATAAATTCTGGCCAATAGCCGCATTGCAGTCGATTCGTTTGGCAGAGACTTGAGGAATGTTTCCAGGCAGATCTTGGCCTTGTCGGATTCACCTTCCCTCAGGTACATTTGAGCGAGTCCCAATTGGGGCAGCACATAGAGTTCCGGTGCGGAATCCACGGCATTCTGGTAGTACATCCTGGCATACTCGTATTCCCCAATGGCATGTTGACTCCTGGCCACCTGGTAGAAACTGTGAGATTTAAGGTGCGGGATGTCGGTGAATCCAATGGCATTTCCAGCCAATCTCAGCGCCATTTCATGATCGCCGATGGAATAGTAATAGGTAGCCAACATACTTAGAGCTACTGGGTGTCGCTTGTTAATGTCGAAGGCCACGCTGAGGAGATTTATACCCTCCTTATAAAGTTGTGGGTCGCGCTAGTAATCTGTGCTTCACCTTTCGTATTTTCATCATCCAGTATTCCAAAATCAAAATCGCAAAACCGCAAAAGTCGCGTTTATTTCTCTCAGCCGACTTCTTTATGTTAATCATTAGCTTTTTCTGCTTTTCTGTAAAATAAATTATAAAAAAATAGTTTAAAAAAAAACTGAAATTTTGAATAAATTTTCTGAATATAGTTACTGTATGCCAAATTCTTTTGGGCCAACACCGCTTGCGCATCCCTCTGCGAAGCATCGTACATTTCAATGATCCTTAAAAAATATCCTTGGACAATTTCAGGGCTGCCTCGCACTTTGGCTTGCATTGGCTCCAATACCGCGCTCCTCTGAACGGAACATCACTGAGCCTTTCAATTTTCCTATATGTTTGTTGATCCTTCTTTCTATCGGCCTGATTTTTTGCAATTTGCAACTTTTCCTAGCCATTGTGAAACCGAAAATGCAGGCTTGCCAGCAGTTTCTCTACTCGCGACAAGCAGCTGTTACGGAATTTATATAACATTTAGTAAGAAATATAAAATTTTTTGAGTACATATTAAGGGTATATAAAGGTGTATACTATATAGAAACAAAAATAGCAATCTTACTTGGAGTTCTTCAGCGAGTAGACCCCGGGAATGGCGTAGGTGCGAAGCAGGTGGTGCAACTTGAAGGCTACGCAATTCAAGAGATCCTCGGCGGTGCAGACCTGCAACCTGAGCAACTTGCTGTTGTCGTGGATCGTGTGGCGACTACACCAACCGCGGAACAGAGCCTGGATCTTGGTGGCCGATCTGTGGTAGTGGTCCACCAGGCGCTTCTGCAGCATGTTCTCCACAAAGCTGTAGTGATTGTTTCTGACCGAGAACCCACGCCACCACCGCTGGATTGTAATGGCCGCCTTTCTTCTGTCCTCGAACATCTTCCGGTAGAAGTATCCTCGCCAGATTGATTGGATGGTTCGAGCTGCCTTATACTGCTTGTAGTCCAGCAGGAGCATCCAGGTGCCAAAATGATATAAATAGGCATGGATAAAATAAGGAAACCATTGCTTCGGATAAGTAGGAGATCTTGAAATGTTTAAAAATGTTCAACAAAGATGACTAAACATAGACAGATTCAGTATATGTAAATTTTAAGTTAGACTTAAAGATTGAATCTTTTATAATATACCATTAGGGGTTTGAATACTTTCTCACCGGGAAATCAATCGCATCCTGCACTCAGACGACTTGATTGAGTCGTTTTGGGACTCGGACTTCATACTGCTGCAATTGGAGAATCGTGATTTTAGATATATCCTTATGTTCCAACGGAACCACCATACCGCTGCTCCTCAGTCATGGGCACTGTGCCCCTGCGAGTGTGCTGCATCATGGGGACTCGTCCTGAGAACATCCTGCTAAATTTACCGCGCTATTTCCTGATTTATTAAAGTGTGTGTGGGGTGACTTGTGTGTGCTTTATAACATGTTTCAGTAGAACACAGTGTTGTTTGTGACTGACAGCTCGATGGAAAATCGATGAATCGGAGATTTTTGTCTAGCTGCTGGCTATAATTTATGGCCACCAGCGATTATTTAGGCATAAATCTTTGGGCTTTGCATCCTGGTCTCCATTCAGGCGACATATTTTATTTCGCCTCTGTATCAACATGTTTTGCCGCTTATCGCGTCGGGCGAAAACAAATTTATGTGTCTTTTCCTCCACCTCGAGTTGCCATAAATATTCGCCGGGACCGGTTGGAATTTCCCGAGGCTAAGGCTGTATTTAATTGAATTGTGGGCTTAGGCTTACTTGCTTCTGGCCAAAGCAGCCATACGTCTATTGGCAGCCACCCATTTATGATGCCCTTGACTGCAGCGGCCATGTTATCCAATTGTGTTTTAATGCTGACAAATGGCCGAGGTCAAGTTGCCATAAATTCGGGACGGCAAATGCCATTAGGTGGTCCACTGGCAGGCACTTTAAGTGAAAATCGATACAGAGCCACGGCGCTTTCCCAGCTTTCCCTGCTCATTATGGGCCACAAATGAACCGCACAGCCAAACACAAACAAACGGACGGAAATGAAACGGAAATTCTCATTTATGGCGCCCTTGACGCCATTTCCAGTTTGGTCGCTATCTATTCGGCCCTGACAAGTTGGCACTGCTCGCTGATTTCAGATGCAGATTGCGATTGCAGGCCCTGATTGCAACAGCCATGAGATTTATGGTCCACATACCCAGTGCTGACCCAGTAACTGATAGGAAAACTGGACCAGCCAGCATGATAGTCACACACTCTGGGTGCAGTGTACCCTGAACTTTTCACCTTGAGGTTTCGTTTGCGGTTCTCGGAATTGGAACTATGCTGCGAACACTGCCGCAAATTAGTTTTTACACCTGACTGACTGCGAACAGCATGTCGTTTGATCCCTCGAAGGGTCTCCGAGGTGTATTTTAATTGTCCTCCAATCACAAGTCTAGACTACAAAACGAGAGAGCTGCCTCAGCTATTTATTTGTGGAATGCGCACGCTTGTGTAAATACAGAAAGGTCCTTCGTTTCGCTTTATGACATTCCCACACAAAGGACGCGAGGGGATGGGTGCCAAATCTAATTTGAAAAGTACTAACCCGTAACGGAGCAAGGGCCATATATCAAAAGAAGCTGCTAACCCAAAACCCGGCAAGCCAGGAATTTACGAGCGGACACCCCAAACATGTTAACCATAAAATTGTTCGTAGACCCACCTAAACCAACTTTAAGGAAGCCCTTTAAGTTTGAGTAGCCCGAACCAAGTAAGTAGTTCCCTGAAAGAAGAAAGTCCAGTGGCCTACCAAAAACCTTCAATGGTAATTCAAATCTTTTGGTTAGCTTACTTATTCTGTGCATTAACCGAAAAAACATTGTTTTTTATGAAAACGAGTTTTAAGGTTTACACAGTTTTGGGAATCATGACTTATAATACTCTGGTTATACTTAAACAAGATACAAAATCGAATAAAGTATATTAAGGAAAATGCGTTTTATAAACAGAGAATAAGAAGGACCCCTTAAAGACCTAGACTAAAGTATGTTTAGATGGAAAGTTGTGACCCAGTTAAAAAAAGTGTCTAAATATTTATAGTGTGACAAGAAAGGAATTTGTTTAATTTGTATATTTTAAATTATTTAGTGATTTTTTGCTTTTTTTTAGAGTAACAGTCTCAGTGATCGCCAATGGAATAGGTAGCAAGAATACTTAGAACTGCCGGATGCCGTTCATCAATTTGAAAGGACGCGTTGGGGAGACTTATACCCTCCCTATAACGATGTGGGTGGCGTTGACTTAGCTTCAGAATGGCCTTTTAAGGAAAGACATTCCGACTCCGTCTGTTGTGCTCCAGAGCCATCTCAAAGAAGCGACGGGCATTGTCCAGATCACCCATCCTCCAAAAACAGTGGGCTATCCCAACGCGAACATCCTCGGGTCCTCGAGGATCTGCCATTTGGACTCTTTTGAAGAAGCCCAAGGATCCTGGCGATCCACGTCCGATCAGGGCCAGAATATGGTTCGACTTCTGTCTGAGGATATCGACAACCAGGGCAACTTCCTCTGGGACTGCTGGGTGGTAGCAACAGGGCGAATCCCTTGACTCCCCATGCCGCACAGGATCGTCAACGAACCGACCATAATTCGTTTCATATGGACAAACAATCGCCATATCTGCGTATGTTTGATGATGTTCCTAGTTTCGATAGCGATGCCGATATGGGATGTAGACAACGTGGTCGCAGAGATAGTAAACTTGCTAGCGTTTCAGTGGGCAGGAAACATCTCGTGGAGCCACTGGAGCACCCTACTGACACTCGGAATCTTACTAGCTAATGGAGAAAGGATGTTAGTTTATTTTGCTGTAAAGGATTATCCGGCCGATTTTAAATGGGGTAATGTGTGGAAGACCCAACAAAAGAGGCTCCTCTGCCTTTGCACAAAAACCAGACTTCTTGGAAGAAGGATAGCATTGTACTTATGAACACTAGGATTAGAGAACCTCATTTGATCATATTATCTTAATTTAATAAAAATCGGACTACAATATCATACAGCTGCTACAGGAAAGTTCGGAAAATAATTGTCAAAATAATACCCATGCGCTGGTAAATTGAAATGTAACATTTTCTTAATATTTCTGTAATTATTTTTTAGTTTTCTAAAAATCTTAAAACTCTTTGATTCCATAGGGATAACCTGCAAGGGTGTATAAACTTCGGCTTGCCGAAGTCAGCTACCTTTCTTGTATCTCCAATTTAGTACATCGAATGGCTCCAGATGACGGCCAAGATTGTCAGTAGTGTGTTCCAGGGGTTCCACAAGATGTTTCCTGCCCAGTGAAGCCCAGTATCAAGTGTACTAACTCCTCCGCGACCACTCTGTCTAGATCCCATATCGACATCGCTCCCGAAACTACGAACATCATCAAACAGACGATGACATGGCGTTTATTTGCCTATATAAAACGAAAAATGGTGGGTTCGTTTGCGTTCCTGGGCTACATGGCTAAGAAGCTGTGGAAAAACACCTTTAGCAAATGAAAAAGAGTTAAACAAGTGCTTTACCTTTCTTCTTTCTTCGAAAAGAAATCTGAGAAAATGTCTTTCAGAAAAGCGAACTGAATCGGTCGACACCGAAAATGAAAAGGAAATTTGATTAAATGACACTAAGCACGTTGACATTTAGTGATGCGTTGCTGAGCACTGTTCAGTTCTATCGATAGATCGCATTTTCCAAAACTTGTAAGTTTAGAGAACTAGTTCATCTGCAATTTTGAATTTTATATTTAAAATACCAAAATACATGAAAACAACAGAGCTGCTATACTGCCTTACCTTTCTTCTTTCTTCTTAATATCTCGAGAGCCACCCAATGCTTTCTTCTTAAGAAACCATCAAACTTTAATAATAGGTATGAAATGCTTCTTTGGTTAATAAACATTTAATATTTGATCAATAGCCTGTTCACTGAGCAGTGTTCAATGTAAATGCCAGGGCTGCAGTTTAAAATCACTTTTTTTAAGATACCGCCATTTGCTCTGTTTTAGTCTATCAATATTTACCTGTGTGCCAAAAACGTTCCAAGTTGGTAAGCTGAGTAGAGGGTACATGATAGTCGAGGCATTCGACTGTAGCATTCCCTCTTGATAAATTTAGATATATTTCCTTTGTTTCCCTCGGCTAATTCCACTTATTTCCCCGAAAAGTATGCCACAGAAAGTGACCAAGGAAAATTGCAGGACTGAGCAAACGCTTTTCCTTTTGTTCTAGGACTGCTCATGCTATTTTCCCTTTTGTCCTTTTGTGTTTTTCTTTATTTTCGGAGTGGTTCAATAAAAATTCGAGCTTTTTCAATTAAAAGTAATATTTTTTCGTCTTTGAAGCGTTGTTTTCATTTTATTTTGAATAATAGATTTTGGTTTCCAGCAGACTTCATAACTGCATATTAAAAATTTACAAATGAATTAATAATATATTTACCAACGTGGTAAAGTGTATTTAACTACGATAAATTGCAAATGGTGTATCCCTAAAAGTGTTCGCCATACACAAATTTCGATGAACTTTTTAATCAAGAGCCTGCTTTGAAAAGGGGTTCAAAAAACAAATGAAAAAAATTTTTGATAAAGCTAAAAATTAACTTAAATTTTAACATGTAGGTATTTTTTTGGCATTTACATAATGCAAATTGAATTTGATGAACATACAAATCTCAATGTAAATGCATAAATACAGTGCCAATAAAAAGTTAGTGGATAAGTGCTGTTTACCCCACAATTATTGAGTTCTTATAGAAGAGTTTTTCTCAGAAGAGCTCGAAAAAAGTGATATGCACTGACAAAAAAGGCTCATCCCTGGTCACACGGAAATATTGACAGGCACACAGGACTTAAGCGAAGATTAACTGCAGTCAGTGTGTGCATGCCATTTTCCCCATTTTCCCACATATGCACGGCACGTATTTGAATTATGTGTGCCAGTGAGCACGGAAAATATACACACGCCAATGTCAGACGGGGAAAAATATAAATAAATATATAAGCCCGACATTCTGAATATTTTCCCCCCTTTTCACTGGGAAAATCGCTCATCGGCAACTTCTTTTTTTGCACTGATACACAAATTAGTCTCGGCCACGCCCACTAATCATGGCGCCAAGGCAAGGCGGAAAATTGCTAGCCGATTAAATTGGCAATCAAGTGAAAAGACATCAGCAGTATGATTTTCACACAGACTGTGCGGCAAAGTCCTCTCATCTTCGCTCCAGTAAATGGCATAATTACATGTAACTAGCCCAAAAAGTTTACATTTATGAGCGACTGGCGGCTGTCGCCCGTTACCTGTTCGCTGCGTCTGTTGCTTTAATAATAATAATAATTGTTTTTTATAGGCTTTTAAAGAATGTTTGGGAATAACTGTAAGTTGTAATTTGTAATATTTTAATAGTAAAAAAAAAACAATTTTTAAGGCATCGTGCGCAAGAAAAAATGTTTAAATATTCCAGTTTTGCGGTAAAACATTTTGTGATGCAGCGGAATTTTAATAAATTCCTTATATTCAAGTGTGAAATAATTTAGTACATCACAGGGGATATCAAATGTTGTTGCATTATATTTTAAGTGGGTTCATTAAAGTTTTAATTTCACTGGCTGAATGAATCCGAATGACCTTTTCGCTCTTTGACCGCGTTTGCTGAGCACAGAGGTGATGGTAAAAGAACTCTCTGATTGCAATTGACCTCGAGACTCACTTATCCCCTATCTCATCGCGCTGACGGACATCCAGACACCATCTGGGCATATTTTAATTACCATTTAGGCAAACGTAAAAAGGAATACCCAAAGAAAAAAGAGAACATTAAAGGCCAACTGCAGACGCCTCTGCCGCGCCACTTAACCCCTGAGTAGTAGGGAAAGACGGGTTCTGGGACAATTAGCATATTTGTTTCCGCCCCAGAACGTTTAACTGGTAAATTGTCTAAGATTCTCTCCTTTCCACAAATGGGTCATAAACATGTCATAAAAGGGATTCAAGCAAGAGCTACCCGAACATGCGCACCTGTCAATTACCTGACCGCAATAAAAGGGACACATGCACAACCCAGAAGGCGCACGCTCATTGACAAGATCATGGACCTCAAGCAAGAGCTACCCGAACATGCGCACCTGTCAATTACCTGACCGCAATAAAAGGGACACATGCACAACCCAGAAGGCGCACGCTCATTGACAAGATCATTGGCCTCACGCCAACGACCTCATACGAGCTCATACGACGTTCCCATAATAGGGGTTGAAATCACGACCGCGCAACAACTCGCAAGTAGCCGACATATCTCAGTCAAGGAAATATTTTCCATTCTCCGTACCTGTAATTTTAACTCGAAATAAAAAGTCAGAAGTTTATTTTGTAGCATAATAATACATTTATTCATTTATTTTGGTATTGCGAACATTTTTGTTATACATAGAAATTAATTTTCTGCTTTGATTCCGACGATTTGCATAGAAGAAGCAGGCGCACGTTTCCGACGTCATTTATGGATTACAAAATGTAAAGTATTCACCATAATTCGTAGTTTTGAGATCATGTCCACCTCGATTCATGAACATAGATTTTGTGTTTAGAAGATATTGAAAATGCTGACCAGTTATCTCTCCTTTAAATTGTTCAATAAATTGGTAAATTTCCTCATGAAATTTCATTTTGTTAATTCTATTTTCTTGTAGGTCTTTACACATCTAGTCTCAACTTTAAAATGATGTATAACAATTATTTTATTGTTTTGGAGCTACTTTTAAAAAATGTCAAAATAATGTATGCATTGTTTAGAGCACAACCCCGCCCTTAAGGTGTGTTTCACAATAGGGAAACCGGTTTCCTTTAAACCTGTTTAATGACGGACAGCCCATTTCCTCGATATTAATGAGCTGACGACTCCCAAAAAACTTCTGTAGAAATCGTTTCTTTTCCACACCTTTACAAATAATTTGTTTTCCGCTAGTAATTGTCCTTAGATACTTTCGAGTTTGTGGAAAACTGTTCTCTCCATCGTTCCAAAAAATGTTGTGATGTGTATTGGTTAACCAAATTGCAGTCTTTCGAGATTTTGTATTTAGCAAAGTAAAATCATATGGTGGTTCTATTAAAATACTATTATTCAAGTTTGGATCTTTTTCGAATACAATTCCAATTTCCTTTAAAATAAAATTATTATTATTATCAAAGAAACTTTGAACATCAATCGAAACAGTATCATTCAACATTTTTCTAATGTTAAACAATTCGTTGTACTAGTCCGTTTAATGGGTTATATTCAACTAAACGGTCATGTATGAGGAGACAGTAAGCTTGGGTATTTTCATGACTTGGTGTCTTCAGTTCTATTGAAATTCTCACATCAATAGGACCAGTTTTCACTGATTCGTTTTGATATGAAAGATCAACCACAATAATAGGGGCCTTCAATTTAAATTCATTGTGATTCACGATTATAGTAACTAGATTGAAATCTTGTATACATTTCATATAGGTGAGCGAGCATACTGATTCTTACTAAAATCAACATTCAGATTATCATATGGATATGACTCTGAATTCAAGTGAACTTTCAAGTTTGATAAGTTATTTGTGATAAGTTCTCCATTTAGTGTAAATCCAATTATAGCAAATCTTGGTTTATCGCGGTTAGCCGACAATTTCACATTCCAGCTGTGTTGACTTCCATACCCCAATTTGGGGTTAACATATGAATCCCAACTCCGGAATGCGATTGGTAGGTTTACACCACTTTTAATAATATCGTACATCTTAATTTTTGCAAAATCGCTCGGAGTTACATAAGGAATTTTCCAGGTTATATTCGTCATTTTCAACTTAAAAGTTTGTTCATTTCTGGTTTGTTCAAACACATCACCAAGATTCTTAGTTAGCATCAACACTAGTTCGTGTTTACAATTTAACAAAACTTTTTTATAATCCTCAGCAAATCCCAATAAATTTTTTAATGGTACAGAAAAGTTAAAGTGGGGTCCCGTAAATATTTCGTCCCCACTGCCCCATCCGGAATTTAATAGATTTTGACTTTGAAGATTATCCAGAGATATATAATTTTTTAGGGTTGTAGTCATACCGACAAATCGTGTTTTATCAATCTCACATCCATTTATTTCGTATTTAATTTCATCCAAAAAGTAAGCCATACAATTATTTTTAAAAAAAGTGGTAACATTTTCAGTTGTAGGTCCATTCGGTGAATCTTTTCTAATAATTCCTTGAAAATTAAAATAACTTTCGTGAGGAAGCACGTACAAGTCTTGATTTTGAATAGTAATTCGAATTTCATCGTTTGGCTTAAATGTTTGATTATACGATGAATAAGTATGAAACTCTTTCTTCGAAATACTCTCATCTGAGTAAACCTTTTCTCGAACATTTAAAATTTCGTTCATTGTTTTCCTTTCCACCTTTTATATTATACTCGAAGCTTCAAGCCTAACGACTTTAAAAATAGTTTATTTTTCAAAGAAAGTGAGCTTCTTTTTACTTTTGATCCTCTTTCTATAGCTTTACAATTAGTAATGCTTGGCTGAGGACTTAAGCTAAGTCTTTTATTATAAATAATCATTCTATTAACCGAATGTGCATGCGAATCGAAACGTTTTCACCACGTAAATTCACCAAATCACCGTTTTGATCAACTATGCGTATAGATAGTGTGCTTATTTCGTCACAGTTGATTGGTGAATAAATTAGGTTATGTGGTGTCACTGTCATTTTATACCCAGGCGGAACATTAATGCCAAACTCATGTAATGTATGATTCGGTGTATTATCTACATATGAACCGCTGATTATATTACATTCCAAACGAATTGTATTAATTTTTAATATGTTCACGGTCTGATCTGATCGATAGGTTTTTGTAGGATGTGGTTCTAGTACTTTTTGATGGAAACCAAACAGGTGTCCAACCGATCTTTCCTTATTAAAGTAAACTGACTCTCGCATGGTAGTTATTTCAACTTGAAGTGTATTATTATTACTTTGAATTTTAAATGTATTTTCAAGGTTATAGTCTTTTAGTTTATTGTAAATGAAATCGGTGATATCATTCAATTCATATGATCCAGTTGGAATTGTAATAACCTTGTCACCGATGTGGAAGAGGTTATTTTTTTCATCAATATTTGGAATCGAATTATACATATTAAAATCGATAGGAGCGCACTCATTTCGACCATTCACTTCGATAGGTGGAAAAAAGTTTGTATTTATAATGGAACTATTTCCATTCAAGGATAATGCAAGTGATCTAGACATATTGAAATCTCTTGATAAACTGTGGGATTGTAGGTATCTAACCAAGCTTTATATTGAAATTACTACTTAAATCATAATAAATTGATCAAATCCTTTTCTGTATCTTCCGTTATCCATTTCGTTATCCTTGCTAATTAATAGGAATCCGTGCTTGTCCTCCCAACATTTTTGACAAATTTTCACAAATGTTTCATAATTCATATCAGTGTTAATATGGTCCCGATATATATGCCGCATATTTAAATCATCTTGCTTAAACATTATAATAAAGTTGGCATTGTCACGAATCAGATGTTTAGGTATATGACTATACGTTTTAGCTTCACTGGTGTCTAGTACACCCTCATTATGGGAGAATGTATGATATCCCATTCCTTTAATCGGTTTGATTAATTTCTCCAAGTACTCATATTTAGGTTGATATAAACTTTTTGAAAATATATAAACATTTTCGAATTTTAATCCATTAGGACTCTCTATTAGACTTAACATAATATTAGTTTTACCACAATTCGAAGGCCCAACAATTAGAGCCCTTATTGTGTTCGGTAAGAGAGCACTATGTCGTGGCGGTAGATTTTTCTCGTTTTCATCGTTAATATTTCTAACTACAATTTTTTGCTTCTGACTTATTAAACGCATCTTTTAACCTAATGTACCTCATTCAATGAGAAATCTTTGATGATTAAACATCAATAAAATGGGGAAACGTTTTTATAATCGCATCAGTCGTATTTTTAATTGTAAACACGGTGGTGGTCTTGTCGATAAGCTAATTAATACATTACCGTTTGAAGCCCATATTCCGAAATATATTTTTTGTGGACCGGGTACAAAGTTACAGAAACGGTTGGAACGTGGTGATCAAGGAATAAACCCATTGGATGAAGCTTGCAAAGAGCACGATATCGCATATTCTCAAAACAAGGCATTGAGTGAACGACATAGGGCAGACTCCATATTAATTGACAAAGCCTGGTCGCGTGTCAAGGCACCAGATAGCAGTCTTGGTGAAAGAGCAGCAGCATACTTTGGTACAAATATAATGAAAGCCAAGAAAAAATTTGGTATGGGATTGAATAAAACGGAAAAGAAAGGAAGGAAAAAGATATTGAAGAATAAAATGAAGAAGACAAACCCTTCGACTGTAATTAATGCTGCTACTAAGACATTAAAAAAAACAAAAACCATTAAACATTATGAGTGCAATTAAAGTTGCACGTAAATCAATTCATCAATCAATGGGTTCTAAGAAAAATGTTAAAGTACCTCGTGCTATTAATGTACCCAAAATTGGAGGTTTTCTACCAATCGTGCCGATCTTGACAGCCCTCAGCGCTCTTGGTAGTTTAGCAAGTGGTAGTGCAGCAATTGCAAAAACAATTAACAATGCGAGAATGGCTAAGGAAGATATGGAGGAGAAAAAACGTCACAATAGGAAAATTGAAAGTGTTGCTATAGGAGAAGGATTATATCTCCAGCCCTATAGAAAGGGTTATGGTTTCTTTCTTAAGCCCTATAGTAAGGGGAAAGGAATTAAAAAGCGAAAAAACTAATTTCTCTGCTACCCAATAGACCACTATCAAATATCGACATTATACATTTTGCTAGGAAATATATCCCACATTTTAGAGGGGTGTTTATGAGAGATCTACTCCCAGAAGCACCAAAAAGTAGGGAGTGTGGTATAGTAAACTTAGATAATTCACGATCAAGTGGTACACATTGGGTTGCATATAATAAAAACAAGGAAGAACGCTATAGTCGAGTACCTCGACTATCAGATACCCGTTACTCAAAGGGAAATGGAGATATGCAAGCAGCAAAGCGAAATTAAAATGCGCCACCTACCGGCGGTAGACAGATTTAAGCGTTATGGGCGTTAGAGTGGGCGTGGCAAAATTATTTTTGGATCAATCGATAGGTATTGACGACACCAATACATTTCAGTTAAAATTTTTTATCTAGCATGCAAATTGTGGGCGTCACAGGTTTTCGCGGTTTGTGGGCGTTTAAGTGGGCGTGGCAAACTTTTTTTTAGGTCAATCGATAGGTATTGATGAGAACAATACATTTCAGTTAAAATGTTCTATCTAGCATCAAAACTGTAGGAGTTACAGTTTTGGGCGGTTTGTGGGCGTTAGAGTGGGCGTGGCAGTCTACTGAAACAAACTTGCGCTGCGTAAGAAGCTCAGGAATCAGGAAGCGCCAAATCTCAATAGCCTAGCTCTCATAGTTTCCGAGATCTCAGCGTTCATCCGGACGGACAGACAGACGGACAGACGGACAGACGGTCAGACGGACAGACGGACATGGCTAGATCGACTCGGCTAGGGATCCTGATCAAGAATATATATACTTTATGGGGTCGGAAACGCTTCCTTCTGCCTGTTACATACTTTCCGACGAATCTAGTATACCCTTTTACTCTACGAGTAACGGGTATAATAAAAATAATATACATTATTTCGACAGTTTTGAAAATCTTCAGCCATTTAGAGAAGTTGTGAAATACTTGGGACATAGAATACAATACAACTACGATAGAGTTCAAGACTTTGATACATACAACTGTGGACACCTGTGCCTCGCTTTTCTACTTTCTTTCGTAGAAAATGTGGAGTCAAAACCGGTATATTTAAATGGTTAATTTACATTTGGGGGGTTGAAAATCAATGTAAGGGTACGTGTATGTGTGAACTCTGTATGGTATAAAAAGTGGACCTGCACGCGTTTAAATTCACAGTCTAAGTTTCTACTTCACATCGAACGTCATCTAGAGGACAAGAATTTTTGATCATTCTTAACAAAAGAAGCCTATAACTGCTCATAACAGCTCAAAACAGCTGGTGACAGCTGGTGAAAAAAAGCCTATAACTGCTCATAACAGCTCAAAACAGCTGGTGACCAGCTTATAACAACTAGTAAACAACTAGTTAACAGCTACTAAACAGATAATAACCATCTAATAACAGCTATTAACCAGCTAAAACAAGTAGTAAGCAACTACGAAACAAGTACTGAACAACTGCAAAACAGGTAGTAAACATCAAAATACAGCTAAAAACAAGGAAGAACGCTATAGTCGAGTACCTCGACTATCAGATACCCGTTACTCAAAGGGAAATGGAGATATGCAAGCAGCAAAGCGAAATTAAAATGCGCCACCTACCGGCGGTAGACAGATTTAAGCGTTATGGGCGTTAGAGTGGGCGTGGCAGAATTATTTTTGGATCAATCGATAGGTATTGACGACACCAATACATTTCAGTTAAAATTTTTTATCTAGCATGCAAATTGTGGGCGTCACAGGTTTTCGCGGTTTGTGGGCGTTTAAGTGGGCGTGGCTAACTTTTTTTTAGGTCAATCGATAGGTTTTGATGAGAACAATACATTTCAGTTAAAATTTTCTATCTAGCATCAAAACTGTAGGAGTTACAGTTTTGGCGGTTTGTGGGCGTTAGAGTGGGCGTGGCAGTCTACTGAAACAAACTTGCGCTGCGTAAGAAGCTCAGGAATCTGTACGCCAAATCTCAATAGCCTAGCTCTCATAGTTTCCGAGATCTCAGCGTTCATCCGGACGGACAGACAGACGGACAGACGGACAGACGGACAGACGGACAGACGGACAGACGGTCAGACGGACAGACGGACAGACGGACAGACGGACAGACGGACAGACGGACAGACGGACAGACGGACAGACGGACAGACGGACAGACGGACATGGCTAGATCGACTCGGCTAGTGATCCTGATCAAGAATATATATACTTTATGGGGTCGGAAACGCTTCCTTCTGCCTGTTACATACTTTCCGACGAATCTAGTATACCCTTTTACTCTACGAGTAACGGGTATAACAACGTGGAACAACTGTATCAAGTCCAAAAAACTAAACAACCATCATGAATCAGGAAAACCAGATGAACATTGTAGTTAAAGAGTTCAATAAATTTAATAAAAAGACACTGCTATCGAAGACAAGGATGCCTGAAAATGTAAGATTTCCGATCCTCAAGGCGGAGCGCAAAACAACAAAGGTTGGAGAATCTATTGCTCTCGAGTTGGAGGAGCACATTCTGTACATGCCGGAAAGGTACACCTCTCTTCAAGATGATATCATCAATGAAATGGTTGATGGAAAATTTAATATTTATAAAAGTAATGACAATTTGTATTTAGAAATAAGTCAGTAATCATTTAAAAGATTGAGATTTTAAGATTATAACAATAAATACACTTTTTAAAATATAATGAAGAAAATGTATCGAATCTTTTTTTTTATTCGGAAATGGTATATAAATATTACAGATCTTGGCGTTCCCTAAACAGTATTTGTTTAGTAACTGAGGAGTGACTACATGAATTTCGGAAATTTTAAATTTTTCACCTATAAAGTTTGAACAATATACTACAATGAATATTTTGTCACAGTTAACCAAAGCTAGATTTGCTTTGAAGCGAAAATTCGATGATCTCAAACAAGTCAAAAATCACACGAATTTACAATTGGAGGAAACTTTTAAACCTATTACTGAACCCTTACATGAACTTGTTAAGGAAAATAAAAACAAAAGATTTCTAATGTAAAAGATAGAATAAAAGTAAAGCGTGAAATGAAGCAAATTAAGAAATACGATGATGATGAGAGAGAGCTTGACGATTTCTACTTTACAACTAATGAGAAAGATCCGCAGTCTAATCGAAACATAACTCCACCAAGGTCTTTCGATGATAGTGATTCCTATAATCAATTCTTTTCACAAACGAATATAGAGGAAGATATAGAAGAAGAGAAAAAGGAAAAAAGTGAAGAAGAAGGGACAGCACCTTTACCAATGTATACAGGAGAGGCCGATATGGGTGTGGATGCAGAGCTAGAAGATAATAACACTTGTTATAATTATGATTTTAATATCAGTAATTTGACCAGAGGAAATGTGTTGGATAAGGTTTATGGACCTAAAAAAAAGCGCAAACAATTCATTAACTTTGGGAGATAAAGAATTAAAAACTAAAAATAATAAAATAACATTTTCTAGTGGAATGAGTTGTGATCTGACTCCTGGTCTGTACTCTCTAATTTTTCTTAGTAAACCTGAAAACTATGATGATCAAGACTTGAAAATGTATAAAAAAATTATTTTAGAAACGAATATACATAGAGTAGGCTTTAAACCTAATAACAGAATCAAGGGTACACGAGCATACAAATATAGCCATATTATTAAGAAGTTGATAGACAAAGATTTCAGTCCTACAACGTCTACTCCACTTCGCTCAAAAACAGGCTTTGGTTACATGACTCTTCAGAAATCAAATCCAAACTATGTATATTGGAATGATGTAAATGAGTTAGTCGAACGATTGGAAATTTTAGTAGCATTAAAAGGAGCGGGTAACACCAGCCACAATAACGAAATTTTTTCAATATTAGAGGAATTGCGTGAAGAAAGGATTATATATTAATGAGTATAAATAGGAAGGACAAATATGTTTTACATTTATAAACATCATGTCTGTCGACAAGTTTGGACATTTTTCTGTTGATAAGGAACGATCAGAACATTTGAAAAGACGTGTTAATTCTACTGAGGGATTATTCATCGATGAGGACGGTAATCTAGATGCTCAAAATAAACGTATCAAAAACGGATCTAAGCCTTTAGACAACAATGATCTAGCAACGAAACAATATACTGATGAGATCCTCGGAAAGTTGGGAGAAGACTTAAGAAAAATTATAACTCAAAATGTTAATCGTCGACTCACAAAAATTTCAAGCTTAGAAAATAAAATTGAATTGAATAGTAAGAGGGCAGACAGCACTGACCAAATTTTTGCCAAAATTCTGGAAAAGATTAAAACCATATCATTACCGAAAAAAAACACAATTGAGTTAGAAGGTGTCGCTTTTCAGCCTATTAGAAGAATATGATTAAGCGAGAAATCGTAAATGAGTTGCACGGACCATCTCGAAAAAACTTTCAACGAAGACGAGTGATTACAAGGGGTATAAACGATCTGTGGCAAGCAGATTTGGTTGAAATGGGAGCCTTTTCAAAATCTAATGATGGGTACCGATACTTGTTGACTGTTATAGACACATTTTCGAAATATGCTTGGGGTGAGGCATTAAAATCAAAAAATGCAAATGATGTTTCCCAAGCCATGGAGAGAATATTTAAATCGGGTCATGGAACACCAAGAAACCTGCAAACTCATGATGGCACTGAATTCTTTAATTCCAAATTTAAGGTGTTAATGAAAAGTTATAGGATAAATCATTATTCAACCTTCAGTACTCTAAAAACATCAATAGTTGAACGTTTCAATAGAACTCTTAAAGAGTTAATGTGGCGTGAGTTTAGTTTCAATGGAAAATATAAGTGGATAGATATGTATAAACAATTAATTAATAAATATAATAATAGAGAGCATAGAACAATAAAAATGAGTCAAAGTAAAGTCAATTCTTCCAATGAAAAACAAATATTACAAACATCGTATAATCACCTGAAAATATTTGTTGCAAGTAAATTCCGTAAGGGGGACCACGTTCGTATCAGTAAATACAAACATGTCTTTGAGAAAGGGTATACACCGAACTATACAACTGAAATCTTGAAAATTAGAAAGGTGAATAATACATACCCTAAAACATACATACTTGAAGATTTAGATGGTAGCCCGATTCAGGGCGGATTCTATAAAGAAGAACTGAAAAAAACACGATTTCCCCACACAAACCTAGTTGAAAAAATTGTAAGGCGAAAAGGAAATAAAGTTTTGGTTAAGTGGCTTGGGTTTTCAAAGACTAGCTGGATAAACAAGGAAGACATTTTGTAGTATAATAAATGATTTATTTAATTAATTTTTATTTACATATTATCTTATCTTATATTAAGTTTAATATTAATATTTTTGTACAATGTTTTAAATTAAAATTAAATATAATAAAAATACTTTTTACAAACTCAAAATCATTTTTATTATATTTTCCAAAGTCTCGATCATAATAAAACATCTCCAATTCAACTGATTTATAAAATAGTTATTTTTCAATATGTTCCTTTTGAAATTTAAGGCTATCTAATGATTCTCCATCGTTCACATAATTATTTTGTATCATCTCACCCAAGCAAAATGAATTTGATTCTAGCCGTTCAACATTTTCTAAAATATCTTTTTCAATTAATCTCTGATGTTTTATTGATGTCGTACCATGGTCTTCATTACTTAACTCTAAAAATTGTGTTTCATTAACATTACGTTTTCTTTTGTTATCTTTGCCACAAAGAATTTTTTTATTTACTTTAACTGTAGTTATTTTATGTGCTTTTGATCTAAACATTGTTCTATTACCATATAGTGAGGCCCCAGTTAATAAAACGTTTTTATAGTCTTCGATTGTAAGATTTCGTGAACTCACTCCCTTTGCTTTATTATGTGAAGATTTAACTTGATCTATTCTATAACAATAAACCTTTGAGCACAGACCTACAAATTCTGTCATGAGTTTACCGTTAAGCTCATCTTTAAAAAACCCTAAACTTTTTTGTTAACTCTTTTAAAGTTATATAGATTAATTCTTTCATCTGAATAGTCCGATCATTACGAATATCTTTATAAAAATCTTCAGTTTTTATTGTATAGATAAATAAATCAGTATCCATATAATTTAAGAGTAACTTTTCCTGAAACTTTGGCTTCATATATTGATAGTGAAAATCGTACATTTTCCATTTCGATAAGTCTAATACTGCAAATCCTAAATACATTGGCTTATTAAATAGAACGGACAATCTTTTCATTTGAATTGCATAGAAATTATCATTAATTTTAGTTGCACTATGAAAATTGGATTTTGAAATTAAAGTTTTGGCACAATGTGCTTTTCGTCCAGTCCTGGAGTTATCCGGAGCTTCCCATGAACTAATAAGCTTAATATCGACCCTGCGCTCGGGATCTTCCATTGTTTTTCCGTAAACAGAATTATTCATTAATTTAAAAAAATCTTTTTCAAATTTATTTTTTGCATTTTGTCTATGTAAAGTGTTTAGATCAATGTAATTCTTTAACCAAGGCTTTTTAAAAACTGAACACCTCTATGGATCTTTTTCAATACTAACCCATTCTGTATACATTGTTGCAAATTCCGATAATGTATTACATAATTTTTCTTATTTCCCAGGTCAGCAATTAATTTTTTTACCTTATCCTCTTTTCAGGCCAGACAATTTGACGGACAAAATGGAAGATCATTATGAAGATCATGTAAACGGTATGGATATATTAAGTCCACTTCCAAAAAATAACCGTATTTGCTATCGATTGGAATATTATTAATATCAAAATTGTCTATGTCTGTGGTAGATCCACTTAAAATCTTTATATGGTAAAGGTTGTGACATTGCCCAACCATACAAGTTATTCGCATCTACATACATTAAAAATGAAGACTCCTTCGAGGAATCATAATCTGACAGATATTTGTTATTTGCTTTTGTATATCTATGACAACATTGAACTAAACCACCTCGAATGCTACTTTGAATAAATCTATACATATCTATATCTATCAGCAATTCAAGTTGAATATTTGTAGATTTCAACATTGCCTCCCAAGATAGACCTGGTGTCGTAAAATACTGAGCTGGGTCAAGTGAATAAATTTGCATACAAATTTTTCGGAAGTTTTCAAAAATGTCGGTTAAAAGAAATACATCAGTTTTTAAATATTATTCTAAATAATCTTTAAGAGTCTACTAGCGGAGTCTAAATATTCATAGGGAAATATACCCTTCTTACGCATTAGTCGAAATTCTATATCATTACTGAAAAACGATTTTACAGTGTTCAATTGATCGTCAACTATTGTAAATTAGAAGCTAGGGTATCTAAACTTGACGGCATAAATCTATATGTATCGAGAAAACGAATTTCAAAACTATTTCCACTTAAACTTTTTATTTTCCTTGAGACAGAAAAATAGTTTTCCTTATTTATTGGTATTACGGAAATTTCACCGGGAATCTTTCCCAACTCTTGAATAAACAAATGACAGTCGTATTTTGAAAAATTATGAAAAAATACTGGTATGAATTTGTTAACTTTATAATCCAAGTTACACTTAGAGTGGGCTGCACCTCTAAAGCGACCTGTGAAATGACAATGATCTCTAACCCTATCAGTCCCTAAATCTTTCTGACAAATAGAACAATTCAATGAATTATCAAATATTTTCTGGTCATCCAAAGTCATTCTCATAGGAACTATTTTATTTAAGTAGTCATCACTCAATTTAGTTAAATTTTTTATCAATGAATCTACAAAACTTACTCCCGAATTTTTTCCTGTTTCTAAAACAAATTTATCTAGTCTAGAATCAAAAGCACACTTTATATAATACGCATATGATATTGGAATATGTTCATTAATATTAAATAGTTTAGGGCTCACTTCAAGATTTTTCGGTTCCAGAATGCATTCAAAATCCGCGTAGACAACGAATGGAACTTGAAGCTGATGTTGAACCTGGGTAAATTCCAATGTATTATTCTGGGGGTGTGGCATCTTTGAGACCTTTTTACTGCAGAGCGTTTTGTGTTTCAATGCAGCTTCCTCAGTTTTGGAAAAATTTAAACACACATTGCAGAAATATTGCGCCCTCTTCTGATTTCCTCTCTGAGCAGTCATTAGTCTTTGAATGAGAAATATATACAAATTATTTAATTGGTTAAAAGAGATAAAAATGAATAAAAGAATTTACCTTGAAATATTTTTAATGTACATGTAATGTCCATTTCCACCTTCTTCCAAAAACATCATATTGATATGAAGAGGCTTTTCCACTTCCGATTGAAAAAGTGGTCCAATTATTTCCCTCGTCTCTTCATTATATCCGAATACGTTTAAACTCATATGAGTATTCTTCTTTAAAAAATTTTTTATACATTTTATTTCAAGGGGGAAAGTCAACCCTGTGAAATCTAATATTATTTCATCACTTATACGAATTATCTCCAGCGATATATCAATATTATATGCCGAACATCTTTGCGGCCTGTTAACAATTTTCAAGGCAGAAATCAAAGCCCATTTAAAACAATAGTGGTCATTTTCGTTACAAACGTATGTTCATGGAAGATATTTTCTAAGTCAGAATCTTTGTTCATGATCGTCATTTTACTTTGAAAGCTTTTCATATCAATTTCTTCAGATTCATCTTTAAAAAGTATATACTCTGCAAATAGTTCAAAGTTGACTTTTGCTGAAGTATAACTTTCTAACAGAATGCTGAGATGAGGTAGCAGGGACAATCCAGCTTCACTCAAGAAACTCTCAGGTAAGATCAAGTCCGATCCATCGTTTACATACATGTAATGTAGTATTCTTCCCTTGAATCCCTCAGAAATTTTTTTATCTCTTCCGTCAAGGGGTTGAGTTGCATTTCGCTTATGCAACTCCGAACGGACATGATTTGCCCACTTATTCTTTAGCAAGAAACACTTGCAGGATTGGCAAAACTGATTTTGGTTATTCATTTTATTTTATTCGTTTTGTTAAAATTCTTTTTTCACGATCACTTTTTCACTTTTACTTAAGTTGTGTTTGACGTAGCAGAGTATCCCACTTCAAGACTATTTTTGGAAGACTAACTGTTGTCCTCGATCATTTATAGTGTTTGAAGTGGGTGTGAACGATAATATTGAAGATGAGAGATGCATACTTAAGATTTTTTTAAATTTGAAAACAATATAGGCAATTCTAGTAGGTTACATCGACTGTTCATTGGTTAGAAGAGATGAGAAGTATTGATTTTGAAAAATATTTGATACAAGTGTAACCATCAAATCGATAAAGGAGACACAAAATCATAGAATAAAGGAGAGTGTTGGTTAGAAGAGGTCGCGCATACTTTGCTGCAGGTGGGAAAGGAAAGGTCATTTTTTAGACACACCATCATACTCAGGTAGCCACTAGGGGACAGTTTGGAAAAAATCATTTCGAGTTTGGGAAAAAACAAAGATTTTCATTTGTTGAATTTCGAGAATGTACATTTTTGGGTAAAAGAAGAGGAAAAATCAAAGATTTTTCATTTCTTGAATTTCGAGAATGCATATTTTTGGGTAAAAGAAGAAGATGAAAACCTGTAGAAATTTCCTTATAAATCGTGTAAGCATATTTAAAAGGGTAAGACGAGATTGTTGACTTAGATAGACAACATGCATTCAGTTAAAATAAATAACTTTTTGAAAGTATTTGACGGAATTCTGTTCAATGCAGACTATGTACGGCTCCAGTTCATACAATCAAAACTCTTTGAATGTGAACGAGGTAATATAAAAACATCTTATCATGGAAATCATATGGACACCTGCGTGTGGAGCAATGATGCAGCCACTGAGGGAGTTGATACTTGTGTATGCCATCGAATTTCGGATTACAAACAAGGAAGAACGCTATAGTCGAGTACCTCGACTATCAGATACCCGTTACTCAAAGGGAAATGGAGATATGCAAGCAGCAAAGCGAGATTAAAATGCGCCATCTACCGGCGGTAGACAGATTTAAGCGTTATGGGCGTTAGAGTGGACGTGGCAAATTTATTTTTGGATCAATCGATAGGTATTGACGACACCAATACATTTCAGTTAAAATTTTTTATCTAGCATGCAAATTGTGGGCGTCACAGGTTTTCGCGGTTTGTGGGCGTTTAAGTGGGCGTGGCAGTCTACTGAAACAAACTTGCGCTGCGTAAGAAGCTCAGGAATCTGTACGCCAAATCTCAATAGCCTAGCTCTCATAGTTTCCGAGATCTCAGCGTTCATCCGGACAGACAGACGGACAGACGGACAGACGGACAGACAGACTGACGGACATGGCTAGATCGACTCGGCTAGTGATCCTGATCAAGAATATATATACTTTATGGGGTCGGAAACGCTTCCTTCTGCCTGTTACATACTTTCCGACGAATCTAGTATACCCTTTTACTCTACGAGTAACGGGTATAAAAAGAAGCACTGAACATTATGAATAAATACTGTAATCTAGAAAAAAGAATGAAAATGATTAAATAACATAATAAAACATGTTCGCAGTACCAAAATAAACTTCTGACTTTTTATTTTGAGTTAAAATTACAGGTACGGAGAATGGAAAATATTTTCTTGACTGAGATATGTCGGCTACTTGCGAGTTGTTGCGCGGTCGTGATTTCAACCCCTATTATGGGAACGTCGTATGAGCTCGTATGAGGTCGTTGGCGTGAGGCCCATGATCTTGTCAATGAGCGTGCGCCTTCTGGGTTGTGCATGTGCCCCTTTTATTGCGGTCAGGTAATTGACAGGTGCGCATGTTGAATCCCTTTTATGACCCATTTGTGGAAAGGAGAGAATCTTAGACAATTTACCAGTTAAACGTTCTGGGGCGGAAACAAAAATGTGTATTTGAAAATATTCCACATCTGAGAATCATTAACTTGTGAGATTTATTTTATTGGGGTTCTTTTGATTTCTAAATTAGTTTTACAATCATAGGAAACATTATTCCCCAACATTATCGGACATGTTCCTCTAAGATAACCATCTTTGAATACTTTGGGTGTGCGACCTTTCACACGTGCACAGCAACACCTGTGATAATGAGGCAAAAGGGTACGTGATTACACCTTTCCCCAACATGATCGGATATGTTCCTCTAAGATAACAACCTTTGGGTACTATGGTTGTGCGACCTTTCTCACGTACACGTTTTTCACCTGACTATTAATTGAACATAAGGAGGGGAAGGATACATGATCAATATTGTCACATGGGGATGTGGGGGCGATGGGGGCAATTAAGTATACTCTTTATAGACATGATCGTGACATTTTTATACCCGTTACTCGTAGAGTAAAAGGGTATACTAGATTCGTCGGAAAGTATGTAACAGGCAGAAGGAAGCGTTTCCGACCCCACAAAGTATATATATTCTTGATCAGGATCACTAGCCGAGTCGATCTAGCCATGTCCGTCTGTCCGGATGAACGCTGAGATCTCGGAAACTATGGGAGCTAGGCTATTGAGATTTGGCGTGCAGATTCCTGAGCTTCTTACGCAGCGCAAGTTTGTTTCAGCACAGTGCCACGCCCACTCTAACGCCCACAAACCGCCCAAAACTGTGGCTCCTACAGTTTTGATGCTAGAATAAAAATTGTAACTGAAATGGATTGTTCTCATCAATACCTATCGATTGACCCAAAAAAAAATTTGCCCATAATGCTTAGATCTGTCTACCGCCGGTAGGTGGCGCATTTTTTTTTTGGCTTTGCGTAGTTGGCTGACACTGCAAAATGTGCTGACTGCATTGGCCGGTCAGTGTGCCGTTGAGTCGGTGAGACGGTGAGTTAGTGAGACATATAATATGCTGATCAGCAATTCTCATATGCAGTGGGTGCTACTGAGCGCCTGGTACTGTTCCCAACTTGGCTACTGCTTGATTTGTTGGGTGTGGTCATGTTGAGTACCTTTGGGTACGAACATATACATTTTTCGTTTGCTGCAGTGAAACACGCAAAAAGTTTAATCAAACTCCACCAACTCGCCAAACCCTAAATCGTACAAGGGTGTATAAACTTCGGCTTGCCGAAGTCTGCTACCTTTCTTGTTTCTCCGTTTCAGTACATCGAATGGCTCCAGATGACGGCCAAGATCATCAGTAGTGTGCTCCAGTGGCTCCATAAGATGTTTCCTGCCCAGTGATGCCCAGTAGCAAGAATACTACCTCATTCGCGACCACTTTGTCCAAGTCCCATATCGACATCGCTCCCGAAACTACAAACATCATCAAACAGACGATGACATGGCGTTTATTGGCCCATATAAAACGAAAAATGGTGGGTTCGTTGGCGTTCCTGGGCTACATGGTTAAGAAGCTGTGGAAAAACACTTTTAGCAAATGAAAAAGAGTTAAGCAAGAGCTTTACCTTTCTTCTTTCTTCGAAAAGAAATCTGAGATAAGCGAACTGAATCGGTCGACACCAAAAATGAAAAGGAAATTATATTAAATGACACTAAGCACGTTGACATTTAGTGATGCGTTGCTGAGCACTGTTCAGTTCTATCGATAGATCGCATTTACCAAAACTTTCGAGTCCACAGAACTAGTTCATCTACAATTTGAAATTGTATTTGTAAAATACCAAAAGACATGAACAAAATTAAACAGTTTTACTATGAATTGAATCGTGATGTTGCTTTTAATTTGGTCAATGCATGAAGCAACATTTTATATGGATATTTCGTAATTGGTCCGGCTCTTATAAAATTTAGTTCGTTATTCTGAAATATTTAAAAAATACAATACACTGAAGTAGAAGAGGATATGGTCAAAAATAACGAAACTATAATTATTTCAATTCAAATTATGTTTATATTAATTATTTGTTTCATGACATTTATATGATAAAGCCGTCCGATTTATTTAAAATGTAATACGAGTAGAAGTTAATATGTGTGGGGTCGGAAACGTTATATAGTTATAGTTTTATTTCTGTAACCTTTACAATGTCAGGCTTACATGTGTTTTTTTTTCAACCTCATGTGTCTCATAATGTTGGAACAAACAAAAATGTTAAAGTAGGCGTTGATTTTAAGGTTAGTTATATGAATACAACCTTTTTATTAGCTTATCAAACCTCACACTCGCAAGTAAATTACAGACGCAACATATCTGGTCGAAGAAATATTGTTGACTTGTGGACCGGAAAATTAGAAAAATATATATGCTAACAAAAAAAAATCGGGAAATAGTACATCTTTTGTAAACTGTTGGCTTGAGCCGTGGCCACCACCAAAAATATGGATCGCATTCAGATTGACGAGCAGTTGTTTTTCCAGCGGAGTGACGGACGTGTCCATCCGGGCTCCAATAACAACAATCAGAGATGTTCAAGTGTCGTTGTGAAGGTGAGTCGCATGAAGGACGAGCGGGAGAAGCGCAGGGCTCGCCATGTGGAGCAGCTGCAGGAGAAGGATGCACTGCGTCGCAAGTACCCGGGGAACCCCAACTGGGAGGTGGCCCTAATGCTGCGTCAGTACCGTGGAACCCTGAACTTCACCCCACTCCGCAGTCTGAATCCCCGTGGAGCTGCGGCCCAGCAAATCACAGTTTGTGTGCGCAAGAGACCCATGAGTCGCAAGGAGGTGAACTCAAAGAACATCGATATCATCACAATTCCCACTTCCGATTCCCTGATTGTCCACGAACTGCGCCTCAAGGTGGACCTGACTAAGTTCCTGGAGCACCACAAGTTCCGTTTCGATTTCACCTTCGATGAGGAGTGCTCCAATGCGCTGGTCTACAATCACACAGCTCGACCTCTGATCAGAACCATGTTCGAAGGTGGCAATGCCACCTGCTTTGCCTATGGACAGACTGGCAGTGGCAGGACCCACACCATGGGCGGCGAATTCTTCGGAAAGATTCAGGATTGCGGAACTGGCATCTACGCCATGGCAGCACGCGATGTCTTCGAGGAGATTTCCCGACCTGAGTACCGGGAAATTGGAGCCAAGATCACTTGCAGCTTCTTTGAGATCTATGGCAGCAAGGTTTTCGATCTTTTACTGCCAAATAAGCCCATGCTACGGGTTTTGGAGGATGGCAGACAGCAGGTGGTGGTGGTGGGTCTTACAGAGATCACAGTGACCAAGGTGGAGGATGTCCTCCGTCTGATTGAACATGGTAGCAAGGAGCGCACTTCGGGACAGACTTCAGCGAATGCCAAGTCTTCGCGTTCACATGCCGTCTTCCAGATTGCCCTACACATGCCCAATTCCTGGGGTCCTTATGGCAAATGCTCCTTTGTGGACCTGGCTGGCAATGAACGCGGGGCGGATACGCAATCAGCGGACCGCCAAACCCGCATCGAGGGAGCTGAGATCAACAAATCCCTGTTGGCCCTCAAGGAGTGCATTCGGGCCTTGAGTCGCCAGTCCAGTCACCTTCCTTTCCGTGGATCCAAGCTAACCCAAGTTTTCCGCGACTCTTTTGTGGGAGGAAAGAAGAACAAGACCTGTATGATTGCCATGATATCACCATCCATGAGTTGTGTGGAGCATACCCTGAGTACCCTGCGTTATGCGGATAGGGTCAAGGAGCTAATAGCCAAGGAAGACGATGCCTTACAGAATCCAGGTGGGACTGAAGAGAAATCCCCCGATCTCAACGACGAATCCGAGCCAGAAATGTTTGCCGAAGAGGAGGAGGAGCAGTACGACTACGAAGAAAATCAGCATATCACCATATCTTCCGAGGAAAGTTCATATATTCAGCACAATACCAGTTCCGATACAAACTTTAACCACACCATTAATATGCCACAGCAGCCCTTGGAACTCAGAGAGGTGGCCGAACAACACGTAGTTTTGATGGATTACATGGCGAAACTAGTGCGCGATTTCCTTGATCTTCGAACGGAAGAAGAATTCGGCAGTTATCTGGCCAACTCAGATAAGGCTTTTGAAGATCTGCTCACAATGGGGAACCAAACCCGAGATCGAGTGATACAGTTCAATACCCAACAGTTAATCAAGGATATGATACAGAAGAACGGGCAGCTGGAAGGGAGTAAGGAGGAAAATAAGGAGGAGGACTAGGTGTATTCCCAGCCAGCCCCCTTCTATATGAATTTATTTTGTATCACTCTCTCTATCTTTTCATTTGAGTTTTGGGCGACCCTCGAACGGCTCAAATTTCATTTCGATAAACAAGCAGTTAATGAAAATTCAAGCACGAATCTAGTTTCTCTCTTTATTTTTTTCACAGCTACAGCTCCACACTGCACTCGAGTTTCACTCGAACTCGCCGAGGTAAAATAAAAACTTTTCCACCCTCCAGCGGAGTTTTCCTTTTTATACAGCTTCCCAACTTGCTGCATGAGTTTCCCCGCTCGCTGATACAAATTTATGACCGTCCGAAGTGTAATCAACAACATGAGGTAAGCGAGTCGGCGGCGAACAAAAGAAACCGAACCTTTGGGGTGGATTTGTTAACTTGGTTAACTGGCAATCTTCCCGGCATCATGTGTAACAGGTCCAGGGGAAGCCACGTAAGTTGCCACAAGAAGTGCAAAAAGAACGCTGAACTTTTGACTGCAATAAAGCAAAGGTATAGGTTACAAGTGGGTTGAGTGGGTATCGGGTTTATAGAATGCAAGAAGTTGGATTGCTCTTTTATAATTTCTCGAAAGGGTTATATGGTTTGTAGTTACATTGTTTTCGATATTATATGACATCATATTTAGGTTGCCATGACTTTTTAAAATAAATCTTGTCAGTTAGTTAAAATTATGCAAATGTCAAAAAGGCCTAAAATTACTTTTCTTTCTTTTCTTTAACCTTTTCTTGTTTATGAATGTTGAACACCTCCACGTCGCCATGAATAAAACAACTTGAACTGTAAACAATTTTTAAATATCAATTACTTGAAATTTAATTTCGAATGGCTTGCAAATTGTTTACCCAGTCGTGAACTCGCTCCGGTAAATTCTTGCAAAACTTTAAAGTGTCAACGCTGATGACGACGAACAGGATGATGACTGCGATGGCGAATGGGATGATGGAGCCCAACAACAAGCAGCTGTAGACAATTTCCAGTCCCCCGTAATACTCACCGATTTCCCTGCCCAAGTAAATGTAAAATCCTCCCCAGATGCTGAAAATTGCAACTAATTCCACGAGCTGGGGAAACTTTTGCAGAACTTGCCGCACACACAGAGATCTCTCATTTGGAAAACTTTAAAATTAGTTAAGTTCGAGCTGAGATATCCAATAAGGCAGCCCCAAAATGTAAACAAACAAATTCATCTGCGACTCGAGTCTCTCACTTTTCCACTTTGCTTAAATTTGAATGGATTGGTCGGGCTGCGAGTTTGGCTCGGTCTGGGTTTCTGGTCTCACTTCGGGGCATATATTTGCATCAACTTTTCCTTTGATGTGGCCTCAAATTTGCGGCATATGTAAGACTACCCACACAAACTTGATTCGAAAACTTTCAATCAAATTAGCCCAATGCAACGCACTCTGGAGTTCGATAGAGCAATTTAAACTCTGGGAATTTTATTTTTCTATATTGAAAATGCATTTTGGTTATAATTAAAAATGTTGTGCCTAAGAAATTAAAAAATAGTATTTGTATTGGGACCCTTTTAAAAAAAATATATGTAGTATCCAGATTCGCAACCCCCACTGCATCTCTCACAGTTTTCATTTGGGTAATGACTGTTAGTTATTCGCAGTTGGTCTAATGAGGAAGCCTCTTCAGGAGCTCCCCGAGATACTTTCTGCTCATTGTCTGCTTAAGCGGTTTTTGGGGGAAAAGCGAAAGTGCAGTGCTGAATTTTAACGAAATTTATATGGAACAGCAGCAGCTGCGAAAGAAGTTAAAAGGACAACTTACCTCCTTGGCTTGGAATGCATGAAAGGGAAAAGCGGAGGAGCACAAAAACATTTTCACGTTTTCCCCCAACTTTGTTGGTTTTTCCTAGTTGCCCTTCTTGTTCGCCTTTTCTTGTGGGTTTCGTTTTAAGCCGGGCCAAAAGCACTGCAATGCCAAAGAATTTAAGGGGCTGTGGCAACGAGGCGTGAAGAGGTGGCTCGGTTTCAACTCGAAGCAAAACACTTAAGTTTTAACCCAAATTGTTGCCAACAAAGCGGTTTGTCTAACATTCTTTTTGAGAAAATTCTGTGAAAAAGTGTTTTCCAACGAGATCGAAACGCACACACCCGAATGTGTGTGTGTTCACGTACGTCTCCGCATATAAAGCCGTGAACATCCGACTAGTAAACAAGGCATCCGAAGAGCTAAGGACCAGCCTTGGATATACCCCAAAGCTAAGTAACAATAAACGATGGGCTGAAAGGGGTAAAAGGGGAGGTTTTCTTAGGGTTTCTCTGGGCGAGAGTCGCCCAAGAGCCGAAAGAGTGGGTGGACTTTGGGGATATCAATGAAGAAAACAGTTCTTAGGTGGGATTTCGACTGTCTTTCGTTTGACCAAGCAGCCAAAATTGTTAGTGCTCTATTTCCTTCCTTGAAAGGAGGGACACAGCTTTGGAGAGGTACTTGGGAATTATTTCAAGAATTTATAAGAACAGATAGTTTGATTGAAACTGGTTACAAATCAATTTACTAACGTTTTTAATATTTTAAAGTCCAAGGGTCAGATTAAGTGACTTTTTATTTATTGTTCCTATTGTCTATTGTACAAAACATATCTAATATTAAAGTTCTTTAAAAATAATGGTAATATTGTTCAGAATAAAGAATGTCATACACCGTTGAGCTTGTAGTTCTATTTCCAATCCTTTTCCACTTAAATCTAAAAATGTTTAAAAGGCCATTTTTCTCAAAAAATTTTAATTTTAATAAGTTTTCTAAAAAATTATGGGTATAGTTAGTCTAGGTTGTTAGCTGCACAAAGCAGTTGGTCTTTCAGCTGTGCGCCTCGTTTTGACCAAGTTACGATTGAAAAGTCGCCAAAAAATGGGGTTATTATACCCGTTACTCGTAGAGTAAAAGGGTATACTAGATTCGTCGGAAAGTATGTAACAGGCAGAAGGAAGCGTTTCCGACCCCACAAAGTATATATATTCTTGATCAGGATCACTAGCCGAGTCGATCTAGCCATGTCCGTCTGTCCGTCTGTCCGTCTGTCTGTCCGTCCGGATGAACGCTGAGATCTCGGAAACTATGGGAGCTAGGCTATTGAGATTTGGCGTGCAGATTCCTGAGCTTCTTACGCAGCGCAAGTTTGTTTCAGCACAGTGCCACGCCCACTCTAACGCCCACAAACCGCCCAAAACGGTGGCTCCTACAGTTTTGATGCTAGAATAAAAATTTTAACTGAAATTTATTGTTCTCATCAATACCTATCGATTGACCCAAAAAAAAGTATGCCACGCCCACTTTAACGCCCACAAACCGCGAAAACCTGTGACGCCCACAATTTTCATGCTAGATAAAAAATTTTAACTGAAATGTATTGGTCTCGTCGATACCTATCGATTGATCCAAAAAAAAATTTGCCACGCCCACTCTAACGCCCATAACGCTTAAATCTGTATACCGCCGGTAGGTGGCGCATTTTAATCTCGCTTTGCTGCTTGCATATCTCCATATAGCTGAGTAACGGGTATCTGATAGTCGAGGTACTCGACTATAGCGTTCTTCCTTGTTTTTAATTTTTATTTTCTGCGTTTTCCTTGTATATTATAGTTTTTTAAGTCAGAGCTGAACTGAGGGTAGGGGACCAAATCGAATTCCATGGATTACTCGGGAATCCGAGTGGAAATTTATGCAAACTATGCGGTAATTTGTCCGACAGCAACGGATAAAAAGCTAAAGGCCAGAAGTCTCAACTTATTTTAGTTTTATTATGTACACGTATTTTTGACAACCAATTTTATTTAAAGAAAAAATTGTTATAGAAATCGATGGCACAAGATCTAGGGAAAGTTTTGGCCCCTAAATTGGCCCAGGGATTTGGCCAGCATTATAGAAGCTTCCTGGGCGCGTCGTGATTTCCCTTGGATCAACTGTCGTCCGGAAGTGGGATAGGCGGATTCAGATCCCTGCTCGGGGACCCTGTTTAAATCGTTGGTGGTGTCAGTAACTGCTTTTGCTGGATTCAAATGAATTTCCTCTCCTTCGAGCGATTTGGACGAGGGAGATGGGTAGATAATTTCGATCTGCGATTGATGTATTATATCTGGCAGGGAACTGCTTTCGAAGTTGGAAGCTGTCCTTATTAGTCGTTTCGGGGATACAGAGTCCACGGTTAATTCCTTCACCCGATCTGCATAGCGTAGGGTATTCAGAGTGTGCTCCACCGAGTGCAAGCCGGGTGAAATCATGGCTCTCATACAGGTCTTGACCTTCTTGCCCCCAATAAAGAAGTCCCGCTTGACCTGGGTGAGCTTGGAGCCCCTAAAGGGCAGATGACCCGACTGGCGACCCAGAGCCCGAATGCATTCCTTCAGGACCAGCAGCGACTTGTTGATCTCCGATCCTTCCAGGCGGGTCACCCTGTCCGCCGAGCTATTATCCGCACCCCTTTTATTTCCGGCCAAATCTATTAGCGAGAATTTTCCATGCAAACGACTATTGGCAGAGGATCTCAAAGAGATTTGAAAGACTGCATGGGACCGAGAGGACTTGGCATTGGCCGAGGTTTGACCCGAGGTTCGTACACTATTTCCCAGTTCCAACAAAGCCAAAACTTCGCCAGTGCTATTCACAGGATTCTCTGTTAGACCCACCACTTGCACCTGCTGATTACCATCTTCCAGTACTCTTAATTGCGGCTTCCCCGGCATAAGGAGATCATACACCCGAGAGCCATATATCTCGGATAAACTGCAGGAGACTTTCAACTTGAGCTTATCATAAGGAGGTGACTTAAGAGTGGTAAAGACATCCCCGGCGGCCATGGCATAGATGCCATCCATGGAGCTCTGCTGTCTTCCGATGAACTGACCACCCATCGTGTGGGTCTTACCACTTCCGGTCTGTCCGTAGGCGAAACAGGTGGCCATTCCGCCCTCGAAGATGTGCCTTATCAGGGGACGGGCTGTATATTCGTATACCGTTCCATTAGAGCAATCCTCATTGAAGACGTAATCGAAGCGGAAACTGTAGTTTTCCAGGAACTTGGAAAGGTTCACATGCTTTCGTGGCTCGTGGACCACTAGCACGTCTTTTGAAGGTATACTAACCACATCCAATTCCCCGCCAGCTCCTTGCGTCTCAGTGGTCTCTTCCTGACACAGACCACAATTTGGTGTTCCTTGGGGGGATTATCGGTGGTTCCACTCTTGACTGGATGGCCAAAAACAAATCCGAGATCCCGCAACCCCTGTCTTCCGACGCTCACTTTCTTCCGATTTCTGCATCAAATTTATTTCTTATAACTGAAAATTTTCACCAAATACGCGTGCATAATATTTGGGCCGAATCCAGAGATTGCCGATTTTATGTTTTGTTTTAGCTGACAAAGTCTAAAAATAACACTTATTTGCAATTACGTATTGCTTATTTCCATACTGAAATTGTAAAAAGTTTTATTTGACTTTTAAAAATACAAATCTCAGTAGACTTTTCAAAATAGATCATTTTGCTAAAATACCTTTTTTATTCGGTCCTTGGTTAAGTTTCGTTTAAGAATGGTTTTTCCTTCATTATTAAATTAAAAAAGCAATATCTTACACTTTCAGATCCCTTATTTTGAGCTTTCCCGTACCATCCCAGTGATATCTATTCTAGCGAGGATTGTTTTAGGTATTTGTTCAATTTGGGGGCAAACAAGAGGCAGCAAGAACAACCGAATCAACAAACAACACCATTCCGAGGGCCTCTTGTCAGTCGTCCTGTGTGTATGTCCTGTGTGTTTTCTGTTTGCCAAGTGGGTGGTCATGAAATGAAGCATTCTTTTGCCAGAGAGAGACGGCCATATGGGGGTAGAGAGAGATAGATAGAGAGGGAACAAGTTGCAGATACGTTTGCATAAGCCGAGACGTGTGTAACGTACCAAATTGTTATTTATTTTTTGAAGTGCCTGCGCCACTGCCTCTGTATAAAGGTGTATCTGTGGAATTTGTAGCTGAACATGGTATCTGTGTTCCTGCCGGCAAATGTATGGGTGTGGGGATGCACAGATACATTGCTTATAGATACGTGCAACTTGTTTTGGGTCTTCACTGGCGTCTTGTTTGCTATTTGACGTCACATTTTGCCAAAAAACCAGGAAACGCAGCCCACCACCCACTGAAAAATGCCACAAGAAATGGGCAAATAAGTGGAGTTTTCCCGGTCCTGGTCCAACCCACCTGATATGCAAATTTCCATAGCTTTTTCTGTTTGCCCGGGACCCCAGGCATATATTTGTTTAACCGTAGTCAGAGCGAACCGGACAGTTTGATTTCGTTCCGGGGATTTCCATTTCATTTTTACCCACCTGGCCAACTATTTTGCACCTGCACGCGCCCAACACGTAAGCTGAATATTTGCTATATGCTTGCCTAAACTGCACATCTGAAATAAACTAATAAACCAATTGAAATGGAAAACATTTGCCCTGTTTTACACACGCACAAAAAATTAATTCCAAATAAATTGAAATGCCATTGGACTGAACGTGCATTAATTTTGCTGCTCTCCGAAAAATAATGTATGCATGAATGAAAATGATTTCATGGATATAATCTTTTGATATATTGCATTGTATCTTTTCCTAGTAATCTGTTTTCCTCGACCTGTTTTAATCATTTTTAAATTTATTAATAAATAATTTACATACATATTGTTACACACAGCGATGCATTAAAAAAACAGCCTATCACAGAGTGCAATCAAACCAATAATTGTCATTCGGCATGGATTAAACGCTGTTTGCTAATGTAATCAAATTGGACAATTTCGACATTTGAACTAATCCGTTTACATAATCCGGATGCAATCATACCCCCGCCCGCGGATTACCGCCTTTGTTGCTTTGATTTAATTATGCTTGAAAAAATTCACACGAAATCGCAAAGCCGAAAACTAAATGAATTGCATAAATCATTTATTAAATAACAATTTCAAAATTGACTTTTATGGGCGGTGAACAGATTAAAAGGATGGCAGGCGACGATAACATTTGCACGTGATAGTGGTAGAGTTGCAATTGTTTCTTGGGATGATTAGGGTTCCAGATTCTTTCAACATATAGACGAAGTTTATCCGCTCCACCTTGTGTATTAGTTATTATCCATGTTTCTTGGTAGTAAGAAAATGAAGGTTAGTTCCTTTCCTTGGTTTCCAGTGAACTGATGTTTGCATGTAATGTTTGTGAAGACCCAAATGATTTCTTAGGACTTCAGATGGTTTGAGATTATATTAAAATACAGATGGGTGTTCTTGACTTCCAGAAGTGGTAAAACATCTTGTTTGGGTGTCTTCGTCTTGATGTTGAGGTGTACTGTGTATCCATAGGAGGATCTATCTGACTTCTCAGGTCTTCAGATAGTATCACATTGTATTAAAGTAAAAATTTAAGCTTTCGGATCCCGGAATCTGAATCTTGAAATTGTCAAATTTAGGAACTTGTTTGCAATGAAAGTAAGGATACCTACTGATTTCAATATATAATTAGCGCATCACATAGTTCAACATTCTTTGATAATAGTTGGGCACCACTTTGGGCTTTTCAGGCTCCCCTAAATAGTCAGTAATCTTCTTTACCAATTTCCAGAATCCTGATGTCTCACGATGTGCGATGAATACAGCATTTTGGAAACAGATCGTCATAAACACAAGTGATAGCAGCGCCACAGTTAAGATCACGTAATTCCTGGCTGGTTTTCCTGAAAGTGGATCCATTGTATTGATGACATTTGGCATTTTGAAAATATATTTTTTTCAGGAGAAATTTTTTAGATATATTTTAGATGTTTCTGCTATGAGATCTTTCGTTGACTGACTGACTACTGCCTTACAAAGTCGTGTTGACATATAGAGCTGTTTGACGTATAGTTCGGTGAACCCCTGATCTCGATGAGTCCTCCAGTGGTTGCTCCCATTTCCTCAATTCCGATTGGAAAGCACTTCAGCCGCAAAACAATGCTAAAAAATAAAAGAAAAACAACTACCGGACACCGAGAAACACACATAAATTTATAGTTGGGACATGGAAAACAATGAGATGGAAAGCGGGGCGGCTTTCTTTTCCATTCATCCGGATCCGGATCCCCGACTGAAGTGATTGTCGTTGTTTTTCGATGTGCTGGGAGCGTTGGTGCATTCAATGGAGTGCACTCTCTCCGCAAAGGAATACTTGAACTGCAGCAAGAAAAGACCCACAATACAAATGTGGAGGGGCTTTGTTTGAACATCGAGCTGAGCGTCCTGACAAATACCATATATACACCCATATACTCGTGTATATCCCCAGACAAAGCCCCAACTCGTGTGCTCCATTTTGTCGGCTAAACGGTTAAAGAAAGAACGCAAATTTCTGTGTTGTTTGGTTGCAGTTGTTCTGGTTTTATTTAAATAATATTACACATTAAACGAAGACCCTCAAAGCTGGAACGTATGGAGCGGGTGAAAGCTGCAGGGAGATTAATTATTAGTACTAGATCAGCAAGGGGTTCCAGGAAGTTCCATCTTACATATCCTCGCGTGCCTTAATCAGAGTTTTCACCAGGCGGTGCAGGGGATAATCCCCAGTGCAGATCCTGTAAACACATGTGAAGAGAGGAAATCTGCGGGGAAATCAAGTTTATTATAGCCTTTGGTGGTGCTCATCTTTATATCACACTAACTTATCCTCCAAGCCCTTCTTTTTAAGCATATGGTGAACAAGTTCAGCTGTCACTGGACCCAATGGTTCATGTCCTGGTATAAGGATGTGCTCCAGCTCACTAAGAGGTTTTCCTGTCTTTACAAAGGCCTCGGCCAACTTGCGGTTGCGATTAGCTATAAGACAAATATGTTTATTAAAATATAAGTATTTATATTAATAGTTTATAGCAATTAGTTACCATAACAACTAGTGACCAAATCGGATATTCCACAGGACTCAAAAACAGTTCCCATGCGGCAGCCTGGGTAAAAAACATCCACAAACTGAAGCATCTCCAAAAATCCCCTCCGAATGATTCCACCCTCTCAAAGTGGAACAGATCTCCACACAATCGGCATCCTCGGTAACCACCACACGGAAAGTGGGTGACTTAAAGATGTCGTGCAGCACTCGATAATACTTCTGATCTCGACAGCCCACTGTGCCCTCGGCAAAGTGATCATGCGCCAGCTCGTAGGGCAAATTACAGCCCACCAGGACGGAACATGGAATCTATATAATTAATATGATAAAAGGAAAAAGATTAGAGGTCAACGTAAGAAAATATTGAAAGCTTTAAATAATGGCTCTTAAACTATCTAAAATAGCCAAAGGAAAACTGTATAAATATACAAAAAAGTCTTTAAAAATCCAAGTTAAAATATACAATTTATAGGAAAGCGCTATGATTGTTGAATGACTATCTTGTTTTTAATTTTCAAAACTAAACCATACTCAACCTTCAGCTACCGCATTATGATCTGGGATATCAGGACGAATTGCCCATCATCGCCGCGCTCGAATCCTTTAGTCAGGGAGACTGCGTGGGCAGTGGGCTTTACTTTCCCCAGCAGTGTTTTGCAGCAGCTACTGACGAAAGTGGGCGGGATGGCAAATATTATAATATCCGCATCCCGCATTATATTCCATTTCAGTCTGTTTTTGTGATTGTCGAAAAGATTTACAGTAAGTCAAAGTTGATTGGTAGAAATGCGTTCTTATAATATAATCAATTTATCAACAAAACTTATATTTTTCGACTTTCAAATGTAACGAAACATCACAAAAGTTCTTGAAATAGATCCAGAAAACTCACTAATGTAAATAATTGCCATTTGCATTATGCAGACCCCAAAATTCGGGTGACAGCTTTTTAGAAACATTTTCCCGATTTCAATTAGTGTCAAATGCGCAGGAATAACAAAATTTGCTGCTTCATCCATATTCATTCAGCCCAAGGCATTTATGTGCGGATTTGCGCGAAAAAATGCCAAAAAGTTAGACGACTGGGCGGAGGGGCCAGATGGGGAGTTGGGGAGTTAGGGAAAAGCCGATCTAATCCATAATTTAATATATTGACACAAAGCTTTGTCGTAAGACGTGTCTTGGCACCATCATAATCCCCAATATTGTATGTTGACAGCTGTCAAAGGAGCCACTTCCCCACTTGCGTCCTTCCAAACGAAAAAACCACAGAAAAACTGCGAGGAAAAGTAAGTTTTTGGCTTAATGCGCAACTATGCGGAAAATATTTGCGCTTAGTTTGAGTTCGGCAAGGAAAATGTAGTCACACACATAAACCCCGGCTACGTGTGTTGGTCGCAGGACATGGAAGTGGATGTGGATGGGGGCAGGTCCTTAAGACGCCGGCATTAAAGTCCCGAGCCGTTTTCAATCGGCGGAGATTACTCCAAAATTCAAATGTCCTCGTTGCAGGTTTCCATTGTCCATATATTGAGCGGTTGGAATAAGCAAACAAATACTTCATTTTCATAATATTAAGATACCTCGTGGTCACAAAAAAACAACTCATTTTTAAAAATCGTTTTTTAATTATCCATTTAATTGGGTTATTTGGCCTTCTTTCGAAACGTCGTCATCATCAGAACTTATAAATTCTTTTGACTTTGGTTTCCTGAATTATTATAATTATATTATAGTATATCACAATTATAATAATTATTAATTCTTTGGACGCAGCTCTATTCAGTTTCAGAATGACCATACCAAGTAGGTACGTTCGCGGGTAATCCAGGAGCTGTCATCAGGACACTCTTGAAGTATCCCAGGGATCCTATGTAGTCCTGGCGACTGAAGCACCCATGTCCAATCAGAGGCAGAATATGGTTCGACTTCTGTCAGAAAATGTCGATTAAGAGAGCATCTTCCTCTGGAGCTGTGATGGGTGCTAGCATCATACCTTTACTACCCATGCCGCCCAGGATCGTCAACGAACCATAGACCGTCTTTCGTTATTTATGGGCAAACAAACGGCATATTTTCGTATGTTTGATGATGTTCCTTGTTTGGATAGGGATGTCGATATGAAACTTAGACAGTGTGATAGCGGAGGCCATAGTCCACTTGCTACCGTTTAAGTGGGCAGGAAACACCTCGTGGAATCACTGGAGCACCCTACTGGCATTCGGAAGCTTACTAGCTTGGATGATCTTGGTCCTTAATGATACTCCTTCACCAGCTCCGAGGTCCGTTTCTTCTTGCCCGTCATCTGCAGCCATTCGATGTACTGAAATGGAGAAGTAATGTTTATTTATTTTGCTGCAGTTATGCTTTTAATGGGTTAATGTAGAGGAGACCCATCGAAAGATGCTATTCTGCCCATGCAAAAAACCAGACTCCCTGGAAGAAGGATTGATGATTAGAGAACTTCATTTGATCATATTCTCTTTTACTCCGGTCTATACAAATTAAATTTCATAAAAATCGGACAACAATATCATACAGCTGCCTTCTACGGCAAATAAATGTCAAAAAGAACACATATGCGCTGGTAAATTGAAATGTAACATTTTCTTCATATTTCTGTAAATATTTTTTAGTTTTCTAAAATCGGAAAACTCTATGGTCCCATTGAAACAACCTGCAAGGGTGTATAAACTTCGGCTTGCCGAAGTTTGCTACCTTTCTTGTTTCTCCGTTTCAGTACATCGAATGGCTCCAGGTGACGGCCAAGATCATCAGTAGTGTGCTCCAGGGATTCCAGAAGATATTTCCGGTCCAACTAAACCCAGTATCAAGTATACTATCGCGTCCGCCACCACTCTGCCCAAGTCCCATATCAACATCGCCATCGAAACTAGGAGCTTCAACAAACAAATGAAAATATGGCGTTTATTTGCCCATATGAAACGAATTGTGGTCGTTTTGTTTTCGTTTCTGGGTTATGGTTAAAAAGCTGTGGGAAAACGCCATTAGCAAAAGGAAAAGAGTTAAACAACTGCTTTACCTTTCTTCATACGATCTCCAGGTCGGTTGCCTAGGAAATATTTACTTGGCCTGGCCTGTATGGCCCTGCGTAGTTTACCCTGCTCTTTGAAATCCATGTTGGTGAAACAGACCGTCAGCAGGGTATTAGCCCTGATCTTTGTAAAAGCCTTTTTAATGCACTTTTTAATGCCTGCCTCCAGGAGCCTCGAAAAGGTCCCCCATTGACAATTTGAGTAGCACGTCAGCTGAGAAATATATCCTTATTCTCTTTCAATATGAGTGGGTGTAACTTAAGAACTCACCGCTTTTTGTATGCAAGTGTGCAGTGGCTTTTCCTCCAAATTGGGTAAATGCCCATTGGCAAAAATCACAATTTTTTTCGTCAGCACCTGAACACTGTCACTTTCGACGGAACATTGTATTTTCTTTGACAGGTAGGGTTGGGTACTTTTTAAGAGGGCTGCTAAGACTTAAAAATATCGTGACTTGGCTATCGGTTATATAGTTCTTGATATGGTGTACAATTTAGATGTATTATAATCTTTATTTGTTGCGACATGTTTTTAGTTTCGGAATACCAAATAATTTTTTAAATAGTCCTAGATAAGTCAATAAACTTAAATTGCGTATTTTATTAATTAACCTGTTAATTTAACAGGCTTTCGGTCGATTTGCATTTAACACTGAATTGAAAGAACCGATTTAGTCGGAAATTGCTTTTATTTACATACGAGTAATGAAGTTGAACAAAAACCTTAATAATTATCAGTAAGTACTACTTAATTATAATGGTTATATAAAAAGTAGATATTGTATAAACGAATATCTTTACTGTACCATTTGTACTAGAGGTGCAGAAAACATCGCTTTTCCGATGTTTTAAGAGGCAACCATCGATGAAACATCGAAAAACATCGATGTTTTTCCACTTCTAATTTGTACCCGAGCAAATATTTAATTTCAAATCTTTAATTTACGCTTCTTAGTTTTCATTCAGCTATTCCCTTTACTTGGTTTTCTTAATGGATTTTTAATTTTTATTTTCTGCGTTTTCCTTGTATGTTATAGTTTTTTAAGTCAGAGCTGAACTGAGGGTAGGGGACCAAATCGAATGAGCTCGTATGAGGTCGTTGGCGTGAGGCCCATGATCTTGTCAATGAGCGTGCGCCTTCTGGGTTGTGCATGTGTCCCTTTTATTGCGGTCAGGTAATTGACAGGTGCGCATGTTGAATCCCTTTTATGACATGTTTATGACCCATTTGTGGAAAGGAGAGAATCTTAGACAATTTACCAGTTAAACGTTCTGGGGCGGAAACAAAAATGTGTATTTGAAAATATTCCACATCTGAGAATCATTAACTTGTGAGATTTATTTTATTGGGGTTCTTTTGATTTCTAAATTAGTTTTACAATCATAGGAAACATTATTCCCCAACATTATCGGACATGTTCCTCTAAGATAACCATCTTTGAATACTTTGGGTGTGCGACCTTTCACACGTGCACAGCAACACCTGTGATAATGAGGCAAAAGGGTACGTGATCACACCTTTCCCCAACATGATCGGATATGTTCCTCTAAGATAACAACCTTTGGGTACTATGGTTGTGCGACCTTTCTCACGTACACGTTTTTCACCTGACTATTAATTGAACATAAGGAGGGGAAGGATACATGATCAATATTGTCACTTGGGGATGTGGGGGCGATGGGGGCAATTAAGTATACTCTTTATAGACATGATCGTGACATTTTTATACCCGTTACTCGTAGAGTAAAAGGGTATACTAGATTCGTCGGAAAGTATGTAACAGGCAGAAGGAAGCGTTTCCGACCCCACAAAGTATATATATTCTTGATCAGGATCACTAGCCGAGTCGATCTAGCCATGTCCGTCTGTCCGTCTGTCCGTCTGTCCGGATGAACGCTGAGATCTCGGAAACTATGGGAGCTAGGCTATTGAGATTTGGCGTGCAGATTCCTGAGCTTCTTACGCAGCGCAAGTTTGTTTCAGCACAGTGCCACGCCCACTCTAACGCCCACAAACCGCCCAAAACTGTGGCTCCTACAGTTTTGATGCTAGAATAAAAATTGTAACTGAAATGTATTGTTCTCATCAATACCTATCGATTGACCCAAAAAAAAGTTTGCCCATAATGCTTAGATCTGTCTACCGCCGGTAGGTGGCGCATTTTTTTTTTGGCTTTGCGTAGTTGGCTGACACTGCAAAATGTGCTGACTGCATTGGCCGGTCAGTGTGCCGTTGAGTCGGTGAGACGGTGAGTTAGTGAGACATATAATATGCTGATCAGCAATTCTCATATGCAGTGGGTGCTACTGAGCGCCTGGTACTGTTCCCAACTTGGCTACTGCTTGATTTGTTGGGTGTGGTCATGTTGAGTACCTTTGGGTACGAACATATACATTTTTCGTTTGCTGCAGTGAAACACGCAAAAAGTTTAATCAAACTCCACCAACTCGCCAAACCCTAAATCGTACAAGGGTGTATAAGCTTCGGCTTGCCGAAGTCTGCTACCTTTCTTGTTTCTCCGTTTCAGTACATCGAATGGCTCCAGATGACGGCCAAGATCATCAGTAGTGTGCTCCAGTGGCTCCATAAGATGTTTCCTGCCCAGTGATGCCCAGTAGCAAGAATACTACCTCATTCGCGACCACTTTGTCCAAGTCCCATATCGACATCGCTCCCGAAACTACAAACATCATCAAACAGACGATGACATGGCGTTTATTGGCCCATATAAAACGAAAAATGGTGGGTTCGTTGGCGTTCCTGGGCTACATGGTTAAGAAGCTGTGGAAAAACACTTTTAGCAAATGAAAAAGAGTTAAGCAAGAGCTTTACCTTTCTTCTTTCTTCGAAAAGAAATCTGAGATAAGCGAACTGAATCGGTCGACACCAAAAATGAAAAGGAAATTATATTAAATGACACTAAGCACGTTGACATTTAGTGATGCGTTGCTGAGCACTGTTCAGTTCTATCGATAGATCGCATTTACCAAAACTTTCGAGTCCACAGAACTAGTTCATCTACAATTTGAAATTTTATTTGTAAAATACCAAAAGACATGAACAAAATTAAACAGTTTTACTATGAATTGAATCGTGATGTTGCTTTTAATTTGGTCAATGCATGAAGCAACATTTTATATGGATATTTCGTAATTGGTCCGGCTCTTATAAAATTTAGTTCGTTATTCTGAAATATTTAAAAAATACAATACACTGAAGTAGAAGAGGATATGGTCAAAAATAACGAAACTATAATTATTTCAATTCAAATTATGTTTATATTAATTATTTGTTTCATGACATTTATATGATAAAGCCGTCCGATTTATTGTATTTAAAATGTAATACGAGTAGAAGTTAATATGTGTGGGGTCGGAAACGTTATATAGTTATAGTTTTATTTCTGTAACCTTTACAATGTCAGGCTTACATGTGTTTTTTTTTCAACCTCATGTGTCTCATAATGTTGGAACAAACAAAAATGTTAAAGTAGGCGTAGATTTTAAGGTTAGTTCTATGAATACAACCTTTTTATTAGCTTATCAAACCTCACACTCGCAAGTAAATTACAGAGGCAACATATCTGGTCGAAGAAATATTGTTGACTTGTGGACCGGAAAATTAGAATAATATATATGCTAACAAAAAAAAATCGGGAAATAGTACATCTTTTGTAAACTGTTGGCTTGAGCCGTGGCCACCACCAAAAATATGGATCGCATTCAGATTGACGAGCAGTTGTTTTTCCAGCGGAGTGACGGACGTGTCCATCCGGGCTCCAATAACAACAATCAGAGATGTTCAAGTGTCGTTGTGAAGGTGAGTCGCATGAAGGACGAGCGGGAGAAGCGCAGGGCTCGCCAGGTGGAGCAGCTGCAGGAGAAGGATGCACTGCGTCGCAAGTACCCGGGGAACCCCAACTGGGAGGTGGCCCTTATGCTGCGTCAGTACCGTGGAACCCTGAACTTCACCCCACTCCGCAGTCTGAATCCCCGTGGAGCTGCGGCCCAGCAAATCACAGTTTGTGTGCGCAAGAGACCCATGAGTCGCAAGGAGGTGAACTCAAAGAACATCGATATCATCACAATTCCCACTTCCGATTCCCTGATTGTCCACGAACTGCGCCTCAAGGTGGACCTGACTAAGTTCCTGGAGCACCACAAGTTCCGTTTCGATTTCACCTTCGATGAGGAGTGCTCCAATGCGCTGGTCTACAATCACACAGCTCGACCTCTGATCAGAACCATGTTCGAAGGTGGCAATGCCACCTGCTTTGCCTATGGACAGACTGGCAGTGGCAGGAACCACACCATGGGCGGCGAATTCTTCGGAAAGATTCAGGATTGCGGAACTGGCATCTACGCCATGGCAGCACGCGATGTCTTCGAGGAGATTTCCCGACCTGAGTACCGGGAAATTGGAGCCAAGATCACTTGCAGCTTCTTTGAGATCTATGGCAGCAAGGTTTTCGATCTTTTACTGCCAAATAAGCCCATGCTACGGGTTTTGGAGGATGGCAGACAGCAGGTGGTGGTGGTGGGTCTTACAGAGATCACAGTGACCAAGGTGGAGGATGTCCTCCGTCTGATTGAACATGGTAGCAAGGAGCGCACTTCGGGACAGACTTCAGCGAATGCCAAGTCTTCGCGTTCACATGCCGTCTTCCAGATTGCCCTTCACATGCCCAATTCCTGGGGTCCTTATGGCAAATGCTCCTTTGTGGACCTGGCTGGCAATGAACGCGGGGCGGATACGCAATCAGCGGACCGCCAAACCCGCATCGAGGGAGCTGAGATCAACAAATCCCTGTTGGCCCTCAAGGAGTGCATTCGGGCCTTGAGTCGCCAGTCCAGTCACCTTCCTTTCCGTGGATCCAAGCTAACCCAAGTTTTCCGCGACTCTTTTGTGGGAGGAAAGAAGAACAAGACCTGTATGATTGCCATGATATCACCATCCATGAGTTGTGTGGAGCATACCCTGAGTACCCTGCGTTATGCGGATAGGGTCAAGGAGCTAATAGCCAAGGAAGACGATGCCTTACAGAATCCAGGTGGGACTGAAGAGAAATCCCCCGATCTCAACGACGAATCCGAGCCAGAAATGTTTGCCGAAGAGGAGGAGGAGCAGTACGACTACGAAGAAAATCAGCATATCACCATATCTTCCGAGGAAAGTTCATATATTCAGCACAATACCAGTTCCGATACAAACTTTAACCACACCATTAATATGCCACAGCAGCCCTTGGAACTCAGAGAGGTGGCCGAACAACACGTAGTTTTGATGGATTACATGGCGAAACTAGTGCGCGATTTCCTTGATCTTCGAACGGAAGAAGAATTCGGCAGTTATCTGGCCAACTCAGATAAGGCTTTTGAAGATCTGCTCACAATGGTGAACCAAACCCGAGATCAAGTGTTACAGTTCAATACCCAACAGTTAATCAAGGATATGATACAGAAGAACGGGCAGCTGGAAGGGAGTAAGGAGGAAAATAAGGAGGAGGACTAGGTGTATTCCCAGCCAGCCCCCTTCTATATGAATTTATTTTGTATCACTCTCTCTATCTTTTCATTTGAGTTTTGGGCGACCCTCGAACGGCTCAAATTTCATTTCGATAAACAAGCAGTTAATGAAAATTCAAGCACGAATCTAGTTTCTCTCTTTATTTTTTTCACAGCTACAGCTCCACACTGCACTCGAGTTTCACTCGAACTCGCCGAGGTAAAATAAAAACTTTTCCACCCTCCAGCGGAGTTTTCCTTTTTATACAGCTTCCCAACTTGCTGCATGAGTTTCCCCGCTCGCTGATACAAATTTATGACCGTCCGAAGTGTAATCAACAACATGAGGTAAGCGAGTCGGCGGCGAACAAAAGAAACCGAACCTTTGGGGTGGATTTGTTAACTTGGTTAACTGGCAATCTTCCCGGCATCATGTGTAACAGGTCCAGGGGAAGCCACGTAAGTTGCCACAAGAAGTGCAAAAAGAACGCTGAACTTTTGACTGCAATAAAGCAAAGGTATAGGTTACAAGTGGGTTGAGTGGGTATCGGGTTTATAGAATGCAAGAAGTTGGATTGCTCTTTTATAATTTCTCGAAAGGGTTATATGGTTTGTAGTTACATTGTTTTCGATATTATAAGTATATATGACATCATATTTAGGTTGCCATGACTTTTTAAAATAAATCTTGTCAGTTAGTTAAAATTATGCAAATGTCAAAAAGGCCTAAAATTACTTTTCTTTCTTTTCTTTAACCTTTTCTTGTTTATGAATGTTGAACACCTCCACGTCGCCATGAATAAAACAACTTGAACTGTAAACAATTTTTAAATATCAATTACTTGAAATTTAATTTCGAATGGCTTGCAAATTGTTTACCCAGTCGTGAACTCGCTCCGGTAAATTCTTGCAAAACTTTAAAGTGTCAACGCTGATGACGACGAACAGGATGATGACTGCGATGGCGAATGGGATGATGGAGCCCAACAACAAGCAGCTGTAGACAATTTCCAGTCCCCCGTAATACTCACCGATTTCCCTGCCCAAGTAAATGTAAAATCCTCCCCAGATGCTGAAAATTGCAACTAATTCCACGAGCTGGGGAAACTTTTGCAGAACTTGCCGCACACACAGAGATCTCTCATTTGGAAAACTTTAAAATTAGTTAAGTTCGAGCTGAGATATCCAATAAGGCAGCCCCAAAATGTAAACAAACAAATTCATCTGCGACTCGAGTCTCTCACTTTTCCACTTTGCTTACATTTGAATGGATTGGTCGGGCTGCGAGTTTGGCTCGGTCTGGGTTTCTGGTCTCACTTCGGGGCATATATTTGCATCAACTTTTCCTTTGATGTGGCCTCAAATTTGCGGCATATGTAAGACTACCCACACAAACTTGATTCGAAAACTTTCAATCAAATTAGCCCAATGCAACGCACTCTGGAGTTCGATAGAGCAATTTAAACTCTGGGAATTTTATTTTTCTATATTGAAAATGCATTTTGGTTATAATTAAAAATGTTGTGCCTAAGAAATTAAAAAATAGTATTTTTATTGGGACCCTTTTAAAAAAAATATATGTAGTATCCAGATTCGCAACCCCCACTGCATCTCTCACAGTTTTCATTTGGGTAATGACTGTTAATTATTCGCAGTTGGTCTAATGAGGAAGCCTCTTCAGGAGCTCCCCGAGATACTTTCTGCTCATTGTCTGCTTAAGCGGTTTTTGGGGGAAAAGCGAAAGTGCAGTGCTGAATTTTAACGAAATTTATATGGAACAGCAGCAGCTGCGAAAGAAGTTAAAAGGACAACTTACCTCCTTGGCTTGGAATGCATGAAAGGGAAAAGCGGAGGAGCACAAAAACATTTTCACGTTTTCCCCCAACTTTGTTGGTTTTTCCTAGTTGCCCTTCTTGTTCGCCTTTTCTTGTGGGTTTCGTTTTAAGCCGGGCCAAAAGCACTGCAATGCCAAAGAATTTAAGGGGCTGTGGCAACGAGGCGTGAAGAGGTGGCTCGGTTTCAACTCGAAGCAAAACACTTAAGTTTTAACCCAAATTGTTGCCAACAAAGCGGTTTGTCTAACATTCTTTTTGAGAAAATTCTGTGAAAAAGTGTTTTCCAACGAGATCGAAACGCACACACCCGAATGTGTGTGTGTTCACGTACGTCTCCGCATATAAAGCCGTGAACATCCGACTAGTAAACAAGGCATCCGAAGAGCTAAGGACCAGCCTTGGATATACCCCAAAGCTAAGTAACAATAAACGATGGGCTGAAAGGGGTAAAAGGGGAGGTTTTCTTAGGGTTTCTCTGGGCGAGAGTCGCCCAAGAGCCGAAAGAGTGGGTGGACTTTGGGGATATCAATGAAGAAAACAGTTCTTAGGTGGGATTTCGACTGTCTTTCGTTTGACCAAGCAGCCAAAATTGTTAGTGCTCTATTTCCTTCCTTGAAAGGAGGGACACAGCTTTGGAGAGGTACTTGGGAATTAGGAGCACTTTTTCAGTTCTGTTCACTGTTTGGTGTTCACTGTTCGGTTTTCCCTTTCATGCATCGCCCTCCCTCTCGCTCGCACAGGCACAGGCCGTCTCTTTCCCGCATTTTGTTTGACGCACATGAAGTGCCGCACTTGAAATATGATTTTTTGCCTCTGGCCAAAGGGAAAAGCGGGTGGGAGGTGTGGAAAATGTGTTTTGACAAGTGTCATTTATGCGTAGCTACTATGAAATATGCAAGCCCCCCTTTCCACCCACCTTCACCCCTTTCCCCACCCCCTTTTAGCCACGCTCTGTAATTGCAATCGAGCCGAATGCAAAAGGGGCGGGCTTACGGGGCGGATGAGCTATATAGGTGGCTGTGTGATCAATGCCTTTATCGAGTGCCGACACACACACACAAACAGACGGGGAAGGGGACGGAAGGACCTGGAAAAAGGATGTAATTAATTTGCACCGAAGGACTTTGGCAATGGCAATTCGAACCAAGTATAAAATAAACACAGAAATGTAATAGTTGGCTGTTTGATGCGATATTTTCAAGGGTTTTACGTAATCGAAAGAAATGTTTTGCTTGCCTTTCACTACATAACACATTAGTGAGCACCGAAAGCTGTAGAGGTTTTAGGTCGGATTAAAAGGGTTCTATTCTAATCTGCAAAAATATTTAAATGGAGTTTAAGATTCAAAATACATCTACATTTGATAGGTGTCTAAAAGTATGCAACACATTATCTATATAATCTAAAGTAGCCATATATTTCTTATTTTTTTAACGCTTAAGAAGAATTCCAAAGAGGTTTTAAGCTTTTAAATAATAATATATAAAAAGTTTATATTACCAATCTGCGACTATATTTATCAAATAAACGATCAACCGCGTACTAGATAAGCTCAAAGTATTTAAGCCATATCCAATGAAGCTCGCTGTATAACTGTATAAGCACAGTGGTAACTTTATAAGTAACTTCATCGAGGCGGAGGTTGAGCACCTCATCTGCCCCCGCAACCTTTTATTAAATCCATCCGCAGCCAATTGAAATCGCTCCCCAGTTCGGTTCGGTTCGCCTTGGTTCCTGCCACGCAGCACGGCACTCCACAAATTACCAAACAAAACCGAATCCCCCAGCGGAACCAACAAGTTTAGAGCCATATAGCCGGGGCCCCAAAGGCAGACGGACAAATGATAACTCGCTGCTCAGACCGTGGCTTTTAATATGCGAACCTTTTTCGTGCTTAAATTTCACAAACAGAGGGGCAGAGAGGACTCACAAAAGCCATTTCGTCCTCCAGGGACTTTGCTATAAATATTAAAGCAAAGCAGCGCCGAATCCTGTGCAAGGGAATATTTAATACATATATTTTGATATGAATTTAAGACCCACAACTCCCTGGGCAGGTCAGCAGGGATCGCGGCCATCACGGCGTATACGTAACGCGGCCATTAATATTTGGGCCACGTTAAAGAGTCTGCTGAAAACTTTAAAGAAACGCCGGCTTAGCCCCCATCTTAACCCCTTAACTCCGCACCGCAGCCCAGACGGGTAGTCATTTGTCAGCGGGTTAAAGTTTTCTACCAAACTGGAGCATTGCTCCGTTAATTAGCATTTTACCGCAATCAAACGGGGTGCTCCTCCCCGTTTTGGCCAACCCCACTGGCAAATGGCAATTGGAATGTAAACTGCGATAAATGCTAGGGGTTTGCCATTCTGTATCTTGGCCATCTCCGAGGATTTAACCCGACTATGCAAATGTGTAATTCAATTGCCCGTAATCATGAAATATTCCCGGCTTCCCAAATGATTGCGCTTATTATTTCTGTTTTTCAATGGGGAGAAATTAAGTGGAAATAAATGGGGAGGCCTAGGGAAAATGTAGAAAAGGGGATTGCCATTTCTTGTTTTAAAATCGTAAGACCTTACTTCTCAATCTAGCATTACAAAAAGATATACTTAAAGGACTTAAGCAGAATATTGTATACATCAATTGTTCCCATTTACGTCATTCCTACATAACCAATTATGGCAAAAATATATAAATAGGGTATATGAAACGAAATATAAATGAATATAAGATAAAGCGGTTTTTAAAAATAGTGGTCTTAAGATTATACAACTTTAGTTCTTAATCAAGTAGTATAAAAATAAATGTTTAAAGGCCTTAAAAAAAGTTATGTTTCTAATTTGCCATTTGCAACTTTGCCTTAACCCCCCAGTGCCCCCTGGGCGACCGCAGGAACAACAACTGTGACACGCCATTACATACATTTGCGACAAGACAACTCGGGTGGGATTGGGTTTTCTGGCTTTGACTGTACGTGTGGCTACGGGTTTTGTCCTCATTATCGAGTTAATTATGTGTATGTGACCGTCTTTATCCGTGTTCCAGGGCTCCGCTGTTGTTGTGTGTTTGTGTGTGTGAGCAGGTAATTACAGCCGGGCTCCATTGTTGGCCAAAATCGCTCACTTTCCACCTTTCACTTCGATTGTAATTAATTTGCAAGGCGACGGCCCTAATGATGTGGTTCCTGGTCTATTTAAAGTGATGAATGTCTCCGAGCAGCGAGTAAATCTTTCCCATCTGCCTCCACTTTTTCGGGAATATATCGCAAATATGTTAACCCATCATTTACACCAAATAATCTGGCTTTTCGCATCTGCTGGCCTTTTTCTCTCACTTTTTAGTGGACAGACCCAACTCAATGGTCGCGATCCCGAAGGTTAATTACATTTATCCAAAAAGCAACTGACCCCGCAGGACATTGACTTAATTTCCCCGGCGTTTATTTTTTCCCCTCGTTTTCGCTGTATTTTCCATTTTTTTGCCTGGCTGTTTAATTTTTGTTAAACGCTTGCAGGAAAAGAGGAAAAATGGTGAAAAAGTCGAAACCAGAGAGCTGCCAGCAATTTCCTCTATCTATCTTTATTTTTTCGCCTTTCTGTAAAGCTCGTTGAAGCGCCTAAATGGTAATTAAAATTGTTGCATTGCCGCTCGAATGCGTTCGCTATTTATGTAGTTCGGGGAATTATGTAATTTCTCTCGGACTTTTAAGGTTCAGTGGATTAGCATATTACGGCTTTGTTTTCTGGTATTTATTTCTTGGCGCAATTCTTTCCGAGAATTTTGTGAGCCTGCAGAGAAATATTCGGACTTAAAGTTTGTTTTGGATCATTGCTATAAAGTTATCTCGGTCCACATAAGTATGGGAATTTAAGTCAATACTTAAATCATTACATAATATAATTTCCTTAAAGCCTGCCATTGGTCTGACATTGGCTTTAAAGTTTATCACTCATATGTAGTGTTGCCTTTAATCAAAAGTTTATTTTAACCAAGGTGCCGTAGATTTTAAGCAAGAATTGGATATATTTTCTGCATTATTAAAGGCAATATTTTATCGAATTGAATAAGATGACAAGGAATATGATGTTATTGGTTATACTCTAACTGGCATACGAGTCGTATGATTTATTTTAAAGTAAGCTTTAAGACCATTTAGACGTTGATTTGTGACATTCCATTTTTAAGGTCACTCCAATTATTATGTATTGTTAAAAAAATCACCAACAATTTCTTGGGCGAAATAAGCACCCAATAAATTTTAATATGATATACTGATATATTCCTATTTTTCCCTAACTTTCGCCCATATTTTACGTATCTTTAAAAAACGTATGTTGCTCCATAAAACACTTTCAACTTCTCACAGAAGAAACTTTTTTCCCCGTTTCGACTACACTTCTAGACGTGTTGTTTCCACTTTACACCAGAACTCCTTGCAATAGTTTGCTGAAAATTGGCAAGTTGAATGCATTGCCAAAATAAATTCTGATTATTCAGCAAATAATCGACAGTTGAAAGTTGTCAATTTTTCCGAGGTATCCCTAATCCAAATCCTAATCCCGTGCCACGCAGTTCAGAGGGCCAAAACCACAGCATGTTGTGAAACATAAGGCACAAAGTTATGGCTGAGCTTTGTGTCCCTTTCGCAGTACTTTTCCGCTTTTCCACTCATTTCCCGCTGCCCATTCAGGCATTGCGAGCTTAAATATTTAATTTCATTACGACTCCCACACACTCAAAGAAAATGTAAGAACGGAGACTGGGAGATATCAAACCTTCATCTTTCATTGAAAAGAAAAGCAGGAAAAAAGAGGAGCTGAAGCAGCGGGAAATGTGAAGAAAGTGGAGAAAGGAAACATTTATGTGGCTTTCTTTATACGGCATGGAATCTCACTTCTGCCCTCCTTTGACTTGACTTTTGCATCGTGAAATGCTTCGTTTTATTTTGCCCCAAGAGCTGGTTGGCAAAGTGAAGAGGACAAATTCCCAGGGGACAGGAGACTTCTGAATTACAATTACGAAATTGCTATGACATCAGGCTTGAGATTCCTGAAAGGAGTGACACAAATTGCATCTAATCTGAAATGATATAAGCGATTTTCTGAGCTCTTCGACAGCTGTCGTTGCTTATCACTGCTTTTAGTATGCATCACGGTTTTCCATACTGTTTTTGAGCTACTATTTAACAGAAAAACTACTGTGAAATAGTATCATGTGTGTACTTACTATTTTTACCCCAAAAGAGAGAAGTATTTTGGACGAAACAATAAAAGTACCGCTCCAAACATGAAAAGCCATACCTTGCTGAACTCGTAATAAAATTCCCAATCGATTGGCATTTAAACCTGGAATATTTAATTTTTGAGCGATTTTCGCAAAAAAAAAAGGTGACGTTACCCCTATCAAAAATGGGAAAATTTGTGGAAAATTGAATTTTTCTAAACCAGCCGGAAAGTGATGGAAATCGATTACGTAGCTTGTTAGTTGTTCATAGCAGTGCGCCTTTTACGACTGAGACCAGTTTTGGCCAAGTTACAGCAAAAAAACGCATCGAAAAATGTTGATTTCTTACAAAAATCCGATGTTACACTTTTTACCCCAAAAATGAGTAATATTTTGGCCCAAACAAAACAAAAGTACCGCTCCAAACATGGAAAGTCATAACTTGCTGAACTCGTAATAAAATTCCCAATCGATTGGCATTTAAACTTGGAAAACTTAATTTTTGAGCGATTATTTCAAAAAAAAGGTGCTGTTCAGAAATTCTTCAAAAATTCGAAATTTTGAGGAAAATTTAATTTTTTAATAGTCTTAAAATTTTTTGTGTGCATCTACTATTTTTAATGGTTCTTTAATAGTAAAACTACAATAAAATTTACCATGTGTTTATTTTCAAAGAATTAGTATTTATTGTCAGCATTTTTAAATCTGATTTAATGTTCACCGCAACAGGAAACCAAAAGTCACATCCAGATAATACTGTCATGTCAAACGGGGAAAACTAAAAAACACAAGGACTGCCGTACGCGGATTTCATACGCCAACATGGCCTCTATATCTTTTTTCCCCCAAAATCGATTGCGTGGGAACTCAAGGCAAGGATTGCACTTGATTTGTCCATAGCAAAGTCACGAAGTGTGGAACAAAACTAACTTTTTATATCCCTTGTATTTTGTTTTGGGCGCCGGCCATAATTTTGTCAATAATATTTGTTTGTTTTGGCCATAAAGGCAAGTTTGGTTTCTACTGGTAGTTCTGCCAGCTTTCTTTATTTCGGCGTGTCAATGGAAGTAAAAGTAGATAGGGGTTCGGGAAAAGGTGCTTCCCTGATATTGATATACTAGCTAAAGTCATGCAATGCGGCAAATGATAAACAGCAACGCCTTCAATTACTGTTACAATTGCTGAGGGCAGGGGCGGGTGTCAAGGGGGATTGGTTGGTAAGGGGGGGTTATGAGGGTAGATGAGGTAAGAGCTGCTAAAAATAGATGTCCCAATGAAATTATATCAATACATGCAATTGAAAGTGAAATGGAGACACAGTTTGGAAGTGCCATAAATATATAAAGTAGAGTTAATATTTAAATTCTTTAAGGTGGGCTATCAGTTTTTTCTTATCAATATTCCAAGACCTAGTTAATTCCTAGCACTCAACAAGGCTTTCTAGAATTGAATAATATTCTAAATGCACAAGTGGCTTTTAGAATTTACATTACCAATTCACTTAGTGATAAAACCCCATAAATGCCTTCCCATAGATATCAAAACAGCTGTTTCGGAGCACCAACTGTAGTAAAAGTAAAGCGAACGAGAGCCAGTACTAGACGAACTATTCAACGGGACAGTAAAGTTTCTTTTATGGACAATGCCCGGCAGTGAGAACTTTACAGCTCTGGGAGGTACAACCATTAACTCTAAAACTCGAGCTATATAAGTGATGAGTGATTCTCGTTTAGTGTCCGAAGAGGAACGGGCTCATAACAATCTGATGATGGTAATAGCCACCTTGACGTGGCTGATGCTCAGCTGTTTAAGTGAGATATTCAATAAAAACGAGAAGTGTTTTGAAAATATTAAACAAAAAACTACTTTCTTGGCCAGCTCTCTTCATTTACTGCTGCAATTACTGGCAGGTTTTGAGACCGTACTCCCAGAGGAACCGAGAGGAGTCCGAACCCCAGCAAAGTTAATTCCACACGACAACAGAAAAACAAAAATGAAACCCTACAAAAACGGAACGGAAAATTCCATGTGTTGCTATTTCCCTTTTTTTATTCGCGTGTCTCCCTTTTGCGCTTAGTTTACATTTGCTTTCCTCCTGCTCCTCCTCCCTCCATTTTCCATTTTCCTTTGCAAAAAATAATTTAAAATTCCTCGGCTGCCAGGCAACCCAACAAAAGCGGAGCCGTCCTGAGATATTTGCAGCCTGAGTTTTAATTTCTTTGGCTGGAAAAGTGAAAAGCATCTTTTATGCAAATTTAGCAGGTGGGTAGCGAGATGAGGCGGGGCACATGGGGGCGTGGCCGGAGCTAACATGACTTCCGCTCCTTTACTGGCTTAATGTTGCTCGGGCAAAGAGAAAAAGAGTTCAACAAAGGTAACGTCTAAAGGGAATCTCTAAAAATGGTACAAAATGATTAGATTAAAGTCTGGCATAAGGCGGCGAAAGGTTAAAGGTAAGGAGATACCTTTGAAGTACTTTAAATCTTGTTTGAAGCTGAAAAATGTTATATCATTTGTGTGGCAAAGAAGTAAAATGTTCCCCAATGTATTTCTGTTCCCCACCTAACCATTATAAATTACTTATTTACTTCCGATTTCTCAATGTCATGTAAACTTTTATCGTGCCCCAATAAAATGTTAGTATCTATCTGGGTTATTTAAGAGATAATGAACTAGAACTTTAGCATGGCCTTGAGAAATCATCCCTTACTGGTCTAAATATCCAATTTTATAAGGGATAATAACCCAAACTTTTATTTTCAAATTTTAAGCACTCTGGTAAGGAGCAACTTTTCCGTAAGCTCTGCTTTCTCTGACAAAAAACCAACAGAAAACGAAAACCGCAACAATTATCCGTAGCCCATTTACGGTGGCACACATCATTACCGTTCACCACCGAAAGTTCCCCTTCCTGGGCTCCCAACCTTTAAAATCTCGCCAGACCGAAATCGATTTGCCGAAGGCCTCGACAAATCCTTTGCCACATAACTCAGGCCAAAGCCGAACCAGGGTTGACTTCACAATCAGCTGTCGCAAGGGGAAATGCGGAAAACGGGGGCTGGTAAAGGGGTAGACTCTTGAGAAAAGTTTTCCTCGGCACCAAATCAAATGCCGATTATCGCCCAGTTAGTTGCACTCACAAAGGAAACCGGGAAATCCGTTGAATTGAGAGTCGTAGTCACAGGCGAAATGGTAGCTCCAATTCGTGGCCTGGCACCAAATGTGGAGAACCCTCTCCCAACCTTCTCCCCTCCCGGATTCAGACCCCTGCTCTTTGAGGGAAACCTACGACTGTTGACTCATTATCGGAGTGTTTGTTTTATGAAGGTCGTTTCCAACAGCCCGCACAAAAGGATTCGGGCCACGCACGCACAGACATCGTCGGTGTCGCCTCCCCACTCTTTATGCTCTAGCCCCTTGGTGTATTACCACCCCCAGCCACTCATCTACAGCCCCAGAAATCTCGGATCCTTTCTGACAATGCTCACTTAGAGAAATAACTACAGGTTCTTGCAGGTTCTCCCCATGGGGAGGTACTTTAATATCATTCAATACCAAGCAAAATCCTTTCAAAATACCTTAATTATCAAATTTTTCAGATAACTTAAATGTTTTGGATCTGTGCTAAGGTTTTAAATATTATTTAACTAAGAATACATTCAAAGCTGCGTGAGTACTGTATAAATACATTTTCCAGTACCTAATCTACTTGAGATTTTTGTATCTTTACATATTTTATAAGAAATAATAACCCTTACCTTACCTTCCATATTTATATTTAGCAATGGACCATATAAGACCCAATAAAGTTATGATAGAGGGTTCTTTTTGTTTCATAACTATGTTTGGTAATCCCCATTTTCCCCTGTGTGGGTGCTTCCATTTTGTCCATTGATATCAGCCCGCTTTGCTTTTGCTTCTTCATCTGGTTTTCCTCTTTTCCTCCCTCCCAATTTTCCGGATCCCGCCCCTCCTTTGTTGTCCTCCCCGCGCCATTTCTGTTGACACTTTGCGTTATTGTTGACAGGTCCATCTGGGTGATATCCTTGATAAATCTCGGCTTTCGCTTGTCCAAGTAACCAAAAATTTGTCTTAACTTCAGCAAGTGCTAATAGCAAACAACGATGAGTCGAGGGAAATCTGTTGGCCCGGCTTTCCCCCAGCCAGTTTGGCTTGGAGGCTGCGCATTAAATTATTTCTCATTATTGACAGTTTATCAAATTGATTTAACAAACCGCCCACTGAAACCTACGTTTTTGCCTCGATTTTCCCCGCTTTCCCCCGGCTTTCACCCATTTTCCCCTTTGAGCCAACTTAAGTGTTCGTGATAAATGGTTGTTTGCTAGCTTCTTTTCCGGACCCCCCTCGCTTTTCCACCCGCTTTTACGCCCGCTATCTAAGCTTTAATGTGCTTTTGTTGCCTTTAGTTGTGAGTTTTGTGAATGTGTGTGGGGGGAATTTATGTAATGCCCAAAGTTGAAGCATACTTTTGGGCTGTTTACTTAATGTTTCTGCTGCTGCTCTCAGCCACTCTCAACATTTTTAGTTAATTATACCCGTTACTCGTAGAGTAAAAGGGTATACTAGATTCGTCGGAAAGTATGTAACAGGCAGAAGGAAGCGTTTCCGACCCCATAAAGTATATATATTCTTGATCAGGATCACTAGCCGAGTCGATCTAGCCATGTCCGTCTGTCCGTCTGTCCGTCTGTCCGTCTGTCCGTCTGTCCGGATGAACGCTGAGATCTCGGAAACTATGAGAGCTAGGCTATTGAGATTTGGCGTGCAGATTCCTGAGCTTCTTACGCAGCGCAAGTTTGTTTCAGTAGACTGCCACGCCCACTCTAACGCCCACAAACCGCCCAAAACTGTGGCTCCTACAGTTTTGATGCTAGAATAAAAATTTTAACTGAAATGTAATGTTCTCATCAATACCTATCGATTGACCTAAAAAAAAGTTTGCCACGCCCACTTTAACGCCCACAAACCGCGAAAACCTGTGACGCCCACAATTTTTATGCTAGATAAAAAATTTTAACTGAAATGTATTCGTCTCGTCATTACCTATCGATTGACTCAAAAAAAAGTTTGCCACGCCCACTTTAACGCCCACAAACCGCAAAAACCTGTGACGCCCACAATTTTCATGCTAGATAAAAAATTGTAACTGAAATGTATTGGTCTCGTCGATACCTATCGATTGATCCAAAAAAAATTTGCCACGCCCACTCTAACGCCCATAACGCTTAAATCTGTATACCGCCGGTAGGTGGCGCATTTTAATCTCGCTTTGCTGCTTGCATATCTCCATTTAGCTGAGTAACGGGTATCTGATAGTCGAGGTACTCGACTATAGCGTTCTTCCTTGTTTTAGTTTGTTTGCCCAGGAAAGTGTACGTGTACTCAAGCTGGCTAAATGTTTTATTAATTTAAACGCACAACTGGGCGGAAAAGCAAAAGTTTCCATTCCATGGATTCCATCATGAAATAGTTATGCAGGTCCATTTGAGCATAGGGAATCTGGGAGTATGTATTATACATGGCATATTTAAAGTGTGGAAAACTATGCCCAAAGTGTGCAAGGGCTATCAGTAACGAATTTTAAAGTACTGTGAAAGGGAATATTTTCTGCATATTTAATATCACTGGTAAAACTAGAATTTAAATATTTATGCTTTGATTTTTAGCCATTGCGGTTTTTATCAACTTTAAATATGGAAATATTAATCTGACCACTAAGAGTTAAATTGGGGATTTTTTTTAAGGTAAAATATTCCCAAATTAATATTACTTTTAGAATTCAATTGAAATGTTGGTTAAAAATATTTATTTATTATACCCGTTACTCGTAGAGTAAAAGGGTATACTAGATTCGTCGGAAAGTATGTAACAGGCAGAAGGAAGCGTTTCCGACCCCATAAAGTATATATATTCTTGATCAGGATCACTAGCCGAGTCGATCTAGCCATGTCCGTCTGTCCGTCTGTCCGTCTGTCCGTCTGTCCGTCTGTCCGTATGAACGCTGAGATCTCGGAAACTATGAGAGTTACAATACTGGGATTAGGCACGCAGATTCCTGAGATTCCTGCGCAGCGCAAGTTTGTTTCAGTAGAGTGCCACGCCCACTCTAACGCCCACAAACCGCCCAAAACTGTGGCTCCTACAGTTTTGATGCTAGAATAAAAATTTTAACTGAAATGTAATGTTCTCATCAATACCTATCGATTGACCTAAAAAAAAGTTTGCCACGCCCACTTTAACGCCCACAAACCGCGAAAACCTGTGACGCCCACAATTTTTATGCTAGATAAAAAATTTTAACTGAAATGTATTTGTCTTGTCATTACCTATTGATTGACTCAAAAAAAAGTTTCCCACGCCCACTTTAACGCCCACAAACCGCAAAAACCTGTGACGCCCACAATTTTCATGCTAGATAAAAAATTGTAACTGAAATGTATTGGTCTCGTCGATACCTATCGATTGATCCAAAAAAAAATTTGCCACGCCCACTCTAACGCCCATAACGCTTAAATCTGTATACCGCCGGTAGGTGGCGCATTTTAATCTCGCTTTGCTGCTTGCATATCTCCATTTAGCTGAGTAACGGGTATCTGATAGTCGAGGTACTCGACTATAGCCTTCTTCCTTGTTTTTTATTTACCATGACCAAAGTCTGCAAGGGATATTAGTTTCAAATTTAAAAGTAAAGGAGTATGTTTTGCATATTTAATTTCACTAGTAAGGCAAACAATTAAATATTTATGCTTTGATTTTCAACCATTGCAGGTTTTATTGACTTTAAATATGGGAATATTAAACCGAGCACTTACTATTTATTTTAGAAATTTAATGCTTAAAGTAAACATGATATAAATCATATCTAATGTCTTCTGACTTTATTAAAATCTTCTTTATTTAAATCAAGCAATTAAATATGTTTTGTATTAATTTCGTTTTTATTTAAATGTAAAAAATTACCCTTTGAGTATTTCCAGCAGGTAGCCTAATCTGCAGCCGGAATTACGAGTGGAAAGGCAATTTATAGGGCTTCCATGGCAATAGATATGATTTCCGTGCCAAAAAAAGATAAAATAAGAACGCAGTGGAGCAGGGTTCCCGGCTCTTTCCATTTCGACAGGATACTTGAGGATGCTTCAACTCGAACCGAATCGAATTTTAAGGGGAAAGCTGCTTTCACCGAGTGGGTATAATCCGATATTCGTTTCCCCTCTCTGCAGCTGCAGGGAAATTGTTTGCTATATATATTGTGTGCTCACAATATTGTTCTATTGTCGTCCTGCCCATTGTAATTAAGCCCATGCCAGGATGGAGTGCATATCAAACACGTCCTGGGGCATTTGGCTGCGTCTCAAGTGGCAGGGAAATGGGAGTCTGGTCGGGGAAAGGCTTCTGGTTTCCTCTGAAAATGCCATTGACAATGGCGACTTGTGCCGGGATTGTCACGTCCTTGTCTAAAATAAAGGATTGGAAAAAGGAAAACAGGGAGCCTGACGTCTGAAGTGGCGTTGCACAAAAGATCCGGGACTAAATCCGTCGTCTTTTATATCCGACTGATTCGGGCCAATTTGTTTGTTTGTTTTCCATAACAGCAGTACAAACAATCGCCCGTTTACCCTTGTCACTTAATGGCCGACAATACTGGCCATCCATAATTTATGCAACATTTCCCTCCGCCCACAAACAAATCTCTAATTTCTCTGTTGACTTTTAAATAATTTATTTGCCAAGCCAATGACTGGGAGATAGTATTTAAGGAGCCGGCATACCTACATTTGTATTTTTTTCAAAATGTCATTGGCAAATGGTTAATTAAATATTTACCAGGACAAGCTGTAGTAAGTTGTTGATTAATTATTGAGGAATTTCAACCGGCAGTCAAAGTCTCCCGGATGAAATGCTTTCTAGGGTTCGCCACTCTTGACTGCCGCTTGTTGCTGTTGTGCCGAAAACTTTCCAAAGTTTTCCCACCCATTTCGGGTTCTGATTCTGATTTTTCGACATGCCAACACTTGTTTTGCCGACTGAGGTCTAAGTGATTTAGGCTAAACTTTTTCCCCGGAAATGTAGCGGGGAAAAGTTTCGTTGTTCTGCATAATCGTCTGTCGGAAGTGTATCGCAAAAAGAAGAGGGATTTCGCTGGGGCACAAGGGCATTACGGAGCAATCAATAAACATGCTTTGCGCCCATATAGGAGTACTCAGCCGAACTCCGCTCCGGGAGTTGGCCCAGAGTCCTGCCTGTGGTAAATGTTTATGGGCCGCCCATGTCGGGGATTAAATGTAGGTGGGCACATCTACATATTCATATTCCCGGCCCTGTGTGTGTTGGCCACGTGCCTGAACATGGCACAATCCTAGCCCAGCCGAGTCGTAATTCATTTGCATAACATTAACGGGCGGGCGGATGCCGTAACATGCCACATGCCATCCTGCAGGATCCTAACTGGCCCAGCAAGCAAGTTTGAATAAAATATGTATGCCAACGTATTAACCTTAAACACTCTCAGGGGCTTTCAGGTGTGCGAGTCCCGGGCAGAAGTACGAACTCAAAGGTCCTGTGCACTTCACTGGCTCAGGCGGAACTAACTACGGGTGTTGCTGGGTTCCAAAATTAATAAAGAAATATCTACATGGCATTAAATTTATTTAATTACTATAATTTCTTAAATATTATTAGGAACTAAGATTTGTAACTCGTTCAAATCAATAATAAATTGTTGTAAGTATTAACAACATCTATAAAGTATAATCTCATAACTTGTTAGGGAAATAGTTCATTTATCTCCAGTTCAGAATATCTCCATTCTTCAAATATTCGTCATTAAAATTCTTTATTTTTTAACAAATGTATCCCATTCAAAATCTATTAAATTTATTAGAATGTAGTTGGTTTTTATACTCATTTAAAATTTGTTCCCTGCTCTATGGCTATATAGTAAATATGTTATTATTTATAAAAAACATTTCAATTTCAAGTAAGAGATCCCCAAATCGTACACAGAAATATTTTCAAAAATGCACAGCTTTATTTCTTGGAAAATCATTGACAAAATGGGTGACATATTACTGGATCGATCTGAAAACTCTACTTCTTGAGCAGGGTGGAGACGACGGCGGGGGCGGCGTAAGCGGAGTACACGGAGGGCGCGGCCACATAGGCGGCAGAGGAGTAGACAGAGGGGGCTGCGTAGACGGAGGGGGCGGCATAAACGGAGGGGGCGTAGGCGGAGTAGGCGCGGGGAAGGGCGGCCGAGTAGGTGGTCACAGGGGCGGCTGCGGCGTAAGTCAGGGCCGGAGCTGCGGCATAGGTGGCGACAGCGGGGGCCAAAACATGAGCGGCGGCGATGAATAGGGCCAAGCAGATGAGGAACTACAGGGATTTAAGACAAATTGTAAGGGTTATAATGGAATTAATGATTTGGAGTTTAAAAAAAGAAACATAAAATTATTTCCTCGTAAGCTGTCAGTGAACTTTCTTTCTTTTTAAAAATGGAATATTTATAAAAAAAAAAAACATTTTTAATAGAAATTAAAAAAAATTAAGAAAATAATTTTCATACAAAATTTTTTCCAAAGAAATAGAATATTTTGTATTAAAAAATGTTATTTTTACTTTTCTAAGTCTTGATATATTTATACAATCTTCTCTTACTTTCATGTTGATTGTTTTTTGTGTTTGTGCTGGACGAACGTTCTCAAAGACTGGAAGTGTGTTGACTGATGCTATTTCCCAGTCACAGCCAAGTATTTATACGCCAAAAAACTCAGGGCAAAAGAACAAGTTCCCTGCAAACATGCGGATGTGGAATTGGTAGCTAATCCGGGCAAACCATATCGAATGGATTAGCATTGTTCGATGGAATGTTTGTTTATTTTTACACTCCGTCAACAAACTGACAATTGGCCAAAAGGGGAAGGTGGGAGAGTCCGACTGGCAAACTGACAAACTGATAGACTGACAGTAATGAGAGCTTGATTGTTTGTCCGCACCTTTTGGGTGAAACTTGGTGACAAGCAAAAAATGTTAGAAAAGAGCTTTGGAAAAAGATTGAAAGCGGAATCATGAAATAATTGCGCTTAAACGTCAGCGAAGTGATTTTTCATTATAGCCTTGGCATTGAAATTTAACAATAATAAAACAACTTTTTTAGTTATTTCATTTATTTGGGACTATCTTAAAAATATTTTTATGTCTAAAAATTAATTACTAGTCACAATAAATTTAACTACGGTGGACACCCTATCGATAACCTAGTACCTGGTTACAGTTTTTTTTTCACCAACACCTTGTCGATATGAACAAGAGTCTGAAAATACATGATATTTCATTGTCCTAGCAACTCTCTTAAAAGATTATGCTCATACTTATACTTGCCTAATAAAATTTAGTGTTCCTTTGAAAGTGAAAGTGTTTAGGTGCTAACGAAAGAAATGGAAGAAATTCTTATGCAGAGAACATTTGTCTTAACTTAGAGAAAGTACAATTGCATATATGCATTCAAAAAGCGGTGAGTTATTGAGTTACACCTACACGTATTGAAAAGAAGTCATGGATATACTCCTTAGCTGACTTGCTACTCCAATTGTCATAGGGAATTCTTTTCGAGGCTTGTTTTGTTTTCATAGAGTTTGGTATTTTAAAAATACAAATTTAAATTTTATATGAACTAGTTCTGTAAACTCAAAAGTGTTGGTAAATGCGATCTATCGATAGAACTGAACAGTGCTCAGCAACGCATCACTAAATGTCAACGTGCTTGGTGTCATTTAATATAATTTCCTTTTCATTTTTGGTGTCGACCGATTCAGTTCGCTTATCTCAGATTTCTTTTCGAAGAAAGAAGAAAGGTAAAGCTCTTGCTTAACTCTTTTTCATTTGCTAAAAGTGTTTTTCCACAGCTTCTTAACCATGTAGCCCAGGAACGCCAACGAACCCACCATTTTTCGTTTTATATGGGCCAATAAACGCCATGTCATCGTCTGTTTGATGATGTTTGTAGTTTCGGGAGCGATGTCGATATGGGACTTGGTCAAAGTGGACGCGAAGGAGCTAGTATTCTTGATACTGGGCATCACTGGGCAGGAAACATCTTATGGAGCCACTGGAGCACACTACTGATGATCTTGGCCGTCATCTGGAGCCATTCGATGTACTGAAACGGAGAAACAAGAAAGGTAGCAAACTTCGGCAAGCCGAAGTTTATACACCCTTGTAGGTTATTTCTATAGGACATAAATATTAAGAAAATGTAACATTTATTTTCCGATCCTTCCTGTAGCAGCTTTATGATATTGCAGTCCGATTTTTATTAAATTGTTTTCGTAATTCTGAAATATTAAAAAATTGCTATAGTAGAGAATAGAAGAGAATAAGATCAAGCGAGGTTCTCTAATTCTTGTGTTCATAGGTAGAATGTAATTCATCGAAGGAGTCTGGGTTTTCTGCAAAGGCAGAGAAGCCTCTTTCGATGGGTCTACCACACATTACACCATTTAAAAACACATCTATATAATCCTCTGCTGCTGTATAATCCTCTGCTGCAAAATAAATTAACATTATTTCTCTATTCTAGTGCATCGAGTGGCTGCAGATGACGGCCAAGAAGATCCGGATCTCGGGTCTGGTGGAGGAACATCATTAGGCGCCAAGATCATCAAAGCTATTAAGATGCCAAAAATCAGTAGTGTGCTCCAATGGCTCCACGAGAAGTTTTCTGTCCACTGAAACGGTAGCAAGTTTACTATCTCCTCCCCGACCACACTGTCTGAGTTCCATATCGACATCGCCACAGAAACTAGGAACATCATCAGTAAACGAAAACATGGCGTTTGTTGGCCCAAATAAAACGAATTATGGTCGGTTCGTGGACGATCCTGGGATGCATGGGTAGTCAAGGGATTCGCCCTGATGCTATTACCCAGCACAGCTCCAGAGGCAGATGGCCTGTTTGACCGCATCCCCAGACAGAAGTCGAGCCCTATTCTTACCCTGATCGGACGTGGGTGCCTCGCCTCCAATCGCCAGGACTACATAGGATCCCTGGGCTTCTTCAAGAGCGTCCTTAAGCCCCGCCTTAATAGGCCACTGCTTTTGGAGGATGTGTGATCTGGACAGTGCCCAGCGCTTCTTTTAGAAGGAGGAGAATAGCTGCTGTCAGAAATTCTTACTAGGAATGGCCATCATGCAGCTGAATCAACTCGACCCACAACATTATAGGAAGGGTATAAGTCTCCTCAAAGCGGCCTTTCAAATTGATGAACAGCATCCAACAGTTCTATGAATTCTTGCTACCTATTACTATTCCATTGGCGATCATTGATGACTGTTACTCTGAAGAAAGCGAAAAATCACTTAACAATTTTAAATATACAAATTAAACAAACAACAAATTGTATTAATTTCGTGTCACACTAGAAATATTTAAAAAAAATTTTAATTGTGTTGTGATTTCTTCATCCAACCGTATTTTATTCTCCGTTTGAAGGGGTCCTTCTCATTATCTGTTAAAAAAAAAAGAATACGCTATAACCTTTTGCTCTACGATAGAAATGAACAGTGCTCAGCAACGTCGCACTAAATGTCAACGTGCTTAGTGTCATTTAATCAAATTTCCTTTTCATTTCCGGCGTCGACCGATTCAGTTCGCTTATCTGAAAAGCATTTTTTCTGGCTTCTTTTCGAAGAAAGTAGAAAGGTAAAGCAGTTGTTTAACTCTTTTTCATTTGCTAAAGGTGTTTTTCCACAGCTTCTTAACAATGTAGCCCAGGAACGCCAACGAACCCACCATCTTTCGTTTTATTTGGGCCAATAAACGCCATGTCATCGTCTGTTTGATGACGTTCGTAGTTTCGGGAGCGATGTCGATGTGGGACAGAGTGTTCGCGGAGGAGATAGTATTCTTGATACTGGGCTTCACTAGGCAGGAAACATCTTATGGAGCCACTGGAGCACACTACTGATGATCTTGGCCGTCATCTGGAGCCATTCGATGTACTGAAACGGAGAAACAAGAAAGGTAGCAAACTTCGGCAAGCCGAAGTTTATACACCCTTGTAGGTTATTTCTATAGGACATAAATATTAAGAAAATGTAACATTTATTTTCCGATCCTTCCTGTAGCAGCTTTATGATATTGCAGTCCGATTTTTATTAAATTGTTTTCGTAATTCTGAAATATTAAAAAATTGCTATAGTAGAGAATAGAAGAGAATAAGATCAAGCGAGGTTCTCTAATTCTTGTGTTCATAGGTAGAATGTAATTCATCGAAGGAGTCTGGGTTTTCTGCAAAGGCAGAGAAGCCTCTTTCGATGGGTCTACCACACATTACACCATTTAAAAACACATCTATATAATCCTCTGCTGCTGTATAATCCTCTGCTGCAAAATAAATTAACATTATTTCTCTATTCTAGTGCATCGAGTGGCTGCAGATGACGGCCAAGAAGATCCGGATCTCGGGTCTGGTGGAGGAACATCATTAGGCGCCAAGATCATCAAAGCTATTAAGATGCCAAAAATCAGTAGTGTGCTCCAATGGCTCCACGAGAAGTTTTCTGTCCACTGAAACGGTAGCAAGTTTACTATCTCCTCCCCGACCACACTGTCTGAGTTCCATATCGACATCGCCACAGAAACTAGGAACATCATCAGTAAACGAAAACATGGCGTTTGTTGGCCCAAATAAAACGAATTATGGTCGGTTCGTGGACGATCCTGGGATGCATGGGTAGTCAAGGGATTCGCCCTGATGCTATTACCCAGCACAGCTCCAGAGGCAGATGGCCTGTTTGACCGCATCCCCAGACAGAAGTCGAGCCCTATTCTTACCCTGATCGGACGTGGGTGCCTCGCCTCCAATCGCCAGGACTACATAGGATCCCTGGGCTTCTTCAAGAGCGTCCTTAAGCCCCGCCTTAATAGGCCACTGCTTTTGGAGGATGTGTGATCTGGACAGTGCCCAGCGCTTCTTTTAGAAGGAGGAGAATAGCTGCTGTCAGAAATTCTTACTAGGAATGGCCATCATGCAGCTGAATCAACTCGACCCACAACATTATAGGAAGGGTATAAGTCTCCTCAAAGCGGCCTTTCAAATTGATGAACAGCATCCAACAGTTCTATGAATTCTTGCTACCTATTACTATTCCATTGGCGATCATTGATGACTGTTACTCTGAAGAAAGCGAAAAATCACTTAACCATTTTAAATATACAAATTAAACAAACAACAAATTGTATTAATTTCGTGTCACACTAGAAATATTTAAAAAAAATTTTAATTGTGTTGTGATTTCTTCATCCAACCGTATTTTATTCTCCGTTTGAAGGGGTCCTTCTCATTATCTGTTAAAAAAAAAGAATACGCTATAACCTTTTGCTCTACGATAGAAATGAACAGTGCTCAGCAACGTCGCACTAAATGTCAACGTGCTTAGTGTCATTTAATCAAATTTCCTTTTCATTTCCGGCGTCGACCGATTCAGTTCGCTTATCTGAAAAGCATTTTTTCTGGCTTCTTTTCGAAGAAAGTAGAAAGGTAAAGCAGTTGTTTAACTCTTTTTCATTTGCTAAAGGTGTTTTTCCACAGCTTCTTAACAATGTAGCCCAGGAACGCCAACGAACCCACCATCTTTCGTTTTATTTGGGCCAATAAACGCCATGTCATCGTCTGTTTGATGACGTTCGTAGTTTCGGGAGCGATGTCGATGTGGGACAGAGTGTTCGCGGAGGAGATAGTATTCTTGATACTGGGCTTCACTAGGCAGGAAACATCTTATGGAGCCACTGGAGCACACTACTGATGATCTTGGCCGTCACCTGGAGCCATTCGATGTACTGAAATGGAGAAACAAGAAAGGTAGCAAACTTCGGCAAGCCCAAGTTTATTCACCCTTGCAGGTTATTCCTACAGGACCAGAGCTTTTCAATTTTCAGAAATCTTAAAAATAATTACAGAAATATTACAAAAAATCGCACATATATTTTCCGATTCTTCCTGTAGCAGCTGTATGATATTGTAGTCCGATTTTTATTAAATTGTATTCCTAATTGTCAGTTTTTATAAAATGCTATATACCGGAGTAGAAGAGAATATGATCAAATGAGGCCCGGACCTCGGGTCTGGTGGAGGAGCATCATTAGGCGCCAAGATCATCAAAGCTAGTAAGATGCCGAATGTCAGTAGTGTACTCCAGTGGCTCCACGAGAAGTTTTCTGTCCACTGAAACGGTAGCAAGTTTACTATCTCCTCCCCGACCACACTGTCCAAGTTTCATATCGGCATCGCTACCGAAACTAAGAACATCATCAAGCAGACGAAAACATGGCGTTTGTTGGCCCAAACGAAACGAAAGATGGTCGGTTCGTTGACGATCCTGGGCGTCATTGGTAGTCAAGGAAACCGCCCTGGTGGCACATCTCCAGAGGCAGATGGCCTGTTTGTCGACATTCTCAAACAGAAGTTGAACCATATTCTGCAAAAATCAGCAGGATGCTAAGAAAGACGGAGATCAGGACTCCGGGAAAAGTACCGCCAAAAACACTTCCGCAAAAGAGCTGGTATCCAGGATTTGGATAAAGTTTGTTCAAGAAACCACTGTTAAAAGAATTTATAAGTTCTGATGATGACTCACTGTCATCGGAAGAAGGCGACATAGCAAAGGAACTGGGTGCGAATCTTCTATCTGATTCGGAACCGTGTCAGTTGTAGTAGACAGCTAGGGTTTTCAGGCCTGCGTTCACTAGGCTATGGATAACCTAGTGTATAGGAAGATTCGGGTTCGTGCACTTCTAGCATTGCTCGGTGCTAAGCTCGTCGGATTGTCGTGGGATCTTCCTAGTCTTCTCTATAACACGCACCGTACTACGCGAAAAAAGTTTTAAATGCACTAAGCGGTAATCTAAAAGGATCGAACAACAAAATAATGGGTGTAAACGGACTCAAGGCACGCGGACGGACGTTGAAGGCACAAGCGAATCAGGAAACATTAAGAGTTAGGGTGGCTCGATGATATTGCCGCCCCTTTCTGTACCCTCCCTACCATGATAACTCGTGTGAAATTGTTTGCGGTTATTCCTTATTCAATGTTTATTTATTATTCACATTTTTACTTTATATAGCGGCGACATAGCAAGATCAATCACGATTCCGCGTTACAAATTTATTCAAACATTGTTGAACTATCAACTTCAATTAACAAAAGAAAATTAGAAACTACAATCATGATTTCAATACAACTTAAATTCTTTCATCTTCAAAAATCAGATTTAACTCAAAATATAACAAGAATCAATCTGACCGAATAATCGTCCGTTTGCTTTGGCACGCATAATCATAATATCATTTATATATATGGGTCAAATGTCAGAAAATCAATATGGTGGTAACAATATTTCACTTACGCAAAACTCCGGCGATGCAGGTTCGGTGGGCCCATCGAAGACGCTGTGCAAGGATGCTTTTAAGACAAGTTATCATATTAATTTCTGACAAGATCAGTTATGTGGAATGTACGGATGGTCATTGTCAGAACTTAAAGAAAAATTACTACTAAGTCAATACCAAGGTACGCTACATAAGCTAGTACCGAAAAATTATTCTACATAGATCGAAAGTTAAACTACACAAGAGTTAGCGCCTCCGACAGCTCACTACATACGAAGGGATCTGCGTCTTCGCATGCCAGACAGCGGGTCTGATCAATCGATGCTTTCCTCCAGATACATTTGCCTATGGTGAGGCTTCTCCCATCGGCAAGCCGTACGTGGCGAATACGGGCGAAGTGCCGGGTCTGCTGCGCTTACAAAACGCCTTCCGAGATACTGCTCTCTGGACTAGCCAGAGCTGAGAATTCCTTTGCCGCGCGTGGCGCGTGTGGGTGAGGCGATGTGGGTGTAGCAGCAAAAGTCACATCCGGTATCCGTTCACTTCCTCATCCAAGTATGACCACGGCTCCGATCAGTGGTCCAAAAATGACTGATGTACTGGTACTATAACCCTCCAAAATGTCGCTCTATGGCTTAGCCAGAGCTGGGGCGGTGGATGCCGCGCGTGGCTCGTGTGGGTGAGGTTATGCACTAGCCACAGTGGTCACTCAGGTAGACTTCCTTCGATTAGGGCGGTTCTTACAAGGCCGCACGTGGCATGCGGTTGGTGGGATGCCGGGCTAGAGATTTCCGCCGTTCGCGGCATCTGTAGCCTCGGTCACCTTCCAGAATGTTCGCGCCTTTGCTGATCGCAGGGGGCACCTAGCGCGACACGTGTGCGCAGGTGGCAACCCCGCCGTGGCAGGTTGGCTTGAACTGACACCCAAAAAAGAGTCTCGTCTTGGCCGACCGGTTGCGAAATTAAAAAAACGGTGTAATCACCCCGCGCTGGCGCTGTTGTTGCCGGCCGGCTTCGACAGAACCTCTTCTCCTTTCCTATTTCAAAAAAAATACATAGAAATACACGCCACTTAATAGCCTGCCTATGCGGTTAAATTCGTGTGTTCTTATTTACCAGTAGTTGGGTGTAAAAATATATATGATCCTCCTGTTAGCGTAGACTTGGCCGGTGCACACACACTTAGACAGAATTCGAACCGCGTGGGTTGTAATTTTCCGTTTGTATTCTACTTACGGCAGCCTTGCGTCCGTTTTCATTCAAAGATTTAAACGATGTGAACGAGAACTCTTGACGCGAGAAGTTGGCTGTACGCTGCGACGTTGCTAAGCACACCTAACGGGATCTTTCCAGATTCTGTTCTCCTTTCTGCCTTCACACGTTTTCGGTGCGCGCGAATACGTGTAAGCGGGTCAGCTAGACGATATTCGTTGCTCTCTGCTATACTCTGCGCTTAGCTGTTAGACATATGCGAATTTACATGCAAAATGACTTTACTCTAATTTCTCTCAAAAGTTTCTATTTCCATTTACGACTGGCTATACACCACAGTTAACTCGGCAAGAGATTGAACTCACAGAGGAGTTAACTGAAAGAAACAAAGGGTCAGTCAGCTCCAAGATATGCACATTTTAGGTTCTGATATCTTTCAAATGGTATACTCCTAAGGACTTATTTTCTTCGTTCGTTAACTCGTAATATGTCGGACTGATCTTTTTCGTCACCGATGCCTTGATAAAAACAGGCGCAAGTTTGCTACTAAACTTTTTCGCTGCGTTACTCTGGGCGAAACTGCGAGCGATTACCGTGTCTCCAACGTGCAATTGAACGGTTCGGCTACGCAAATTATATACCCTAGCATTTGCGGCATGTGATTCTGAAATCTTCCTTTTAGCTTGCTGGCGTGCTACTTGCAACATGTCAGGTGTTTTCAGTGCCACATCGTTGGTCAACAAATCCAGATTCCTAAGCAATTCGTAATCCTGTCCGTTGGCTACCATGTTCTGACCGAAACAGAGAAAATACGGGGAAAATCTTGTACTGCGGTTTACAGTAGATCTTAAAGATGCGCCTATCGCATCGATATTTAGATCCCAGTTAGTGTGGTCAGCGCCGATATACGCTCTAACTGCGGCTAGTATCGATCTATTTACTCGCGAATAAATTGCTGTGCAAATATGCCTGACTCCGAATTTCGTTAAGAACGCTCTAAAATGACCTGATTTCAACTGCGACCCGTTGTCCGTGAGTATGGACTCTGGTGTACCGAAGGTGTAAAACACGTGCTTTTCCAGAAATTCGCAAATCCTTTCGGACGTGAATTTTCGCAATGGCTGTAGGAAGTGAAACTTTGTACAGTGGTCAACTATTATCAAAAGTCCTATATTTCCTTTCTTGGACCGTGGGTATGGGCCAAGAAGATCCATATACAGTCTCTGAAATGGGCGGTCTGAAGTTGTGGGTCTCCCCATGGGTGGTCTAAGAACCTTGTTTGGGCTCTTTGTCGACTTGCAAATGGAACACTGTGAAACAAAGCTGCGAATCTGCGTTACCATTCCTGGCCAGAATAGATGCCGCCTGAGTTTCTCAATCATTTTGTTCATTCCAATGTGTGCAGCATCGGGGGAATTGTACGCCCGTATTAAAACCTGGTGGACGAGGTTGATTGGAACCCAAAGTTTCCATGATTCCTCTTCTTGCAACAAGTCTCCTTTCGCTAGTTCGGTTCTCTTATACACAAAATTATCCACGACCCTGAGATCGGGTAGCTTTGCCTGGTTTTCATGAATTCGTTTTCTCAGTTCGAGGTACTGTTCTGAATTAAACTCCTTTGAACTTAAGTCAATAATGGGTCCTCCGTCGGAAATGCAAGACACTACTTCTTCTTCGCGAAGCGAAAGTGCATCGGCCACAACATTTTCTGATCCACGGCGATGTTTAATCGTGAATGAGAACCCTTGCAGACGAATGGACCATCTAGCCAAACGGCCGGACAAGTCCTTTTGTCGCATTAGCCATTGAAGTGAAGCGTGGTCAGTTATGACACAAAAATCTTGACCTTCAACGTAGGCTCTGAACTTATTGATGCCCTTAATGACTGCTAAGCACTCTAATTCGGTGACCGAATAATTTCGCTGCGCTTTAGACAGCTTTTCAGACATATACGCTATGGGTACTTCGACTCCATCCTCATTTTCTTGAGCTAATACACAGCCGAGCCCGTACAGGCTTGCATCGCAAAGCAGAATGAAAGGTTTCTTAAAATTTGGTGTCCTCAAGATTGGAGATGAGACTAATTTGGTTTTTAGCTGGTTAAAAGCGTCCTCTGCCGCTTGAGTCCACGACAGAGCTTTATTTTTCTTGAGCAGATCAGTTAGCGGAACGGCAATCGTGGCATAGTTATCCACAAATCGCCGGTACCAACCTGCTAGACCGAGAAATCTGCGCAATTGTTTGACGGTTGTAGGTGCAGGGAACTTTTCGATTGCACTTACTTTGTCCGGGTCAACTTTCAGCTCACCGTGACCAAGGACAAAACCTAGGTACTTAATTTCAGTCATACAGAACTTTGATTTGGCTATGTTTATTGTCAGGTTCGCATCACGAAGATAGCCTGCGATTTCTTCTAACAGCTTCATGTGCGACTCGAAATCGTCAGACAAAACCAAGAGGTCGTCCAAATAAACGAATACTCTCGTCCGCAATTTCGCTGGAATAACCAAATCTATTAGTCTACACAGAGTTCGAGCAGCGTTACATAGACCAAAAGGCATCACCATATATTGATACAAAGGCCTGTTAGGTATTGTAAATGCCGTATACTAGTAGTAGGGAAACGCGGATTCTGGGACAATTAGCATATTAATGGCCCCCGCCCCCCCTCCCCCCTCATTAACGTATGCGGGTTCTGGGACAATTAGCATAATCCAATAAATTAACTGATTTTAATGGGCTTTGAAGTCATAAAAATGTCACGATCATATCCATAAAGAGTATACTAAATTGCCCCCCAACCCCACACCACCATGTGACAATACTGATCACGTGACCTTTTTGCCTCATTATCAGCAATTAATATTCAGCAGGTGTTGCTGTACACGGGAGAAAGGTCGCACACTTTCCCCACATCCCCATGTGACAATATTGATCATGTATCCCTTTCCTCATTATCAGCAATTAATATTCAGCAGGTGTTGCTGTGCACGTGAGAAAGGTCGCAAACCCAAAACATCTAAAGCTGGTTGCCTTAGAGGGACATGTCCGATCATGTTGGGGAATGACGTTTCCTATGATTGTAAAACTAATTTAGAAATCAAAAGAACCCCAAATAAAATAAATCCCACAAGTTAATTATTCTCAGATGTCGAATATTTTCAAACAGACTTTTTTTTTTCGCCCCAGAATGTTTAACTGGTAAATTTTTTCAAGATCTCTCCTTTCTACAAACGGGTCATAAACATATCATAAAAGGGATTCAAGCAAGAGCTACCCGAACATGCGCACCTGTCTATTACCTGACCGGAATAAAAGGGACACATGCACAAGTCTGAAGGCGCACGCCCATTGACAAAATCATGAGCCTCACGCCAACGACCTCACGGCTAAGTGCGAGCTCTAATACGTTCCCATAATAGGGGTTGAAATCACGACCGCGCAACAACTCGCAAGTAGCCGACATATCTCAGTCAAGGAAATATTTTCCATTCTCCGCACCTGTAATTTTAACTCGAAATAAAATGTCAGAAGTTTATTTTGTACCATAAAAATACATTTATTCATTTACATTTATTTATTTTGGTATTGCGAACATTTTTTTTTATATATAGAAATTAATTTTCTGCTATGATTCCGGCGATTTGCATAGAAGAAGCAGGCGCACGTTTCCGACGTCATTTCTGGATTACGAAATGTAAAGTGTTCACCATATTTCGTAGTTTTGAGGTCGTGTCCACCTCGATTCATGAACATAGTTTTTGTGTTTAGAAGGTATTGAAAATGCTGACCAATTATCTCTCCTTTAAATTGTTCAATAAATTGGTCAATTTCCTCAAGAAGCTTCATTTGGTTAATTTTATTTTCTTGTAGGTCCTTACACATCTAGTCTCAACTTTAAAATGATGTATAACAAATATTTTATTGTTTTGGAGCTACTTTTAAAAAATGTCAAAATAATGTATGCATTGTTTAGAGCACAAACCCCGCCCTTAAGGTGTGTTTCACAATAGGGAAACCGGTTTCCTTTAAACCCGTTTTAATGACGGACAGCCCATTTCCTCGACATTAATGAGCTGACGACTCCCAAAAAACGTCTGTAGAAATCGTTTCTTTTCCACACCTTTACAAATAATTTGTTTTCCGCTTGTAATTGTCCTTAGATACTTTCGAGTTTGTGGAAAACTATTTTCTCCATCGTTCCAAAAAATTTTGTGATGTGTATTGGTTAACCAAATTGCAGTCTTTCGAGATTTTGTATTTAGCAAAGTAAAATCATATGGTGGTTCTATTAAAAAACTATTATTCAAGTTTGGATCTTTTTCGAATACAATTCCAATTTCCTTTAGAATAAAATTATTATTATTATCAAAGAAACCTTGAACATCAATCGAAACAGTATCTTTCAACATTTTTCTAATGTTAAACAACTCGTTGTACTAGTCCGTTTAGTGCGTTATATTCAACTAAACGGTCTTGTATGAGGAGACAATAATCTTGGGTATTTTCATGACTTGGTGTCTTTAGTTCTATTGAAATTCTCACATCATTAGGACCAGTTTTCACTGATTCGTTTTGATATGAAAGATCAACCACAATAATAGGGGTCTTCAATTTAAATTCATTTGGGGTCAAAAATGGTTGTGATTCACGATTAACTAGATTGAAATCTTGTATACATTTCATATAGGTGAGCATACTAATTCTTACTAAAATCAACATTCAGATTATCACATGGATATGACTCAGAATTCAAGTGAACTTTCAAGTTTGATAAGTTATTTGTGATAAGTTCTCCATTTAGTGTAAATCCAATTATGGCAAATCTTGGTTTTTTTCGGTTAGCCGACAATTTCACATTCCAGCTGTGTTGACTTCCATACCCCAATTTGGCGTTAACATATGAATCCCAACTCCGGAATGCGATTGGTAGGTTTACACCACTTTTAATAATGTCGTACATCTTAAGTTTTTGCAAAATCGCTCAGAGTTACATGGGGAATTTTCCACATTTTATTCGTAATTTCCAACTTAAAAGTTTGTTCATTTCTGGTTTGCTCAAACACATCACCAAGATTCTTAGTTAGCATCAACACTAGTTCATGCTTACAATTTAACAAAACTTTTTTATAATCCTCAGCCAATCCCAACAAATTTTTTAATGGTACAGAAAAATTTTAATTGGGGATCCCGTAGAAATTTCGTCTCCACTGCTCCATCCAGAATTTAATAGGTATTGACTTTGAAGATTATCCAGAGATATACAATTTTTTAGGGTAGTAGCCATACCGACATAGACTTGACACGTTGGACTCGTTGTATTTAGTTGTTACCTAGCAGTATTTTGATGGATACTTTCTTTTTAGTCTTGCTTTTGGATGGTTACTTTTTGTATAGTACCTGTACAGTACTTGATTTTGGATGGTTACTATCTGTATAGTATCTGTAAAGTACTTGGTTTTAGATGATAACTAAATGTTAACAAGTATTATGAGTCGCTATAGTCTCTTATTAAGAACTATCAAAGTACACAAGTTAAAGTTTCTAAGATGTGTTAGCCAAACACACTTGCAGTGAACTATCATTACCTGACCGTCATCAAAGTCACATGCCCAAGACCCAAGGACATTGAATAAAATACTTCCCCTTCATTTGTACCTGGAGTTTTAATTACAGTCAGATACAAAATTTGTAGGATTATTCAATATTTCTTTATATATTTTATTATTGTAAACATATTTTATTAAATTCATAATTAATTATATTTTATGTATATTTGTATATAATTAATTTTCTTACTTCAGCCCTCTGTAAGAAACATGTCGCTTATTAATCTTCGTTCCAAGCGTAGATTTTCGCTTGGTTCCCATAGATAGATGTAAAATAGTTCTCACAATGTAATCTTTCTCAGATGCTGAATTATTTTTAAAGCATTCATTTGTTCCATCCCATTATAATATTGTAACATATTTCGAAGGCATCATTAGCTAGCATAGGAGCGCCTATCAATTTAATTTTTGATTGAAGTTTATGATAGAGGTGTTGGGACCTGGTAATATCGGTTTTTGTTGTCAACAATTTTTGTAGTTCTAGTTTTTCTAGTTCTATTCTATTTGTATACTATTTGTATGAGTAAGGCATCATTGTCTAAGATTCTGAATAAGTTTAATAAACTCTTTAATTACAATACTGATTAGCTGGTTACTATATATATAGTAGATGTATACAAGTTGTTTAGTATCTGGTTTCTATATGTTTAATAGATGTATACAAGTTGTTTACTAGATGTTTGCAAGTTGTTTACTAGCTGTTTAGTATCTGGCTACTATATATTTAGTAGATGTATACAAGTTGTTTAGTATCTGGTTACTATATATTTAGTAGATGTATACAAGTTGTTTAGTATCTGGTTTCTTTATGTTTAATAGATGTATACAAGTTGTTTACTAGATGTATACAATTTGTTTACTAGCTGTTTAGTATCTGGTTACTATATATTTAGTAGATGTATAAAAGTTGTTTAGTTCTGGTTACAATTTATTTAGTAGATGTATGCAAGTTGTTTAGTATCTATGTTTAGTAGATGTATATAAGTTGTTTACTAGATGTATACAAGTTGTTTACTAGCTGTTTAGTATCTGGTTTCTATATGATTAGTAGATGTATACAAGTTGTTTAATAGATGTATACAAGTTGCTTACTAGCTGTTTAGTAACTGGTTTATATATATTTAATATCTGTTTACTTGATGTTTACTATTTATTATTAGCTGGTTACTAGTTGTTATTAACGTCTACGAGCTTTTATAGTCTTTTGTTAAGAATGATCAAAAATTCTTGATCACTAGACGACTTTCGATGTGAAGTAAAAACTTACACTCTGATTTTCAGTGTGTTTGCTATGTACGTAAGAAAGAATGCAAAGCCAAAATAGCTCAAGATTGATATATAAATCTTAGAGGAACATGTCCGATTATGTTGGGGGAAGATGTATCCTGTGATTGTAAAACTAGTTAAGATATAAATTGTTCACAAGTTGTCTAAAAGCTGTGTAGAAGCTGCTTTGATAAACAATTTTGATTCATAATTACAGATATTAAGAACATATAATAATATCATCCACTTTAACTAGTATATTGTTAAAATAAAACATTTCCATTTTTCATATTCTTTCATCTTATGTAGGTATAATAAATGTAATCTTAACTACGATAGCTAGCCTTACATCCCATAACTATAGTTAATAGCTACAATAAAATGTCTAGAAAGAACAAAATATGTGAATGTCCAAAAACCATTTAAAACTAACTATAATTGGGAAAGTAATTGAAATCGCTCCGGCGTAATACAGTAAAAAACAAAAAACACTGTGATTATCCCATTTTCTATCACCATAACAAATGTGTATACCCACACCTAAATGACCAATTGTATCCTTTGTCCAAAAATGTCTGTGACTTTCACTTATAAATTTGTCACCGATAATTTAAATCCCATTAAGCAAACCACCCATTGCTAACCGTACCATAACCCCAGAGTCAAGTTGGTTACCTACAATAAACATAGGTGGTGGTGTAAAGGACTGCTAAAATGCCTCGACGCAGGCGCAAATGTCATAAAAAATGATCATAAAAATATAATTAGGAAAGTATTTTTTATTTGCGAACCATTTATAACTGTTACCAACAACACAAATAGTTATGTTACAAAGGATTTGCTTCAATGCCTCGACGCAGGCGCAAAGGTCAAGGTATTGAAAAAAAATTCATGGAATATTATCCCTTCATAAAAGAGGTCATATAATATATAATTAGGAAAGTATTTTTTATTTGCGAACAATTTATAAATGTTACCAACAACACAAATAGTTGTTACAAAGGATTGCTAAAATAAATTGATGCAGGCGCAAAGGTCAAGGTATTGGAAAAAATTCATGGAATATTATCCCTTCATAAAAGAGGTCATAAAATATATAATTAGAAAGTATTTTTTATTTGCGAACAATTTATAAATGTTACCAACAACACAAATAGTTGTTACAAAGGATTGCTAAAATACCTTGATGCATGCGCAAAGGTCAAGGTAATGGAAAAATTCATGGAATATTATACCTTGACCAAAAACGAAAGTTTCTTCTATTTGGATAATAAAAAAATATATATTAATTCAATACTTTGATTTTTCCATCAAAATGCTTGATAAATCTAGTTGTTTGATATTCTCTAACTAATTGAGCAATATGTTTTCATGTGCCTTTTTAATTTACCAAAAACAGTATTAGTCTTCTCTCATAAAATTTATCTTTTGGATCCCTCTAATTCCCCACCGGTGAAATATATGTTCCTCATATTTAATAATGATGGTTTGTCATAGATGGGTACTTGTAATTCATATTTAAGATACTTACATCCTTCTCTAACTAATATCCTTTTATCCATCACCACCATAGGTTTAGAATTGTATTGCGTGCTTCAACCCCTAGCCACACCCACCACTGTAACAGATTTCACTTTTCCAATGGCTGCCCCAGCTACCTAAACTGTACATTTCTTTTGATTTTCTCTTTTCCTTTCTAAGCAATGTACACAATTTTTAAACTGGTTCTGACCTCCCTCTTTAATGGCATCCTCTACTTTATTTTCGTTATATTTCTGATCTTTTCCTAACAGTAGGTTGTTAAACTTTTATTATTTTATGGGATTATTGAGCACCCGAAATCCCTGATATTAAGTCATAACATTTAACTAGCAGAATATAGAAAAAGACACCAGACTCTAAAAAGACTAGATTTACCTACAATTCAATTACCACCTACAATCCCTGGAGAAGAGCTTGGTATTTGCAGTTTAATTTTCAAATTTATTGATTTCACAGATTCCCGCTGGTAAATACCAATTTTTAACAAATGGCTGCCAACTCCATACCATTCAGACACTGGTTTACAACCTCATAGAACTGACTCTCAGGGTATCTGTAATGCACAATATATTTCTGTCTCTTTTCTTCTAATCAATATTAAAAAATTTCATAAACTGGTTTTGGAGTTCATTTTATTCTTAGAATTAAATTATTAAAAATTATTAAGCCAACAGAGATAATAATGTTTTTGTGATAGTATCCCGTTAATAATACATAATTCTTATTTGTATATTTTCAAATTTTTTTATTTAAGAAAATTATTCATTAATCACATTCAAATAATATTCATAATATATCTTACAATTTTTTAAATTTATCAATAAAGTTTCCCAATTATTAATATTAAATGATATTCCATCATATCTATTTTTAAGATTAAATATTAAGATGGGGTCGTCCTCGCGAGACATAGCGCTGACCAACTCACATTGGTCTGCCTCACCATTAAATTTAAGATACTCTAAGTCTGATATTGAATCCCTTATACGAAAAATCATCTCCTTAACTTCCAGGAGCAGTCGTGACAGCGGATTATTTTCGATTTCCGCATCGTGAAGATCAATTTGCTGTTGAAACTTGGTTGTCTCCATCATCAGCTCGGTGATTCGATTTTCCACGTTCTCAATATCAAAGAGATGGGAATCGTTATTGTTTTCGCTCTGCAAATCCACCAAGCGCAATTTCAGAATGTCCAACTCTTCTATAGTATCATAATAGATACATACTACCGAATTCTCGCTGCGAATCTTTGGAAACCTTTAAAATTTCCTTGAAGATTCCTATCTCAACCAACAAATCTTCATTTATTTTAAAATCACAGTGGTTGATTTGCTTGTTGATTTCAGTCATCTTATGTCTTTCGATTCAAATTTTGTACTGTTTTAGGTTTTGTAATCTCATCAACCACGAAAAGACAGAACGTAGAATCGAGCAGGTACTTTATATCCAAGGATCAAACCCCCTCCCCAAGAATCAAACCACCATCCCATGCGATTGGCTTAAGTAAAACCATTCCATACTGTGTCAAAGTGAGAAGAAGAATACATAAGAAACCGGAAATCAAAGGCAAAGTAAGATTGTAGGCCATCATATATCGATATTGGGAACTGTTGTTATATGAGTACGCGTACATTTAATTGTATTTAATATAATAGTTGTTGATAATTATAATTTTATAATGGTCATCATTAAGTAGGAGGAGTGGAAAAGAATTTTTATTCTTAATATATAATCTTAAAAGTAGATATGATGGAATATCATTTAATATTAATAATTGGGAAACTTAATTGATAAATTTAAAAAATTGTAAGATATATTATGAATATTATTTGAATGTGATTAATGAATAATTTTCTAAAATAAAAAAATTTGAAAATATACAAATAAGAATTATGTATTATTAACGGGATACTATCACAAAAACATTATTATCTCTGTTGGCTTAATAATTTTTAATAATTTAATTCTAAGAATAAAATGAACTCCAAAACCAGTTTATGAAATTTTTTAATATTGATAAGAAGAAAAGAGACAGAAATATATTGTGCATTACAGATACCCTGAGAGTCAGTTCTATGAGGTTGTAAACCAGTGTCTGAATGGTATGGAGTTGGCAGCCATTTGTTAAAAATTGGTATTTACCAGCGGGAATCTGTGAAATCAATAAATTTGAAAATTAAACTGCAAATACTAAGCTCTTCTCCAGGGATTGTAGATGGTAAATTGAATTGTAGGTAAATCTAGTCTTTTTAGAGTCTGATGTCTTTTACTATATTCTGCTAGTTACATGTTATGACTTAATATCAGGGATTTCGGGTGCTCAATAATCCCATAAAATAATAAAAGTTTAACAACCTACTGTTAGGAAAAGATCAGAAATATAACGAAAATAAAGTAGAGGATGCCATTAAAGAGGGAGGTCAGAACCAGTTTAAAAATTGTGTACATTGCTTAGAAAGGAAAAGAGAAAATCAAAAGAAATGTACAGTTTAGGTAGCTGGGGCAGCCATTGGAAAAGTGAAATCTGTTACAGTGGTGGGTGTGGCTAGGGGTTGAAGCACGCAATACAATTCTAAACCTGTTTACATGATGGATAAAAGGATATTAGTTAGAGAAGGATGTAAGTATCTTAAATATGAATTACAAGTACCCATCTATGACAAACCATCATTATTAAATATGAGGAACATATATTTCACCGGTGGGGAATTAGAGGGATCCAAAAGATAAATTTTATGAGAGAAGACTAATACTGTTTTTGGTAAATTAAAAAGGCACATGAAAACATATTGCTCAATTAGTTAGAGAATATCAAACAACTAGATTTATCAAGCATTTTGATGGAAAAATCAAAGTATTGAATTAATATATATTTTTTTATTATCCAAATAGAAGAAACTTTCGTTTTTGGTCAAGGTATAATATTCCATGAATTTTTCCATTACCTTGACCTTTGCGCCTGCATCAAGGTATTTTAGCAATCCTTTGTAACAACTATTTGTGTTGTTGGTAACATTTATAAATTGTTCGCAAATAAAAAATACTTTCTAATTATATATTTTATGACCTCTTTTATGAAGGGATAATATTCCATGAATTTTTTCCAATACCTTGACCTTTGCGCCTGCATCAAGGTATTTTAGCAATCCTTTGTAACAACTATTTGTGTTGTTGGTAACATTTATAAATTGTTCGCAAATAAAAAATACTTTCCTAATTATATATTATATGACCTCTTTTATGAAGGGATAATATTCCATGAATTTTTTTTCAATACCTTGACCTTTGCGCCTGCGTCGAGGCATTGAAGCAAATCCTTTGTAACATAACTATTTGTGTTGTTGGTAACAGTTATAAATGGTTCGCAAATAAAAAATACTTTCCTAATTATATTTTTATGATCATTTTTTATGACATTTGCGCCTGCGTCGAGGCATTTTAGCAGTCCTTTACACCACCACCTATGTTTATTGTAGGTAACCAACTTGACTCTGGGGTTATGGTACGGTTAGCAATGGGTGGTTTGCTTAATGGGATTTAAATTATCGGTGACAAATTTATAAGTGAAAGTCACAGACATTTTTGGACAAAGGATACAATTGGTCATTTAGGTGTGGGTATACACATTTGTTATGGTGATAGAAAATGGGATAATCACAGTGTTTTTTGTTTTTTACTGTATTACGCCGGAGCGATTTCAATTACTTTCCCAATTATAGTTAGTTTTAAATGGTTTTTGGACATTCACATATTTTGTTCTTTCTAGACATTTTATTGTAGCTATTAACTATAGTTATGGGATGTAAGGCTAGCTATCGTAGTTAAGATTACATTTATTATACCTACATAAGATGAAAGAATATGAAAAATGGAAATGTTTTATTTTAACAATATACTAGTTAAAGTGGATGATATTATTATATGTTCTTAATATCTGTAATTATGAATCAAAATTGTTTATCAAAGCAGCTTCTACACAGCTTTTAGACAACTTGTGAACAATTTATATCTTAACTAGTTTTACAATCACAGGATACATCTTCCCCCAACATAATCGGACATGTTCCTCTAAGATTTATATATCAATCTTGAGCTATTTTGGCTTTGCATTCTTTCTTACGTACATAGCAAACACACTGAAAATCAGAGTGTAAGTTTTTACTTCACATCGAAAGTCGTCTAGTGATCAAGAATTTTTGATCATTCTTAACAAAAGACTATAAAAGCTCGTAGACGTTAATAACAACTAGTAACCAGCTAATAATAAATAGTAAACATCAAGTAAACAGATATTAAATATATATAAACCAGTTACTAAACAGCTAGTAAGCAACTTGTATACATCTATTAAACAACTTGTATACATCTACTAATCATATAGAAACCAGATACTAAACAGCTAGTAAACAACTTGTATACATCTAGTAAACAACTTATATACATCTACTAAACATAGATACTAAACAACTTGCATACATCTACTAAATAAATTGTAACCAGAACTAAACAACTTTTATACATCTACTAAATATATAGTAACCAGATACTAAACAGCTAGTAAACAAATTGTATACATCTAGTAAACAACTTGTATACATCTATTAAACATAAAGAAACCAGATACTAAACAACTTGTATACATCTACTAAATATATAGTAACCAGATACTAAAAAACTTGTATACATCTACTAAATATATAGTAGCCAGATACTAAACAGCTAGTAAACAACTTGCAAACATCTAGTAAACAACTTGTATACATCTATTAAACATATAGAAACCAGATACTAAACAACTTGTATACATCTACTATATATATAGTAACCAGCTAATCAGTATTGTAATTAAAGAGTTTATTAAACTTATTCAGAATCTTAGACAATGATGCCTTACTCATACAAATAGTATACAAATAGAATAGAATTAGAAAAACTAGAACTACAAAAATTGTTGACAACAAAAACCGATATTACCAGGTCCCAACACCTCTATCATAAACTTCAATCAAAAATTAAATTGATAGGCGCTCCTATGCTAGCTAATGATGCCTTCAGGGATCAGGGATTTCGGGTGCTCAATAATCCCATAAAATAATAAAAGTTTAACAACCTACTGTTAGGAAAAGATCAGAAATATAACGAAAATAAAGTAGAGGATGCCATTAAAGAGGGAGGTCGGAACCAGTTTAAAAATTGTGTACATTGCTTAGAAAGGAAAAGAGAAAATCAAAAGAAATGTACAGTTTAGGTAGCTGGGGCAGCCATTGGAAAAGTGAAATCTGTTACAGTGGTGGGTGTGGCTAGGGGTTGAAGCACGCAATACAATTCTAAACCTGTTTACATGATGGATAAAAGGATATTAGTTAGAGAAGGATGTAAGTATCTTAAATATGAATTACAAGTACCCATCTATGACAAACCATCATTATTAAATATGAGGAACATATATTTCACCGGTGGGGAATTAGAGGGATCCAAAAGATAAATTTTATGAGAGAAGACTAATACTGTTTTTGGTAAATTAAAAAGGCACATGAAAACATATTGCTCAATTAGTTAGAGAATATCAAACAACTAGATTTATCAAGCATTTTGATGGAAAAATCAAAGTATTGAATTAATATATATTTTTTTATTATCCAAATAGAAGAAACTTTCGTTTTTGGTCAAGGTATAATATTCCATGAATTTTTCCATTACCTTGACCTTTGCGCCTGCATCAAGGTATTTTAGCAATCCTTTGTAACAACTATTTGTGTTGTTGGTAACATTTATAAATTGTTCGCAAATAAAAAATACTTTCTAATTATATATTTTATGACCTCTTTTATGAAGGGATAATATTCCATGAATTTTTTCCAATACCTTGACCTTTGCGCCTGCATCAAGGTATTTTAGCAATCCTTTGTAACAACTATTTGTGTTGTTGGTAACATTTATAAATTGTTCGCAAATAAAAAATACTTTCCTAATTATATATTATATGACCTCTTTTATGAAGGGATAATATTCCATGAATTTTTTTTCAATACCTTGACCTTTGCGCCTGCGTCGAGGCATTGAAGCAAATCCTTTGTAACATAACTATTTGTGTTGTTGGTAACAGTTATAAATGGTTCGCAAATAAAAAATACTTTCCTAATTATATTTTTATGATCATTTTTTATGACATTTGCGCCTGCGTCGAGGCATTTTAGCAGTCCTTTACACCACCACCTATGTTTATTGTAGGTAACCAACTTGACTCTGGGGTTATGGTACGGTTAGCAATGGGTGGTTTGCTTAATGGGATTTAAATTATCGGTGACAAATTTATAAGTGAAAGTCACAGACATTTTTGGACAAAGGATACAATTGGTCATTTAGGTGTGGGTATACACATTTGTTATGGTGATAGAAAATGGGATAATCACAGTGTTTTTTGTTTTTTACTGTATTACGCCGGAGCGATTTCAATTACTTTCCCAATTATAGTTAGTTTTAAATGGTTTTTGGACATTCACATATTTTGTTCTTTCTAGACATTTTATTGTAGCTATTAACTATAGTTATGGGATGTAAGGCTAGCTATCGTAGTTAAGATTACATTTATTATACCTACATAAGATGAAAGAATATGAAAAATGGAAATGTTTTATTTTAACAATATACTAGTTAAAGTGGATGATATTATTATATGTTCTTAATATCTGTAATTATGAATCAAAATTGTTTATCAAAGCAGCTTCTACACAGCTTTTAGACAACTTGTGAACAATTTATATCTTAACTAGTTTTACAATCACAGGATACATCTTCCCCCAACATAATCGGACATGTTCCTCTAAGATTTATATATCAATCTTGAGCTATTTTGGCTTTGCATTCTTTCTTACGTACATAGCAAACACACTGAAAATCAGAGTGTAAGTTTTTACTTCACATCGAAAGTCGTCTAGTGATCAAGAATTTTTGATCATTCTTAACAAAAGACTATAAAAGCTCGTAGACGTTAATAACAACTAGTAACCAGCTAATAATAAATAGTAAACATCAAGTAAACAGATATTAAATATATATAAACCAGTTACTAAACAGCTAGTAAGCAACTTGTATACATCTATTAAACAACTTGTATACATCTACTAATCATATAGAAACCAGATACTAAACAGCTAGTAAACAACTTGTATACATCTAGTAAACAACTTATATACATCTACTAAACATAGATACTAAACAACTTGCATACATCTACTAAATAAATTGTAACCAGAACTAAACAACTTTTATACATCTACTAAATATATAGTAACCAGATACTAAACAGCTAGTAAACAAATTGTATACATCTAGTAAACAACTTGTATACATCTATTAAACATAAAGAAACCAGATACTAAACAACTTGTATACATCTACTAAATATATAGTAACCAGATACTAAACAACTTGTATACATCTACTAAATATATAGTAGCCAGATACTAAACAGCTAGTAAACAACTTGCAAACATCTAGTAAACAACTTGTATACATCTATTAAACATATAGAAACCAGATACTAAACAACTTGTATACATCTACTATATATATAGTAACCAGCTAATCAGTATTGTAATTAAAGAGTTTATTAAACTTATTCAGAATCTTAGACAATGATGCCTTACTCATACAAATAGTATACAAATAGAATAGAATTAGAAAAACTAGAACTACAAAAATTGTTGACAACAAAAACCGATATTACCAGGTCCCAACACCTCTATCATAAACTTCAATCAAAAATTAAATTGATAGGCGCTCCTATGCTAGCTAATGATGCCTTCGAAATATGTTACAATATTATTATGGGATGGAACAAATGAATGCTTTAAAAATAATTCAGCATCTGAGAAAGATTACATTGTGAGAACTATTTTACATCTATCTATGGGAACCAAGCGAAAATCTACGCTTGGAACGAAGATTAATAAGCGACATGTTTCTTACAGAGGGCTGAAGTAAGAAAATTAATTATATACAAATATACATAAAATATAATTAATTATGAATTTAATAAAATATGTTTACAATAATAAAATATATAAAGAAATATTGAATAATCCTACAAATTTTGTATCTGACTGTAATTAAAACTCCAGGTACAAATGAAGGGGAAGTATTTTATTCAATGTCCTTGGGTCTTGGGCATGTGACTTTGATGACGGTCAGGTAATGATAGTTCACTGCAAGTGTGTTTGGCTAACACATCTTAGAAACTTTAACTTGTGTACTTTGATAGTTCTTAATAAGAGACTATAGCGACTCATAATACTTGTTAACATTTAGTTATCATCTAAAACCAAGTACTTTACAGATACTATACAGATGGTAACCATCCAAAATCAAGTACTGTACAGGTACTATACAAAAAGTAACCATCCAAAAGCAAGACTAAAAAGAAAGTAACCATCAAAATACTGCTAGGTAACAACTAAATACAACGAGTCCAACGTGTCAAGTCTATGTCGGTATGGCTACTACCCTAAAAAATTGTATATCTCTGGATAATCTTCAAAGTCAATACCTATTAAATTCTGGATGGAGCAGTGGAGACGAAATTTCTACGGGATCCCCAATTAAAATTTTTCTGTACCATTAAAAAATTTGTTGGGATTGGCTGAGGATTATAAAAAAGTTTTGTTAAATTGTAAGCATGAACTAGTGTTGATGCTAACTAAGAATCTTGGTGATGTGTTTGAGCAAACCAGAAATGAACAAACTTTTAAGTTGGAAATTACGAATAAAATGTGGAAAATTCCCCATGTAACTCTGAGCGATTTTGCAAAAAATTAAGATGTACGATATTATTAAAAGTGGTGTAAACCTACCAATCGCATTCCGGAGTTGGGATTCATATGTTAACGCCAAATTGGGGTATGGAAGTCAACACAGCTGGAATGTGAAATTGTCGGCTAACCGCAAAAAACCAAGATTTGCCATAATTGGATTTACACTAAATGGAGAACTTATCACAAATAACTTATCAAACTTGAAAGTTCACTTGAATTCTGAGTCATATCCATGTGATAATCTGAATGTTGATTTTAGTAAGAATTAGTATGCTCACCTATATGAAATGTATACAAGATTTCAATCTAGTTAATCGTGAATCACAACCATTTTTGACCCCAAATTAATTTAAATTGAAGACCCCTATTATTGTGGTTGATCTTTCATATCAAAACGAATCAGTGAAAACTGGTCCTAATGATGTGAGAATTTCAATAGAACTAAAGACACCAAGTCATGAAAATACCCAAGATTATTGTCTCCTCATACAAGACCGTTTAGTTGAATATAACGCACTAAACGGACTAGTACAACGAGTTGTTTAACATTAGAAAAATGTTGAAAGATACTGTTTCGATTGATGTTCAAGGTTTCTTTGATAATAATAATAATTTTATTCTAAAGGAAATTGGAATTGTATTCGAAAAAGATCCAAACTTGAATAATAGTTTTTTAATAGAACCACCATATGATTTTACTTTGCTAAATACAAAATCTCGAAAGACTGCAATTTGGTTAACCAATACACATCACAAAATTTTTTGGAACGATGGAGAAAATAGTTTTCCACAAACTCGAAAGTATCTAAGGACAATTACAAGCGGAAAACAAATTATTTGTAAAGGTGTGGAAAAGAAACGATTTCTACAGACGTTTTTTGGGAGTCGTCAGCTCATTAATGTCGAGGAAATGGGCTGTCCGTCATTAAAACGGGTTTAAAGGAAACCGGTTTCCCTATTGTGAAACACACCTTAAGGGCGGGGTTTGTGCTCTAAACAATGCATACATTATTTTGACATTTTTTAAAAGTAGCTCCAAAACAATAAAATATTTGTTATACATCATTTTAAAGTTGAGACTAGATGTGTAAGGACCTACAAGAAAATAAAATTAACCAAATGAAGCTTCTTGAGGAAATTGACCAATTTATTGAACAATTTAAAGGAGAGATAATTGGTCAGCATTTTCAATACCTTCTAAACACAAAAACTATGTTCATGAATCGAGGTGGACACGACCTCAAAACTACGAATTATGGTGAACACTTTACATTTCGTAATCCAGAAATGACGTCGGAAACGTGCGCCTGCTTCTTCTATGCAAATCGCCGGAATCATAGCAGAAAATTAATTTCTATATATAAAAAAAAATGTTCGCAATACCAAAATAAATAAATGTAAATGAATAAATGTATTTTTATGGTACAAAATAAACTTCTGACATTTTATTTCGAGTTAAAATTACAGGTGCGGAGAATGGAAAATATTTCCTTGACTGAGATATGTCGGCTACTTGCGAGTTGTTGCGCGGTCGTGATTTCAACCCCTATTATGGGAACGTATTAGAGCTCGCACTTAGCCGTGAGGTCGTTGGCGTGAGGCTCATGATTTTGTCAATGGGCGTGCGCCTTCAGACTTGTGCATGTGTCCCTTTTATTCCGGTCAGGTAATAGACAGGTGCGCATGTTCGGGTAGCTCTTGCTTGAATCCCTTTTATGATATGTTTATGACCCGTTT